>NC_137352.1:5048744-6511244 GCF_965287045.1 Carcharhinus amblyrhynchos
GCCGGTTGATACCCCTGAAGTGGGTAAAATTAATGTAGGTTCACCCAGCATCAGGAAGAGGCAACAAAAACCATCTTCAATATAGCGGCCAGCCTCAGATTGGCTAGTAACTCTCAGTGGGTGGGACTTGATGGGTGGGTTGGGAAGACTCACCGCTTTCTGGTTAAGCGACTGGGGAGTAATTCAGTGAGTATTCCTGAAAGGGGCAATGTGGGGCTCATCCACCCCCCCCCCCCCCCCCCCCAATCCCCATCCCCGTAATCTCCATTACATCCAGCCCACTGTTATTACGCAGGAATGTATTAACCCGCGTAAGAAATTATAAATACAAGGTCCACTGAGAGCGGGATTCTACCGACCCGCCCACAACAGGCATCGGAGTGGGCAAGGGGCAGACCTTGGGAAAGTCCATTAACTTCGGACGGGATTTTCCGGTTAACAGATGAGCAAGGCCGTAAAATCCCGCCCTGTGAGTCTAACCCAAGCTAATGCCCCCAGTGCGGTACTGAGGGAATGCTGCACTGTCAGAGTTACTGTCTTGTGGCTGGGACATTGACCCAGTTGGATGTAAAAGATCCCACGGGGGTATTTTGAAGAGTGCAGAGGAGTTCTCCTCGGTGTCTTGATCTGTTTTTATCCCTCAATGAAATCACTGAGGCAGATTATCAATCGTTATGACAATGCTAAATGTGGAAGCTTGCTCTGCATCAATGGGTTGCTTGTTTCCTGTTGCTGTGAAAGGTGCTTTTCTGGGAAATTTTCAGTGCTAACCTCTCCAAGGCGAGCGGATCCTTCCTGAGCCTCAGCAAGCCCTCTCACAGCAGACCATGTTTAACGTAGAGCTGTCCTACAAGGTCCAAACCATCATCCCTTGAGAGGAAAGCCAGCTAAAGTGAACTGAATGTCTGATTTCATTTCTGGGCGAGCTGGTGTTAACTCTAAGGTCACGCCCCTTTGTGGAACTTCCCACTCTGTCTCGGCCGCGATCGCTGCAGGGCGGACACTGGCTGAGAAGCTGTACAATTCAATGGCCTCAGTTTTCTCGGGACCCTCTCCTCAGCCAGCTCAGCTCAACCCTTCCAATACCCTTCCAAACAGTCAGCCTCCAGGCTGTTAGCCACCGTCTCCCGCTTGTCAGTGTGAATGTGAACCATCTTCACATCTTGCAGGCAGGTGTCCTTGTAGTGGACGTTTGGACATCCAGCAACTCCTGATCTAATGACCGGATTTCTTTGCATGCAATCAGACGCAGGATAGTGGAAATCTATCTCTCTGTCCCCTGTGGATGTTGATGATGAACTGGAGTTTTCAAGATTGAGATCAATGTAATCATAGAATCTTACAGGGTAAAAGAAGGCCATTTGACCCATTGTACTTTTACTGACCTCCATCTATCTTCTGCACTTGTCCAACTGCCATTAAAATCGTTCCTCTTATGAATATTTACCCCTTTCTTTTTTAAAATCTATTATACAACAATAAATTTTTGGTAGGTTGAGTATTAAGAGATGTGGAGGAAAGGTGGGAATTTAACTGATTTGATCTGATTTGTTATTGTCACACATATCGGGATACAGTGAAAAGCATTGTTTCCCGACAGGCCATTTGCCCCATCAGGCTTGTACTGACCACAATCCTACCCACTGACCCGATCCCCGTAACCCCATTTACCCTAGCCAGTCCTCCTGACACTAAGGGGCAATTTAGCATGGCCAATCCACCTAATCCGCACATCTTTGGAGTGCGGGAGGAAACTGCAACACCCAGAGGAAACCCACGCAGACACAGGGAGAACATGCAAACTCCATACAGACAATGACCCAAGCCAGAAATTAAATCAGTGTCCCTGGCACTGTGAGGCTGCAGTTCTAACCACTGTACCACCGTGCTGCCAGACAAAGCATACCATTCATAGAGCAAAAGGAAAGAAGGTGCAGAATATAGAGTTACAGTCATGTCTTGGGTGGAGAGAAAAATCAACTTAATGTAAGGTAGGTCCATTCAAAAGACTGACGGCAGCAGGGAGGAAGCTGTTCTTGAGTTGGTTGGTGGGTGACCTCAGACTTTTGTATCTTTTTCCCAATGGAACAAGGTGAAAGAGACAATGTCCAGGGTGTGTGGGCTCCTTAATTATGCTGGCTGTTTTTCCAAGGCAATGGGAAGTATAGATGGACTCAGTGTTTGGGAGGCAGGTTTGTGTGATGGACTGGGCTTTGTTCACGACTCTTTTTAGTTTCTTGCAGTCATAGAATCCTACAATACAGAAGGAGGCCATTCGGCCCATCGAGTCTGCACTGACCACAATTTCACCCAGGCCGTATCCCCATAATCCTACATGCATTTACCCTAGCTAGTTCCCCCTGACATTGAGGGGCAATTTAGCATGGCCAATCCACCTAACCCCCACACCTTTGGAGTGTGGGAGGAAACCAGATCACCCTGAGGAAACCCAAGCAGACAAGGGCAGAATATGCAAATTCCACACAGTTATCGGAGGCTGGGAATTGAACCGGGGTCCCTGGCCACTGTGCCACCTCAAAACAATCCATTTGGGCATTGATGTCTTGGGCAGAGCAGGAGCCATACCAAGCTGTGATAGAACCAGAAAGAGTGCTTTCTATGGTGCATCTGTTAAAGTTGGTGAGAGTGGATCTCACTGAATATAGGGCTGAGCTGTGGGACTGAATGGCTTCCTCCTGTTGCTAAATGTTTGCATGGACAGATGAATAAAGGGCAATTAATCTGGAACTCTGGGGTAGCTGCTGATGGTACGTGGCATTCAGTAAAAAACAAGAGTTGTTTTGAGCATCTGAGCCTTAAGTCCTTTCAAACCCAGCACAACACAGACACAGACTCACAAATTCAAATCCAAAATTCTGTCCCCATGGATCCACTCACTTTATGCAACACATTGTCATCAGTGAGCTGAGTGCGTGGAAATATTCCTTTCACAGGGGGGTCCGTTGCAAGCTGCCCACATTCTGCAATGTTCAAACAGAACTCGGTGGTTTCAACCCCCCCCCGCTCTAATGGTGGAGTCTGCAAACACTGCCCCAGGTCATATTTCCTGCAATAACAAACGTGGAGCCAATGGTTTCTGCCCATCATGACTGTGGGCTGTGTAACTAAAGATACAGATTGTAGTTGACAGAGTGAAGAAGGACATATTGATTTCAGAGTCTTGTTTGTTGGCTGTACTCTAACACTGAGCGTTAAGCGTTTCCAGCTTAAACCGCCAGTGGTGCCCACCCACTAGCGTTTGGGTTGAAACTCTCCAGGCTACCCGAGGGTTTCCAGGAATTAAAGGTTCAACTCTGGGACATCACCGCGAGCGGAATATTTGGAGCAAAGAGTCATTCCCGTTTTAAACAATAATGTCTTTAATTTCCCTTGATGACTGTTGCTTATTAATGATATCAACAGAGAAATAAAGAGCATACAATCAGGTGGGAGGATCATTTGATGCGAGCTCCTGGAATACGTCCAGTCAGAGTTGGCAATCTTATCCAAAGTTCTCATTTTAATGTTCCCTGTTGTGTCCTGTCCGATGTTCTGAGAAAACCCATTCAAATTAAATACACAGCCCAGAAAACACCCTCATTGTTGGAGGGTCAGTGTTAGTGTCACATCCGACAGGAATATCCAGCATTCCATTAAATCTGAACAATGACACACATGGTGAATCAGCGCTCTGCTGATCCAGGAAATGGATGGGATTGATAATCACTTGTCTTTGATCTTGAAGGATAGAATCTGTTTGGGAGCTATGGCATTTAGGGAATAGAAACATAGGAGAAGGAGGAGGCCATCCAGCCCTATCAGCCTGCTCCGCCATTCATCATGATCATGGCTGATCATCCATCTCAATAGCCTAATCCTGCTTTCATCCCATAACCTTTGATCCCATTTCCACAAGTGCTGTATCCAGCCGCCTCTTGAATATATTCAATGTTTTGGCATCAACTACTTCCTGTGTAATGAATTCCACAAACTCACCATTCTTTGGGTGAAGAAATGTCTCCCCATCTCTGTCCTGAATAGTCTACCCTGAATCCTCAGACTGTGACCCCTAGTTCTGGATTGTCCCACCATCAGAAACATCCTTCCTGCATCTACCCTGTCTAGTCCTGTTAGAATTTTATAAGTCTCTGTGAGATATCAACAGATGAAATATCAAAACGTCAAAGAAAATGTCTCGAATCGAACCAAAATGTCATTCCCAGGGCCCAATACTCACGGCACCTACCAGCCATGGAAAGCCTGAAGCCTATTGGCGGACATCATGACCACACTGTATGGCCACCCAACGATGAACAAAAGCCCTCTTTATAATCTTCTGAGCAAATTATACTGCACAACCTCAGGCTAAAGGGACGCTCCTTTAATAACGAGATGAGGAGGAATTTCTTCAGAGAGTGGTGAATCTGTGGAACACTTTGCTGCAGAAGGCTGTGGAGGTCAGGTCATTGAGTGTCTTTAAGACAGAGAGAGATAGGTTCTTGATAAATAAGGGGAGCAGGGGTTATGGGGAAAAGGCAGGAGAATGGGGATGAGAAAAATATCAGCCATGATTGAACGGCGGGGCAGATTCGATGGGCTGAGTGGCCTAATTCCGCTCCTATGTCTTATGGTCCTATGATCAATAAGTAAACAGATTGAAAAGGGGGTGACAGCCCCTGGTGGGGCGCTTTAACTAAAAAAAAATCAAAAGGAAACTTAACTAATTAAACCAGAGTGTTATTGCTAGGGTTGATGGTGCCCACTGGTCACGAGAGGCCTGTTTTTTCACAGACTAGCTTTATATTCCAGGATTATTAACTGAATTTAAGTTCCACCAGCAGCCCTGGTGAGATTTGAACCCGTATCCCCTGACCGCTAGCCCAGGTCTCTGGATTGCCAGTGCTGAAACTGTACCACTACACCGTCATCTCCCGTCAGAGGCTCTTTATATGTGTTTACAGCCTTTATGACCAAACAACGTTCCCCACTTGCATATCCTTAACAACACCACTAATCAACATCAACAGTTAGACCACCCTCAGAGTACAGTGTGAAGTTCTAAGTTTTTTAAAGTTTATTTTTCAGTGTCACAAGTAGGTTTACATTAACACTGCAATGAAGTTACTGTGAAAATCCCCTAGTTGCCACACTCTGGCACCTGTTTGGGTACACTGAGGGAGAATTTAGCACGGCCAATGCACCCTAACCAGCGCGTCTTAGACCGTGGGAGGAAACTGGAGCACGCGGAGGAAACCCACACAGACACGGGGAGAACGTGCTGACTCCACACAGTCACGCAAGCCCGTGTCCCTGGCGCTGTGAGGTAGCTATGCCCCTCCTCCCCCTATCCACCCACCCCCTCTCCCCCCGCACTCCCCACCGGAGTTGGGAGGTTGAGATCTTTAATAAACCTAACAAGAGGGTAAGTCTTGTTTCCGATTGCCATGTAATACAATGAGTATGGAGATACTGGAGAGATGATCTACAAAGGTGATACCATAAGTGCAATCCAGCAGGAGAGACTAGGTCTTTTTCCTCCTAAAAAGAGAGGCTTGAGCCGTGACCTCATAAAGGTTTTTGGAATTATAAAAGGCCTTGGTCTGATGGACACAGAGAGACTGTTTCCTCTGGTGGGGAAGAGCGTAACCAGAGGCCCTCAGCATAAGATAATCACCAAGAAATCCAGTCGGGAATTCAGAGGAAGCCTCTTTACTCTGAGAGTGACGAGAGTGTGGGTGGAACTCGCTGGTGGAATAGTTGAGACCTTGGATGCACTTAACAGGAAGTTTGATAAATATGCGAAGGAGAAAGATCTATAGAAGGATCTGCTGAAAGAGTTCAATGAGAGGGGGTGGGAGGGAGACTCATGTGGAGCATAAAGAGTGGCCTGGAGTCATTTTGTTGAAGGGCCAATAAAGTTTTTCTAACAACTGTGTAATTGTCTCTGGCTGAGCTGTAACGGCTTGGGAATTTGCCCCTTCAGCAGAAAAGTGAGAAGTCTCGCAACGCCAGGTTAAAATCCAACGGGTTTATTTGGTAGCACGAGCTTTCGGAGCAGGGCCTGCCCCAGTCCGACGCCGGCATCTCCATATCATGGCTACAGCAGAAAAATGGAAGGAGATGTGAAGGAAGTTGAAGACAGTGTGTTTACCATAATCGGATGTGACTTGGAGGAGGGAGATTCCCGTCAAAATGTAAGAGGAGATAGGTCACTTCTGAGAGAGACTTGGAGATATAAATAAAATGTAAGATTATAGGCTGAGTGTTTGCTGATTTGAGGGTGTTTGGGTGGTTTCTATTTCAGCGAATCCGTTTTTATCTTCAATTTTGTTTCAAAGTTATAATGAAATGGAGGCAGCCATTTAAAAAAAAAACATAAAAATACTCACGCGCTGCTGTTATTTGCTCCTCTTATGGTCAGGAACTTTCTGAATCCGAAACGCTCTAAAATCAGAAACAAACAGAAGCAATGAAGGTTGAGACAGAGTCTGTTATCAACTGGCTCCCCACTCCTCTCATCGAGAGCTTCTCTCTGAGAGACCCAACTGCTACTGGTGAACCTCTCTTGGCTAAAGGAAGATTGATGCAATGATCTGATAAAGATCTTTAGAATTCTGGTAGGGTAGATGGAGAAGGTGTTTCCTCTTAGGAAGGAGACAAAAACTAGGGACCATAACTATGGGAGGGTCTCCAATGGGAATCCAGGAGAATGGTTAGAGTGTGGAACTCGCTCCCACAGGGGGATCGATCGAGTTTTGGATACGCTTAAGGGGAAGCTAGCTGAACATCCGAGGAAGACGGGAATAGAAGGTTATCCAAGGTGACACGGTGATTAGCACTGCTGCCTCACTGCACCAGGGACCCATGTTTGATTCCGAACTTGGGTGACCATCTGTGTGGAGTTTGCACATTCTCCCCGTGTCGGCATGAGTTTCCTCCAGTTTCCTCCCACACTCCAAAGATGTGCAGGTTAGTTGGATTGGCCATGCTAAATTGTCCCTTAGTGTCCAAAGATGTGCAGGTTAGGGGGTTTAGTGGGATAAATGTGTGGGGTTGTAGAGATGGGGCAGGAGTGAAATGCTGTGTCAGAGGGTTAATGTGGATGGATGGGCCAAATAACCTCCTTCTATGCTGTAGGGATTCTCTGTCGGTGCGGTTTGATGGAGATGGGTGGGAGGAGGTTTACAAACATCAGCATGGACAAGTTGGGCCGAATGGCCTGTTTCTGTTTCTGCGCAGTAGTGGATCGTGACTGAAGGCTGTACGTGGAGATTACTGGAGAACAGGGAGGCAGTGATGAGGATGGGTGTGGGGAGTTCAGGGAGTGTAACTGGAACAGACAGTAATTTAGAAGCAGCCACACAGAGAGTTAACCTGTCAGGTTTAAATTAAAGAGTCTTTCTGAAATCTGTTATTTATAAAACTACGCATCCTTCTCATTTGAAGACTTACATGAGAAATTGCCCAAAGCCTAACATGCTGTACACAATCTCAAGGCTGAATGAGGCAGATAAGCTCTGGGCTGTTAACAGCGACCAGGTGAACTGAAGCTATTGAAACACTCTGACCACATTAGGATTTGATTGACTCAAACCTGCACTTTAATCATGTGTTTACCTGAAGCGATGTTGAATACATGCCAAATTATTGTCCTACGGTTTTGTGTACGAGTGTTGCTTATTTGGAAACATTTAGCTTAACGCCCCAATTTTAATCGCTCTGCCATCGGCAGCCATGCCTTCAGCTGCCAAGACCTAAAGCTCTGAAGTTTCCTCTTCCAACCTCTCCACCGCTGTCTCACTTTGTTCCTTAAAATCTATCCTTGATCAAATTCTTATTGCACTTGTAATATCCACTAATGTGGCTCAATATTGGGTGTAAATTGAGAGAGGCGGATACTCAGTGGGACCTTGGTGTCCTCGTGCATCAGTCACTGAAGCAGAGATGCTTCAGGGTGATTTGGACAGGCTGAGTGTGTGGGCATCTGCATGGACGATGCAGCGTAACGTGGATAAATGTGAGGTGATCCACTTTGGTAGCAATAATAACAAGATAGATTATTACTTAATTGGACGTAAACTGAGAGATGTGGATACTCAACGAGACCATGGTGTACTCATTCATCAGTCACTGGAAGTAAGTGCGCAGGTGCAGCAGGCAGTAAAGAAGGCAAATGGTATGTTGGCATTCATAGCGAGAGGATTTGAGCGTAGGAATAGGGATGTTTTGATGGAATTATGTAGGCCATTGATGAGGCCACACCAAAACTGTATTGTATACGGTTTTGGTGTCCTTATCCTTGCTATTAAGGGAGTACAGCAAAGGTTACCAGGCTGACTTCTAGGATGGTAGGTCTATCATATGGAGAGAGACTAAATCAGTTAGGATTATATTCATTGGAGTTTAGAAGAGTGAGGGGGAATCTCATAGAAACTTTAAAAAATCTAACAGGGTCAGACATGGTGGGCTCTGAAAGAAAGATCCCAATGGTGGCAGAGTCCTGAACTAGGAGTCATAGTTTGAGGATAAGGGGTAAACCTTTTAGGACTGAGGTGAGGAGAAATTTCTTCATCGAGAGGGTGGTGAATGTGTGGTAGGTGGGATCAGGGTTTTGAATTCAATGATCGTAATGAATGGCAGAGCCAGCTCAAAGGGCTGAATGGCCTACTCCTGCTCCTATGCATGTTTGATAACATCTTGGATGTATTACATTGATTCAAGTAAGTTGTCTTTAACTCAACACATCTTCATTGACCTGAAGGGTTTGGAGCTAGGAGGACATTCCATGGATTTGCACTGGCGATATAGACCCCAGCCACTGTCAACACAGCAAGTTTCTGCTCCTCAGAATGTTCTGACCTCATGGGGAACACTCTCTCACCCCACAGTGAGATAGTTGTAGGTTTAAGGCCAGAATTTTATTTTGAACATTCAGGTGTGCGTCTGACCCAGAATCACGTGAAATTGCGTGAAAAGGTGTTGGGTGCATGTCTCCAATGTTATCAAGCTCATGTGTAGCGTGACGGTTGGCGAGCCTCTTTGGGGAGGGCAGGGGGGGGTAGGGTTCAGGAGCTTACCAGCCAACAATTAAGCCCATCCGGGAACCAATTTTCCATGGCCCATCTATTTTTATGACAGGCAGGCCTTCACATTTTCACTGGGATAAAATATCCGGGGTTAAATAAAGTAAAAGAAGGCATTTGAGAGAAGAGGTGCTATATAAAGTGATTTGATTTATTATTGTCACATGTGCTGGGATACAGTGAAAAGTATTGTTTCTTGTGCACTATACAGACAAAGCATACCGTTCATAGAGAACAGTAAGGAGTCTCACACACTAGGTTAAAGTCCAAGAGGTTTATTTGGTAGCACAAGCTTTCAGAGTGTGGTTCCTTCATCAGGGCACTCACCTGATGAGGGAGCGCTGCTCCGAAAGCTCGTGCTACCAAATAAGCCTGTTGGACTTTAACCTGGTGTTGTGAGACTATTTACTGTGCCCACCCCAGTCCAACACCGGCAACTCCACATCACGTTCATAGAGAAGGAAAGGAGAGAGTGCAGAATGTAGTGTTTAAGACATGAGAAATTTAAAAAGAGCATTATTACAGAGTTTGAAAGAATTAGAGTTATGTTTTAAGAATGTAGAACAAGAGTAAAAGATAGAATTAGAGGATATGCTGGGGCAGCTCCCAAGAAGTTGCCTCGCTCCGGTGCCACCTTGAACCTGAGGAGTCACGGACTGGGCTAGCCAGCATCCCACTTTCAGATGGCATTTAATACCCACACTGCAATGGGTCTGGAGTCACATGTGGGCCAGAGCAGGTAAGGTCATGGGAGGGACGAAATCATGGGGAAATTTGAAAATAAAGCTGAGAACTTTAAATTCATAGAACCATAGAAATCCTACAGTGCAGAAGGAGGCCATTTGGCCCATTGAGTCTGTACCAACAGCAATCCCACCCAGGCCTTATCCCCATAACCCCACATATTTACACCTCTAATCGCTCTGATATATTCATCCCGGGACACTAAGAGGCAATTTAGCACGGCCAACGCACCTAACCTGCGCATCTTTGGACTCTGGGAGGAAACTGCAGCATCCAAAGGAAACCTACACAGACATGGGACGAGAGCCAGTGTAGATCCAAGAACATAGCGGGTGATAGGGGAATGGGATTTGGTGCGAGTTGAGGTATGGTAAATGCAAATTGAAGAGATTACTGAAGGTGAGGGAAGTAGTGTAAAAATAGCTGGGAAAAGTACAGGTAGCTGCTTTATGTTATTTACGGTATTAGGAATCAGTGCTTTTCTGCTGAAGTGGATTTACTGTCACCGTATGAGGGTTTGACACTGTGTCGCTGCTCAATGATAGTTCCTGGCAGCTCCTTGTTGCTACTCAGCCTTGTTTCTGACAATGCTGATGAACCGTCAGTCACAGCCAGAGGCAAGCTTCAGCCAAGCAGCTACCTGCAAATAGGAAGAGGCCATTCAGCCCCTCCAGTCTGCTATCCAATTACATAGAATCATACAATTCCCATAGTGCAAATGGAGGCATTCGGCCCATCGAGAACGTTGGTGATCAGTTTGTCAATCCTCCCAATTTGCCTGATGCAGAGTGGGAGAGTTCCCGACAGGACACGACAGCAGTACTGCAGTACTTTGTTAAGTATAACCATAGACCAATCCGATGGAAGTGTGTAGTTACTAATGCTTCCTTAGATAATGGGATTTGGGGGAGTAGGAAAATCACACATCCCATAATACTCTCACCTAACAAAAGCCCATTAAGATTTACCCTGAAAATTTCAGTTGACCCCAGGGAGGGGGTTGGGTGAGGGGAGAATTCCATTAACCTGAGTGAAGAGGTGCTCCCTCACTCAGCTGTAGGGATTTAACTGGGACCACTCGGCCTCTCTGAGGTCAGGAGTGAGGATGTTCACTGACGATTGCACAATGTTCAGATACTGAAACAATCTGTGTCCAAATTCAGCAAGAACTGGACAATATCCGGGCTTGGGCTGACAAGTGGCCAGTCACATTCACCTCACATAAGTGCCAAGGAATGACCAGAACCAATAAGAGAAAACCTAATCATAGACCTTGATATTCAAATGACATTACCATCACTGAATCCCCCAGTGTCAACATCCCGGGGGTTATCATTGACCAGAAACTGAACTGGACCAGCCATATAAATACTGTGGCTACAACAGCAGGTCAGAGGCTGGGAATCCTGCAGTGAGTAGCTGACCTCCTGACTCCCAAAGCCTGTCCACCATCTCCAAGGCTCAAGTCAGGAGTGTGATGGAATACTCTCCACTTGCCTGGATGGGTCCAGCTCCAACAACACTCAAGAAGCTCAACACCATCGAGGACAAAGCAGCCCCGCTTGATTGGTACCCCATCTACAAAAACTCCACCACTGCAGTTGCAGCCACATGTACCATCTACAAGATGCACTGCAGGAACTCAACAAGGTTCCTTACGCAGCACCTTCCAAACCCACTACCACTAACATCTAGAAGGACAAGAGCAGCAGATACCTAGGAACACCACTACCTGGAGGTTCCCCTCCAACCCCTCCAATTCGGCCCCCCCACCCCGCCGCCCCTTCCCGGCGCCACTCGGCGCCCCTGCCCCCTTGTCTCCCAGTCCCCTGTTTCCTCGTCCCCTCCCGTCTGCCCCCTCCCCTCTGCTTCATAACCCTTGACCTTTTGCCAAACTCCAAACCCTTCCCAGGACACTACCCTGATATTATTTTAAATTGATGCTTACAGCTATAACAATTAATCTATCAGTTGTTTAGCGATGCTTAAGGATATTAGTATAAATAATTAACCAGCAATGTAATATTCGTAAGTAGCTTATTTGACATTCTGATGGAATTTCTTTCTTTGAGTTGGTTTTCCTCTGCTCCGTCTCTCAGCTGCTGCCAACACCTTGTTCAAATGATGACAGACTTTACAAAATAATAAAGGAATGAGGTCAACTTGCATTTATATAGTGCCTTTCACAAGATTAAGATTTTCCAAAGCTCTTTACAGCCAATGAAGTGCTTTTTGAAATTAGCCGCCATTGCAACGTGGGAAGTGTGGCAGCCAACTTGCACACAGCAAACTCTCAGATTATCTCCCATCGTGAGATAACAACCTGATCATCGGTTTAAATGTTATCAACTGAGGATTAATATTGGCTGGAACTTAATGGGAAATCCCCTACACTTCTTCAAAACATCATGGGAATCTTTGTCCACTGGATGGGATTGTTGTCGGTGCAGGCTCGATGGGCCGAATGACCTCCTTCTGCACTGTAGGGATTCTATGAACTTTCTATGAACCTGTGAAATCTGACAACAGCTTAATTTAAGATCTTATCGAAAAATTGGCACCTCTGTCAGTACGGTTCTCCCTCGGTGTGGCGGTGCTCCCTCGGTGCTGCGGCACTCCCTTGGTGCTGCGGCACTCCCTCGGTGCTGCGGCACTCCCTCGGTGCTGCGGCACTCCCTCGGTGCTGCGGCACTCCCTCGGTGCTGCGGCACTCCCTCAGTGTGGCAGCGCTCCCTCGGTGTGGCAGCGCTCCCTCGGTGCTGCGGCACTCCCTCGGTGTGGCGGCAGTGGTGTGTGAGCTTATATTATGGTCTTAGGTTTAGGCACTTGAACTCAGAACATTTAGAACAAAGCCGCAACCAACACTGAGCGGCGAGAGGGAAGGTTTTACCAGATTGGAGTTTGGGAGACAGAATTCCGAGACAGGCCAGGATTCGGAACGCTCAGGTTCTCACGGAGCAACGACTCCGTGTAGCCATCGCCAAACTGCTTGGGGATGATGTGGTGAGGGTGGGGAATGGGGAAAGGGGGGGGAGGGGCAGGGGGGATGGGGCAATTTGAATTCCATAACAATCTGGAATTAAGAATCTGCTGGTGACCATGAAACCATTGTCGGAAAAGCCCATCTGGTTTACTAATGTCCTCTTTAGGGAAGGAAATCTGCTGTCCTTACCCGGTCTGGCCTACATGGGAGTCCAGACCCACAGCAATGTAGGTGACCCTTAAATGCCCTCAGGGATGGGCAATAATGATGGTTCAGTCAGTGAGGCTGACGTCCCCTGAACAATTCTTTTAAAGAGGGGCTGAATGGCCTCCTCCTGCCTTTGCATGATAACGTTGGGCATGGTCAACAAAAGCTGATGGATCGGTGAGTTAGGGAGCGTCTTATTCTCACATAAAGAATAATGACCGGTAGTGATCAGGAGAGGGAGTGAGAGGAAAATAATTCTGTCTATCCTCCGCCAAAGGGGAATGTCTGCTTCATCCACACTGCAGGAACTTGGACATTTCAGCTCCTTTCCATCTGCTGCGTCTCCGTAAATCTCTGAGATTCTCTGACACTCCCCACAGAATCGGCTGATTCCTCTGTTGATCTTTCGAAGGAAGTCTCCCTCACACTCAAGGATTCAGGTTACTCCTTGACAAGTTGTTACTTTTCTTCAGAATGGCTCACCACAAACTGGCACAACATCCACATGTCTCGCCAGAGGGCAGGTTACCCTGGAAACACCTTTTTGTTCAAGCATTCATTCCCCAAGGATTTAGTGGCTTTCTTTCAAATGTTGGAGAGACTCCAAAGGGTAACCAGAGTTTGCCCCACTCTCCATTGTAGCTTTCTGAGTTTCTGTGTGTGTGTGTGTGTTTGGGTGTATGTGTGTGAGTATGAGTGTGTGTATATGTGTAAGTGTGTGTCTCTGTGTGTTTGGATGTATGTGTGAGTATGAGTGTGTGTGTGTGTCTGCATGTGTGTGTGTATGAGTGTGTGTGTGTCTGTGTGTGTTTGGGTGTATGTGTGATATGAGTGTGTGTGTGTATGTCTGCATGTGTGTGTGCATGTGTGTGTGTTTGGGTGTACGTGTGTGAGTGTGTTTACATCTGTGTGTGTGTGAGTATGAGTGTGTGTGTGTGTGTGTGCCCCTGCCTCTGTCTATGTTATTGATGTGTTTCCCTTTCTTTCTGTTTCCATATCTCTTTGTTTCTACTTTGCCTGAACTCTGTGTATCTGTCTGTGTCTCTGTGTATGTCTCTCTCTGATGTCCCTCACTTAGTGTATCACTCACTACCTGTGTGTCCTCTGTCTCTCTGTGTCTGCTTATGTCCCTCTATCTCTGTGTGCACCCATCTAATGTTTGCATCTTTGACTGTGTTTCTGTGTGTGTCCCTCTCTACATGTCTCTGTCTGTGTGTGTGTTTCTGTGTCTGTATGTGCATCCCTCCCTATATGTGTGTGTGTGTGTGTGTGTGTGTCTTTCTGTATCAGTGTGAGTCCCTCCCTACATGTCTGTGTGTGTGTGTGTGTCTGTGTCCCTCTCTACTCCATTGTGTGTCTCTGTGTCTGTGAGTTTCCGTGTCTCTGTGTCTGTGAGTTTCTGTGTCTCTGTGTCTGTGTGTTTCTGTGTCTCTGTGTGTATCTGTGTGTATCTGTGTCTCTGTGTGTTTCTGTGTCTCTGTGTGTATCTGTCTGTGTGTATCTGTGTCTCTGTGTGTTTCTGTGTCTCTGTGTGTGTCAGTGTGTGTGTTGTGTGTATCTGCCCATCTCCCATTTCTTTCTAAGAGAAGCAGTGTATTTTTAGCTGGGATAGGGTGAGGTGGGAGGATAGGGAGGGAGGGACAGAGATAGCTGGAGTGCTTTTGGAGGGGGAGGAGAGAATCAGGGAGGTCAGTGGCAGTGAAACTGGATCCTTAGCAAAGCTCATACGAACAGCGGAATGCTCAGTGCTCTGGGAAGGCGAATCCCTCCGCTGCAATCAGCTGCAGCGAGCACCCAGTGTGGTTCCCCTCCCCCTCAGCCTCTCTCCCTACCCCCCCCCCTTTAACCAACACACAATCCCAGCCTGTCACAGAGGCAGTGCCACTGAAATCACTTCTGCCGTCTGGAACAAGTTGGCGTGGCTTGGAGCACTTACTGTTCAATTGCACAAAGTGAGGGTGTGGGAAGAGGGAAGCTTCCGGAGGAATACTGGGATTGATTTGAACTGAGGACTACATCTCTGACCTCTTCTGGGACTGAGGGTAACAGAGGGTTTAACCAGCCGGGCAGCCTGGGCTGTCAGCCTTGCGATTGGGAGCAGGAGAAGGGTGAGTGAAAAGTGTGCTGACAGATTTACAAGTGGCTGTGTCTGCCTCTCTTTGTTTCTTTGTGCTTGTTTCGCTGTCTCTCTTTGTGTGGGAACCTCTGTCTCTGCAAATCTGTCTCCATATTCATTGGATGTGTTTCTCACTGTCCTCACTTTGTGTGTGTATCTGTGTGTGTTGTGTATATTTGTGTCTGTGTGAGTGTACTGTGTATGTGTGTATGTATATTTGTACCGGTAAGTCTGTCTGTGAGTGTTTGACCATCTGTGTGTGTATCTCTGTGAGTATCTGTGTATTTGTGAGTGGTTGGGCAACTCTTTGTGTGTGTGTCTGTATCTGTGTTCATGTGGGTCTCTGTATGCATTGTCCCTGTGTGTTTGCGTGTGTGCTTGTGCTTATGTGTCTGTATATGTGTCTGCCCTGTGTGTGTGTGTGTTTATATATGTGTCTGTCCCTCTGTTTGTGTGTCTGTCCTGTGTGCATGCCCCTGTGTGTGTGTGTGTGTGTGTGTTTGCGTTGGGGGGTTCTCTGTGTGTGTGTATGTGTGTGCCTGTGTCTGTATGAGTGTTTGTGCATGAGGGAGGGGGGGTTCTGTGTAAATGTGTGTGTGTGTGTGTGTGTCTACACGTACGAGTGTTGTTGGAGGCGTTCTGCGTATGTTGTGTGTGTCTCTGTGTGTCTCTATGTGTGTGTATGTGTGTCTGTGTGTGTGTATGTGTGTCTTTGTGTGTGTGTGTATCTGGGTCCTTTCTCTGCATTTTATCACTTATTCTCTCTCCTCCACGCTCCAACTTTCTCTGGGTTCTCTTTCTCTCTCCATCTCCCTGTTGGTGTTATCTCACATCTCTCCTTCTGCCACTTTATTTGTCTCTTTCTGCCTTTGTCCCTTTCCTCCTTCATTCTCTCTCTCTGTCTCTCCATTCTTCACACTCCAGCTCTCGATTTGGATCTGAGAGGGATATTTCCCCGTGTGTGAAGGAGCTGTTTTGCATTTAGTTCCACAGGCTGACCGTGCTGAGAGTTTGTTCCGGGCTTTGATGTGAGAAATGTGATCCTCAGGAGCGGCTGTAGTGAGGTCCCCACCTCCCCCCCCCCCCACCTCTCCTCCCCACCTCCCCCCTTCCCAGATCAAACAGCAAAGCACTCTCAGATCCCCATCAGCCTGAGTTGGATCAATCAAGCCAAAACCCAGCCAATGAACAAAAGAAGGGCAGATGTTTGACTGTGTCAGCTTTGTCAAACTGCAGTTACACTTAAACACTCGCTTCCTTCCCATTGCGTTAATTTGCAACTGTTTAAAAATGTACTTTTAATGAAAATGCAGATGTGGATGTAGCGTGATGATGTCAGGATTCCAAATGAGATGGGGAAAGAGTTCTAATAATTTATTAATAATAATTATATAATTATAATTAAATAATCCATTATTGATTTGGGATTTTTACAGTGTGACTCTCTCTGAGATTCCAGTGTCCTCCTTCACTGGGTCCCCCGTGGTCCAGTTTCTTCTCTCAGTGGGATTGTTAATGCGGTTGCCTATTTGATTTGATTTATCATTGTCACATGTATTAATGTACGGTGAAAAGTATTGTTTCTTGCGCGCTGCACAGACAAAGCATACCGTTCATAGAGAAGGAAAGGAGAGAGTGCAGAATGTAGTGTTACAGTCAGAGCTAGGGTGTAGAGAGAGGTCAACTGAGGTAGGTCCATTCAAAAGTCTGACGGCAGCAGGGAAGAAGCTGTTCTTGAGCCGGTTGGTACGTGGCCTCAGACTTTTGTGTGTTTTTCCCGATGGGAGAAGGTGGAAGAGAGAATGTCTGGGGTGCGTGGGGTCCTTAATTAAGCTGGCTGTTTCCCTGAGGCAGCGGGAAGAGTAGACAGAGCCAATGGATGGGAGGCTGGTTTGCGTGATGGATTGGGCTACATTCACCACCCTTTGTAATTGCCTGCTGCAGTTCCTTACTTTGATGGGATCCTCATGGTGTGATTAGCTCCGCCGGTTAGAGATTCTTACAGTGTGATTCACCATGTGCATGGAAGCCTTCTGTTCTTTGTAAATCTGATCCTGGTCTGCTTGGCGGGGCTGGAACAGCTTTGCCATCTTGCACCGGAGGTTGCCGTGTGTGCCGTGATTCATTTCCATCCGTGGCTTTAGGCATCTGACTGAGGGAGAAAGCCCAATGAGGTCCAAGCTCTCAGGGGGAAATTTTCCTGTCCCGTCTGCCATAGGAATCGTTGGCGGGGGGAGGTGGGGGGAACCATGCAAAGGTCCATTGACCTCGGGCGGATTTGGGGGCGAGTGCGGCTGGAAAATCCCACCCCCAGTATGGAATGTGTTGGGATGAAAATGGGAGGACATTAGTCTGACGCCAACAGGGGAATAAATAACACTCTGAGGAAGCAGATGGTGTGAATAAAGATGTCCTTACAGAGAAAAGAGATCTCTGAAAGAGATTCTCAGCCTTTTGGCTAAGATCGGCCATCAGATCCAGCCCAAGATGGGGTGCAATGTCTTATCAGGTTGGCTTGGACCCTGTTTGTCTCTCTTGAGGGGACTTTGAACAGGAATTTAAATTTGGTTTTTGGAGCTGGAAAACCTCAAGTCCATTTTTGAATGGACTTGCAGTTGCCTGGTCTACTCCGAGCATTGGCATTGTAACTTTGGAGTAAAAATGTTTAAAAAAAGGTGTCTTTACAGCAAAGTCCTGTTTTTGGCGACTGTTTCCGATATGCCTCGTGAACTGTGAAATCGCGCAGGATGAACATGGTTTTTGATGGGAGTCGGTGAGACAGGTTCCAGTCATGTGAGGACATGGTTGGTTTGTCTGGTAGCAGCAAATTGTGATACAGTGTCTGTCGAAGACAGACAGGGGGAGACTGCGAGCAACACGAGATGTATCGAACATTTTTTAAAATCCTCATTTAAGAACCAAAACTTGGCAGACAAAAATTGGTGTGAACATTTCAAAATTGAGCAGAGCCATTACTGCGGATCGAGAGGTTGGGACATTTCCAGGTTAATCTCTGCATTCTGGGCACACGCTTCGCACCCCTGGAGGAAAAGTACTTACAAAAGAGAATTAAATGTCCATAGGCCAGGACTAATGGAAGGAAGCTTCCTTCCAGAGACTTCTCAGTGGAAGGTAAAGTGGAGAAGCAAACATTGCTCATGATGTGGTGTACCAAATTCAACACTGGGGTGAACCAATGTGCAAAAAGGGAAGAGGCAAAAGGCAGAATTTTGCTAAATATAGACGACCGTTTATCTGATTCCTCACCACATCAATCCATGCCAGCACTAGTGGCCCATGACTAAAGCAACATGAATTCCACATTTCCCGTAAAGGCTGCGCCCCACCTCATCACAAGATCCAGACTAGAGGCTTTATTTTTATTGACTCAAGGGATGTGGGCATCGCTGGCTAGGCCAGCATTTGTTGGTCATCCCTAGTCGCCTTTGAGAAGGTGGTGGTGAGCTGCCTTCTTGCAGCTCCCATGGTGTACCTGCACCTACGGTGCTGTTAGGAAGGGAGCTCCAGGATTTTGACCCAGTGACAGTGTAGAAACGGCAGATATATTTGCAAGTCAGGATGGTGAGTGACTTGGAGGGAACTTGCAGATGGGTGTGTTCCCCATGTGTCTGCTGCCCTTGTTCTTCTACATGGTAGAGGTCTCAGGTTTGGGAGGTGCTGTCAAAGGAAACTTGGTGAGCTCCCGCAGTGCGTCTTGTAGATGGTAGCACCACCAACAACTTCATCCCTCACCTTTGCACATGTGTACATGAGAGTGGGGTCTTGAGTGGGTGATTGGCCAGGTTACATTCCTCTTGCTTCTTTTGGACAATACAAACGTGCAAAATGATTCTCGCAGAATGAGATTCCAACATTCAATACGATCTTTGCTCCACTCTGGTCTCCAGCATTGACCGCTGCCAAACTCCAAACAGCCCCAAGATTCCCCTTCCCTGTGGGATTGTTGAGTGTGGACAAATACCCCCACCGTCAGGATCTTTGTGTAATTAAGGTTAATCGATTCTCCAACCAAAAGACTGGAGAATAGATTGTCCAATTTTATGGATCTCTGTGCATCCATTTTACATTTTTAAGAATGTCATGTCCCGCCCATTAATAATGAGCTACGCGGAGCAGGAAGCAGGAAAGATTTGACCCAAGGTCTGTGCTGGGTTTGTTAATCTAAACGGTAGTTGTGCTAAAATTGTCCTTATTTATTGCTCTGCGACCGATCACTATTCAACGATTTTTGCTGGAAAATGTGTGTGTGTACATGTCTGTTCACATATCTCAACATGTCTGCTCAAGTGTGCATCAACATACCTGTTCAGAGGTGTCCACCAACATGCCTGTTGACATATGTGCATCAACACATCTGTTCATGCGTGTGCACATATACATGCCTGTTCACACGTGTGCACACGTATGTGCCTATTCACATGTTTGTGCATGTACATGCGTGTTCATATGTTGGCTCTTGTACACACTTGTTTGTGTGTGTGCGCATGTGCACTCCTGTTCACATTATGTGCATGTACATGCTTGTTTGCATGTGTATTCATGTATACACCTGTTCACATGTGTGTATTTTCATGCCTGTTTACATGTGTGCGCATGTACGCACCTATTCATATGTGTGTGGATATGTAGGTATCTGTTTATGTGGCTAAAGACAAGCTTAACTCCCTCATGGTGTCTCTCAGAGTTAGAGAACCAGAATTGCTTTTTGGGGTCAGACATGAAGGGTGATTATTTCAGAGAGGCAGTGCAGGGCAGACACTTCATAGTGTCAAATAAATGTCAGGTTTTTTTTTTGGAGACAAATTGAGATAAGCCGGGGGGGGGGAGGGTGGGCAACATCAAATGGTCGAATTCAAGATATGCAGAAATCTTTCTTCCTTTGGGACACGCATGTTCCTAGGATAACAAACAAAATATTAAGCATCGCAAGCAAAAATCATTTCAGAACCCAAACAGGAATCTGAGATTCCGTGTGCAAAGCTCAGATATTTGTCGGCCCGGATCCCCTGGAGTTGCTGTTAATCCCTTCCCAGTGGAAAGCTGGAATGAGAATTTTGTTTTCCGTTTATGGAGTGTTAAACCTTTTTTGTGATTCATTCTTGGGATATGGGCATCGCTGGCGAGGCTGGTATTAATTACCCACCCTGAGTTTCCCTTGAGGTGGTGTTGGTGGTGGGACACCACCTTGAACCGCTGCAGTCCCATAATTGTTCTTGTTTGACACAGACTAAAGGCCGGTTAGCCCGTCTCAAAGGGCAAAAGAAATAAACTTGCATTTATATAGCACCTTTCATGACCTCAGAATATGCCAAAGCACTTTACATCCAATAAAGGTGGGTTTTGAAGTGTTGCCATTGTTGTGAAACAGGAAACATGGCAGCCATCTTGCGCATGTCAGGATCCCACAAGCAAGCATATTGATGTGAGACCTGACGTTCTATAAAGGGCAGAGCAGATAGGCAGAGCAGAGTGACTGCCTTGTTGAACCAGCTGTGTTTATTCTGACAAGCCAAAAGTTCCATGGTCACTCCAATTGAGACTTGGGTTGGGATTTTCGCCCCAAAACCGGAAAATCCTGCCCGAGATCAATAGACCTTTGCATTGTCCACCCATTTGCATTTCTGGAGTGGGAAGGACAAGAAAGTTTCACACACACACACCTCCCCCCTCCCCCCTTCCCCCCTCTCCCCTTCCCCCCTCCTCCCTTCCCCCAACCCCTTCTCCCTTCCCCCTACCCCTTCTCCCCTTCCCCCTCCTCCGTCCCCTTCCCCCTTCCCCCTGTTCCCTCGTCCCCTTCTACCCCTCTGCCCTGCCCCCTCCCCCTCTCCCCTCTCCCCCCTCTCCCTGTCCCTTTATTTCCTGCAGTGTTCAATAGTTTAGTTGCTCTGTGTTCATTTATATTAATCTGATAACTGATCTATGCCCACTGTGCTTGATTGATTAAGCCTGTGTGTTGATTCCGAGCCAAAGTAAATTGGATAAACCAGAAGCTGAACTATTAGCACGAGTGCAGAGGCTTTGTAATTGCGGAGATTTTTTGAAAGGACTTTAAGTAAACGTTTTGCATACTTCAAAACCAGTGTCATCGCTGCATTACTCCGAGGTAATTCCAATATAGGAAACAAAGTGGCGGATATGCAATGTTTCCCATTTTTGAAACACCAAGTTCAATATGAGTTTCTTCCAATCCTCAAGAAGGTCGGTTTATGAGGAGAGGCTGAGTAGACTGGGGCTATACTCATTGGAATTCAGAAGAATGAGGAGGGGATCTTACAGAAACATAAGATTATGAAGGGAATGGATAAGATAGAAGCAGGGAAGTTGTTTCTACTGGCAGGAGAAACTAGAACTAGGGGGCGTAGCCTCAAAATAAGGGGGAGCAGATTTAGGACTGAGTTGAGGAGGAACTTCTTCACACAAAGGGTTGTGAATCTGTGGAATTCCCTGCCCAGTGAAGCAGTTAAGGCTCCCTCATTGAATGTTTTTAAGGCAAGGATAGATAAATTTTTGAACAGTGAAGGAATTAAGGGTTATGGTGAGAGGGTGGGTAAGTGGAGCTGAGTCCACGAAAAGATCAGCCATGATCTTATTTGAAAGGCGGAGCAGGCTCGAAGGGCCAGATGGCCGACTCCTGCTCCGAGTCCTTATGCTCTTATGTTCTGTCTCCTGACAGATCTCTCGCTTCCTATCCTACCTAACTACTTACAGTGTGGGTAGGTTGGTGTCAGAATTCCGCTGCCCACATCTTAATTCACACCAAGTCCCATTCACCCATCTCCGCTCTCCTCGCCGACCTATATCGATACCTGGTCTGGCAACACCTTGAGTTTGAAATCTTCTTCCTTCAAGAAGTTCTCAAATCCCTCCTTGCAGTCTCCCCCCACCCCCTCCCTATCTCCCAGTAACCTCCTTCAGCCCCGCAACCCTCTGAGATTTTTCACACAGAGAGTGGTGGGTGCCTGGAGTGTGCTGCCAGAGGAGGTGATGGAAGCAGACACATCAGCAACATTTGAGAGGCATCTGGATGGGTACATGAATAGGGAGGGAATAGACCGATACGGTGCGAATAAGGATAGAAACTTTATTTTTAGTTTAGTTAGGGCATCATGATCAGCACGGGCTTGGAGGGCTGGAGGGCCTGTTCCAGTGCCGTACTCTTCCTTGTTCTTTAATTTTGGCTTCTCGAGCACCCCCAATTTTAACTGCTCCATCATTATCAGCCGAGCCCCAAACACTTCCATCCCTAAACCTCGCAAACTCTCCAGCTGTCTTTCTTCAAGATTCTCCTTAAAATCTAGCTCCTGGACACCTGCCTTAGTCACGATGATGCAGGTGCGTCGATCAGTATCAGATTTTGTTTGATGCAGTCAAGCAGTTTGGGATGTTTCGCTGGATTTAAGGTGCTATCTAAATGCAAGATGTCATTATCTGGGTCTCTCAGCCTGTCACAGTGTGTAGAATTTCAGACTAGGAATCTGACTTTGAATTAATTTTGTATTTGTTGACATTGAAGACCTTTTTGCTGATGTACATGAACAGAAACCACTTTATGAAATGGCCCCAGTTGGGTGATTGATGGTTTCTTCCAGGAGATAGTGAAAGAATTCCTCGGGGATTTATTAAGAAGGACCTCACTTACAAAGGTTAAAAAACACTGAATTACAGGAGAAGATGATTAATTTATATAAAAGCAAATTACTACGGATGCTGGAAAACCTCAGCAGATCTGACAGCATCTGGGGAGAGAGAATAGAGCCAGCATTTTGAGTCTGGAAGACCCTTCATCAGACTCCTTGTCAGAGCTCTGACAAAGGGTCATCATCTCAGTCCTAAACGAGCAGCCCCTTTTATTCTCAGGCTGTGACTGCTCCCCCCCTCCCCAAGTTCCAGATAGTCAGGGGGGAACAATCTCCTAGGGTCTACCCTCTCTCAATCTTCTATGTTTCAGTGAGACCACTCTTCAAGACTCCACAGGAGTAATAGACTCATTGTCCCAATAGGAAGGTGACCAAGATAGTTTGAGTAGATGATGCAAATGGATCTGAATCGTAGAACAAATCGTAAGCTGTTAAATTGACTTTTGTCAATCCTTACCCCTGGATGTCCCAGAACCTTGACAGTAGATTTCCATTCTATGAAAGTGCTTTTTCACAACTTTACTCTCTGGCTGGCTTTATTTTAATCATAGAACCCTACAGTGCAGGAAGAGGCCCTTCGGCCCATCGAGTCTGCACCGAACACAATCCCACCCAGGCCCTACCCCCACATATTATACCCACTAATCCCTCTAACCTATGCATCCCTGGACACTAAGGGGCAATTTCTTAGCCTGGCCAATCAACCTAACCCGCATATCTTTGGATTGTGGGAGGAAACCAGAGTACCCGGAGGAAACCCATGCAGACACGAGGAGAATGTGCAAACTCGACACAGACAGTGACCCGAACCAGGAATCGAACCCAGGACCCTGGAGCTGTGAAGCAGCAGTGCTAACCACTGTGCTACCGTGTCGCCCTTTTTATATCAAGGAATTTGATGGTCACTGCTTCTCAAGAGCTAACAAAATAGATTAACCCAATTTAAGGAGCATTGAACTAATATTTAACAGATATTAATCTCTGCTCCCGTTACGATGGGTTTAGCTGCTTCAACTGGAACAATTCTTTGCAGAGGATGGATTTCCCTCTCTCCTACCCGAGGTGTTCCCATGTAAATATTAACACACCCACAGTAGCCCCCACCCAACCCTAACCCCTCCCACCTGCTCACTGGATCCTTGTGGAATTAAGGACACATTCCAGGTGACCCCCTGAAAATAGTGACACATTCCGGGGACGGGATAGAGTATCAGCCATCAATCCCATCATTCAGAACCATTCATCACAGTGCAAGGATGGGCTATGTGTTACCAGCTCCGAACACGTTGATAATCTAAGCACATACAGTGGATGTATGATCTCCTCTGGGACGTCTCCCTGATCTCTTAAGTGTGGAAGTGAGATTGAACACCTATGCTTCAAGCAGAGTGAGTCATTCTGACAGTATGATGGAATCTGTCAGTGAACATTGAGTGTTTCTGTGATTTGAGTGGAATCAATGGGGATAAATCTGGAATGACAGACACTCTGATTCCAAATTAACTCTACATCAACACTGCAATGAGGCAGCCACTCTGATCCACTCTGTACCGGAGAACCAGTGTCTATAAGTTGGAAGTTGCTAGCTATTAAAAACTGTGATGTGTAATATTTTCCTCAACCTTAAATTATCCCTTTATTATTGAGTTTGAATTTCAATAAAACCTAAAGTTATCTCAGGATCAGTGCAGTATGGTGAGCAGTTGTCTTCCTGACAGCAGTGTTTACCGAAAAATATCTTGCATTTTATTTAGTTCCTGTGACATTGGAAAATGTCCTAAAGTGCTGAGTAGGTGTGAGATTGACAGGCGCTTCACTCAGACTCAAGACTTAAACACTGGTGAAGGAAGCTCTTCTATCATTCTCCTCAAATATCAGCTCCAGTATCATAGAACCATCACAGTGCAGAAAGAGGCCATTTGGCCCATCGAGCCTGCTATCTCGTCACTATAGCTGGTGTTTGGATACCGGAGTGCGCTCTGTACCAAACAGATCTTGCCGTCTCCAATTGCTGCCTAATTCCCATCATGTTGAGCTGCCAATTCTCCAGAATTGCCCTGGAGTCTTCACTCATTTCCAGGGCACTGCTGTGAGAAGTGTACATGAGGAGAATGATCGGGGACATGAAATGGGATTTTGGGATTCATTTTGTCTGAGCAGTTTTGTTTGTGATTTATAAAAAATACTAAAGATTGTGGTGTGGGTGGCAGAAAGGCTGTGTGACCTAGAGTCAACATCCACCCAATAGTCTCTTTGCTTTCTGATTCACTGGGGTCAGGGAGGGTACTATAGGGGATGGCTATGTTGGCTGACATATGATAGGAGAATGATGGTGGGTGGTGGTAGAGGGGGTCATGGGGAAGCTGGGTGCACCTGAAGGGCATCATAGAATCCCTACAGTGCAGAAGGAGATCATTTGGCCCATCAAGTCCGCACTGACAACAATCCCACCCAAATCCTATCCTTGTAATCCCACGGAATCCCCCTGACACTAAGGGGCAATCCCATCTACACCTGTTCCCTGTAACCCCAAGTATTTACCCCGTTAATCCCCCTAACCTACACATCTTGGGACACTAGGGGACAATTTAGCACGGCCAGTCCACCTAACCTGCACATCTTTGGACTGTGGGAGGAAAACCACGCAGACATGAGGAGAATGTGCAAACTCCACTTAGACAGTCACCCAAGGCCCGAATTGAACTCGGGTTCTTGGTGCTGTGAGGCAGCAGTGCCAAGCTCTGTGCCAGCCCAACATTTCATGTGATGAAACCCCTATGAAATATCCAATCAGAGTTTCCAATCCTATCCCCATGGAATTACCATGGACCAGTGAGGAACTTGAACTGAGGAACTTGAGAGTGGAAATCCTGGAATCCACACCAGAGGAATGTCAGAATGATAAAGATTCCTGCTGCCTTCTCAGGTGGACAGGGAAGGCATGATGCTCCTTCGCTGTTCTTGGGCCAAAGTCTTGGACCTCCCTAACAGCACAGTGAATATACCTACACTACATGGACTGTAGGGATTCTATGATTCTTTAAGTGCAGCAGTTCAAGAAGGTAGCTCATCACCACCTTCTCAAGAGACAATTAAGAATGGGCGATTAATGCTGACCCAACTAGTGACACCCACATACCACAAAAACAAAGAAAATGGGAGAAGATAATTTGCTGCAAGCTAGGATATCGACAGCAGAGTGTGAATGAGCCGGTGTTTTTAATGGGTATGAGATGGAAGGTTGTCCAGGAAAGCATTGGAATCGTCAAGTCAGGACGTAACAAAGATGTGCATGAGGATTTCAGCTGCGGATGGGCTGGGGAAGAGATGGAAATGGGTGATATCCCTCTGAGATCTCTCATGAAGAATGGGTGAGATATCACTGGCAAAAGAGAAATCCTGTCAAAGCCTTTGTCTTGCACTCATTAGGATGGACTCGTATCAAATTGCAAAGGGAGCAATAACCTATAACTGGAGAGAGAGGCTGCTGATTGGTGAAAAATTGGCTCTGATTGTTAAGGTATTGCCATGGAGAACGCACCGGGGAATTATTGTTCCACAAGCCCAGGTGTGTTTCTTTTACAAGCAGAGGACAAGTTCCTACGTTTGAATACTTATAGTTTCTAGCATGTGTAAGTGTCCCACACTTGCGGGCCTGAGTGATAATCTGAAATTGGTTGTTAACGCAATTTTTTTTGCATACTCGGGATTATTCAGTAGGTGCTGTCCAATCCTGAAATTACATCCAAAGTTGTTCCCAGCTGAACAAGCACAGGCTAGCTGAGTACGGTCAGCATTGTGCTTACTGACACCAGCTAATGGGAGTTACTGTTTGATATGATCGGTGAGTCATTTGACCGTCCAACCTACGATGTGATTCCGCAATTGGGCAGCTCTTACAGAACAAATGTGCTGACAATTACACTTGACCATCAATTTGAGAATAACAATTCACACAGCGATGCTTGCGATGTGACTCACTTATGCTTGCTAAAGATATGTATATTCATTTGCAATGACCTGTCATTTGCAGGCAAAAGGAACATGTCCAGGGAAGGCAATAGCCTAGTGGTATTATAGCTGGACTATTAATCCAGAAACTCAGCTAATATTCTGGGGACCAGGTTTGAATCCTGTCATGGCAGATGGTGAAATTTGAATTCCATGAAAAGAACCTGGAATTAAGAATCTACTGATGACCGTGAAACCATTGTTGATTGTTGAAAAAACCCATCTGGTTCACTAATGTCCTTTAGGGAAGGAAATCTGCTGTCCTTACCCAATCTGGCCTACATGTGACTCCAGAGTGACAGCAATGTGGTTGGCTCTCAACTGCACTCTGAAATAGCCTAGCAAGCCACTCAGTTCAAGAGCAACTAGGGATGAGCAGGCGATGCTCATGTCCCACGAATGAATGAACAAAAGGATTTTGTGCCTTTTTAAAATTAAACAAAAGCTTTGAGAGTTCCTGCGTGCATTGGCCATGGCAACACCATGATGGAGATGAAGGAACTGACTTGCCAACCAATCAGCCCCCTTATGCAGTTCAAATTGTTGCTTCCATTTGAAATTTGGTATTCTTGAGTCTGTCCTGTTGAGTGAAAAGCAAAATTCTTGGAAGCATGTCTCTTTTTCTCTAAGCAATACTCACATTCTGTGCTTATCAAGCGACTAATGGGAGAGATACGAGAGTGTGACAGGGGCAGGCCCCCAGTGTGTCGTACCAGAGATGAATGAGAAGCGGAAACAACTCTTTATGGTTTCCAGCGCAGGGATGTTATTCCCAGCAGCTGTGACATGGCTAAACATGGATTAGCGGAGATTTCAGATCATCGGTTACTTCACCCTGGCTTGAATTAACTTCACAAACGTGGCTTTTGTGTGGACATTAATTTCATATGGAAATAAAGACTATTTCAGGATGTGTAATTACAATTTTTTTCACTGGTTTGATTCTCGCAGTCAGCACTGACTGTGTGACACTGAGGACGCCTCTCTGCTGGGTGTCGCAGCCTGTACTCCAGCACTCTATCTGCGAGGTGGTTTAAGCCTGTGGTTGGTTTCTCCGGTTTTGCCAGCAGAGGAAACTGGGCCACGCATGGACAGATTGCAAGGTCAAAAGGTCATCACTGCTGGAGACTTATTTCCCCAAATCTATAGTCACTGAGTCAGCAATCTCAACATAAACATCATTTAAACGGCCAAGGGGGGGGGAAGGTTATCTATTAAGTGATAGATCCATTTTAGAGCAGAGTGGGGCCTACAACAGATTTAGTCAACTACATTCGTAGCAAGTGATTCCAAGACAGGATTGAATCAGACCATTTGGCCCGTCTATTCCTTGCCTGTATGTATGCTACACACAAGCGTCCTCCTACTCTCCTCCATCTCGCCCCATCACCATATCCTCTATCCCAATCTCCATCATGTGTGTATCTATGTTCCTCTTCATTCTGCTCTTTGTCTCAATTGTGAGAATGAGTTCCATATTCTCCCACTCTCTGAGTGAGGAAGTTTCTCCCGAATTCCTTATTAAGACCATCGGAAACAGGAGCAAAAGTAGGCCATTCGGCCCATCAAGTCTGCTCTGCCATGCAATCACGGCTGATGTGTTTCTCACCCCATTCTCCTGCCTTTTCCCCATAATCTTTGATCCTCTTACCAATCAAAAACATATTTATGCCTGTCTGAAATACACTCGGTGATCTGGCCTCCTCTGTGGCAATGAATTCCACGGGTTCACCACCCTCTGGCTGAAGAAATTCCCCCTCATCTGGGTTCTAAAGGGTTGTCCATTTACTCTGAGGCTGTGCCCACATTGTCTAAACTTTCATAATCTTTGGGTTCTTCAGAAGTTCTGTTATATCTCAGTCTAACATCAGAACACTGAGCTTTCATTGACTTTGAGAAATTGATTTCGGTTGAAACAACCTGAATATTAAAAAAAAAAGAGGTTGGTAACAGTGACCATTAACCGTACTTTTATTCGTTCATGGGCTGTAGGTGTTGCGGGCTAGGCCAGCACTTCACAGAATCCCTACAATGCAGAAAAAGGCCATTTGGCCCATTGAGTCTGCATTAACTCCCATAGATCATCTTACAGTCAACCTTTCATTATGAATATGGCTGAACAAGATCCATTGTCTACTCGCGAGATATTGGTCAATCTAAAATTTCATCTTAAAAATAAATATGCAGTTTGAAGCAGGCTGCTTTATCACACATTTTCATTTTCTCCTTACCTCCTTTGTTGATTATTGGAGTGACATTCACTATCCTCCAATCTGCAGGGACTGTTCCGGAGTCTGTCGAATCCTGGAAGATGACCACTAATGTATCCACTATTTCTGGAGCAACTTCCTTAAGTACTCTGGGATGTAGACAGTCAGGCCCCAGCCATTGACAATATATATTCATGACTTGGATGAGGGAACAAAATGTAACATCTCAAAGTTTGAAGATGATGCCTGGTTGGGTGGGAGTTCTGATTGTTACAAATGGTACTTAACTGCACTCTCAAGTTGTACTTGAGAAAATAATCACTCTGAAGAGGTTTTTTGATTGCTTGTGTCCTGTTATACAGTAGCACTGGTGGAATCCCAGTGATATGCTTCCCAGGCTCACTCTTTGCGGCTGAATAAGGTGGGAAATAGATCAACTTTCAAATGATCAAATTAGAAACAGAGGGATATGGGCCAAATACGGGCAATTGGAATAAACTGGGAGGACACTGTGGTCAGCATGGACTGGATGGGCCAAAGCGCCTGATTCCGTGCTGTATTGCTCTTTGACTCAATGGATGGGATTTTCTGGCTGTGCTCGCCCCAAAACCGGGAAATTCCCCCCCCCCCGAGGTCAATGAACCTTTGTATGGTCTGTCCCCTGCCAGCTCCGATTCCCGTGGCCTGTGAATATCGTCCAAGCGAATATAATTAGCGAAAACATTTTATTAAATGTCGTGGTTTTGGACCTTGTTTTAAATTTCTCTTAAAAACAAAATTAGGAACTGAACACGTGCCTGATGAACATTACAACACAGGGTCCGAACATTCAGCCCATCGAGTGTGTATCAGTGGCCCTGATTTTACTGGCACGCCCGCCCCAGAACCAGGGTAGGCAAGGCTCACAAAGCAGCATTCTCCGCGATCTTAGGAGCCTCAGGCGGGCGTGCTGGTAAAATCCTGGCCAGTGTTCCTCTTCGTATTGATAAAGGCAAAATATTGCAGGCGCTGGGTTCTGAAACCAAAACAGAAGATGCTGAAAAATCTCGGCTTGCTGTTAGTCCTGCTGAGATTTTCCAGCATTTTCTGTGTTTGTTTCTCTTCACGTTTACTGCTTTTTCTAACCCCACACTGCTGTGTGCTTTCCAGATCATTTAATGTTCCTGTTTCACAAATAACGACCTAATTCTCTTTCAATAAAATTGGAGAGCTCTGATTATTGCCCATCCCTAAACTGCCCTTGAAAAAGAGGTGGTGAGCTCCCTTCTTGAGACGCTGAGGCCATGTGGCATTGGGGCACCCACGGCGCTGTTGGGGAGGGAGTTCCAGGATTTTGACCCAGTGACAGTGAAGGAATGGTGATATATTTCCAAGTCAGGTTGGTGAGTGGCTTGGAGGGGAACCTCCAGGTGGTGGCGTTCCCAGATATCTGCTGCCCTTGTGCTTCTGGATGGTAGCAGTTATGGGTTTAAAAAGTGCTGTCTAAGGCGCTTTGGTGAGTTCCTGCAGTGTGTCTTGTAGCTGCCACTGTGCGTTGATGGTGGAGGGAGTGAATGTTTGGGGATGGGCAGCCAATCGAGGGGGTTACTTTATCCTGGATGGTGTTGAGCATTTTGAGTGTTGTTGGAGTTGCCCTCATCCAGGGTGGACAGGCTCTGGGGAATCAGGGGGTGAGCTCTTGATTTGATCTTGTAGCCACAGTATTTATATGGATGGTGCAGGTCAGTTTCTGGTCAACGATAACACCTGGGATGTTGACAGTGGGGGATTCAATGATGATAACACCATTGAATGTCAGGGGGGTAATGGTTAGATCCTCTCTTGTTGGCGATGGCGATTGCCTGGCACTTGTATTTTTGCCACAAGTCACCCCAAGCCCAGGCATTGTCCCAATCTTGTTACATTTGGACATGGCAGCACGATGGCACAGTGGTTAGCGCTGCTGCCCCACAGCACCAGGGACCCAGGTTCAATTCTGACCTCGGGTCACCGCCTGTGTGCAATTGCACGTTCTCCCCATGTCCACCAGATGCTCTGGTTTCCTCCCGCAGTCCAAAGATGTGCGGGTTAGGTTGATTGGCCATTCTAAATTGCCCCTTAGTGTCGGGGGATTAGCGGGGTAAATGCATGGGGTTGTGGGGATCGGGCCTGGGTGGGATTGTGGTCAGTACACACTTGATGGGCCGAATGGCCTCCTTCTTTACTGTAGGGATTCTAGGTGCAGCTGTAGGTAGTTATGGCTGCAATTGTAATCCAATCACAAGAGCTTTACAATCTGTACAACAACAACCTGCAGTAAGGTCTTACTGGAGGGACTGGGAGGGTTAGAGGGACTGGGTGATCTGAAGACTCAGTTATCAGTGGTGACAGGAAGAGCGGACAGTGCCCACAGGAGACCAGAGAAATGGAGAGTTTCATTTAATTGATTATTTCTCGCTATGTGGGCATCACTGGTAGATTTGTCACCCACCTCTATTTGCACTGGAGTTGAATGGTTCACTGGGCCATTTCAGAGGGAAGTTGAGAGTCAACCACATCGCTGAGGCTGTGGATTCACATGTAGGCCAGACCGGGTAAGGACGGCAGATTTCCTTCCCTAAAGGACATTAGTGACCCAGGTGGTTTTTTTTTAGAACAATCAACAATAACGTCATTACTGAGACGAAGGGTATAATTTTCCAGCCGTTTACACCAGTGGGATTTTCTGGTCACGCTGCGGTGAACGGAGATTTAGCCGAGCGCCAAATTCTACTTCCTTGCTTGCAGCGGCTGCATGGCGTGAACGGCCAGAGAATTCCAGCCTTAATTCCCAGATTTATTAATCGAATTTAAATTCCACCAGCTGCCGTGCTGGGATTTGATCCCCAGGGTTACTGGCCCAGTGACATTGCCAACGCACCATGCTGGGGTGGGGGACGGGACGGTGGGGCTGGAGGTGGTTAACGGGGAGGGGATGAGGCCATGGAGGGATTTTAACCAGACGGAGGATTGAGGGATCGGAATGCAGCGTGGCACAGGGAGCTCAGGGGTGACGTGCGAGCCTGGCACAGGCGGCAGAGGTTTGGACAAGCTGAGGTTTTCGGAAGCTGGGAGTGGCAGTTTGGTTAGGAAAGGGTTGGTAAATATAGACTTTGTGGCATCTGTTCAACCCAGGGATACAATAAAACATCTCTCTCTCTCTCTCTCTCTCTCTCTCACCGAGCTTCAAAACGCCCTGAATCAATTTTACCATTCTGTGGATCACGACCCAATAAACTCTTTCGAAATGAAGGAGTCTGTTTATTATATTGAAGGATATTTACCTCACACGTTGAACAGAAGGGTGAGGCTCGAATGGGTTCAGGAGGGAGTGGAGGACAGCAGAACACAGATAAGAAGAAATGACAACTGAGAAAAAACAGAATAAAAACTTACGTTTCTGGGCCTTTCGTGACCTCGAGACATCCCAAAGTGCTTCATAGCCAATGAAGTGGGTGGCACGGTGGCACGCTGCTGCCTCACAGCGCCAGGGACCCGGGTTCGATTCCCAGTTTGGGTGACTGTGCAGAGTCTCCCTGTGTCTGTGTGTGTTTCCTCCGGGTGCTCCGTTTTCCTCCTACAAGTCTGAAAGACGTGCTGGTTAGGGTGCATTGGCCATGCTAAGTTCTCCCTCAGTGCACCCGAACAGGTGCCGGAGTGTGGCGACTAGGGGATTTTCACAGTAACTTCATTGCAGTGTTAATGTAAGCCTACTTGTGACTCTAATAAGTAAGCTTTAAAATTTTAAAGTTCTTTGGAACACATCAAAGTTGTAAATCTATAAGTGCAAAGTCCTCCTCTCAGAAGCAAATTTATCCTTAAGAAGGATTTTCTGCCTCAGCGAGATTTGCCTGCTCACAGGCGTTGAAATTGAGATGAGAACGAGGTTAAGCATGCACATTCTCTGAATGATTTCAGCATTAATCTCACAGTTTGCCAACAAGATGTCCTCGCATGATTGTCAAAACCAACTAGACCGTTCAAATCTGTTGAAAATGTGTCTCTGGCTAATGCACGGGAGATGAACCTTCATTAATCTGAGGTTGGCTGGAGCTTTGAACAAGTCAAAGCTGACTTATATTTAACGCAAACACAGCTGACTCCAAACTTTGATCTTCAGATGACTTCCTATCCACCCCCTCGCATCCCCTCGGTTCTGACCAAGGCCACAATGGCCACAAGTATGAGTCTTGTCTGAGTGAAAGACTGTTTGAAGGGACCCATGTTTCTGAAAAGGCCTTTGTAAAAGAATTGTATTGATTTAGTCTCCTGACCTTGACTCTTGAAAAAAAAATATGAGTGCTTTACCGACAAGAACTACTTTGAAATGCTGTGAGGCTATTTTTAAGCTGACCAGACACGTGGCAGCCATTTTGCGCACAGCAAGATTCGACCCTCAGCTGGCTATGAAATAACTGATTCCCTAAACTGTACTGTTTAAACAATGGTTTTGGATAAAGAGGGAAATGTTCAGTTGGAGAGCAAGTATAATGTTTAATAAAAATCATCTCTCAGAAGCTAATAAACCCAGTCAGAACACAGGAGAAATCCCCTAGGTGGCACGGTCGCGCAATGGTTAGCACAGCTGCCTCACAGCGCCAGGAAGCCAGGTTCAATTCTGGCCTTGGGTCACTGTCTGTGCGGAGTCTACACGTTCTCCTCGTATCTGTGGGGGTTTTCTCCGGGTGCTCTGGTTTCCGCCCACACTCCAAAGATGTGCAGGTTAGGTGGATTGGCCATGGTAAATTGCACCTTAGTGTCAGGGGGAATTAGTAAGGTAGATACGTGGGTCTATGGGGATAGCGCAAGGGTGAGATTGTTGTCGATGCAGATTCGATGGACCAAATGGCCTCCTTCTGCACTGTAGGGATTCTGTGGTAAGTCCAGAGGGTGATGGGAATGGGGAAATCGATCCCAAGGGGGTGATCCAGGTGAATAGTGTTGATGCATTTAGATAAACACATGAGGGAGAGTGGAATAGGATGTGTGGACTGTGTAAAATGGAGAAGGATTGTTTGGAACGTAAACACACACTTGGACAAGTTGGACTGATTGGCCTACAGTTTGTGTGTTATAAGTTCTAACAGCTTTAATGAAAATGTTAGTGCAGACTGTTATAGTTCAGGTCGGAAACTCCAAAGTGTTTTTTGAAGCCTGCCTGAATCGTAAGTTCTGCCTCTTGAATTTGGCTAGGCTAAGCTGATAGGTTTCACTTTAGGTGTGATTCATATGACCCATTGGGGAGAAATGACCTACTGGGGAGACTTAGCCAAATCTCAGCATGTCTCGGAGTGGATGTGGGACACTGAGCAATAAACTGGCCAAACTCTGCACCAGTTGCTCACTCTTTACCTGTGTAGGCTATCGATCTCCAGTATCTCTGACAAGGTGGTGGTGGGATTCTTTCATCTCAAAGACTTGTCAGGATTACTTTAGAGCTGGGGGGATTGAGGGGGCGAGGGGTTGGGTGAGGTAGGTGGTGCGAGGGATGAGGAAGGGGGAGGTAATATTCAATTATGTTGGAAATGGAATCTCCATTCCTTCACTGTCACTTGGGGAGGTGATGGTCCAGTGGGATTATCACTAGACTATTAATCCAAAAACTCAGCTAATGTTCTGAGGACCTGGGTTCGAATCCCACCATAGCAGGTAGTGGAATTTGTTTTCAGTTAAAAATATCTAGAATTAAGAATCTACTGATGACCGCAAAACCATTGTCGATTGTTGGAAAAACCCATCTGGTTCACTAATGCCCTTTAGGGAAGGAAATCTGCCATCCTTACCCGGTCTGGCCTATGTGTGACTCCAGAGTCACAGCAATGTGGTTGACTCTCAGCTGCCCTCGGGCAACTAGGGATGGGCAATAAATGCTGGCATAGCAGTGACGCTCATGTCCCACAAATGAATTTTAAAAAATCACTGGGTTAAAATCCTGGGACTCCCTCCCTAACAGCACTGTGGGTGTACCTACACAGACTGCAGCGGTTCAAGAGGGCGGCTCACTGCCACCTTCTCAAAGGGCAATTAGGGATGGGCAATGAATGCTGGGCCTAGCCAGCTTTGTTCACACTCCAAAAATACATTTTAAAAGCTGGAGGTCAGGCAAGATCTGGATGTCAGATTTAACTCCCCTGAAGGTCACTACTCCTCGCACAACCCCATGGACGTTTTTACCGATGCCGCCTTTTCATTTCCAAATTATTGATGGCTTTTTACCCAACAAAATCCACTTTGTCTATAATCTGTGCCTTGGCTCTGAGATTTCTGCACTCACAAAGGTGTTACAGTGCGTGTGTGTGTGGGGAGAGAGATTTGCATGTTCCTGAAGTCTGAAGAAAGGGTTTGGTGTTTAATTGCAATGAAACGATGGAGCAGCTGCTCAGAGTGGCACGGAGCTGTGACTCACACTCCTGGCTTTTCCGAAAATTAATCTGAATGCTGCCGCAAAGTGATTAGTGGGCGGTGTCATTATGCGGTGTGAGATGTGAGGTGCTGTAGGGAAAGACTGGGACGCTCTCACTCTCTACTTTCAATCACATTTGGCAATTCTCTCACAGAACGGAAACGGTCGGAACTTTCCTTCTCTCCCGGCAGTAATTGCGAGAGCCTCAGAATAGGGAAAGAAATTTGAAGCAGCTTCAGTAACACCGTGTGACGAGCGGTGTGAGTTGCTGTGCCTGTTCAGATTGCCTGCTTTGCTCTGTGAATGTTGTCAGTGACGGTTTGAGGGAAGGGGAGAGGATGACATTCCGTGATAAAACAAGTCACTGCAACAAATTACCTGTCATTCTGTCATTATCACTCAGTTTCTCGTCAGAATGTGACAACTTCTAAAGCTTGCTATCATTAAAATAGAAACGCTGGCTCTTCCCCCGATATCCCCAATAAACATGGGCCTGTTCCCCCAATATTCCCAATAAACACAAGCTTGTTCCCCCAGTATTCTCAATAAACAGTGGCTCTTCCCCCAATATTCCCTATAAACATGGGCCTGTACCCCCAATATTCCCAATAAACACTGACCTGTTCTCCTGATATTCCCAATAAACACTGGCCTGTTCCCCCAGTATTCCCAATAAACACTGGCCTGTTCCCCCAGTATTCCCAATAAACACTGGCCTGTTCCCCCAGTATTCCCAATAAACACTGGCCTGTTTTGTATTAAAATTGCAGTGTATTCTTTCACCTGGTTGTGGTGTGGGATGTTTGGGATGTTCAGTTAATGATCTGCAGAGTCCAGTCTGGGATGATTCTGATGGCTCTTCTCTTTGCTGTCTCTGACAGGTTGTATGCTATGCTTCGGCCAGTCGACATTCTTTCGTTTTAATCACCCAGCAGAAGCCTCGAGAATGAAGAGTATGATGTCCGGGAACCGGAACGCCCCAATGTCTTACTGCCATTCCTCAGGTACGGAGTCCCACTTTTACCTCATGTTACATTAGCCTGGTGACATTTCAATAAGCTAATAAATGGAGGAATCTTTTTATTTTAGTCCCTGGCAAGGTCAGCATTTACTACCCGTTCCACATCATCCTTTTGGAAGCTGTATTCTTGACAACCAAGTGTAACTTGCTGGGTAATTTCAGAGGCAATATCACATTGCTGTGGGTGCAGTCACGTGTAGGCCAGGCTAGCTAAGGATGACAGAATGAGAATGAGATCCTTTGCATCCTGATCAGTAAAAAGGTCCTAACAATCTTGGCACAGATTCTGTCAAAAGTATATCATTGAGTGAAAATGCTTTGCAAGAATGGGGATGGAAATGTACAAGTTTTTATTTGTCTGCAAGACTTTCCATTTCATAGAGTCATTGAGGAAACTGGCCCTTTGGCCCAACTTGTCCATGCCACCCTTTTTTTTAAACCACTAAGCTTGCCCCAATTGCCCACATTTAGCCCATATCCCTCATTATCCATCTTACTCATGTAACTGTCAGCACGCTTTTTAAAAGACAAAATTGTACCTGCCTCTCCTACTACCTCTGGCAGCTTGCTCCAAACACTCACCACCCTCTGTGAAAAAATTGCCTCCCTGGACCCTTTTGTATCTCTCCCCTCTCACCTTAAACCTATGCCCTCTAGTTTTAGACTCCCTTGCCTTTGGAAAAGATGTTGACTATCTCGCTGATCTGTGCCCCTTGTTATTTTTTAGACCCCTATAAGATCCCTAAGCCTCTGAAGCTCCAGGGAAAAAAAGTCCCAGTCTATCCAGTCTCTCCTCATAACTCAAACCATCAAGTCCCTGTTGCATCCTGGTAAATCTATTCTGCACTCTTTCTAGTTTAATAATATCCTTTCTATAATAGGGTGACCATTTGACCCATCAACTCATTTCCCAGTGCATTTCTGAGCCATAAGCCAAGGAGGAACTCCCAGGATTGATCCCTCATCAGCTGGATCTTGACCTCGGATAAAATGTCAAGCCCGAGGTCAGAGTATGATTTGAGTAAAAGAGGGAAATTGCCTGACCTTTGTGCCCCCGACATGAACAAGAGAACATTTCCTGGGAAGTGTGAATGATAAACAAGAGACAGGCCAACACTAGGGGATGTACATAATAGCATAACACTTGCACTTATCTGGTACAAACATACCTGAAAACTATAGAATAGAAACAGGCCATCCTGTTGGTATTTACATTCCACGAGAGGAAGTTGTTCTTATTGTATCCACCTGATTCCCTATTTATTTATCTCTATTCCACCTTCAATTCATAGAAACTAGAAGCAGGAAGAGGCCATTTGGCCCTTCAAGCCTGCTCTGCCATTCATTTTGACCATAGTTGATCATCAAATTCAATATCCTCATCCCCTGTTTCCTCCCCCATATCCCTTGATCCCTTTTAGCCCCAAGAGCGATGTCTAATTTCTTCTTGAAATCACACAATGTTTTGGCCTCAACTACTTTCTGTGGGAGTGAATTCCACACATTCACCACTCTCTGGGTGAAGAAATTTCTCCTCAGCTCGGTCTTACAAGGTTTGCCCTTTATCCTCAAACTATGACCCCTAATTCTAGACTCCCCCACCATCGGGAACATTCTTTCCGAATCTGCTCTGTCTAACCCTGTTAGAATTTTCTAAGTTTCTATAAGATCCCTTTTTACTCTTCTAAACTCTAATGAATATGACCCTAACCGATTTAGTCTCGCCTTATACAACAGACCTGCTCATGAATGTTGACCTGGGTTAGACGCTTTCTATCAAATTTAATGAACATCTTGAGAAATCCAATCATGTGTTCCAAAAGTAGCAAGGGATAGTTTGTGTATGTGTTGAACGTGTTACAATCCTCTGTGATGCCTCCTCAGGGACACGAGCATTGAATCTCTTCTACCTGAACTTAGCCAATCTCATCACCCACCTGTGCCAATATCACATGGAGTTTTTTAATCATTGAGGGAGTTAGAACATAGAAAAACTACAGCACAAACAGGCCCTTCGGCCCACAAGTTGCGCCGATCATATCCCTACCTACTCCATTTGTTTTACTGTCATTCTATCATTATGTGACAATGCACTATCTTCGTGTACAGCTTAATCTGTGCTAAATTCAATACTGTTGTTCCATCCATACCATCATCTTCCTAAATCACCACTTTGCTTCCACCTGAGATTTCAGTTATTTTTCCCCAGTACTGTCCTGCTCAGTCAGTTCCTGAAATTCTTCTTCTGTAACCTACATCTGATCTGGAACTCTCATTATTCCCATCCTGTCCCATACTGAGTCCCAAACTGCTATCACCCTCCATTGGGAATGTGTTCCATGTCACATTGAGATCCTTCCTTAGCCTCTCAGTCCTCACAATCAATCGATCCAAATCCCTATTTACAATTTTAATACTTCCGAGTAAGATCAACCGTGTATGACTTCTTACCCCCACCCTGATCCCCCGGTCTTGGTTTCTCTTTGTACCCTTTACCTTGTGGCCTTTGTCCAAATGTTTAAAATCTCCTGCTGATAGTTCCCCTCTTTGATTTTTCAATCCTTTCTCTTCACTCATTCCCCTCTTCCTGTTTGGATATTTCAGCTGCTCCAGATATAGCTCAGGTTGTTGGTTGCTAAGTGCAGTACAGTGTTTAACGTCCTCTCTGGTTCTAAGTGCTCCTCTAATTCTGGCCTCTTACATATCCCCAGTTTTAACTGGCCTGCCATTATGACCACGGCCTAGACACCAAGCTATGTATCCCCTTCCGAAAGCTCTCTACCTCTCTGTCTTGCATTTCTCCTTGAAGACATTCATCAAATCCCACCTCTTCAACCAGGATTTCCATCACCTAATTTAATGGCCAGAATTCTCCGACCTTGCACATGGCTGGGCTTCTCCAGTCCCGCTGCAATGAATGGAGATTTGGCTGCACGCCGAACTTTCCATTCTTGCTGACAGTGGGGGGGGGGCGTGCGAACGAGATTGGAGAATTCCGGCAAATATCTCGTCATGTGGCTCAGTGTTGTACATTGGGTGGAATTTAATGCAGGTGATACTGAGCCGGCGAGAGTTCCACCTTGCTTCCTTTCAGGAAGACCAGCGCCAGTCTGGCACATACAAGGCCTTTTTTTAATTAGTGTTAGAAGTAGGCTTACATTAACACTGCAGTGAAGCTACTGTGGAAATCTCCTTGTCGCCACACTCTGGAGCCTGTTTGGGTACACTGAGGGAGAATTTAGCATGGCTAATTCACCTAAGCAGCATATCTTTCAGACTGCAGGAGGAAACCGGAGCACCCGGAGGAAACCCAAGCAGACACGGGGAGAATGTGCAAACTCCACACAGACAGTGACCCAAGCTGGGAATTGAACCTGGGTTCCTGGCCACGAGAGGTAGCAGTGCTCACCACTGTGCCACCATCCTACCCCAGTATCAATGATACCAAGGATGGAAGTTTCACCCCCACCAACCCCTAACCTTCCTTGACCCCCCCCAGAGAGTCAGAGAGTGGCTTTATTACTGTCAGAGCCACAGGGGGAAGCAGCAGAAGATGCCGGTGAAGCAACCAGCACAGGCCTGAGGCCTGCCATCAACCCCGGGTCACAGGTCGTGAAGTCAGAGCGGGGCTCTAGAGGGGTGTCGCCTGCAGGGGGGTGTTTTGGATGTCAGCAGTGCTGCAGTTCGCAATGCCAGGTCCCTCGGTCAGGCAGTGACCCCCACCCCACCCTCCAGAGTCCATTTACTTTGTGAACCTCTTGGATGGCTATTCTGTGGCCTCGTTGCTGAATGATACCACTGGTATTGGGAGAAGGTTCATAAGTGGGCATTGATTGTTACTTAAGAACTTCAGTTGGGGCAGGAAGGACATCAATGAGTCTTCCTCCCCTGATTTAATTGGTGCAAAGGCGAGAAGCTCATAGGGTCCTCACCCTCTAAACATCCCGCCTGCCAGACTGAGGGCTGGGAATTAAATTTGTTTTGTAATGCTCCTGTGAAACATTTTGGGGTTACTATCTTACGAGGGGCTGTATATGGGGCTTGTGGACTCTCTATTTGTAATATGGCAGGAGATAAAGCTGGCTGGAGAACTTTCTTTGCCGGTGGCTAGGTTTAGAATGGGTTCCTGTTACTAACAGCTGAACATTGATGACAGTGGGAGCTCATTTTGTATATTCCTGTCCCTGGGTGGATTGGGGAATATTGAAGGCAGCTGAGTGAATTTCTGTGGTATGATTGGTATCGATACTGTTCACTCAGGAACCATGGTGTTAGACCTCTCTCTCGACCAGGCTGGATCAGTATTGCAGGTTGCTGTTCAAGAGAGGAGTTTTTAAAATGTTCATCCATATTTTCAAATCTCCCCATGGCATTGCCCCTCCCTATCATTTCAAGAGAATCCCCCCAGTGCAGAAGAGGCCATTCGGCCTATTGAGTCTGCACTGACTATCGGACAGAGTATCTTACACAGGCCGCCTCCCCCACCCTATCCTGGTAACCCCACATACTTACCCCTAGATAATCCCCTAGACAATACAGCTTTGGACACTTAGGGGACAATTTAGCACGGCCAATCCACCTAACCTGCACATCTTTGGACTGTGGGAGGAAACCAGAGCACCCAGAGGAAACCCACGCAGACATGTGGAGAATGTGCAAACTCCACACAGACAGTGTGTGGAATCAAACCCAAGTCCCTGGCTCTGCAAGGCTGCAGTACTGACCACTGTGTCACCATGCTACACTATCACTGTGCCCCTCTGGAACCTTCTCCAGCCCCATAATCCTCAGGGATCGTTGCTGCCTTCCAGTCCTCTTGCATCGCCCATTTTCCAAACTCCACCATTGGCAGCTATTGCCTTTGGCTGAAAGTTCTGGAATTCCCTCCGTATATCACTCTGTCTGTCCACCTCCCTCTCCTGGGAGAATATGCCCCTTAAAACCATTCTCCTTGTCCATAATTTCCCCTAATGTCTTTATAGGGCTCAGAGAGAGCCGAGAGATCGGACAGGGATGGAGTCCGAGCTGGAAATTATTGGACAGGAATATTGGAACTGATTCAGGAAAGAGAGTGAGGAAATTGGAGGCAGGAAATTTATTTGATATCTCCCAGCAACCAGCCCTGGAATGTACAAATATCCTGCTTTCCCCAGGATAACATAATACGTTCTTCTGCGTGTTTGCACGGGACTGAGGGCAGCCATAAAATAATTATTTACTCAGGAGACTGGAATAACTAAATCCAAGGCGGATATCACAGCGTTGTGGCTTTCAGCTGTGTCCCTGGCAATCGAAAAGCTTGGATCAGTAGATCCTGGGTGTAGATTCCAGGAGAGCAATGGAATTGTTGCTTATGGTTTTGTAATGCAATGTAAGGATGTGAGAACATCGCGGTGAATCCCCCAACCTCCTACCCTGCACCGGGAAGAAATGGGATTAACTCTTTCAGCCCCAGTAACAGCAAAGTCCTTTAACTCCTGCGAGTTCCATCTTCTCTTCCCAGCGCACCAGCAGATTCCAGTGACTGGACTCAGTTTGTTGGGGTTTTTGGGATTCAGTTTGTCGGTGTTTTTGGGGGTTCAGTTTTGGAGAAGGTGACAGAGAAATGGTGGGGTTCAAGAGGGATAGGGGAGGTTACAGAAAGAGGGAGGGTTGGAGGGAAATGGAGAAGATAACAGAGATCGGAAGGATTGAAGGGGCATAGAGGAGGTTACAGAGATGGGGAGGGTTGGAGGGGGGGATAGAGGTGGTTACAGGGATAGGATGAGTTGGAAGGGGATAGAGAAGGTTACAGAGATAGAGAGGGCTGGAGGTGGTTTCAGAGATAGGGAGGGACAAAGCCATGGGCGGAAATGAAGGATACAAATTGCAAAATCAAGGCAATGCGAGACTGGAAACCAATGGAAGTCAACAAGCACAAGGGTGATGGTGAACAGACAGACCTGGATGGTATCTGGAATTTACTTGTCTTGCTGGGTTCATACCACATTGGGTGGAATGTTCATAGAACCATAGAATTTCTACAGTGCAGAAAGAAGCCATTTGGCCTATCGAGTCTGCACCAATCACGATCCCTTCCAAGCCTGATCCCCATAACCCCACAACCCCTACTAATCCTCTGACACTAAGGGGCAATTTAACATGGTCAATCAATTTAACCTGCACACCTTTGGACTGTGGGAGGAAACCGGTGCGCCTGGAGGAAACCCACGCAGACATGGGGAGAACATGCAAACTCCACACAGACAGTGACCCGAAGCCAGGATTGAACCTGGGCTGCTGGTGTTGTGAGGCAGCAGCGCTAACCACTGTGTCACCCAGGACACAGGTCAACCCAGGACACTGAGGAATTCTCGTCGAAAATTCTAACCTGAAAGAAAAGGGAAAGCTAATGTTTTCTGAGTGGTCGTGATCATTGGGAATGAAATGATCCCAGCCTGTGCTTATCGAGGAACTCTGTTCAGGATTTGGCATGAAATCCGCAATGACAATGTTGAACGATCCCATCATCGTCAGTGAGTGCCTCTATAAGCTGCCTCCCCAGGATTGGGAGGGTTAAGTTTATAAGCCGTGCTGGTGTGCTCAGCTTTCAGCCTGCCTTTGACAATACATCACTTGTTTCAAAGAAAAATAGAAAATAATGGGCCTTCATGAGAAAATGACAAAACTACGTAACATTTCGTAAACTAAAGCCAACTTTTGTTTCCACAATAGGCAGAGGCTGGTATCATTTCATTCCCAATAACACCTTGGCATTTGCAAGGACATATTAGAGTTTGGAGTTCTTCAGTAGGAAACTTAAAAGGTCTTACCAAAGACAAAATTCCAGTGTATTGAATTCTAATTCCACTTCTCTTCCCATACCTTGTAGTGCACTAAGGCAGACTCTCATCTGTTTCCATAGTTAGTAACTCCTGGAACAGATACTAATCTGCCAACAGAGGCTTATAGTTTGAGGGGTGCCGCTCCACATCAAACATGGTGACCAGTGATCTTTCTCTACACCCCAGCTATGACTGCAGCACTACATCCTGCCCTCTCTCCTTTCCTTCTCTATGAATGGTGTGCTTTGTTTGTCTTGCACGCAAGAAACAGTACTTTTCACTGTATGCTAATATGTGTGACAATAATAAATCAAATCATCAGGAGTCTGTCCCACTCTAACCCCCAGACATTGGCATGTTTGGAAGGATTTTGCAGATTGACACTCAACCTGTTTGGATGTGTTATGAACATATCTTTCTTGGTCATCAAGTTTTGGGGTGGGACTCGAACCAGGAGCGTGTGGCTCAGAGCCAGGAATGCTGCCCTCTATGTTACAAAATACTCTATAAATAGATTAAAGGGAAGAGGTTAACCAGGAAAGAGTAGAGTCCATTTGAGACCAAGGGGGCAAACTGTGTGTAAAGCCACAAGACATTGGAAGGGTGTTAAATTAATTCTTTCCACTGGTCTGAGGAGAGTCCTGGAACAGAATTCAGGAAAAAGAACTTTGAGGACCTTGAGCAGTTTGATACAGGAAGAGAGGAAGTGTAGGAGGGTTTGGGCTTAAAAATGGACAGATCCCCTGGTCTGGATGAATTGCATCCCAGGATATGGTGGGCGAGGCAGGAAATCGCAGAGGCTCTGACACGAATTTTTAGTTCCTCTCTGTCCACGGGGTAAGTGCCAGAGAACTGGAGGATGGCTAATGTACATCTTTTGAAGAAGGGTGGTAGAGATGAACTAGGGAACTACAGACCAGTGAGTCTCATGTCAGTAGTAGGGAAACTATTGGAGAAAATACTAAGGAGAGAATTAATCTGTGTTTGGAAAGGCATGGTTTGATTAGAGATAGTCAGCATGGCATTGTCAGAGGGAGGTCATGCCTAACGGATGTGATAGAAATTTTTGAAAATGTGATTGAGTGTGTGGGTGAGGGAAGTGCAGTTATAGAGTCATACAGGTTTACAGCGTGCAAACAGGCCCTTCGGCCCAACTTGTCCATGCCGCCCTTTTTTTTAAACCCCTAAGCTAATCCCAATTGCCCACATTTGGCCCATATCCTTCTATACCCATCGTACCCATGTAACTGTCTAAATGCTTTTTAAAAGATAAAATTGTACCCACCTCTACTACTACCTCTGGCAGCTTGTCCCAGACACTCACCATGATGTAGTTTATTTGGATTTTAGCAAAGCCTTTGATACGATCCCACGTGTGAGACTGACTGAGAAGGTTGAAGCACATGGAATTCAGGGAAACTTGACGAGATGGATCCAAAACTGGCTTAGTAACAGGACACAAAGGGTTGTGGTAGAAGGATGTTCGAGTGACCGGAAGCTAGTGTCCAGTGGTGTACCACAAGGGTTAGTGCAGAGACCCTGACTGTTTTTTACATTCATAAATGATCTTGATGATAATGTGGGAGGAATGATAAGCAAGTCTGTAGGTGACATCAGGACTGGTCACGTGATTAATAGTGAGAAGTTCATAGGTTACAGAAAGATAAAGATGGATTGGTCAGATGAGCAGAGCAGTGGCAGATGGTATTTAACCTTGATAAGTGTGAGGTGATGCACTTTGGAAGAAGTAACAAGACAAGGGAATATTTAATGAATGGCAGGTCACTGGGAAGCACTGAGGAACAGATGGATGTTGGGTTACTTATTCGCAGATCCCTGAAGGTGGCAGAGCAGGTGAAAAGGACAGTTAAGTCTGCATATGAGATACTTGTTTTTATCAGTCATGGCACAGAGTGTAAGAGCAAGAAGGTAAAGTTGGAGCTTTGCAGAGCATTGGTTAGGCCACAGCTGGAGTACTGTATGTAGTTCTGCTCACCTCACTGTAGGAAGGATGTAGTAGCAGTACAGGTGCTACAGAGGAGGTTCATCAGGGTGTGGCCTGAGATAGAGAATCTGAGCTATAAAGAGATACTGGGTAGACTTTGATTGTTTCTTTGGAACAGAGAAAGCTGAGACGGGGACATGATCTGAGGTGTATAAGATTATGAGGGGTACGGACCCAGTGAGTAGGAAGCTGCTGGTTGGGGGTCATTCACGAGACAGCGTAGTTTTAGGCGTGGGACAGGAGATTCAGAGGGGATTTTTAACAACATCACTCGGAGGGTGGTGAGAGTCTGGAATGCACTGCCTGGGAAGGTTGTGGAGTCCGGAAACCTTCAAAAAGTATTGGATGAGCACTTGAAATATAACACTAGGGATATAGGGCAAGGACTGGAAAATAGGATTAGTACGACTTTAGTGGCAGTTAGTGGTGCAGACTCGATGGGCTGAAGGGCCTTTTCTGCACTGTACGACTCCTGATGTATTGACTAATCAATATCTTGTCATCCTCTATGTGGACAGTGGGAGATCAGTAGTACTGATCGGGATTCACTCAATCACAAATTACTTACTTCTTCCCCTTGTTAATGCACCTCCCTCACTCTCCCCACGGTGACTTGCTGAGATTAGTGCTTCAGTATCTTCCCCTCGTTCATGGGGTCTGAGCACCACCGGAAAAGCCACCAATTCCGGCTGTCGGGAAGTTGGTGGCGAGCTACCTTCCAGATTACCGAGTGTCTCACTCGGCCATTTCAGAGAGCAGTTAAAAAAACAGCCGTATTGGTGTGGGACTGGAATCACATGTAGGCCCAAAGCGGCTGAGGGGCAGCAGATTTCCTTCCCTAAGGGACAGATGGGTGAAGTCCGGTTGTTTTCACAGTCACACTGACACTCGCGGTTGTTCCGGCTTTATTAAAGTCCCGAGCTGCTACGATGGGATTGGAACTCGTGTTGTCAGATCGTTAGCCCCAGGCCTCAGGCTTGCTAGCCCAGTAACATGACCAATATGGTTCCACTCCACTGGGGCCAGCACTCTCCCACCGTGAGCCAAGAGGTTGCGGGAGCGAGTCCCAACCCATAGATTTAAGCATAAAATCCAGGTCAACACTCCCAGTGCCAGTACAGGAGTGCTGCACTGTTGCTGGTAGCATCTTTCAGACGTAATGTTAAACTCACAGGTTGACCTGAAGGATTAGAGTTGTAGCAAAAACATAAAATGCTGGAAAATCTCAGCAGGTCTGATAACATCTGCAGGGAGAGAATAGAGCCAAAGTTTTGAGTCTGGATGATCTTTTCACAAATCTTACGTTGTCCGCAGTATTTTGCTTTTATCTTCAAGTTGATTGTAGATTGATTTTCAATAAAGGTCCTACTTGTACGCTGGAAATTTTCAAAATTCTCATCCTTATTTTCAATTCAGCCCCCTCCCTACCTCTGTAATCTCCTCCGGCCACAGAACTCTCTGAAATATCTCCGAAACTCTCTGAAATGTGGCTGGCACGGTGGAACAGTAATTAGCACTGCTGCCTCACAGCGCCAGGGACCCGGGTTCAATTCCAGCCTCAAGTGACTGTATGAAGTTTACACATTCTCCCCGTGTCTGCGTGGGTTTCCTCTGGATGCTCCGGTTTCCTCCCACAGTCCAAAGATATGTGGGTTAGGTGGTTGGTCGTGCTAAATTGCTCTTAGTTCAGGCAATTAGCTGGGGTAAATATATGGGGCTACAGGGATAGGGACTGGGTGGGAGGCTCTGTCGGCGAGTCAAAGCAGGCTCGATGGGCCGAATGGCCTCCTTCTGCACTGTAGGGATTCTGTGATTCTAAGATTTGCATTACATCAGTTCTGGCATTTTGAGTTTCCCCCATTCCAATCGCTCCACCCCTGGTGACCATGCCTTCAGCTGCCTGGTTCCTAAACTCTGGAACTCCCTCCCTCAACCTCTGCACCTCTCAACCTCCCTGTCTCCCTTCATGATGCTCCTTAAAACCTACAACTTTGACTAACACCAGTCCCAATATCTCTGCATGTGACTTGGTGTTAATTCTGGCCTGATAATCCTTCTGTCAGAAGCCAGGTGGGATTTTTAAAGGTGTTATATAAATGCCAGAACTGGTGTAATGGGGGTGGTTTTGAGAGTTGTGGGCTGGAGGAGGTTTCAGAGATTGGGAGGGGCTGGGGCCATGGAGGGAGTTGAAAATAAGGATGAATGTTTTGAAAATGCCTCCGTGCACTGTGACTGTGCCTTTCCCTGTACTGCTTTGCCACCAAGTATCCCCTCATTTCCTCTGAACTGTTGCGGTGGAGCAGTCCCAGGGGTGTTAGTGGCTGCTGTCAGTATCTTAGTGAAGTAATGGGTTCTCATTTCACATGCAGACAGATTGGGATGAATCACAGGAGACGCTGATGTCTATCCTTACACCAAAATTCCAGTGTAGAGTACTAACCAAGATTCCGAGGCAGAATGTCTGTCTGACTGACTTACCAGCGCCCCCCCACCCCTCCAGTTCCTCTCCCACACCCTAGCCCAAGGCCATTGGGAAGCTGAGTACCATCACCACGTCCCCACCCTTCCCCTCCTGTTCATATAAGGGCAACATGGTGGCACAGTGGTTAGCACTGCCACCTCACAGCGCCAGGGACCCGGGTTCGATTCTGCCTGGGTCACTGTCTGTGTAGAGTCTGCACGTTCTCCCTGTGTCTGCGTGGGTTTCTTCCAAGTGTTCCAGTTTCCTCCCGCACTCCAGTACTTCCCTGGAGCGGAGAAGCTACGACATCTTCTCAGGACCCTTCAACATGCCATTGATGAAGACAAACATCTCATCAAGTCCATCCCCACACCCCCACTTCTTGCCCTCAAACAACCGCGCAACCTCAAACAGACCATTGTACGCACCAAACTACCCTGCCTCCAAAGACGTGCAAATTAGGTGGTTTGGCCATGCTAAATACATGGTGGGAACTATAGTTATCCCCACTGGACTGAACTACTCCTGGTGGAGGTGGGGGGAGAGGCTGGCGGGCCTGGAGATTTCAGTCCCAGGCCTGCTAATAATATTTAAAATAGATTTAAATTCTCATTTAAATAATTTATACAGCTCTGCCAAAAATCGGTGTGGAGCCAACAGCGCCAGAAATCTGGCTGGCGGAGGCCGTGAAGCCCAGCGGGAAGCCCGAGACACGGCCTCCGCTTGAGTCTCTTGACCCGCTCGCTGCTCTACGAAAGCAGCACAGCGGAATGGGAGAATCACCCTCATTACCTCCAAATCTGCAGATGATACAAAGTTGGGTGGGAGGGTGAGCTGTGAGGAGGCTGCAGAGATGCTTCTGTGTGATTTGGACAGGCTGAATGTGTGGGTATCTGCATGGCAGATGCAGTATAATGTGGATAAATGTGAGGTTATCCACTTTGGTAGCAATAATAGGAAGGCAGATTATTATTTGAATGGGTGTAAATTGAGAGAGGTGGATACTCAGTGAGACCTTGGTATCCCCATGCATCATTCACTGAAAGTAAGTGCACAGGTACAGCAGGCAGTAAAGAAGGCAAATGGTCTGTTGGCCTTCATAGCAAGAGGATTTGAGTATAGGGTTGGGATGTTTTGCTACAATTGTACAGGGCATTGGTAAGGCCATGCCTGGAGTATTGTAAACAGCTTTGGTATCCTTATGTGAGGAAGGATATCCTTGCTGTAGAGGGAGTACAATGAATGTTTACCAGGCTGATAGTTGGGATGTCATATGCGCAGAGACTAAATTGGTTAGGATTATATTCACTGGAGTTTAGAAGAGTGAGAGGGAATCTCATGGAAACTTATAAAATTCTAACAGGGTTAAACAGCAGAAAGAATGTTCCCAATGATAGGGGGGTCCAGAACTAGGGGTCATAGTTTGAGGATAAGGGGTAAACCTTTTAGAACTGAGGTGAGGCGAAATTTCTTCACCCAGACGGTGGTGAATCTATGGAATTCGTTACCACAGAAAGTGGTTGAGACCAAAACGTTGTCTGATTTCAAGAAAAAAATTAGATACAACTCCTAGGGTTATCAAAGAATCTGGGGACAAGGCGGATATTGAATTTGATGATCAGCCATGATCAAAATGAATGGCAGAGCAGGCTCGAAGGGCCAAATGGCCTCTTCCTGTTCCTATTTTCTGTTGTTTTATGTATTTGTCATGAAGAAAACTTGCCTTTTACAGGAGACAATATCACTGTATCTGCCGCCAACCCAACAAAGCCATTCAAACAAAAGAATTGCCCTTGTAGAGGAAGAGAGCGATGGAGATATTTGGAGACGGAATTCTAGGCCTTAGGGTGAGGCAGCTTGCAGGCAGGACCCGTCAATGATAGTGCGATAAAAATTGGAGATGTGCTGAAGGCCAGAGTGGGAGGAGTGCGGAGAGTTGTGGCGCTGGAGGTTACAGCGATTGGGAGGGATGAGGTCAAGGAGAGGTTTGAACATAAGATTGAGAATTTAAAGTAAGGTGCCTTATATATCACTGATTAGCCCTTAATGCGTTATTATAATGATATAATACCTCAGGCTTATTTATTGCACAAGACACAAGGCACCATAAGTGATTGAATCAGTATGTTGTAAGACTAAATAAATGAGCACGGTTGTGCATTGGTATAAAGCTCGAAGGTATCAGAGCTGTGTGTGTGTGCTCTGCTCAAAGCAAAAGTGAAACTAAGAGTGGATTACATGACACATTTCCCTTTGAGTAATGTCATGCTGATATCCCATCAAGGAATATTACACCAGCTCTCAGCTGTCCAGTTCTAAGCTGGATGTCAAGCCCTTAGAGGAGGCTTACCAGAATGGTTCCAGGGATGAGGAGAGAATTGTTTCAGATATACGTAGACACCCAAGAAGCTGGGATTGTCCTCCATACGGCAGTGAACATTAAGGAGAGATTGAATAGTGCTGTAAAGTATGAAGGGTTTTGATAGGGTAAATACGGAGAAATCCACTGAGAGGAAAATATTGGACCCAAATGTCCTGTGAGTCTCAGACCGTGAGCTAATTGATAAATAATCAAAAGGGAAGGAAGGAGAATTTATGATCCAGAATGCTGTTATTGGGAAACAGAGGCTGCGATTCTCCCAGTTCTAAGTATTGAATTTGCTGGAAAACTGGTGTAAATCACTCTGTTTTTTCAGTGCGATTTCAGACAAGAATCTCCCACACTCTGTGCAATGCAGAGGTCACAATTGGGAATATTATTAAAAGCTCGGGGGGGTGGGATGGGAGGAGCCTATTCATGTCGGAGGCTGACAGTTCCGGGACTCTGCGCATGCACAGTGAGCCCTATCTGTCAGCCCGCGGTTTGCTGGCGAGCTCGATCGCTGGCCAGCCCGGAACCCTCGCAGTGTTGCCCCTCCTCCCCCGCCCCATCCCACCTACCCTGGCCCGATCACAGCCCAAACATCCATTCGCGGGCCAGCCCTGAACCCCCCCCCCGCCCTCTCCCGGACTGCTGTATCTCCAGCTCCCCACCACCCCCCCATCCGCCCCCAGGAGTGACGATGTGGTGGGAAGGCTTACGCAAATCCCGCGAATCGGCGCAGGCTGGGAGAATCGGCCGTAGAATCTTTCAAAAAGGAATTGGATAAAGACTGGAAAAGAAAATCGGTTGCAGGGTCAGGGAGGTGGAGAGTACGATTCATTGGATAGCCCTTTCCAAGAGCTGACAGAGCCTTGATGGGCTGAATGGCCTCCTTTCTGTATCATTCTATCCAGATTCCACCTGAAAAGAATGGTGGCTTATAGATGAGATGCTGGATGGTGTCCAGCAAGGAGTTAATACCTTCAGGACTGAAACCCGGGCAGTGGGAGATTGAAGGTGTTGGAGGGTTAAGAACCTGCCATTATTATCCAGGTGTTAGAAGTTGATAGAGTTCTCCAGGAGGGGTTTGGTTTCTCCAACTCCAACCCCTGTGGATTTAGCCAAACAAGGTGCTGGATGGAAATCACACACACACACACACACACAGACAGCGTGTTTTCAATTCTGGCTGGGAAAGATTGCTCATGCAAAATACTTGTATGGAAACAGCTTGTTTCCTGCCTCTGTTGCGTGCATGTATACATACAGCTGCTGGCTCTGCCTGCTTCTTCAGCAGGAACGGGGGTGGGTAGATGGAGGGTAGGGAACTGCTGGGAGGGGGTGGTGGCGGGGGTGGGGGGGAAGGAGGAGTGGATTATTTCCTGCTGATATCACTCCACAGGGGAGCTGCTGCTTCTGTGGGAGATGAGCCGGTGTCTGTCTCTGCACCTTCCCACAGTCACTGGCTGGCCAGGAGCTGCAGTTCCCCCGGGGGTGGGGGAGTGAGTCAGGCTGAGGGAATCAAATAGCGACGGTGCTTTTTCGCTGAAGGAAAGGGGACCCATCTCTCCTCGCACGGAGCAGGGATGAAGTAAGTGGGGGTTTTGCTGCTGTTCTTTTGTGATGATATGGAGATGCCGGCGTTGGACTGGGGTAAACACAGTAAGAAGTCTGACAACACCAGGTTTAAGTCCAACCAGTTTATTTGATCAAAAATTTATTTGATCAAATAAACTGGTTAGACTTAAACCTGGTGTTGTCAGACTTCTTACTGTTCTTCTGTGAATCAGACTGTCAGTGTAGGATTCGAACAGATTTAATCAGCTGCTCAGGGAGTACGTTTTGTTCCCTCAACTTGAGAGAGCTGTTTTGCTTGGGAGACAGGAATTTATAAGGTGGATAATATCTTGTCTGGTGCTGACTTCAAGTTAATGTTGGGTGCACTTAGTCCCTGGACTTTAAAAGAATTATAAAAGGCTCTCCGCAGTGAAAGTGAGGAGGTTTTGGAGTTGTGACATTTACACATGTGCTTATTCTCCGCTGTACAGACTCTGTGCTTGTTGTCCTGTATCATTTTAATTCCACACGGTTCAATCCGCGCTGTTTTAACCTGGGCCAAATCTGCTGCACCTCATCCAGGCTGGCGGTAAATTGGAGTGAAAGCAGCAGAAAATTAGTAATTCTGATTTGAATTCTAGATCTTCCGGTTCCCAGCTGAACCGGTGAAATTTAAAGGGGCAATGTTTTTCATCAGAAAAGATAAATAAAGGATTTACATTTTTGTAGCGCCTTCCATATAGTGACTGCACTAACAAAGTGTTTCATAGAATCCCTACAGTGCAGGAGGGAGCCCCCATCAAGACTGCACCCACCCAGATCCTATCCCCATAATATTATGTGTCTGCCCCAGCTTGTTCCCCGACACACAGGGACAACTCAGCATGACCAATCCAGCCAACTCGCACATCTTTGGATTGTGGGAGGAAACCAGAGCACCTGGAGGAAACCCACACAGACACAGGGAGAACGAATAAACCCACTCACAGATGTGATGTGGAGATGCAGGCGTTGGACTGGTGTGGGCGCAGTAAGAACTCTCACCACACCAGGTTAAAGTCCAATAGGTTTATTTGGGATCACGAGCTTTCGGAGCGCTGCTCCTTCATCAGGTGAGTTAACTGAGATAAGGGCATTTCTTTATACTTGGCTTGATAAAGTAGAGTTGATAAACTTATCATTTTTAAACTGATGGAAGTTAATATGAACTAAATACAAAAGGAATTTTGTGCAGAAGGTGAGGTGAGTCTGGAAGATATCATTGAGCAGTTGTAATCTGATTGTATGAGGAGGTACAGGGGTGGCACGGTGGCACCAGGGACCCGGGTTCAGTTCCAGCCTCAGGTGACTGTCTATGTGGAGTTTGCATGTTCTCCCCATGTCTGCGTGGGTTTCCTCTGAAAGCTCCGGTTTCCCCCCTCAATCTGAAAGATGTGCAGGTTAGGTGGATTGCCCTTTCGTGTCAGGGGATTAGCCGGGGGTTATATGGCGTTATGGGAATAGGGCCTGGGTGAGATTGTGGTTGGTGCAGACTCGATGGGCTGAATTGCCTCCTTCTGTACTGTAGCGATTCTATGATTTTATTGAATCTTCCATATCCACCTTGTAATATTACTCTGTCCACCTCTGACACTCAAAGCCTCAACTGACCCTCTGCTTCCTCCAGACTCACCTATCCTGAATCTCTCCTGGATTGCCAGTCTAAAACTCTGCTGTCTAAAGCCCAACTTGTCCCATCCCATTTCCCTGTCACTCCTGTGTTGTCTGACCTATGACCCACCTCCCAGTGCGACTTCATTTTAAAATTCTCATCCTCATGTTCAAACCTCATTCTCCCTAACCACCTCTGCCCTATAAACCTCCAGGATCGCTGCACTCCTCTAATTCTAACCTGTTATCTATGCTGGATTTTAATAGCTCTGCTGCCAGCAATGCCTTCAGCTACCTGGGTCTAAAGCTTTGGAATTCCCTCCCTCGGCCTCTAATTTCGTTTCTCATTTCAGACACTCATTAAAAACTTTGACCAAACTTCTGGTTACTTGTCCTAATATTGTCTCATGTGACTCTGCCAAATTTCATTTAATCTCACTTCTTTTAAAGCCCTTTTTGGATCATTTATTGTATCAGAGGTGTTGCATTAAGACAGGTTGGTTGCTGATGGCAAAGTCCCGCGGGGCCACGTGTGAGCCTGCCCCAGAGTCCCGCGGGGCCACGTGTGAGCCTGCCCCAGAGTCCCGCGGGGCCACGTGTGAGCCTGCCCCAGAGTCCCGCGGGGCCACGTGTGAGCCTGCCCCAGAGTCCCGCGGGGCCACGTGTGAGCCTGCCCCAGAGTCCCGCGGGGCCACGTGTGAGCCTGCCCCATTCTTTGTAGTCCAGGAAGTTGAGACAAAATAAATTGCAAAACAATGAGGCTAACTTAAAAGAACTGGCGTGAAATTCAAATGCAGCAATGGGTGATGTGAGTAAACATAGGCTCAGAGTTTCATCTTTCACACTGAAGATCATCAATCCCAGACATGTTGTGGAGAGAAGCCTCCATTTTCACTCCCTGATGATGTGTACCGAGACAAACAGTCATCATCATTAAAAGAAAAACATGGAACAAGTTGTGGCCACTGACATTATGGGTGAGACATGAGTCACTGACCTTTGTGTGTCTGTTTATGGGAGCGTGCGTCTGTTTTAGCTGGAAGGGCCCTCACCCTTACACCCTCCAATACTGCCCTCACGGAGGAGGCATCGACTCGTCCAGAGTTTCCTTTCTGCTGAACCAACCAATCGTAACGCCCTGTTCCACCAGCCAGTCAGGACAGAGAATATTGTTAAGTTGTTTAGAAAGAGCTTGCGTTTGCATCGTGCCTCTCAGCCTCACGGCGAGGCCCAAAGAGCCCTTGAAGTGTAGCCGCTACAAGGAACGCGGCAGCCAATTTGTGCACAGCAAGATCCCACAAACAGCAACATGACAATGACCGGACAACCTGTTTTACTGGTGTTGGTTGAGGGATAAATATCGTCCTGAACTGTGGGGAGAACGTTCCATCTCCTCTTTGGGAACGGCGCCACGGGACTTTTTCACATCCACCTGAGACAGCAAGCAGTTTAACGTTTTGTCAGAAAGAAGGATTTGTCAGTCGGATACCGTCTGGAGTGGAATTTGAACCCAACACTGTCTGACTCAGGGTGACACTCACTGACTCACGGCAATAACCGGAGCTGCAGTCAATTCACCCTCACCTGGTGATGCAGCCATTCAGAATATTGTCTCCTCCTCTCTTGCCAAGAGACCAATAGTAAGAACATTGATACCAGCCAAACTGGCACTGGATGACACTGTCTGGATTGGGAATTCATTCTGGGCGAAGCCAACTTCATAGAATCATGTGCAGAAGAGGCCATTTGGCCCATCAAGTCTGCACCGACTCTCTGACAGAGTATCCTATCCAGGCCCTCACCCCCTCCCTATCCCCATTACCGTACACACTTCGTATGACTAATCTATCTAATCTACATACCTGGGGACACAAAGGGACAATTTAGCATGGCCAATCCACGTAACCTGTATATCTTTGGACTGTGGGTGGGAACCAGAGGAAACCCACACAGACACGGGGAGAGTGTGCAAACTCCACACAGACAGTCACCCAAGGCTAGAATCGAACCCGGGTCCTTGGCAATGTGAGGCAGCAGTGTTAAGTACTGCGCCGCCCAACTTTATCTGCATGTTTTGGTATTTGGAATTTAAAGGCACATATCTGCAAACTCCAGGGGCGACACAGTGATTAGCACTGCTGCCTCACAGCTCCAGGGTTCAATTCCTGGTTTGGGTCTCTGTCTCTGTGGAGTTTGCATGTTCTCCCCTTGTCTGCATGTCCTCTGGGTGCTCCGGTTTCCTCCCACCTCTCAAAGATGTGCTGGTTAGGTTGATTGGCCATTCGAAATTTCCCCTTAGTGTGTGTCCAGCAATGTGTAGATTCGAGGGATTAGTGGGGTGAGTCTGTGGGTTATGGGGGAAGGGCCTGGGTGGAATTGTTGGTGCAGACTCGATAGGCCAAATGGCCTCCTTCTGTACATTAGGATCTCTATGATTTCTCTATGATTGTTCCCTAAAAGTTAATTTCATGTCTGCAGAGATTTAAATGAGAGTTTGTAGAAGAGGTCCTACTTCTGCCTGAGTCTCACTTAGTCCTGAGCTGTGGTATCACAAATAGAATGAAGCGCAGTCAGAAATTCCATTCCGCACAGCATAATCTGATTCACTTTTTTATTTAATCAGACAAGAGCTGTGCTTCCAGGATCTGAGCAAAGTGAAGATTGAAAGCACCCGGTGATTTTAGAGACTACAGTCCCTCTGTCTCGTGCACTCCCAGAATGAGTCAGCCAGTTAAAGTATATTAAATATCAAAGTGGGGGTTGTGACTTGCACAAAATCGAGAAACAATTTGCGTTTACATCATACCCTTAATGCACATTCTCAGGCAAGTCACAACAACAAATGATCAGATAAATATTCAAATCAGGTCAAAGTCGGAGATATTAGGACAGTGAGTCAAAGCCCTGCTCAAAGAGGTAGGTGCAAAGCAGCAAAGGAGGTGAGAGAGGCAGAGAGGGATGGGAGAGAGAATTCCAGAGCTTAAAGCAGGGTGGGATGGGGGGGAAGGAGAAAAGAACAAAGGAAGGGCGAAGATAAAGGGGGGGTGGTGGCGATGGGTAAAGACACTTCAATAGTGAGGGAAGTGAAGGAAAGGTACTTCAAACCAGAATCAGAGCACAGTTCAGTTTAAAGTTTATTTATTAGTGTCACAATTAGGCTTACATTAACACTGCAATGAAGTTACTGTGAAAAGCCTCTAGTTCCCACACTCTGGTACACTGAGGGAGAATTTAGCACGGTCGATGCACCCTAACCAGCACGTCTTTCTGATTGTGGGAGGAAACCCACGCAGACATGGGGAAAATGTGCTAACTCCATACAGACAGTGACCCAAGCCAGGAATTGAACCCAAGAGCCTGGCGCTGGGAGGCAGTAACGCTAACCACTGTGCCACCCCGCCTAGAGAGAGGGTTGTGGGGCTACAGGAGGTTAGGGAGAGGCCATGGTGGGAATTGAACACAAGGATGAAATGATCATAAGGAGCCGGTGCAGCTCAGTGAGTCGGGATTGGGACTTTGCGCAAGTTGGGATGTAGGCAGTGGAGAATTTTGGCAATGTTCACAAAGATCATATCAGGACAGGATTTTCCAGCTGCCCTCACCTCAAGATCAGAAAGTCTCACCTGAGGTTAACAGACATTTACATGCTCCATCCTCTGCCCACTTTGATCCCAGTGGTGGGCAGGAAAATTCCGCCCTTTGTGATCAACCACTGGAAAAAGAGTCAGTGGACAAAGCGCTTTGTGATTGGGACTGAAAGCAAATAGAAAAGTTATTGATGGTTGAGGATGTTGGGGGTTTGATATTTGAGGCACACCAGTAATGCATAGTTACCTGGTCCAGAATGTAGGTGAAGGCAGTCTAAGCTTCTTATTTTGAGCTGCTGATGTGTTTAACGTATCTCAGATGTTGTCGATTGGGAATAATCATCTTTACAACCTCCTTCTGCCAGTTGGACTCTGTGCTCATCAGCTGCACTTTCTGGAAATCCAGCCATTGGATTTTCTGATCATTCATTTCTCGAGTGGATACTGTGCCTCCCACGTCCTTCACCATTCCTCCCCAGTGGACAAGCGGGCTGGCAGTCTTATTTCCCAAACTGTTTCAATCTCCCTCCTCCCACACTTTCCCATCCATTCCTCCATGTCCCACATTTCACTGGGGGCTTATCCAGCAGTGAAGCCAAGAACAGCCTGCTCCAAACCTCCAGATTCAAACAAGAAAATCTCCAAATCCACTGGCTTGTAGATTTGAGACCTAAAAGAGTAGATTGGCCACTGAGACTGGGGTCCTTCTCATTTGTCTATCCTCTTGCACTCTTGGAGATCAGGAATGGGATGTGTGATGGACACGTTTGATTTGGTTTGATTTATTATTGTCACGTATTGGGATACAGTGAAAAGTATTGTTTGTTGCGCGCTATACAGACAAAATGTATCATCCATAGAGCAGACTGGGGAGAAGGAAAGGAGAGGGTGTAGAATATAGTGCTGCTGTTACAGGTAGGGTATATAAAAAGATCAGCTTAAGATATGGTAGGTCCATTCAAAAGTCTGACAGCAGCAGATAAGAAGCTGTTCTTGAGTCAGTTGGTATGTGCTCTCAGACTTTGGTATCTTTTTCCCAATGGAAGAAGGTGGAAGAGTGTGTGCCGAGGGTATATGGGGTGCTTGATTAATGTGGCTGCTTCTCCGAGGCAGCAGGAAGTGGAGACAGAGTTAGTGGATGGGAGGCACTGGTTTGCGTCATGGACTGAGGTGCCCATTCATGACCCTTTGTAGTTTCTTGTAGTCTTGGGCAGAGCAGGAGCCCATACCAAGCTGTGATACATCTGGAAAGGATGCTTTCTGTGGTGCATCTTCAAATTGGCGGGATTCGAACCCGGGTCCCCGGAACATTGGCTGAGTTTCTGGATTAAGAGTCTAGTGATAATACCGGGACGCCAGCGTCTCCACTAATCAGCCCAGTGAACCTTCCTGAACTGTTTCTGTGCAGTCCATTCTTCCTTCTTCCTTCATGTGAGGAGCTATCCTGGTCAACATTGGTCCCAACAACCCAGAACATCCAGGAATGCTAACTAGTTGTTGAGCTCACTGCTGCTTGTGGAATTACACTGTGCACAAAGTGGCTGTTTGGTTTAGTTGGTGAACGGTCATCACTGATCAGTGTGAATCATTGCTCCTTGCACTGAGATGTTACAGAGGATGTCAGGCAGCACGGTAGCACAGTGGTTAGCGCCAAAGATCCACTGGGAATAATAATCTTTACAACCTCCTCCTTGCCTTGGGTCTTGGGTCACTGTCTGTGTGGAGTTTGCACGTTCTCCCCGTGTCTGCGTGGGTTTCCTCTGGGTGCTCCAGTTTCCTCCCACAGTCCAAAGACATGCGGGTCAGGTGGATTGGCCATGCTGAATTGCCCCTTAGTGTCAGGGGTAGGGGCTAGCTAGGGTAAATGCATGGAGTTATGGGGATAGGGCCTGGGGTGGGATTGTGCAGACCTGATGGGCTGAATGGCTCCCTTCTGCACTGGAGGATTCTACGATTCTATATAGTGCGCTTCCCAGTACCATAGTGTGAAATTGCTGGGTCAGTCCTTATTGCCAGTGACCTGGACGTGTCAGGCAAGGCTGCCCCTGGCAGTGGAATCACAAGTGGGAACTCACAAATTCTTGCGGTATATTCCCAATCAGCCTAACACCCCGTTGGGGGTTTTGGGCCACTGTTTTTGGTATCGTGAACTGTATAACACCAAGCCCAAGGTTTAGCTCAGTTAGCTGGAGGGCTGGTTTATGATGCAGAGCGAGGCCAACAGAGTGGGTTAGATTCCTGTACCGGCTGAGGTTATCCATGAAGGTCCCAACTGCACCTGAGGTGTGGTGACCCTCAACTTAAATCAGCACCAGCCTACGGTCATCTGGGATTGTGGTGACTTTACCTTTTTGCCAAGACAAAACACTCATTGGTGTGTTGCCCTCATGGCAGTGCCAATGAGAACAGTTCAAGGTGAATTAAAACTAGCCTGGCTTCAGCTGCCAAGGTCCTAAACTCTGGAATTTCCTCCCTATCTCTGTCTTCACCTTTAACAAGCTCTTTACCATCTCGCTCTCTGGCCAAGCTTTCAGTCGCCTCTCCTAATATCTCCTCTCCTGAACTGATGTCAATTCCTATCTGATCACACCTCCTGTGAAGTTGCCTTGGGACGCTTCATTAAAGGTGCTATATAAATGCAAGTTGTTGTTGTAACACACAAACCTATACTGGCACCATATCAAAGGTGCTATATAAATGGAAGTCGTTATTGTAACACACAAAACTTTACTGACGCTACATTAAATGCACTGTATAAATGCAAGTTGTTGTTGTAATGCACAAAAACACTGGCATTATGTTAAAGGTACTATATAAATGCAAGTTGTTGTTGTAACACACAAACCTATACTGGCACCATATCAAAGGTGCTATATAAATGGAAGTCGTTATTGTAACACACAAAACTTTACTGACGCTACATTAAATGCACTGTATAAATGCAAGTTGTTGTTGTAATGCACAAAACTATACTGGCACTATATTAAAGGTGCTATATGAATACAACTCATTATCGCGACTCTCAAAATTATTCTGGCAATAAACAAACATTGCTTCAAGGGGGTCCTTACCCTGGAATGTATTGTTAATCTCACTTTCGGCTCACGTACATTATACATTTAATATATATCACATTCTCAATGTGAGACGGTAAATAGTCACTGTTGTACAAATCCAAACCTGTAGTTCGGAAAGAAAGGCAGTCGGTTATTTCATGTTTGGAATAGCTTTAAGGTTGAAAATGTTTTTTTTCACCCGAGCTTACACATGCCTGGATTTGTCACTTCTGGAGCTGCTCTGGCCCCAGTGGCACTGGTTGACCAGCACTCGGCAGGGTAGCCCAGTCGCTGCGTCTGCACTGATTGGGAACCTGACTGACTCTGCCCCTTTTCCATCTCTCTCTCTCCAGATTCCACCAGCCTGGTAAACGGCAACCACCAGACTCCGCTTAATGAAGCTTCAAGCAATCAGCTGGCAAGAACCCCAGTCACTCACAGCTCACTGGTAAGCTCCATCGAGAAAGATCTCCAGGATATAATGGACTCTCTGGTGATGGAGGATGCCACGTCGCCTGGTAAAAAACAGCCAACCAACGTGCATTCACCTTTATCTCCGATGGTTAATGGAGGCAGCCGGTACCTTCTCTCGCCCCCCCTGAGCCCTGGTGCCATGTCGGTGGGCTCAAGTTATGACAACATGTCGCCACCGTTCTCCCCCCTGTCCTCACCCTCTGCTGCCAGCAGTAGCAGCTACACCAGCCACTCACCTGGCAGTCAGGACCAAGGACCCATTGTGCCTCCAACTGTGCCTATCAGATCCTCAAGTTATAACCACACGGTGCAGCCCCCGCCTCCCAGGCCAGTGCCAATCTACAGTGGAGGCGGTATAGACTTGAGCAAATGTAACGGGCTTGGCGCAGGGCCACAGAAGGTGCCGGAAAGTCCACGTGCTCACAGGAAAGCCGGCAATGTCCACGAGACTCCACCCAGCCCAACCGTCAACCGGAGAGCGTTCCCGCTGGACGGTTTCACTGCAGTGGGGCTTCCCGATACCAGGAAAGTGCCAGAAAGTCCAAACTTCTCCCATCAAAGCCACAACGTTCCGTCAGTATCCGTTAGTCCCAGCAGCGGGAGCCCCAGAGTCCCGGTTCTCACTGTTCCCAGCAGCCCGAGATTCGGATCCAAGTTTCACACTGGGCCCTCCAGCCCCAGATCCAAAGCCTCGCTTCAGGAACGGCCTTCCAGCCCTTTTAGAGAAGGTAAGGAGACTCCCAATGATCGATCCATCACTTCCAGCCCATCCAGGCAGATGTCCCCAAGGGGATTCCAGCCAGTAGAGAGTTTAGGATTTGTTCATGTGAATCAGCCTATCCAGTTGCAGCCCAGAAGCCTCCAGCCACCGGATAGCCCCAGATTGGGTCGGAGAAGTTTGGAAAGCATGAGGGAGTTGCCTCCGTTAAGCCCGTCCATGTCCAGGAGAGCTGTGCCACATTCTGCATTCTCAAACCCGCCAACTTCGCCACACGCTCGGAGCTCCCGAGACACAGTGCGTCACGAGACTCCGTCGCCCCAGGTGAAACTCGCCAAGGAAACACTGGACAGTCCTCGGTTTCGACGTAAGCATTCGTCAGGCTCCTCCGAGAGAACCCAGGATTTCTCGTCCCAGAGCATGCCTGGGTTAGGCATGCTGAACAGTGGAAGGCGAGTCAGGGATCGCAGTCCTTCCCCAACCTTGCTGTCCACTGAACTCCCCAAGAAAGCCTACGGGAACAACCTGACCCCGGCACAAAGCTTAACCTCTCTGCCTGTGTCGACGCCACTCCAAAGCCCCAGGATGCAGAGGAAGATGGCCACAGATGAGAGAGCCCCGGTGCCTCGGCAGCGGAAGAACAGTATCTCGGAAATCAGTGACAATGAGGATGAACTCCTGGACTATCACCGGCGGCAGAGAGAGGAGCGGATTCGGGAGCAGGAGATGCAGATGCTGGTGAGTGAGTTCTTCCATTTTACCTACAGCTGTGTTGAAGTGTTCTCATAGAATCAGAGAATCCCTACAGTGCAGTAGGAGGTCATTCAGCCCATCAAGTCTGCACCGACAACAATCCCATCCAGGCTCTATCCCCGTAACCCCACATATTTACCCTGCTAATCCCCCTGACACTAAGGGGTAATTTAGCATGGCCAATCCACCTAACTTGCACATCTCTGGTGTTGGCTGTTTGCAGACTCTTTGCATGAGCTGAAAAGTAAGTCGCAAATCAACTTCTCAAAGTAAAGCAAACCCCCCCCATACTCCTCCTCCCTTCGCTAATCTATCCTTCCCTCCTCCTCTTCCTTTCTCAGCTTCTCTCTTCTTTCTCATTCTCACTTTCTTTCTCTTTGCTCTGTCCAATCCTCTTTCTTCCCGTCCTCCCTCTCTCTTTTCTCCCTCTCCCTTTCTTATTTCCAATTGTTTTGCACTTCTTTTGTTAGTTTTCTCTTCCACCCCACCCCGCAACCCCACCCTCCCCTTCCACCACCTTCATCTCTCTTTTTGTCCATCCTGATTATATTGGAGGTTTATTCAGCAGTGAGGATGTGGTTATTCCTCGTCCGCAAGCTGTCAAAGACCCCGGCAGGATAATCATCTCAGTCACCCACATCAAGCAAAGTCAGAGAATGCCCGAATGAGTGTAACACGTTGAGGCACACCATGTAACGGGTCCCTGAAAGTGGTTACCTGGCAGTAATCTTGAGACTTTTTGATAAGTTATGAATCAATTTCTAGACTGTTTTACTTAGCATTTGTATCCGTTGATTGGATTACATTCTTTAATCGGTTCCAGCAATCTGATATAATGTACATAAACCTTTCAGTTAGATCTCAAGTCACTTTGAGATTAATTCCCATATGTTGCCAGGATAAGTAACTCCTATCAGTCTGTTCCTCCATTCTGTCAGTCACAGATGTACAAGTTATATAACTAAGGTATTCCGAAGCTACGGTGAATGTTAAACGTGATCACCTCTTTCGATCTTTTTCAATCTTTTTGCCTTTTTAAAGTATTCTTCTCGCTGCTCCTGAGATGCTGTTTTATTCTGGGTTTTCCATTAACACTGGCCTCTTTCTGATTCCTCCCCTGAGTAACTCTTTATGTTGTTCTTTATGAACTTGGACAGACAGCACTGATGGATATTTTAGTCACAGTCAATGGACTTGTGCGCTGTCATGCACTTCCTGTGACGGTCACACTCATTTTTAAACTTTATTTATTGGTGTCACAAGTAGGCTTACATTAACATTGCAGTGAAGTTACTGTGAAAATCCCCTAGCTGCCACGCTCTGGCGCCCGTTTGGGTGCATTGAGGGAGAATTCAGCACGGCCAATGTACCCTAACCAGCGCGTCTTTCGGACTGAGGGAGGAAACCCACGCCGACATGAGGAGAATGTGCAGACTCCGCACAGACAGTGACCCAAGCCGGGAATCGAACCTGGGTCCCTGGCACCGTGAGGCAGCAGTGCTAACCACTGAGCCACTGTGCCCCATTTCATATGGCATTCCTGCAATGTGTACACTCATTTCCTGTAACAGCTAACTAATTTCCTGTAATGGTAACATTTATTTCCTGTGATGGCCACACTCATTTGCTGTGACATTTCTCATGTCACACTCTGTTTTATTAGACAGTCTTTCCTGTGATTTATAATCAGAATGAGAAATCTGTTACTGATGGCAAAAATATTTCAGCGTGAGATCTAGTTCAGGAGGAACATAGGACAGACTTCAAGTCCTTTCAGAGAAGACAAGGGGGCTCCCACTCATCAACCCAAACTTCCCAGGGATTTCTGACCAGTGGAGTTAGGACTTGTCCACTTAAATCAACTTATCCAGCTGCATCCAAGAAACCTTGAGAAGCAGGAGGAGGCCGTTTGGCCCTTTGAGCCTGTTCCACCATTCAATAACATCTGCTTGTGGGACTTCACTTTCCTTTTGGACCCCCCCCATGTCTAGCTGTCTAACTCCACCTTGAATAGTTTTGATGGCGTTGCTTTCGCTGCTTTCTGGAGAAAGGAATTCCGCAAACAATGACCCTCTAGAATCATGGAATCCCTCCAGTACAGAATGAGACCATTCAGCCGATCGAGACTGCAGTGACCAAAATCCCACCCAGATCCTATTCCTGTAACCCCACCTATTTACCCTAGCTAATCCCCCTGACACTAAGGGGCGATTTAGCATGGCCAGTCCACCTAACCCACACATTTTTGGACTGTGGGAGGAAACCGGAGCACCCAGAGGAAACCCACGCAGACACGGGGAGGACGTGCAATCTTCATACAGACGACGACCCGAGGCCAGAATTGAACCTGGGACCTGGTGTTATGAGGCAGCAGTGCTAACCACTGTGCCACCATGCTGCCCCTGAGAGAAAGAAATCCTCCACATCTCCATCTTAATCAATGGACCTCTTATTCTTAAACTGTTCCCCCCCCCCAACACGCCAGTGGTTCTAGTCTCCCCCACAAGTGGAAACATCCTCCTGGTGTCCACCTTATATGTTTCAGTAAGATCACCTCTCATTCTTCAAGACTCCAACAGTTATGGGCCCAACCTATTCAACCTTTCTCAATCCCACTGTGATTTTCTCCCCTCTGTTAAAAGCGTTTAGACAGTTACATGGATAAGATGGATATAGAGGGATGTGGGCCAAATGTGGGCAATTGGGACTAGCTTAGTGATTAAAATAAAGGGCAGCATGGAAAAGTTGGGCTGAAGGGCCTGTTTCCCTGCTGTAAACCTCAATGACTCTATGTTGAAGGCTCTGCTTCTTCCTTGGGCACTGTTCTGTGGGTGTTGGCAGCCTGCCACTCCTCTCCACGCAAACCTTAAACTGCGAACACCCACAGGCTATTCCACCTGTTGGGCATCACGCCCCCTTGTAGGATCCAGTCTTTTCCCACCATCATCATGCAAATGCATCTTTCTGGCAACATGGCAACCAAAAGCTTGAACTCTGAATCCATTTCGCTGTATCTGAGTCCCAAACCACACTGCCACCTTCTTCCCATTACCATCCAGCCAGTCCTGGGCTCCCAGGAGCCTGCGTGAGTCAATCAGCAATGAGATCATGTAACGCGCACCTGATCCCTGCCTGCTCCATATGGCCCCGCAAAACACCATCCGATAATTTGTGAAACCTCTTTTCATCAAGGATGACAACATGATTTAATTAGAGTTTTCCTACAGGCTTTACATTCCACTTCTGTTCCTGTGACTCCCCACTATGCAGTGGCTACATCCTAAGGACGTGTTTACTTTGTTTTCTATAGTATGTGATATTAATTCATCAAAACCCATCTATTCATTTACAATGACAATCAAGGGTCATGAGATAATAAAACAAAGAAAAGTACAACACTAGAAAGAGACTCTTTGGCCCTCCGAGCCTGTGCCAATCATGATGCCCTAACTAAACTTAAAAAAAACCTTCTGCCCTTAGTCAGTCCGTATCCCTCTATTCACTCCCTATCCACGGACCCATCCAGATGCCTCTTAAATGTTGCTAATGTGCCTGCTTCCACCACCTCCTCTGGAGCGTGTTCCAGGCACCCACTACCCTCCGCATGAAAATCATCCCCCGCACATCTCCCTTAAGCTTTCCCCCCTCTCACCTTGAACCTGTGTCCCCTTTTAATGGACACTTCCACCCTGGGAAAAAGCCTCTGACCATCCACCCTGTCTGTGCCTCTCATAATGTTGTAGACCTTTATCAGGTCTCCCCTCAGCCTCCATCTTTCCAGTGAAAACAATCCTAGTTTATTCAACCTCTCCTCATAGCCAACACCCTCGAGACCAGGCAACATCCTGGTGAACCTTATTTGCACTGTCTCCAAAGCTCCCATGTCCTTCTGCTAGTGTGGTGACCAGAACTGCACACAATACTCCAAATGCGGCCTAATCAAGGTTTTATAGAGCTGCTATATAATACGATTTCCCAACTCCTGCTCTCAATGCCCAGGGTGATAAAGGCAAGCATGCTATTTGCCTTAATCACCTTGGCCATCTGTACTGTCACTTTTAGGGAACTGTGGATCTGCACGCCCAGATCCCTCTGTACACTAATGTTTCTCAAAGTTCTGCCATTTACAATACAATAGCAGGAAACTTTCCTGTGGCATCACCATCCGACCATTAATGGCAGCAGTGAGCTCTTTCACTGAAATCAACTTTGATAGTCTCTTAACTTCATTCACCTGACGATAATCGCCTCCCATTTATTGTATATAGCAGGGAATGTGGAAATGGGGCAAAGAGAGAGAGAGAAACAGAATAAGGGAGGAGGAGGGGAGAGGGAGGGGAGTGAGTAGGAGAGAGGCGGGAAAGATTAAAGTGAGTTGCCAGTGTGAAAAAGGGCAAGAGAGTGAGAGAGGAAGGGGTGAGGTAGAGGGGAGAGGTTTAAGGAAGAAGAGAAAAGGGTGAAAAGCGATTTTTTTTTGTGCTCCTCTAATTCAGCTTTCCCGAGCAGCAGTAATTTTAATCCTTCCACTATTGGCAACCGTGCCTTCAGCTGCCTGAGCCCCGAGCTCTGGATTTCTCTCCGTTTAAATCGCTTTGCCTGTCAGCACCTGCCCTCCCTTTTTAAGATTGGTGAGCCATGCTGCGGCTGTACAAAGGCCTAATTTAGAACATTCTGTACAATTCTGGTTGCCACACACTACCAGAAGGATGTGGAGGCTTTGGAGAGGGTATGGAAGAGGTTTACCAGAATGTTGCCTGGTCTGGAGGCATTAGCAGCGAGGAGAGGTTGGACAAACTCGGTTTGTTCTCACTGGAACGACGGAGGTTGAGGGGGTGACCCGATAGGGGTTTACAAGATTATGAGAGGCATGGACAGAGTGGATAGTCAAATGCTCTTTCCTAGGGTAGAAAAGTCGAGTACGAAGGTGCATAGGTGTAAGGTGCGTGGGGAAAAGTTTAGAGGAAATGTGCAAGGCAAGATTTTTACACAGAGGGTGGTGAATGTCTGGGACTCGCTGCCTGGGGAGGTGGTGGGACCAAGTACAATAGTGGCACTTAAGGAGCAACTAGACGAATCCGTGAATAGGATGGGAATGGGAGGATACAGGCTCCGTAAGTGCATACAGTTTTAGTTTAGGCAGGCATTATGATCCGCACAGGCTTGAAGACCAAAAAGCCTGTTCCTGTGCTGTACTGTTCTTTGTTCTTTCCCAAGGGCGATCTCTCTGACCAACCTTTTAGCCACCTGTCCTCGTACCTGCTGTGGTTCAGTGACAGGTTTTGTTTTCGAGCACTCCTGTAAAGTGTCTGGGGACCTTGTCTTCTCAACCATTGTGAACAGAAGTGAATCACGGCATGGATTAATTTCTTGTTGTTGGAAATGAAATGCAAGGATCCATGGTTTAATTTGCAAAAGGTTTCACGTTTCCAGAGAGTGACGCAAGCTCTTCCTGTCTGTGTACAAGGTGTCTGATTTATACAGACACCCAGCATCATTCCTAAGCAACAGAATCCTTCACGGTCAAAACAACATTGAAGTCAATCTTTTATTAGCGTATCTTGTTCATGGTCTCCTTTGTGCCCTTGTTCTAATCTAACAGAATGGCCAAAATTGCTACTAGAGCCAGCGGGAATGGAGAATCTGGCACTCAGTCCAAAGATGTGTGGGTCAGGTTGATTTGCCATACTCAATTGCTCCTTAGTATCCTGAAATGCATAGGTTAGAGGGGTTAGTTAAATATGTAGGGATATGGGGTAGGCATGGGTGGGATTGTGGTCAGTGCAGACTCGATGGGCTGAATGGCCTCTTTCTGTACTGCAGGGTTTCTATGATTTATATTCATTGCAGCAGGACTGGAGAATGCCAACGAGGCTGAAGAATTTCAGCCAATGTCTTTTGCGTTTGTCTCCTGTTTAAACAGCATCAGCTCAGTGGGGAAGATTCTCACATCTGAGTCGAGAACCAGTACAGCAGAGAGATGTGAGCGTGCCAAGAAGGTTTGCAGTCCAGTGCAGTACTGAGGGAATGCTGCTTTGTCAGAGGTGCGATGGGATATAAACCCCATCTGCCATTTCAGGTGGATTTAAAGTGCAACAGAGGGGTTCTCTGCACCCCCAGCCCACCACGTCTGTGTCATGGTGAATATTTATTTCTCAATCACCCCTCACTGAAACAGTTTATAGAAGGAGGCCATTAGGCCCATTGGGCCTGTGTTGGTTTTGTAAAAGATCTAACCAATTGGTCTTCCCCCACATCCCTACATATCTGCCACACCCCTTCCCCCCATTATCTGGTCGTTACCACTCTCGTTATCACAATTTGGCTGCCATGTTTCCTATATCACAACAAAGACTACTGTTTTAAAATGATTTCGTTGACGCTGGGACTTCCTGAGGCTGCGAGAGGCGCCAAGCAAATGAAATTCTTTAGTCATAAACTGCTGCGAAGTGTGATTCTGAAGATGGGGACATCATACCGGTGTGAGGGTTGGCTGAGTTTCACACTGGATAGTCCCAGGTAGCAATAGTCGCACCATTGGAACAGACCCAGATTGGAGTTTGGTGTCACTGCCAACTCTGGTTCTCAGCCATAGAATCCAACCTTGCCCCAATCCCATCCATTGATCCTGTCTACACTTCCTGCTGCCTTAGCATAATTAAGGACCCTACACACCCCAGACATTCTCTCTTCCACCTTCTTCCATTGGGAAAAAGATACAAAAATCTGAAGTCACATACCAACCAACTGAAGAACAGCTTCTTCCCTGCTGCTGTCAGACTTTTGAATGGACCTACCTCGCATTAAATTGATCTTTCTCTACACCCTAATTGTGACTGTAACACTACATTCTTCACTCTCTCCTTTCCTTCTCTATGAATGATACGCTTTGTCCGTTTAGCATACAGGAAACAATACCCTTCACTGTATCCCAATAATTTTTAGGATGAGCGGAGGGAGAAAATAATCAGGAAATATTGGAAGAAAATGTTCCAGAATGTTTGTCAGATAGTGGCCATTGAACCCTCTCTAGTCATCTTCTGGCTCCAAGAATTGAAGATTAATCTCCAAAACCCTACTGAGAGCAAAAAGAAATCAGGAACAAAAAACTACAGAATCCCTACCGTGCAGGAGGAGGCCATTTGGCCCGTCATAAAGGATAGTGTTTTCATCCATTCCAGTTATTAGTTATAAAAATATCGTGGGTGGGATTACAACAAATTGTCATTCAGTTGGGTGACAATAAATCCATTCAATTCCCATTTGGGATGGAGATTTGGGATCACATGTCAGGTGATCAATGGGGGAGTCAGAGGGTGGGACCATTGGCAGTGGCGGGGGTGGGGGGGGGAAGTCATGTGATGAAACCTCCTGGAATAATTCCAGTCGGAGTTGGGAACACTATTGTGGAGTGATGTTTAGAAGTTTCAGAATGTGAGGGGGGGGTGGATGTCTCGAGCAGGGGAGTGGAGGGTCAGCCAGGAAAATTCCGCCCACTTTAACAACTCGATGACATTTTAAACCTCGTTAAAAGACAGTGAAGCTTTTCTTTCCCCGCCAACGTTTTATAGCTGAAAATGATTTTTGTTTTATGATGTTTGCTGCGCTGTTGGGTTACCTCACGCTGTGGGAACATGCACCGAAAATGGATTTAAATGTCACTTCACCAGGGAGCCCTTCAGCCAACTCATTCTGACCTCATTGTGAACCCAGATTCCCAGAGCCTGCGAGAGATTTGCCTGGCAAACTATTAATTCGCCCACCTCCCTCCTCTCCCCTCCCCTCCCTCTCCCTCTCGCCCATCACCAAGTGATTTGTAGAATTGGAAACTGCCCCCCCCCCCCCCAAACTCCATGAGGCTGGCTCAGGGAAGCCCTAAATGTGACACAGGACCATCCCCCCCTCTCCCTCCCCCACTCCCCCTCCTTCCCAACCCTCCCCCACCTTGTCTCGCTCTGAGCTGATGTGGCTGGCGAGCTATTTCCAAAAGGAATGCTGGAGCAACCTTGACACCTGCGGGGGAGTCCTGCATTGAAATTCGAAAAACCCACAAGAATCCTGGGGATAGCTGCCTTGAATCCAGGAGCACTCACTCACAGGAAGGGATGTATCAATAACTTGCATTTGGCAACTTTAATGGAATAAAGCATTCTGAGGCACTTCACGGGAGAACGAGAGACAGGAAATTGGCACGGAGCCACGTAAGGAGATGTGGAAGATGATGGCCTAGTGGTATTATTGCTAGACCTTTAATCCAGAAACTCAGTTAATGTTCTGGGGACCCAGGTTCGAATCCCATCACAGCAGATGGTGGAATTTGAATTCAATTTTAAAAAATCTGGAATTAAGAATCTACAGATGCCATGAAACTGTTGTTGATTGTTGGAAAAAGACGTCTGGTTCGCTAATGTCCTTTAGGGAAGGAAATCTGCCATCCTCACCCAGTCTGGCCTACAGAACCACAGCAATGTGGTCGACTCTCAATTGCTCTCGGGCAACTAGGGATGGGCAATAAATACTGGCCAGCCAGTGACACCCACGTCCCATGAATGAATAAAAAATTTCAAGCAGGTGATCCAAAGTTTGGTCAAAGAGATCGATTTTAAGAAGCAGCTGAGAGAAGGAAGAGAGAGTTAGAGAGGTGTAGAGAGGGTGTTTGGAGTTTCGCCAGAGATGCAGCCACTAATGGTGGAGTGATTAAACCAGGGATGCTCAAGTGGCCAGAATTGGAGGAGCGCAGAGATCTCAGAGAGTTGTGTGGCTGGAGGAGATTACAGAGGTAGAGACAGGTGAGGCCATGGAGGGATTTGAAATCAGGAGCTGGGATTTCCCAGTGTCACAGAGGGTCAATGGACTCTTAGCTGCCTCTCTAAGAGTTTCCGTATGGGGCTTGTTGTTGAGGGGATCAGGAGTTCCCGGGCTGGGATGTGAATTTTAAAAATTGAAGTGTTAAATTGACAATTAAAAGACTGAGGTCGCCCCAGCTATTCAACTGTAATGTTGGCGACTAACCAAAGCAATCTCTATCGATTAGTCTACAATAGATCCCCGACATGAGGTGAGGAAAACCCCCAGTGCTGGAAAACTTTGGGAATCCGATGTCCAAAGATCCACTCAAGAACACTACACTCAACGCTCATCAAGGCCGGATTTCTCCAATGATGTTACTCCCTCCCCCTCCCCCACCCTGCCACTGCCGCCAGAGAGAATTTGATGTCCAGTCAAACCTCCATTCACGACAGCGGGACTGGAGAATCCCAGCCACGGGCAAGGGCGGCCAATGTCTCAAATCATTCAAACATTGGATCCCAAGATGATTTTCTTGAAGGAATGCGACTCTAACTCCTCTATCCAGATTCCCATGTGTTTTGCGCACTGTTTATTCCATCAGGGAGTGGGGCAGGGAAGGGTCAGAACTGGAATAAGGTTAAGAACGTAAGGTTAGAGATCGGGAGAAAGGGAAAGCCAGTGTTTGGGTGGGGCGGGGGGATCAGAGAGTAAATGGAATGGTGATATAAGATAAACGGGAATGGGACAAGTAAAGATACTAGAAGATGTTTAGAGGAATTGTAACCAGTGAGTCCAATGGCCACCATCTGGAAAACATCCTGGAATATTTTCTTCCGAAATTTCCTATTTTCTCCCTCCGCTTGTCCTGAAATGATTGAAGTTGAACAAAGGTCAAGATTCCCATGTGTGGATAATACAAATCAGTCGAATATTGGATCAGCCGAGTGGAAATGAAGAAGAATTTCTTCTCTTGTTGGAACTCTGTAGCCCAGAGAGCAGTGCAGGCTGAGCCAATGAGCAGAGTCAAAGCTGGGGTAGAGGTTCTGATCCAGAGGAGAGTCAGAGGTGGTGGGTTCGGGAAAGTGGAGATAAAACCAAGACCAGAATCATTAAATCATCGATAGAAGGAGGCCATTTGGCCCATCCTGTCTGCACTGGCTCTCCAAATGAGCACCATGACTTAATGCCTGTCCCCTGCCTTTTCCCCTATATCCCTGCACGTTGTCTCTATGCCCTCTTGAATGCCTGGATTGAACCTGCCTCCACCACACTTCCAGGCAGAACATTCCAGACCCCAACCACTCGCTGGGTGAAAGAATGTTTTCTCACGTCACACTTGTTTCTTTCGCAAATCACTTTAAATCAGTGTCCTCTCATTCTTGATCCTTTAACGAGCGTGAACCGTTTATCTGTATCTACACTGGCTCCCTCATGATTTTGACCATCTGTATCTAATCTCCCCTTAATCTTCTTCACTCCAAGGAGAACAGTCCCAATCCCTCCAATCTACCCTCATAACTGAAGTTTCTCATCCCTGGGACCGTTCTTGTAATCCTCTTCTGCGCTCTCTCCAAGCGTTTACATCCTTTCCAGAGTGTGGTGCGCCGATCTGTACAGATCAGCGGTGATTGTGTTGAGTAAAGGAGAAGGCTTCAGGGCCTGGATGGCCTACTGCGATTCCTGATGCTCTTGAACCTAACACTCAAAGTCCGCATAAAAGCCTCTCACTGCCCCCCGCCACCCTAACAACCACCTTCCCCCCTCCCCGCCAACCTTTCCCCTCCCTCCACCTCACATCCCATACCCCACGTTGCCTGAGTTTCTTTCGCAGACACATTTTGAGTCTAGTTGTAACTGAGTGCTCTGCAGGCCAGAGGGTTATAACACGAGCAGATCGATTGAAGATAATCAGCAAAAGAACCAGAGCAGGGGTGGTGGGGGAGAAGAAGGGGGAGATTTTCTTTGGGGCAGTGAGTTGCTGTGATCTGGAAGGGCGCCGGAAGCAGAAACTTTCTAGAATCAAAGAACACTACAGTGTAGAAAGAGGCCCTTCGGCCCATCGAGTCAGCACCGAACACAATCCCACCCAGGCCCTACCCCCATATCCCTACATATTTACCCACTAATCCCTCTAACCTGCGCATCCCTGGACACTAAGGGGCAATTTAGCATGGCCAATCAACCTAACCCGCACATCTTTGGACTGTGGGAGGAAACCAGAGCACCCGGAGGAAACCCCTGCAGACACGAGGAGGATGTGCAAACTCCACACAGACAGTGACCTGAGCCGGGAATCGAACCCAGGACCCTGGAGCTGTGAAGCAGCAGCGCTAACCCACTGTGCTACCTGCCTTTCTAAAGGGAATCAGATCAGTGCTGGAAGGGAAAATGTTTGCAGAACTGTGGGGAAAAGAGCAAGTGCTAAAGGGCTGGCACGGGCCATAATGGGATGAATGGCCTCATTCATTTCTGTGTTGGACGATTTCATAGAAGTAAACAGTGAATCCTCTTGGTCTGAGGTTAAGGGAGGATGCCGCTGAACCCACTGTCTGTGCTCGCTGTCGGTTCTCGGATGAATAAGGACGGCAGACACAGATTGAAAATTCCCCTGACCCCACCCCACCCCACCCCCCCAACCCCTGCATCACTCACTCACTCACACACACACACACACACACACACACACACACACACACACACACACACACACACACACACACACACACACACACACACACACACACACCCTCCGCTGCCGCCACAGAATTGCTGGAGAATTGAGTCATGAAGCCGGGAGAGGCAGCCCAGCTCTGGTAACATTTTCCTCCGAATCCTGCCAGCAGAAGTGTGAGTCATGGCAGGCTCTACTCACTGTGCAGCCATGGAAACACAATGTTTGTTCGGCAGCGACACTTACTCCCAGAGGGAACCTGCCCCATCAGATTAGGGTGGGATTCTGCCTTGTTGTCCCGATTCTGTCACAGGTTCCTTCTTTCTGCACCAATATTCCTCCTCTGCACCTCTGAGACTTTTGATCATCGAGCGCAGTGCTCTGGCAGCCAGGTGTTGGAGCACAGTTTATTAGGCCTCAGGTTTTGGGGTACGGTTCCTTCGGAATCAGGTATCGGGGGTACAGGTCCATGGCACCCAGACATACTGTAAATGTCCCGAGTGGACATTCGGGCTGTGTGAGTGTACACAGTGAATAGTGTACAAATAAATTCACCATCATCCCAGGTGGCCATTGGCTGCTGTCCCCTTCGAGGGCCAAAGCTGACTGGTGGTGATTGAACCTGAGGGTCACCACACCTCAGGCAAGGGGCAAGGTTAAGAAGGTCAGGCCTTCATGAATAACCTTAGTCAGGAATTGAACCCGCACTGTTGGCATTGCTTGCATTACTAACCAACCATCCAGCCAACTCAACTAATCCGACCCCCAGTGTCGGGTGGCACAGTGGTTAGCACTGCTGCCAAGGACCCGGGGTCAATTCCTGGCTTGGGTCACTGTCTGTGTGCAGTTTGCAAATTCTCCCCGTGTCTGTGGGTTTCCTCTGGATGATCCGGTTTCCTCCCACAATCCAAAGGTGTGCGGGTCAGGTGGATTGACCATGCTAAGTTCTCCCTTATTGTCCGGGGAATAGCTAGGGTAAATGCACGGAATAATGAGGATATGGCCCTGTTTGGGATTGTGGTTAGTGTAAACTCGATGGGCCAAATGGCCTCCGTCTGCACTGTAGGGTTCCTATTCTATTCTAATGCAAGTGTGCTACCTGTTCAAGCATGGGCCCCGTACAATCCTTGACGATGGCAAGCTGTTTGCACTTCCAGGAGGAGTCACTAGATGGTGATCAGGAGCAGGGGAGGCAGTGGCGCAGTGGTATTGTCACGGTGCTAATAATCGAGAGACCCTGGGTAATTCCCTGGGGACCTGGGTTCAAATCCCACCATGGCAGATGGTGAAGTTTGAATTGAATAAAAATCTGGAATTAAAAGTCTAATGGTGACCATGAAACGCATGATGGAAAAACCCATCCAGTTCACTAATGTCCTTTAGGGAAGGAAATCTGCTGTCCTTACCCAGTCTGGCCTACATGTGACTCCAGAGCCACAGCAATGTGGTTGACTTCTAACTGGCCTCTGTAATGATCGTGCAATCCAAGGGCAGTTAGGGATGGGCAATAAATGCTGGCCTAGCCAGCGATGCCCCCATCCCAAGAATGAGTTCAAAAAACCTCTACCCGATTCTGCCCCTCCCCCTCTCAAATCCGGGAGATTGGGGCGAATTCACCACTCTTCAAAATGATGCCAGTTATACCCTCATGAGAGGAGAAATGGGACCTTGGAGATTCACAACTTACCCAAAAGACTGCATCTTTTTTACACAGAGGGTGGTGGGTGCCCGGAACTCGCTGCCGGGGGGTGTAGTAGTGGAAGCGGATGTGATGGTGGGTTTTAAGGGGTGTCTGGACAAATACAGGAATAGGATGGGAATAGAGGGAAACGGTCCCCGGAAGGGTAGGGGGTTTTAGTTCAGTCGGGCAGCACGGTCAGTGCAGGCTTGGAGGGGCCGAAGGGCCTCTTTCTGTGCTGTAATTTTCCTTGTTCTTTGTTCCGACAACACAGCACTCCCCCAGTACTGCGTTGTCCGAGCATGAGCCAGGCATTCAATCCGTTTTGTACAATGAACCCACTCACTTGGGGTTGAATAATCTGAGTGTTCCCACGGCACACGTGGCAGGTCCCAGGACAGGAGCAGTGCAGTTTTTGTTTAAAAACAGGAGTGATTAATGCGGCAGATAAGTTTGGAATGTGAAACTGCCACCGGAGAGGAGGGAGGATCTTGATAAATCTTCAAAGGGGAGAGTGCGTGTCACAGCAGCCTGGGGAACATCTGCTGAGGGGAGGTATTTAGAATGAATTATTCTACACAGTTCCTGGCTCCTGACACCTGCCGCTGGGTCCAGGGCGGGCACCAAATGGAACCATTGTCTAACAGATGAGCAACTGCTGAAAACAAGGCTTTACTCTCTTCATCAGGGACCCGCTAACTGATCATCCCAGAATTGATTACCTTTCCACTTTACTGCTGCTGTGGCTCAACGTCAAGTCTTGTCAGATAACTCAACGTTGAAATGCCTTGAGTCCCTTTATTGAGTCTTTGAAAGCACAGTGTCAATGCCAGTTGTTGCTGTGGGACTTGCTGAAGTTAAACAGTCACCGGCAGTTTCTGGATTAACAGGACGAGACCTGCATTTATATAGCGCCCTTCACAACCACAGGAGGTCCCAAAACACTTCACAACCAATCACTGTTGCAACGTAGGGAACTCGGCAACCAATTTGTACACAGCAAGATCCCATAAACTGCAATGATCAAAGAATCCGCACTTTGTAATGTTAACTGAGGGATAAATATTGGTCAGGACATGGGGGAGGTCTCCCCAATTCTTCTCCAGAATAGTGCCATGGAATCTTTTACATCTGAGAGGAAACCAGCTCCTCCGTTTAATGTCTCATCTTAAACACAGCACCTGTGGATGTTAGGGAACTTGGGGAAATAAATAGTGATGTCTTGAGGAATGTACATATTACGGGGAAGGAGGGGTTGGAAGTCTTAAAGCGCATCAAGATAGATAAATCCCTGGGACCTGATGAGGTAAATCCCAGGACGTTGTGGGAGGCTAGGGAGGAAATTGCGAGTCCCCGAGCAGAGATATTTGAATCATTGATAGTCACAGGTGAGGTGCCTGAAGATTGGAGGGTAACAAATGTTGTGCCTTTGTTTAAAAAAGGCTGCAGGGAAAAGCCTGGGAACTACAGGCCAGTGAGCCTCACATCTGTGGTGTGTAAATTGTTGGAAGGCATTTTGAGAGACAGGATCTACAGGCATTTAGAGATGCAAGGACTGATTAGGCACAGTCAGCCTGGCTTTGCGGGTGGAAAATCATGTCTCACAAATTTAATAGAGTTTTTTGAAGGGGTAACCAAGAAGGTAGATGAGGGCAGTGCAGTTGATGTTGTCTACATGGACTTTAGCAAGGCCTTTGACAAAGTACAGCAAGGTAGGTTGTTGCATAAAGTTAAATCTCACAGGATCCAGGATGAGGTATCTAAATGGATACAAAATTGGTTTCTTGACAGAAGCTAGAGGGTGGAGTTTTTCAAACTGCAGCCCTGTAACCAGCGGTGTGCGTCAGGGATCAGTGCTGGGCCCACTGTTATTTGTCATTTATATGAATGATTGGGATGAGAATATAGGAGGCATGTTTAGTAAGTTTGCAGATGACACCAAGATTGGTGGCATAGCGGATAGTGAAGAAAGTTATCTCCAATTGTAACGGGTTCTTGATCAATTGGGCCATTGGGACGAATGGCATATGGAGTTTAATTTAGACAAATGCAAGGTGATGCGTTTTGGTAGATTGAACCAGGGCAGGACTTACTCAGTTAATGGTAGGGTGTTGGGGAGAGTTACAGAACAAAGAGATCTAGGGGTACATGTTCATAGCTCCTTGGAAGTGGACAGAGTGGTGAAGAAGGCATTCGGCATGCTTGGTTTCATCGGTCACAACTTTGCATACAGGAGTTGGGACGTCTTATTGAAGTTGTACAAGACATTGGTAAGGCCACATTTGGAATACTGTGTACAGTTCTGGTCACCCTATTATAGAAAGGATATTATTAAACTAGAAAAAGTGCAGAAAAGATTTACTAGGATGCTAGCGGGACTTGATGGTTTGAGTTATGAGGAGAGGCTAGATAGACTGGGACTTTTTTCTCTGGAGCGTAGGAGGCTGAGGGGTGACCTTACAGAAGTCTATAAAATAATGAGAGGCATCGACAAGGTTGATAGTCTATATCTTTTCCCAAAGGTAGGGGAGTCTAAAACTAGAGGGCATAGGTTTGAGGTGAGAGTGGAGAGATACAGAAGTGTCCAGAGGGGCAATTTTTTCACAGAGGGTGCTGAGTGTCTGAAACAAGCTGCAAAAGGTAGTAGTGGAGGCAGGTACAATTTTATATTTTAAAAAGCATTTAGATAGTTACATGGGTACAATGGGTATAGAGGGATATGGGCCAAATGTGGGCAATGAGAATTAGCTTAAGGGTTTCAAAAAAAAGGGTGGCATGGACAATTTGGGCTGAAGGGCCTGTTTCTATGCTGTAAATCTCTGTGACTCTATGACCTTTGACAGTGTAGTGCTCTCTCAGTACTGCACCCGGATTGGTAGCTTAATGTGTACATTAATCATTTTGTCTTGTTCAGTGTCTGCTTGTGTGTTTACTTTCCTGCTTCAGCGTTTCTTTGTTCTCTGTCTCTTTCTACATCTTATTTTGTGTTTGTGTGTCTGTCTGTTTCTATTCCTGTACATATATCTTTCTATCTCGCTCTCTGTGTGACAGTCTATGCTGCCATATGTCTCTGACTCTGTATTTATGTATGTGTTGTCTGAGTGTAAATGTGAATGCGTGTCCTGTTGGGTGTGAGTGCAATGTTTGTGAATGTGTGTTACATGTGAATGTGTGTTACTGCGGTGTGTTGTCTGAATATGCAATGTGTGTGTGATATGTGCGAGTGCAACGCATATGAATGTGTTTTATGTGTGTGTTGTGTGTGCGATCTGTTTGAGTGAGTTTTGTGTGTGTGTTTTGTGTGTGTGTGCGCGTGCGCGATGCATGTGAGTGAGGTTTGTGTGTGTGCGATGTGTGTGGTGCGTGTGAATGTGTTGTGTGTGTATGTGCGATGTATTTGAGTGTGTTTTGTGTGTGTGTGTGACGCATGTGGTGTGTATGTGCGTGCAATGTGTTTGAGTGAGTTTTGTGTGTGTGTATGTGCGATGTATTGAAGTGTGTGTGTGTTCCCTGTGAGTGTCTGTATGTTTTCTGTGTCTCTCTGACTTTCTGTCACTGTCTATCTGTCAGCAGATGCCAGCCAGTTCTGTCAGCGCCTGTGATTTAAACCCGGGGCTCTTTGATCAGAATATTTCCACAGCTGTGTGAGCAGCTTTGTTGTCCTTGCTTCTGTGAGAGCACCTCCCATCCAGGGACGGGACACACTGAGAGCTGGGATTCATGGTGCAGTGGCTGTGTCAGGCGGCCAGGCTAGTGCTCTGGAGACATGGACTCAAATCGCACTGTGATAACTTCAAATTTAAATTCAATTCAGGAAAAATATCTGAAATTGAAAACTGGTGACCACGAAACTATAATCAATTGTTGCAAAAACCCATCTGGTTCAACAATGTCCTTCAGGGAAGGAAATCTGCCATCCTTACCCGATCTGGCCTACATGTGACTCCAGAGTGACAGCAATCTGGTTGACTCTAACTGCCCTCTGAAATGGCCAAGTGAGACACTCAATTCAAAGGAAATTAGGGATGGGCAATAAATGTTGGACTTGCTAGTGATGCCCACTTTCCGACAAAGAATAAATAAATACCTGGGGTTTCTCTGCTAACTTTGAGACTGCACGGTGGCACAGTGGTTAGCACTGCTGCCTCTCAGCGCCAGGGACCCGGGTTCAATTCTGGCCTCGGTTCACTGCCTGTGTGGAGTTTGCACATTCTCGCCATGTCTGCGTGGGTTTCCTCCGGACGCTCCAGCTTCCTCCCACAGTCCAGAGATGTTCGGGTTAGGTTGATTGGCCATGCTAAATTGACCCAGTGTAAGGAGATTAGCAGAGTAAATACGTGGGGGTTGCGGGGATTGGGCCTGGGTGAGATTGTGGTCAGTGCAGACTCAATGGGCCAAATGGCCTCCTTCTGCGGTAGAGGGATTCTATGATGCTATTAAATCCAGTGTAGGGATTCATTCAGTACAATATCCAATTCATTTTTCCTGCTATAGGGAATTGTATTTAAAGTCAGTCTGTCTAAGGCAATGGAACCTTGTTAATGAAAAGAGGGTAGACTTTCAGTAGAGAGGGAGAGACCTGTTCCAGTGACAAACTTCGTGCCTGAACTTAGACTGAGAGTTCTGAGGCAATTCAACAATGTAAGGCATCGTGAGCAAGGTGGATCCAATCTTCACCCATTCACCGCAGAAAATCGGAGAGTGTTCAATGAACGGCATGACATTAGGAAGTTCTGAGGAACATAGGGACTTGGCCCTGTTTGTCCACAGATCTCTGAAAATGGAAGGGCATGTTAGTAGTGTGATGAAAAAGGCAAATGGGACACTTGTCTTTATCAACCGAAGCATAGGTTACAAAAGCAGGGAAGTCTTGTTGAGTTGGATAGAACTTTGGTGAGGCCACAGCTGGAGCACTGTGTGCAGTTCTGATCACCACATTATAGGAAGGATGTGATTGCACTGGAGAGGGTGCAGAGGAGATTCACCAGGATGCTGCCTGGGATGGAACATTTAAGTTATGAAGAGAGGTTGGATAGGCTCGGGTTATTTTCTCTGAGCAGAGAAGACTGAGGGAGTGACCTGATTGAAGTGCTCAAGATTATGAGGGGTGTGGACAGAGTGGATAGGGAGCGGCTGTTCCCCTTAGTTGAAGGGACATAGGTTCAAGGTGAGGGACGGGAGGTTAGGGGGGGATGTGAGGAAAGAGCTTTTTACCCAGAGGGTGGTGACAGTCTGGAATGCGTTGCCTGGGAGGGTGGTGGAGGTGGAATGTCTCACATCCTTTGAGAATTATCTGGATGAGCACTTGGCACATCATAACATTCAGGGCTATGGGCCGAGTGCTGGCAGATGGGATCAGGTGGAGGGTCAGGTGTTTCTCGTGTGTTGATGCAGACTCGATGGGCTGAAGGGCCTCTTTTGCGCTGTATGATTCTATGAATACCCTTAGCCTGATTTTAATACTGCGATCTGTCCCAGAAACAATGAGACTTAACTTACTGTCTGGTTGCTGATCAACAAAGATACTTCACTCAGTACAGTGAGGAGACCAAAATCACCACCCTCCAGGTCTGCACAGTCCGATCCCAGCCAGATATTGTCCTAGTTGCACCCAGATTGGACCCTTTCCCCTGGAATAAAGCAGCTCCTTTCCACATGGCCCAGCTTCTCATTGGCTGAGCCGCTGCTGCTTGGTCTTTTGGTACATTTTTAAATGCTGAAGGAGGGGATTGTGATTTTCCAGCACCTTCACCCGAGCCAGTTCCAAAGTGCATTAAATTATCCTGAAAAATAAACAATCACAGACAAGCTTTATAAATCCAATAGTCGACTTTCCACTTAGCCAGGCACTGAATAGAATCGTCCATCGCTCTGACAGACGGGCATTTATTGGCTCAACTGTGGGTTTGTAGTTCATTGAAATGCCCTTCTGACTAATTACTGCTCTCAGTATAATTGGAGCTCTGCTTGGATCAGGTTTGGTTAATTAAGGAATTGAACCAGGTTCTCTGACATTCCCATTCGGATCAGGTCCTGGTGTTGAGGGTGTGTTACATACAGAGTGTGCTCCATCGCTCCTTCCAGAGCAGGTGGTGGTGGGAGAATTCACTCACAGGGTGCCAAATAATATCCTCCATTGAAGTGTCAGTGCCAGTGTTATTCTCACCTCCTCCCACCCCCCCTCACTCCCAACTCCCTCACCCCCCCCACCCTCCCATCCCCCTCACACCTCACCCATCCCCCTCACACCTCACCCATCCCCCTCACACCTCACCCATCCCCCTCACACCTCACCCATCCCCCTCACACCTCACCCATCCCCCTCACACCTCACCCATCCCTCTCACACCCCTACCGCCTCTCACACCCCCGCCCACTACTCCCTCACCCCCATTGCCCATCCTCCTCACCCCCCTCACCCTCATTCCCCATCCCCTCACTCCTCACCCACTCCCCTCACCCCCACTCCCACTAATCCCCCTCATCCCCTCCAACCCCACCCCCCCCCCTCAGCCCCCTCCCCATGATCTTAGCACTGATGGGCACTCTGACTATTTTTATGCACTAATTGTTCATGAACGGAGTGTCCGATTTCGAAGGGCGATGGGATCTGATTCTAAAGCAATTCCACAAGGGAATTGGATAAATACTCAGAGGAGAAGTTAGAGGATGCAGGGGGATGAGTCGGAACAACCAGGCTGCAGAGTCGATGGGCCGAATGGACTCGCGGTGCGCTGGACAGTCCCTCTCGTTCTCCGATGTTACGGAGCTGCAGAGAGGAGAGAGATGAGCAAACACCGATCGGTGTAGTGGCTGCTGCTGGGTTTGTGTCAATGAAAGTTTCCCGGTGTTAATCCCACCCCCAGCAGAATGAGGGACGCACCATAAATAACCCAGGTTCAGTCACACTGGTAGCGGCACAGGCACCCAAGAACTCAGGTGTGGAATGGGAACAAGGTCACCACTCAGATGGATAAGGCCTGTGTTTGGGAATGGAATTCACCAGGAACGCTCCGAGTTACAAAAGCAACAGCTGGTCATTGTGTGAAAAGCCTACGTTTTAAAATAGAAATACCAATTAATGTGCAGCTCCAGAGCAGTATTAGCACAGCCTGGTTTGGGGCATTGGTTAGAGATATCGAGTGTAAAAATGAAAAGGGTAAACATTCTGCACAGTGACTTAGAAAGGGGACTTGGTATCAGCACAAACTCGATGGGCCGAAGGGCCTCCATCTGAACTCAGGTTTCCTTCATTCTCGTTATGGGCACCATCTGAAGCATCTTGTTTTCAGTGGGACGGTGGTTAGCGCTGCTGCCTCACAGTGCCAGGGACCCGGGTTCGATTCCTGGCTCGGGTCACTGTCTGTGTGGAGTTTGCACATTCTCCCCGTGTCTGCGTGGGTTTCCTCCGGCTGCTCCGGTTTCCTCCCACAGTCCAAAGATGTATGGGTTAGATGGATTGGCCGTGCTAAGTTGCCCCTTAGTGTCCTATTAGCCATGGGGTTACGGGGAGAGGGCCTAGATAAGATACTCTGTCAGAGAGTCGGTGCAGACTCAATGGGCCAAATTGCCTCTTCTGCACTGTAGGGATCTTATGATTCCATAATGTAATTTAAACACTTAAATCGTCAGACACCATGTGTCAGGGAACATCTACCCAACACCAGAGGGAGTCAGTGAGCTGCAGAGTCTGTATGAGTGAGCGAACACAGTAAGAACATAACAACTCGGAACAGGAGTAGGCCATTCGGCCCCTCGAGCCTGCTCCGCCATTCAATAAGGCCTTGGCTGATCTTTTCATGGACTCAGCTCCACTTACCCGTCCGCTCACCATAACCTTTAATTCCTTTACTGTTCCAAAATTTATCTATCCTTGCCTTGGAAACATCCAATGAGGTAGCCTCAACTGCTTCACTGGGCAGGGAATTCCACAGCGAGGCCGGAGGATTTCCAAACCTTATACCAAGCCTCCTGCTAGACGCTCACATTGCTGCTGAGGACATACACAGTGTACAATCCCCCCCGCCTTCTCCTCTCTGTCAGACGGGTCTGGAGGGTCACTCCAGAGACTGGAATCCAGGCTGACTCTCTCAGTGCGTGCGGTGCTGAGGGAGTGCAGCAGTGTCACAGGACACATTAAATCCAATCCTTCCTCTCTGCTGGATACAAACGCTCCTAAATGAACGTGACGTGGAGGCGGGAACTCTATCAATGGGTGCCAGCGAGCCAGCCAACCTAAAGAGCTGCTAAAACCGGGTAACTTTGGTATCCAGAGCCTGTTCCAGTTAGAATTAAATAGAAAACAGTTTCTGAACTAATTCTGTCCCTGCTGGGGTTCATAATATCGCCGTGTATCCCCGGCTTCCAGTGTCTTCAAAGCCATTACACTGAGGCAAAAGCATCCGCAGGGCAGCAGGGAAAAAAAGGGGCTGAATGGCCTCCTTATATGATGTCACCGTTCTTCGATTGCACAGTGTGTGACTGAGACAGAACTGACCATCAGTAGTGGAGAGATTAAATTCAGGGATGTGAAAAGGGGGCTTGGAGGGGAGAGGGAGATAACCAGGGGGCCAGGGAACCGGGAGAGACTGGAAAAAGGAGGGGAATTTTAAAATTGAGGATGGGGAGTTGATGTCAGAGAGTAGGTGGTTGGTTTGATCTGGCCAGCCTGGGGGACGGGTCAGTGCGCAGAGTGAATAGATTCCTGAAGCTGTCACATCCATCAAGAAGATAAGGACTAATTTTCTCACAAGTCTACAGGCAACAGATGGTTTAACCAGTCACTCTCTCTGAGTGTTTGAATAATGTGGAGCGTTTCTCTGGAAAACACAAACAGGAGCCCAGAGTCCTGGCTTTGTGAAGTCAGAGAGAAGCACTCTCATTCCTGAGTTAAGAGGTTGTTTATTGAAACCCTGGAACGTTCCAGGAACACCAAGTTGTACCTTACTGACAAGGAGGAGTAATTTTTAACTAGCTTTACTCAGTATCGCTGTCAAGGAGGTGATTGTTCTAACCTGAGCAGTATTGTCACTGGGTTGTTTTTCCACACCGGATGTCAGTGTGAATCAGTGCTATCGCTGCCATCAGTGAGTCACAGGGTTGTGATGAGGCCCTGTCCCAATCCAGGGATTTGAGTGGCTGTCGCTGCAGTACAGAGGGAGTGCCGCACTATCGGAGAGTGCCGTGTTCTCAACGAGGCTCTGTTGAGGGTTTGTAACAAACCCCATGGCTTCGTTTCAAGGAAGGGAGAGGAGTTTTCCCCAATGTAATATTCATCACTCAGTCACCGCAAGAACAGATAATCTGGTCATGATTACATTGTGAGATCTTGCTGTGCGCAAACTGACTATGCATCTTCTGACTAGATGTCAATACTACTTACAGAAACTAGAAGCAGGAAGAGGCCATCCGGCCCTTCGAGCCTGCTCCACCATTCATTTTGATCATGGCTGATCATCAAATTCAATATCTTGATTCCCCCCCTTCCCCTGATATCCCTTGAGCCCTTTATCCCCTAGAGATATATCTAATTTTTTCCTTGAAATCACACAATGTTTTGACCTCAACTACTTTCTGTGGGAGTGAATTCCACACATTCACCACTCTCTGGGTGAAGAAACTTCTCCTCACCTCAGTTCTAAAAGGTTTACCCCTTATCCTCAAACAATGACCCCTAGTTCAGGACTCTCCCACCATCGGGAACATTCTTTCTGAATCCACCCTGTCTAACCCTGTTAGAATTTTAGAAGTTTCTATCCCAGGAATGAGCCTGGTAAACCTTTGCTGTACTCCCTCTGTAGCAAGGACACCAGAACTTCACACAGTGCTCTAGGTGTGGCCTCACTAATGCTCTATACCTCATTAGCTGTAGAATACTTTGGCATGTTACATGCTGACAATGCAAGCCTTCCCATCTTAGTATCAACACAGTGAGAGCTGGTAATGTGTATGGTGGCTGGTGTGGCCAAGATACATCACGCCAGGATCAGGTTGATTTGGGAGACTTATTTTCAGAAGAAGATAGCCTGTCCCCTTTTGATTTGTTATGGTTTGAAACCAGGCCATTCAGTCCATCTGATCCATGCTGGTGTTAATACTTCACACTCCTCACACCTTCCTTTCATCGTATCCAATGACATTTCTGTCCATTTCTTTCTCCGTCATGTCTTTATTCAATTTTCTTTCAAATACATCAATATTACGTACCTCTGATAGTGAGGTCCACATTCATAGAACAATAGATTCTCTACAGTGCAGAAGGAGGCCATTTGGCCCATTGAGTTTGCACCAACTCTCTGACAGAGTGTCTTACCCAGGCCCTATCACTGTAACACCGTGTACTTTCCTTGTTAATCCCCTTAACCTACTCATCTTTGAACACTAAAGGTCAATTTACCATGACCAATTCACCTAACTGCACATCTTTGGAATTTTGGGCGGAAACTGGAGGAAACTCACGAGGGAGAAGTGCAAACTCCACACACACAATCGCCCAAGGCTGGAATTAAAACCCGGGTCCCTGGTGCTGTGAGGCTGCAGCGCTAACCACTGTTGCACCGTGCTGTCCCATATTCTCTCTGGCTAAAGAAATTTCCCCTGAATTCCTTATTGGACTTATTGGCGACCGTTGTATATTTTTGGCACCCATGTTCTGATCTCCTCAGTGAGTGGACAAGTCTACCTTTTCAAACATTTTCTCATTCCTCTCTCAGGTTACCCCTCAGCCCTTTCGAGTCAAAGATTTGCCAACCTTTTCAATGTTCCCTTATGTTTATAAGCTCTCCATCCTAATTAAATATTTGGGGATTTTCCCTAAGCAAGTAGATTCCCAGTTACAAGCCAGAACGGCCCTCTCTCCAGCATTTTAACTTATACCCCCGGGGAGGGTAATGAGATCAGGTTATTGTTCGCAAGAGGAGGAGCAGACCGAGTGCAACCACCACCACCACAGGCACCTAGCTGGCTTACCCATAGGTTCCCTCTCAGTAGGAATACCTTACCACATCCTCAACCGGTGCCTTTCTTGTGGGATCTTGTTACCTACAAAGTTGAACCCCACCCTGGAGGTGGGTGGGGGGTGGGGGGATGTGGGGGTTGGGGAGGTGGGGGTGGGCGCCCACGTGACAGCAGTCACAGTACATCAGTAATAACTCCTGGGCTGTGAGGCACTGCCTAGTGATCCATCTTGCAGACCTATCATGTAAAATCATAGGATCTCTCAGCACAGAATGAGGCCATTCAGCCCATCATACTTATGCTAGCTCTTTGAAGGCACTGTCCACTTGAACCCACCGGGCCCCCGTTTTTTCTCCCCACATCTCTCCCTTCTCACATTTATCCAACTCCAAGTTCTAGTGTCGGTTCTTTCAGTGAAGTCCATTGGTATTTCAGAATAATGGCTGACAAAAAGAAAGGGAGCCTCCCCCCTCGATATAAAGAAAGGCTTGCATTGATATAGCGCCTTTCATGACTGTAGGACTTTGCAAAGTGGCTTTGAGCCAATGAATGACCTTTTGAATTGCACTCACCATTGCAATATAGCAAACACACTGCACAGCAAGATCCCACAAAGAGTGTTGTGATAACGAGCAGATGATCTGTTCCGGTGATGTTTATTGTGGGATAAATATCGTCCTGGATGCTGGAGAGAATCTCTAACGACATGTGGTCAGCTGTTTAAACTTCACCTGAGAATGGAGATAGTTTAACATCTCATTCAAATATCGTTTGCTTCACACCCTGAGGCAGTCCAGTGTACTTTGCAGTTAATGCGTCAGTTTTGAAATAATATCTCACTTATTTAGATGAATAGCAGCTGGTTTGCAGTTAAACGCTGGCACAGTGGGGTTAGCAGTGCTGCCTCACTGCGACAAGACCCGGGTTCGATTCCCGGCTTGGGTCACTGTCTGTGTGGAGTCTGCACGTTCTCCCCATGTCTGCATGGGTTTCCTCCCACAGTCCAAAAGACATGCTGGTTAGGAGCATTGGCCGTGCTAAATTCTCCCTCAGTGTACCCGAACAGGTGCCGGAGTGTGGCGACTAGGGGATTTTCACAGTAACTTCATCGCAGTGTTAATGTAAGCCTACTTGTGACACTAATAAATAAACTTAAACTAAACACCACATTTTTGGCCATTGGTTTTAAAAAAGCCCATTGCAGCTTTCTCCGGAAGGTTCTCAGGGCCCATTGCCATCGCAGCTCTGATTATTTCAACCTGTCAGCCTTGGACTCAATGAGATGATGATAGCACCGACCTCCCAGGCTGTAATTTACTGTTCTTTTAAATCCTCCCTGTGTTCTCCTTCCCGAATAAACACAGATGGAGCTGTGGTGTGGGCAGGTGGTGAAGGTGTGAAGGTTATTTGTACACGGGTGGAGTCAGTTTCTGTTAGGCTCACAATAAGCCCACGTTATCTTCTCTATGGGTCATTCATCACGGAGAATGCTGCCTTGATTTTTGTTTTGCTCGGGCTTTCCAGAAACCTCTCAAACCCTGATCTGGACACCCATCCCTTCACTGCCCCAAAATTCACTGCGGGGAATTCTGCAACTGTTAACTGTAGAGCAATAAGAAAACCCCCAGGATAGTGAGTTTTGCACTGTAGGAGCAGGCAGCGTTATGGAGTAATCGCCTCTCACCTCCCCTCTCCCCGTAACCTCCCTCCCTTTCCTTGACCCCTCTCTCCCCTCAACCCCCCCTCCTCTCCCCATCCCCCCCTCACCTCTCAACGCTTTTTCCTTTGAGCCCCCTTTCCTCAACCCCACTCTCCCCATTCCCCTTTCACCCCTCGTCCCTCTCGCTGCTTAATCCCCACTTTATCCTTGTTCCTGTCCCTTTCCTTGGTCCCCTCCTTGTCCTTGACCCCCTCTCTCCCCTCAACCCCTTTTCTCCCCTCGACTTCCCTCTCTCTCTCCTCAATTCCCTTCCCTTGACTCCCTCCCTCCTCTTGATCCCTTCTTTTCCCTGACCCTCCTTTCCCCTCGGCCCCCGTCCCTCCCCTCGGTCCCCATCCCTTGCTCGCCTCCTCTCCTCAACATCCTCACTCTCTCCCTTTGAGCCCCCCTCAGCCCTGCACCCTCTTACCCCCCTCAGCCCCGTGAACCCTCCTTGAGTGCTAAACAGCCACTGGGATTGGTGGAGTCACTGTTGAAACATGGTGGCCCATTTATGCACAGAAAGATCCCACAAGCAGGCGATTATTTTTAAAATAGACTGTGTGGATTGTTTGCCGTTATCTGTTTTATTGGTAGACTTTCCCTCGCTGTTAACCTGAGCGTTTGCTGTGAGACTGCTATAAATACTGCCCTACCTCCCATCTCATTGGCTGACAGAGTGGGGTCAAGAGCTTAGTGATTGAGTGGGTGTAGGGTCAGTTTACTGAGCCACACCAATGTCCAGACACTGAGCTGGGTGGCTGGCTGAACGGGGAGGGAATTCACTTGTTTGCTGGAGAACGCGGTAACATTGGAGTGTGACTCGCTGTCACTGAGTTAACACAGGGTATACACAGGGCAGAACTCCCCCTGCTATTGAAGACCACCCCCCAACCCCCTCCTCACCGCCTCCCCACTGGACTATTCATGTAGCTCAGCTGACAGGAGTTGATTGCAACCCACAGATGCGGCCGATCCACTCGAGGGACAGGACACAGGACAGCTGTGTGGGGGAGCGGGAGGGGGGGCAGTTGGGGAGGTGGAAGGAACAGAGCGAGATAAAGCAAAGAGCTAGCAGCGGGGAAAGTTGTGTCGCTGTCACGGAGTGCAAGGTGACACTTTTGCCAGCGATATTTGACAATGGAGCACACTGCACAACCGGGGACTGAGAACACAAAGTCAGCTGGGGAGAGGGACAGCACGCTGAGTGACGGTGCCTGGTTTTATATGCTTGCTTACTCCAACAAGAACATCAACTGCAACAGAGACTGGGCCAAGATTAGTGGCAGTCTAAAGCAGGTAAAGATTTGGGGGAAGAACGCAAGATTGGATTCACTCAAAATGTGACAGTGGTGGAGGCTCTTTTTGTGAAAGAGTTTGTTCTAAAGTTGGGTAAACTTTTACTTTGGATTAAATTGTTTGGGTAAACAAATAATACGCAAATAAATCTAAAACTCTGTATTGTAACACACAAACTCCCTCAGACTCTCAGTGGATGGAACAAATGTTTCAGCTTCCTAAATATTTAACATCTGCTCCTGATGTGATCATTTCCCAATCCCATTGGGATTGTCAGGAGATAGTAAGCGACTCCGGAATGATTTTTCCAGTTTAAGTATTTCTTTCTCATCATTTCAATTCTCACTCCACTAACTGTCCCATTTCACAAATGTGGGAGGTGATTTTGTTTTGAGTTTGTGCGGTGCAGTATCAGGTACAACCTGTTTCCAGCTGGTGTGAAATTCCTTTGTACTATTTTGTCACAGACGTTTCTTATCCTTTCCCTGTTAACTGGCTATTTAAACCTAATCGGTGGGTTTGTGACATTGATGTAGAGAATAACAGATACTTGCAAGTGATTTACAGACTGGAATCTAATCGATGGGTTTGTGATGTTTATATAGAGAATAACAGATACTTGCAAGTGAGTTACAGACTGGAATCTAATCGAGGGGTTCAGGGTGGTTTATATATAGAATAGCAGATACCCGGGAGTGAGTTACAGACTGGAATCTAATCGAGGGGTTCGGGGTGGTTTATATGTAGAATAACAGATACCCGGGAGTGAGTTACAGACTGGAATCTAATTGAGGGGTTCGGGGTGGTTTATATATAGAATAACAGATACCCAGGAGTGAGTTACAGACTGGAATCTAATCGAGGAGTTCTGGGTGGTTTATATATAGAATAACAGATACCCGGGAGTGAGTTACAGACTGGAATCTAATCGAGGGGTTCGGGGTGGTTTATATGTGACTGCACAATATGCATTTTCACATTGGGATAGTGCTCCCATTTGTAAATGTTAGTTTGTATTTCTGGTTGGTTGCGTGAGTGTAGAAGGAGTTTTTTTTGACTTGTTCTGCCACACAAAGTGTACTTTGGTTATTAACCTATCAGAGGAATTGCCGTGAGAAAATAAAGGTTTACGAGATTCCTGCTGGAAGATCAGGATGCTGAGGTCATAGCACTGTCAGCGGACGAGAATTTATGACTCTGTTGAAGAATCCCATTTGGGTTTGGCCAATCCTCTCTGGGGCACCACCCCCCCTCTCTCTCACACACACACTCTCTCATCAGGTTCTGCCCGGGAGCTGAGGGCAAGGCACTTTCCAGCCCAGTTAGTCCTGACATTCTGCACTGACCCTGTTGGATCTTCAGCTGCTTCTCCCTTAGCTATTCAGTCATGAAGTGCGGCACAGTTCAGCTGTCTTCCTGACTTTTCAGCGAGGGATCAATCGAGCTGGACAGACAGCTGCACAAACAGCACTAACTGGGTGTGAAAGGTCTCATTCTGTGCTTCTGGCTTTGGATTTTTATTTAATGATTATCACCGTTTGATTGGATCATTTGGGCGGCACGGTGGCACAGTGGGTTAGCACTGCTGTCTCACAGCGCCAGGGTCTCAGGTTCGATTCCCGGCTTGGGTCACTGTCTGTGCGGAGTCTGCATGTTCTCCCCGTGTCTGCATGGGTTTCCTCCCATAGTCTGAAATACGTGCTGGTTAGGGCGCATTGACCTGAACAGGCTTCAGAGTGTGGCAACTAGTGGAATTTCACAGTAACTTCATTGCAGTGTTAATGTAAGCCTTACTTATGACACTAATAAATAAACTTTAACAGGCTGTGAGAGGCAACTACAACATTGATTAATATTCCTCTTGTGCTTAAAGGAAGCAAGTTGGCTGATTTTTTTGATTGACTTACCGCCTGACAGCCGCCATACTCTCCTTATCCATTATAGGTTCAAACAAAAGATTGCATTTATATAGCACCTTGCGTGACCTCAGGATATTCTGTAGCGTTTCGTGGCTCGTCATTGCAGTCGCTGCTTAATGTCAGATATCCTGCAGTTTACACACAGCAAGATCCCAAAAACAGGAATGTGATAATAACCAGATAATCTGTTTTAGTGATGTTGCTTGAGGGGTAAATATTGGGCAGAAATCTCCTAATCATCCTCGGATAATGCCATGGAAAGCACCTGAGAAAGCTGGATGTCCAATTTCAAAGACGGACCCTGACAGTGTGGCACTCCCTCAGCACTGACCCTCTGACAGTGCGGCACTCCCTCAGCACTGACCCTCTGACAGTGCGGCACTCCATCAGCACTGACCCTCTGACAGTGCGGCACTCCCTCAGTACTGACCCTCTGACAGTGCGGCACTCCCTCAGTACTGACCCTCTGACAGTGCGGCACTCCCTCAGCACTGACCCTCTGACAGTGCGGCACTCCCTCAGTACTGACCCTCTGACAGTGCGGCACTCCCTCAGCACTGACCCTCTGACAGTGCGGCACTCCCTCAGCACTGACCCTCTGACAGTGCGGCACTCCCTCAGCACTGACCCTCTGACAGTGCGGCACTCCCTCAGCACTGACCCTCTGACAGTGCGGCACTCCCTCAGTACTGACCCTCTGACAGTGCGGCACTCCCTCAGCACTGACCCTCTGACAGTGCGGCACTGCCTCAGTACTGACCCTCTGACAGTGCGGCACTCCCTCAGTACTGACCCTCTGACAGTGCGGCACTCCCTCAGCACTGACCCTCTGACAGTGCGGCACTCCCTCAGTACTGACCCTCTGACAGTGCGGCACTCCCTCAGTACTGACCCTCTGACAGTGCGGCAGTCCCTCAGCACTGACCCTCTGACAGTGCGGCACTCCCTCAGCACTGACCCTCTGACAGTGCGGCACTCCCTCAGTACTGACCCTCTGACAGTGCGGCACTCCCTCAGTACTGACCCTATGACAGTGCGGCACTCCCTCAGCACTGACCCTCTGACAGTGCGGCACTCCCTCAGCACTGACCCTCTGACAGTGCGGCACTCCCTCAGCACTGACCCTCTGACAGTGCGGCACTCCCTCAGCACTGACCCTCTGACAGTGCGGCACTCCCTCAGTACTGACCCTCTGACAGTGCGGCACTCCCTCAGTACTGACCCTCTGACAGTGTGGCACTCCCTCAGCACTGACCCTCTGACAGTGCGGCACTCCCTCAGCACTGACCCTCTGACAGTGCGGCACTCCCTCAGCACTGACCCTCTGACAGTGCGGCACTCCCTCAGCACTGACCCTCTGACAGTGCAGCACTCCCTCAGCACTGACCCTCTGACAGTGCGGCACTCCCTCAGTACTGACTCTCTGACAGTGCAGCACTCCCTCAGTACTGACCCTCTGACAGTCAGCTTAGGCTTTCATTAAGTGCCTAGAATGGACTTGAATCCATAAACCTCTTCCTCAGAATCTGATGCCTGATTAGAAGCATAGGGCACCTTTAGATCTGTAAAACACCCCAGAACATTTCATACTAGCATAGACAGAACAAAGCATCGATTCTGAGCCAAAGAAGGAGAGATTAGGAGGTAATTAAACGCTCAGAGAGGTTGGTTTTGAGTGTCATGTTAGAGATGGAATGAGGGGATTCGAGAGATGTGGGGAGGAAAGTCCAGAGTCTTGGGCCGAGTTAGCTGAAGGGCATAGCCACTGATGGTGGGGCAAAGACAGAGGGTGGGATTTTCCAGCCACGCTTGCCCTGAAACTGGAAAATCCCACCCACGGTCCACAGACCTTTGAATGGACCGCCTCCACCTGCTCCGACTCCTGCTGGCGGGACAGGAAAATTCCAGCAAGTGAGTCTGGAGGTGGAGGGAGGCAGAAAGAATTAGGCAGATTACATTTCCGGTGGAATGAATTGTCAAGCTAAAAGCGAAATACTGCGGATGCTGGAATCTGAAACACAAACAGAAAACGCTGGAAAATCTCAGCAGGTCTGACAGCATCTGTGGGGAGAGAATAGAGCCAACGTTTCAAGTCTGGATGTCCATTCGTCAGAGCTCTGATGAGGACTTGTTTACAGTCACCCAGATGCAAAACATTGACTCTGTTCTCTCTCCAGAGATGCTGCCAGACCTGCTGAGATTGTCCAGTGTTCTCTGTTTTAGTGTCAAGCTATCTGCTCCCTCCCTTTCGATGTTATTGTGTATTTCCTGTCCTCAACGGCAACAACACAGAGGTTTTTTTTAATTCGTTCATGGGACATGGGTGTCGCTGGCTGGCCAGCATTTATTGCCCATCCCTTGTTGCCCTTGGAGAGCAGTTGAGAGTCAACCACATTGCTGTGGCTGTAGAGTCACATGTAGGCCAGACCAGGTAAGGACGGCAGATTTCCTTCCCTAAAGCACATTAGTGAACCAGACGGGTTTTTCCAACAATTGTCAATGTTTCATGGTCATCAGTAGATTCTTAATTCCAGATATTTTTTATTGAATTCAAATTCCACCATCTGCTGTGGTGGGATTTGAACCTGGGTCCCCAGAACATTAGCTGAGGATTAATAGCCTGGTGATAATACCACTAGGCCAGTGCCTCCCCTACAGATCGCCACCTGCAGACATGTACTGTCCTCGGTGGCATTTCCTTAGAAGCAGGAAAATGACCTCATTTCCCTCACAACACTCTGGCTAAAGACAGCAACACAAAGGCATGTTTGAAAGGTTCAACTGAGCTTATTTATGAGACAGGATAACTCGAATACGCTTCTCTCACACACCAAGATTCCATTCTTTTCATTGATCGTGTCGCTGAGTATTTATAAATCAGCCAACCTAAGCTGATTTACCTTGGACAGAGATGATTGTTTGCGAGCTGGTGAAAGGGTATTAAGGCGGTTATATCGGAAAGAATTTACACAAGGTTGTGTAGCAAACTGCGTTAGCGGAGTTTCTCTTTGTGTTGGGTCCTGTCAGAGGCAGCTTCAGAGCAGTAGTTTGAAGCAGGGTACACAGGGGTCATGGTGATCGTTGAATGGGAGAGAGCTGGAAGATGCAAGAAGGACTGTGTGGCTAATGGATTTGACTTAATTTATTGTTGTCACGTACTGGGATACAGTGAAAGGTATCATTTCTTACATGCCATTTAAGCAAAACATACTGTTCATAGAGTGCTTAGGGGAGAGGGAAAGGAGAGAGTGGAGAATGTGGTGTTACAGTCATAGCTAGGAAGTCGAGAAAGATCAACTTAATATGAGGTAGGTTCATTCAGAAGTCTGATGGCAGCAGGGAAGAAGCTGTTCTAGAGTTGGTTGGCACGTGACCTTAGACTTCTGTATCTTTTTCCTGCCGGAAGAAGGTGGAAGAAAGAATGTCCGGGGTGTGTGGAGTTTTTAGTTATGCTTCCTGCTGCCTTCAAAGATTTATCTACATAGGACAATACCCTCAGTTATCAAGTCTTTCAGAAAGATGGCTCCCACTTTAAAGAAATTCAATGAGTATAAAACGCTGCCTATAAAATCGTTCTGTCTCTCCGGCTTCTCAAGAAGCTGGATTTTTTTTTTGAGATATCATTCCATTGGCAACATGTAGTCGTGTCTGCTGTTAACCAGTAGATGTTGGCAAGTTTCAGAAGAGTATCTCAGTTGTATACTGTCTTTGCCTGGCACCTACAAGCACAGCTTTTCCCGCAGGAATCTTCACTAAGCAATCTGGTAGTTCCGGAGGATGGAAAATGAACGGTGTTATGCTGAAGCTGCGGTGAACTGTGATGATTAGACCACACTTGGAATACACGGCATGATTTTCCAGCCCTTCCTGTTAGAGGTATCTTCCAGTCCCTGTGGGTTCCTGGCCGGATGGGCGAGCCACGCAAAACACCAGTGGGACTGGAAGATTCCGGCGGCCAATGGTGAATCGTCTCCGCTGCTGGAATACAGAATGTGGGAAAGCTGGAAAATCGTGGCCATGGTCTGTAGTTCTGCTCGCATGAAAAGGATATCGAGGCACTGGGGAGGGTGCAGAACAGATTTACACAAATGACACCAGGCAGTGAGGTGATAATCATCAGGAAAGGAGACCAGATTGTGGCTCATTGCAACAGAAGGCCAAGGGTTGTTTTTATTCTTTATATTTGCATGGGATGTGGACAAGGTCATAATTTATTGCCCATCACTAATTGCCTTAGAACTGAACAGTTTGTTAGGCTATTTCAGAGGACAGTTAAGAGTCAAAAACATTAGTGTGAGGCTGGAGTCACATATAGACCAGACCAGGTCAAGAATTGATGATGATTTAATTTAATGCTCACTATCACTGATTTTCCACTGTAGTTGCTATGATGGGATTTGAACCCATGTCCCCAGACTTCCCCGGTTACTAGTCCATGATGCCAGCATCTCCCCCTGTGAGGTGTGACCCATGTTCAGGTGCCAGGTCAGAAACCTCTAGACTCCAACAATTTTTCAATTGGTGTAAATGTGAAGAAAGGATGTTTCACCTCAGAAGTAATTCCACTGACAAATTAGGGATTTATTTTAATCAAAATAAGCTTTATTCAGAACACAGTTTAAATATATCTCGAACAAAATGAAACAAGTTAACTCTTAACCATTGTACAATCTTTAAACATGGAAAGAAACAAACTCTTAATTTCCAACCCATTACCATTCCGTTCCAATTAAGCAATATTTCTCTTATAGATTCAGACTCTCTTTAATAATAGTTAGCAAATCCAGGTTTTAACCTTTGTTAACAGCTTGGAGCTCTCAGGAAAATTTTGTAGAGAGAGCACTGCTTGTAGGCAGCTCCCATTAAACAGCCCTGTCCCGCAACTGAACTCAGAAAGCTCAGTTTCAAAACCAGCTCCTCCCATTAACCTAATATCACATGACTATATGACCCTGTATACCCAACTCACCTTTCCATTACTTTAATCAGGAAAACATCTTAAAGGTCCTCTTCTTTGATGAACAAAAACTCATTAAGCTTTCTGCTAAATGAACACTCACATTACTAAAATGAGCAATTATCCAGCTTTCAGCATCTGCTGTATTCCTACCAGACAAACTAACTGCTTGTAGAAAAATGCTGCATCTTAAAGCAGCCTCTCTTAAACATAAAAGATATCAATAGCACAGTGTCATTACATCCAAAGTGGGGGGGGTCATTAAAATTTACAAAGGCCTTGATAGAGCGGACACAGATAGATTTTCCTCTTGTGGGGAAGAGCATGATCAGAGGCTGTGAATATAAGGTGGTCACCAAGAAATCTGATAGGGAGTTCAGAGGAAACTGCTTTAGCCAAAGAGTGGTGAGAATGTGGAACTCACTCCCACGGGGAGCATTGAAGCAAATGGTACAGACGCATTTAAGGGGAAATAAGGTAAGCATATGGGGGATAAGGGAATAGAGGGAAACATAGAAGCAGGAGCAGGCCATTCGGCCCATCAGGCCTACTCCACCATTCATTTTGATCATGGCTGATCATTAAATTCAATATCCTGATCCGACCTTCTCCCCCCTTGGTCCCTTTAGCCCCAGTCTACATTGGTAGATGCGGATAGGGAAAGATAGGACAAGGTTTGAGAGGAGCATAAACACCAGCATAGGCAATGGGCCACCAAGCCTCTTTCTGTGCTGTATATTCTATGTAATTCTGTGATTCCACACCTTCTCTATCAGGGCACTAGCTAAGAATCATTGCAGGAACTTTGCACCATGCGCCATGGTAATCTCACTGAGTTACCTGGTGAGCTGTTTTCCAGACTGGGTAAGATTATACCCGATGGTGTGGCTTCAGCTCAGTGTCAACGCTGAATCCTGTTTATCAACGGGTTTGAGTGAATCCTTGGCTTTGTGAACTCTCAGTCAGAGAGCAGTGTTGTTAGTGACGGGGAAAACTGGAGAGGTGAAAGATCAGGGAAAGCCTAGGACTGTTGGAACAGCTGCGGAGAGAGGAATGCCATGGACAGCCAGCTGCTGCTGATCCTGGGGGAGCATCAGGAAGAGCGAGACGGATTCCGGATCTGTTTATTGTTGGGCCTTTGGGCTCCAGTAACAGGCAACCACCACACAGGGAAGCAGGGGCCTCGGGAAGGAGGCTCTCTCTGCAGAACTGCACTGGCTTTACTGAGGCTCCGATAATTAAGGATTAATTAATCCTCTCGGGCACTGTGTCAAGCAAAACTCCCCCCAAAACATCAGGGAAAAAATTGTAGGAAATATCTTTTTTAAGTTGTGAGTTTTTTAAGTAAGTTTCTTCACAGGAGAGTTATCACTGCTGCCTCACAACGCCAAAGACCTGGGTTCAATTCTCAGTTTGGGTCACTGTGTGTGCGGAGTTTGCACATTCTCCCCATGTCTGCGTGGGTTTCCTCCGGGCGCTCCAGTTTCCTCCCACAGTCCAAGGATGTACGGATTAAGTGAATTGGCCATGCTGGCTAGGGTAAACGCATGGGGTTAAGGTCCAGGAGGGATTATGGTAGGTGCAGACTTGATGGGCTGAATGGCCTCCTTCTGCACTGTAGGGATTCTATTATTATTGACAAAATTGAGCACGAGTCACATTAGGACTGCTGAGGAAAGGCTTGGTCCACAGAGATAGGTCTTAAAGAGCATTTTAAAGATATTGAGGAAGATAGATATAGCTCAGCGGTTAGCCAGGTATTAGATTAAAATCAAGGATACATAGGGGCCAGATTTTTCCAGTTGTTCATACCCCTCTGCCACTTCTGCCAGTGAGCACGGAGAATTTAGTGCTCAGCCAAATCCCTGTTGACCGGAGAACCCCACTAATGTAAACGGTCAGAGACTTCCGGTCAAGACAGGTAATTAAGAAGGCAAATGGAAGTTTGTCCTTCATTGCTAGAGGATGGAGTTTAAAAACAGTGAGGTTATGTTGCAGCTGTATAAGGTGCTGGTGAGTCACACCTGGAGTACCGTGTACAGTTTTGTCTCCTTATTTGAGAAAGGATATACTGGCACTGGAGGGGGTGCAGAGGAGATTAACTAGGTTGATTCTGGAGAGGGTTGGCTTATGAGGAGAGACTGAGTAGACTGGAACTGTACTCATTGGAATTCAGAAGAATGAGGTGAGATCTTATAGAAACATATACGATTATGAAGGGAATAAATAAGATAGAAACAGGGAAGTTGTTTCCACTGGTGGGTGAAACTAGAACTAGGGGCATTGCCTCAAAATAAGGGGGAGCAGATTTAGGACTGAGTTGAGGAGGAACTTCTTCACACAAAGAGCTGTGAATCTGTGGAATTCCCTGCCCTGTGAAGCAATCAAGGCTACCTCATTGAATGTTTTTAAGACAAGAATAGATAAATTTTTGAACAGTAAAGGCATTAAGAATTACGGAGTGCAGGCAGGTAAGTTGGGTTCAGAAAAAAATCAGCCATGATCTTATTGAATGGCGGAGCAGGCTCGAGGGCCAGACGGCCTACTCCTGCTCCTAGATCTTATGTTCTTACGTTAAGACATCTTGCGGGAATGAGAGGTTTACAGAGATAAGCAAGGGGGTAACGAGGCACAGACAAAAAGGCATGAATGTAGCCCAATCCATCACGCAAATCAGTCTCCCGTCCATTGACTCTGTCTACATCTCCCGCTGCCTTGGCAAAGCCAGCATAATTAAGGACCCCACGCACCCCAGACATTCTCTCTTCCACGTTCTTTTGTCAGGAAAAAGATACAAAACTCTGAGGTCACGTACCAACCAATTCAAGAACAGCTTCTTCCCTGCTGCTGTCAGACTTTTGAATGGACCTACCTTGCATTAAGTTGGTCATTCTCTACACCCTAGCTCTGACTGTCACACTACATCCTGCACTCTCTTGTTTCCTTCTCTATGAATGATATGCTTTGCCTATATAGTGCGCAAGAAACAATTGCACTATATACTCGTACATGTGACAATAATAAATCAAATCAAGTCAAAAATCATCGAATTTGGTGCAGTTCCTATTTTCTTTCTTTCAAAGTTTTGTAACGCTTTTCTGAGGATTTATCTTGAGCTGATTGTCAGTTGGAACTCTTTACCAGTGTGTTCAACTTCAAGAAAACTCTGGTACGGACAGAGAAGGGGAGCAGATATTTCACAAGAAGCGTATCTTGCCTGGCCCCTCACGACAATTACTGAACTATGGGACATGGTGAAAGTGTGGCTCCTCAGCCCGTGTAACACTGCCCTTTACTTGACCCTGTGATTTCATTAGCATTCAGCCCATGGATGCCTGGCCCTGCCCGCATTTCTCACGTGCTTGACGTGGTTGTGGCTGGCACCAGGGAGCTGGCTCCTCGGTGAAAGGCAGTTCCTGTTTAATCAGTCCCCGTGAGTTTTCTAATGGAACTCTGGGGTCTGGTGGGTCTCCAGAACTTAGAAAAGAGGAACCTCTTGGCTTCTTTGACCATCGTCTATCTGAGTCTTAATGACATGTGTGCTTCTAAACTCCAGAGGTTACAGGCTACAATAATCGTTCTGGATGCCTTTGTAATAATGCCAGACCCCCCCAGATCACTGGGCTACAGAAAAACAGGCAGACACTGGACACCAAGCAGACTGCAGGCATCTTTCTGAAGAAGTTCAGAGCCCATTCAGCCCATTGTACGCGTGCCAGCCCTTTGAAAGAGTTACCCCACATCCTCCTGCTTTATCCTCCCAACCCTGCAGTGTTTCCCAGCTTAGATATTTCTTCAATTCTCTTTGGATTGAATCTGATTCCATCAGTCTTTCAGGCAGCAGCAGATAACAACTCACTGCATAAAGGTTCTTGACTCACTTCTGGTTCTTTCACCAGTCATGTTAAGTCTGAATCCTCTGGTTACCAGCCCTCCTGCCACTGGTATGGTGGCACTCGGGCAGCAGGGTGGCACAGCGATTAACACTGCTGCCTCACAGCACCAGGGACTTGGGTTCAATTCCTGGCTTGAGCCACTGTCTGTGCAGAGTTTGTACATTCTCCCCGTGTCTGCGTGGGTTTCCTCCGGGTGCTCCAGTTTCCTCCTACAGTCCGAAAGACGTGCTGCTTAGGTGGATCGGCCATGCTAAATTCTCCCAGTGTACCCAAACAGGCACCGGAGTGTGGTGACTAGGGGAATTTCACAGTAAATTCATTGCAGTGTGAATGTAAAGCTACTTGTGACACTAGTAAATAAATGAACTTTAAACTATAAACGGATAACATTTTCTCCCGCAATATTCTATCGAAACCAGTCACTCTATTTATTCCAGCACCCTCTGATTGCTTCCTCCTCTCCCTCCGAATGCATCACATCCCCCGGATAGGACCTCCCATGGGAGGAGTCACGTGTGAGCCCTTTGGTTGATTCCCACGCCTTTGAGACAGCAAGTAAAAGCTGCTTTACTGTAGCGCCTATCACAACCACAGTGACTCCCAAAGCATTTGGACTCTTGTGTTTTTTTTGTCTAAAACAGTTCACTCCATCATAGAATGGCTGCAGCACAGGAGGAGGCCATTCAGTCCATCTAGTCTGAACTGGCTCTCTTCAACGTTGATTCTGCAAGTCCCACTCCCTCGCCGTTATCTCATTCCTGCTGGTGGGAGCTTGCTTTGCACACGTTTCCCACATTACAACAATGATGGTATCCTGGAAGGCTTCCATTGGCTGTTGAGCACTTTGGGACATTCTGAAATAGTGAAAGGTGCTATACAAATACAAGTTTATCATTTCCTTTCCCTCCGTTACCGGCATAGTTTAACATTGGGAGCCTTTTATACAAGGTCACTGCTGCTGTTAATCATTCTTTGACCAGAAGGCACCTCTAGAGTTGGTGTTCCCTCCTGTGGCTTGACATGGAGTGGGGGGGGGATGATTGTTTTAGGGGTGATTATTTGGGAAGTGGAGGGGGTGATTATTTGAGGGGGTGGTGGGGAAGAAGATTATTTTGTGGGTGATTATTTGGGGGGAGTTTATTCGGGGGGTAGAGGTGATGGTCGGGGGGCTTGTGGAGCTTGAGGGCTGATTAATGGATAACCTGCAGAATGTCCGGAATGTACCTGAGCCGCCTCAACAACTCAGAGTGTAAGGAGCACAGCCGCTGTGGCTGCGCTGAGCCGATCAGACAAGCTGAGTGACTCAGAGTGAAATATAAAGGAGCTGTCTCGGCAGCCTCCCCAACAAACCAGGGTGGAAAAACAAACACAGGAGGCAGACTCTAATCGGAGCGTTGACGCAGGCTGCGGAGAGGCGGGTGCGCGCGCTCGGTGCTTGTCCTTTTAGAGGCCGTGCCGGGTGTAATGTGAAAAGCCGAGAGCCAACGTCCCCCTTTCTGCAGGTAGTGCCGAGCTGGGGTTTGTGGCAGCTTGTGTGTCCCGACGATTCAGAGAGCGTTCCGACTCCGGGTTTATGAGTTAATGAGGGCAGAGATAAGGTGAGGAGGCGGCGATACTGAGCTCTGCAAAGAGGGGCAGTGTCTGCAGCGGGTTAAATATACACAAATAACACAGTAACGGACGTGAAACAGTGCCTCACTCACTCAGACGGTTCTCAAAGATCTGAGCACGCAATCCAGCTGAACACTCCAGTGAGGTGCTGGGGGGAGAGCTGCACTCTCACTGTCTTTCAGAGTCGGTGTTTAAACTGTCTGCCCTCCCAGGTGGGTGGGAAAGGAACCCGTGGGCAATATTTAATAGTGGAGTTATACCCGGTATTCTGGGTAAAGTTTAACCATCAACGAGCACGACTTAAAACAGACAACAGGTTATTTATTTCGTTGCTTTCTGAGATCTGGCTGTGGACACATTGGCCCAAACTCTACCACCTGGCCTGCCCCAGAATCAGCACGGGCACCGGTGCCACTGCGGAAATCCCTACTGACCTCAGATGGGATCTTCTGGTCTTGCCCGAGCGAGGCTGCAAAGTCCCGCCCATTGTCTCTAAGGACAACAGTGAAAATGTTCCAGGAATACTAAATGCCTTGGTGAGAACTGCCCCTTGCCCTCCTTTGAGATAGTGCCAAGAGATCTTTAATATCCCAAGCCAGAATTTTATGCCCAAGCTTCTTTGAGTGAGCGACAGCTCCCTCCAGGCTACAGTCTCCCAGACTCAAGGCACCATAAAAGGACCATAAAGGTTTACCTCAGAACACAGCAGCTGTCGACAGGTTGTCGGGGGAGGCTCTTGACCCATGAGGTTGGTTCTGATTGGCCTGCGTCACGTGACCTTGGAGTGAGCAGCCCGGAGCTGGGAAGGAGTTGATGTGTTTTGACAGGTTGGAAGTGGGAGGGGAGGAAGGCAGGGCACTTTGGGGAGTGTACGTGCGAGAAACTCTCTCCCAGTTTTTGAAGCAGAGCCTCCTCGCCATCAAATGGATGCACCAATTCGGAAAGAAGCTGGAACCGGGCTTGCTGATGGACGAGTGTGTAAGTGCCTTCCACAGACTCTTAGCTCCTGGGGTGAGGAGAAAGCTTTCCAGTTAACTCTTGCACTGCTGGGCAGTAATGGCCAAAGCTTGTTTCCGTCCTGGAGAGTAATGATCCACCAACAGTGCAATCAGTCCCTCGGGGTGGAATTATCTGTAAACAAGTGCAGGAATGTGCAGGCAAGTTTGACTATTTAAGATTGAGGAATCCAGGATCAAGGCCTGTAGTGCAAGACAGCAGCAAGAGTGAAAGAAAGGAATAGGAGAGAGAGTGGACTGGCCAGATAGGAAGTAAACCGCTCTTGCTGTTTTGTGCAAGCCAGCAGCGTAGATAATGGAAGATTGAGTGAGGTGAGGTTTCTCACAGTGTCAAAGCCCTGGCCAATAAATAAACTAGGTAATAAATTAAATCCTTTCCCCTAACGGCGCTGTGGTATTTACACCACATGGCCTGCAGCGATTCAAGAAGGCAGCTCACCATCACCTTCTCAAGGGCAATTAGGCACAGTAAGAAGTCTCACTGTACCAGGTTAAAGTCCAACAGGTTTATTTGCAATCAGGAGCTTTCAGATTGCTGTTCCTTCATCAGATGAGACTGTGCATGAAGGAGCAATACTCCGAAAGCTCATGCCACTGAATAAACCAGTTGGGCTTTAACCTAACGTTGTGAGACTTGTTACTGTTCTCATCCCAGTCCAACGCCGGCAACTCCACATCAAGGGCAATTAGGGGTGGGCAATAAAAACTGGTCTAGCCAGCAACACCCACATCCTGTAAATGATTAAATTACAAGACGGTGAAGCATTGAAGTTTGATTTGAAAACTATGAGATTAAAAAGAACAGAAAACCTGAGCAGGTGAGTGTGAGAGAGCTCGTGGTGAAAAGCACAAGGAAAATGTTGATGGGATGAGAGAGAGGTCAGGGCGAGGAGCTGAGAGAATGAATGATTGAAGTTAAGGCCAGTTTTCTCCATATCTCTAACCCTGGAATTGGGAAGGGAGGCAGGGGCACTGGGAGAGTGTTTCTGGGTATAAATTGATTTCAAGACGCATTTCTGCATTCTGCATTCTTCATTATCTCCACCGTTCAATACCCAGCTCCGATCGTCCAGGAATTTCCAAACTCACACTACAGGGCAGCACGGTGGCACAGTGGTTAACCCTGCTGCCTCACAGCACCAGTGGCCAGAGTTCAATTCCCGGCTTGGGTCACTGACTGTCTGGAGTTTGCACATTCTCCCCATGTCTGCATGGGTTTCCTCCAGGTGCTCTGGGATCCTCCCACAGTCCAAAGATGTACAAGTTAGGTGGATTGGCTAAATTTATAAGACCATAAAACATAGGAGCAGAATTAGGCCACTCGGCCCATCGAGTCTGCTCCACCATTCAATCATGGCTGATATTTTTCTCATCCCCATTCTCCTGCCTTTTCCCCATAACCCCTGATCCCCTTATTAATCGAGAACGTATTTCCCCTCAGTGTGGGGGGACTAGCTAGGTTGAATGCATAGGGTTATTGGGAAAGGGCCTGGGTGGGATTGTGGTCAGTGCAGACTCGTTGGGCTGAATGGCCTCCTTGTGCACTGTAGGGATTCTATGATTCTATAATACATTCTCCTGGTAGTGGGATAGCCTTGGAATAGGCTGCTGTTTGGGGATGAATGCATGAACTGTTTTGCTAGAGCAAAGCTGAGGTGTGTGAACAGGAATGTGTCCAACAGGATTCAGAATCCTGGATCCTGCACCTACACACTGTGGCGGTTTAAGAAGGTGATTCACTACCCACTGCTCCAGGCAACTAGAGATGGGTTATAAAGCTGGCCCAGCCAGCAGTGCTCACATCCTAAAAAAGAATTTTAAAAATTCATTGGTAAGAGACTTGCCACTGCTTGTACTGTGGGAGAGAGTGCACAGGAGATTTATTTATAAGTGTGTTGCCAGGGCTAGAAAAGTGTAGCCACGAGGAGAGATTGGATAGGCTGAGGTTATTCCCCTTGGAACAAAAGAAGACTGAAGGTGACTTGATAAAGTGTACAAAATTATGGGAGGAAGAAACATAAACGTAGAAACGAGAAACGGGAGGCCATTTGGCCCTTCGTGCCTGCCCCATCATTTTGACCATGTTCGTCAAAGTCAATATCCTGATTTTCCCCCGTCCCCCCCCATACCCCTTGATCCCTTCAGCCCCAAGAGCTTTATCTGATGTCTTCTAGAAATCACACGTTTTACCTCAATAACTTTCTGTGATTTGATTTGATTTATTATTGTCACATGTATTAACATATAGTGAGAAGTATTGATTCTTGCGTGCTATATAGACCAAACATACCGTTTATAGAGAAGGAAAGGAGAGAGTGCAGAATGCAGTGTTACAGTCAGAGCTAGGGTGTAGACATAATGCAAGGTTAGTCCATTCAAAAGTCTGACAGCAGTCGGGAAGAATCTGTTCTTGAGTTGGTTGGTACTTTTAACTTTTGTAACTTTTTCTCAAAGGAAGAAGGTGGAAGAGAGAATGTCCGGGGTGCGTGGGGTCCTTAATTATGCTGCCTGCTTTGCTGAGGCAGCGGGAAGTCTAGACAGAGTCAATGGATGGGAGGCTGGTAGTGAATTCCACACATTGACCATCCTCTGGGTGAAGAAATTTCTCCTCACCTCAGTTCTAAAAAGTTTATCCTCAAACTATGACCCCTAGTTCTGGACTCCCCCACCATTGGGAACATTCTTTCTAAATCTACCCTGTCTAACCCTGTTAGAATTTTATAAGTTTCTACGAGATCCCCTCACTCTTCTAAACTCCAGTGAATATAACCCTAAAAGACAGAGTGGACAGGATAACATTGTTTCCCTTGGTGGAGAATTCTAGAACCAGGGGACATAGATTCGAGGTAAATGGCCATAAGTGTAGAGGAGACATGTGGAAGAATTTTTTTACACAGAGGGTGGTTGGTGTCTGGAATTCACTGCCCGAGTAAGCGGTGGAGGCAGAGACCCTAAACTCTTTTAATGGGTATCTGGATCTGCAGCTTAAGTGCTGTAACTACAGGGCATTGGGCTGGGTGCAGGAAGGTGGGATTGGAAAGGGCACCTGGTAGTGCTCAGGCTAGCATGGATAAGATGGGCTGAATGGCCTCATTCTGTGCTGTAACTTTTCTGTGGTTCAATGGATCATCAAGTTACATCTAGTATATTGCAGAAGCCATTCAGCCCATCCAGCCTATCCCTGTATTTCTGCTCCGAATGAACCTCTTTCCACCCTCATTCATCTCACCCTATCAGTATAGCCTTCAACTTCTCTCTCCCTGGTGTGTTCATCCAGCTTTTCCTTTGAATCAATCTCTGTTATTTACCTTTACTCTGTGTGATAATCTAACTATTCCAGTGCACTGTATCTTAGCTTCTAATCTTCCACTGTCAACAAACTTGAGATAACCAAATCTCTGCCTCTTAATTCACACCAGGTCCTGTTCACACATCATCCCTATGCTGGCTGACTTATGCTGATTCCGGGTTTGGCAATGCCTTTTAATATTCTTGTCTTTGTTTCCAGTTGCCTCTGTGGCCTGGCCCTGCAGGCCTCCATGATCTCTGCGCTCCTCCAACCCAGGCCTACTGCATTGTGCTCTGCTCCAACACTGGTGTCCGTGTCTCCAGTCACCTGGATCAATAAGTTCTCTGAACCCCTCGCTGCCTCTCTCCCTCCTCCTTTAAAACCCTCCTTAAAACCTACCTCATAACCTGTCCTAATATCTCTCTCTGTGGATGTGTGTTGAAGTTTAGTTGGGTTACGCTCCAGTGAATTGGGCCTTGCCAGAGGCTCCGTGTCGGTGCAAATTCAGTGACTGTCTCACTCAGAAAACAAACGTCAGTTGACAAAACAGGAGAAAGAGGACAAGGAATATAGAAATAAATTGGCCACAACATCTGGACCAATGTTTGTTCAGTGCTGTGGACACTGAGAAATCATCAGTTAGTGACGCAGAACATGTGAATTGAATGTAACTGATACTGTTCCCCTGATGAAACATTTCCTCTTTGTACAGTATGTTCCCAAGCAAGTCAAGTCTCTTGCTTAGCAATATGACTGCGGGTGTTTTTATACACTGAGTCAGCAGTACATTATTATTGTCAAACAGAGGAGGTTGTTTGCGGTGTACGGGCTTCAGGAGCTGGTGTATCTGCTGAGAGTTTTGTCTTTGCACTGTGGTTGTTACAATGTGGAGAGCGGTAGAAGCAGTTTCAATAAGAACCATTGAAAGATGGAGGCCAGGGACGAGTGGCCTTATTGCTAGACTATTAATCCAGAAACTCGCCTAATGTTCTTTTTGATTTGATTTATTATTGTCACACGTATTGGAACGCAGTGAAAAGTAATGTTTCTTGCACACTATACAGACAAAACATACCTTTCATAGAGAAGGAAAGGAGAGGGTGCAGAATGTAGTGTTACAGTCATAGCTAGGGTGTAGCCAAAGTTCAACTCAATATTGGATTTGATTTATTATTGTTACAATGTGGAGATGCTGCCATTGGACTGGGGTGGGCACAGTAAGAAGTCTCAGTAAGAAGTTTATTTGGTGCTACCAAATAAACCTGTTGGATTTTAACCTGGTGTTGTGAGACTTCTTACTATTGGTGTCACATTGGTATTCAGTGAAAAGTTTGTTTCTTGCACACTATACAGGCAAAGCATACCGTTCATAGAGTACATAGTGGAGAAGGAAACGAGAGGGTGCAGAATATAGTGTTTCAGTCATAGCTAGAGTGTAGAGAAAGATCAACTTAATGCAAGGAAGGTCCATTCAAGAATCTGACAGCAGCAGGGAGGAAACTGTTCTTGAGTTGGTCGGTACGTGATCTCAACTTTTGTATCTTTTTCCTGACAGAAGAAGGTGGAAGAGAGAATGTCCGGGGTGTGTGGGGTCCTTAATTATGCTGGCTGCTTTTCTGAGGCAGCGGGAAGTGTAGATGGAGTCAGTGGATGGGAGACTGGTTTGCCTGATGGACTGGGCTGCATTCACAGCCCCCTGTAGTTTCTGGCAGTCTTGTTCAGAGCAGAAGCCCATACCAAGCTGTGATACATCCAGTCCCAGGTTCAAATCCCACCACAGCAGATGGTGAAATTTGAATTCAATAAAAAATATCTGGAATTAAGAATCCTATGAAACCATTGTCGATTGTTGTAAAAACCAATCTAGTTCACTGATGTTCTTTAGAGAAGAGAATCTGCCATCCTTACCTGGTCTGGCCTACACCTGGCTCCAGAGCCACAGCATTGAGGTTGACTCAATTGCCCTCTGAAATGGCCAAGCGAGACGTTCGGTTTTATCAATCGCCCACCACCACCTTCTCGAGGGCAACTAGGAGTGGACAATAACTGCTGGCCAGCCAGCGATGCCCATGTCCCTCGAATGAAGAAAAGGGAATTGGATAAATGCTTGAAAATGAAAGAACACAGTGCTTGGGAACAGAGGGAATGGGACCAATTGGGCATGGTTCCGTGCCGTATGACCACATGTTTTCATGATTTTGTGCACAGCAGGATCAAACAAACAGCAACAAGATGAGAAATTGCATTTTTTTTTAGCGGTTTTAGTTAAAGGCCAAATGTTGACCAAGACAGCAGGAGAGCTGCCCACTGGCCTCATTGACTTGAGGAAACCAACCAAGGGCATCCATCACTGAGCTGTCAGCCTGCCCAATAAACTCCATCGAAGATCAGATACCAAACCACCAGCTATAACTTACAAACACAGTGCTGAGAATCTTATCCTCTGTAACATTGAAGTACAGAATATTTACAGCCCAGAATCAGGCCATTCACACGTTGGCATTGTACTTTATGTTCTAACCCTTTTCTCATCTCATCAACACAACCTTGTATTTCATTCTCTGTCCATTTTCCTGCCACAAATCCCTCGAATGGCAACACAGACTGGATGGGCCGAATGGCCTACTCCTGTTCCCGTTTCTTATGATACTATATAGTCCCTTTCGTACTCTGTGTCCCAGCTTTAGGAACATTTGAAGTGGGACTACGAGTAGGCCATTCGGCTCCTCGAGCCTGCTCCACCATTCAATCCAATCAAGGCTGACCTGTTTTGAATTTCACATTTCCAGCAACCTCCAATAACCTTTGACTTCCTCGCCTAACAAGGATTTTCCTACCCGCAAAAGCCTCCTGGATCGCCGACCGTTTGGTCACCGCTGTGTCATTCTGGGGCACACAGGTTCAAATCCCACCAAGGCAGCTGGTGGAATTGAAATTCAATAAATTAATACATTTAGTTGTCTAACTTAAAGAAAGTCTGGATCTGAAAGCCTCAGTAATAGCAAACCCTATTGCTGTGAAAATTCATCTGGTTCACTATCTCCTATACAGGGAAGGAAATCGTCCTTTGTAACCCAGTCTGGTCTACATGTGACTCCAGACCCACATCAATCAGGTTGATTTTCAGTGCCCTGTGGAATGGCCTCACCAGCCACTCAGTTCATAGAATCATAGAATCCCTACAGTGCAGAAGGAGGCCATTTGGCTCCTCGAGTCTGCACCGACAACAATCCCACCCCAGGCCCTATCCCCACAACCCCATGTATTTACCCTAGCTAGTCCCCCTGACACTTAGAGTCAATGTAGCACGGCCAATCCACCCAACCTGAACATCTTTCGGACTGCGGGAGGAAACCGGAGCACCGGAGGAAACCCATGCAGACACGGGGAGAACATGCAGACTCCACACAGACAGTGACCTGAGGCTGCGAATTGAACCTGGGTCCCTAGCGCTGTGCGGCAGCAATGCTAACAGCTGTGCCACCAATACTGAGGCTTTAAGATCCAGATTTCTTTTCTAAATTAATCAATCAAATTGATGAATTAATTTAACGTGGGAATTAGGAATGTGCAGCAAATGTTGGCCTTGTCAGTGACTCCGACACTCGGAATATAAAGGACCTTGGAGATATTGTTTTCTGTGAGAGAGGAGCCGGTGGGTATTTCAGGAGCTCACCTCTTCATTTCTGACCTGCAGGAGCGACAGAGGCTGGAAACCATCCTGAACCTGTGCGCGGAGTACTCCAAAACTGACCCCTCCGCTGCGCCGGATATGGGGAAGATGAACCAGGACAACGAACAGCTCCACATTGATGAGCAGAGGTTTTACCCCAGCACGGCAGACCCTCCCCCCACCACAGCCAGCAGGGGGACCTCGATGGAGCGGAACGCTGGGCCCAAAGGCTTCAGGGAAGCTGCTCTCTCGCCGCCCACTGACCCCACTGCTCAGAAACCCCGCGAGGCTCCGGAGAGGTCGGACGAAGATCCCCTGAAGGAAGAATGCAGCAGCACGGAGAGCACGCATCATGAGGTAAGGTGGTGTGAAATGTTAGAGAAACACATAAGATTATGATGGAAATAGGTAAGATGGAAGCAGGGAAGTTATTTCCACTGGCGGGTAAAACTAGAACGAGGGGGCATGGCCTCAAAATAAGGGGGAGCAGATTTAGGACTGAGTTGAGGAGGAACTTCTTCACCCAAAGGGTTGTGAATCTGTGGAATTCCCTGTCCAGTGAAGCAGTTGAGGCTCCCTCATTGAATGTTTTTAGGCAAGGATAGTTACATTTTTGAACAGTAAAGGAATTAAGGGTGAGCGGGCGGGTAAGTGGAGCTGAGTCCACAAAAGGATCAGCCGTGATCTTGTTGAATGGCGGAGCAGGCTCGAGGGGGTCAGATGGTTCTTACGTTCTTATGATCCGCAGAGATCTCACCGGGTACAGGAAGGCAGAAACTTTCTCTGGACCAATTCACCTTTCCCCATTCATTGTAGTGGTGTGTGTTCTTTAAAGTGGTTGGAAATGAGATCAATCAGGTGTAATCTCACATAGAATGGTGGCACAGTGGTTAGCACTGCTACCTCACAGCGCCAGGGACCGGGGTTCAATTCCAGCCTCGGGTCACTGCCTGTGTGAGTTTGCACGTTCTCCCCATGTCTGCGTGGGTTTCCTCCGGGTGCTCCGGTTTCCTCCCACAGTCCAAAGATGCGCGGGTTAGGTTGATTGGCCACGCTAAAATTCACCCTAGTTTCAGTGGGGGGTGGGCAGGTTAGCAGGGTAAATATGTGGAATTTCGGGGATGAGGTAGGACTGTTGTCAGTGCAGGCTCGATGGGCTGAATAGGCCTCCTTTTTTACTGTAGGATTCTATGATTCTACGATAGCCAGTCCCTCTGGAGAGGGAAAAGCAGAGTTAACACTGGGCTGCAGAGTGATCAGCACTGCTGCATCACGGCACCAGGGACCTGGGTTCAATTTCAGCCTTGGGTCTCTGTGCAGTGTCTGCACGTTCTCCCCATGTCTGCATGGGTTTCCTCCCATACTCCAGAGATGTGCAGATTAGGCGGATTAACCATGTTAAATGTGTGGGGTTACGAGGTTAGGGTGGGGAGATGGCCTGGGTAAGGTACTCTGTCAGAGTCAGTGCAAATTTGATGGGCTGAATGGCCTTTCTGCACTGCAGGGATTCTGTGGATCTTTCAAATCAGAAGATGGTATAGTGATAATGTCACTAGACTAGTAATTTAGAGGGTAATTCAATGAGGCACATGGGTTCAAATCCCAGCATGGTAGCTGGCTGAATTTAAATTCAATTAATTAATTGATTAATTTTTTTAAAACTCTGGATCTGAAAGCCTCAGTATTAGCAATCCCTATTGTTGGTTAAAGCCATCTGGTTCGCTAATGTCCCCTTCCTTTAGGGAAGGAAATCTGCCATCCTTACCCGGCCTGGCCTACATGTGACTCCAGAGCCACAGCGATGTGGTTGACTCTCAGCTGCCCTCTGAAATGACTGAGTGAGACATTCAGTTGTGGTAATCAGGGCAGAATGTGCCGGCCTTGTCAGCAACTCGGAAAGGGATATGGGCCAAACGCAGGCAGTTGGGACTAGCTTAGTGGTAAAAAACTGGGCGGCATGGACAGATTGGGCCGAGGGGCCTGTTTCCGTGCTGTAAACCTCTATAACTCCCACACCCCATGCAATAAATTTTGAAATATAAAGGGTTGTACAATCCAAAACTGCTGAACTCAGCTTTGAGGCTGGAAGGCAGTAAAGGGAGAGATAAAGCACTCTGTCAAATTTCCGTTCAGCTTCACCGGGAGAGTGTAAGTGACAGAGTGGGATCAAAGGGGAGAATGAGAAGAACTGAGAGCTCAGTGTTGGGAACGAGAGGACGCAGGTTGAAGATAACTGAGCAAAGAACCGGAAATTAGGCGCGGAAACCATATTTTCCATGGCGCATTGTTGTGATCTGGAACGCGCTGCCCGAGAGGGCGGTGGGAGCAAAGTCAAGAGGAACTTTCAAAAGAAAATTAGATAAATAATGGAAGGGAAAGCACTTTCAGTGGTATGGAGAAAGTCCCACCCTCCTGCTCGAATTGGATAGAATCTTTCCAAGTGCTGGCACGAGCCATGATTGGCCGAATGGCCTCCTTCTGGCCTCTGACTCAATGGGTGGGATCTTACAACCCTGCTCTGCTGAGATTGTAAAATCCCCCCGGAGGCCAACAGAGATTTCCCATCCTGGGAACCTCGCCTGGCCGGATTCCGGAATGGGGAGGGGGTAGGCTTTCGGCCTATATGTTGAGGAGCTGCCTCAGCTTTTCTATTTTTTTTTCCTCTGTCTCTCATTGGTTCCTCTTCTTTAACTTTAAGCAGCATGAAGATTCTGCCGGCGCTCACTCAGCCCAACAGGTAGCCTACCTGGAGGAAGAGAGGGTCCGAGTGCTCGCCTCAGTGGACGAACTCAAACAGAGGATCAAAGAACTTGACCAGCAACTTGAGGAATCGAGTCGTGAGGTAAGGTTCGCCCTAATTTTACTCATCGCTCTGTCTTTTCCTTCAGTTGGCCCTGATTCGCTCTGGAATCTCGCTGTAATCAGTAATCACTCCCATAATGTTGCTGATCTCCCAAATCCCAGCCCCACGTTCCCATCATCCTCCAGGTGCACTGTTTTCCCAGGGCCAATAAAAATCACCAGACTCCTTGGGCGATATTTCATTGAGGTAACGTGAGTCTTGTGTGCCAGCTGAAGTACTAAAAGGTGGGTGAGTTGGATTGGCCATGCTAATTTGTCTCTTAGTGTCCCAAGATGTGTAGGTTAGATAGATTAGCCATGGTAAATGTGTGGGGTTACAGGATTAGGGCAGGGCAGAGGGCCTGGATACAATACTCTGTCAGAGAGCTGGTGCAAGCTTGACGGGCCGAACGACCTCTTCTGCACTCTAGGAATTCTATGAATCTGTGAAAATTAAGTGGCCAACAGCAGGGCGTCCCCAAGATTAAAGACCCCAGGGTAAAATTCGTGCTGGCCAATCAGACCCCAGCAGCTTTCCATTGCAGACAGCGCCAACAGGAGCAATGGCAGCTTCTGGAATTGCACCCTGAGAGAGGCCCAGGATCTCAATCAGTGAATGAAGTTGGGATGGGGTCACAGGAGCAGTGTGGGGGTTGGGTGGGGGGGGTGGGGGGGGAGTAGCACCTAGAGCATGGCTCTGGCTCTCAGTGGGCTTCATTCTTTCTCAAAGCACACACACACACACACACCCCACCCCCGTCACCCAGTTGTGGGTTAATACCAGCAGTGGTGGGTTGAGATCTTTAGACAAGCGCTAATAGCCCACTTAAGGATCTGAATTAACAAGGGGATGGGTGGGCTGTTCACAGACCTTCCCTCAGAGGCTTACCTGTGACTGTGGCCAAATTCCCCAACAACTCAATTCCCAAGTTTGCTGATGGCACCATCATAGCAGGTCGGTTCTCAAACAGTGACGAGACAAAGTTCAGGAAAGAGGTAGAGAATCTGGTGAACTGGTGCGATGACAATAATCTCTCCCTCAATGTCAACAAAGCGAAGGAGATTGTCATGGACCTCAGGAAGCGTAAAGAACAACACACCCCTGTCTACATCATGATGTGGAGATGCCAGCATTGGACTGGGGTAAGCACAGTAAGAAGTCTGCGGTGTCAATGTTAGCCATGATATGGAGATGCCGGCTTCTCCCTGTCTTCATCAACAGGGACAAGGTGGAAATGGCCGAGAGTTTTAAGTTTCCAGGTTAACTGACTCAAGAACAGTTTCTTCCCTGCTGCCGTCAGATTTTTGAATGGACCTACCTTGTATTAAGTTGATCTTTCTCTACATCCTAGACTGTAACACTACATTCTGCACTCTCTCATTTCCTTCTCTATATACGGTATGCTTTGTCTGCATAGTGCACAAGAAGCAATACTTTTCACTGTATACCGATACATGTGACAAGAATAAATCAAATTAATTAATCAGGGTGGAGGAAGGAAGATAGCAGAGTTCACGTGCAGTACCCGCCCCCGCCACCCCACCCTAGATATATCCCCTCCCCCCATCAAACTCAATTTGTGGGAGGGCTTAAAATCTGTCCACTCTTACCCAATTGGATTGATCTGGGAGCATTCTTGGGAAGTTTTACACGTCAAAGGCACTATATAAATGCACATCACTGTTAGTGAAACAACCTTTGAACCCCCCCACCAGCTCAATGAGTTTTATCACTAAAGAGGAAATGTTTGAACAAAGTGAAAAGAAAACATTGTTTTGTTTAATGTTCTGACCACTTTTCTGCCGGGTTTTAATTACAGCAGCTGGTCTGGAGATTAAGCTTTTTAGTTGTTAGCAACTCCAGGAATATTCTAGAAGGTTCTACATTCTCAGGTTCAGGGCCTCGCTGGCAACTGATATAAATTGTCCCTGCGCTGGGTCAGTATTTAAATCTCAACCCTCATTCACCTGGCTGTTAGTGGGATCTTGCTGTACACAAATTTGGTTGCTGCATTCCCTACATTATAACTTGGTGGGAATGGGCGAGGTGGGCAGTACTTGGCTGTGATGCGCTTCAGGGCCTCCTGAGGATGTGACGGGCACTATATAAATGCAAGTTGTTTTATTTTCAATGTGCTTTGTATGCACCGTCGATTATTATTCCGACATTGTTCTCCACAGGCGGAGATGGAACGAGCCTTGCTTCAGGGAGAGCGGGAATCTGAGATTGTCCAAATCCAGCAAGAACAGGAGATTGTCGAGCAGCTGGAGGAAAAACTCCGGGAGCTGGAGAGTAACATCCAGAGGGAAAAAGACAAGGTACTGCTCCCCCTCGCTCAGGACACTCTCTCCCTCTCTCTCTCACCTCTTATCGTTCATCTCTCCAACATGCAGAAATGATGTGTTTTATCTGTTGTGAGCTCCCTCCCCATGAGGACTAGACACTCTCTTCTCCAGCGTTAAGACTGAGTTTGGATTCAGCAAACACAGGGGTGCTCGTGTTGCTATTGGGTCAGTTTGATTTGATGCTAAGGTCATTCCTTCAGCTGCTCTGCTTCATTCAGATTAATATGGGACGGATGCCCTGGTCACAGTGTGTGACCATCCTAGCGGAAGTGTGGTCTGGAGGCTGACAGATAGTAGCTTTAGCAATCCCTGACTTCCTGCAACGAGAGACATAGAAATCTTAGAATCCCTACAGTGCAGAAGATGGCCATTCAGCCCATCGAGTCTGCACCAATAACAATCCTACCCAGGGCCTATTCCCGTAACCCCACATATTTATCCCACTAATCCCTCTAACCTATGCATCCCAGGACACTAAGAGGCAATTTATCATGGTCAATGCACCTAACCCACACATCTTTGGACTGTGGGAGGGAACTGGAGCACCCGGAGGAAACCCATGCAGATATGGGGAGAATGTGCAAACTCCACACAGACAGTGACCCGAGCCGGGAATCGAACCCAGGTCTCTGGAGTTGTGAGGGAGCAGTGCTAACCACTGCGTCCCGGTTACATTAACGTTGTAACATTAGGAGTTGTGGCAGTATAATAAGTCTTTGGAGGTGGAATTCCCTTCACCAAAATCCCTTTAACAGCAGTGGACGGAGTGCTCGCAGTCAGCAGTCTACCTCCGGAGGTGTCTGAGGAACTCCCCACCAAGTACAAGGCAAAGACTCCCTAATTGGCTCATCAATTGGATCCTTAATCAGCTCATACTCCAATAGGCCAACCTCAATGGCCTGATTGAAGTCATTACAGACAAAGTGAGTGGTATAAATTTGTAACTGCGGTGAAAGCATTAGCGGCAAGTCTTTGGTGTCGATGCAGTTTGTCACAGTAAGATCTGGGCTGGAGACTTACTCTTCCCTCCCCCAGAGCCCAGTTGGTGTAAGATGGATGTTCCTGTGTGTTTGTGCAAGTCTGTCCAAAATGTGAGGAGCCAAAGTTAGATACCATCGAGAGTCCTCATCTGGGGAGCAATTGGTTGGCTTCGTTCTGTTGAGGGAACCTTTGTCTCCTCTACTGCTATTTTGGTATTTTCATTTAACTGGGCGCTGGCTGCAATGGGGACAGCTCAGATGTGGCCGCTAGTTAAGATTTACTTGTTGGTTACAGCATCCTTGAACTTAGAGGATATGGGAAAGGAATAATTATCCTTGACTAGTGATTGGTGCTTGGAGACTGGGCAAAGTAGGAGGGGAGTGGAGGGAGGAGGTGGTTTGCTCATAGCCTAGCAGCCAAACAAGCTAGCCACATTCGCCTTCAGGCTCGCACCGATTAAATGATCACTTAGGTGAAATATCGAGAAACTTTGCTGTGGGAATGGAGCAAAATAGAAATCAGCACCATCAGGGGAGTAGGGAATGTGGAATATTGTGACTAGCTCTGGTCTCTGGGGCATACAGAGACACTGGAAAAGATACAAAGAGGATGATACAATATTAAATCAAAACACAGAAGTTATAACCATTTGGAAAGATTGAACAGCTGAGGGGAGGGGGCAGACTCTTCTCTCTAGAAAGTAGAAGGTTAGGGTCTTTCAAATTACTGAAAGGTTCAGTGGGGGAGTCACAGAGATGTTTCTGTTGGAAAGCAAGATCAGAATGAGGGGCCATGAAGAAAGGACGGTCACTAACAAATCCAATAGAAGATTCAGGAGAATACATTGAAAAGGCGGTTGGATATAGCACTTGAGGTGAATGGGATCAAAGGTTATGGGGAGAAAGCAGGATTGAGTTGGACAATCAGCCATGAATGTGATGAATGGTGGAATAGGCTCGAAGGGCCAAATGGCCTCCTCCTGCTCCTACCTTCTATGTTTCTACGTCTTTACCAAAGAGTGTGGTGAGAACGTGGAACTCGCTATCACAAAATATGGCTGAGGTGAGTAGTGTAGATGTGTTTAAGGGGTGAAGGAAAATTGAACAGAAGGACCTGCAGATGGGATTAGATGATGTAGGGGAAGAGGAGGCTCACTTGGAGCTTAAACACCAGTATGGAGCAGTTGGGCCGAATGGCCTGTTGCTATGCTGTAAATTCATTGATCTCCCACAGTACAAGCAGTGGCAAATCTCTACACTTGCACCTTGTTTGAATACCTCAGTTTTGTTTAAACACGCTGAGAGACAGGCACAGAAGAATGTTTTGTCAGCAGTATTGAGTCAGGGCCCCGGGCACAGAGCAAACTGCGGGATCTGACACTGATTTCCCACATCAGCCTGTAACCATTCCATCAGTTTACCCTATTAGATAGAAGACAGCATCAGGGGAGACAGGGTTCATAATCCATGGGAATGGGCAGAAATGAAAGATTTAGTCTTAAACAAGCTCGGAATCAGAAGAAGGAGGAGATGGTGTGGACTTGGGTGGAATGATAGAAGAGTTCGGATGGAGGGAAGGAGAGCTTAAGGGTGGGATTCTCCGGCTGGAAATTCTTGCCCAACCCCAATGGATCTTTAAGTTGTCCGCCAAACTTTCTACCTCACCCGCTAGGATTCCCACAACAGGCCAGACAGAAGAACTTTGACCCAAATTAGAAAAAGAATGATGGTGCAGGAGGTGATAATGGGACAGGGGGAGAAACAGTAGCTGAGCCCTGAGGAGGTGTCAAAAGCAACAATAAACTATAATCGCAGGACCCACTGATGTGGGAATGATGTGGAGACTGGGAGGTTGCAAAGTGCCTGGGCAACTGCTGTTTCCCAAGGCTGCATTTGAACTTCATTGGAATAACATAGAGAACCAAACCCAAAGAGAAACAGAAAACATTTACGATGCAGAGGTGGGCCATTCATCCCATCATACCTTTGCTGGTCAAGAAAGAGTCATCCCACGTTCCCAATCTCAGTGTGTAACTCTTTAGGGTGGTGTACCTCAAATGGTGCAACCACCCACCACTGACAGAACATCCAAAGCTTTTCTCTCCACCGAGTGTGTTCTCTTCAAAGAAGTGGATTGATTTAAAAATGCATCAGAAATTTCAGGGTGGGTGGCACAGTGGTTAGCACTGCTGCCTTACAGCTCCAGGGGCCCAGGTTTGATTCCAGCATCTGGGTGGGGTTTGCATGTTCTCCCTGTGTCTGTGTGGGCATACATCTGTGCCCAGTGAGAATCAGGGAGCCGAAATATGGTAAAAAATAAAGAGGTGGGGAAAGAAAGCAACCCTGACAATGTATAATCATGAACAGAGTTAACCTCACAAGTTGCTCAGTAAGATACACTGATACACTGATTGGAATTTAATAGTTTGTTACCAAAGGTAATTGGAGATGGACAATAAGTGCTGGTATCGTTAGCAACACTTGGAGCCCAAGAATAAAGTAAAAAGATCTCACAAGCTGCTAAAACATAAATATTTTGGAGAAAAAATGTCTGAGTGAAACTAACGTCACCTTGTCTATAGTGATTGCTGCTGCAGATTTGTACTGGGTCAGTCTCACTCCCTCTATTTCTCTATCTCAGTATCATTCGCTCGCTCTTTCTACCTCACTCTCTATAATTCACTTGCTATCGTTCTTTCTTTGTTTCTATCTCTATCTATCTTTCTTTCTCTCTATCTATCGCTCTATCTATCTATTGCTCTATTTATCTATCACTCTATCTTTCTCTCTATCTATCTATCCCTCGCTCGCTCGCTCATTCTATCTATCTATCATTGGTTTGCTCGCTCTGTCATTCGCTCACTCGCTCACCTATTTTTCTGTCATTCACTCGCTCGCTCTATCATTCACTCGCTTTAGCTGTCTCTCTATCTTGCTCTCTCTCTATCATTTGCTCGCCCTCTCTATCTATCTCCCTATCTTGGTCAGTCTCTCTCACTCACGCGTTCACTCTATTTCTCTCACCCTTTTTATTATTCGCTCTCTCTCTCTCCCTCTATTTCTCTCACCCTCTCCATCATTTGCTTGTTCTCTCTATCTATCTCTTTCACTCTGTATCACTCACTTGCTCTCTCTATCACACTTACTCTATCATTCGTTCGCTCTCAAACTATCTCACTCTCTCTATCACTCACTCATTCACTCTATCTCTCTTTCTCTCTCTCTCTATCTCTCGCTCACTCTCTCCAACACTATTCCTCTTTTTGCAGCTAGTGAATCTTTATAACGTTGTGTGCTTGCCTGGTTTGTTAGTTTCTGGGGGCTTTCTCGCAGTGTTCTCAGTGTTGAGTGTTCTTCCTCTATCATTGAAGCAATCTCTTTATTGCTGTGTCTGAATTCCCCTGGAAATTCAGTGAAATCATTGAACACTTCATCAGATTCCAAACAGTTTCCATAAAAGCAAATCAAAATGGTAATAACATAGAGTATAATATTGGCAGTAGAGGGAGCTGTATCTAACCCCGTGCTGAATCTGTCCTGGGAATATTTGATGGGGACAGTGTAGAGGCAGCTTTATTCTGTATCTAATCCCATGCTGTACCTGTCCTGGGACTGTTTGATGGGGACGGTGTAGAGGGAGCTTTACTCTGTATCAAACCCCGTGCTGTACCTGTCCTGGGAGTGTTTGATGGGGGACAGTGTAGAGGGAGCTTTACTCTGTATCAAATCCCGTGCTGTCCCTGTCCTGGGAGTGTTTGATGGGGGGGACAGTGTAGAGGGAGCTTTACTCTGTATCTAACCCTGTGCTGTACCTGTCCTGGGAGTGTTTGATGGGGGACAGTGTAGAGGGAGCTTTACTCTGTATCAAACTCCGTGCTGTACCTGTCCTGGGAGTGTTTGATGGGGGACAGTGTAGAGGGAGCTTTACTCTGTATCAAACTCCGTGCTGTACCTGTCCTGGGAGTGTTTGATGGGGACAGTGTAGAGGGATCTTTATTCTGTATCTAACCTCCTGCTGTACCTGTCCTGGGGGTGTTTGATGGGATGGAGACAGTATAGAGGGAGTTTTACTCTGTATCTAACCCCGTGCTGTACTTGTCCTGGGAGTGTTTGATGGATATAGTTAGAGGGAGCTTTACTCTGTATCTAACCTCGTGCTGTATCTGTCCTGGGAGTGTTTGATGGGAACAGTGTACAGGGAGTTTTATTCTGTATTTGTGATAACTCCTATTTAGGCACTACCCTGGAAGGGAAGAGCAGACTGGGCTAGTTTTGAGGTCCGTTCCATTTAAGGCCCTTCAGTTTTGCAATCATATCTCAGGAATGATGCAGAGCTTCTCAGAGGGACCCTTCATCTTGAGCAGCCAGGCTCAATTATGGGGAACCACGAGGAAAGTTGACCTCCAGTCTACACCAATAGCTGGTAGCTGGATCTGCTGATGGAAAATTTAATCTGTTCTCCCAAAGTTTGTCCCAGATATTCCTGCACTGTGGGTCCAGAGCTGGCATTACACGCAGCAAAAGGCAGCATCCACAGGACACTAAGGGTGCAGTCGCCTGCAGTGCTATTAGCTCATTCTCCAAATAGCAGAGAGATGGGGGCTGGTCCTCTCCCCCAACAGCGCAGTTCATCCTCGCTTTGACTATCAGCTCAAGTGCACATCTGCAGATGTCAGAACTAAACAGGCTGTGATGCTTCTGTAGTCAAATAGCCCACTGAGCCTCAATGTATATGCCCACGCATTGCTTCAGTGATGTTCTGCAGGGAAGCAGCTCAGCTGTAATGGTTGAAGAGTGAGACCAAAATCTCCAGCAGACAAGAGTCAAGCTCATCCCCAAAGCCCTGGTTTCAGAAGGGTTGTTTGATGATAGATGTTGCGGTCGTGGTTGGAACAACTATGATTTTATTGAAAGATGGAACAGACTTGAGGGGTTGAATGGCCTACTTTCTTTCCCTGTTTGTATGTTGACACAGGGACAGCCACATGCTGTACAGTCGCTATTGTGTGCTAAGTGCCATCAATGTACACACATCAGCAACAACACTGCAGAGATGTAGGTGTCCACTTGCAGTCCTGTGTTAGTGTAGACTGTTATCCAGTGAATGCTGGGATTATTCTAGAAATTGGCTTGAGGTTTTTACCTTTCAAGTTGAAATGAAATTTATTAGTGTCACAAAGAGCCTTCATCAACACCGTAATGAAGTTACTGAGGAAAATCCCCTAGTCGCCACACTCTGGTGCCTGTTCAGGTACACTGAGGGAGAATTTAGCATGGCCAGTGCACCTAACCACCACGTCTTTTGGACTGTAGGAGGAAACCCATGCAGACACGGGGAGAACGTACGGACACCGCACAGGCAGTGACCCAAGCTGGGAATCGAACCCGGGTCCCTGTGCTGTGAGGCAGCAGCGCTAACCCCGCTGTACCACCTTGCCACCCAATTTAGATCCTCTGCAGGTCTGTCCAGTGAGAGGACAGTTGAGGACACTGGGCCACGGCAATGGCTGCAGATTTAGTTGACTTTACCGATCAGAAGAGAATTGTAGGTTTTGGATTGTGGAGATCTAATGCCAGTTGCAGGTTCTGATGGTGAATAAACAGAAGTTTCTAATCCCATACTCGCTTGAACAGGTTCGAAATTTCTACAAGTGATACAGGTCAAACCGGGCAGATAAGATTTGTTATTAAAGGATTACCATATTGCAGGGTTTTGTTAGTCTCGCTACTGTCTCTAACCTTTTGTGCACTAATTTCTTCTAATTGTCTTTGAGGTACTGACTATGGCTACTGTTTCCTCCTCCCGTCCTGCATGCTTTCTCTATCGCACAGGTCTCCTCAGGTAACCGAGGACAGAGGTACCGTAACAGCGACCATGCTTCCCCTGTACCCCCCTCCTACCCAGGCAATGCCAGCAGTTTGACTGCTCGTCCCGTGTCTCCATGGTAGTGTGAGCGAATGTGTGTGTGTGTGTGCGCGCGCGCGAGTGTGTGTGAGTGTGATCAAGTGTGTGTGTGCCCGTATGAGTGAGCGAGTGTGAGCAAGCGTTGTATGTGTGAGCGAGCAAGAGTGTGTGAGTGTGAGCAAGCATGTAAGAGCGTGAGTGAGTGTGACTAAGTGTGTGAATGTGAGTGAGTGAGTGCGTGCGTGCGTAACTGATCGAATGAGCAGGCGTGAGTGAGTGCGCACATGTGAGTGAGCATGTGAGCGAGTGTGTGTGTGAGTGTTTAGATGCAGGCTAATCACCTCATGAAGCACTGCTGATCTCACATATTAATCAGTGAGTTTGTGTATGAGGTTAACTGGTTGTTGATGACACCTTTCTGCTGTTCCTAACCTTGTGACATGGCCAAAGGAAGTTGGAGGAGATGTCACCATGTCCCTCAGACGGGAAATTAAACCCCCTCCTCCTTCCCAAATCCCCCGACTGCATGTCCCTCCGGGAGAAGCAGAATTGCAATTTGCTTGTTTTAAATTTATTAACAAAACAAGAGGCCGGGGTTACTTGCAGAGCCCTTGTTTGATTTTAATTTGGTCTTAATTCTAACTCCACGCACACAATCTCTAGATAAGCTGGAAGGGCAGGTTCACGGTAATATGGTTTTTATCCCCTTTCTCATCACCGAAACCAAAATATTCGACTGGGTGAATCGAGCTGGCCGCTCTTTCATCAGCAGGCGCTGAGATTTCTGATCCATTCCTCGGTGTGGTTCCAGGAGGACAGGAATCATCTTTCCTCACAGTCTCCAACTGAGCAATTCCAGGGGACAAGGTTGTGCAAATGTTGATCTAGTCTCTGTGTCTGTGGTGAAGACATGCCCCCCCCGCTCCTCCCCACCCCACCCCCAGCGACTATTAGGAATTATATCCGAACCTAACTTCCAACTGACCTGCTGGAAGTGACTCCCAGAGCAATGGAGAAGACGTCTGTATATTCTCCATGTTACTGGCTGGTTATAGCCCGTTACTTAAATGCACCTTCTTAACAGGGCTCTGCCTACAGTAAGTTTGATTTATTTGGCACCTTCAACATACTAAAACATCCCAAGACACTGAACAGGAGCAAATATCATTCAGAATTTGACAGCAAGTCACATGAAGTTTTACAGTCTGTTTTCTAGTGTCACAAGTAGGCTTACATTAACACTGCAATGAAGTTACTGTGAAAATCCCCTAGTCGCCACACTCTGGCACACTGAGGGAGAATTTAGCATGGCCAATGTGCCTTACCAGCACGTCTTTCGTCTGTGGGAGAAAACCCATCAAGATGAAACCCACACACATGAGAAGAACGTGCAAACTCTCCACAGTCAGTGACCCAAGCTGGGAATCGAACTCAGGTCCCTGGCGCCGTGGGGCAGCGGAGCTAACTACCGTGCTGCCCTTAAAGGAGATATGAGGATAGTTGACCGAGTTGGAATGTTTGAAGGGGAATCTTAAAGGAAGGGAGAGAGGTATTTAAGGAAGAAATTTCAGAGTTTGGGCTTTGGTAGTTGAAGGCAGACCTGCCGATGCTGGTGAGAGAGGAACTGTGGATGAGCAAAAGGCCAGAATTTTAAAACCGAGGCAGATGTTAACGGTGTTGAACAATGAAGTAGCTCCCAACCCAGATGGTTGATAACCAGGTGACCCAGCATTTTGTGAGTTCTCCTCATTGACCTCAGTTTGAGAAGTTGTGATATGGAGGGAGATCTAAATTGGGCCAATCCTTAGGTATAATTGCTTTGGCCTGACTCTTTTGTGCTATGTTTAGAGTCCTCCCTCAGCCTTGAGTACAGGATTGACAGAGCTGTGCGTGTTTAGGGTTGTTTGATTGTGTCCATTGGTCAATAATGCTGAGACTGTGATGGAATGAGACTAAACCAGTTCCTTTCGAAAGGCTATCACAGGCACAGAAGGGCCAAATGGTCTCCTACTGAAACAATACTATAAAGGTAGTTTTCTTTCCCCTGTTACCTGCTTTCTCTGGCTGGAATCCAGTTCCATGGGCCTTTTGAACCAAGTGACCATTAAACAGGTGTCACCTGAGGCAGTGAATGTCAACCAACTGTTTGACTGTGGTGTGAGTCACATCCCAGGCTCAACCCTGTCCGAAAGAGTGTCTCAACAGGAGGGAAAGTGCGAGAGAGGCAGAGGGATTTATGGAAGGAATTCCTTGCGGAAGAGGTCAGCAGTGCGGAGATCTTGTTCGGATTGTGCAGGGCTGGAGGAGATTATGAAAATGGAGCTTTCCTTTGCCTGTCAGACTCAGGTTTACCCAATATGGGGGATTTTCCCACTCGGTGATAGGGAATCCCTCCAGGTGCTTGGAATCATAGAATCCTCCAATACAGAAGGAGGTCATTCAGCCCATCGAGTCTGTACCAACCACAATCCCACCCAGGCCCTATTCCCCACACATTTACCCTGCTAAACCCCTTGACACTAGGGTCAATTTATCATGGCCAATCCACCTAGCCCACACATCTTTGGACTGTGGGAGGAAACCGGAGCACCCAGAGGAAACCCATTCAGACACAGGGAGAACATGCAAACTTCACACAGACAGTGACCCGAGGCTTATTGACAAAGTGTCATACATGTGACGTCCGAGGCTAAGTAAGAAATAATTTAGCCACTATCGCCAAGGTGGCACAGTGGTTAGCACTGCTGCCTCACAGCTCCAGGGACCCAGGTTTGATTCCTGGCTTGGGTCACTGTTTGTGTGGAGTTTGCATGTTCTCCCCATGTCTGCATGGGTTTCCTCTGGGTGCTTTGGTTTCCTCCCACAGTCCAAAAGACGTGCTGGTTAGATGCATTAGCCATACTAAATTCTCCCCCAGTGTACCCGAACAGGTATCTGAGTGTGGTGACTCGGGGAATTTCACAGTAACTTCATTGCAGTGTTAATGTAAGCCTTACCTGTAACATTAATAAATAAATTTTAAACTTTAGAACCATAATGAACATATTCAGTAAATCTTATGAGTATAACATGCACATACACACACACGCACACACACACACACACACATGCACACACACACACATACGGACTGGGGAGAGGTGCAGATTATATTCAAAGGTTATATTATAGTGGAAGATTTATGATGTTCTTGCCATTTATTTGCTTGTCAGGTTTTGAAAATATGCCCACAAGTGAATATGCCTCATTACTCTTGCAATATTCTGCTTACTTGTTGGCTAGTATTAGGATCAAATGAGTTTGGAACACCCCCTGGAGCACTCAGCTGTTCCAAATTCTGTTTCAGACATGTGCAGGAATGATTCCTGCTTTCTGCAGTGCCTGGAGAACGCACACTGCGGTGGCCAACCAGACTTGGACTAAAGTGGCTCAGATCAGCCATTGGCATCAGCAGCAGTTTCTGGGCACCCTTCACCCTCAGCACCAGTTAATGGCCCCTAGGCATTTGCAGAAACTGAGTAGTCAGTATACCCACTGATTGGCATGGGACAGTACAAAGGGGTTTGACCAGGCCACAGCGCAGAACGCATGGGAGAGTCCAGAGATACCGGCCGGAATTCTCCGGTCTCGCACAGCCCCGTCCCCGCTGCCAGTGAAACCGGAGAATTTGACGCTCGGCTGAAACTCCAATCGCTGCAGCGGAACTGGAGAATCCCAGCCGTGGGCAAGACTGGAGAATTCCAGCCATAGTACAGTCATTCATAAATTTAAGAGGAAATTCAGGAGAAATTTCTTGACCTGGAGCGTGCTGAGAATATGGAACTCGCTGCCACTGGGAGTAGCTTGGGAAAATGGCAGATTTGTATTTAATGGGAAACTGGATAAGCTTACCGAAGATTGATGTGTGAGTTTGGTTGAGTGGCCATGCTAAATTGCCCCTTAGTGTCGGGGGGACCAGCTAAGGTAAATGCATGGGGATAGGGCCTGGGTGGGATTGTGGTTAGTGCAGACTTGATGGGCCAAATGGCCTCATTCTGCACTGCTAAGATTCTATGATTCTGTGAATAGAAAGTTATGGTATAAGTGAGATGAATTCAGGTGGGAGAAGGTTTACGTGGGACGTAAGCATCAACTCAGAGCAAGTTGGATCAAATGGACTATAGGTTCTTTGTCATGAATTTCCACTCTTGAATAGCTAGTCTATCTACCATTAATTGCCCCAGGGTTAAAGATCAGTCACTGTGACACTGGAACTGCCTGACAGCACCTACCTGAGAGCGCAAAAGGTCAGGAGTGGAGGAGGGAATGGGAAGGATGGTCACACCTGCTCTGATACACAACACTTGTGTTCCCAACACATAAAAAAATCAGCTGGGTCTATCAAACATTCCCCACCCCGTCCATATCTGAAGTATCTGCCATCGCACACTTCCTTTTGCCTTCACAGACATGTGATGTCTTGGGAGAGGCAAAAGACTTAAAAAAAAACAAGTCCAACATAATGGAAGCCTGGAAAATTCTTCTCCCGTTCCCCTCAAATCTTATTCCCACCCAACCCCCGATGTCTGAGAGAAAGGGATTAATCTTTGCAGCTGGATTCTAGATTAGTGGCAGCTTTTAATCAGGACGTTGGATCAGTTAGAAAAAGGAAGGTTCTGGAATATTCCCTCTTGACCTTATAGAATAAAGCATACCAAAGCTTCTCTCTCAACACTTTCAAAATGAAGAAAGATTTCCAGTTGTGGGTGCAATCTCAATTAAGGCGCTCCATTTGCAACACAAGGGTTTGTACGCCTCATATCTGTAACTTGCGTTGGAATGACTTAATGTCTCTATCATTAAAAGATGCGCTCGCACTGAGAAGCTCTCATGACATACATCCCAAAAGGTGTTATTTGATGGATTAGTTTGAAGTCCAGTGACTGGTTTTGCTGACAAACCTTGTTACCAATGCCACACGGTGCAAAAAAAACATCCAACCGTTCATCAATAGTTACCCAACAGTCTTTGCTTTCTTTTAAAATGCCGGGCTGGTTAAATTTTGGCAAGAGAGCAGGGGGAATGGGACTAAATTAGATAGTTCATTCATAGAGCCAGCACAGACATGATGGGCCAAATGTCCTCTTTCTGTCCTGTAATATTGCAGATCTTCAATAGCTGAAGGGCTGAACCAAAATCTTTCTAACAATGATAAGCTACTCTCAGGCCTGTTCGCGAATCTCGCTCCCCCCCCCCCCAACCAACCCCCTCCCCAGCTCCAAAACCCATCCCCAATTCTCTCTTCCAACTTCCTTTGGCTATACCACTGTTCTAATCTTTAGGCTTCTGCATGGCGTGGATTTGAGAAGTGTGTTTTTTTTTCTCTTTTTTTTTGTTTTCAAATTCAGGAAAGGGTAAAGCTTGATGCAGAGAAAAGAGAAGTACAGAGACTCCAGTCGCATTGCCGTGAGTTGAAGAGCCAGCTTGCTAACTGCCCTGAATCAATGAGGGAGCAGTTACAGGACCACCTCAAAAGGGTCAGTTTTAACTACCTCATTGGCTTTCCCCTCCCTGTGGATCATGTGACCTCTCTGTCCGTACACACAGTGGCTGATTCTTAACGTCACTCTGAAAAAGACAGCGATTAGGCATCCTGGAATTGGAACGGTTTAATAGCGTTAGCCGGTACCCAGGAAATTTGGGGGTAGCTCAGAGTGAATCTTGCATGATTGGATAAGTGTTGCATTTTGGCGTTTCTCTAATTTTTGTTTGCTTGATTTAAATGGAATCCAATTCAATGGAATGCTTTTGAAACCCGCTTTTAAAAACATGATTAACTTTGCTTTAACATGACTTAATAGCATTACGCAACCATTCACACTCAGGAGTTTCCTGAAGGCTTGTGTTGAAGCCTCCAACCAGATATTTTGACGATAGTTTTGGAAGGTTTAGACTGCCGGAGAGATTGGGTAATCGAGCTCCGTATATGGTGCAGGCCGGCCAGAGTCAGATTGCATCAGATCTGCTGGGAAGGTCTCCCAGCTTGATATTCCTTCTCTCCGCCGTTAGTCACGAATCTCTCCCAACTTTCCGCAGGAAGCAGAGACCCTCGAGTCCGAAGCCAAACTGTTTGAGGACCTGGAGTTCCAGCAGCTGGAGAAGGAGAGCCGCCTGGAGGAGGAACGCGAGACGGTTAGTCAGCAGCTCCAGCAGGACAAGGCTGAATACCAGTGCAGCACGATACGGAGAAAGGTACCGGACCCTCACCGTGCCCCAACTCCCTGCTTCTTTACCCCTCCAAAACCATCAGCGTTGGGTAGCGGACGTGAGTCTGAATCCATCCCGAGCTGCCCCGTCCATAACCTCAGGATCTTCCAAAGTGCTTTAGTACTTTGGTCAGCACTGCCGCCTCACAGCACCAGGAACCCGGTTTCAATTCCAGCCGTGGGTCACTGTTCGTGCGGAGTCTGCACTTTCTCCCCGTGCCTGCGTGGGTTTCCTCCCACAGTCCAAAGATGTGCCATGCTAAATTGTCCCTTAGTGTCCTAAGATGTGTCGGTTACAGGGATGAGCAGGGTAAATACTTGGGATTACAGGGAACAGGTCTGGGTGGGATTGCCCCTCAGTGTCAAGGGGATTAGCAGGATAAATATGTGGTGTTATGGAGATAGGGTCTGAGTGGGATTGTTGTCGGTGCAGACTTGTTGGGCCAAATGGCCTCCTTCTGCACTGTAGGGAATCTATGATTCCATGAGAGAAAGTCTCTGTTGGAATGTAGGAAAAGCTGGCAGCCACTTTGTGCACAGCAAGATCCCCCAATGTAATAACGACCATTCTTGGAATCTTCAGTTACTGGGAGCTGTAGATACTCAGTCAACAAATATATTCAAGATGGAGATTGATAGATGTTTGGATACGAAAGGAATCGAGGGATTTGGGGTTCGGCAGAGAATCAGGATTGAGATGGAAGGTCTAATTGAGTGACAGAGCAGACTCGAGGGGATGAGTGGCCTTCTCCTACCCCTTACTCAAACATATAAGATCCTGAGGGAGCTTGTCAGGGTGGATGGAGAGATGTTTTCACTTGTGGGAGAGTCATGAGCAAGGGGGCAGAGCTACAAGATAAAGGGCCAGTTATTTAAAACTAGGGTGCGTAGAAATGTCTACTCTGGATCGATTCTGGATCATTGGAAGTATTTAAGGTGGAGATGGATAAATATTTGATAGATCGGGGAAGGGAGGGCTCTGGGAAAGAGAGCAGAGACCGGCATAGATCAGCCATGACCGAATTGAATAACTTGATGGCTTATTTGCACCGATACCAAACCTGGTGGCCTTCTCCTGCTTCTGTTTCTTCTGTTCTTGTGCGTTCTGTTGTGCCCTCGTGACTTGATGTTCTAATGATGTTGGTTGAAAGACATGTAGGCGAAATTTTATTACCCCGCCTGCCACAGGAATCGGAGCAGACGAGGGGTGGACAATGGGAAGATCTATTAACCTCAGGTGGGATTTTACAGTTTTGGGAGGAACAAGACCATAAAATCCAGCCCTCAAAGTCCAAACCTTTCGGAATATCTCCATTGCTATTCTTCAAAGGGGTGGCCCAATCTCCTGAGTGAGTTGACAGGACCTCAGTGCATTGCCTCATTCAGAGGGTAGCACCTCTGACACTGTAGCACTGCCTCAGTGCTGAAGTGTTGACCTGGATTGCTGGCTTAATTCTGTCTTTATTCCACAGGACAAGATTTCTGCCTTGGAGAATCAAGCCAATCAAATCCGCTATCAGGCTGTACAGGAATGTGAGAAATTGACCAGGGAGAAAAATGCGATGGTGCAGATGCTTCAGAAGGTACTGATCTCTCGAATAACAGAAACACTGGATCAGAGGGAGGGCCACCTACCCATCAGACTTGTGCTGATATTGGCTTCCTGTACTAAACCTTGTTTGTTACTGCTTCTGAAATGATTATAGAATCCCTACATGACAGAATGAGGCCATTCAACCCATCAAGCCTGTACCGACCACAATTCCACCCAGGCCTTATTCCTGTAACCTCATTTATCCTGCTAATCCCCCTGACACTAGGGTCAATTTAGCATGGCCAGTCAGCCTAACCTGCACATCTTTGGACTAGGGGGTAAAGGGTAAAATGAAAAGGACCAATCACATAGATTAGCCTCGTATTCCATAAGACAAAAGAGCAGAATTAGGCCACTCGGCCCATCAAATCTGCTCCACCATTCAATTATGGCTGATTTTTTTTCTCAGTCCCATTCTCCTGCCTTTTCCCCATAACCTCTGGGCTGAATGGCCTCTTTCTGTATCAATCTGTGATCATACCATGAATGATGCCCATCCCATGGAGTGAAGGGCAGCCTTGTGGAGAGGTGAGGTCCTGAGCTGGGCAGATTGGATGGACCAGGTTGTGCTTTTGTGTGGAGTGGCACAGTGGTTAGCCCTGCTGGCTCACAGCTCCAGGGACCCGGGTTCGATTCCCGGCTTGAGTCACTGTCTGCATGTTCTCCCCGCGTCTGTGTGGGTTTCCTCTGGATGCTCTGGTTTCCTCCCACAGTCCAAAGATGTGCGGGTTAGGTTGATTGGCCATGCTAAAATTGTCCTTAGTGTCCTGAGATGTGTAGGTTAGAGGGATTAGTGGGTAAATATGTAGGGATATGGGGGTAGGGCCTGGGTGGGATCGTGGTCGGTGCAGACCCGATGGGCTGAATGGCCTCTTTCTGTGCTGTAGGATTTCTATGATTTATGGCCATGTTAAAATTGACCCAAGCAGGGTAAATATGCAGGGTTACAGGGAAAGGTTGAAAATGTTGACATTGCAGGCTCAATGGGCCGAATGGCCTCCTTCTGTACTGTAGGGATTCTACGATTCTGCTCACTATTGATGAGTTTCTAGCTTCCAGCCGGAGGGGGAGTCAGTCGGACGGGAAAGGCCTGTCCTGTACAGTGACCGGCACAGCCTGCTGCGTTGGTTAATATTCCGGTTGTGTTGTGAAGTGCTGCCTTATCGTGCCAGTGTGTTCTGCTGCTGTTTGTGATGCACTGTTCAAACCTTCAATCACCTTCGAACTTCACCTTGACTCTCAACTGCACTGGGGCAGGATTTTCACCCCCACATGCGGGGTGGGAGTGGGGGGGTGGGGGGTGGGGGGGCGAACGTGAAGGCTGGCAGAGGTAAAAATGTGAGCTGATCGGTTGGCTGGTTCACCAGAACAGCCTCTCCCCTGAGCCAATTAGGCGTGATGCTTGCCGAAGGGTCACCCATCAACAAACCATAGGTAACCAACGAAGGGAATTGAATGGACTTTTGAGGCCTATTGTCCACCCGATTCCCCCTCCCACTGCGAGACTAGGGCAGCTTATGGCAGAAAGCTGGGAGAGGGGGGGAGCGGGGAGGGGAGGAGGTGGTTGCCCTTCTGCCTGACCACAGCTATGGACACTGGCTGCCCTGAGAAGGGGGTCGTGACCGACAAAAATTAAAAATTTTTGATAATTTTAAAATATCAAAGATTGGCGAGATGACACCTCAAGATGGAAACACCCTCTCTCTCTCTTCCCTATAGAGACAGCCGGCCGCTTCTTCAATGCTGGAGGACTTCCTAATTGGCCCTCTAACTTCTCGAATGTGGCTGCCATCCTTAACCCGACAGTGAGCCACCCTCTGACCCTTTTGTTGGCCGACTGAGGGGAGATCACTGCCTGGCGACTGTTCCCCCCCACCATCCAACCCCACCGCCGCCCCACCCCCTCGCCACACCCCGCCCCACCCCACCCCATCACTTCACTGTGATGTTGGGGTCCCAAACCCGACTCAAGTACTTTCCCGTGGCCTTCGATGACAACGTTTCCCTAATTTCCAAACTTGTTCTCTTCCAGGAGAAAGACAAGCTGGCGAACCTGGAAAAGCAATACTTCATGGTGACTGGCGGCAAAACCTTTTGCAAAGGCTCCACGGCACTGAAGGAGGTAAAGTGACCTCATGTTATTCTGGATATTGGCAAAAAGGGCGATTGTAAAACGTTTCATTCAGTCAAAGTGTCACCAGGCACTTTCCCACTCATTGCGAGGTGTGCAAACTGCTATCATTGTCAGGGAACAGAGAGCACGAGTGCTACAGTGCCAGAACAGGCTTGGTGAACCTTCCGATTAAAGTCTTTCCAACTCACACCACTTCATTCATTTTTTTCCCATCCTCTCTAACTACTCTCCTCCCCCAACCCCCACAGCCCTTCCCGCCTCCCAGCGGCTCTGAGAGTTGGGGACTTTCCCCAGCATCTGTTTGTCACCATCTTTGACGTTGAGACTTGTGTCGTCAGGAAACTTGGACTTGTAAATTCTGAGCCCCCCACACAGCACTGGGGCGTTCCAGGAGGGGGGGATGAGACTCTGGGAATGTGAAATGCCACCAAGAACCCCATCACAAACAGCAACAGAGCACAGGGTTGATTAGATTAGCATTTAATGGGGTGGGATTTATTTCAGCAGGAGTGAGGGGGGAATTTGGAACAGTTTAATGCCCCCCTGGCTGGTGAACATGTGAGAGTAAAAGTGTGAGCTTTGTTAATGTTGATGCCAGGAAGATACAGGGAAGGCAGAGTGGAGGGAGTTGGCTTTCACCGGGAGCTCAGAGACACACAGTAGTCAATTGATTCCCTGCCCCATTTTACAAAAAGTTGTGGGTTAGGTGGATTGGTGATGCTAAATTGACCCTAGGATTCTATGATTGTATGAAATTTGCCAGCCTGGCCCAGTCTAGCTGGCCTGGGTAAGACGTCATACAGTCGAAACCGAAATGGCTGAGCAAGGAACTAAGTTGTACCAAACTGCTACGGGGCAGCACAGTGGTTAGCACTGCTGCCTCACAGCGCCAGGGACCCGGGTATGTTGGGCTGAATGGCCTCCTGTAAAATTCAATGACACTATAAACCCAGGAGACAGAAGAACAACAATGGAATGACATTGTGCAATATGTATATCATATAGCACAGATGCAGGCCATTCAGCCCAACTAGTCAATGTTTATGCTCTGTATGAGCTCCATGTTTCATCCCACTTTACCGGCATGTCTTTCTGTTCCTTTCCCCCACACAAGTTTCAAACATCCCAGTAAGTAGCATCTCTGCTATCCGCATAACTACTCCCTGTGGAAGTGAATTCCACATTCTCAACTCTTGAGTAAAAATGCTCTGGTTATGATAGTAATTCATGTTGGTTTTTACAGTGGGAGTTCAGAGAAGAATCTCCCACATTCTGTGCACTGCAGTGACCGCCAGCTTGAATATCATTAGATTTCGGCGGGGTGGGGGGAACCTATTCCCATTGGAGAGGCTAAAACCAGCACACTGAGAGGGCCATTGTGCATGCGCCAATCTGTCTGTGCCAGGATCAGTGCCTGCGCAATGCCCCACACTGATGGCCTCCCGATTGCTGGTCAGCCCTCCACACCCCCTCCCTCCACCCGCAACGCCAGCTCTCTGGCCCCCCGCCTCCCAACCCAACGGTCCGATCACTGCCCTTTGCCCATTCCCGGGCCCAGCCCCAACACCCCACCCAACCCCCCCAGCACCCCTTCCTCTTCCTGCTGTAACCCCCCTGCAATCCTGATTCTGCCTCCCCCAACTCCCCCCCCCCCCCCCCGGCCAACTCCCCCAAGCAGACTTCAGTCCCAGGCCCACTGATCTAATTTTAATTATATGTAAATGACTATTTTAATAGTCTGTGTGTCTCCCCACTGATTTCCCACGTGGAGCAGAGATCCCTTGAAACCCTACACTGGAAGACGCAAGCAGGGTGTGAACGCTTGCGCAAACCCTGAAAATCAGCCACCGAGGGATTCTTCTTAAAGTTTTAGCGCAGCAGGATGAGAGAATCATGGCCATTATCTCTGAACTTGTCTTTTTTTAGTAATTGTTTCCTACACAAGATGTTTCCCTTGTGTGATCAAAAACATACACAGATGAAGTTCAGTCCCTATTGCTGGGTGTGTATGGTTTGGGAATCCTGTTTAGAGCAGTGAGATGCTGCCTCAGTTTCTATATCCCACTCGATGCCTTCTCATTTGTTCCTGTTTCAATCTTTGCTTCAATCTGAGTGAACAGCGATCATCTTGTATATTGGGAAGAGAGAAATCCCTCCATCCCCATTGTTCCATCTCTCCTGATCCATTCCCCTCCTTCCACCCATCCCCCCCACTCCCTCATTCCTTCCCCCTCTCCTTCCACCCACCTTCTTGCTCACCTCCATCCTCCTGTATTCCCCCTTCATCCTTCTCTCTTCACCCCCTACATTTCCCTTCCCTTCGTCCCTACTCTCCTCCATCTCCCTCCCTCCCTCTCTGTCTCATTCATCCCTCTTCTTCAAACCCTTTCCATCTGCCTCCCTTCCTGTCTGTGTGCGGACTGCAGGGTCTTTGTGTTCAAGGATCCTGCTGACAGATGCCCAAGTGTGAGAGCTCATTTTTGGGGAGGGGGGAAGGGGGAGTTACCAGTGGCAGTGGAAGTTACGAGTGTGACATTGGATTAGTGACCTAACTCTCGAGCAGACAAAACATTCGGAGTCCGTGACAGTGATATTCTGAATTGAGCTTGCGCACATGCCATTTTCATTCATCGCAATGCTACTTCAACCTTTGCCCTTTGAACAGGAAATGCTTCACATCACAGAGCCTAACGACATGTTAGAGGAGACTAAACCTCAGCATTGCTTACCAGGAAAAGCAGCTTCTCTATCCCCCTCTCCTACCACCCCAGCGTACCCCAAGATACAGGAGGTAACTGCACTAACACTGCATGCTTCATGTTTGATTTAAAAAGGGAATTCTGACACTTGCACTGATAGCCAATGGAATACTGGCTGCAAACCGGACTGTACTGTGCAATGTGTTTGAATAATTGTCCTCCTAACAAGGGGCCTGGAATCTCAATCATAGCAGATCAGGGTTGCCAACTCTGGTTGGACTTGTTCCTGGAGGATTCATCAGATGACTTCTGCCTCCAGCTGTCCCCACATCCAAACAGCGATTTCATTTTTCCCAACCATCGAATGGTTTAACAAAATGTTCAAACAGAATTGAAAAAGGATGCTTTTGTTTTCATGACCCAGTGATTTTGTTTTGCTCGCAGCTGTATCCTGGTAATTAATCTAGAATCCTTGTAGATTCCAGGACAATCCTGGAGGGTTGGCAATCTGATGGGAGATAGGTAAAAGTCTCTTCTGTGATCTGATTCTTCTTAAAGATATACTAGAAATTGAGGTTTGGGCAACTGTTTCTAGACTTACCGTCTCCTTTCTTACTCCTTCCAACGTCAGTCATGGCTGCAGTTAGGGTTTTATTGTTTATTTACTTTCTGAAACTCACATCATGCCCTGTTCCTCACTCAGCCCCACGCACACTGACCTACACTGGCTTCCTGTCCAACACCATCCCAATTTTTAAATTTTCATTCTTGTTTTCAAGTCCCTCCGTGATCTCACCTCTTCTCTATCTCTATTACCTCCTTGGACCCCGTCACACTCCAGGATCTCTGCAATCCTCCAATTCTGACTTTTTATCCATATGGGTGGCACAGTGGTTAGCACTGCTGCCTCACAGTGCCAGGGACCCGGGTTCGATTCCCAGCTCGGGTCACTGTCTGTGTGGAGTTTGCACATTCTCCCCATGTCTGCGTGGATTTCCTCCAGGTGCTCCAGTTTCCTTCCACAGCCCAAAGAAGTACCAGTTAGGTGCATTGGCCACACCAAATTGCCCCTTAGCCGGGTAAATACGTGTCAATAGGGCCTGGGCAGGATTGTTGTCAGTGCAGACACGTTGGGCCGAATGGCCTCCTTCTCCACTGTAGGGATTCTCTGAATCTGTTCCATGATAAAGATTCCCAGCTTGTTCAGTCTTTCCTGAAAGTTGTGATTTCTCAGTTATAGAAAACAATTATTTGATAATGTGGAAAAAACCCTCTCAGATCACACACTCAGGAAATGGTTACCAGATTTATTATTTTGCTCTTTTCCAATTTCCTTTCATTTTCTCCTGAGACTGTTGACCCTGTGAAGAAATACTGTTCCCTGAGCTGTCACTGTTCTTGCCAGTTGGCCATTCTCGCTGTATCAATCCGGATGTTGACCCACGGATCCTGTCCTACTGTCTACACACCTGCACTTTCTAGCAGAGATGACTGGTACAGACTCAGAGATCTTTTGTTCCCTCTTTAACCAGGGACTCTGAGGCCAAGATCTTCCATTTTATTTGCTAATCCATCTATCTGTCTGTTCATTCTTGTGCCAGATGTATTTGACAGCAGTGAACAATCCATCCTCCCTTTAAAAAAAACTCTTCTGCGACATCTACGGGTGTCTTAGTTCTCTTTATTTCCTTTTCTGCTCGTTATAGTTTCTCCTCAACCACTGACGATGTCATCCGAGGACTGGGCAGGAGGCTAAGGGCCAGCAGGTGGCCATTCAGCCCCTCGTGCCTGTCCCACCATCCCATTCAATCATGTAAATCTGAACTTTAACTTGTTACAACCACATGAGGAGGGGTAAAAATTGACTCCCCCTAATTTACACTTTGGGTCTGGCTGCAACAGAGTCTTATTATCAATTTAGTTTTGCCAAACTGCAGGAATTGCACCATGTACTCTGGATTATAAGCAATTGATCAGATAGGTTTTGTGAATTTATTGGAGCTACTTCCCAAATTAAAACAAAATCTAGGTAAATTGTGACACCATACATTTGTCACACACATTCCCTGGGTCTCACAAAGACACACACACACACATACATACACACACACACACAGGCACAAATATACATAAACACACACACACACACACAGGCACAAATATACATAAACACACACACACACACACACACAGGCACGCATTGGTACAGTTGATATAATAAGGGGATAAACTTATTACAGTTTGTGAAGATAAACAATCAGAGGAGTATACAGTTAACTGTCCTTTGCCTGATCTCCTTGCAGTGGTTCCACAATGCAGCAATTTGTTCAGTTCTCTGTCTGGGTTTCGCTATACGGACCAGAAATTCCAGACTTTGTTCACAGAAGATCTCAGTTTTGCAGTAGGTTTCTCTCAGGATAGCTGTTTGCAAATTGGGTCCAATAATTCAGAGAGAGAGAGAGAGAGAGAGATCGGTCTATTCAGTCTTTCAGTATAGAATTTGTAACCACTGTTCGGGGTATCACAGGGGCAGGGGATGGGGGCGGATGGCTGCTGCACCCAAGTAGGCAGAGGAGAAACACCTCACGGCCTACGAGGATCCCGGGACTAACTGGAAACCCAGTTATTCACCATCCTGACTTAGAAATATGTCAGCCGTTCCTTCACTGTCGCTGGCTCAAAATCCTGGAATTCCCTCCCAAACAGCACTGTGGATATACCACAGGGATTGCAGCGGTTCAAGAAGGCAGCTCACCACCACCTTCTCAAGGGCAATTTAAAAATGTTCATTTATTGGTCACAAGTAAGGCTTACATTAACACTGCAATGAAGTTACTGTGAAAACCCCCCAGTCGCCGCACTCTGGCACCTGTTCGGGTCGATGCACCTAACCAGCATGTCTTTCAGACTGTGGAAGGAAACCGGAGCACCTGGAGGAAACCCACACAGACATGGGGAGAACATGCAGACTCCACACAGACAGTGATTCAAGCCAGGAATTGAACCCAGTTCCCTAGTGCTGTGTGGCAGCAGTGCTAACCACTGTGCCACCGTGCCACCCCTTAGGGATGGGCAATAAATGTTGGCCTAGCCAGCGATGCACATATCCCATAAATTAAAAAAAGTTCAGCGACCAACATTATTCCAGATCCAACTGTGAATGATTAACATATCTTCTTAATTTAAAAATGGTTGAGATTTCTTTCCCTTCTATTGTGTTTTATATTTGAAAGCAGTAAGCTCTGACTGCAATGTCTTAACCCTCTGTTCTCTGTCTCTTTGCCTTACGTTGCTGTCTCACTTTAGGAGTATATGAAGCTGGCTGACGTGTTTAAATTCTACAGTGACATTTATGGTCCCAGCCCTGATGCAGCAATCTCTGCTTCTGCACTGCGTTCTCTGCCGCTTTCTGTACCTCCGACAGCCCACGAGGTACACGCTTGCTTGCCCGCATGTTTTGTTTTTACTGTCTTATGCTTCAAGCTGGCTGCCTACCATCTTGTATTGACTGCACATCTTTCATCAAACATTTGAAGATTCAGCATTCACCTTCTCGACAATAATCCATCACACCAATCAGGCTGTCATCTCAACATTGTTACACACGTAACTCAAAGGTGAACTTTGCAATTGGGAAAGATAGAAAGGTCCATAATGGAGCCAGCTAATAGGATTAAGGACTGGTGCAATAGTCATGCCTTGCCACTAATTAAACATTCTATGGAATATTGACAGGGAAAGTACAGCAGTGGTTAACACTGCTGCCTCACAGCGCCAAGGACCCGGGTTCGATTCCCGGCTTGGGTCACTGTCTGTATTGGAGTTTGCACATTCTCCCCGTGTCTGCGTGGGTTTCCTCCGGGTATTCCAGTTTCCTCCCGCAATCTGAAAGATGTGCTGGTTAGGGTGCATTGGCCATGCTGAATTCTCCTTCAGTGAACCCGAACAGGTGCCAGAGTGTGGCAACTAAGGGATTCTTGCATTAACTTCAATGCAGTGTTAATGTAAGTCTGCTTGTGACAGTAATAAATAAACTTAAAAAAAAACTCCGGTATCAGAATGGATGTTTTGTATTTGGATTTTCAGAAAGCTTTTGATGAAGAGGTTTATGTGAAGAGTTAAAGCACACGGAATTGGGGGTAATATATTGGCATGGATTGAGAATTGGTTAGCAGACAGGAAACAGAGAGTAGGAATAAATTGGTCTTTTTTGAAGTAACAGGCAGTGAGTAATGGGGTCCTGCAGGGATCAGTGCTTAGGTCCCAGTTATTCCCAATATACATCAATGATTTGGATGAAGGAACCAAAAGTCATATTTCCAAATTTGTTGATGACACAAAACTTGGTGGGAATGTGAGTGGTGAGAAGGATTCAAGGTGACTTAGACAAGTTGAGTGAGTGGGCAAATACATGGCAGATGCAGTACGATGTGGATAAATGGAGGGGCAGTGGCACAGTAGTGTTGTCGCTGTGACTCCGGGGGATGCGGGTTCGAGTCCCACCAGCGTAGATGGTGAAATTAAAAGATCTGGAATTAAAAGTCTACTGATGAACATGAAACCATTATCGGAAAAACCCATCTGGTTCACTAATGTCCTCAGGGAAGGAAATCTGCCGTCCTTAGTTAGTCTGGTTGACGTATGACTTCAGAACCACGGCAATGTGGTTGACTCTTCCCTGTCCTCAGGGATGGGCAATAAATGCTGACCCAGCCAGCGACACCCATGTCCCATGAAAGAATAGAAAAAAATTGAAATTATCTACTTTGGATTTTAATAGTGCTGTTGCCAGTTCTTTGAAATGTTCCCCAAGGCAGGATCTGCACTGATCTCAGTTCAGTCACTTTGTCACCAGTTGCCAAGACACATTTCCTGATAACTTTTAGAAACCAGATGCCAACCTGTTAAATAACTGGGAGAAGCTGTGTGAGAGTAAACTCAGAGCTCCTCCAGACCCTCGTACCTCACTGCCTGGCTGCTGTTTGCAATGGCCACATGTTGAATGTTCCTTCTTGGATACCAGTGCCAGGGGTTTAATGACGATCGCCATTAGAGTAGGTCCAGGTGGATTGCAGTTATGTGACCTTGATGGTTGTTGGATGTTCTCCAAAAATACCTCAAGATGTACTGATAATCTTAACTCAGGGAGGGAGAACAAACTGGAGCACAAGAGGAGGCCATTCAGCCCTTCGAGCCTGCTTTGCTATTCACTTAGATCTTGTTTGATGTGTTTTTTAACTGCATCTATCCATCTTACTGCACTAATACTTCATACCTTTAACCTAACAAAAATCTGTCAGTCTTAGTTTTACCATTTTCAATTCGCCTCATCTGCTTTTCGGAAAGGAAATTTCACCCCCTCAGTGTGAGGATAAATGCTTCTTAACATCACCCTGAATCACTCAGCTCTGTTGTTAATGTTATGCCCCCTCTTCCTTGTTGGTACCAACTATCTGAGTGCAATATTCTGGCATCATCACTGTTACTCGCTAAAGAAATCCCAAGTCATTTCTTTGATGGTAGACCCTGTGTGGACAGCTAGATCTCCTCCACCCTCACTCTGACTGACATAGAAATCATAGATACTCTACAATGCAGAAGGAGGCCATTTGGCCCATCGAGTCTGCACCGACCACAATCCCACCCCAGGCCCTATCCTCACAACCCCATACATTTGTCCCACTAATCCCTCTCACCTACATATTCCAGGATACTATGGGCAATTTAGCATGGCCAATCAACCTAACCTGCACATCTCTGGACTGTGGGAAGAAACCGGAGCACCCGGAGGAAACCCACACAGACATGGGGAGAATGTGCAGACTCCACACAGACCCAAGTGACCCAAGCTGGAACATCGTATGCACAATTCCAGCAAAGACTCTTCCACCTGACTTCACCCCCCTCCTCGTGTCTCCACAATTTTGCCCTGGCTTGTATAACTCTGCTTGCTAATTAGTTAATGATGCCTAACCATCAGCTTTGACAAAGGATAGTCTCGAGCATGTGAGAATGTATTTTTATTTCACTGTTGCCTTTCTGCATTTCCTTCTGCATTCAACGTGTTTGTGGTGCAGGATTTAATCATTCCCATTGCTAAATCTGCTCACAATTACTGATAATCTTCTGACTGGTTTTAGTTAACTGTTAGCAATTGCAACAAACTGGGGAATTTTGTAAAATAAAAGAAAATTAAAGCGTCTAACTAGTATTTTCTCAAATGGAACTACGATATTATTTTTAAGCTGTGAATCTGTGTTCACAAAACTGTTCTTATTGATTAATGAATTTTCTCTCGTTGCCCAATGCTCTCTGCTTCCTTCGATGCTTTTCCCAGGAGTACGTTACCTTAGATCAACTTAAGGAGTTGTACGGCAGTTCAACTGGGAGCTCTGTTCTAATCCCATTCCACACTAACTCAGCCGCCTCTCCTCTGGCCTTGTCTACTGAAAGCTCTCTTCCCTTGCAGCTTTCTTCCTCCACACTGTTCGCAGCTGAGGTTGGTATGAGGACTCAGTGCTAACTTTCTCTCTCTCTCTTCTTTCTCCTCAACGCAGGGGTTTTTAGCAGGTGTCCAATTCTAGACAAGCCTCCCACCCTCTGCCTGTCCTTTGGTCAGAGAGTTACGTTGCTGCACAAAATGAGACCTCATGGTGTAAGTGGTGACACGTTTACATGGACAAGTGACCGGTTAGCAAACAGGAGGCAGGGGGCGGGATTCTCCAATCCCATAGAAGCTAATGGAGATTTCAGTGGTTCACAGTATCCGCCATGGAGGAACCCACTGCGGCGGGTATGGAAAATCCTAGCCATGGAGTAAGGATAATGGGTCTTCTGCAGTTTGTCAGGCTGTAACTATTGGAGTGCCACAGGGCATTCCCAAGTCCTCAGCTGTACACAATCTATTGGGACGGGAGAGGGGGGGGGGGGGGGGGGGGGGGTGCGGTGATGGATGGATGGGGTTGGGGGTGGGGGCGCAGGTTAATATTAAGAGTTTTGTTTAATATGGAGATGAGGATAAGTTATTTCTCTCAGAGGGTTTATGATCTGTGGAGTTCTTTTCCCCGGACAGCAGTGGAGGCTGGGTCACTAAAACTGTTCAAGGCTGAAGTAGACGGATTTTCGATTGACAAGGGAAGCGAGGGTTACAAGAGGTCAGGTGGATAAGCAGAGTTGAGTTTACAGCCTGATTAGACATGATCTTTTGAACGGAAAAGTGGACTTGAAGGCTTAGTCCTCCTCCTAAGTCCGATGTTCCTAAGCCCTGCAGATGGTCACTGCCTTGGCATTGACCTCCTTCTCCCATCCCCCACCTCATCTTATCCCATCATCATATCCTTCCATTCCTTTCTCCATCCTGTCTTTATCTAGCTTCCCATTCAATGCCTCTCTGCTATTTGCTGCTGATAAGAGTGCGACATTCTCACCAGTCTCTACGTTTCTCCTGAATTCCCTATTGGGTTTATTGATGACTCAATGCCCCTAGAATTGGTCTCCGTGCACAAGTGGAAACATCTCTGCATTTTCAACATTCATCCTTGGGATGTGGGCGGTGCTGGTCAGGCCAGCATTTATTACCCATCCTTAATTGCCCTCGAGAAGGTGGTGATGAGCTGCATTCTTGAACTGCTGCAATCCATATGGTGCAGGGACACCCACAGCACTATTAGGGAGGGAGTTCCAGGATTTGGGCTAAGCGACAGTGAAGGAACGGCAATATACTTCCAAGTCAGGATGGCGAGTGACTTGGAGGGGAGCTTTCAGATGGTGGTGTTCCCATGTGTCTTGTCCTTCTAGATGGTAGAGGCCATGGGTTTGGAAGGTGCTCTCAAAGGAACTTCAGTGAGTTTTAGCAGTGCATCTTGACACTGCCGTCACTGTGCGTTAACGTTGGAGGGAGTGGACGTTTGTGGGTGGGGTGCAATCGAGCTAGCTACTTTTTCCTGGATGGTGTGAAGCTGGATGAGTTATTGGAGTTGCACTCATCCGGACACCCTCGCAAACCCTTTTGTAATTTTAAAGACCTATAGAAAAGAGTCCCAGCCTGTCCAGTCTTTGATAATTCTGGTGTCATTCTGTGCAAATCGAACTCTCGCTGGAAATTCTCACTCATGTTATGGACAAATTGGCTTTATGTTGTGGTTGTCATGTGATGAAGCATCTTGGAGTAGTTTATAAAGCAAATTCTGAACAAAGTAATGGAGGGAGGGACAGAGAGGGCTTCAAAAACACTGCCTTTATTCATTCGTGGCTTGCAAGTGTTATTGGCTAGGCCAGTGTTTATTGTCCATCACTAATATCCCACCACGGTGTGTATGATGAAGCTCCTCCCACAGAGCTGAGAGGGAGGAGTTTGATTCTATCCCAGTGACAGTGAAGGATCAGCCATAGGTTTCCGAGTCAGGAAGCTTTATGGAGGAGAACATCAGGAGGTGTAGCATTGCCTCTAAGCTGCAGGCATGAGCGAGCGGGCTGTCCCGATGCATAGCGTACACAGGCTCATAAACCATAGGAGCAGGGGGAGGCCATTCAGCCCCTCGAGCCTGCTACACCCCTCAGTCAGAAAAAAATCAAAATCAACCCAACTGGGTAACAAAGTCCGGAATTGTCTGGTTTCGCATGCCCTGCTACCACTGCCAGCAAGAGCGAAGAATTTGACACTCAGCCAAATGTCCTTTCGTAGCAGCGAGACTGGAGAATCCCAGCTGCGGGCAAGGTCTGGAAATCCCAGCAAAGAGTCCATCTTCTTTCCAGTTGGCTGTGAGAAGGTGCTGTAGCTGTGCTTGGACCAATGGGGCGATGGCAGGGGGAGTGGGTGTTGTGGTTGGGGGGTGGGGGTGTTCGAGCAGGAGGTCATGTGACAAAACCTCCAGGAATAGGCCCAACCAGAGTTGGCACCTCAGCCTGCAGGCTGCTTTGAACTGTTTGCAATGAAAGGGTTAAACATAGTTTGAGCTTGTGCGCGCTTGTTAAGAGCTTTTTCCCTTTCACAACATTGTTGGCTCTATGGTTTAGAATGAAATACAACATGTAAACCCTTGAAAAGGCATGACCCATTTGTTGTTATTTTTCTTTTAATTAAGTTTCTTTCATTAATTTCTTTCTGTTTGGTTCCTTCTTTCCCTGTTGTGCGTGTTGACCTGTCTTTCCCGTTGAATCTCTTTTCTCTCTCATTCAACCTTTCTCAATCTCTCCCTTATATCTACCTCCCTGTCCCATTTTCTCTCCCTCTCTCTCCTGTTGTCTCTCCCTCCCCCATGACGTGTAGCAGCAGCCTACCAGCAGGCTGCTGACCTCTACGTTGGAGCTAGAGAGATGGTACCAAGAAATAATGGCTAACTTTGAGGCCTCACCCTCTTCACCTCCAATTTCTTCTTCTCCTCCTCCTCTCCCAGCTAAAGCTCACTCCTCACGAAGATTCACTCAGGTAAATCGCATTCCTCTTTCCATCTTCAGTTCTAATCTCTACAGAGCAGGTTTTTATGTTAAGAGAATGAATTATGTGGGGCAAGCTACAGAATTGAGAATAAGAGAAGGCCCTTTAGCCCTTTGTGCCTGTACTATCCTCCTGTTAGATCATGAGTGTTCAGTACATCAATTCCATTTAGCTGTCTTTACTCCATATTCTTTCATTCCCTTACTATTGATCTCTTGTTCAAAGTTTCATTTAAACCCCCAGAATCTGCAGCCACTGAGGGCTAGATTTCCTCTGCCATTTGTGTGAAACAGTAAAAAGTCTCAACACCAGGATAAGGACCAACAGGTTTATTTGAAATCACGAGCTTTTGGAGTGCTGCTCCTTCCTCAGATTCACCCAATGAAGGAGCAGTGCTCCGAAAGTTCGTGATTCCAAATAAACCCTATTGGACTTTAACCTGGTGTTGTGAGACTTCTTACTGTGCCCACCCCAGTCCAACACCGACATAACTCGTGAAAAAGAAACAACAGAGTTTTCACCTTGAAGTTGCTTCTTGTGACTGGAGGTTTACCTCGTGGATATTTTCCTGGCTGCTGCTTTAACAGAAACATTGGCTTATTTCATGTGTTTATTTAGAGCAGAAATGATTTAAGAGGAAACCCAGTAGCAGTGGGTCAAATTCCTAAGGGGTTTGGATAGACAATATAGACAGTATCAATATAGACAATATCAATATAGACAGTATCAATATAGACAGTATCAATATAGACAGGAGCAATATAGACAGGAGCAATATAGACAGTATCAATATAGACAGGAGCAATATAGACAGGAGCAATATAGACAAGGAGCAATTGTTTCCATCAATAAAACTTCAGGCGATTAGCAGAGAATATAACTTTTAAAAGGGAATTGGATAAACAACTAAAGGGGAAATATTTGTACAGCTAAAGTTTATTTTATCAGTGTCACAATTAGCTTATATTAACACTGCAATGAAGTTACTGTGAAAATCCACTAGTTGCCACACTTCGGGTACACTGAGGGAGATGCATGGCCAATGCAGCTAACCAGCACGTCTCCCGAACTGTAGGAGGAAACTGGAGCACCCATGCAGAGATGGGGGGAGTGTGCAGACTCCAGACAGACAGCCGGGAATCGAATCCATGTCTCTGACCCTGAGAGGCAGCAGTGCTAACCACTGTGCCACCGTGCTGCCAGCTATGGGGAATGGGCAGGCTAATTGGACAGCCTGATGGGCTGAATGGCCTCCTATCCTGTATGCTTTGAAATAGACTGTGTGCCTCTTTCACAACAGACACAAAATGTCATGTTTGACTGATAAGCGCTGTAAACCTGTTTACAAACCGTCATTTCAACCTTTATCACTTTGCACCTGCCGGTAATTGATGTGTACACAATGGGTTCTCTGAAAGGACCTTTATTTGCACAATTCTGGAAAACGACAGCAGCTTTTCATTCACCAGGCTGTTCATCTCCTTCAGTTGGTGCATTGACGGTTTTTATTCCAGAAGCTCCACCCCCGCAGCACTCGATCAACTTGGGTACACAATCATGTCACAGATCTCCATTCCCAGGAACTCCGGTTCAATGGTTCAGGGGTTACAGTGGGTACACATGTCTGTTTACCCAGATACAGCATTGTCACTGGTGATTGGTTGAGTCATAGAGGTTTACAGCATGGAAATAGACCCTTCGGCCCAACTTGTCCATGCTGTCCTTTTTTTTAAACCCCTAAGCTAATCCCAGTTGCCCGCATTTGGCCCATTTCCCTCTATACCCACCGTACCCATGTAACTGTCTAAACACTTCTTAAAAGTCAAAATTGAACCCACTTTACTACTACCTCTGGCAGCCTGTTCCAGACACTCACCACCCTCTGTGTGAAAATAATTGCCCCTCTGGACTTTTTTTCTCCCCTCTTAGATCTAGTTTTAGACTCCCCTACCTTTGAGAAAAGATATTGACTATCTAGCTGATCTATACCCCTCATTATTTTATAGACCTCTATCAGATCACCCCTCAGCCTTCTACACTTCAGAGAAAAACGTCCCAGTCTATCCAGCCTCTCCATATAACACAAACCATCAAGAACCAGTAGCATCCCAGTGACTCTTTTCTGCCTTCTTGTTAGTTTAGTAATATCCTTTCTCTAATAGAGTGGCCAGAGTTTCCCTATTGGCTCCCCTGCCTTAAGGGGACAAACCTTCACCAAGGATGTAATGGAAAATGGCAACACTCACTTTGAAAAGAGAAGTAAGAGCAAATTCCTGCCCTCAACAATCGCACCTTCTCCTTTCTACGTTGTCTGATTCCTGCAGGGGAACAATACGTTCTAGTCTAAAGAATGGGAAAGGCCAACCCAATGGATCCTCAGTAATGCTCTTAGCAAATCCGTGTTTGATTTGGGTTTAGCTGTGACCTTCCCACTCTGCCTATTGTCGAGTAGTCTCTGGAGTCTGATCAAATCTCACAGAGGAAGATTCTACTTTTTGTTATTGATTCGTGGAACATGGGCATTGCTGGCTGGGTAGTATTTATTGCCCATCCCTAGTTGCCCGAGGGCAGTTGAGAGTCAACCACATTGCTGTGGCTCTGGAGTCACATGTAGGCCAGACCGGGTAAGGATGGCAGATTTCCTTCCCTAAAGGACATTAATGAACCAGATGGGTTTTTCCAACAATCGACAATGGTTTCTTGGTCACCAGTAGATTCTTAATTCCACATTTTTTATTGAATTCAAATTCCACCATCTGCTGTGGCAGGATTTGAATCCGGGTCCCCAGAATATTAGTTGAGTTTCTGGGTTAATAGTCTAGCGATAATACCACTAGGCCATTGCCTCTCCCCTTGGGTGAGGTATGGAGGGTGATTAGTCCCTGGTGTAATATGAGTCATTCCTTCCGGAGAAGAGGGAGAAAATTATTCGGTGAAAAGATGGGGGTAGAAAGGAAGGGGAGATATTAAAAATAATAATCTGATAGTTTATTGGGATTTTGGTGGTTAATAGAACTCATCCTCTTGATCAAGGAGGCACAGATTGTACTCAGTGGACAGTTCCCATCCTAACAGAAACAGTGAAGGTCCATCAGCTTCATTTGCCTTTCCCTCTATGTTTCCTATCTCAGGTTTACCGATCCAAGATGGAGAATGATGGATGCGGCACACTGCCTCGGATAAAGACGGGATCTGCCCCCTCCTCACCATTCACCGCTTCAACTCTGGGACGAAACCTTGCTTCGAAGGTAATTGGAAACAGCCAGGAGACTGGAGGGTCTCCCTCAGGCTATCGGTCAAACTCACATCCTTCAGCCAGAGGGTTGCCTGCCTGGTGCCCCGGTGTTGGGTTGCGGGTGGATGGCAAAGATCTCCATTCTCCAATCGAAGAGGGGTTTCCCTGGTGGACAATCCCGTCTCGAGCAGCATCATGAAAAGCATCTCTTTGTTCCCTCTGGAGTATTGCCGTGCCCACAGTAACTGCCGTGTTCACAATGGTGGTGGCACCCCACAATGAGGAGACAATTTGGTTTTAGTGATGTTCACTGGGGGATTATAACCAGGCTTGAATCGGGTTAGGTGTATTGGCCGTAATAAATTGGCCCTTAGTGTCCAAGGTATGTAGTTTAGGGGGATTAGTGGGTTAAATATGTGGGGACATGGTGTAGTCCCAGGTAATGCAGATTAGATGGGCCATGTGGCCTCCTGCACTGTGGGGATTCTATGGTAACTATTGGCCAGGGCACTGGGGAGAATCCCACCTGCTCTTCCTTCAGGTAATATCATGGAAGGTGTTTGTTTAAAAAGAAAGGTCTTAGTTTAATGTCTCAGCAGAAAGGAGGCACCTCTGACCATGCAGCATTCCCTCAGTACAGCCAATGGAGCGTCAGTCTGTGTTCAAGCCCCAAGGGCAGGGTTGGTTTGAAGTCATGACCTGCTGAGGTGGGGGAGGGGATTCTACCCACTGGGCCATTGCTGACAGTTGATCCTTTTGACCTTCTCCATGGCATCACTTAACGCTCCATCCCTACTTTGCAGTGTCTGCATTGGGAAAGACCCCACACCTGTTGCCATGGTGACAAGGGGGTAAAGGGGTAGATTAGGCTTGGCTAACAAGCATTAAAAAAACACAGCATTTCAGTTATGCCCCAGAATGATAACGTCAGCAACAGCGCAAGCAATGACAGCAGTGGAGCTATTTGATGATCGATATTTGATGAGGAAATCTATTCTTCTATCCATCTTGTATTTCCTTTGCAGAGTTATGGGTTGGCACAGAATGGCACCGGCAGTTTGCCTCGGAACCTGGCAAACACACTGCAGGACATTGAAGTGAAACGGCAGCTGGCTTTACAACAGAAAGGTGAGCGATGGGCAGAAAGTTCACACACAATCAGAACTGATTACAGGAATCCTCTAGCACGGGACAGGGTCATTCAGCCCATTGCATCAGGGTGGAACCTTCAAATGACCTATCCAATCAGTGCCACTCCCCTTAACTCTTTACACATAGCTGAGCAAATGTTTAATTTTCAAGTATTTATCCAATTCACATTTGAAAGTTATTATTGAATCTGCTTCCACCGCACTCTATGGCAGCACATCGCCGATCACAGCGACTCACCACATGAGTTTTTTTCGTTTCTTCCTCGCTATGTCTTCCCTCTGAACGGCACGTGGCTCCTAACTTCTAACTCGACCTTTCACACTCGGCTATTCTTTGCTACTTAACCATTTCTTTAAAATTTGTTTCCTCTTGTAACTCACTCTCTGATTACTGCCCCTCTGGTTTTTATCCCTATGATTATTGACCCCCAGTAACTCTCCCTCTAGTAACTAACCCCTGATAACTGCCCCTATGGTTACTGACCCCCCTGGTTACTACCCCTCTGGTTTTTGTCCCCCTGGTTACTGACCCCTTGGTTACTGACCCTTTGGTTACTGACCCCCTAGTTTTTGCCCCTCTGGTTACTGCCTTTATGGTTACTGACCTGCTGGTTACTGACCCCCTGGTAACTCTCTGTCTGATAACTAATCGCTGGTAATTGACCCTCTGGTTACTGCCCCCCTGGTTACTGACCCCCTGGTTTTTGCCCCCCTGGTTACTGACCCCCTGGTTTTTGTCCCTCTGGTTACTGGCCCCCTGATTACTGACCCCCTGGTTACTGACCCCCTGGTAACACTCTCTCTGGTAACTAACCCCTGGTAATTAACCCTCTGGTTGCTGGCCCCTTGGTCAGTACTGACAGTACAGTACCGGTAACTCTCTCCCTGGTTACTGCCCCCCTAATTTCTGACCCTCTGGTCAGTGGAAACTGTCTCTTTATTTAAGCTGCTTCCCCTGAGTTGCAGTTGATGATCCCTCTGGGGGTGATTTGAAATTGGGGTGGGGGAGAAACACTGAGGTTAGCGGCTCACTGCGGAGTGAGTGACTGAGGGTGAGAGCTCTACAGCTTGTAACTTTTCACAACACAGCTATAGTAAGGTCACCCCACATCCCATCAGATCCCAGTTGCAGAGAGGACCGGAACCCAGGATGACTCCGCACCCCAGCAGAGACACTGCACTGAAACTGATTGGTCCATTGTTGGAATTTTAATGGGCTTTTGAGAAGAAGTGGATTGACAATTAAAATTTCCTTAAGTCCTTTTAGTGGTAGTTACTGTTGGCACAGACTCGATGGGCCAAAAGTTCTTTCCTGGCCTGCACAACACCAAGGCCAGAACTCTACCATCTCCACTGACCCCAGGTGGGAATTTCAGTCAAGCGAGGCCCACCCTTATAAAAAACAAAGAAAATTCCAGCACAGGAACAGGCCCTTTGGCCCTCCAAGCCTGCACCGAGCATGCAGCTGGACTTAACTAAAACCCCCTACCCTTCTGGGGACCATATCCCTCAATTCCCATCCTATTCATGTATTTTCCAGACGCCCCTTAAAACTCACTATCGTATCTGCTTCCACTACCTCCTCGGAGTGAGCTCCAGGCACCCACCACCCTGAGTGTAAAACACATGCCTCATCCATCCCCTTTAAACCTTGCCCCTCGCACCTTAAACCTGTGCCCCCTAGTAACTGACTCTTCCACCCTGGGAACAAGTTTTTGACTACTCACTCTGTCCATGCCCCTCATAATCTGCTAGCAGGTCGCCCCTCAACCTCTGTCATTCCAGTGAGAACAAACCAAGTTTCTCCAACCTCTCCTCATAGTTAATGCCTTCCAGACCAGGCAACACCCTGGTAAATCTTTCCTGTACCCTCTCCACTGACACTGCGATCCCTAGATGATAACTTTACAAGAACACCCCTCCGTGTTTTTGAAAGCAATATTATTCTGGTTTAAAGAAACACTCACTATATTTCTTTCTTTTTTTTTCTCTTTCTTCCTTGCTGTGTCTTTCCTCTGAACGGCACGTGGCTCCTAACTTCTGACTCAACCTTTCACGCTTCCTTCTTCATCCTGACGCTCAGCAGAATCAATAGGAATTTCCAAAACAGATCACAGAAGAGGTAGGAATTCTGACTGGAATTGGGAGAAAGCAGTGCCTTGTTTCACGTTCTCGGTGAGAGTGTGTGTTCGTGGGGAGTTCAGGTCCGTTGAGTGATGTTGCCGTCTCCCCGTGGAGTTGAATGAGAATAAACCTCGGCTCCTGGTCTCAGTCCGATGATATTGGTTTTTAGCATCAGGGACAGAATCTCTGAATTTCTCCCTTCGTTTCCTGTTCTTAGTTTTCAAATTTTCCTTCCTTGTTTTCAAACCCCTCCGTGCTCTCGCCCCTCCCCTCCCGATCTCCGTAACCTCCACCACCCTACAACCCTCCAAAATATCTCCCTGCTCCTCCAATTCTGGCCTCTTTCCTCATCAGGTGCTGGAGTGTGGCGACTACAGGATTTTCACTTCATTGCGGTATTAATGTAAGCCGACTTGTGACTACTAAATAAACTAAATATATTAACAATCACTCCACCATTTGATGTCTGGTCCCTAATCTCTGGAATTCCCTCGGTAAATCTCTCCACCTCTCTCTTCTTTAAGACCCTCCTTAACACCAACCTCATTAATCGAGCTTTTAGCTCACTCCTAATATCTCCTCGTGTGACCCACTGTCAAATTTTGTTTGATGATCCCCTCTGTGAAACACCTTGGGATGTTTTAGTAGGTTGCGGTGCTACATCAATGCAAGTTATAGTTGTGAGAATTTGTTATACTGGCAGGGAGGTTTACCTGCTTGGTTTTGGAGAAGGCCATTCAGCCCCTCAAAACTGTTCCACCATTCGATTAAAATCAGCTTCTTAACTCCACCTACCTGCTCTGACTGCATTGCCTCAACCCATGGATGTAAATTGTTTCCAAAGGTCACCAGGTGATTGAAGAACAAAGGCGCCGATTGGCTGAGCTGAAGCAGAAGGCAGCGGTCGAGGCCCAATCACAGTGGGAAGCTTTGCACCCCCCGATGTTTGGCCACCACAGCCAGCCTTACGGCCTGAGTGGTCAGCACCAGCCTCAACTCATCCACCACAGCATCCTCCACCACCACCCCCAGCCCCTCTCCGCTCAGCACAACGTCGATATGGACCACGCCTTCGACACACTCAGTCTGGAAAGTTCCGACAGCTTGGAGACCAGTGTTTCCACGGGCAACTCCGCATGCTCACCCGACAATATGTCCAGGTAAGGGAGAGAGGTCGCTTGCTGATACCCGATTTTGTCCGTGTTTAGTGCAATTGTGGGGTAGCTAAAGAGAAACTGTCCCCTCTGATGGGGAGAGTCAAGGACAAGAGAGGACTAACTCTTCAATTATAGCTAGGCCTTTCATAAAGCATCTCTTCAGACCCGGAATAGTGGAAATCTGGAACTCTCTTGCCTCAGAAAGGTTTAATACCTTTAAACGTGCAGCTTTTCTTCATTCAAACATGCAAATCAGGAGCAAGAGTAGGCCACTCGGCCCCTCAAACCTTTCCTGCCTTTCAATAAGATCATGGCTGATCTGACTGTAGCTTCGACCCCGCGTTCCTGCCGACCCCCGATAACCTTCCACCCCCCCCTCCCCCTTTTCAACCTGCCTGGTGGTGAAGAAAGTTTGAAGCATCATAACTGCCTGGTTGGGTTAACCCTTTCAGTGCCCCATCCACCAGCCCTCCAACGAGCTCAAGGCACCTTTAGTCAGATGTGGGCGTCACTGGCTAGGCCAGCATTTATTGCCCATCCCTAATTGCCCTTGAGAAGGCGGTGGTGAGCTGCCTTCTGATACCATGGCAGCCCCTGTGGTGTAGGTACACCCACAGTGCTGTTAGGGTGGGAGTTCCAGGATTTTGACCCAGTGACAATGGAGGAACGGCGATTATATTTGCAAGTCCGGATGGAGTGTGGTTTAGAGGGAGCTTGCAGGTAGTGGCGTCCCACGTGGCTGCTGTGCTTTCCTTCCAGGTGGGTAGAGGTCATGGGTTTGGAAGATGTTGTTGATGGAGCCTTGCTGCAGTGCACCTTGTAGATGGTACCCATGGCTGCCACCGTATGTCAGCGGTGGAGGGACTGAACGTTTGTGGATGGGGTGCCAATCAGATGGACTGCATTGTCCTGGATGGAGCTTCTCGAGTGTTATTGGAGCGGCACCCATCCAGGCAAGCGGGGAATATTCCAATACACTCCTGACTTGTGCCTTGTAGATAATATCAGGCGCCGGCGTGCGGCGACTCGGGGATTTTCACAGTAACTTCATTGCAATGTTAATGTAAACTTATTGTGACTAATAAATAAACTTCAACTTAGATTGTGGACAGGCTTTGGGGCGTCAGGAGGTGGGTAAATTCCCAACCTCTTAACCTCTTGCAGTATTTATATCGCGAAACCAGATAATCTAGGCTGACGCACCCTGTGTGGGCCTGAGGGACTGCTGTCTGTCAGAGGTTCTGTCTTTCGGATAAACTTTTAAACAAAGCTCCCACCTGCCCTTTCAGATTCCACAGAACTATATAGAAGAAGAGCAGGAGGATTATTCCTTGTATTTTGGCCAATATTTTTCTCTTGGCCAACACACTGAATTAACTTACCCAGCCATTTAACAAATTGCTGTTTGACATTCTAAGATTGCCAAGTTCTGCTTTGTAAACGCAAGATCTTCCTTTCCTCATCTCATAAGAACATAAGAAATAGGAGCAGGAGTAGGCCATCTAGCCCTTCGAGCCTGCCCCACCATTCAATAAGATCACGGCTGATCTGAAGTGGCTCAGTTCCACTTTCCCGCTTTCTCCCCATAACCCTTAATCCCCCTGTCTATCAGAAACCTATCTACCCATGACTTAAATATATTTAGCGAGGGAGCCTCCACCATTTCAATGGGCAGAGAATTCCAGAGACTCACCACCCTTTGAGTGAAGAAGTTCCTCCTCAACTCTGATCTAAACCGCACCACCCCCCCCCCCCACCCCATATCTTGAGGCTGTGCCCTCTAGTTCTAGTTTCCTTTCTAAGCGAGAAGAATCTCTCTACCTCTACCCTATCCATCCCTTTCATTATCTTATATGTCTCTATGAGATCCCCCCTCAGCCTTCTAAACTCCAACGAGTACAGACCCAGTCTATTTAGTCTCATGCTGATAAATCTCACGTGTGACCCCTCTGGGCCATGTTAGCTCAGCATGATGGACCTTTGAAGCTGCTCCAATGGGATCTCCTTTTAACAGGATGGCAGCAGGGGTAAAATTTCACTCCGATATGGGGTAGCAGAATCAGCGGTGGGACACATTCCCCCCCCCCACCCCCCCAATGACACCAAATCCCCTGGTGAATTGACCCCATGAACCCAGACTGGAATGGAATGTCAGTCACCAGGGGGGTGGGGTTGAGGTAAACCTTCTGGATCTTGGGCCCAGCAGTGACCAATCTTTGGGCGAAGATTCACGTACAACCGCAGGAGGCCATTCGTCCCATCATGCCTCTTCCAGCTCTCTGTAAGAGTTCATTGGTCCCACTCCCCCACCCTTTACCCGCAGCCTGGCAAAATGTCTCCTTTCATGTTTTGGGCTGTGACACATTGTGAGATCAGTTTCTAAAAGAGGGAGATACTCTACTCTGAAAGAGAGTAGCTTTAGGCTGTCAGATCCAGAATTCTGAGCATTGGACAGAATGATGAATGCTCTCTCCTGGGTGGCTTTATCGCGCTTTGTGAGCGTGTATTTACCGAGCAGGCAGGTGACACAATATGAGTGTTACACACGGATAAATTTCAATAGTCTGACAGGGTCTCCAATTTAGACATCAGAGATAGCAAAGCTTGGTGATTAATTGGAATGTCAAGTGTCTATTGAGAGTTTATATTCCAGCCGAGTTCTGTATAACCCGTACGCGTTTGCCTGACAGTTTCTGTACACGTACAGCACCAGGAAACCAATCTCAACAGCTGTCCGCACAGTACACACCACAATCAGTGCTGCCTCTTACTGTCAACTGTTTCACATTGACAGTGTACAGGAAAAGGAAACAGCATGTGTGACTTCACTCCTGTGTCTCTGTAGAATACATGTAGAGCAAAACAGAATGATTTAATCCCACCTGTAACCATATCTCACGTGTGCCAGTTCTTTGCTTCTATATCTGCACAATACATACACTCAGAGGGCAGTCTGTATTAGTGTGTCTCTTAGTATCTGGCGTTGTACCGTGTTTGTGTGTATCATGTGGCAAAACAGCTTACAAAGTAAAAGTTCATTCATGTCACAAGTAAGGCTTACATTAACACTGCAATGAAGTTACTGTGAAATTCCCCTAGTCACCACAGTCTGGCACCTATTTAGGTCAATGCACCCTAACCAGCACGTCTTTCAGACTGTGGGAGGAAACCGGAGCACCCGGAGGAAACCCCCACAGACACGGAGAGAAACTCCACACAGACAGTGACCCAAGCCGGGAATTGAACCTGGGTCCCTGGCACTGTGAAGCAGCAGTGCTAACCACTGTGCCACCGTGCCACGTGATCAAACTTATAGAAACTTATATCATGCTAACAGGGTTATATAGGGTAGATTCAGAAAGAACGTTCCGAAAGGTTGGGGGAGTCCAGATCTAGGGGTCATAGTTTTGAGGATAAGGGGTAAACCTTTTGGGACTGAGGTGAGGAGAAATTTCTTCACCCAGAGGTGGTGAATGTGTGGAATTCACTCCCGCAGAAAGTAGTTGAGGCCAAAATGTTGTGTGATTTCAATAAGAAATTAGATATAGCTCTTGGAGCTAAAGGGATCAAGGGATATGGGGGGAAGTGGGGGGGAAACATAATTGAAGATGCTCAAGAGGTCAGAATTGGAGGAGCGTAGAGATCTCAGATGGGCCAGAGGAGATTCTAGAAATAGGGAGGGAGCAAGACTGTGGAGGGATTTGAAAACAAGAGTGAGAGTTTTAAAATCAGGACATTGATTGGCAGGAGCCAGTGAGAGTCAGCGAGTACAGGAGGTGATAAGGGAGCGGAACTGGGAGGCCAGCCAGGTGTCAAGTCTAGAAATGGCAAAGGCATAAATCAACACAGATTAACAGTAATCTGAAAGTCTCGACTAATGAACCAGTGATTTCAGATCCCGCTATTGGTGTTTGAGAATTTGGGTTCAGTTTGAGAAAGCTGATTAATGAGAGGCTGGTCTCAGTAAAAGTCACCAGAAAACTGATGGATTGTCATAAAAACTGATTCAACCGTGTCCTTTAGGGAAGGAAATTTGTCAGCCTCACCCAGTCTGACCTGTATGTGACTCCTGCCCCTCAGCAACGTGGATGACTGCTGACTTCCCTCGAAAGTAACTATTCAGTTGAATCAAACCAATGCCAGTTATTAATTACAAATTCACTGAACGTGGGTGTCACTGGCAAGGCTAACATTTTATTGCATGCCTCTAATTGCCCTGAGAAGGTGGCACTGAGCTACCATGCTACAGTGTGGAGTTTGAACATTCTCCTTGTGTCTGCGTGGGTTTCCTCCGGGTGCTCTGGTTTCCTCCCACAGTTCAGAGATGTGCGGGTTAGGTTGATTGGCCATGCTTAAAATTACCCCCGAGTGTCCTAAGATGCGTAGGGGGATTAGCTGGTGAAATATGTAGGGATGCGGGGGTAGGGCCTGGGTGGGATTGTGGTTGGTGCAGACTCGATGGGCCGAATGGCCTCTTTCTGCACTGTAGGGGTTCCATGATGATAATAATGTTGAACCATCGCTCTCAGCTTTTTTATACAGCTGAGTGGACATTTCAGGGGTCATGGGCAGAATTTTCCCATTCTGCCCGCCATGGGAATCATAGTGGGCGGGACGCAGACCACACAAAGGTCTGTCGACTTTGGGTAGGATTTCCTGGCCTTGGGGGTAAGTGTGGCCAGAAAACCAAGTTGGAGTCACAGATCAAACCAGGTCACCCCCTGGAGGAGGGATATGTTTGCAAAAATTAGGAAAAAGAGGAGGCCATTCAGCCCCTTGAACCAATGAGACTATGCCTAATTTGTGTCTAATCTGCCCACCAGCGTTTAATAGCACAAATCTATCACCCCTCCTTTTGACATTTTCAGTTAACTCCCAGCCTCCTTTTGAAGGAGTAATGTTCTAGATTTCTACTAACCCTTTTCTACATAAACCCCGGCCTGCCTTTAATTTTAAAGTCTTGAACTCCCCCTGTCATTGTATAGTGAAAACCCAGTACTGGTTGTTGGTTACCCATGTAGATTCCTGGGGTTGGACTGATGGGCTGATTTGACAATGGAATAATCCAGCCTAATACATCGGCAACAAGTTCCAACCCGTCAGCACATTCCTTTACTTTTCAGTGATTTTTCTTCTCTCCAAATACACGTGCTTCTCCGGTTCTTCTTCAACTCATCCCCACATCCTTGACCTGTTTGTTATTTGTCTTTCTCTAGGGGAGCAAGGTGGTTAGCACTGCTGCCTTACAGCGCCAGGGACCCGGGTTCAATTCCTGGCCTTGGGTCACCGTCTGTGTGGAGTTTGCACATTCTCCCTGTATCTGTGTGGGTTTCCTCCCACAGTTCGAAAGACGTGCGGGTTAGGTGCATTGGCTGTGCTAAATTCTGCCTCACTGTACCCGAACAGGTGCCAGAGTGTGGCGACTCGGGGATTTTCATTGTAGCTTTATTAATGTAAGCCTACTTAATAAGTAAACTTGACTCAGCAAAAAAAAAAGCTACTCATTTCAGTAAACTAGACACTTGTAGCATGAGGGAAAATTAGTGCTACGGTTAAAGTTGCCATTAGGGGGATTCCGTGGCGCCTCTGTGGTATTTTCCACAGCAGGAGGTGGTACACCATTTGCTGACGGTGGATTCCCCATTGACTGCACCTCACACCGCCGGGAAACTCACGGTGAGGGTGTGCCGTAAGCACACCGTAAGGGGACCGGAAGATCCTGCCAGTGGAAAGAGTTGGAAAAACCCAGCCGTTATGTCCAGTTTCCCCCCACCCAGTCCGCTAAATCGACCCACTACAAATTTACGAAAGTACATTTCAGATGTTTTTTTTGGGTGTAGGAACCTAACTGCTGTCCAGATGTGAAGTTTAAAATGGGTGGCCACTGGGGCAGTCAACAAAGATGTGGAGATACCGGCGTTGGACTGGGATAAAACAGAAAGAAATCCCACAACACCAGTTTAAAGTCCAAACAGGTTTATTTGTAGCAAAAGCCGCAAGCTTTCGGGACAGACTGTCCCTTCGTCAGATGGCTGGGAGTTCAGTCAGAAACACATCTTAAAGTAAAACACATCAACACTCAGCAAGCAACAGAGATTTCCGCTGTTTGTGACATTCAGCCAGTGTATAAGATTTTGATGGGTGTAGATAGAGTGAATGCCAGCAGGCTTTTCCCACTGAGGCTAGGGGAGAAAAAAACCAGAGGGTGTGGGATAAGGGTGAAAGGAGAAAAGTTTAAAGGGAATATTGGGGGGGGGGGCTTCTTCACGCAGGGAGTGGTGGGAGTGTGGAATGAGCTGCCAGACAAAGTGTTAAATGTGGGGTCACTTTTAACATTTAAGAAAAACTTGGACGGGTACATGGATGAGAGGGGTGTGGAGGGATATGGTCCAAGTGCAGGTCAGTGGGATGAGGCAAAAAATGGTTCGGCACAGACAAGAAGGGCCAAAAGGCCTGTTTCTGAGTTGTAAACTTCTATGGTTTCTATGGTTCAGTGTTTTGCCGTCTATTCTCTTAGAGGCCAAAGTGTAACCCTTCAGCTGAGGCCTCTCCTGCGCTGCTCAATGGTCGTGAGGATCTGCACCATTACCAACAGATTGCCCCTTATTTTAAGGGATTGACCCTCATTTCGATTGTTTGTCTTGTGTCCTTTAAGGGAAGACTTTTGTCCTGTGCCCCGAGGACAACCTCTGGGGAGACTTTGAGCATGACCACGAGTGAGTCAGTCAGCAGAGAAACGATAATGTTAGGCCTGCACAAGAAAAAGATACAAAAGCCTGAGATCCCATACCAACCCACTCAATGACAACTTCTTCCCTGCTGCCGTCAGACTTTTGAAAGGACCTACCTTATATTAAGTTGATCTTTCTCTACACTCTAGCTATGACTGTAACACTACATTCTGCACCCTCTCCTTTCCTTCTCTATGAACAGTATGCCTTATCTGTGTTGCACGCAAGAAACAATACTTTTCACTATATCCCAATACCTGTGACGGTAATAAGTCAAATCAAATTAAGGGTAAGCTGTAAATTTTAGTTATTTTAAACTCTGCCCCCCACCCCCAACTCGGTCCTATTATGGTCTCTTGACCCGCTCCCCCCAAGTCCCACAATCAGATTTTCCTTTATTTACTTCTGTTAAGAGTTGGCCATCCTGACCAAGAAAAATATTGAAGATAAAGATAAAAATTGTTTCTCTCTATACACCACATCAAATCCTTTAATTGCACTAAACAGCTCAATTAGGGTGAACACTATCTCCCCGCGGAGTTCAGCCTTAAAGATGCAGCATTTTTTAACCTGTTTCTGGACTGGAGGCAGCTTTTTGTACAGAGGAACAGACCCCTTGAGACACGGGACAGTCTGCAGGGCACCAGTTAATGATGATAGAGGCTAGTATCTCGTGCAGATCTGCGTCTGGGAGTTACACCCTACACAGATCAAGGATGTAGCCACAGGGGCCATCTTTTTGTTTTCTCTCGTGTGCGTCAGTCCTGGATACATGTTGATATCGTGGGTCCCTGGCAGTTCTGTAGCTCTGAGCAAAACAACATTAAGGGATTGTGGCCACACCTCATTGCTGTGAAAACCACAACATTCCAGCGCAGGAATACCCACTCCAGAAGGGCTTAACAAGGCAGCCTAAAACACATGCACTCACAAACACCTCCTGGCACATTAACCCCAAACAAATTCAACCCCCTTCCAAATAAAGACCTACTCACCCACAAGCTCTTGTCCGAGTTCAGGTCAATCCCCTTTCCCCAATAAAATAGGTCTACAAGATAAATAGATCTATAAAATAATGAGGAGCGTAGATAAGGTAGATGGTCAACTTCTTTTCCCAAAGGTGGGTTTGGGTTGAAGCTGAGAGGGGAGAGATACAAAAGGATTCAGAGGAGCAATTTTTTCACACAGAGGACGATGAGTGTATGGAACGAGCTGCCAGAGGTAGTAGTAGAGGCAGGTACAATTTTGTCTTTTAAAAAGCATTTAGATAGTTACATGGGTAAGATAGATATGGAGGGATATGGGCCAAATGTGGGCAATTTGGACTAGCTTAATAGTAAAAACTGGATGGCATGGACAAGTAGGGCCGATAGGCCTTTTTGATGCTGTAAACCTCTATGACTCTATTGCCAAAATTTTACTGGCAGCCCCGCCCAATTCCAGGATGGGCAAGGCTCGCAGAATGGCATTCTCATTTGGCCTTGGGTGGGCACGATAGTAAAATTTTGGTATATGATTCTATCACCCCTGGGCACACTGCCCCACAGGCTCCTGGCACTGCAATCTCTCCATTTAACAATTCCAACTCCTGCTTTACCCCATGTCATCTCTATCTTTGTAATCTGCTGCAGCCCTGACACACCATGAGATCTCAGCATCCTCCAATTCTGGCCTTTTTTTTATTTTAATTTAAAAAATTTTTTTAACAGGACAGCACAGTACAGGCCCTTCAGCCCTCAATGTTGAGCCGAGCTACGTCCAAACCCAAGATTAAGCTATCCCACTCCCTGTCATTCTAGTGTGCTCCATGTGCCTATCCAATAACCGCTTAAAAGTTCTTAAAATGTCTGACTCCACTATCACAGCAGGCAGCACATTCCACACCCCAACCACTCCCTGAGTAAAGAATCTACCTCGGACATCCCTCCTATATCTCCCATCATGAACCTTATAGTTATGCCCCCTAGTAACAGCTACATTCACCCGAGAAAATAGTCTCTACACGTCCACCCTATCTATCCCCCTCATCATCTTATAAACCTCTATTAAGTCGCCTCTCATCCTCCTCCGCTCTAAAGAGAAAAGCCCCAGCTCCCTCAACCTTTCCTCATAAGACCTACCCTCCAAACCAGACAGCATCCTGGTAAATCTCCTCTGCACTCTCTCCAATGTTTCCACATCCTTCTTATAGTGAGGTGACCAGAACTGCTCACACACAGTATTCCAAATGTGGTCTCACTAAGGTCCTGTACAGTTGCAGCATAATCCCATGGCTCTTAAACTCAAACCCCCTGTTAATAAACGCTAACACACTATAAGCCTTCTTCACGGCTCTATCCACTTGAGTGGCAACCTTCAGAGTGGCCTGTTCACATCTCGGATTCTAAATCACTCCATCATTGGTAATTGTTGCCTTCAGAGCAGCCATTGTCCGCTAAGCCCATCAGAGCCCCGTCCTGATCCTGTGACTGGAGTTGGACACTCGGGGCGGTGGGGGTGGCGGTGTGGGGCATCTCACCGGCCATTCACACCACGTTCTCGCTGCAGCGAGGTTGGAGAATTTGTCGAATAGGCAAATCCCACCAGCGTGAACGGTCAGATTCCGGTCTCGGTTTTTTGAGCAGCTCTATACAACATTCTTCAACACTAAATAGGTGCCATTGTCCGTCTTTTATTGCCACTTTTGCAAAACGTTTCTGATGTGGGAGCAGTGGTCAGAAGAGGTGATGTACACAGCTCCTCCTTCCCCACACAACCCCAAGGCTGTTTGTACCTGTGAAGCACTTTCAGGTTGTAATGGTTATTCAATGGTTGGAAAACACTTTCCGACCTCCCCGGGTCATGAAAGCCAAGTTCTAAATTTGTGTTATTTTTGTGTTAGTGCACAAGCTAATTTTAGTTTTTGGAAACTGGCTGATTAAGGGTGACGTGTATTCAGATATGTTAAATTGTTGTTTGTGAGCTGACCTTTTCAGATGAAGGTTTTCTGATGTTGCTCAGTGGCAATGGGACCAGCTTTCCATCTCTACCTGTGGTGTGATGAGTCAGTGCTAAAATCTACTTGGCTAGACTGGAAGTCATCTAAAACCCTGCTGCCCATGTCCCAACTCGCGCTAGGTTGCTCATTCATCATCCTCTTGCTAGCTGGCCTACACTGGCTTCTACTTAAGTAAAACCTTGATTTTAATTGTACTTGTTTTCAACTCCCTCATGGCCTTGATCTCCTACAACCTTTCGAGATCTCTCTGCCCCTCCAATTCTGTCTTCTCGAGCATCTTCCTCAGTTTTAATCACTCCACCTTTGGCAGCCTGTTCCTCAGCTGCCTGAGACCCAAGCTCTTGCCATCTCCTTTTATTCCTTTAAGATGGTTCTTAAAGCCTATCTATTTGCCCAAGCTGTTTGTCACTGTCTTAACACCTCCTTATTGAAGATTCTCTTAAGGTTCAGTCAGCAGATAGGAAGGTAAATGCAATGTTAGCATTCATGTCGAGAGGGCTAGAATACAAGAGCAGGGATGTACTTCTGAGGCTGTACAAGGCTCTGGTCCGACCCCATTTGGAGCATTGTGAGCACTTTTGGGCCCCATAACTAAGGAAGGATGTGCTGGCCTTGGAAAGGGTCCAGAGGAGGTTCACAAGAATGATCCCTGGAATGAAAAGCTTGTCATATGAGGAACGGCTGAGGACTCTGGGTCTGTACTTGTTGCAGTTTAGAAGGTTGAGGGGGATCTTATTGAAACTTACAGGATACTGAGAGGCCTGGAAAGAGTGGATGTGGAGAGGATGTTTCCACGAGTAGGAAAAACTAGAACCAGAGGTCACAACCTCAGGCTAAAGGCACGATCCTTTAGAACAGAGATCAGGATGAATTTCTTCAGCCAGAGTGGTGAACCTGTGGAACTCGTTGCCACAGAAGGCTGTGGAGGTCAGGTCATTGAGTGTCCTTAAGACAGAGATAGATCGGCTCTTGATTAATAAGGGGATCGGGGTTATGGGAAAAAGGCAGGAGAATGGGGATGAGAAAAATATCAGCCATGATTGAATGGGCCGAGTGGCCTAATTCTGCTCTTTTGTCTTATGGCCTTATAAGGCTTGGTGTCAAATCGATTTCCTAATTCTCCTCAAAGGTTCCTTCAGCCTTTTAACTGCATCAGGTAGATTTTTCATCTACAGGGGAGCCAAAGATTATTGGGGAAACGACAGGAAACATCGACACTAGAAACAGGAAGAGACCTTTTGACCCTTGGAATCTGCCCTGCCATTCATTTTGATCATGGCTGATCATCGAATTCAATATCCTGATCCCCGCCCCATAGAAACAGGGGAACTAGAAGCAGGAGGAAAGTGGAGTTAAGATTACAGTTGGATATAATTGAATGGTGTAACAGGCTTAAGGTCTATTCCTATTTCTTGTGTTCTTATGGAAGGTGCTATATAAATGCAAGTTATTGCTGTAGACTCACATAGCCAACTAACACAGGGCTCAGGCTGATTTATCTCCCCCCTCCTCTCCACCACACCCCATCTTCCCCCAACACCTAAATCTTGTGTTCTGGGACCTAACTGTTGCCAAGCACAAAGGACAAAGAAAATTACAGCACAGGAACAGGCCCTTCGGCCCTCCAAGCCTGAACTGACCATGCTGCTTGTCTGAACTAAAACCGCCTATCCTTCCGGACACCATAATCCCTCTATTCCCATCCTATCCATGTGTTTGTCAAGATGCCCCTTGTTCTACAGTAACTCGCCAAAGCGATCATTTTAACCTTTGAACCCAGATCATGACCATTTCCAGTAACTTTCCGTGGCTGAACCCAATCCGATTCTCGGTCAATTGCCTGACTCAGGGGGTTACATCAGTGGACTTGCCTCTGGCCAGGGTCAGCCCTTCCTTCTCCCTCATCACCAATATGTTTAACAATAAAAGTTCCCAAAGAAACTTGAACCCAGATGCATGTTTGAACTCCTCCATGATATTCCTCCCTGATTTACCTCACAATACTGTTTGGAGATTTATTCATAAATCCCTGGAGACACCAGGACAATTGGCCATGCAACTCTCTCTCCTGCCAGGAAGACTCCAGTTTAAGATCAACTCACTTCGTACAGAACAGGAATCAAACCTCTTCAGTACCATGGACACCAAATTGTTTGAGAAATTTAGATATCTCAAATTAATTCCTGGGATGTGAGCATTGCTGCCAACATTTATCACCATCCTCCATCGCTCTCGTGTATCTGATAGTGAGCCATCTTCTTGAACTGTTGCAGCCTCTGTGAGGACATTGGATAGGGTTCAGGAAAGATTCAGGAGAATGGTCCCAAGGATGAGGAACTTCCCACAGTATGAGTATGGGTTTCCTCCGGGTGCTCCGGTTTCCTCCCACAGTCCAAAGATGTACAGATTAGGTGGATTGGCCAAGCTAAAGTTGCCCAAAGATGTGTAGGTTAGGTGGATTAGCCATGCTAAAGTTACCCCTTAGTGTCCAAAGATGTGTAGGTTAGATGGGATTAACGGGCTAAATATGTGGGGTTATGGGGATAGGGCCTGGGTAAGAGGCTCCACTGGGGAGTCAGTACAGACTTGACAGGCCAAATGGCCTCCATCTGTACTGTAGGGAATCTATGATTCTAACTTCAGTTACGCAGATGGATTAGAGAAATTGGGACTCTAGGGGATTTCCACAGTAATTTCATTGCAGTGTGAATGTTAGCCTATTTGTGACTACACAGCATGGTGGCACAGTGGTCAGCACTGCTGCCTCACAGCTCCAGTGACTTAAGTTCAGTTCCAGCCTCTGCTCACTTTCTGTGTGGAGTTTGCACGTTCTCCCCGTGTCTGCATGGGCTTCCTCTGGGTGCTCCAGTTTCCTCCCACAGTACAAAGGTGTGCCCGTTCGGTCGATTAGCCATGCTAAACTGACCCTCGCGTGGGGTTACGGGAATGGGGCCTAGGTTGGAGTGTGGTTGGTGCAGACGTGATGGGCCGAATGGCCTCCTTCTGTACTATAGGCATTCTATAATTCTTGGAAGTGCCAAGTGTTGTAAAATGACATTAAGAGTTAGGGAATGAAGATGTATAAATGGGATCACCAGGTCAGCCCCAGTATAACTGAATAAAAGGGCTGAATGGCCTCTTTACGTTCATATATAAACCTGGACCCCCACAGTCATCGAAACCTCATAGAAATAGCATCATTTATAGCCACGAATGTTTGAGATTGAGGCGGGTTTGACCCTGGAGAATTTCCTGGACATTCTGTAGGTTCAAAGAAAAACATTCCTCATTATCTTGATGAGACTTCAGACTGGAGTTGTGCTTTAGGGAAAAACAGAGACTCCAGTGAGAGGCAGAGTCATTCTCTAAAGGAGACACCAGTTAGTGGTATCCATTTCCAGGTCACAAGTGGTTAATTATTTCCTGACGCGCACACACAAAATCAGTAGGAATGGGAATTAATGGATGGCCAGTCTGTTAAAGGAGTTTCCTGCTGGCTCTTGGTCCCCATCTCCTGCTCATTGAGGAATTATTCTTTATTTTCTGATTCTCTGGAACCTTTTTCTCCTCATTTCCACCAGGGTGAGAGGGGAGAGTTTTGCTGAGGTTAATTTTCACTCACTGCAGTGGCCCTTCTACACCTCACCCAGTCTTCACATCAGGTCAGACCATGGAGTCTGCTGTTTGACCACTGGGGCATCGCTGATGTTGGCACTTTTCCTGGCTGGTATTTCCACACACACACACACAGACATAGACACACACACAGACATAGACACACACACAGACATAGACACAGACAGCGACAGACAGTCACACACATGCACAAATACACACACACAAACATACAAGCACACATACAGATACACAGACACACACACACAGACATAGACACTGACACACACACACAGACACACACAAACACACAGACACGCACACACGCACACATACACAGTGCCAGCAAGGATGAGAGAGTTGCTGGACAAAGATCAGGAGTTACTGTCAGTAAATGTGTAGCTGTGAGATTGTATTAAAAATCCAACTGGGCGCTTGGGGAGATGCTGCCCTTACCCTCGCTGATCTCCTGAGTGACTCCAGTCCCAGGCCAGCGTGGTTGAGGTGTGATCGTTCTCTGAAATTTCTCAGCAAGCCGCTCAGTTGCATAAATGCACGTGTAACCGGGGGTCAGTGATGATTGCCGGCCTTGCAAAGGACAGTCACATCCCCAGAGCAAATTAAAAGAAGCAATTTGATGAAGATAATCGGTTAAAGGCCGGACCCGCCCAACATTCCGAGATATGGGAAAAGAACAGGGAAGTGTGATTAGAACAGGTGATTGTGTCAGTTAGCTTGTGTTCCTTTGCGCTTTCGGAAGTGGAGAGGGAACTAATCGAGGAGTTTAAAATGATTGAAGTAAAGTTAAAGTTTATTTATTAGTGTCACAAATAGGCTTACATTAACGCTGCAGTGAAGCTACTGTGAAATTCCCCTCGCCACCACACTCCGGCGCCTGTTCGGTTACACTGAGGGAGAATTTAGCATGGCCAATGCACCCTAACCAGCACGTCTTTCAAACTGTGGGTGGAAACCGGAGCACCCGGGGGAAACCCACGCAGACCTGGGGAGAATGTGCAGTCTCCACACAGACAGTGACCCGAGCTGGGAATCGAACCTGGACCCTTGGCGCTGTGAGGGAGCAGTGCTAACCACTGTGCCACCGTTTGATAGCGAGAGATAGAGAGAGGAAGTATATTCTCCAGTGGTTGGTCTCAGGACGAGGGATTAATCTTTAAATGAGTGTCGGTCGGGCTGTTGTGGGATGAAAGGAGAAAACAATTTTTCAAACAAAGGACAATGGAATCTGGAATTTGTTCCCTCCCCATGTGTAGATACTGGGCGGGGATCAGCTGGAGCTTCCTGCTCGGAGCTGAATGGATTCCTGTCCATTAGGGATACGGAGCAAGGTGAATTATGTTGAGGCGCACTCTGTAGACACATCGGGCGGGACTTTCCAACCGCCCTCGTCCCGAAACCAGAAAATCCCACCCGAGGTCAACGGACTTTTGCTTTGTCCATGTCCCGCCCGCTACAATACCGTGGTGAGGGGGACGGTAAAATTCTGGCCACAGTCAGGAAAGCACACAAACAGACCATTCGGCCCGTCAAGATCATCCATGATCTAATCGACTGCTGGAGCCGTTCCTCTACTCCTGCCACGGTTTTCCCAGAATTTATCCCATTTCACGGAAGGTCAGGAAGAGGACAACTCTCCTGCCAAGAAAAAATCTGGGATTTCCCACCTTTGACATGAAAAAACATGACATTTTTTTACACCTACTGAATGAAGAAAGGGGTAACTGCTCTCGGGCAAGAGCTCTCTGCCTGTATGGTCACTGGAAGTTTCTAGTTCAGGATACACTTCTCTTTTGCATTAAGTATGAATTTGGACTGGATTAAATATGAATTTATATCCAGATACTTTTTAAAGGATGTGAGACACCTCACCTCCACTACCCTCCCAGGCAGTCAATTCGAGACCGTCACCATCCTCTGGGCAAAAAAACCTATGTCCCCCTGTGACTGACCCTTCAACTAAGAGAGAGATGGCTGCTCTTTATCCACTCTGTCTGTGTCCCTCATATTCAATGCCCCTAACAGCATGTTTTTCAGACGCTGGCAGGAAACCAGAGCACCCGGAGGAAACTCACGCAGACACGGGGAGAATGTGCAAACTCTGCACGGATAGTGACCCGAGCCGGGAATCGAACCCCCCCCCCACATAACCCCACTGCAAGCCCTCATGTCATCAGCCAATGGGAACAGCTTTCCTATCTCTACCTTATCTCACCTGGCATCATCCTGATCCCCCAGGGCCGGGTGAATCACTGGGGGCTGTGTACTGTTGGCAGAATGGTCTCCTTCGGTGAGGCCGTTGTGACTTGTTAATCTCCAGGATTCTGAGACTGGATTAAAAATTCCATTCCAGGATTTGCTGCCAGCTTGCCTGCACTCCGACTGCGCTGTGCACTTGTTTCAAGTTCAAGTTAGTGAAAGTTTTACGGAGACAGAGAGAGAAAGTAAAACAATATTCCTCTCATTCAGTTCAACTCCTAATTAAGAGGAAAGTGTTACCTCTGCTTGAGTCACCTTAATACCTGAGCTCACCTGAAGATGAGGGTGAGGAGAAAGATTTTCCCAGTGCTTTTCTGCTGGAGATTGTAACCAGGACTTGTGTTGTTCTGATGGCTTCTTACCGTCCTAGGAACTGTGGCAGGTGAGTGTATTCCATGCAACAAGAGGGTCCCCATTCTATTTGTCATTCTCTGTCGCTCTCTCTCTCTTTCTCTTTCTCCCCTCCCTCTCTCTATTTATTGATTTTCTTGTTTTTAGGTACTTTATAACAATGTTTGTCCTTAGCAAAAGCCAAAAGGTCTTGGGCTTTTTTTTAAAAAGGTCTTGGTTTTTGGCAAACAGGAAATATTTCTCCAGCCGCCAAGGCTTTGGGGGTTGGTGGGGGGTGAGTTTCCCTGTTTGTTTGTTAAGGCGACTGTGTTTTCTGGATTTTGGCTTCTGGCCCACGGTGACCCCAGGGTTTTGTCCGCGTTGCCTTCTCCCAGAGACCAGCCGTGCCATGTGAGGTCCTGGCAGTTGATCGTTGGACTTTAAACCATCCACCAGAGTTTTCTCCTCCTCGCTTCCCTGTTGGCACCGGTTCCAGGAACCATTAACCTTTCAAAGTCCGGAGTATCGAAATAGAAAGTTTTAAAAAAAGATCTGAATGAGGAGCTTGGCTTTGGATAATGAAGGGCTGTAAATATTGTGGTTTTATCCCCTTCTGTAATAATGTGCATCAGATCGGCACCGCTGGTGGAAATCTCACCTCTGAGTCAGAAGCTGGAAGCTTCAAGAGGGAGTCTGGGATGTGAGTGAACTGGGAGTGAGGCAGAATTGGACAAACTATCTTCCTCACCCCAAGCTTCCTCGCACTAACTCAGTGGCTCAGACTAGCGTGACCAATTTTCAGAACCCACAAGTTGCATTCCTAGTCTCCCGGCCAACATTCTCCTCTGCCATTAGTGGCAGATGTTTGTCATGAAGAGTGCAGAAGAGGCTATTCGGCCCATCGGTTCCGCACCAATACGTTAGAAACACCTGAACTCCCACCTGATCCCATCTGCCTGCACTTGGCCCATGGCCCTGAATGTTATGACGTGCCAAGTGCTCACCCAGGTACTTTTTAAAGGATGTGAGGCATCCCGCCTCCATCACCCTCCCAGGCAGTGCATTCCAGACCCTCACCACCCTCTGGGTAAAAAAGTTTTTCCTCAAATCCCCCCTAAACCTCTTGCCCCTCACCTTGAACCTATGCCCCCTTGTGACTGACCCTTCAACTAAGGGGAACGGCTGTTCCTTATCCACTCTGTCCCTGTCCCTCATAATCTTGTACACCTCCATCAGGTCATCTCTCAGCCTTCTCTGCTCCAATAGAAACAACTCAAGTCTATCCAACCTCTCTTCATCCCAGGCAGCATCCTGGTGAATCTCCTCCGCACCCCCTCCAGTACAACACATGCTTCCTATAATGTGGCGACCAGAATTAAACACGGTGCTCTAGCTGTGGCCTCACCAAAGTTCTCCTTCCCTGCGTCTTGTCTGTGCGCTCCGTCCCTGCGCGTCTTCTCCTCACTCTTAAGTTGATGAAAGGACCCTATAGGGTTGATAGCGGGGAACTATTTCCAGCGTAACCATAAAAATCGAGGCAGGATATCCAGGATTAATGTCAGCAGCACAGTAGAAATCTGGAACTCTCTCCCCTCAGCCATGGATTCTCAATTGGAGTGTTCAAGACCATAATTGGTTGACTTATTAGTTTAGAGATATCAGGGGGTGTGGAGAAAAGGGAGGAAAATAAATGTGCACTTGCGATGCCAAAGTGAGAATAGAACGGTATTAATTTTAAAGTTTATTTATTAGTTGCAAATAGGCTTACGTTAACACTGCAATGAAGTTACTGTGAAAATCCCCGAGTTGCCACACTCCGGTGCCAGTTCGGGTACACTGAGGGAGAGTTTAGCGTGGCCAATGCACCCTAACCAGTACGTCTTTCAGACTGTGGAGGAAACAGCGGAGCACCCAGAGGAAACCCACGCAGACACGGGGAGAACGAGCAGACTCCACACAGACAGTGACCCAAACCGGGAATCGAACCCGGGTCCCTGGTGCTGGAAGGCAGCAGTGCTAACCACTGTGCCACCGTGTATAATTAGGTAGTTATTTTTAACCGTCACAGGCGCGATGGGCCAAAGGGGCTTTTTTGTGCTGTCAACCGCAATGACTGAGATAAGTTGCATGATCAGCAAGTAGGTGCCAGCATAAGCTGAAGGGGCTGAATGGCCTTCTCCAGCTCTTATACACTTCCACTTTGCCACAGTTTCTTCCTTTTTTCCTGATATCCAATTTGCAAAGTGTTTTACTAATTCTCATTAAACCAGTGGTTTTAACTTCAAACATATAATCCTGTGAAGTATTTAAAATTCCCTTGCACAGACTGTTCATTGTCATGGCATATCCAAAGCGTGTTAATGTACAAAAACCTCCCAAGGCCAGAGTAGAACTGAATTAATGATGATTTAGAATAAAGACCTTTGAGGTTTAAAATTTTAAAGTTTAAAATTTATTTATTGTCACAAGTAAGTTTACCGTAATGCTGCAATGAAGTTACTGTGAAAATCCCCTAGTCGCCACACTCCGGCGCCTGTTCGGGTACACTGAGGGAGAATTTAGCATGGCCAATTCACCCTGACCAGCACATCTTTCGGACTGTGGGAGGAAACTGGAGCATCCAGAAGAAACCCACGCAGATACGGGGAGAATGTGCAAACTCCACACAGACAGTGATCCAAGCCGGGAATCAAACTCAGCTTCATGTTCCAAAAGATGTGCTGATTAGGCGCATTGGCCATGCTAAATTCTCCCTCAGTTTACCCGAACAGGCATTGGAGTGTGACAACTAGGGGATTTTCACAGCAACTTCATTGCAGTGTTAATGTAAGCCGACCTGTGGCAATATTAAATGAACTTTAAACTGAATACTATTCTATTCTCATTTGCGAGCACCTGGCCCACTTTGATTTGGCATTGCAAGTGAGGCAGCAGTGCTAACCATTGTGTCACCATGCCACCCAGGTGAAGAAGGCCCCTTATCTCAGCAATCTGCTGGATTTCTATATATAAACGATTTCATGCTTTGCTGACCTCTCCGTAAACCCATCCCACACATTGATCATTCTCTATGAGGAAGAACTTCCCAAAATCATCAGGAATGACCCAGTGAGGATCTGTGTCCCCTAGTCCTATCATTCCCATCTCACAGCCAGACCTTCTGTACAGTTTATTCACTGAATCTACGGTATTATCTGGTCATTGTCTCAGAGAGAGTGTTTCCACATCTGGAGGAGTCCAGATTTTTGGGCCATGAATGTCAGATAGTCACTAATAAATCCAGTAGGTAAGGAGGGTCCTCTTTCCCCAGAGAATGCGGAAGGACGTACCACAGAGTGAACTGTGTTTAAACAACTTTAAATTTAAAAAAGAGCAAAATAATCTTTCTGTGAAGGTTAACGTGCAAGTTCAGTTGGCAGTAGGGAAGGCAAACGTTAGTGTTCATTTCTAGAGGGCTAGAATACAAGAGCAGAGATGTTCTGCTGAAGCTGTATAAGGCTCTGGTCAGAGCCCTTTTGGAATATTGTGAGCAGTTTTGGGCCCTGTATCTAAGGAAGGATGTGCTGGGCTTGGAAAGGGTCCAGAAGAGGTTCACAAGAATGATCTGGGAATGAAGGGTTTGTCATATGAGGAGCAGTTGAGGACCCTGGGCCTATACTTGATGGAGTTTAGAAGGATGAGGGATGATCTGATTGAAACTTACAGAAAACTTACAGAATACTGAGAGGCCTGGATAGAGTGGACGTGGAGAGGATGTTTCCACTAATGGGAGAGATTAGAACTTGAGGGTGCAACCACAGAGTGAAGGGATACTCCTTTAAAACTAAGATGAGGAAGAATTTCTTCAGCCAGGGGGTGGTGAATCGGTGGAACTCATTGCCACAGAGGGCTGTGGAGGCCGGGTCACTGAGTATCGTTAAGACCGAGATAAATAAGTTCTTGATCAATAAGGGAACAAGGATTAGGGGGAGAAGGCAGGAGAATACGAATGAGAATCATATCAGCCACGATTGAATGGCAGAGCAGACTCGATGGGCCGAACGGCTGAATTCTGCTGCAATATCTTGTGGTCTTACGAGGGAGAAATGAAAAGATGGAGTATGTTGACGGGATAAGGTGGTGTAGGATGGGAGAAGGCCCCCTCAGGGGCATAAGCACTAACCTGGCTGAATGGCCTGATCCTGTAAGCTCTGTGGAACTCTGCATCCCTCCGATGAGGTGCTTTCTTTCCAGGTCTGAAAGTCTGAGGTTCTCCAGTTGTTTCTTCTCTACTCAGTCTCTCCGAAACCAGAGCCCAGGCCCGTGGCTGGAGCCGTGAGGTTTTCTACCTCTCTCAGTCACCAGAAATGTATGAGAATTTGAAAAAAAAGAACAGCCAATCTATGGCAGGCGTCACCTGTTCTTGTTTAATTGAATTCCATGAAAAATGAAGGTCACTGAACAGGAAGGAGTGAACTAATTGAATTAGTGAGTTATCCACATGGAGGTTACCATCAACCCCAGATGTTACCAGTTTAATAGTCTAGAATGTATTTATTTATTTAAGTCTATACATAATGTTTCAAATGGGACCCCAGAGTTATTTGTTTCTTCCAGGTATTATTTTTGGGCTGGCTTCCTTGTACCAGAATATTTATCTTGCCATATTGGTCACAATAAAGCTGATTTAGTGTCTAATCTAGTCAAAAATAGCATCAACACTGGTCTCAGAATGGTTTATGATATTAATGGTGCTATATAAATGCAAGTTGTTGTGTGTAAGGAGAGGACCCTTGTTATTTATGTAAATGGGTTGCAGGTTGATCTAAGGGCCAATCACATGATTTGATGGTGATGTCATTAGGGTGTTGGCACAGCTTTGACTTTCAGTTTTGTATTCTGTGCAGAGCAGAGAACACCTCTTTCAATAAAACCTGTTGTGTGTTAGTTTGAATCTACGCGGGCAGACCGCTTTTTTTGTGTTAAATCCCTAATCACTAATATAGTTAGGGCATCACAACGCTGGACACAAAGTTCATATGAACCGTTACTCTGTGGTATTATTTTCCATAAACGAGATTAAGCATTCAATTTGCTCTCAGATAAATATTAGCCAGGATCCTGAAGAGAATTCCCTGTTCTTTGAAATGGTACCGTTAACATCCGCCTGCCAGAGTAGAGGGGACCATCTCATCCAAAAGATGGCACTTTACTGAGTTCCTTCGTTATTGCACAGGGATCTGGGTCATTTGCTCAAATCTCAAGAGTGGGTCTTGATTGAAGCTTCAGATTACAAAGGCAGAGTCTCCCTGGTACCGCAGACTGATCTCCCCAACAAACCGCAGTCAGCTGAGGATAGTTTTATAATACGGCTAACGTGCTGTATTCAACCCCTGTGACCTTTAGCAGGCTCACTAGCTTTCGGGGTTAGTCCCTTAGGCTAGTGAGCCTGCTAAAGGTCACAGGGTAAGGGACTAACCCCGAAAGCTAGTGAGCCTGCTAAAGGTCACAGGGTAAGGGACTAACCCCGAAAGCTAGTGAATGTACTATCAAATAAATCAGTTGGACTTAAACCTGGTGTTGTCAGACTTTTTACTGTGTTTACCCCAGTCCAACGCCGGCATCTCCACATCATGACCTTTAGCAGGGCCATTCTCAGCTTGATTGACAGCAGAATTACCCAATCATCTTTCTGGCCTGATTGTATGGAGTAGGATTGCCAACCCGCTCACATTGACCCATAGTTTCCAGCAATCGGGTTTAGTTTCTGGGATTCTGTTATGAGAAAAGTCCAAGGCAGAAAATGACTATTAATTATTATCTATTAAAAAAAGTCTTCATAGAATTTGTACGCTGCAAAGACAGCGATTCAGCCCATCAAGTCTGTACTGACCCAGGCCCTATCCCCATAAACCCACATATTTACCCCATTAATTCCCCCTAATCTACACATCTTTGGACACTAAGGGGCAATTTAGCATAGCCAATCAACCTAACCTGCACATCTTTGGATTGGGGGAGGAAACCGGAGGAAACCCACACGGACACAGTGAGAACGTGCAAATTCCACACAGATGGTCAGCCAAGGCTGGAATTGAACCTGGGTCCCTGGCACTGTGAGGCAGCAGTGCTAACCACTGTGCTACCATCCCACATTTTTGGGATTACTTTTGTTTGTTGGAGTTGTGGCGGCAGGTAAAGAATATTTAACATTAAAAGAAACATCCAACTGAATCACAAAGAATCTATCCACTTTCTCATTGGTGGGTTGGCAGGGCCCCATGGTGACTGACATGTCGGGAGCATGGGGGCGGGCCAGCCTGAGGCAGGACATCACATAATGGAACCTTCAGGGATATGTTAGGATGGCACAGTGGTTCACACTGCTGCCTCACAGCTCCCGTCACCCCGGTTCAATTCCCTGCTTGGGTGACATAAGAATATAAGAAATAGGGGCAGGAGTAGGCCATCTAGCCCTTCGAGCCTGCCCCGCCATTCAATAAGATCATGGCTGATCTGAAGTGGCTCAGTTCCACTTTCCTGCTTTCTCCCCATAACCCTTAATTCCCTTGTCTATCAGAAACCTATCTACCCGTGACTTAAATATATTTAGCGAGGTAGCCTCCACTATTTCAATGGGCAGAGAATTCCAGAGATTCACCACCCTCTGAGAGAAGAAGTTCCTCCTCAACTCTGTACTGTGACTGTGTAGAGAATGCACATTCTGCCCGAGTCTGCTTGGGTTTTCTCCAGGTGCTCCGGTTTCCTCCTACACTCCAAAAGATGTGCAGATTAGGTTGATTGGCCATGTTAAATTGCGTGTTAGTGTCAGTATATTGGCAGGGTAAATCTGAGGGGTAAATAGAGGGATAGGCCCTGGGTGGGAGTGTTGCAGGTGCAGGCTCAATGGGCCGAACGGCCTGCTTTTGCAGTGTAGGGATTCATGTTCAAACACAGTTGATAATTGTCATATTCAGCCAAGAAATATAAAATCCTAGACATGCCTTAACTCTGTCCCTCAGCAAACACAATACCTGCTGAGGCACTGGAGGGTGTTTCATAAAACAAAATAAGTAAGAATTCATAGACAGGATAAAACATGAAACCTGTCTCTCATCCTGAGATATCTTACTTCAGTGTTTCCCTGCCAAGCATGTTCTGGACTGTTTCAAAAAATGCGGAGAGTTCATTCGGCATTTTAATAACTACATGAAAAGAGACAGTTACTGGCCCAGGGAGAGAGGTTATCCTGCCGTATTCGCCTGGGAATATCAACTGGTCAAGGCAAAGCTGCCATAATCCCAGATGACCATTCACTGTGACTGGTGGTAATTTAATCTAAGGATCTCCACAACTCAGGCGAGGAGCAAGGTTGACAAGGCGGGCCCTTCATGAATAATCTCAACCCATCTGGGAATTGAACCCAATCTGTTGGCGTTGCTCCCCATCACAAAGCAGCCCTCCAGCCAACATAAAGTTAAGTTTATTTATTAGTCACAAGTATGGCTTACCTTAACACTGCAATGAAATTACTGTGAAATTCCTCTCGTCGCTACGCTCCGATGCCTTTTTGGGTCAATACACCTAACCAGCACGTCTTTTAGGCTGTGGGAGGAAACCGGAGCACCCAGAGGAAACCAACACAGACACAGGGAGAACCCAGAGGAAACTCCACAATGACCCATGCTGGAAATCGAACCCAGGTCCCTGGCACTGTGAAGCAGCAGTGCTAACCACTGTGCCATCTGAAGTCTGAATGAATTGGCAAGTTGAATTGGGTAATGGAAGGTGCAAGAGTTATGGAATAGCTATAATGGGGGACTTCAATTATCGATCGGGATAGTAGGAGTGAAAAAGGGCAGAGTGGGCAAGATCTGGTTCTTGTGTATGTTTTGGGCTAAATGGATTTAAGTGTCTAGGGAACAGTGATCATTGTAAGGTTTTGATTGACTATGGAAAAGAATAAGGAGTGATGCAGGATAGGAATATTTAACTGGGGGATAGTGAACTTTGATGGGGTAGATGAGGATCTGAGCCAGATAAACTGGCAAGACAGTAACAGAGCAATGTGCCATCTTCAGAGATAGTTCAAGAACAGTAGAAGTATATTCCCACAAAGGGGATAGAACCAGCAAACCCAGAGCTCCCTGACTGATACAGGGATAAGGATTAAGATAAAGTGTGACCGCTGCCAGGTACATTATTCAACCAAGAATCAGGCTGATTTTAGAAGGTTCGGATGGGAAAATGTATCCAAATCCCACCATGCTGGTCTGTGAATTACAATTTTTTTTTAAATCCAGAAATGAGAAGCAGTAAAAACGACCATGAAACAGACAGATTGTCACTGGAAAGATCCTTCAGTCGTGATGTTGAGATACCAACATTGGATTGGGGTGGGCACAGTAAGAATTCTCACAACACCAGGTTAAACTCCAACAGGTTTATTTGGTAGCACGAGCTTTCGGAGTGCTGCTCCTTTATCAGGCCTCACCTGGCGAAGGAGCCGCACTCAGAAAGCTCGTGCTACCAAATAAACCTGTTGGAGTTTAACCTGGTGTTGTGAGACTACTTACTGATCCCTCAGTGGAGGCTCCCTGCTGTCCTTGCATGGTTCCAGTCTGATACCAACTTGCCTGACTCTAGCTAAACAAGACACTCAAACTGGCGGTTCGAGGAGGCAGTTCACCATTACCATCTTCTTGAGGCAACTAAAGATGGGCTATAAATACCAGCCTTGCCACCAACACCCACTTCCCATGAGAAAGGATTCTGTCAATCTCATTTTGATGTTGTCAGTCGCCATCCCTGTTTCGAAAATGACACAACAGCTTCAGAGAAACTAGAAGCAGGAAGAGGCCATTCAGCCCTTCGAGCCTGTTCCACCATTCATTTTGATCATGGCTGATCATTGAATTCAATATCCTGATCTCCCCCCGCTCCCCCCCCCCCCCCCACCACCAACCATAGAAACTAGAAGCAGGAGGAAAGTGAAGTTAAGGCCACAGTTGGATATAACTGAATGGTGTAGCAGGCTCAAGGGGGCCAAATGGCCTATTCTTATTTTTTGTGTTCCTATAGAAGGTGCCATATAAATGCACATTATTGCTGTAGACTTACATAGCGAATTAACAAGGGCTCAGGCTGATTTATTCCCCCCCTTCTGTCTTAAAGCTGCAGATTACCACAACCCACCTTTCCCCAACACCCAAATCTTGTGTTTTGGGACTAGAAACAGGAGTAGGCCATTCGGCCCTAATATCTTGTTCCTCGTTCATTTTAATCATGGCTGATCATCAGTATCTTGATCTCCAGCTTCGTCCCCAAATCCCTTGATCCCTTTAGGGTTATATCTAATTTCTTCTTGAAATCACACAATAGAGGACAGTTAGGAATCAACCATGGCTTGGGGTCAGATGGACGTCCAGACTGGGTCAGGACAGCAGCTTCCCTATCCCTAAGGACGTGGGTGAAGCAGTCGGAACTTTGTCTGTCCGTTGTCTTCCGGGTCATTTTACGGATACTCATTAGGGGAGAAATTTTCAGACTTCCAATTCTCTTTATGTGAGGAATGTGCTCCTCGATTTCAACCCTGAGTTTGCCCTTTCATCTTTCCATTTTGATTTTATCTTCGATCTTGTTATCTCAACCGATGAATACAATTGTGTTTAATCCCCAATTTGGAGTTCTTGTATTTGAAATTGATGAGTTGTGTTCGCAAATCCCATTTTAATTTCTGCTTTTTTTTTATCTTTGCCCGGGAAGTGCCAGCGGTGTGGATGTCTCCAAGATCGAGGAGATGGAAAAGATGTTAAAGGAGGCGCAGGCTGAGAAGGCGCGGCTTTTGGAAACAAGGGTAAGTAAAACTAGGATCCCAGCTGATAGGAGGCTCAGGAATTGTGTTAATGTTTCATTGGTAAAATCCAGAGCCTATTTCCTCCCCCCTCCACCCCCAGAATGTCCAACCACATCAGCGCACCAACTATCCCCTCCATCCCATTCCATTTATTTTGTTTCATTTTATTTCATCTCATTCTCCATTTCGTTGCTCTCACCCTTTTCTTCTGGGTGGTTCAATGGTTAGCACTGCTGCCACATGGCGCCAGAGACCTGGGTTCAATTCCCAGCTCGGGTCACTGTCTGTGTGGAGTCTGCACATTCTCCCCGTGTCTGCGTGGGATTCCTCCGGGTGCTCCGGTTTCCTCCCACAGTCCAAAGATGTGTGGGTTAAGTGGATTGGCCATGATAAATTGCCTTGCCCCTTAGTGTCAGGGGGACTAGCTAGGGTAAATGAATGGGGTTATGGGGATAGGGGCTGGGTGGGATTGTGGTCAAATGGCCTCCTTCTGTACTGTAGGGATTCTTTGATTCCAACCCCCACCCTCACTTCTTCAGGCCAGCTGCTACATTCCTCAGGCAGTCCTTTACCCCCAGCTGTACCTCTGCTCTGCCATTCAGATCACTTAATATACACTTTCAGCACCTTCTTAGCCTTCTGCCTCCTCACTGACAGTCCTTTTGTCCAATTCCCCACCACCCTCCCTACCCTCATCGTATCTGCTCTGCTGACTCTCTTCCCTCTCAGCTCTGACGAAGGGTCATCCAGACTCTAAACATTGACTCTATTCGCTCTCCACAGATGTTGTCAGACCTACTGAGATTTTCCAATATTTTCTGCTCTTGTTTCGGATTCCAGCACCCGCAGTACTTTGTGTTTATCGTAGATGTAGAGAAATTGTTTCCACTGGTGGGGGGGGAACATAAAAACCAGGGTTATAAATACGAGAGAGTCGCTGATAACTGAGGAATTGAGGAGAAACCTCTTCACCCACAGAGTGGTGTGACTCTGGGACTCGCAATCACGGGGAGTGGTTGAAACTAAAGCATAAATTCATCGCTGGCTGAGTACATGAGGGAGAAAGAGATAGAGGGACCTGCTGGTAGGGAGAGATGCAGTCAGGTGGGAGGAAGCTCCTGACTTCCATTTCACTTGGGGTTTGTTAGTATTTAACTTTTCATTTCTAGACATTTCCAGACATCGGTTCCAGCCGATGATTGTTCACAGCGGGGCGGGTATTGTGCCCCCCGGGCACACACAAAGGCCAATTGGAATCGGACACATTGCCCCAGGTTCTTCAGTAATGTCTCACTCTCATTTCCTGTTTAAATTCCAGCAGAGATTCAGATGTTCAGTGTTCAGACCCTCTTTGGTTTTAAGGATTAAATTTCAGAAATTCCAAAGTTTCAGTGGGACACTAGTTATGTTTGTACATGTGGCGTGTGTGTGTGTGTGTGTGTGTGTGTGTGGTGTATCTGTGATAAGGGTATGTGCAAATGTGTGTGTTTTTGTGTGCACGTGGGTGTGCGTGTGGTATCAGTATATATGGATACGTGTGTGTGCTATCTGTGCATATGTGTGGGGGGGTGTGTATTTGTGTGATACCTGTGTAAATGGGTGTGTGTGTCTGAGATCTGTGTATATGTGTTTGTGTGTGATCTATGTATATGCATGTGTGTGCAATATCTGTGTATGTGGATGGGTGGGGGTGTGTGTGTGTGTGCGCATGTATGTGTGATATTTGTGTGTAAGTGTGCTTGTGTGATCTGTGTAAATGGGTGTGTGTGTGTGTATGCGGGTGTGTGTGTGATATCTGTGTATATGCATGTGGTATCTGTGTATAAAGGTGTACATGTGTGCCTGTGTATGTGTGTGTGCATGTGTGTGTTGGTATCTCTGTAGGTGGGTGTATATGGGTGTGTGTGTGTATGTTTGTATTTCTCCGTTGGGATTCTCTGGCCTCCTTGCAGTGTTTTTCCTGGTGGTGGGAGGTGGGACGCCATTAGCCGGCGGTGGGATGTGGTGATTCCACCCTGGCAATGCAATTTCCCATCGGTGCCACCCCACACTGCCAGGAAACACATGCAGCAGGTGCGCTGCCAGAGGGACTGGAAGAATCTGTCAGTGTGAAAAACCAGAAAGCGCACCTATCGTTTTCCAACCCTCTGTACAGATTAGTGCAGAGATGGTGATGACACATTCCATTGGATTTGGAGGGGTCCTGTCTTGATAAAACAGTGTCAGTGTTTGATTGTTAAGAGACAGTGGGCGGGGATTCACTCTGGTCAATTAAGTGTCAGCAAATGACAAACACTCCCCTTCAGCAGAAACCCCCATTTGGAGCTTGTTCTTTGTGAACCGAGATTGAATAAAAAGGAATGATTTGTCTGGGGTATTGTCCAGTTCCTGCTTCCCAAACCCCAGCTGGCTGTGTCGTATTAAACAGGCAGCTGCTGCTTTAGGGAATGCTGTGGGGATAAATCATTCTGGTGTCCTCAATGTGAACCCCACTCTGAGCACAGCGTATTCCCACAGTGCTGGGAGCTCGGTGCTGGGAGGTGGGCAACTCCAGAAGGTGCACCAACCACAGTAAAAGAAATGGATGATAAAAATCCGTGTGTGTGGCTTGAGGCTGGCACTGCTCTCACTGTGTGTCTGCTGCCGCTTATCATTCCACCAGCCAGCACTCACTGCGGCTGGGGCTGAGTTGGTGAGTCCATTTCTGATGTTGATGATGTTCTCTCCTCCCTCCCCCTCTCCCCCTACTCATCCATCCTTCTTCCCTTCCATCTCTATTTCCCTCTCCCTCCTCCCTCTCCCTCGCTCCCTGTCTCTCGCTCTTCCCTCTCCCTCACTCCTCCCTCTCCCTTGCTCCCTCTCCCCCACCCTCTTCCTCTCCCTCTTCCTCTCCTCCCTCTCCCCTGCTGCTTCCTCTCACTCACTCTCTTTCACTCGCTCCCTCTCACTTGCTCCCTCTCCCTCTCCTTTCCCCCCTCGCTCTCTCCCTCTCCCCTCACTCTCTCCCTCTCCCTTCCCTCCCCACAGGCCCGAGAGATGGAGATGCGTCGCCAGGCCTTTGATGAAGAGCGGAGGAGGCGCGAGGAGCTGGAGAAGAGGCTACAGGATGAAACAGACCACCGGCAGCAGTTAATCGATAAAGAGGTGAAGATGCGGGAGAAACAGTTCTCACAGGTATCTGCTCAATCAGATTGTGTAACTTTATTTATTGGCGAGATTGCAGAGTGAGTGGGAATAAAGCCTCCCTGCTTTGCGGTGGTGCAGAGCTGTGGGATATCATACCTCCCACCTTCCAAATACTGCCAAGCTTCAACAACAAGAACTTACATTTATATAGCACCTTTAAAGTAATAAACTGTCCCAAGGTGCTTTGCAAGGATATTAGCAAATTAAACTCAACAGCAAGCCAGATATTAAGACAGGTGACCAAAAATTTGGTCAAAGAGCTGGATTTTCATAGAATCCCTACAGTAAAAATAGAGGCCATTTGGCCCATCGAGCCCACCCAGGTCCTATCCCTGTAACCTCACATTAACCCTGCTAATCCCCCTGACACTAAGGGGCAATTTAGCATGGTCAATCAACCTAACTCACACATCTTTGGACTGTGGGAAGAAACCAGAGCACCCAGAGGAAATCCACGCAGACACAGGGAGAAAGTGCAAACTCCACATAGACAGTGACCTGAGCCAGGAATCGAACCCGGGTCCCTGGCGCTGTGAGGCAGTAGCGCTAACCACAGTGCCACCGTGCTACCCCAACACTCATACTGGAAGTAAGTTCTAATCATTCCAATAAGAGTCAATGTGCGGGATTTTAAGACCTCGCTCAGCTCAAGGTCGGAAAATCCTGCCTGAGGTCAACGGACCTTTCCGTTGTCCGCCCCTCACCTGCTCCGATTCCCGTGACGGGCAGGCCGGTAGAATTCCGACCAATGTGTGCAGGAATGAATGGAGAAAGATGAGAAATGTGAATCTTTTCAATGACGGAAAGATGGAAAGATGTCCCAAGGTGGAGGCCGTCTTCTTCACGAGGAAAGTATAAAACGACGTTCCGTCTCTAACTCCACTGAACCATTCCCATTTTACCTTCCAGGCACGACCTTTAACCCGGTATCTACCAATCAGGAAGGAGGATTTTGACCTGCGCTCTCACATTGAATCGTCAGGTCACAACCTGGAGATCTGTTACCAGGTGTCCATCACCGAGAAGATGTGTAAGGGTTACCTCACCAAAATGGGCGGGAAAATCAAATCGTGGAGGAAACGGTGGTTTGTCTTCGATCGCATTAAGCGGACATTGTCTTATTACGTGGGTAAGTGACCTTTGCACTTTTTTATTGTTCCTTTTTTGAAACAAAATGGACAGAACTTTCTGGCCATTCATGCTGGCAGGATCCTCTGGTTCCACCAATGGGAAACCTCTTTCCCAACATCGAGGGGTGCATTCAACGGGGAATACAGTGCAGAAGAGGCCCTTCAGCCCATCGAGTCTGCACTGATGCATGAAAGACCCTAATCCCATTCGCCAGCACTTGGCCCAAATGGAACCAAATGATCCCACCATCGGCTGAAGGTAGGCCACCACCTGCCGGGGTGAAACACGCAGTGGGTTGCGTGGTAAATCCCGTCTGTGTTATATTTTTTTCATGTAAAGTATCAGTAAAGAATTCCCTCTCCTTTGCTCCCTCTCCCTCACTCCTCCCTCTCCCTTGCTCCCGCTCACTTGCTCTCTCTCCCCCACCCTCTCCCTCTCCTCCCTCTCCCTCTCCTCCCTCTCCCTCTCCCCCACCCTCTCCCTCTCCCCCCTCTCCCTTTCCTCCCTCTCTCTCCTCCCTCCCCCTCATTCCCTCTCCCCGCTCCCTCTCCCTCCCTCGCTCCCTGTCCCTCTCCCTCCCCTGCTCCCTCTCCCTCACCCACTCTCCTTTTTCCCCTCCATCACCCCTTCCTCTCTAATTCCATCTCCCTCTTTCTTCTGGGTCTGGGAAGGGGACAGAGAAGAGAGGCGGGTGGGTCAATTATAACTTTCAAGGCTGAGACTGATGGCCCATGTGCTTTGGGAAAAGCCTTACTTTCTTTACCCTTTAATTCCAAAATGAAACTAGGGAGTATCCTGAACGGGGTGTAGGTGGACATCCTGCGGACAATTCAGTGGGAAATGCACATTGTGACTTGTGGCTGCAATGTGGGTGAAAAGCTAAAAGGCAAAGGGTAAATAGAATGCTAATTGCAGTGGATTCCAGCCTGTCTTACCACAGACGGCCCAGAGCACAGAACTTGTGCGAGAGGAAGCAAGCAGAGCTCTCCTCAAATGGGTCACTTTTCTATCTGTCAGTAAGATGTTATTAGGGCAGGGGCTGTGTTATGGTGTGTGTCATACAGTTGGAATGGACAGAGAGCTGGAGATCGAGAGAGCCGGAGATTGTGGATTAGGCGAGACACGCAGCTCCTTTTCAATCCGAGCCTATCGGACGTTGAAAGGGGTCAGATAAAGGAGGCACTGGGCATTCTGTGCCATTTCCAGTTGTTGTGACTCAAGTGGAGGAGGAATCACAGACACGCAGCTTGTGGGTGTTAACCATATCTACAGACTTTGAATGGAATACACGAGGCAAGGGCTACAATGATTGAGTGAGAAGTGAGAGATTCTACACAGTGGAGGTCGGAGTTGAAACACTGCGGCTGAGGTTTTCCAGCTGTTCTTGCCGGCGGGTCAGGCCTGTCAGCACATCTGGCAAGGAAATTGGGGATAAGATAAGAATGAAAACTCTTGTGTAAAAAGAACAGCCTGGACATTTTAATTAAACTTATGCAATTCTTTGACAGATAAACATGAAAGTAAACTAAAGGGAGTGATTTATTTTCAAGCCATCGAGGAGGTTTATTACGACCATCTCAGAAGTGCCTCAAAGGTAAGAATGCTATTCTGGAACCAGTAGAGAAAGTAGCAGAACCCCGTACCCCTCTCCCACCCTGTCACACCTACTGCTATTCCAGCTCAGTCAACACTTCATCCTCGGGGTCAGCTGGTTGTGGGTTCAAGTCCCACACCAGGCCTATAAGCTGCTGGTTCCCACAGTGCTGCGCGCAGGGAATACTACATTGTCGGAAAGTGGGGCAACAAAGTGGCACGGTGATTAGCGCTGCTGCCTCACAGGCCCAGGGACTCGGGTTCGAGCCCCATCTCAGGTCACCGTCTGTGAGGAGTCTGCACGTTCTCCCCGTGTCTGCGTGGGTTTCCTCCGGGTGCTCCCGTTTGCTCCCACAGTCCAAGCATGTGTGGGTTAGGTTGATTGGCCATGCTAAATCGACCCTTAGTGTCAGGGGAATTAGCTAGGGTAAATGCATGGGATTACAGGGACAAGGCTTGAGTGGGATTGTGGTCAGTGCAGACCTGATGGGCTGAATGGCCTCCTTCTGCACTGTAGGATTCTATGGTTCTAAGTTCCGGCTGCCTCTTCACATGGATGGTGAAGATCCCTTGCTGAGGTCATTAGCAAAACAACTATGAAGAAGATTGGAAAAAGGATTTACTTAAATAATAGTCAACTTGTGTTGCAACTGTATAGAACTTTAGTTGGGTCACATTTGCAATATTGCATACAGTTCTGGTCACCACACTGCCAGAAGGATGTGGAGGTTTTGGAGAGGGCACAGCAAGAGTTTACCAGGATGCTGGTTTGGAGGGTATTAGCTATGAGGAGACGTTGGACAAACTTGGTTTGGTTTCACTTGAACGTTGGAAGCGGAGGGGGTGACCTGATAGAAGTTTATGAGAGGCATGGGTAGAATGGATAGTCAGAGCCTGTTTCCCAGGGTAGAAATGTCAATTACTAGCGGTCATAGATTTAAGGTAGAAGGGGGAAAGTTTAAAGGAGATGTGAGGGGCAGAGGCCTTTTACACAGAGGGTGGTAAGTGCCTGGAATGGGCTGCCGGAGGAGGTGGTAGAAGCAGAGACACAACAGCAACGTTTAAGAGGCATCTTGACAGATACATGAATAGTCCTGGAATAGTTTCATTGTCCTGAATCCCAAAGAAGCAGAAAAATAGACACGTGAACTTTCTAAACGCAAGCTACATCAATGATTTGCCACTGAAGCGAGAATCGTGACACGGTCAGCCTTTTATAGACTGGAGCCCTGTTATTACAGCTGGCCACAAACTCAATAAACGGACTGATTTCCTGAGCTACAACTCAACCCAGTGGAGGGGTCAGGGATTGGAAAGATGATGAACATAACATAAATACTGGCATTGCAGCATTAAAACTCCCAAAAGACTCCACCCAACAAATTATTTTTGGAATGCAGTATTTGTCTCGTGGCAGCCACAGTTAGTCAGTAATGTTCCGCAAACATTCACCGTCGGGTCAAGGCGGGATTGGTAAAACTCCTGGTCTGTTTCTCATTATTGGGATGAGGCAGCAAAAAAGGAGGCTTCTTGGACCATCGCGCTGGCATTGGCTCTTTGGAAAGGCTAACCATTTAGTCCCTGCTCTTTCCTCATCGCCTTGTCATTCTCCTCTTTTCAAGAATTTATCCCTTTTGAAGGTTGGACCAAGTTCCATCACCTTTCCCAGGCAGTTTATCCCAACATTCTCCTCACCTCTCCCTCTGCTTCTTCCACCTTAAATCACCAGAGTCCCAGATGACCAGAGGCTGCCCTCCCCTTTGAGGAAGGTGGGGGAGGGGAGTGGGGGGGGAGGCGGCGGAGGAGGTGACTGGTGGTGATTTAACCTGGGGGGGGGTGGTGGGGTCACCACATCTTGGGTAGGGTTGAGAAGGCGGGGCCTTCCTGGATAACCTCAGCCGGTCCGGGAATTGAACCCACGCTGTAGGCCTCGCTCTGCATCACAAACCAGCCATCCAGCACACTGAGCTAAGAGACTCCCATTGGCTGAGGTTATTGATGAAGGCCCCGCTTTCTCAGCCTTGCCCCTTGCCTGGGGTGTGGTGACCCTCAGGTTAAATCACCGCTGGCCAGCTCTCCCCCTCTCGACAGCAGCCGATGTTCATCTGGGACTTTGGCGACTTTGCCTTTTACTCACCTTTCTCTTTAGGTGAGGAATTTAATAAAATCATGAAATGAGAAGTTAGATTGATACAGCTCCTTACACAACTCTAGACATGTCCCCAAGTGCTTTACAGCCAGTAATGTGCTTCTAAGGTGTAGTTATTGTTTACTGACAAAAATAGCACCTCTGACAGTGCAGCACCCCCTCAGCCAATCTGGATTTTTGTGAGCTTGAATCCCTCTGCCTCAGAGTGAGTGTGATGCACTGCGCCACGGGTGGCACTGAGAGATGTTCAGTGGTGAGGAGGTTACACCATGAACAGGAGAGCCCCTCCTTCACTGACAGCAATGGAACCAGGCAAGGATGGGCGAGAGAGCGGGCGAACCCCCTTCATTCTCCTCTCTTAGCTCAGACGGTGAGTGATTTCAACCCAACTCCACCCACCCCAGGGAGAAGGGAGAGGAGCGTCGCAGCAGGCAGAGAGTAGGATGCTGAGCTGGCCCCTGAACTGTCCCATTCCCAGGAGGCAGGTTCGGTTAAAGTGACCCTGTCAATGCTTTGGTTTGAAAGTTGCAGCTTTTAGCCCTGCTCAGAATGAACCAGATCACTAACCTGCCTTTCCAGAGGTTTATTTATTTCTCCGCTTTTCTTCCCTCGTTTCCTGGTGCTGGGCTATTCTCTTCCTTGTTGACAGAAGGGATATTTGAACCTGCATAGAATCAATGTACGTATAACTGTCAGTTCTCGGTGTTGTGTGTCACCCTTACTCTCTGCTCTTCGAGGCCTTGTCTCTGTTTTATGTCAAGTCGACTTTGTGACAAGTTTGGTTTAAAAATGAAATGAGCCCCAGCCAATGAGGTGATGATCTGAGCTCTGGTCGAAGGGGAGAAATTATTCTAGAAAAATAGAATCCCCACAGTGCAGAAGGAGGCCACTCGGCCCAGCGAGTCGGCACCAAAAAAGTAAAAGTTACAAGTTTATTTATTAGTCACAACTAAAGCTGACATTAACGCTGCAATGAAGTTCCTGTGAAATTACCCTAGTTACCACACTCCGGCACCTGTTCCGGTCAGTGCACCCTAACCAGCATGTCTTTCGGACTGTGGGAGGAAACCGGAGCATCTGGAGGAAACCCACGCAGACACGGGGAGAACGTGCAAACCACACACAGACAGTGACCAAAGCCAGGAATTGAACCCGGGTCCTTGGCGCTGTGAGGCAGCAGTGCTAATCAGTGTGCCACCCTGTGCCATCCATAGCGGTCAATACTGACCACAATCCCACCCATAACCCTGTGCATTTATCCTAGCTAGTCTGTCTGACATTAAGGGGCAATTTAACATGGCCAATCGAACCCGGGACCCTGGCGCCTCTTGGTTGGTGACGAATTGGCAGTGTGTTCACCCCAGTCAGTAGAAAAGCAAAGCAACAGAGACTTTCATTGTGCCTTTATCAGTGTAAAAGCTTCCAAAGTGCTCCATGAGAAACATAATCTACAGTTGTCTCTATGGTGTAGTGGTTATCACATTTGCCTGGCATGCAGAAGGTCCTGGGCAAAAATGTAAAATGCTATGGGCGACACAGTGGTTAGCACTGCTGCCTCTCAGCACCAGGGACATGGGTTCGATTCTCGGTTTGGGTCACTCTGTGTGGAGCTTGCACATTCTCCCCATATCTGCTTGGATTTCCTCCGGGTGCTCTGGTTTCCTCCGCACTCCAAAGATGTGCAGGTTAGGTGGATTGGCCATGCTAAATTGCCCCTTAGTGTCAGGTGGATTAGCTAGGGTAAATCAGTGGGGCTATGGGGATATGGCTTAGGCAGGATTGTTATTGGGACAGGCTTGATGGGCTGAATGGCCTCCTTCTGCACTGCAGGGATTTATGATTCTATCTGTGCTAACAAACTCTGACATTAAGCTACGTAAGGACAAGTCAAAGAGGTAGATTTCCGGGACATCTTAAACAAGGAGAGAAGGGGCAGAGAGGGAATTCCAGAGTTTCGGAGCTAGGTAGCTGAAGGAACGGCCGCCAAATGTGGAGCAGTGGAATTTGGGGATGTGTAATAGCCAAGAATTGGAACGCAGAGACCTCAAAGACACTCGATCCAGACTGGAGTCACAACGCAACACTCAGGGCTGAGAACTTTCCCCAGCTTTAGCACTGAAACGGACTGGCATTTCATGTCAGCTCATAAAGATTCCCAGTTTGCAGAGTATTTAAATATGAGGCAGCACCGTCAGGAACAGTAAATGAGGCAATCAGAGCTGAAGAACATGAAGCTACTCCCATATCATTGAGGAAGGAAAGATGAAAGAGTTATGTTTACATCGAGATATCCATCACCCCAGGAAGCCTCTAAGCTCTTTACAGCCAATGAACTAGTTGAGATTTAGTGACGTAGGAAGTTAATTAGTGCACAGCAAGCTCCCACAGTGTGACGCTGACCGGATCAGCTGTTTTTACTGGTGTTGTTTGAGGGATGGACATTGAGCAGGACACCAGGGAGAAAATTCCCTTTGTCTTCCTTCAAACCATGGGATCCTTAACATCCATTTGACAGGGCAGAGATTTTCCAGTTCCCCCTCGGCAGGTTTTCCCAAAGCAGTGACCACCAGAAGGTCCCGCCAAACTCTACGGGTTTTCGTGTGGCTTGACCACCCTACCCCGAGGGAACCCCCCCGCTGGTGGTCGACTTCACCAGAACCAGAAAAATCCCACATTTGGTTTAACATCTCCAATGCTGCAGCACTCCCTCAGCGCTGACCCTCTGACGGTGCGGCACTCCCTCAGCACTGACAGTGTGGCACTCCCTCAGCGCTGACCCTCTGACGGTGCGGCACTCCCTCAGCACTGACAGTGCGGCACTCCCTCAGTGCTGACCCCCTGGCAGTGCGGCGCTCCCTCAGCACTGACCCCCTGGCGGTGCGGCACTCCCTCAGCGCTGACCCTCTGACGGCGCGGCACTCCCTCAGCACTGACAGTGCGGCACTCCCTCAGTGCTGACCCCCTGGCAGTGCGGCGCTCCCTCAGCGCTGACCCCCTGGCAGTGCGGCGCTCCCTCAGCGCTGACCCTCTGACGGTGCGGCACTCCCTCAGCACTGACAGTGCGGCGCTCCCTCAGTGCTGACCCCCTGGCAGTGCGGCGCTCCCTCAGCGCTGACCCCCCTGGCGGTGCGGCGCTCCCTCAGCGCTGACCCTCTGACAGCGCGGCACTCCCTCAGTGCTGACCCTCTGGCAGTGCGGCGCTCCCTCAGTGCTGACCCTCTGGCAGTGCGGCGCTCCCTCAGCGCTGACCCTCTGGCAGTGTGGCACTCCCTCAGCGCTGACCCTCTGGCAGTGCGGCGCTCCCTCAGCGCTGACCCTCTGGCAGTGCGGCACTCCCTCAGCACTGACCCTCTGGCAGTGCGGCGCTCCCTCAGCGCTGACCCTCTGGCAGTGCGGCACTCCCTCAGCGCTGACCCTCTGGCAGTGCGGCACTCCCTCAGCGCTGGGCGTTTCCACCCAGATTTTGTCTCGAGCTGAATTGGATAATTAATTCCACCTGCAAAAGTGGTTCAGAGAATAGGAAGAACTCGTAACCATGGACTCATTATGTCACGGAGTGAGGCCATTTGGCCCATCAAATCCATGCCAGCTCTCTGTAAAACAATCTAGTCAATCCTACTCCCCCCACTCCACAGTCTATCTTTAAGTTATTCCAAAAGCCTTTCCGAATCCACTCATAAATTTGCACAGATCTCCCTCAATCTGTCTTCCTCCCAGGAGAACAAACCCAGCTTCTCCAAACTAACCTTGTCGCTGAAATCCCCTCATCCCTCGAACCATTCTGATCCCCCCCCCGAGGACCCTCACAACCTTCCTGACGTGGGTTGAACTCTCCCGGTTGTGGCCTGCCCCAGGGCTTTGTGCGCACAAAGAGTGAATCGTCTGAGTGCTGGGGCAGACGGGGAGCTATTCCAGAGCTTTGACTGGGAAAATGACGAGTTATTTTTCCTTTTCTTGTCTCCCCCGTCCCTCTCAGAGTCCCAATCCAAGCCTGACGTTCTGTGTGAAGACGCACGACCGACTCTACTTCATGGTGGCCCCAACCCCGGAAGCGATGCGGATTTGGATGGACGTGATCGTCACAGGTGCCGAGGGCTACACACAGTTCATGAGCTGAGGGGGCCAATGAGGAGCGGGTTCCTGGGTGGAGTGAGTTGCCGTTGAGCCAGTCCTTTGTAGAACCGACCTACCCTGTCCAACAGTGGAGATCGCGATGCCCGTCTCGACTGACTCTCTCTCTATCTCTCCGCCCGTCTCTCTCTCTCTTTTTCTCCCCCTCTCTCTCGTTCTCTCTGTTTGAACGCCGATTGGGGCAGCAAGTGTTACCAGCCCCATCTCACCGTGCGGAGTTCGAGTAACAGATGGATCATTTTATGATGCTTTTGCTGGAACGAAGACTTCAGAAAAATAAAGGAAAGAGAAATATCTTCACCTGTAAACGATAAAAGGGAATGAACGTTTGCCAAAGGCTCCCATCCAGTCCTCGCTTTTCCAAATGGGATAATGGACGGAGGAAAACAAGATTTGTACAAAATTAAAAAAAAAGTTAAACTCCCCGGCTTAAAAATAAAGGCAGTTTACAAACCGGAAAGAACCTCTTCAGTGGACTTCTTCACAGACCCCGTTAGCAGGGGTAGAGTGCCAGGTCTAAGCACGCCCTACGTCCTGTGGCACCTGAGCAGTGACTCAATGTGTGACTGGGGATGTTCAGAATCACCCAGTGCTCTGTGCCAGGTGACCACCTGCAAAAATGCGCGCGGACGATAGAAGCGCCCTCTTTGTGCGAGCAGACACGTGTGGCCTGGTGGCAGCTGTACTGAGTGCCGTCGCACAATCGACTGGAGAAGCTCTACCGCCTGCATTCGCGGGGAGGAAGATACTCCATCATGTGCCTTTTCAATGCTGGGCCCAGGATGTCCAAGTGCTCGGTCGATTTTTGGCATTAGCAGCATTTCTCGGGAGTTGAATCAGGGATTGAACTTTTGTAACGTTGTATTTTAAGCTCTGGTTGTGTTGTTGAATTTCTCAGTTTGATGGATGGCTTGTCTCCCCAGCACGGTAGAGCTTACCTCAACAGCCTGAGCAGGAGGAGAACAGAATAGAGACTTTCCGCAGACAATTTTTTAAAAAATTTATTATCGAGAACCCTGTAATGATTCTGCCTCCTACTCTGTGCCATAATACACAGTAACCATATCTAACTGTTCTTTATTTATAACTTGCCAGTATCATACCATGGCCAACAGAAACTAAACCAAATTTGGAACAAACTTTTAAATGTTTCTCAACAATTGGTTAAATAATTTGCGAGATTTGTTGGTTTATAGTTTATGTTGGCCTCATTAATTGAGAATGTGTTCTTACCTTGGTGAGGTTACTTTATCTGTGTCTTGAATACCAAGCCTGTTGATGGCTTCCTTTGTATCAGCCATTGTAGGACATTCTGTGACTTCTGCCAATTCAGGGCAACAAGAAGCCTTCTCCAAACGCTTGGCGTATTCCTGCTCTCTGACACTTGAGCCCAGGGACATGGTTGTGGTGCTAGAGTTGGCCTCAGTGCCCTGGCCTAGGCACAGCTAGATCCACCTCACTCCTTGATTGCCATCCGTTGGAAGTCGAGTGAGGATGTGTGACTGCCCCAGTGGTTGAATAGGTTATTCGCACTCAGATGGTGGGTCCTTGAAGCAATCAGGATAGAGTGTGTGGTGAGTTCAGCAGTGAGAGGTCTTAGTGCCTCACGGGAAGGCCTGATGCCTGTTTCTCATTGCTCACCAATCACTCTTGCTGACGTGGGTTTAGAATTTGTGTGAATAAATTACATTGTGTTTTACACTTTGGATTTTTGTTCAGCCTGAAGCTGAGTTTCCGATTCCATTTTGCATTCCTGGAATTATTCACTCCCAGTTTTGCAACACTGCCTCCAGGCCCTTCACCCCAACTCTCACTCCCACCCCCCCCACCCCCACAACCCCCCACCTCATCCCCTCTGACCCCCCCACCTCAACCCTTCTAACCCTCCACCTGACCCCCCCACCCAACCCCCTCTGACCCCCCCCACCTCAACCCTTCTAACCCTCCACCTGACCCCCTCTGATCACCCCCTCTGACCCCCCCCCACCTAACCCCCTCTGACCCCCCCCCCACCTAGCCCCCTCTGACCCTCCCCACCTCACCCTCTCTGACCCCCCACCTCACCCCCCTTCCCCTTCCTCACCCCGCCTTCCTCTCCCCCCATCCCCATCACCCCCCCCTTACCCCCCTCACCCATCACCCCACCTTACACCCCCTCACCCATCACCCCCACCTTACACCCCCTCAGCCATCACCCCACATTACACCCCCTCACCCATCACCCCCCCCCACACCCTGTCAGCCCCCCATCCCCATCACCCGGCCCATTCCCGTCACACCCCCTCACCCCCCGATCCCTGTCACCCCGTCCATCCCCGTCACCCCCATCCCTGTCACCCGCTCCAGTTTGAAGTCTGTCAGTGAGGTTGTGCCTACAGTGTTGATCGGGGAAGGATATTCCAGGATTTTGACCCAGCGATGATGAAGGAAGGGTGATATATTCAGAATGGTGTGTGACTGGAAGGGAAATGGAGAAGATGGATGGGAAATGTTCGACAGCGCGTAGAAAAAGTGGTGCTCTCCACATACAGACGTGTGCACAGAAACACACGCACAAACATACACACACACACACACACACACACACAGAAACACAGACACACACAAACACACACACACCAATACTTTTGTAAATACAGGAAACTAAATCCCAATGCGAGTTTGAGCTCTCCAGCAGATTAATGCATTGACAATCAAGCAATCTCTTTTTAAAGGTGCGTTACCATAGTTACAGATTGAATTGCACAGGGTTGTTTAACCCTTTGCTGCCTGTTTGAAAGCAATGTTCCATCATAAACTGAAGACATGAAGCTCATTAGAGCGTGAACCTGTTTGTATGAAAGTGTCACTCTCCCTGAAACTTCCATCAGCAAAACTCACTAATAAATTTTCCATTATTTAAAAAAATCAAATGTTATTCCAATCCTCTGCCTCTATTTGAGAAAGGTTTGAGCAGTATTAACTTCCATCAGGCAGGGACAGCACAGACTGTGTCGATATGAGTTGAGCTCACACAATGGTTGCCATATGGGAGCAGACACAATGTGTGCATCATTCCCTAATCCATACGGGGTGTACAGACCCTCCCTCCCAGCACTCTGACCTTACTCACGTTGTTGGACCGGAATGAACCACTGCTCTGCTAAACTAAACATCACCCACAAGGAGACAATGTTATGGTTCTTTGTGATTAAAAAGTGTTGTTTCCGAGTTAATCATCAGTCCTCCCAGTCAGAATAAATGAATATATTGTTCGTGCATCCATTATATTACTCCCAGCATCACATGACAGACCCATCCCCACCAGTACTGTACCCCAGTGTTATACAGTGACAGACCCGTCCCCACCAGTACTGTACCCCAGTGTTATACAGCGACAGACCCGTCCCCACCAGTACTGTACCCCAGTGTTATACAGCGACAGACCCGTCCCCACCCGTACTGTACCCCAGTGTTATACAGCGACAGACCCGTCCCCACCAGTACTGTACCCCAGTGTTATACAGCGACAGACCCGTCCCCACCATTACTGTACCCCAGTGTTATACAGTGACAGACCCGTCCCCACCCGTACTGTACCCCAGTGTTATACAGCGACAGACCCGTCCCCACCCATACTGTACCCTAGTGTTATACAGCGACAGACCCGTCCCCACCAGTACTGTACCCCAGTGTTATACAGTGACAGACCCATCCCCACCAGTACTGTACCCCAGTGTTATACAGCGACAGACCCGTCCCCACCAGTACTGTACCCCGGTATTATACAGCGACAGACTTGCCCCCACCAGTACTGTACCCCATTGTTATACAGCGACAGACCCGTCCCCACCAGTAGCGTACCCCAGTGTTATACAGCGACAGACCCGCCCCCACCAGTACTGTACCCCGGTATTATACAGCGACAGACTTGCCCCCACCAGTACTGTACCCCAGTGTTATACAGCGACAGACCCGTCCCCACCAGTACCGTACCCCAGTGTTATACAGTGACAGACCCGTCCCCACCAGCACTGTACCCCAGTGTTATACAGTAGCAGACCTGCCACCACCAGTACTGTACTCTCGTGTTTTACAGCAACAGACCCATCTCCACCAGTACTGTACCCCAGTTTTATACAATGACAGACCTGTCCCCACCAGTACTGTACCCCAGTTTTATACAATGACAGATCTTTACTGTATCCATCACTATATTGCATTGTCTAAAATATTCTCTTTAGACACAACCCCAGTTTGGAGAAAACCAATAGTTGTTCCAGAACTTTTCATGAAACTTTGAAAATATCCACTACTCACTGTTGCAATTCGATGTATTTTAAAGATGCAAAAGTGAAGTTGCTACAAATTAAGTGGAGTTTCATGCTGATGCGTTCAGACAGGAGAGGGGAAATGCAAAAAACTGCGATGCTGGAATCTGAAACAAAAACAGAAAATGCTGGAAAACCTTAAAGGTGCGTTATCTTGGCAATGTTTCGACTGGGAGAGAAGACGTGAATGGAATATACAAATTTTAAACCTTGATTTCAGCAGCGTGAAGTTTCTTTTTTAAAACAAAGTTATTTACACAAAACATCTGTTGGATTTTTCAAAGTCTGTTTATAACTTGTGTAAAATCAGGAAAAATCAATTCTGAGGATGTTGAGGAGCCGTATTTCAGTCCCGTTGCCATGGCATTGTGTATCACATTGTTCATTATGGATTGTTTTACTGGTTGGATTAATAATTATTCTTACCAGATTTGGCAATTAAAAGTTGTTACTTTTATAGATACAATATTTATGTAAATGAAACATTTGCTAACCCATCATTACTATTCCCACATGTAACAGATTGTAAATTTACATTATAACATCATATCCTCCCATACCTTTTATATATTAAAGCCATAACTGGCTACTGTAAAATCTGATGTATTTTTGTATTCACTTAATTCTATGCTGATTCCATTTGGTGAATTCTAACCAGGTGTTACAAGTTAGATACAATAGATATCCAAATAAGTAAGTTTATTTATAAGTCACAAGTAGCATTACATTAACACTGCAATGAAGTTACTGTGAAAATCCCCTAGTTGCTACACTCCAACGCCTGTTCGGGTACACTGAGGGAGAATTTATCCTGACCGATACACCTAATCAGTACGTCTTTGGACTGTGGGAGGAAACTGGAGCACCCAAAGGAAACCCACGCAGACACGGGGAGAATGTGCAGCTCCACACAGACAGTGGTCCAAGCCAGGATCAAATCTGGATCCTGGCACTGTGAGACAACAGTGCTGCCCCATTATCAATCATTGATACCAGTCACTGAGGTTTAGGCAGGAGAGAGAAAGAGAAACAAATGAAAAATATCCCCACCCACATTCCTGTCTACCCTGGGTCACAACCCGAGCACAGAATCCTGTATCTTCCAGTTATGATGTGGAGATGCCGGCGTTGGACTGGGGTAAACACAGTAAGAAGTCTCACAACACCAGGTTAAAGTGCAACAAGTTTATTTGCTTACTACCCTGGTGTTGTGAGACTTCTTACTGTGATTCCAGTTATAACCAAGAGTCTCTGAAGTGACATCCCTGAAGAAGATTGGTGTCAAGTTTTTTTTTAAATTGCTCCCAAATCAATATGATTACAAGTCAAGAATTTTAATTATCTTCCCAAGTACTCCAGAGGAATCACTCAATAAGTTAAGAGTGTGTTTGTTTTTTTTTGCTGAATTAGCAGTTTGTTTGGGCAGGGCTGTGATTAGAGGAGCAGGAAGGAACATTTATCAACTAGCCAGTGACTTCTTACATCAGATTTTACAGTAACAGTGAGAGAGATGCACAGGGGTTACTTTCGGAATCTGATGGGACGGGATTCTGTCTTTTGAACATGTTGTTTTATCTGCTAACTGCCAGAGGCAAAACTAAATGCAGGAAAGGGGACTCATTAGTAATGCTGCATCAATCATCCAGAGATCAGAATCAAAAACTCCTGATCCCAGGCTGCAGAGAAATGATCTTTCAATTTTTCGTGGGATGTGGGCGCCGCTGAATAGACCAGCATTTATTGCCCATCCCTAATTGCCCTTGAGAAGGAGGTGATGAGCTGCCTTCTTGAACTGCTGCAGTCCCTGTGGTGTAGGTACATCCACAGTGCTGTTAGTGAGGGAGTTCCAGGATTTTGACGCAGTGACAGTGAAGGAAATTTATTTTCAAGTCAGGATAGTGAGTGATTTGGAGGGAAGCTTTAAAATAGTGGTGTTCGCAGGAATCTGCTGCCCTTGTCCTTCTAGATGGCAGTGGCCATGGGTTTAAAAGGTGCTGCCTAAAGAACCTTGATGAGTCACTGCAGGGCATCTTGTAGATGGTACACACTGGTGACACAGTGGTGGAGGGATTAAATGTTTGAGGTGGTGCTTGAGGTGGTGAATCTCCATAACTAGGCAAAATAGAGGAATGTTTATTCGTAGGGCATGACCAGAGTTAACATGAATGAATCAAATGCTGGCACAATGTTTAGCACTGCTGCCTTACAGCACCAGGGCCCCGGGTGTGACTCCAGCCTTGACTGTGTGGACTCTGCACATTCTCCCCGTATCTGTGTGGGTTTCCTCCAGGTACTCCAGTTTCCTCCCGTGGTCCAATGATGTGCCAGTTAGGTGGATTGGTCACAGTAACTTGCCTCTTAATAGTTACGGAGATAGGTCGTGGGGTGGGCCTGGGTAAGATGTTCTGTTAGTGAGTTAGTACAGTCTCAAAGGGCTAAATGGCCTTCTTCTACACTATAGGGATTCTATAATTCTATAAATTGCCTCTTATTGGTTACGGAGATAGGGCGGGGAGTAGACTTGAGTAAAATGCTCTGTTAGAGAGTCGGTGCAGACTCAGAGGGCTGAATGGCCTCCGGCACTACAGGGATTCTATGAAAGATTCCAAATTTCTGGGGAGCTGGAGGAGGCTGTTTAACCTCTGGAAGCTGCTTTGCCACCCAATGAGATCTTGGCTGATCTGTGATTCATCTCCTTGGCCTCTGCCCCGTGTCCCACAATGCCTGTCATTAACAAAAACCTAGCGATCTCAATTTCCAATCAGCAATTGATCGAGTATCAGTCACCATGTGTGGGAGAGAGTTCCAAACTTCCTTTGTTTGTCAAAGTCTTTCCTCATTTCACTCCCGAACACTCGACCTCTCAGTTTTAGATTCTGCCCCGTAATCCGAGACCCCCTCCCCGACCCAGTGGAAATAGTCTCTCCCTATTCATCCATCCAAATTCACAAACTACTATTGAGGGGTTTCAACTCACGTTTTGGGGATTTGTACATTCTCCCTGTGTCTGCGTGGGTTTCCTCCTGGTGCTGCAGTTTCCTCCCACACTGCAAAGATGTGTGGGTGAGGTGGCAAATTGCCCCTTGGTGTCCCAAGATGTGTAGGTTAGTTACTTAGCAGGGTAAATGTGTGGGCTTATGGGATAGGCTGAGGGATAAGCCCTGGGTAGATACTGTGTCAGATCAGTTGGTGCAGACTCAATGGGCCGAATGGCCTCCTTCTGCACTGTAGGGATTCTATGATTATTAATTCCACCATCCAAACTACTCGCCCAGAAACTAAACATGATGAGTTTCTAACTGTACAATCACTGAGAGTTATTGAGGTGAATATATAAATATATTCATGGGAATCTGGATAAAGACATGAAGGAGAAAGGAATAGAAGGTCATAGTGATGCTAAGGGAGGTGTTCGAAATGATTGAGTGAATGGGGAGAAAGTGTTTCCAGTGGACGATCCTCAGTAACAGAGGCAATTAATAAATAACCCACAAGGAGGTGAGATTCCTTCTTCCACAGCAGGTTACTGTGATCTGGAATTCTGTCCTTGAATCCATCATCATTTCCATAAAGGATAAATACTTGAAGAGGGAAAATGCACAGGGCTCAGGGAAAGCACTCAGGAGTGGGATGAATCGGATAGCCCAGCTAAAGGGTTAGCACAGGCACAGTGGACCGAATGGTCTCTTTCTGCTCTCTGTGACTTGATGGAGGAGGATGGGAGGACGCTTTGGGTGGAGGATAATTGCAGTATCAACAAATGACCTCTTTCTGAGCAGGAAATGAGACATTTTCAGGCGTGAGGGCCCCTGCAATGAATCACAGAATCGTTATGACACATTTGGCCCATGGTGCCAGCACCAACTCTCCAATCGACTTAGTGTCTTTCCCCTGCCATTTCCCCATACCCCTGCACATAGTCTCTATTCCAGTACCTGGAATACTTCCAGTATTCTTGTTTTGAAATACTTGAATTCCAGTACTCAAGAGGGTTCAATACCCTCTTGAACGCCTCGATTGAACCTGCCTCCAGCACATTGCCAGGCAGAGCATTGCAGACCCCAACCACACACTGGATAAAGAAACTTTTCCTACAACATATTTGCTGCTTTTGCAAATCACTTTTAAATCCGTGCCCTCTTGTCCTTTAATGTGTGGGAACAGTTTCTCCCTGTCTGCTCTGTCCAGCACCCTCAGAATTTCGAATATCAAATCTCTGCTCCACCTTGGAGAGAAGGCAGCTGAGAGGAGCATTGATAGAGATGTTCAAAATCATGGGGAGTTGGACAAAGTAGATAGGAACACACTATATACATACATGTATATAATACATGTAAAATAGCCACACTATAGGAAGGATGTGAACACATTGGAGAGAGTGCAGGAGAGGTTTACATGCTTGGTTCCAGGGATGAGAAACATTATTATGAGGATAGATTGGAGAGGTTGGAACTGTTCCCCTTGGAGAGAAGATGGCTAACATTAAACCTGCCTGCATTCTCTCCAATGCATTCATATCTTTCCTATAGTGTGGCGCCCAGAACTGTACTTGGCACTTATGGGTGGCACAGTGGCACGGTGGTTAGCACTGCTGCCTCACAGCACCAGGGACCTGGATTCAATTCCTGGCTTGGGCCACTGTCTGTGCGGAGTTTGCACGCTCTCCCTGTGTCTGCATGAGTTTCCTGCAGGTGCTCTGTTTCCTCCCACAGTCCAAAGATGTGCAGATTAGGTGGATTGGCCACGCTAAATTGTCCCTTAATGTCAGGGGGAATAGTTAGGGTAAATGCATGGGGTTGTGGGGATAGGGTCTGAGTGGGATTGTGGCCGGTGCAGACTCGATGGGCCGAATGGCCTCCTTCTATACCGTAGGATTCTACTCCAGCTGACGTCTAACTCATGTCTTGTACAAGTTCAGTATAACCTTACTCGTGTACTCTATGTCCCTATTAATAAAGCCCTGGATACTATATGCTTTATGAACTGCTTTCTCTGCCTCTCCTGCCAAGATCTATACACAGACACATCCAGGATCTTTTCCTCCTGTTCCCACTTTAAGAATCTTATCCTTTATTTTCTATTGTCCCTCTGTTTTTTTTCTACCAAAATGCATCACCTCACACTGCCCCACTGCCTCAGACAGGAGGAGATATTTATTCCTGACTCTGACCTGTGTGTCTCACAGCGAGAACAGTGAAGATTCCAATCACACACATTCTCACTAACCTCCGAGGAATTGCTAGACTATCCCAGCCGCACTGAGCCCAGTCAATCTGTTTATTCCATCATTCCAATGGGAGTGAATCCGAATCCCAGCTCCCAGGCGGATAAAAAGGACACTGCGACTAAATCGAGTGGAATATTTCCCAGCAGTGTACTGTCCTGGTCCCTCAAACAATACAACCAAAAATCACATCAAGTTGCCATTTATCACACTCGGTCTTTGAGGGAACTGACTATTTACAAACTGGCTGCCATATTCCCTCCCCCATTATTATAAGACATAGGAGCAGAACTAGGCCATTCAGCCCATCGAGCCTGCTCCGCCATTCGATCTTGGCTGATAAATTTCTCCAACCCCATTCTCCAGCCTTTTCCCCGTAACCTTTGATCCCCTGACCAATGAAGATCTTTCTATCTCTGTCGTAAATACACTCAGTGACCCCGTCTCCTCCGTGGCAATGAATTCCACACATTCACCACCCTCTGACTGAAGAAATTCCCTCTCATCTCGGTTTTAAAGGATTGTCCCTTTACTCTGTGCCCTCGGATCCGAATCTCTCCGACTAATGGAAACATCCTCGCCACATCCACTCTATCCAGGCTGTTCAGTATTCTGTTCATTTCAACGAGATCGCCCCTCCCCGCCAATCCTGCGATGGCGACGACACTTCAGAAATAACTGGCTAGCTGTTAATTTAACTGCTCCACCTTTGGTGACCGTGCCTTCTGTTGCCTGGACACTATACTCTGCAACTGATTCCTGAACCTTTCCACCTCTCACCACCCACCCACCCTCCCAGCCCCTGCCCACCCCATTTTCCTGCCTCATTTTTACATTGGATGCTTCACTAGGTGCTGTGCGAGTGAAAGTTGTTGATAAGTCAATGTCTACGCAGTCCGCAGCCACCAAACTGAAGCAGGAGCACTGAACCTTGGAATGAACCCTGGATCTCCCTCTTTAAACACAGGGACTGCACACCGGATGGAGCAATAAATACATCAGAGCATTCCGGAACAGGGAGCTTTCCTTCTGGAAGGGAAAGTGGACAGGGGAAATTGGTTTCGCAACTTTTCAACTCCTGTTAAATACGCCCACCAGTCTGCTGGTTGCGACATATTTAATTATTAGCTTTCATAAAGCTAATCTCAACTTATAAAGAAATCTGTGTTTGCACAAAATGATCAGCTGCTGCAAGGTGTGGACTGGCGGGAAAATGTTTTTGCAAATCAAACAGTAACGGCTGCTGGGTGTGAACTCAGGAAGTCCCAGAAGCCTTTCCAGCCAATGTAACAGGGTGGCACAGTGGTTAGCACTGCTGCCTCACAGTGCCAGAGACCAGTTTAGGTCACAGCCTGCACATTCACCCCGCGCCTGCACAGGTTTTTCCCCCCACAGTCCGAAAGATGTGCTGGTTAGGGTCCATTGGCCATGCTAAATTCTCCCTCAGTGTACCCAAACAGGCACCGGAGTGTGATAACTAGGGGATTCTCACATTAGTTTCATTGCAGTGTTAATGTAAGCCTACTTGTGATACGAATAAATAAACTTTTTTGTATTTCGCTGCCGTGACGCAGGAAACACAGCAGCCAATGTGCGCACAGCGAGATCCCAGAAACAGCAATATGACCATGACTAGGTAATCTGCTTTGTGATGTTCTTGAGGGGTAAATACTGATCAGGGCAATGGGGAAAACACCATTCCTGTTTAAATACTACTGCGAGATCTGGTGCCTCCACCTGAAAGGGCAGATGGGGCCTGGATTGAAACGACTCACTTGAAAGGCAGTGCCGTGCTCCCTCAGCACTGCGCTGGAATGTCAGTGTGGGTTATAGGCTCACATCTCTGGAATGGGAATTAATTCCACGAGCTGAGATGAAATTGTTGCAACCAAGGGCAGCACAGTGACACAGTGGTTAGCACTGCTGTCTCACAGCGCCAGGGACCCGGGTTCAATTCCTGCCTTGGGTCACTGTCTGTGTGGAGTTTGCACATTCTCCCCGTGTCTGTGTGGGTTTCCTTCGGTTTCCACCCACTGTCCAAAGATGTGCGGGTTAGGTGCATTGGCCATGCTAAATTGTCCCGGGATGCATAAGTTAAAGGGATCAGTGAGGTAAATATGTGGAGATTACATGCAGACACAGACAGACACACACATAAACACATACAGACATGCACACACAGACATACTCACAGACACACGCATAGACACACAGGCACATACACAGACACATCCACATACAGATATACGCACACACACAAACACACGCACACATAGACACATGCACATACATGCACACAGATAGAACGCACAGACACAGACACACACATAAACACTCATACACAGAGATAGATACACAGACACATGCACACACACACAAACACATATACACAGAGATAGACACACACACACACACACACACACACACACAGGCACTGGACAGTTTGCCTAGCTGTACATTTTAAAATATATAACTTAGATCTTTTTAAAGTCCAATATTTCCTGTGTATAATTTCAGGGTTTTTTCTCCAATATTATAACTTTGCTTTGCAATAACAATTATCGATAATCACACACATTAAACTTTAGATCCAATTCCCATTTTGCCAGTTTACTCTCCTTCACCCTGAAGGTGCTGGCCCTCACTGGGCTGCAGTATCACACAGCCAGGCTGTGATTTCCCAGGCAGGTCATGCTGGGCAAGTGGCAGCAAATAGTCTGACTTTGAAGAGCATCCAAGACACCATGGTGCTGTTCTCTGCTGCCCACAGGTGGGTGTACCTTGCAGTGATGGTGGGGGTGGTGGGGAGAATGTGGATCAGGGATAACGGGCACCGTTGAGGGGCTTCTGCTGGTTCCTCTGCTGATCACAAGCCCAGGGCAATTAAGGCCAATTTCCACAGCCAGGAATCAAACCTGCCCCATGTTGGTTCACAGCTCCACCACTGGATGGCAGACTTGCCCAGCGAAATGTTATTGTTGTACCGGAATGGATTAGTCGGATTTCAGCGTACAGTGAATTAACTAGATTTATCCAGAAATAATCTGACACCCACAATAAAAAAGGGTTTAAATCCCAAAGGGAAAAATAGAATTGTGTGTGCCTAGAGTGCTACACAAGCGGCTAAGTTTAAATTTACTTATTCGTGTCACAAGTAGGTTTACATTAACACTGCAATGAAGTTACTGTGAAAATCCCCCAGTCACCACACTCTGGCACCTGTTCAGGTACATTGAGGGATAATTCAGCATGGCCAATGCACCTAACCAGCACACCTTTCAGACTGTGGGAGGAAACTGGAGGAAACCCATGCAGACACAGGGAGAACGTGTAGATTCCGCATAAATAGTGACCCGAGCCCGGAATTGAACCCGGGTCCCTGCTGCTGTGAGGCAGCAGTGCTCACCACCGCGCAGCCCAGAGGAGAAGTTTAGGGAGGGAATTCCAGAACTCAGCGCCTGCGCAGGTGAAGGTTCCGGCACCAGTGGTGGAGCACTTAAAAATGATGGAAATGCCGGAATTATGGGATGCGGAGGTCACGGGAGGGTCATGGAGATAGAGGAGATTACAGAAGACAAGACCAAGGTGGGATTTGACTGCAAGGATAAGAATTTGAAAGTCAGAGTATTCATGCAACAGGATAGAAAGGGTATCAGTAAGCACAGGGGCAATGGGCAAACAGAATTCTGTGTAAGTTAGGACATGGGCAACTTCAGTTTTGGATGAGCTCAGGTTTATGCAGAGATGTCCAGTTCTTGTGATGCAGAGTAAAATATCGACAGGGAAATGAGTCAGTGCTAAACAGGGACTCTAAATGTCTGCAAGTGGAAGAGGAGACTGGCAGGGTTTGCAGGTTATAGAGAAAGAACGTGCACAACCTCAGAATTAAGGGATGACCCTTTAGAACCAAAATGAGAAGGAATCTTAAGCGTATTGATAGGCAAAGGGATGTGAGTCTACAGGTACACAGGTCACTCAAAGTGGCAATGCAAGTGGAGAAGGTAGTCAAGAAGGCATACGGCATGCTTACCTTCATCAGCTGGGGCATTGAGTTTAAAAATTGGCAAGTCATGTTGCAGCTTTATAGAACTTAGGCCGCACTTGGAATATAGTGTTCAATTCTGGTCGCCTCACTACCAGAAAGATGTGGAGGTTTTGAAGAGGGTACAGAAAAGATTTACCAGGATGTTGCCTGGTGTGGGGGGTATTAGCTATGAGGGGAGGTTGGAGAAACTTGGTTTGTTCTCACTGGAACGACAGAGGTTGAGGGGCGACCCTGATAGAAGTCTACAAGGTTATGAGGGGCACGGACAGAGTGGATAGTCAGAAGCTTTTCCCCAGGGTGGAAGAGTCAATTATTAGGGGACACAGGTTTAAGGTGCGAGGGGCAAGGTTTAAAGGAGATGTACGAGGCAAGTTTTTTTTACACAGAGGGTGGTGGGTGCCTGGACCTCGCTGCCGGGGAGGTAGTGGAAGCGGATACGATAGTATCTAAGGGGCATCTGGACAAATAGGATGGGAATAGAGGGATATGGTCCCTGGAAGGGTAGGGAGTTTTAGTTCAGTCGGGCAGCATGGTTGGTGGGCTGAAGGGCCTGTTCCTCTGCTATAATTTTCTTTGAATTTCATAGAATTCCTACAGTGCAGAAGGAGGCCATCCAGCCCATCGACAACAATCCCACACAGGTCCTGTCCCCATTTACCCTAGCCAGTCCCCCGATATTAAGCAGCAATTTAGCATGGCCAATCCACTAAGCTGCTCATCTTTGGACTGTGGGAGGAATCCAGAGCACCCGGAGGAAACCCACGCAGACACAGGGAAAATGTGCAAACGCCACACAGACAGTGACCCGAGCCGGGAATCGAACCCAGGTCCCTGGTGCTGTGAGGCCGCAGTGTTAACCGCTGTGCCACCATGCTGCTCTTCTTCAGCCAGAGGGTGGTGAATCTATGGAACTCTTTGCCACACAAGGCTGTAGAGGCCAGGTCATTGCGTGTAATTAAGGCAGAGACAGATAGGTTCTTGATTGGTGAGGGGGATCAAGGGTTACGGGGAAAGGGCAGAAGAATAGGGTTGAGAAACTTGTCAGCCATGATTGAATGGCCAAGCAGACTCAATGGGCTGAATGGCCTAATTCTGTTCCTATATAGTCTTATGGATGAGGCAGCGATTTAGACACCCAAATCTCTGGGACCCAAATTTAAATCTTATTCAAGTTAGTGACATGGGAACCGCGTCAGTGGCTAACTGCAGCATAGTCACTGCTGGAACATGGGAAATGCAAATTTGTGCACAGGAAGATTCCACAAGCAGTGCCGAGGCAAACGAGCAACAATCGTTTTTTTCAGGTGATGTTGGTTGAGGGATGAATGTTGGCCAGGATACCAGGGGAGGGGTGAGGGGGGGAAACCTTCCCCTGCCGCTCCCCACTGGGTTTCAAACTGTAGCATCTTTTGCTTCCACCCGTGAGGACAGGTTGGGCCTTGTTCTCATCTGAAAGGTGACGTCTCTAGGATGGTCAGCCTGGCTGGGAGGGGGTCTACAGGATGTGTAAATGGACCAACAGCAACACAAACTGCCTGAAAACACTAGAGCGGTTATTATTATCAGAACTGTGGGAGGCGATGGCCCTGTGGTATTATCACTAGACGATTAATCCAGGAACTCAGCTAATGTTCTGGGGACCCGGGTTCGAATCCCACCATGGCAGATGGTAGAATTTAAATTCAATATAAAGTATCGGGAATTAAGAATCTACTGATGACTGTAAAACCATTGTTGATTGTTGGAAAAACCCATCTGGTTCACTAATGTCCTTTAGGGAAGGAAATCTACTGTCCTTACCTGGTCTGGCCTACACGTGACTCCAGAGCCACAGCAATGTGGGTGACTCTCAACTGCCCCTGGGCAACTAGGGATGGGCAATAAATACTGACCCAGCCAGCTTCGCCCATGTCCCACGAATGAATAAAAAAAAGTCTATTGCTGAGCCTATCAGTGTTGATGGTTAGTAAAGTCTTTTCAGCAGCAGATTTTTGGGGAAGAGGACATTTGTCTGCAGTCCAGCAGGTGGCGATACCGAGTCAGTAATTAGCTTTTCCATGTCATCCGAAATGTCTTCATGCCCTTCAAGAACAAGTTGACTTCTTTCACTGGTACAGACAGGAAAAGGAGGAGTGACCACAGCTTGAATTATTTGTTTAACTAAAGGTCTGTTTGCAGTCCAGAAATGTCCCTGTTCTTGCCCTGTAGAGACTGTACAGGAAACATTCATGCCCTCAATGATGATCCAAGGAGAAGCCAAGCAGCGCCAGATTACATTTCATTGTGAAATCTCACCCGGCTTTTCAAAAAGGAACCGTGAGTTAAACAGTATCACGTAAAGCTTTGCGTCTGAGCTTGAGTCTGCGTCTCGTGTATCTCGTGTGTACAGTACTAATCGCAGAGCGCAGAGAAAATCTCAAGCAGAGATGATGCCGGCACACACAAATCCTTAAAATGTGGGATTAATAAGGTGATTAAAAAACCACGTGGAGTTCCTGAGTTTATAAACAGAGGAATAGGATACAACAGCAAAGAGATCATTCTAAAACTTTCTAAACCCCAGGTTAGGCCTCAGCTGGGACGCAGCGCTTCAAGAACAGTGTAAAATCCTTCGAAACAGGAGTTCTTACCAGGACATATCAGGGTCAAGGGATGTCAGGAATAAAGTAAGGACCGTTCTCCTTAGAACGGAGAAAGTTTAAACAGGTTTGGCCAGAGTGGGTGTAGATAAATTATTCCCTCTTGTGAGTGGATCAATAATCAGAGTAAAGAGATTTAAAGCCATCGCCAAATGATCCAGATGAGAAAAATGTGGAATCTTTACCACCTGGATTTAGAATAGAATCCCTACAGTAGAGAAAGAAGCCATTCAGCCCATCGGGTCAGTACCAGCCATAACCCCACCTAGGCCCTATTCCCATAACCCCCCAAAATTTTCATAGAATCCTAGAACCCTGCAGTGCAGAAGGAGGCCATTCAGCCCAACGTCTGCACCAACTGCAATCCCAATCCTATCCCAATAACCCCATGAATTAACCCTAGCTAGACCCCCTGACACTAATGCCAATCCATCTAACCCGCACATCTTTAGACTGTAGGAGGAAACCCACACAAACCCAGACCCTCCACATTGACTGAAGTCCCTCATCCCCAGTAACGTTCCAATAAATCTCCTCTACACCAAATACAATTCCTCAACATCTAATTGTTCTCCTCCTAGTGGAGAAGGTTAAGAGAGAATTTGTTTGAAAATCAGGAATGGTTTTGATGGAGAAAGTAAAGAGAAATTGTTTCCAGGGTCAGTAACCCATCAACACTGATCTAAGATAATCAGCAAAATAACCATAGAATAATAGAATTACAGGTGAATAGGTTACAGTGAAGGAGGAGGCCATTTGGCCCGTTATGTCCATACTGGCTCTGTGAATGAGCAATGGACCTAGTGCCACAACCCAACATCCCACATTCCTCAAAACCCATCCTAAAGTCTGGTGTCCCAGTCCTACATTAGCCTCTGGGGTTGCTGAATGTATTTGGTGAGGTGCAGTCTCTCTGCACCCATGTCCCTGCTGTTGGGCACTGAGGGCAGCACGGTGGCACAGTGGTTAGCACTGCTGCTTCACAGCGCCAGGGACCCGGGTTCAATTCCAGCCTTGGGTGACTGTCTGTGTGGAGTTTGCACTTTGTCCCTGTGTCTGTGTGTATGGGTTTCCTCCCACACTCCAAAGAGGTGCAGGTTAGCTGGACTGGCCGTGCTAAATTGCCCCTTAGTGTTAAGGGGATTAATTGGCTAGCGTAAATGCAAAGGGTTATGAGGATAGGGACTGGGTGGGATTATGGTCGGTGCAGACTCGATGGGCCAAATGGCCTCTTTTGATACAGTATGGATCATATGGTCACCCATCAGCCAATTATGCAGCATCCAGCCAACCGCTGGCCAATTAGAGTGTAGACTGGCTCCTCATGGTCCAGTTGTCAGTCTACTCCCTCCCATCGCTGCCCACCCCCAGTAAAGTTTTTAAAGTTTATTTATTTATTAGTCACAAGTAAGCCTTACATTAACACTGCAATGAAGTTACTGTGAAATTCCCCTAGTCGCCACACCAGTCAATGCACCCTAACCAGGATGTCTTTCAGAATGTGGGAGGAAACTGGAGCACCCAGAGGAAACCCGGGCAGACACGGGGAGAATGTGCAAACTCCACACTATCAGTGTCTCCAAACCGGGAATCGAACCCAGGCTCCTGGCTCTGTGAGGCAGCAGTGCCAACCACTGCGCTGCCCCTTTAATAACTAATAAATGAACACCTTCAAGGAAAAATAGAAGAAATACAACTCTTCATCTGAAAGCAAGAATTACAATTGTTGCCAAGAATTGTTTAATTCCTCTCTTGAGTGTTATTTACAGCAGTGATGAATCAATCTTCATTCCTGTAGGAGTTAGGGCAATCTTGTGTAAATGAGTAAATCTCAGTCACTTGGCTGTTCAGTCCAAATCCGAGTCAGACTGCGCTCAGAAGGTAACATCAGTATCAGGGAGTCGGGGGCTAAGGGGAAAGGGCAGGGGTTAGAGTGGATAGTTCAGGAACAACGGGCCGAAGGATCTCCTTTTGTGCTGTACCAGACTACACCCAGAGAAGAAAAACAATAAAAGCTAAAACAAACTTTGGGCGCTTGCAGCCAGGATGGTTTTATATGCTGCACAGATTTAGCAGGAAGTCAGCAAGAGGTATAGTGGAAACTTCAAATGAGTGAGCAGAGAGCGGTCAAACCAGCGACTGACCTTGGGCAGCTGGAACTAATGCCCAAACAGCCTGAGTTCAGCAGCAGCCGCTCTGGGGAACTCGGCCTCCCTCCCTCTCTCGGAGTCAGTGCTGGAGGTTGTCAGCACTGGGGAGTTAGCGCTGGGGCCCCGTTATACAGAGATCCGAAACTAACAGGAGCACCGTTACTGCTGTAACACAGGGCAGAGACTCCCAACTGTCCCGTAAGCTCAAGGTAACTTTACTTCCCGTTTGTCTAAAAGTTTCTCAGGACAGTTACAAAGTAAACACTAGTATCACTTTGGACCTGTTGTTTTATTGACACATTGAGGGGATAATTGAAAGTTAAAGTTTATTTATTAGTCACAAAGTAGGCTTACATTAACACTGCAATGAAAGTACTGTGAAAATCCCCCTAGTCGCCACACTCTGGCGCCTGTTCAGGTACATTGAGGGAGAATTTAGCACGGCCAATGTACCTAACCAGCATGTCTTTCAGATTGTAGGGGGAACTGGAGCACCTGGAGGAAACCCACACAGGCATGGGGAGAATGTGCAACCTCAGCACAGACAGTGACCCAAGCTGGGAATTGAACATGGGTCCCTGGTGCTGTGGGGCAGCAGTGCTGACCACTGAGGAAGGAGTAGGGCCCATTAAAGACCAAAAATGTCACCTATGTGTAAAGCAGGTGTTAGTTGGTGCCTAATGAATGCCTTGCCTCTGTCGTCACAAAAGATGTGGAGTTCTTGGCGTTGGACTGGGGATGGGCACAGGACAACACCAGGTTAAAATCCAACAGGTTTATTTGGTAGCACGAGCTTTCAGAGCTCTGCTCCTTCATCAGGTGAGTGCGGCACTCCAAAAAGCTTGTGATTCCAAATAAACCTGTTGACCTTTAACCTGGTGTTGTGAGACTTCACAAAAACAGGGATGATGCAGACATCTTATTGAAGGAGGAGGCGTGTGAGCTACTGGAGACGATAAATCTAGGGGGAAAGGAAATATTAATGGAATTCGCATCACAGAAAGTGGGTAAATCACCAAATGTATCTCGAGCTGTTACAAGAAACCAGACAGGAAATGGCAAATGGTCTAACCATAATTTTGTAATCCTGACTGGATACAGGTGAAATGCTGAGGATTGGATATTTGATTTATTGTCACATGTATTAACATACAGTGTTGTTTCTTGCGTGCTATGTGGACAAAGCATACCGTTCATAGAGAAGGAAAGGCGAGAGTGCAAATTGTAGTGTTACAGTCATAGCTAGGGCGTAGAGAAAGATCAACTTAATGCAAGGTAAGTCTATTCAAAAGTCTGACGGCAGCAGGGAAGAAGCTGTTCTTGAGTTGGTTGGTACGTGACCTCAGACTTTTGTATCTTTCTCCTGACGGAAGAAGGTGAAAGAGAGAATGTCCGGGGTGCGTGGGGTCCTTAATTATACTGGCTGCTTTGCCAAGACAGTGGGAAGTGTAAACAGAGTCAACGGATGGGAGGCTGGTTTGTGTGATGGATTGGGCTACATTCATGACCTTTTGTAGTTCCTTGCAGTCTTGGGCAGAGCAGGAGCCATACCAAGCTGTGATACAATTAGAAAGAATGCTTTCTATGGTGCATCTGTAAGCTACAAACCTTTATCTAATAAGGGAATGAGGGAGAGACAGAATATTCAGTCTTGGTAGTGGGAATCCGTTCTGAGTAGTTCAGATTAATCAAGGACAGTCAGCATAGACTTGTTAAGGGAAAGTCATAGCTGATTAATTTGATTGAACGGGGGGGTTGATGAGGGGAGTGTGGTTGATGTGGTCTATATATATTTTAGCAAGACTTTTGACAAGGTCCCAATTTTAAAAATATAAAGCTGGTGTGATCCTGGGGAGTGTAACAAGCTGGAGATGAAGCTGGGGCTCAGTGCTACGAAACAAAGGGGAACAGTTGACGGATGATTTTGCAACAAATTCTAAAGTTTGGGATCAGGCCTGGTGGCTTGTTTTTCAGCTGGCTGAGGCATAATGGGCCAAATGGCCTCTTTCTGTGGTGTAAAGTCTCCATGAACTTGGCGGGAAGGATATTTGGGGTGACACGGTGGCAAAGCAGTTAGCACAGGGTTCAATTCCAGCACTTGGTCACTGCCTGTGTGTAGTCTGCACGTTCTCCCTATGTCTGCGTGGGTTTCCTCCAGGTGCTCCGGTTTCTTCCCACAGCCCAAAGATGTGCCGGTTAAGTGGGTTAACCATGCTAAATTGCCCCTTAGTGTCAGAGGAACTGGCAAGGTAAATACGTGGATTATGGAGATAGGGCCTGGGTGGGATTGTTGGTGGTACAGACTTGATGGGCTGAATGGCCTCCTCCTGTACTGTAGGGATTCTATGAAAAGCAGCAAATTATTTAAATGAAAAGAGATTGCAGAACTCTGTCAGACAGAGGAATCTGGGTGAATTTGTGCATGAATCACAAAAATATGGCACAGTGGTTAGCACTGCTGTCTCACAGCACCAGGGACCTGGGTGCAATTCCAGCCTTGGGTCACTGTCTGTGTGGAGTCTGCATGTTCTCCCCGTGTCTGTGTGGGTTTCTCCTGGGTGCTCTGGTTTCCTCCCATAGCCTGAAAGACGTGCAGGTTAGGGTACATTGGCCATGCTAAATTTTCCCTGTACGCAAACAGGCACTGGAGTGTGGCGACTAGGGGATTTTCACAGTAACTTCATCGTAGTGTTAATGTTAGCCTACTTGCGACCAATAAATAAACTTTAAAAATAAAACTTTTGTGCGCAGGTACGGCAAGTGGAATGTTGGTGTTTATTGCAACGGGAATGGAATATTAAAGTAGGGAAGCTTTGCTACAGTTGTGGGGATGTTGGTGAGACCACATCTGGAGCACTGCGTACTGCTTGGTCTCTTTAAGAAAGATATGAGAAGCAGTTCAGGAGAATATTCACTCGGCTGATACCTGGGATGGGGAGGAACTATCTGAGGAAAGGTTGGGCTGGGATCCGTTACAGTTTAGAAGAATGAGAGGTGAACTGATTGAAACACTAGATGCTGAGGGGAATGACGGGGTGGACACTGAAAGGATGTTTCCCCGTGTGGGGAAGATTAGAAATATGGGCCACAGTTTAAAAATAAGAGGTCTCCTACTTAAGGTGGAAGTGAGGTGAATTATTTTTCTCTGAGGGTTAGGAGTCCATGGAGCTTTTCCCCCAGGGAGCAGTGGAGACGAGGTCTGTTAAGGCAGAGGTGGATTGTTGGTTAACAAGAGAGTCAAAGGTTATCAGGTATAAGAGGGAGAGAATGAGAAGTTAAGGCCACAATCAGTGATCGTAATGAATGTGGGAGGAGATTCGAGGGGCTGAATGGTCTATCCATGCATCTAATTTATATGTACACAATAATTTCAACACCAATAATCCATTTTTAAAAGCTGGTCTATAATATTTGCACTTCTATCTCTTTATGACGAGGAGATGGTATCTAGCATCGATTATTAAAGCATTTGATTTGTGTTTGTGTACAAAGATTAGGTTCAGAACCACCTGCCATTTATTCACATCTGCCTTCCACCTGTCATTCTTTCAGCAGAAAGTGAACTGTCTATTACATCCCCCTCGCTCCCCTCCCTCCCCACCGTTCCCTCCCTCCCCTCATTCCCCTCCCTCCCCTCGTTCCCCTCCCTGCGTCCACCTTGCTCCCCTCCCCTCCCCTCCAATCCCCGCGCACTACTTGCTCCCCTCTCTCTCCCCTCCCCTCCTTGCATCCCCCTTGTTCCTCTCCCCCAACCCCTCCCCACTTGTCTTCCTTTCTCCTATTTCCACCTGACTTGCTCTCTTTCCTCTCCTGGGACTAGATGGACTGGGCAGGTTCCACTCTATTCCCCTGTGCCTGAAGTTTGAAACCTGAGAGTATTGGGCATTGGTCCAGGTTTTGTCAGTGAGTTGAGCTGTTCCATTTTTAGCAGCCGTTCACGATACAGATAGAAGCTGGAATTGGATTTCAGGCTATTAAACAAACCCATTGCAATATGAACACGAAGAAACTCAATCTCCAGCCAATAATTGAATTAATGACAGAATGAACTATAGTTACAGCTACAGAGTGAAGTCCAGCCTGTGTGTTTACACTGGAGGTACTTACTCACCCAGTTAGTTAACAGGACCATCGGAATTACTGGACTTTGGAAGACGAAGGGAAATTTAGTTCACCATTTGCCGTCTTGGTGATATGATGGTAATGGAGTTGTTGACCAATTAGTTATCAATAAATCTACAACAACCCAGGGGGAGGAAATCCCCAAATGGTGGAGGACTTTGGGAATCATAAATCCAATTCTATCTGTCCTTTCCAGTTTAGTCTACACCCACTGCACACCATGGCTTGGATTGATCATATACTGTTAATACAGTGTTAACTCTTTCCATTGTCTTCCTGAGGAGTCTGTTCCACAGACTGACTGCTGACTACTGTGGTACAGTGGTTAGGGACCCGGGTTCGATTCCCTGCTTGGGTCACTGTTTGTGTGGACATTCTCCCCATGTCTGCATGGGTTTCCTCTGGGTGCTCCAGTTTCCTCCCACAGTATTGAAGTATAATATAGTTACAATATGATAGTATTGAAGTGACAAAGCGCTGATCCAAGGTAGGTGGAATAAAGGTCCACACTGTCTAAAGCAGAAACATGAGCAGATATATGCTGCCACCCTGGTTTTGCTGTTCTGTACACCATGAAGCAGATTGCCATAGTTGACATTATCTGGTCTTTCTTAGAATCCTTATAACAATAATGTTCCACCTGTCAATCATCCTTTCCTGCAAGATCATGTCCAATACAAATAATTTTCCGAATGACTATTGCCCCTTATTGTGCCACACTCAACCATCCAGTATAGAAGCTGCGAGGGGCAACTCCTGGTTTGTATCAGTGCTGACTGTTGTAAAAGTAGCAACAATTAGCCTCAGTACTTCGGCACAAGAGAGAGGAAGAGCGTAGAGGTTTACAGCATGGAACCAGACCCTTCGGCCAAACTATCACCTCTGGCAGCTTGTTCTAGGCACTCAACATCCTCTGTATGAAACAATCCAAAGATGTGCGGGTTAGGTTGATCGGCTATGCTAAGAAATTGCCCCTTAGTATCTAGAGATGGGTAGGTTAGGGGGATTAGTGGATAGAATATGTAGGGATATGGGGGTCGGGTCTGGATGGGATTGTGTTCGGTGCAGACTCGATGGGCCGAAGGGCCTCTTTCTGCACTGTAGGGATCTATGATCTGTGTTCATTTTCTAATTGCTCCTCTGGACATTTCTGTATCTCTCCTCTCTCGCTTTAATCCTATGCCCTCTAGTTTTATACTCGTCTACCTTTGGGAAAAGATATTGACTATTTAGCTGATCTATGCCCCTTAATATTTTATAGACCTCTATAAGATCACCCCTCAGCCTTCTTTGCTCCAGAGAAAAAAATCCCAGTTTATCCAGCCTCTCCTTTATAAGTGAAACCATCGAGTCCCAGTAGCATCCTAGTAAATCTCTTCTGCACTCTTTCTAGTTTAATAATATCCTTTCTATAATAGGGTGACCATAACTGTACACAGTATTCCAAATGTGGCTTTACCAATGTCTTGTACAACTTCAATAAGACATTCCAACTCCTGTATTCAATGTTCTGACCAATGAAACCAAGCATACTGAATGCCTTCTTCACCACTCTGTCCACTTGTGACTCCACTTTCAAGGAGCTATGAACATGTACCCCTAGATCTCTTTGTTCTGTAACTCTCCCCAATGCCCTACCATTAACTGAGTAAGTCCTGTCCTGGTTCAATCTACCAAAATGCATCACCTCACACTCTGTCTGCCACTCGTCAGCCCACTGGCCCAATTGATCAAGATCCCGTTGTAATTGGAGATAACTTTCTTCACTGTCCACTATGCCACCAATCTTGGTGTCATCTGCGAACTCACTAACAGTGGACCCAGCACTGACCCCTGAGGCACACCGCTGGTCACAGGCCTCCAGTTTTTAAAGCAGCCCTCTACAACCATCCTCTGGCTTCTGTCAAGAAACCAATTTTGGATCCATTTAGATACCTCACCCTGGATTCCATGAGATTTAACCTCATGCAACAACCTGCCCCACTGTCACCCAGTGCACCCTGCAGGTGGCAGCTGCCACCAAGGAGCGATGGGGTATCTCCGCACTCAAGAAGGCGCTCTTGGCCAAGGGCTGCGACATGAGCCGCAACAACACACGGATTAACCAGACGGTCAAACGGCTGGTTCGGAACGACTCGCTGGTGCAGACGGCCGGGGTGGGAGCCTCGGGCTCCTTCCGCTTCAATCGCTCCCGGGTTTGAGTCGACACCCCGGCCCCAGGTGGGCTGGGAGGCAGCACGGCTGCCGCCAATCTCTCGTCGGGGATGGCGGCGCTCCCAGGAAGAAGCCGTCGGGCGCCCCCAAGGCGACGCTGACTTCCTCCGAGAAATCAGCGCAGGCAAAGAGCTCAGTCACTGCTGCCAAGAAGGGCCAGGGAGGAGTCACCGGCGCAAAGGAGGGGCTGCCAAGCTGAAGAAGAGAACGCCCACCCACCGCCACCAGGGTGGGGGGCACGGGGTGGGGAGGGGGGGGGGTGCAGGGGTGCAGCCCTACCACAAGAACAAGCTGCTGCAGGGCGGCAGGAAGACGGTGGTGGGTGCCATCCACCAGCGTCACCCGCTCGCCTCCAAACCCAAGAAGTCAGTGGGGCGCCTGAAGAAATATCCCCCTTTCGGGCTTGAGAGAGTAACCTACACCCGTCGGTAAAGAGACTAAATTTTCCCCCCAACCTCTTTCCCTCCTTCCCATGGAAAAAGGTTAACAACCTACCGTGCGGTACCTTGTCAAAGTCCATGTAGACAACATCAACTGCACTGCCCTCATCTACCTTCTTGGTTACTCCTTCAAAACGTTCAATTATATTTGTGAGACATGATTTTCCACTCACAAAACCATGCTGTCTGTCCTTGATCAGTCCTTGCGTCTCTAAATGCCTGTCGATCCTGTCTCTCAAAATACCTTCTAACAACTTACCCACCACAGATGTGAGGCTCACCGGCCTGTAATTCTCAGGCTTTTCCCTGCAGCCCTTTTTAAACAAATGCACATTTGTTACCCTCCAGTCTTCAAGACCTCACCCATGACTATCAATGATTCAAATATCTCGGCTAGGGGACCTGTAATTTCGTCCCGAGCCTCCTTGGGAGGCACTGTAGCACAGTGGTTAGCACTGCTGCTTCACAACTCCAGGGTCCTGGGATCGAGTTTGCACATTCTCCTCATGTCTGCGTGGGTTTCCTCCAGATAGTCCAGTTTCCTTCCACAGTCCAAAGATGTGCGGGTTAGGGTGGATTGACCATACTACGAAATTGCCCCTTGGTGTCCAGGGTAGCGGAGGTTAGAGGGATTAGTGGGCATAATATGGGGGTAGGGCCTGGGTGGGATTGTGTTCGGTGCAGACTCGATGGGCCGAAGGGTTCTATGATCTATAATCTTCCACAATGTCCTGCGATACACTTCATCAGATCCTGGGGATTTATCTACCTTGATGCGCTTTAAGACTTCCAGCACCCCTCTCTCTCTGTAATATGTACACTCCTCAAGACATCACTATTTTTTTACCCAGTTCCCTAACATCCATGCTTTTTTGCAACAGTAAATACTGATGAGAAATATTCATGGAGCATTTTGCACTCTTTATTGCTGCTCTCTGTCGTAAAGTCTGCCTTGGACAACAGAACAACTCTGTCCAACTCTGGAATGCACTGGGGGTCTAACAGCAGGGAAAGCCTGTCTAACCAGATGAAGATTGTGGGTGAGATACTCTCAAAAGCCAAGGAACAGTACCCCAAACTGAGTCCGTAGCTCAGAGTTGGGAACAAAGCTGATTAACGGCAATTAGAATAAGTTGTATCAACTTGTAGAAATGTCTGAACTAAGAGATCTTTGGCATTTTAATGCTGAACTGGGCATTACGCCTAGTCACAAGTACTGTAACGCTGTATCAAAATAATATTCAAAGAATTTTTAGAAGTTTCTATAACTGTTAGGAGAAAACAAACTTGCATTAGGTTTTTAGGGGCATTTGTGGGGGGCATGCTGACACAGTGGTTAGCACTGCTGCCTCTCAGCGCCAGAGACCTGCGTTCGATTCCCGGCTTGGGTCACTGTCTATGCGGAGTTTGCACATTCTCCCCGTGTCTGCATGGGTTTCCACAGGGTGTTCTGGTTTCCTCCTACAGTCTGAAACTTGCCATGCTAAATTCTCCCTCAGTGTACCCAAACAGGAGCCAGAGGGTGGCAACTAGGGGAATTTCACAGTAACTTCATTGCATTAACTTCAGCTTCATTGAATGTAACTTCATTCACAAGTTGACGTAAGCCTACTTGTGACTAATAAATAAACTTTTTAAACTTTTTTACTGACATGCTGAAATATTGTTTTGTGTTGGCCCCTCTTCCCTCACCCCCTCATGGCACAGGTCCTGTCCTCTGGTTGCACTAGAATAAAAGCAGGATGCTGGAACTCAGTAGGTCTTGCAGCATCCGTTAACGTTCCAAGTCCAACACGACTCTTCTTTGGAACTAAAGAGAGCTAGAAATCTGAAGAATTTATGCTATCGGAAAAAGGGAAGAGTCAGGTGAAGTGAAAGAGGAAACGCTGGAAAATCTCAGCAGGTCTGGCAGCATCTGTAAGGAGAGAAAAGAGCTGACGTTTCGAGTCCAGATGACTCTTTGTCAAAACCCTGGAAGAGAAGTGGCAGTGAATTAAACATTGGATAAAAGCAAATTACTGTCGATGCTGGAATCTGAAGGTCAGAGGTAGATAGGAGATAAAATATTAAAGATATTGTGGAGCAAAAGGCAAAGGGAGTGGCAATGATTTGATTTATTATTATTATTAGCATACAGTGAAAAGTATTGTTTCTTGCGCAATATAGACAAAGCATACCATTTATAGAGAGGGAAAGGAGAGGGTGCAGAATGTATGGTACAGTCATAGCTAGGGTATGGAGAAAGATCAACTTAATGCAGGTAGGTCTGTTCAAAAGTCTGACAGCAGCAGGGAAGAAACTGTTCTTGAGTCGGTTGGTACGTGACCTCAGGCTTTTGTATCTTTTTCCTGACGAAAGAAGGTGGAAGAGAGAATGTCCGGAGTGCGTAGGATCCTTAATTATGCCGGCTGCTTTGCCGAGGTAGTGGGAAGTGTAGACAGAGTCAATGGATGGGAGGCTGGTTTGCATGATGGATTGGGCTACATTCATGACCCTTTAGTATTAAAGTATAATATAATTATATTATGATAGTATTGAAGTCACAAAGTGTTGATCCAAGGTAGGTGCGAATAGCAGAGTAAACATCTGCACTGTCTAAAACAGAAACGTAAGCAGATTCATGCTGCCACACTGGTTTTACTGTTCTGTATACTAAGAAACAGATTGTCATAGTTGGTGTTGCTTAGAATCTTTATAACAGTAATGTTCCAGGTGTCAGTCATCCTTTCCTGCAAGAACATGCCCAATTCAAATAACTTTCTGATATTTGCCATCAGAGAAACATAAGAACATAAGAAATAAGAGCAGGAGTAGGCCATCTAGCCCTTCGAGCCTGCCCCGCCATTCAATAAGATCATGGCTGATCTGTCGTGGCTCAGTTCCACATTCCCACCCTCTCCCCATAACCCTTAATCTCCTCTCTTATCAAAAACCCATCCACCCGCGTCTTAAAAATATTTAGCGAGGCAGCCTCCACCACTTCAACGGGCAGAGAATTCCAGAGATTCACCACCCTTTGAGTGAAGAAGTTCCTCCTCAACTCCGTTCTAAACCGCCCCCCCTTTATCTTGAGGCTGTGCCCCCTAGTCCTACTGTCTATTTTGAGCGGGAAGAGTCTCTCCACCTCTATCCTATCCATCCCATTCATCATCTTATACGTCTCAATGAGATCTCCCCTCATTCTTCTAAACTCTAATGAGTACAGGCCTAGTTTATTCAGCCTCTCCTCATAGCTCAACCCCCTCAACTCCGGTATCAGCCTAGTAAACCTCCTCTGCACTCCCTCCAAGGCCAAAATATCTTTGCGCAGGTGCGGTGCCCAAAACTGCACACAGTACTCCAGCTGCGGCCTCACCAATGCCCTATACAGCTGCAGCAAGACCTCCCTACTTTTATATTCAATCCCCCTCGCTATGAAGGCCAGCATCCCATTTGCCTTCCTGACCACCTGAAAGCTGGGTTTTTGCGACTCATGCACAAGGACCCCGAGGTCCCTCTGCACCGTCGCCTGCTGCAGTTTTTCGCCACGTAAGTAATAGTCCTTCCTACCATTCTTCCTACCAAAGTGGACCACCTCACACTTGCCAACATTAAATTCCATTTGCCATTTCCTGGCCCATTCGCCCAGCCTATCTAGATCCTTCTGCAGACTCCCCACACCCTCCGCACAATTTGCCATTCCCCTAATCTTGGTGTCATCAGCAAATTTCGACACCCTACACTCGGTTCCCTCCTCCAGATCATCTATATAAATGGTAAAAAGCTGAGGCCCCAGCACCGACCCCTGGGGCACTCCACTAGTCACCATCCGCCAATCTGAATAGCACCCATTGACCCCCACTCTCTGCCTCCTATTTGACAACCAATCCTCTATCCACGCTAACACCCTACCCCCAACTCCATGTCCCTCGACCTTCTGCAATAACCTCTTGTGAGGTACTTTGTCAAACGCCTTCTGAAAATCCAGGAAGACCACATCCACCGGCTCTCCTCTATCCACCGCCCTAGACACATCCTCATAGAACTCCAGTAAATTTGTCAGACACGACTTCCCTTTAATGAAACCGTGCTGCGTCTGCCCTATCAAGCAATTCCCTTCAAGATGCCTCGCAATTTCCTCCTTAATGACAGATTCTAACATTTTACCTACCACAGACGTTAAACTAACCGGCCTATAATTCCCCGCCTTTTGCCTGGCACCCTTCTTAAACAATGGCGTAACATTAGCCGTTTTCCAATCTTCCGGCACTTCCCCGGAATCCAGCGACGTCTGGAAAATAACCACCAAGGCATCCACTATCACCTCCGCCATTTCTTTCAGAACCCTCGGATGCATTCCATCCGGTCCTGGGGACTTGTCCACAATCAGCCCCTCCAGTCTGTTGAGCACCGCCTCTCTCGTAACAGTAATGTCATTAAGACCCTCCAGTCCTACCACCTTTCCATCGCTAACACCTGGCAAATTATTCACGTCCTCCTCTGTGAAGACAGAAACAAAAAAGTTATTCAATACCTTAGCCATATCCCCATCCCCTACCACTAGGTCCCCTTTCTCATCCTCTAAGGGTCCAACGTTCACCCTAGCCAGCCTTTTCCTTTTTATATATTTATAAAAACTCTTGCTATCCTTTTTTATATTAAGCGCTAGCCCAGCTTCATCGTTTCTCCTACCCTTCTTTATCAACTTCTTTGTCAATCTTTGTTGACATTTAAACCTCTCCCAATCCTCTTCTCGCCCACTACTCTTAGCTGCTCTAAATTCCTCCGCTTTTAGTTTAACACTTTCCTTCACCTCCTTCGTTATCCACGGCTTATTACCTCTTCTCCTACGGTCCTTTTTGACCATCGGAATAAATTTCCGCTGAGCTCCAAGAAAGATCTCCTTAAAGATCCTCCACTGCTCCTCAGCAGAAAGGGCAAGTTAATTCCTGCAGTTAAAAAACGAGCTGTCCTCAGTGGAATGAATCATTGCTTTTTGCAGTTCCACACTCAGCCATCCAGCATAGAAACTGCAAGGGGCAGCTCCTAGTTTGTATCAGTGCTGATGTTGCAAAAGTAGCAACAATTAACCTCTGTGCTTCTGGATAAGAGAGAGGAAGAGTTGCAGCATTTCCCACGCTTTATTGCTGCTCCCTGTTGTAAAGTCCGTGTTGGACAACAAAACAGCTCCGTTCGACTCTGGAATGCACCGGAGGGTCTAACAGCAGGGAAAGCCTCTCTAACCAGATGAAGTACTCTCGAAAGCCAAGGAACACTACCCCAAACTGAATCCGTAGCTCAGAGTTGGGAACTAAGCTGATTAACTGCAATTAGAGTAAGTTGTATCAACTTGTAGAAATGTCTGAACGAAAAGATCATTGGCGATTTAGTGCCCCACTAGGTAGTGTGTCTGTAACACTGTGCAGAAATACTATTCAAAGAATTTTTAGAAGTTTCTATAACTGTTAGGAAAAAGCAAACTTGCATTAGGTTTTTAGGGGCATTTGAGGGACACAGTGGCACAGTGGTTAGCACTGCTGCCTCATGGCACCAGAGACCTGGGTTCAGTTCCCGGTGTGGGTCACTGCCTGTGCAGAGTCTGCACGTTCTCCCTGTGTCTGCATGGGTTTCCTCCGGGTGCTCCGGTTTCCTCCCACAGTCTGAAAGATGTGCTGGTTAGGTACATTAGCCATGCTAAATTATCCATCAGTGTACCCGAACAGGCACCGGAGTGTGGCGACTAGGGGATTTTCACAGTAACTTCATTGCAGTGTTAATGTAAGCCCACTTGTGGCACTAATAAATAAACATTAAAAACTTGAAACTTGAAACTTTTAGCATGCTATGGAACATCTGGGATAGACCAGAGGGTAAGGATGATTCAGTAACAAGGGGATAACGATGGAAAGGCAATGGGAGCTGGGCGTGGGAGAAGTGAAGAAACAGAAGATGGATTTGTGGTGCAGTGGGTTAGCATCCATCCCTCTGAGCCAGAAACTCTGGGTTCAAGTCCCACTCCAGGATTTGATGGCCAAGGAAGGTGCATTCATAACATGGCTAACAGGTTGGGTATCCTTCCAAAACACCGATGGCTGATGGTAAGAGCAGGAGAGACTTCTGGTCAGGCATGCTTGATTTGGAGTGGCGCCCTCGAGCGATAAGCCTCTGGTGACAGACTAGCAACCATTTCCAGGAAAAGCCTTGCTATGGGAACAGGTCTGCCTTGTGTATCACTAGGTGTGGGAAGGGAAACAGGGACAGAAGGTAGGAGCAGAGGAGATGTAAATGGTTGTGCAGTGCCCAGGAGAACATTCTAAAGTTGTTGATCTAAATTCTGAGCCTGGAAGGCTACAAAGTGCTGTTTCTGTTCCTTGAGTCTCACTGAAGCAGTGTAGGAGAGGGAACGGCACAGGAATGTGATGGAGAATTGGAATGCGTCTGAACAGGAACTGGGTGGTGTTTACATTCACCCAAACCAAACGCCACTCTCTGCAGTTATTAAAGTAGGAATTGAAACAACAAAATACTGAACAGCAACTGTTTCTTAATCTTTAAATCCTGGTTAACAGAACCTGAAAGGAATACATCTTGTGCAATTTCTGAATTCACCATCATAAATATCATCTTCCTTAGTGTGAGGAAAGTTTGTTGAGGTAAACTCCGATCCCCCCCCTATATCACGGACAGGCTGAAGAGTTCAGTTCTTGTTGTGCCATCTCACACAACCCTGTTGCCCTCCACATCAAACCAATCCTGCTCATTGATTCCCAACGCTAACTCTTTGCCATAAAAGGGACCTCACACAAGTCTAGACAAGGCAGAACATTACTTAATAAGCCATTTACTGTCCTTGGCAAGCAATATTTAGTTTGTAAAAGCCGTCCAAGATTTAATGAATGCTAACTCTTTCCTCATTTTTAATCTGCTGATATTTGGTGGCCACATTTAAGGCATTCATGTCCGTTTTGTAATTGTACTTAGAGGGAAGTGCTTGTGTGGGAAGGCTGGATATTATCTACTGATTATTAGTTCCTTTTTTTGACTTGGGTTGATAAGTAAGTTCAAAATATTAGCAGCTCATTCAGTCTCCGATCTTGTGCCCTTTTGTAAAAAAAAAATTTGCTGCACATATTGTTATTACTCCAAATCACCCATCAGGCCTGTGTTCACTAATCTAACTGGCTCCCAGTTAACCAACGCTTAGTTTTAAAATTCTCATCTTGCTTCCAAATTTTTCCATGGCTTTGCCCCTCCCTGCCCTTGTCATTTCCTGCAGCCTCACAACCCTCTACGATCTCCTCCTACATCCCCAGTTTTATTTGCTCCATCATTTGTGGCTGTGTTTTCAGCTGCCTAGGAGGAATGCTGCCTGATAAAACACTCTCCCGGTGATGACCTGCCCTCCAACCTGCTACTGCCCACTAACCCATGTTAGGAAATCGAGATCGTTAAGTATTTGATTTATTTGATTTATTATTGTCACATGTATTAACATACAGTGAAAAGTATTGTTTCTTGCATGCTATACAAACAAAGCTTATTGTTCGTAGCGAAGGAAATGAGAGAGTGCAGAATGTAGTGTTACTTTATAGCTAGGGTGTAGAGAAATATCAACTTAATGCAAGACAGGTCAGTTCAAAAGTCTGACGGCAGCAGGGAAGAAGCTGTTTTTGAGTCGGTTGGTACGTGATCTCAGTCTTTTGTATCTTTTTTCCGTTGGAAGAAGGTGGAAGAGAGAATGTCTGGGGTACATGGGGTCCTTAATTATGCTGGCTGCTTCGCTGAAGCAGCGGGAAGAGTAGACAGACTCAATGGGTGGGAGGCTGGTTTGCGTGATGGACTGGGCTACATTCACGACCTTTTGTAAATCCTTGTGGTCTTGGGCAGAGCAGGAGCCCATACCAAGCTGTGATACAACCAGAAAGAATGCTTTCTATGGTGCATCTGTAAAAGTTGGTAAGTTATTTTTGTGGGCATTAGAAACAAGATATAACTTTTCAGTTTGTATTTTTTTTGTTGGTTTGTATGTTCAAGTGGTGAAACTTTTCATTAGTTTTCTCTGAGGGTGATGACAGCAAGTTTGTACCTGTTTACCTACCTGCAATTCTAATAAGGTTTTATCTGTCGTGAGTTTTAATAAAATGTTTAAGTAGAAGAACTGAGCTGTTGCTTAACAACTGGGGTCGGTGAGAGATCCATCCTCTCATGTAACGCAAAGTAACCCAGAAGAAAGCAGTGTTCGACAGAAAGTACCGGAATAGGCAAGACATGGAAAATGACAGATAGCAAGCCCAAAACCAAAGACAGCCAAAAAACCAGGGAGCAGAGGAAGGAGAAATATCCCAGGAAAACTTCTAGTCATGGGGAAAGAACAGGTTCTGGTAGGTGAAGCCAAGCATGAAGAGCAGAGGAAGAGGCTCCCAAGATAATATACAGAGCTGCAAGAAGCAGACATGAAGCAAAATAGACTTACCAGAAAATCTATGGTAACTTCTAACTATGGCCCATCTAAAATAATGATAATCTGTTAGCATGACTGAGTATCTGAGAGATTGCAGGAAAGGTGAAACTTGAGTGCAAGTGATGTTCCAGGGAAGAGGAACATTGAAATGAGAGGTTGAAAATCTGGAGGTGGATCCTTGTTGAAGATAGTCAAGCATTGTCTGGGAGGAAATTCCAAGGTGAGTTCTTTGGAGATTGGAACCCCGGTCAGAGCTTCTGTGAGACCAGTTGTTTCACAGTGTGACAAGCGTCTGGAGGAGGATCACATGACACAAGGTTGTAGACCAACGGGCTTATTTGAAATCATAAGCTTTCGAAACACAACTCCTTCATCAGGTGAAGACAAAGGAGCAGCACACCAAAGCTTGCGATTTCAAATAAACCTGTTGGACTATAACCTGGTGTTGTGAGACATCTCATTTTGTCCACCCCAGTCTCACACCGGCATCTCCACATCAAGTGTCTGGAGGGAGTTGATGGGAAATCTATTGCATTTACTTTGCATGGCATCTGTCACTTGGTTTCAGAGTACAGTGTATCTGACCAAAGGTTGCATGTTATTACATGGATTATGCAGAGTATGAGATTTTATAACTAGTGTAATACTTTACAAATCTGTATATACCTGTAGAGGTTTAGTTGTGGGTTAAGGAGGGGTGTAGTACAGTTCATATTTTCATGTTTAATAAATGTTTAATTTAATATTAAAAATTCGGCAACAACCTCTCTGACTGTTCAGGAGCTGCCCTCCACATTTCTCAATAAATCAGTAAGAGTTAGGATTTATTACAAATAGTGTAGATACTGGAACTGATGATTTTTGGAGTGGCACAATGGTTTGCACTGCTCCCTCGCAGTGCTAGGGACCCGGATTCAATTCCAGCCTCGAGTCTGTGCAGAGTCTGCATGTTCTCCCCATGTCTGTATGGGTTTCCTCAGGTGCTCCGGTTTCCTCCCACAGACATCCCAAAGATGTGTGGGTTAGGTGGATTGGCCATGCTAAATTGCCCTTAGTGTAAATGCATGGGGGTTACGGGCACAGGGCCTGGGTGGGATTGTGGTTGGTACAGACTCAATGGGCCAAATGGCCTCTTTCTGCACTGTAGGGATTTCTATGAATACCAAGCCACGTTCCACCCTGGGCTTTGAGTTGCAAAATTGTAACTGGGGAGTTAACTCCCAGACCCACCCGAGATGCGCATTTGTTTAAATTATATTGCCTAATGAACTTTTCAAGACTGCAGTGCAAAAAATATAACTTCCAACAATGATACAGGAAACCTTAAACTTCCTGAATGGGTATCCTGTTTGCCTGAATCTGCCTGTCCTGCTGATTGCATAGACTCACACAAGGCAAAGGAATATAGTTTCTTTATTAAAATTTAATGGACTTTCAATACCCTGTGAGTCTCAGTGGGGTGCGTATTGGAGAAGGAGACTTGTAGGGCAATATCATGAATCGTGTCTTTTAACTTATATGCCGGTAGTTGAGAATTCTGGTTAATTCTGAATACCCAACATGAAGATAATTAGCAACTAATATGTGGTTTAAGCATAATACAAAATATTTAAGTAGCATCTTAATAACATTTCTAAGAACATGCCAGCAAAATGAAAGATGTATTCATGAACGATGTCAACACAAGTGGGGCACACAAATAATGTAACAAAGTAAATTACCCAGGCCGGGTGATAATACCAAAAGATAAAGGTATGTTTTGGTATTAGAGACGGTTTAAACTGGTTAGAGAAATGCTGAATCATAAGAAGCCATTTTTGGGAGAGACCTTCTGTAAAACAGACAGGCGAAGGACAGATCGATATTTGATGGTGTCAAAGAATAGCTAATTTAAATGGCTTTTAAATTAGCGGCAAAAACTGCCCTGGGAAGGGGCATTCCAAGCTGGGCACTGATTACCCTGATTAAGCAAGGACTATGTAGAGAGGAAATCCAAGGCATACAAACACCATTCGGGAATAGCTGTCCCACACTGGGACAACAGAATCTTTTTTAAAATGTTGACCAACGAAATCGATTTGACTTGATTTATTATTGTCGCATGTATTAACGTACAGTGAAAAGTATTGTTTCTTGTGTGCTACACAGACAAAGCATACCATTCATAGAGAAGGAAACGAGAGAGTGCAGAATGTAGTGTTACAGTCATAGCTAGGGTGTAGAAAAAGATCAACCTAGTGCAAGGCAAGTCCATTCAAAAGTCTGACAGCAGCAGGGAAGAAGCTGTCCTTGAGTCGGCTGGTACATGACCTCAGACTTTGGTATCTTTTTCTCAATGGACGAAGGTGGAAGAGAGAATGTCCCGGGTGTGTGGGGTCCTTAATGATGCTGGCTGCTTTGCCGAGGCAGCGGGAAGTGTAGACAGAGTCAATGGATGAGAGGCTGGTTTGCGTGATGGATTGGGCTACATTCATGACCTTTTGTAGATTTTTGTGGTCTTGGGCAGAGCAGGAGCCCATACCAAACTGTGATACAACCAGAAAGAATGCTTTCTATTGTGCGTCTCTAAAAGTTGCAATTGACCAGAATTGTGGAGATGGCAGACCAGGGGGGAACAGTTGTAATCAGGTTCTCACCTGGGTGACGAAGGCGGAAACTAACTACAGGAAGGGGCACAAGGTGAGCCCCATGGAAAGGATAGACAGAGAAAGGCAGTGCTTCAACTGTGGGAAGGAAGGGCATTGTGCGAGTGAACGCAAGGATGGGGCCTGCTGAGATGCTGGAATTGCTGGAAGTCAGGGCAAGACCAGAAGAACAACTGGGCAAAAGGGGGAGGCGAGGAAGGTCAGGGCCCCAGCACCCTAAAGAATAGTGGGGGGGGGTCTGGAGCCCCCGGATCGGTGATAAGGGTCCCAGCGGAGGATCTAGCAAAGATGTTCAGCATGATGAAGCAATGAGAATTGTGTAAGGGAGTTGGTAGAGGCAACTAAAGCACCAGCAGAGGCTGCAGTGATCAAGATAAGTGCACACAAAAAGATACGGATACCGCAGCAGCGGGGCAACAAATACCCAGACAGGGCAGCCAAAGCCCTCAGCACAGACTCCGAGAACGCAGGGCAAAGCCAGTTGCTGCACACAAGCATAGGGAAAATGCAACTAGCAGCAGAGAAGTGGAAGAGAGAGGGGGCTGTAAAAAAAAAATTCAGAAAAGATCTGGGCATATAGAAGCACTGCAATGTATCAGGCAAACCTTACTGAAAGTTTACTGTGGGCTAGCACACATCGGGAGAAATAAAATGATTAAGCAAATGAGCAGATGTTGGTGGTGGAAGGGCATGGGGAGAGAGATGGCCAGCAGTGTGTGCCCAGTGTGAGCTTGGGAACACCCCCAAGATAAGGCTGAGGTTTTAGTCCAGACCACAGGGACCATTGCAGGTAGACTTCACCGGGCCACTCCCGCAATCCCAGAGCAAGGGCTACTACCTGGTGATAATGGACCAGTTCACCCGCTGGGTGGAGACATGCCCCTGCAGGGACTGTTCAGCTGGAACAGTGGATAGAATATTAGCAGAGGAAGTAATCCTGCAGTGGGGTGTCCCACTTCAACTAGACTCAGACCATGGCACCCATTTTACCGGGAGAGTAATAAAACAGGCTCGTGCCCTGCTGGGAAACAAGCAGTGATTCCATATCCCATGCCACCCGCAGAGTTCAGGAACGATAGAAAGGACGAACAGGACTCTTAAAAACAGTCTGATAAAGGCCTTCGTGGAGACAGGACAGGTTGGGTAAAAGTCTTGCCCACTATAGCAATGGCAGTGTGAGCAACCCAGGCTAGAGGGACGGGTCTGACGCCTAGGGGAGCTATGGAGCTTCCCGAGGATGTAGTGACCGGAAGCACAGAGGTCTGTAACAAAAGGGAAAGGGTGTTCAATTCCACCCGGCACCTGCCTGTACAGCTGCACAGTTTAAAAGGGGAGGAGGTAGATACACAGAAAATCATGGATTGGGAAAGAGAGAAGGCAGGGATACAGTAATGGTCAAAGTACTTTCCTGAACGAGCAGATCTGCAGCCCCGATGGTTAGGCCCCCACGTGGTGATTGTTTTAGGGGATACGTGTGCCTTGGTAGATGTGAAAGATTCACCAATGTGGAAACACTGTGTATACAATTAAAACTGCATAAATAGCTTAAAGAGACCTAACCTCCCCCTGCCTGGTGGGGATGATGTTACCCTTTCCCCCAGATTCATACTTTTGTCAGTGAGCCGTACAGGGACTTGGGAGGCACTGATGGTCCACATGGAGGATGACACCTGCCTGCGTCTGGGACAATACATCCAGCTCCCCATGGTGGGACAGGTGAATGGATTAAGAAGCCGGACACCTGGATTCCAGACCAAGTGACCACTGCTAGCCACTGGACACAAGCAATCATGCCAGTATGGGAAAAACCATGCTATAACGCACTGTCTTTGTGCCCCTCGAGAGATCCGGAATACCGATTAGGATCAAGGACCCAGGCTGCAGATGAACCAACCCGGACTGGGGATCGGATGCTGTGAGACGCTGTACAGGATGGCGCTTCCTGCATGAGCTGCGGACGGGACACTGATTCCCCACGTCTTCTGAAATGGGACTAAAAACAGAAATGGAGTCAGAGGGACACTGGGTTATTGAGGGAATATTTGATGCACACACGGGGCTGGGTTTGTGGGCTTATACATGTAACACTACAGGACCAGGACAGGGATGTGGATATTCGGTCCATATTTAAATTTAACAGCGAGATGGGCCAATTTCCCTCCCTTTGTACGGGAACCTGGCCTTGAGGGTCGTTACTGTCAGGATTACTCTGCCCCTGTAATAAATAGGCTCAGATGTAGAGAGATTAGATGTTATAACCTTAGTACTTGTGGATATCAAAAGTCTACCCAATGCCCCCAGTTGGTTGACCTCCCCTCAAACGGACGAGTTAGGACCCGGAAACCTCAAACCCTACTACACAATGTCACGATTGTATCCTCAGATAAGCAAGGGAAGGATCCAGGTGGGCTTAGCTATCCAGGCTGCCCACCTGGGTAGGGGACACTACACTGGTGGGATATATTCGTTACAGGGTCAGCAGGCAATCGATTAACGCACGGGTGGGAAATAATTAGAATAGGGATGACTGTCGGTACAGGCATATTGCTGGTGTGGCCACGGTTATGTGCTGTCTGCAAATGAAAATGGATAAAACTCAAACTGTCCTTCAACAGACCCCACCAGCTGCCCTTAGCATTTGGGAAGGGGAGAAGTTAGTGACTGTTATAGCAGGGTGGTTTAGAACACTTCCCATGATCCTGAGGACTGGCTACCCAATGATCCAGTACTGTGCCCTCAACAATGACCAAGGCAGGAGAGCTCCCATGAGGACAGGCAACGATATCCACAAAGTATTGCTTGGAATACAAAGGGTACACGGACACCAATAAATGACTTAATATCTTTCTTGGGTATAACCAACAGTCATCAGGGGAAATTGTTGCAGGGCAATATCGGGGATTGTGCCTTTTATATTCTAATTTATATGCCCATTCATATTTTATTTAATTTCAGTATAATACACGGAGGGCTACATAACATAAGAACATAAGAAATAGGAGCAGGAGTAGGCCATCTAGCCCTTCGAGCCTGCCCCGCCATTCAATAAGATCATGGCTGATCTGTCGTGGCTCAGTTCCACATTCCCGCCCTCTCCCCATAACCCTTAATCCCCTCTCTTATCAAAAACCCATCAACCCGCGTCTTAAAAATATTTAGCGAGGCAGCCTCCACCACTTCAACGGGCAGAGAATTCCAGAGATTCACCACCCTTTGAGTGAAGAAGTTCCTCCTCAACTCCGTTCTAAACTGCCCCCCTTTTATCTTGAGGCTGTGCCCCCTAGTCCTACTGTCTTTTCTGAGCGGGAAGAGTCTCTCCACCTCTATCCTATCCATCCCATTCATCATCTTATACGTCTCAATGAGATCTCCCCTCATTCTTCTAAACTCTAACGAGTACAAGCCTAGTTTATTCAGCCTCTCCTCATAGCTCAACCCCCTCAACTCCGGTATCAGCCTAGTAAACCTCCTCTGCACTCCCTCCAAGGCCAAAATATCTTCGCGCAGGTGCGGCGCCCAAAACTGCACACAGTACTCCAGCTGCGGCCTCACCAATGCCCTATACAGCTGCAGCAAGACCTCCCTACTTTTATATTCAATCCCCCTCGCTATGAAGGCCAGCATCCCATTCGCCTTCCTGACCACCTGCTGCACCTGCAAGCTGGGTTTTTGCGACTCATGCACAAGGACCCCGAGGTCCCTCTGCACCGTCGCCTGCTGCAGTTTTTCGCACCAGAGAGAAGGAAAGGGTTGATGCAGACAGCTAGAGACCTTCTCTGCTGATGGATAACCATTAACACATGCTGTCAACTTCTGATGTGCAGGAATTTGCTCAAATTATCACAACAATGAGAGAACCGGCATTAAGACTGCCAGGCTCCATATAGTTCAGGGAGGATATAGCCTTCTGTAAAACATGGTCACCTAGCAGAGATGGGGAATGATTAACACATAACTGCAAGTCATTTGGGCAAATACAATTCTTTGACATTATTTTCAGATAAACGGAACTGTCCAAGAACTGATTAATGAAGTTGTACTGAACAATGCTATCTACATAGTGAGATAAGAAGAACCATCTTTTATCCAGCTTGAGGAATTAATATGCTAATGTAAGCTTTTGTGACTCGAAACAGTATATTAACCTGTACCAATCTACCAGGGGCAGAGTAGGACCCCTCAAGAAACCTGAGATTTCAGGCTGGAGGCCAGCTCTTCCTCATGCAGGTGGAATAAAAACTTTTCTTGAAGTTCAACACAGCCTCTGAGGCCCGACTCATTTTATTTCCCTCCTATGGTGATGTCTGTCACAAAACCACTCTCACTGTCTTCTGTGTCCCGTGTAAGGTCAATCGTTGCATTGTCACGGTTTCACATTTGACTTTGCAAGAAACCTAGTTGGTGAATATTTAATTGTGATTGTGCGGTGAAGCACCATTGCAGCAAAGCTTTGTTTCTGGAAGTTGTCGGGTTTTCCCTCTTCTCTCCTGGATTTATTATCTCCCGGACGAATGTTGTTCCTCACCAATCGGAACCTTGCCACACAGCAGCCCCCTCTCAATTGATGAGCTTTCGAATCGGTTAGAAATTGTCATCTTGAATCCTATCTGGTCTGCACTTTCCCCCAGGGGTTCCTGGATTGTGACAGAAAGAAGCATTTATATAGCACCTTTCACAACCTCGGGATGTCCCATGGTGCTTTGAAGACAATGGATGGAATCTCAGTGAATTCCATCAAGAATTGTTGTTGCTATTTGTCTTGCATTTACCAACAAGGATATTAATCTTGTATGTTCTGGTGTCTCTTTCAGGTGTTTGGGGGTCCAATGTGTGAGTTCCTGACTGTGTCACAATGCAGTGTTTGAAGTATCTTCCCACCAGATCAAAATGGACTGGAATAAAGCAGCAGGCATTGAGTGGCACTCAGCGTCCTTTCATTGGTAGGTGATGACTCTCTGACAACATTGTGCACCATCCAGCAGTGATACCGTTCCTTTACTGCCTTAGAATAAATTGGACTCTCCGTCTGACCGAACGGAACTCTGCCAGGTCAATTCTGCTGCCCTGACTAAAATGTTCAACCAATGTCTTCTCAAGGACTTGGATAACATTGTCTGGCTTTACCCCCATCATTGAGAGCTCAGGCTCTCATCTCCACCTCCACCGTCTTCAAGTTCAACTCTCCCAACACCCACTTTCCTGACCTGCCCTCCCCCGCCAACCGTAATTTAATCAAACCTTCATAATCCAAATCCTCTCATCCACTCACCTCACCCTGCATCACTAATCCCTCCCCGCTGCCTGTACCTGTTAACCTCCAGCGACTTCCCAACTCTCTGTGCGTTGATTTGAAAATCTGGCCTCTTGTTTATGCATTCTTCCATAGCTTTGTCTTCAATCGCCCTCAGTTCTGTGTCCCACTTCCACACTCTACACCCGCGAAGTCAGGCCCACTGTTCTTCCAATTGCCAAATCCACATGAAACCTCCAGGATTCTGTCTCTCCGCCCCTCCAGCTGTCTCTCCATCTTAAAAACCTCGTAAAACCTTCCTGTATGACCGTGCATTCCTCACATCCCCCCAACTCCTCGAGTCCTGATTGGTAACCTTGAGAACATAGAGTTATGTGTAAAGGTAAAGTCACCGTCACCCCAGGTGGCCATAGGCTGCCCTCTCCTTTCAGGGGGAGAGGTGACTGGTGGTGACTTCATAGAATCCTACAGTGCAGAAGGAGGCCATTGAGCCCATTGAGTCTGCACCACCCACAATCCCACCCAGGCCCTATCCCCATAACACTATGCATTTACCCTAGCTAGTCTCTCTGATACTAAGGGGCAATTTAGCATGGCCAATCAACCTAATCCACATATCGTTGGACCGTGGGAGGAAACTGGAGCGCCCGGAGGAAACCCACGCAGACACGGGGAGGATGTGCAGACTCCCCACAGACAGTGACCCAAGCTGGGAAACTGGTGCTGTGAGACAGCAGTGCTAACCACTGTGCCACCATGCTACTGCCCAAATTAACCCGAGGATCACCACACCTTAGGCAAGGGGTAAGGTTGAGAATGTGGGGCATTCATAAATAACCTCGGCCAGTACAGGAATTGAACCCACGCTGTTGGCATCATCAGCCAACTGAGCGAACCACCCAAAGGTTCTTTGTATGTCAATTGGTGGCACTGTCCAGCCTGACTAAAGTGGATAAAAGCCTCTACTTGATGTCAGATATACAGGCCCTAAGTATCAGAAGACAGTCTCATTCATGGACAGAGAAGAAACAGCTCAGGATTCATTGGAAACAGAATTTTCCGGAAATGCTCAGCAGGTCGGACACCACCTGAGTGGAGAGAAACAGAGTTAAAGTTTTGGGTCAATGATTACCCTTCATCAAAAACTAACAAGTTTTGGGGGGATCGGGGATCGCCACTACAGTAAATGTAAAATTGAGCTGAGGAGGAACTACAGAGGGTGGTGAATATGTGGAACTCGCTGCCCCATCGCGCGGTGGAATCTGAATCATTAAATGGTTCCAGGAAGGAGATAGATATATTTTTAATAAAAGAGGGATATGGGGAAGTGGATTTGAGATCAGCCATGATCTGATTGAATGGTGGAGCAGGCTCAAAGGACCAAATTCGCCTAATTCTGCTCCTAATATCTATGTTCAGCAGTTCCGCCAGTGAAGCGTGAGGTACTCAGTGCAGGCTGAAGAGTCAGTGGCAAGGGAAATACAGACAGACTGGTGGCAAAGAAATTTTAAATTTATTTGGGGGACATGGGGCTACTGGCTGGCTAACAGTTATTGCCCATCCCTAGCTGCCCTTGTTCAGAGAGCAGTTAAGGGTCAACCACATTGCTGTGGCTCTGGAGCAGGCCAGACCAGGTAAGGATGGCAGATTTCCTTCCCTAAAGAACATTAGTGAACCAGATGGATTTTTCCAACAATTCTTAGAATCAGTAGGTTCTTAATTCCAGATTTCTTTATTGAATTCAAATTCTATCATCTGCTGTGGCGGGATTCGAACCAGGATGCCCAGAACATTAGCTGAGCCTCTGGATTAACAGTGATAATACCACTAGGCCATTGCTTCCCCTTAGTGGATTATCATGGAGCTGGATGGGATGTTCATGGAACTCCCTGCTATCTATCACAGCTATCATTGAAAACACCTTACTGGCAAGGTTTCCATCGTCACTTTCAAAATCACTCTCCAACTTCCTCTTTTCCAAATCCAGGTGATGGAAAGTGAAAGCTTCCCTTTTGTTTATTGTTGTTCTCCAGGTGCCGGTACAAGGACGTCCGCCAGGATTCAGAGTCTCCACGGCTCAAAGCGCCTGGTCGTTGCAATGATGTGAGTGTGAGATTCCTATCCTCCCCCCCATTCACCCACCATACATTAGCTGGTAGTGGTATTGGGAAAGGTTCAGAAAGTATCTCAGTTTGAGACAGCGGGATGGGATAGATTTTAGTCACAGCCAATGGAAATCAGTTCCAGCTTGAAAGGGATTGCATTGAAAGCTGCACTGGGGCAGAATCAATGGTGGGTTCCATGGCTTTCCTCTTGGCATCATTCCCATTCACCCTAAGGCTCAATGCTGAACTCCCAGAAGTTAAATTCTGCTGTGAGCGCGGCACAGTCAGCAATTTGGTGTGAGATATGATTTCTCCTGCGTGCTCTGTGTAATTAAATCTCAAGCTTGTTTATAAATAACTCCCTCACAATTTCACTGTAGCTGTATAAAGAGAGATTTGCATTTCTATAGCACCTTTCATGACCTCGGGAATTCCCAAAGCACTTTCAGCCAATGAAGCACAACTGAAGTGTAATGCCGTGGTTACAGCCAAACAACTGCCCTGATCCTGAAAATTTAATTTTACAAGTGTGGAGTCTCAGTCCTAAAAAATATCATTAGTGTTGGAGATTTACCTATTTCTTTCCATTGCTTATATCCCTCTTAATCCCATCTGTTTATTCCTGTCTTCGTTGAAAAGGCATGGGGCAGGATTCTCCAATCTTGTCCATACCCGTCCCACTGCCAGCGAGAATGGAGAATTGGGCACTCAGCCAAAACTCCAACCGATGCAGCGGAACCAGAGAATCCCAGCCGGGGGATAAGGTCGGAGATTTTTGACGATGATGTTCCATGCCTGTTCTCGTATGCTACAGATTCTCTGGAGAGTGCATCATGCTGCGTTAGATACCTTATCACAAATCAAAAGCCCTCAAACTCCAGCTTTCAACCAACAAAATTCCTTCACCACTGACTGTAACTTAACGGCAAATCATTTTAGCTGATTTGATTAGAATGAATATTAGTCAGGCCATTGGGGGAAATCATCCCCCCCCCCGCCCCCCCACCAACAACTCTTAAAAATGCTTTTTAAACATCCATCTGAGAAGGCCGTTCAGCCCTTCAAACTTTTGATTTGATTTATTATTGTCACATGTATTAACATACAGTGAGAAGTATTGTTTCTCGCACTCTGCACAGACAAAGCATACCATTCATAAAGAAGGAACCGAGAGAGTGAGTGTAGGATATGGCGTTACAGTCATAGCTAGGGTGTAAAGAAAGATCAACTTAATGCAAGGTGGGTCCATTCGAAAGTCTGACAGCAGCAAGGAAGAAGCTGTTCTTGAGTCGGTTGATACGTGACCTCAGACTTTTGTGTCTTTTTACCAACAGTTGAAGGTGGAAGAGAGAATGTCCGGGGTGTGTGGGGTCCTTAATTATGCTGGCTGCTTTGCTGAGGCAGTGGGAAGTCTAGACAGAGTCAATGGATGGGAGGCTGGTTTGCGTGATGGACTGGGCTGCATTCTCGAACTTATCTCTGCCGTTCAAATAGATCACGACTGTTCCTTAGTTTGACATCTCATCTGATGGATCATCCCTCTGACAGTGTAGAACTCCCTCAGTATTGCATGTTGCAATAAACTCTTTGCGTGGAACTTGAACCCTCTGATTGAGAGGTGAGAATATTACCCATGAAACATGGCCGGCAGTTAGGATACATCACGTAAAAACTCCCACTCTGGCATGCCTGCCAGTGATTAGTGCTGCCACTTGCTAATAATGCCATCGTACTTCCCTCAACACCTGTTTACGGTTTTATGACAAACAGCAGTTTCTCAATAACACCATTTGCTGAAGAAAAACGAAAAAAAAATCATCTATTTTAATTTTTTCTTTCAGAAGTCTGCCTCACTTTGGGAAGCCTGGATTCTTACAGTGTCCTCAGTGCCTGACCCATCACTGGAAGTCACTGAGCACCAGCCCTGGTCAAGGTGGGTGATGCAGACTGCAAGGTTGTTCTCTAATACAGATGGCATGGAAGGATTGACACTAATACCAACAAACGCACATAACAAACATACACACACACACACACACACACACACACACACACACACATTCTCTCTCTCACTCTGTCAGTCATGGGCTATGTACATTTGAGGACTTGGTGATAAATTATAACTTTTACGATTTCTGGAATTCCTTATGCTGAGGTTATTATAAAAGACACTTAAAATCCTTCAATTTGTACTTATAACGTGCCTTTTAACTTAATTTTTAAAACCCCCTGGCGTTTCACAGAAGCATAGTTAGCAATTAACATTGAAACAGGTGTCAAAGGGTTTCAGGTGCAACTTAAAGAAAGAGGAAGCAGTGCAGAGGTGTAAGGAAGGAATTACAGAACCTCAGGCTGAGACAGCTGAAGGCACAAGGTTGATCCCTGAAGAGAAGAGCTTGTCGTATGCGGATTGGTTGAGGATTCTGGGTCTGTACTCGTTGGAGTTTAGAAGGATGGCGGGGGGGGGATCTTATTGAAACTTACAGGATACTGCGAGGGCCTAGATAGAGTGGACGTGGAGAGGATGTTTCCATTAGTAGGAAATCTAGAACCAGAGGGCGCAACCTCAGGATAAAGGGGCAATCCTTTAAAACAGAGATGAGGAGGAATTTCTTCAGCCAGAGAGTGGTGAACCCGTGGAACTTTTTGCCGGAGAAGGCTGTGGAGACCAGGTCATTGAGTGTCTTTAAGACAGAGATAGATAGGTTCTTGATTAATAAGGGGGTCGGGGTTATGGGGGAAAGGCAGGAGAATGGGGATGAGAAAAATATCAGCCATGGTTGAATGATGGAGCACACTTGATGGGCCGAGTGGCCTAATTCTGCTCCTTGTCTTCTGGTCCTATGGCATTGCTGTCACTGGTGGTAAGAAAAGAACAAGGATGAGTACATGGGATTTAATGGGATTGAGAGTTATAGATAGGGCTGGTGGATAGGGATATGATCAGTGCAACTCGTGGGCTGAAGGGCCTATTTGTGCTGTAGTGTTCTATGTTAAGTAGGTGCTGGACTTGGCCATTTGGCCCTTCAAACCCTCTCCACCATTCAATGCAATCAAGGCCAACCTTCTCCTGCAACACCACACTGTCCCACATACCATGGTTCCATTTGTACTAAAACTCCCGTCATTCTCTGTCATGAATATATTCAGTGAGCACCTATAGCGCTCAGGTAGTGAATTCAACTCCGAGTGAAACAATATCAACTCATTTCAGCCCTAAATAACCAATCCCTTATTCTGGAACTGTGATCCCACAGTTCAAATTTATGAAACTACTGATGTCTTTGTAACCAATCGCTTCACTTTAAGAGTTGTAAAGCCTCACCAAAAAGGCATGTGTGCAAACGGGGCCTCCAGACTTCCTGGCACCATGCTCACAAAAACCCCTGCATGAAACTAGAACCATTTTCCATCTCAACACATATATACAAATATAAAAAGTCATATATCATTCTTAAAACCTCCCTGCAAAAAATGAAAAGACATCTTTAAGAGGCATTTTGTTTTCCAGTACAATCTCCTCTTGTCACTGTCTCTACCTTATACAGATTTTACTCAGTAATATTTACATTCCTGTACTTAAATATTTGCATTTGATAAAACATCTGCTGTTGTATGTTTTCCTGCTGTGTGAATGATATTCCAATTTTATGGTTATGGCATAAATCTCCTCATCTAAAGATTTGATTTGATTTATTATTGTCACATGCATTAACATACAGTGAAAAGTATTGTTTCTTGCACACTATACAGACAAAGCATACCGTTCATAGAATGGAAAGGAGAGGGTGCAGAATGTAGTGTTACAGTCAGAGCTAGGTTGTAGAGAAAGATCAACTTAATGCGTGGTAGATTCATTCAAAAGTCTGACAGCAGCAGGGAAGAAGCTGTTCTTGAATCAGATGGGTGGGGTCCTTAATTATACTGGCTGCTTTGCCGAGGCAACGGGAAGTGTAGACAAAGTCAATGGACGGGAGGCTGTTTTGTGTGATGGACCGGGCTACGTTCACGACATTTTGTAGGGCAGATCAGGAGCCCAGACCAAGCTGTGATACAACCAGAAAGAATGCTTTCTATGGTGCATCTGTAAAGATTGGTGACAGTCGTAGCTGACATGCCAAATTTCCTTAGCTTCCTGAGAAAGTAGAGGTGTTGTGAGCTTTCTTAACTATAGTGTCGGTATGGGGGGGGACCAGGACAGGTTGTTGGTGATCTGGACACCTAAAAACTTGAAGCTCTCGACCATTTCTACTTCATCCCCGTTGATGTAGACAGGGAAATGTTCTTTGCTAAAATGGTTAAAGAATTATGGACCACATAATTAACAGTCATTGCAGAGTTGTTGGATATGTAGACTTCAAAATATTGTTGATTCAACACCAAGCTCCAAGTCTGTTTGGGCCACACAGTGGTTAGCTGTCTCACAGCACCAGGAACCTGGGTTCAATTCCGGCTTAGGTTCACAGTCTGCGTGGAGCCTGTGCATTTTCCCCGTGTCTGTGTGGATTTCCTCTGGGTGCTCCGGTTTCCTCTCTCAGTCCAAAGATGTGTGGGTTACCATGTGGGGAGTGGACATGCTAAATGAAAGGGGGCACAGGTTCAAGGTGAGGGGGGAAAGTTTAAGGGAGATGTGTGGAAAGTTTTTCACACAGAGTGGTGGGTACCTGGGACACACTGCCAGGGGATTTGGTGGAAGGCACATTAGCAACATCTAAGAGGTATCAGGATGTGTACATGAATAGGGAGGGAATAGAGGGATACAGACCAAGTAAAGGCAAAAGTTTTTTTTTAGTTAAGGCACCATGATAGGCATGGGCTTGGAGGGCCGAAGGGCCTGTTCCTGTGCCGTACTTTCCTTTGTTCTTTGAAATGCAAGTTCCTTTTTACTCCATCTTCCTGCTAACGTGTCACATCACACGCCATCTTTTTGCCTTTTGATGCAATTAGTGACGGATCTTAGCTTGGTGTAAACATATCCATTCCTTTCTCGATTTGCAGCAGATCCCATTGAACAACACAGGAAGAGACTGAGAGATTGGTTCAGTCACATTCCCAACGAGGAGATGCAGTTTGGCTCTTTCTCCATGGAAAAGTGGCACCTGGATCCCTTGATTGCTGAAAGCTCCCCTGAGGAGAACCGGGAACTCACGGCAAGATTGGGAGTCTACTGTCACGTTGAACCTAAAAAATCCCAGATCATCAAGGCCGACAACATGTTTGCAACTGCCTCGGATGAGTCCCCTGTGAAGACGGTGCTGTTGTATGGGATGGTGGGAATGGGGAAGAGTACAGTGGTTAGTAAACTTGTCCTGGATTGGTGTGACGGGAAGCTCAACCAATTCGATATCATCCTGCCCTTCTCCTGTGAAGATCTGTCCTCCCAAAATCAGCCCACGTCTCTGAATAAGCTAATCACTCGGAAGTACACCCAGCTGAAAACCATCGTGCCTCACATCGGGTCAGGAAAACAAGGAAACGTTCTCTTGGTTTTCTCCGACCTGGAGCAACTCAAGCTTGACTTCCGAATCTCGAAGACCGAGCTGTGCAATGATCCCAATGAGCCTCTGCCGCCCAGCAGCCTGCTGGTCAACCTGCTCCGAAAATACCTGCTCCCGGATACCAACATCCTGGTCACCACCAGGCCTTCGGCAGTGGATTCAATCCCGTCCAGGTATGTCGACAGGTACGCCCGCCTCTGTGGCTTCGCTGATGTGGAGCAGCAGTATCGGTACTTTAAGAATCGACTAAACATGACTGGGGACCTTCGTGCCAATGAGAATTTGATGGAGATGCTATACAGGAATTTACAGAGACACAGCCAACTTACAACCGACTGTTTCCTGCCATCTTATTGTTGGATCATCTGTGCAACCTTGCATTTCCTCCATTTCACCACCACTAACATGCCCATTCAGACACTAACCGGCCTGTATACCAGCTTCCTGAGACTGAACTTTGGTGGCCAACTTCTAGACGCCAGCCACCAACAGAACATCTCGACCCTGCGTTACATTGCTAAGACAGTGGGCAAATTAGCCTACGAGGGGACAGAAAAGAAGAAAATGCTCTTCAGCGAAGAAGACCTGCAGCGATGTTTTGAGTTGGACGCAAAGACGGAGGAAGAGTTGAACCGGTTAACTGCCTTTCAGGTTGACATGTTGGGGTTTTTTATGTCTCCCACGGCTCAGCCTGACTCCGAGCCACTCCTCCGCTTTACTGTCCCTGCAATGCAGGAGTACTTGGCCGCCCTGTATGTCGTTCTAGGAGAGAAGAAAAGTGTCTTGGAGAGAGTGGGAATTGCGGTGTCCGACACCATTGGAAAATCCAGTGAGGATGTGATGGCGATTTTAGCCATCATCTCCAAATTTGTGCCGTTCAGAATTCTGACGCTCGTGAGGCTGGTGAATATTTTCCCACGGATCTTCAAGAAGATCAGTGCCAAAAGCAAGAAGGGCATCGCAAACACCATGGTCTTTGAAATGTTCAGGCAGGACGATGAGTTCAACAGCGATGTGCTGGAGCAAATCAACATGAGCATTCTTGGTGAAGAGTTTAGCAGCACAGCAAGGGGTAAAAAAGCAGCCACCCAGTGCTTTGAGATCTTCCCAGCATTCATGGCCGGATTACTGGCCCAGAATAACCGCCTCCTACTGGAGGAACTCGGCTGTACAATAAAGAACATAACCGTGCGTGAGATAGCCAACAATCTGAAGAAGAATCTCAGCAATGTCGCCCACAAGCAGTTCCCTCCCTCTGAGCTCATGGACCTCATGCTGTTTTTGTACGAGTTACAGAATGAGACCTTTGCCGGGGAGATTTGCAAGTCCTTCCAGCGCTTGAACTTATCTCAAGTTAAGATGACTCCTTTGAAGTGTTTTGTCATTGCTTCAGTGGTGAACGCATCCAGCCACCCAATTGAAGAGATGAACCTCAGTTTGTGCAACTTAAATGATGAGTGTTTGAAAATCCTCCGGCCAGTTCTCCTCAGGTGCAGGGATTTAAAGTAAGGTTTTTTTTTTGGTTCTATTTTCTGCTTTGCTTTTCCATTAGTTTTTTTTTTCTCTTCCACCCCCTTTATCTCCTTTTGCTTCTCTTTTCAGATAATGACCCAGTTCTCTTTTGGCAGTCACTGTTGATTCTGCCTCCGCCATAAGGAAAGGCTGAGTGACTTGAGGGAAGAAGGTTAAGAGGTGACTTAATAGAGGCATATGAGATGATCAGAGGATTAGATAGGATGGACAGTGTGAACCTTTTTCCACGGATGGTGATGGCTAGTACGAGGGGACATAGCTTTAAATTGAGGGGTGATAGATATAGGACAGTTGTGAGAGGTTAATTCTTAACTCAGAGAGTAGTAAGGGCGTGGAATGCCCTACCTGCAACAATAGTGGACTCGCCAACATTCAGGGCATTTAAAGGGTCATTGGATAAACATATGGAATAGTGTAGGTTAGATGGGCTTTAGATTGGTTTCACAGGTCGGCACAACATCGAGGGCCAAAGGGCCTGTACTGCGCTGTAATGTTCTATGTTCTATCATTTCAGGCAGTGGATTGAAGATCCTTAATCAGAATCCTACAGTGCAGAAGGAGGACATTTGGCCCTTTGAGTCTGCACCGATCACAATCCCACCTAGACCCTATCCTCATAACCCCATTCACCCTAGCTATTCCCTCTAACACTAAAGGGCAATTTAGTGTGGCCAATCCACCTAACCCGCACATTTTTGGACTGTGGGAGGAAACCCACGTAGATACGGGGAGAACGTGCAAACTCCACACAGGCAGTGACCCAAGCGTGGAATTGAACCCGCGTCCCTGGCGCCGTGAGGCAGCAGTGCTAACCACCGTGCCGCCTAACGGAAGGTTTTCCTCCTTTTGTTATTTTGCCAATCACCACCTTTGGTTGTCAATCCGCCGGCATATGGGAGCAGTGACTGTATCTGCATTTCCAGTCAAATTTGTTGGTAACTCATGAGGAGAAAACGTATCCTGCATCAGAAAACAAATTCCCTCTTGCTGGAGTTTTACCGGCATGCCCACCCTGGAATCGGAGCGGGTGAGGCTCGCGGAACGGCATTCTCCATTGGCCACAGGCAGGCGCGACGGTGAAATTCAGTCTCCATTGTGACTGGGACGTATTCAGATTGTTGCTTTGACAGGGGCAGGATTAAAGTATTCACCCACCCGATTGTAAAGTTGCCGCTGTAATTGCCAATATTGTGAATGGAAGAGGCGGGGTTTGAATAGCTCCTTCCTAATCCTTTTTTAATAGATTTCCACATCTAGGGACAGTAACATGTTTGAAAATTCGCTTAATTTGTTTTCGACACCATCTTAAGTACCCCTGCCGACATTCAGAATAATGCACGTTAACCCTGCTGTACAAACCCTACTGTAGATAGTTCAATAACAAATCCAGACTTGTGAAGACATCAACTTCAGATTTTTCTTCTCCTTTCTAACTCAGTCAAACGTGATGGCCGGAATTCTCCGACCTCAGCCATGGCTGAGATTCTCCAGTCCCTCCTCTGTGACCACAGTTTTGGCTGAGCGCCAAATTCTCCATTCACGCCGGCAGCAGTAGCACAGTGCACGAGACTGGAGAATTTGGGCCAATGTCTCTCTCACTCCATTTTGGTTCCTTGCTCTATCCCCGCTGAATGCAACTTTTACTGCGACCAATTGGTTTTGATAGTTTTACTGCATTGAATGGAATGGACCAAACAAAGAGTTTGGAATAATGAGAAGTGATCTGACTCTGAGAGGGTGAGGCAGGATTTAGGACTGAGATGAGGAGAACTTTCTTCACTCAAAGGGTTGTGAATCTTGGGGTTTCTCTATCTTAGATGTTCAGTTGTTGAGTATATTCAGGACTGGGGATTGATAAATTCTTGGAATGAAGGGATATGGTGCTCAGGTAGGAACATGGTGTACAAGATCAACCATGATCTAACTGGATGGCAGAGTAGGTTTGAGAGGTGTGTGACGTGGGCTGGTCCTATTCTTCTGTTTAGCGAACAGAGATGTGACGTCCTTATTTATTACACCCTTAAAATGTGGCGTTGTTGTAAACTCTGTGATTAAAAGTTTCCAAAGCTTCTCTTAGCAGCAGTCGCCTAAGTCTTTTGAACACAAAGAAGGAAGGGAACATTTTTGAGAATATAATTTAAACAAATCCTTTCCTGATTTATAGGGTTCCTATTGAAATCAGAAGCAATGTTAATAATACCTACCCTTACACTGGAGCTGAGTTGGAATGATTTGCACTAAACGTTGATGGGATAAATGTTCATGATTTCCTCAGCTCAATATTAATGGAGACAGATATCCAACTTTCATTTATATAGCTCCTTTCACAACCTCCAAGCGGTTGTTTTTACATCCAATGAAGAACTTTCTTGAATTGTAGTCATTATTGCAACATGGGAACCAATTTGTGCTCAGTATGTTCTCCCAAACTCTTTACTGGTTCATTTTATTCAATGCATTAAACACTGAAACCCATCAGTCATTATAAAGGTTGCATTTATTAGTCATGAGACATCTTTCTCCCTTCAAATTATGTTTCCACTGATAAAGATAAGGAAAAGCTAGCTAAGCAAATGTGGGGGAATGGAATATGCTGATAGAATCCTTACAGTGCAGAAGGAGACCCTTCAGGCCATCGAGTCTGCACCAGGAACAATGCCACCCAGCCTCTATCCCCGTAGCTCCACACATTCACCATGGCTAATCCCCCTAACCTACACATCTTGGGGCACTAAGGGGCAATTTATCATGGCCAGTCCTCTTAACTGACACATCTTTGGGGTGTGGGAGGGAACAGGAGCACCCAGAGGAATCCCATGCAGACACGGGGAGAACATGCAAACTCCACACACACAGTAACCTAAAGCCGGAATCAAACCTGGGCCCCGGTGCTGTGAGGCAGCAGTGCTAACCACCATGCCACCTGTAGGCTGAAATGAAGATTGATGGGTGGAGGCTTGCGTACAGCATAATAGCCAGTTAGTCCACTTGGGCTGAATGTTCCAGTGCTGTAGAAGCAATATAGCAACTTTGCCTTCCTCATTTCCCTCGGCAGTGTTGCACCCTGGCCTGGTCCTGTTCGCTGATCCTCCACCGGTGGGCACTCGATATCTGACCACTGGTGCCAAAACCCTCTATCAATCCTGACTGTCCGTTGGCCCATTGGTCACGTGGATAAATGACAAGAGTGTAGTTGAGAGCAGCAAGAGTCAAAGAGCAGGAAATCGCTATGGAGAAAAATCAAACTCCTGGAACTTTGGTTCCACTGATTCACGAATGGAGCCTCTGTTGCCAGGCAACACTTTCCTTGGGTTTGAGGTTCCACATTTATACAAAAATAAAACTTTCTCTTCTTTTTTTTTGCAGTTTCCAGTTTAATAACCTGGGGCTTGCTGCCTGGCAGGAAGTCAGTAATCTGTTAATGGATCCAAACTGTACAGTCCAGAAATTGTGGTAAGAAAAATCCTTTGCTCAAAGAAAACCCACTGAGGTTCACTCTTACAATATACTTTGAAAAGCTGTTGCCAAAACTGAGAAGCTTCTAAAGGCTTACCCGACCTTTCCACCTTCAGAAGTGTTCACACTCAAGGAGCCAATGAGCAAATTTCACAAGGAGAAAGTTTGGCACAACTTGAGATGTGACTTTCAACAACAGAACAGGAACAGAAAGAAACCAACTCACTGAGCAAAAAACTCCAGTTATAAATAAAGCTGAGTATTTCAGTGTAATCGGGTGTGTGTTTCTGGCTCACTGTATAGTCTTGGGTTGCTCACTCTCTCCCCCTCACCCACTGCGGGAGTGGCTGACAGTGTGTGAGGGTGAGTGAGAACCCTGATACTGGAAGGGAGTGAGGCTTACAGACACATTCCTGCAGCTGCCCTTCCCTTGAGCACCCTCTCTGCCAACCCCAACCTCTCCCTGTGTGTGCCCTCTCTGCCAACCCCTCCCCCCAGTGTGCCCTCTCTGCCAACCCCAAACTCTCCCCTCAGCACACCCTCTGCCAACCCCAACCTCTCCCTGTGTGTGCCCTCTCTGCCAACCCTACCCCCCATGTGCCCTCTGTGTGAACCACCCTCCCCTGTGCATCCTCTCTGCCAACCTCCCTCACCTCACACACCCTCTGCCAACCTCCCAATGCGCCCTCTCTGCCAACCACCCTCCCCTGTGCATCATCTCTGCCAATGCCCTTCCTTCACATGCTCTCGCCGCCAAGCCCTCCCCCCATGTGCTCTCCCCAACCCCTCTCCCAGGTGCCCTCTCTGCCAACTCCTCCACCCACACGCCCTCTCCGCCAACCTCTCCGTCATGCATTCTCTCTGCCAAACCCCCCCCCACCCCTCACCTCCACGCACCCTCCCAAGGGAACTGTTTGCCACTGGTGCTTCTTGCTCCTACAGTCAGAGGTTGTTTCTGTCCTATATTTGCTTCTGAGAGACTAATGAGTGTGGGGGAGAGAGAGAGAGAGCCTATGATTGGTGGAACAACTCCAGACAGACAGGGTCTCTCATTCAGACTTTCCTATTCGACCATCATTTTGAAAACCGTTTCAAGAGCCGCAATCGGCTGCCTCTCCGCACATTGGACAAGACTGATGTCACAGCTCACAGGATCAACACAGTATCCACCACCTTAAACATTCACTCCCTCCACCACAGACACACAGTGGCAGCCGGGTGTACCGTCTACAAGATGCACTGCAAGAACCTACCAAGAACTTCCTTAAACATCAAGTCCCAGACCTGCAATCTCTCCCACCCAAAAGGACAAGGGTGGCAGATACATGGTAACACAGCCACCTGTAAGTTTCCCACCCAGTCACACACCATCCTGACTTGGCAATGTATCAGCTTTTCCTTCACTGTCACTGGGTCAAAATTGTGGAACTCCCTCCCTAACAGCACTGTGGGTGTACCTACACCTTGGGGACTGCAGTGGCAGCTCACCACCACCTTCTCAAGGGGCAATTAGGCATGCGTAATAAATGCTGGTCTGGCTAGTGGCCTACAGTCCAAGGATAAATAATATTCAAGGTGATGATGTTGCTGTTTCAATTTTCTGGTTCTTTTCCCTTTAAGGCATCAAATCTTAGCTGTTAAAGTAAAGATGAAGTCCCTGGTGTCCATTTTTGGACACAGTGAGATATCTGATAAGATTATTAATCATTTTCGGACAGCACCTGATCCCTGTGAGATCCTACACTGGATCCCATCCCTTGAGGAGGTTGCAGAGAAATGTTCCTGAATTTTAGCGATGGGTTTTTTATCTCAAATGTATTTGCCCCTCCTGTGTTTGGGGTGGGGTGGAAGATTGGGGGTGAAGATTAAAGGGAGGAGGATCTGAAGAGAAAATGTTTAGCTGTGATGCTCCAGTGGTGATGAATGTGGGGTTGGCTTTTGTTTTATTCATTTGTGGGACATGGGCATCGCTGGCTGGGCCAGCATTTATTGTCCATCCCTAGTTGCCCTTGAACTGAGTGGCTTGCTAGGCTATTTCAGAGGGCAGTTGAGCGTCAATCACATTGCTGTGGGTCTGGAGTCACATGTAGGCCAGACCAGGTAAGGACAGCAGATTTCCTTCACTAAAGGACGTTAGTGAACCAGATGGGTTTTTCTGACATTCGGCAATGGTTTCATGGTCATCAGTAAATTCTTAATCCGGATGTTTTTTTATTGAATTTGAATTCCACCATTTGCTGTGGCGGGATTCGAACCTGGGTTCCCAGAACATTAGCTGAGTTTCTGGATTAATAGTCTAGTGATGATACCACTAGGCCATCACCTCCCCTATGCACCATCTCATCTTTCTTCTGACCTGTGGATATGTTATTCTCCTCAATGATAGGTGTCAGTTATGAAGCTTGGTCAAGTTTACCCATCCTGATTGTCCCCTAGGGATCTCTGGGTCTATTTTCTGAGTACACTGACCCCACAGAAAGATCCCCAAACACCAGGAAAACATGTTGAGAAATGATGGGCTCCTTGGAAGACCCAGGGAAGCGTTCATGGTGAAGGTCTAAATGCTTCCACCTAGAGAGAGAGAGGCTTAGTGTGGACAACGTGTCTTCAGAAACGATATCGGCCTCGAGAGGGCAGTCTCCAGTTTGACTTGTGATGCCTTCCATAGTCAAATAGTGATCTGACCTTGTTTTAGAATCTCACATCATGAAGTACCAAGTACCTCTGTTAAGAATGTTGCTTGTCTTCACACTGACCAGTGATAATCTCTAACATCCCTCATTTCTCCCAGGTCTTCCGGACTGCGATTGAACTTGTAAATTTTTTTATGCTTTATTTCCAGGCTTTGTGATAACGCTTTGTCAGAGGCCGCAATTTATTATTTTGGACCCGCCATCGCTCAGAACCACTCTGTTACCCAGCTGTCACTGCTTAACACCTCCCTGGGAGACAAGGGTGTGAGAATGCTTACCCCATACATCAGAGATAACACACATCTGAAAGACATCAACCTAGCCAGTAATCTGATTGGCGAGGAAGCTGCCATGGACCTTGTGGAGATGATCAAGAAACATCCAACTTTAGAAAAAGTCCAGTGAGTGAACACCAATGTTTTCAGATAGAATTAACCATTCGGCATTGCTGAAGGTTAAAGACTAGCAGCTAGAGTCAACCAAACAGCCCCTCTGGTACGTTAAAGGCAGAGGGACAGAGGTGGAGAGATTCAAGCAGAGAATTTGAGAGATTAGAACAGCTGAACGCACAGCCACTAATGGTGAGAGATTAAACTCTGAGATGATCAAGAGGCTGCCTTGGAGGAATGCAGGGGGTCTCTGAGGGGTAAATAATTCATAGAATTCCTACAGTGCAGAAGGAGGCTATTCGGCCCATTGAGTCTGCACTGACTCTCCAAAGAGCATCTTACCCAGGTCCTATCCCCATAACTCTATGTATTTACCCCACTAACCCCCCAACCTATACATCTTGGAACATTAAGGGGCAATTTAGTATGGTCATTGCACCCTAACCAGCACACCTGGGGGTGGGGGGAGGGTGTCCAGGCTTGGATCACTGTGCGGAGTTTATACATTCTCCCCGTGTCTGCGTGGGTTTCCTCCGGATGCTCCAGTTTCCTCCCACAGTCCAAAGATGTGCAGGTTAGACGGATTGGCCATGCTAAATTACCCAAAGTGTCCCAGGATGTTTAGGTTAGAGGGATTAGCGGGCTAAATGTGTGGGATTGTGGGGATTGAGCCTGGGGTGGGATTGTTGTCAGTGCCGACTTGATGGGCCGAATGGCCTCCTTCTACGCTGTAGGGTTTTTATGATCTTTCAGACTGTGGGAGGCAACCAAAGCGCCCGGAGGAAACCCACACAGACACGGAGGAAAGCGTGCAGAGTGCACACAGACAGTGACCCGAGGCCAGAATCAATCCCGGGTCCCTGACGCTGAGAAGCAGCAATGCTAATCCGTTGTTGTTCATGTGAGGGAGAGGAGTGTGAAGGAGATGCTGGGAAAGGGCAGTGGGGGGATATCAAATTCTCTGCCAGTCATCAACAGACTCAAGGTCAAAATGATTAAACACTGAATAAAATGCAACTTGGAAATGTGAGAGCTTTGCGCCGTTCCTTTTAAGTTGGTTCAGCAAAAACATTGACAGCTCTCTTTGCATTGTTAGAAGTTGCAAGATAAGCCCTTAATTACTAGGTGTGGTGTTGAAATCTCAGCTTGTGTTCTTTTTGCCCACATCAGCCCTGACATCATAATTAAAGGAGTTGTTGGCCCTGTGTTTGTTGTCTTGACATTATTGTGTGGTTTGTTTGGCGCTGTAAGGCATATCGAGCGATTACTGTTTACAGAATAATGAGTGTTAGGGAGTGCCTGCATTAATCAAATCTAACCTTCATGGTGATGTGTTACAGGTCACTTGTGGCAACATGCAGATTTTTTAATATGCGTGTTGCAGTCTAGGTAGTGGTGGTAGAGGCTCCAACATTCTTCCCATTGTATGGCTAGGCAGGAATCTCTCCCACTCTCATTGCCTGTCGTTGCAAAGATTTGCAGGTTGAAGCTTGACCTGTTTGGCCGCGTTATGAGCTCCCCTTCCTTGGACGTCAAGTCCTGTGGTGGGATTCGAACCCTGAGCTTCTGGCTCACAGACAGACCCACTGTGCCACAAGACCTCAGTAACCTCAGCTGTAAGAAGTCTCACAACACCAGGTTAAATCCCAACAGGTTTATTTGGTAGCAAAAGCCACTAGCAATCTGTTGGACTTTAGCCTGGTGTTGTGAGACTTCTTACTGTGTTTACCCCAGTCCAACAAAGGCATCTCCGCATCATGACCTCAGCTGTAGCCAGAGAGATGACCGCACGTACCCTGAAAACTATTGTGTGTTTCTGTTCTTTTAATGACATACTCACCAGGAAACTTTTTATAATCCGGTTAATCGCTTAACAAGTAACAAAGTATTCCATCATGGACTGTCAGCTTTATCATGTTAACTTCCAGCTCGGGTGCAGCACAGTTGCTGTGTTTCTGCTCCCTTTAACATCCTTGGGAAATCTGTCTCCATCACAACTTCAGAACTACAGAAAGCTGGCTTTATGTGTGATACGCCCAGATTTAAAACGGTTTGGGGGCGGCATGGTGGCACAGTGGTTGGCACTGCTGCCTCACAGCGCCAGAGATCTGGGTCCAATTCCGAACACTCTGTGTGTGGAATTTGCACATTCTCCCCGTGTCTACGTGGGTTTCCTCCTGCAGTCCAAAGATGTGTGGGGGAGGTTAGGTTGATTGGCCAAGCTAAATTGGCTCTTAATGTCAGGGAGATTAATAGGATAAATCTGTGGGGATACAGGACAGGGTCTGGCTGGGATTGTTGTCGGTGCAGTCTCAATGGGCTGAATGGCCTCCTGTACTGTAGTGATTCTATGAAATTCTCTCCCTCTTCATCAATGTTCCACCTCAATTAATTTTCCCCTGTAGAAATCTATCTAAGAGTCTCACTTCAAGCTGTTGAGGCTGACTCTGCGAATGCTGAGTAATGTTTGTGTGTGTTTTGTCTCCAGCTTGTACCTGAATGAGATCAGTGATGATGGAAAGCAGAGGTTGCGGGCCCTGAGGAGGGAGCAGGATGGAGTGGAGGTTCTGGCGTCAATCACAGAAGGGTCTGACGTCTCGACCTACTGGACGCTGATCCTGAAGAACATCTCACGGAACGCAGCGAACCGGGACAAGGACCTTGTGGCTGACTACCTGACCCTGTTCCAGAAGGAGCTGAAATTCAGCCGACAGCAGACCCTAAACATCTGGAAAAAAATAAAATTCCTGCAGGTGGAAAATCGCATTGCAAACTTGCTGAAACAGATCACTGAGGAGATCTAAACCTGGGCTCCCAGCGGGACAGTGTGGTTTTCAGGAGGTTTGCACTGACTATCCTTTCAGTTCCATTACACTGGTAACGCGCAGTCTGACAAACTGTTCCCTGATTATCGAAGGGGAGGACATTCCTTGCATCCTAAGGTTCAGGTGCTGGTGGGGAGGAGAGATTGGAGACATTGGCCAGTTTATAGAACCTCACTGGACACCTCGCGATGCCCCAACCCAAACTCTCCAATATTGAATTGAATCCTCACAAGATGTGAGGGTAGCACGGCGGTTAGCAATGTTGCCTCACAGCGCCGGAGTTCGATTCCCAGCTTGGGTCATTGTCTGTATGGAGTCTGCACATTCTCCCCATGTCTACATGGGTTTCTTCCGGTTGCTTCAGTTTCCTCCCAAAAATGTGTGAGTTAGGTGGATTGACCATGCTAAATTGCCCCTTAGTGTTTGGGGGGCAGATTAGCTAGGGTAAAATACATGGAGTTATGAGAATGGGGCCTGGGTGGGATTGTGGTTGGTTCAGAGCTGATGGGCTGAATGGTCACTTTCTGCACTCTAGGGTTCTGTGTGGGGGTAGATTTTTAACTTAACACCTGGGTGTATAACGGGTGATGAATTTTAGCCTCTCCATTAAAAAATCTGAGCTTTCTAAAGCTGGTTCCTCATGGATTGAAGAAAGTTAAAAATCTCCCCGAATCCTCCAGCGTTGTCCTGGAATTCCCAGGAGTTGAAAGAATTATCCCCAGCTCACTGCAACCAGCAGAAGAATTATAGTGGAGGCTGAAAATAAATTTGTTTTCAAGGACACAGAATCATTAGAATCCACACAGTGCAGAGCGAGGCCAATATTCCCATCAAGTCTGCACCAACCACTGTCCTACCCAAGCCCTATCCCCATAACCCCATGCATTTACCCTAGTCAGTCCCCCTGACACTAAGGGGCAATTTAGCATGGCAAATCTACCTAACCCACACTTCTTTGGAATGTGGGAAGAAACCGGAGCATCCAGAGGAAACCCACACAGACACGGGGAGAATGTGCAAACTCCACACAGACAGTGACCCAAGGCTGGAATTGAACCCAGGTCCCTGGTGCTGTGAGGCAGCAGTGCCAACCACTGTGCCACCGTGCCACTCATATTTCAAGAATTTGGATTGCAAGTGAGCCTCCCAAGGCTGTTTGAATGGACAGGCTGGTTGGTCACTGGCAGTCCTGTGATGACGTCTCCAGGAACATGATCGACCACAGATGGCAACCTGTAACCCCATAACCAACTGACTGATGATGTTTAACAGAGAAATACTTGCATTTATATAGCGCTTTTCACATCCTCCGATTGTTTCAAAGTGTTCTACAGACTTTTTGGAGGTAAACTGTTGTAAAGTAGGAAACTCAGCAGCTGATCTGTGCTCAGCAAGATCCCACAAGCAGCAATGAGCAGATAATCTGTTTATTGCTTCATCAGTTTAAAGGGATAATTATTGGCCAGGTGCCAGGGAGAACGCCCCTGCTTCTCACTGCAATGGTGCCATGGGAGGCAGGTCCCCAATTTAACATCTAATGGGAAAGATGGCACTTCCCCAGTGCTGTACTGGAGTGTCAGCCTTGATTACTTTGTGTTCATCTTCTTGAAGAATCATAGAACCCTTACAGTGCAGAAAGAGGCTATTCGAGCTGCACCAACAAACCAGGCTGTGGTCAGACCCCATTTGGAGTATTGTGAGCAGCTTTGGGTCCCGTATCTAAGGAAGGATGTGCTGGCCTTGGAAAGGGTCCAGAAGATGTTCATAGGAATGATCCCTGGAATGAGGAGCTTGTCATATGAGGAACGGTTGAGGACTCTGGGTCTGTACTCGTTGGAGTTTAGAAGGATGAGGGGAGATCTTATTGAAACTTACAGGATACTGATAGGCCCTGGATAGAGTGGATGTGGACATGATGCTTCCACTAGTAGGGAAAAACTAGAACCAGAGGAAACAAACTCAGGCTAAAGTGACGATCCTTTAGAACAGAGATCAGGAGGAATTTCTTCAGCCAGAAAGTGATGAATGTGTGGAACTTTGCTGCAGAAGGCTGTGGAGGCCAGGTCATCAAGTGTCTTTAAGACAAAGATAGATAAGTTCTTGATTAATATGGGAATCAGTGGTTATAGGGAAAAGGCAAGAGAATGGGGATGAGAAAAATATCAGCCATAATTGAATAGCAGAGCAGACTCGATGGGCTGAATGGCCTAATTCTGCTCCTATGTCTTATGACAACAATCCTACCCAAGCACTATCCCCATAACCCAATGTATTTACCCTGCTTGCACCCCTGACACTTAGGGGCATGGCCAATCCGTCTAACCTGAACACCTTTGGAATATCAGAGGAAACTGGAGCATGTGCAAACCCCATACAGTCAGTTACCCAAGCCAAGAATTGAACCCTGGTCACTGGCGCTGTGAGGCCGCAGTGCTAACCACTGTGCCGTCCCACAGGGCTGTAAGGTTTCACGGTCAGTTGGAAGCCTCGACATGCTCAAGCAGAACAGGAGCTGGGGCTCCGAAATGATGGAGAATTTTCTGACCCTCACTTGTGTCTCGCAAGGTCATGTGGGATCCAACTGCTATAGCATTCCTGGCTGGTGTCTCCCGCATCTGCCTAATTCCCATTATACTTACGCTATGGTGAAGCATCTTGGGATGTTTTACTGCTTTAATGGCGCTATATAAATACGAGGCTGTTGTTTTAAAATGAATTCACAGCAGTAAAGAGGGAGCAGTAACTGCTGCCTGATTCTGCATCGAGAGCTTGTGGGAATAAGCAATACAATACTCCCCCTAGAGTGAGAACCAGATAATTACACATGGGAGATGTTACCATCTGAAAGAGTCAGTGCATTTTATTCCAAATCTCCTCGTTCATTATTCTCTTTGTAGGAATGAGGCAGCACGATGTCACAGTGGTTAGCACTGCTGCCTCACAGCGCCAGGAGCCCAGGTTCAGTTCCAGCATTGGGTGACTGACTGACTGTGTGGAGTTTGCACATTCTCCCCATGTGCTCCAGTTTCCTCCCACACTCCAAAGATGTGGCATGGTGGCACAGTGGTTAGCACTGCTGCCTCAAAGCGCCAGGGTCCCAGGTTCAATTCCGGCCTCGGGTCACTGTCTGTGTGGAGTCTGCGCATTCTCCCCATGTTTCAGAGGCTTTCCTCCCAAAGCTGTGAGGGTTAGTTTGATTGGCCATGCTAAATTGCCCCTTAGTGTCAGGGGGGACTAGGAGGTTAAATGTGTGGGATTACGGGGAAAAGGCCTGGGTGAGATCAAAGTTGGTGCAGGCTCGATGGACCAAAAGGCCTCCTTCTGCACTGTAGGGATTCTATAAGTGCTCACTCGAAAAAACTGCTCAAGTATTCAACAAAATGGGAGAGCCTATTTAGTGATGATGAAATTCATTCCAAGTTCTTGGAAAGTAAATAATGAGGATCTGTTTGGAGTGGGAGGAAGGTCAGTAATCAAAGGGACATATTGTAAGGCGATTGGTAAGAAAACTGGAGGAGAGATGAGATTTTATTTTTTGCAGCGAGTTGTTAGGATCCAAGGGCACAGCCCGTTGGAACTGAGACGAGGGGGGATTTCTTCAGCCAAAGGGTGGTGATTCATTGCCACAGAGGAGGCCGGGTCACTGAAGACAGAGATAGATAGGTTTGTGCTTGGTTATGGGGAAAAGGATGGAGAATGAGGTTGAGGAACGTATCAAATGATGGAGCAGATGCGATGGGCTGAGTGGTCTATTCTGCTTCTATATCTTATGGTAATGGTCTGGAAGGAGCTGAATGGAGGCAGATTCAACAGTAACTGACAACAGGGAATTGGGTAAACGCTTAAAGGAGGAAAAATTGCTGGACTGTGGGGAAGGAGCAGAGGGGAAGTGGGGATAATCACACCGTTCTTTCATCGAGGTGGCACAGGTACACTGGGTCAAATGGCTTCTTTCTGTGCTGTATCATTCAACACTATTTTTGACCTTGCCCTGTCGCTAGTTCAGTGCCGCAAGATGTGAATTATTTAAAGAAACAGAATGTATTTTTGGTGCTTGTTGCTGTGCAGTGCCACAGGTGTTGGTGGTTCTTGCACCGAGGAATCGTTTCATCTCAGAGTGTTTATTGACGAATTAATCATTTCCAAACTCGTCCCCCACACTCATTAGTATCAAGCATTTTGCCACGCTTTATGATTTTTTTGCCCTAGGACTCCTCGCAGGAGGCAGCACAGTGGGTTAGCACTGCTGCCTCCACAGCACCAGGAACCCGGGTTCGATTCCCAGCTCGGGTCACTCTCTTTGTGGAGTCTGCACATTCTCCCCGTGTCTGCGTGGGTTTACTCCAGGTGCTCCAGTTTGCTCCCACGGTTCAAAGACTTGCTGGTTAGGTGCATTGGCCGTGCTAAATTCTCCCTCAGTGTACCCGAACAGGTGTCGGAGTGTGGCAACTGGGGGATTTTCACAGTAACTTCATTGCAGTGAACTCGACTTGTGACTAACAAGTTTAAAAAAAAAAGGTCTCCATGGTTGTATCAGTGACATTAGCTATTCCTACTCTACACTGCTACAGGACAGAGCCGATTTTAAAGTACAAGTTGTAGCCAGAAGCAGTGGCTGGCTGGAGCTCCCCCAGTTTATAACCAAGAACTTTGAATGTTTTTCTTGACTGTGGAATTTGTTTTGAGGGTTTTGGGTATTTGGTGAGCCAGAGGCTTCATGATGGGCCAAATGGCCACGTGCTGCATTGTAATAATTCAGTTTCCAGTAGCTAATCCAGCCAGCAGAATATTTATTACCGCACTCATAAACTTCCTCCCCTTTGCCCTTGACATCTGCTCAGGTATAATCCCTCCTTCCAGGGATAGTTAACCCACCAGGATCTCCCCACGTTGCTCATGTATGAGTACAGACAGTGCATGTTGGAAGTTATTTTGTCTGTTGCCTATCCCGAGTTGCCCTTGAGAAGGTAGTGATGAGTTGCCTTCTTAAACCGCTGCAGTTCCTGGGGTGTAAGTACACCCCCACCCCTGTGCTGTTGGGGGGAGGGGGTGGGGTGTCATTCCAGCAACGACAGAAGCAACAACATTGGTCAGGACTCTTTGACCTCACCGGTGGTTGGGATTCTCCAGTCCCGCTGTTGTGAATGGAATTTGGGCTGAGTTCCAAATTCTCCGTTCCCGTGGTGAGGAGAACAAAACCGGAATTCCAAGCAGGGCTGCGAGTCGGGAAGGTTTGTGAGTTGGAGAAGGTGGTGACTCCAATGCCGGCTGTGGATAAGCCTTGTGCTGACTTTACCCAACAGAGGGCAGCAAGTAGCCAAGAGGACAATTTATTCCCCTGCTGAACCCAGGTTAGAATTCACAATTCCAAACTGAAATACGGGTTCTTTTGTCATGGCAGCGAGCTATTTGTGAAATGCATTCATTTAGCACCTGCCATGATCTCATCAAATCCCAACAGTGCAGAAGGAGGCCATTCGGCCCATCAAGTCTGCACCAACTGCTAGTCCCCCTGATACTAAGGGGCCATTTACCATAGCCAATTCACCTAACCAGCATGTCTTTCAGACTGTGGGGGGAAACCGGAGCACCCAGAGGAAACCCATGCAGACACGGGGAGAACATGCAAACCCCACACAGACAAGGAACCCAAACCAGGAATCGAACCCATGTCCCTGGCTCTGTGAAGCAGCAGTGTTTGCCACATAGGGCATCCCAGGGCATCACAAAGTATTTTATGGACAATGAAACACTTTGTACAAGTGGCAATTGAAATGTAAGAAAAATGCAACCAGTTTATTCGCAGTAAGCTCCCACAATGTGATAACTAATCAGAGCTCTTTTACTGATGTTGACTGTGGGATGACTATTATCTGGGAAAGCTGCTGCAGAATTTTTACAGCCCACTAGCGAGGGCTGAACAGACAACTCACTTGAAAGGTGGAATCTCTGGAAATGTGAGGCTCCATTACAGACTGAGGGCATCAACCTGGATAGATAAGTTTCAGTTCACTTTCTGATTGGATGTAGAGAGGGAGGATGGTTGTGTTGGGGAGCCAATGGCAGAAGGTTGGAGGCGTGATGGATAGTTGGTAACCAAAGGTGATCGGCGGAATTTTCCCATCTCACTCGCCACAGGAACCGCAGCAGGGACGGACCACCCAAAGGCTTGTTGACTCGGGTGGGATTTTCCACTCTTGGGGCGAGCGCAGCCAAAAAACCCACCCCATGTTTCTAAAGTGTTGAGAGGAATAGATAGGGTGGATTCTCAGAGGCTATTTCCCAGGGCTGAAATGGTCGCTACGAGAGGACACAGGTTTAAGGTGTTGGAGGGGTAAGTTTTTCACTCAGAGGGTGGTGAGTGAGTGGAATCAGCTGCTGTCGGTGGTGGTAGAGGCGAACTCGCTGGGGTCTTTTAAAAGACTTCTGGATGAGTACATGGGATTTAATGGGATTGGGAGTTATAGATTGTTCTATGGCCTGGTAGGTATGGATATGCTCAGTGCAACTTGTGGGCCGAAGGGCCTGTTGGTGCTGTCGTGCTTTATGTCCTATGTTCTATGTGTTGAAAAACCTCATACTTGCAACTCTACGCCTTTGTCGATTGGGCCCAACGAGCCTCGTTGAAAGAGCTAGCGAATAGCTTTACTCGTCCTGCTCTGAGCCCATACCCTCGTAACCTTCCCTTCTCAATTCCCTGTTTAACCTTTCAGGAAATGAGATTTCTGTTATCTCTTTCCCCCAACAGAAGCTCAGAGACATTCTAAGCAACAACAAGTTGTATACAGCACCTCAAAGCTAATAAAGCATGCAGAGAATGCTTCACTGGAATCTGACACTTCATGGGGTTTTAGACAAGAAATGGGATTCAGAGATTCCAGGCTGTCAGTCAGCAGCTTTTGTTTTGTTGCATTGCTGATATTTTTGTAACTAATGAGCAAAAAATGTACAAAGAAAAGGGAATAAACAGGTGGGCAGTTTTTTTTTCCGAGTTCCCGGGAGGTTAACCTTTGATCCCTGGAGAGTACAGGGCAGCCCAGGAGGGTTGGTAACTGTGCACACTGCAGAGTGTCTGTGCTAATGGCCTCCTGTGAGGTCAGGATACCAAATTCTTGATTTGAGAGGGTTTCCGCGGATAAACCCGTTTCTGTTCCAGTTGCCGCTTCACATCTGGAGCCTTCAGTTTTACTGCGCTTGAAATCTGCCAATCAAATTTAGTCCGGCTGAGGTTCTGGGCTCAATTTACTAAACCAGCGTCCTCACACTGACCTCTGCCCTCTGGAAATTTGGGTTCAGGGGTCAGTGGCCTCCAGGATTTTTGCTTTCATTCATTTTCAGAGAATATTGTGGGATTCATAAAATCCGTATACGGGATAAGCAACCTCAGGGTTGTGAATAATTTAAAAATTAGTTTTTTTTTGCACTTTTCAATATTTAGTTGAGAAAAATATCATCAAATTCAGAGATTTTTTTTGCTTTTCTGCAGTCCTGTTCTGGTCTTTGAAACTTTTGTTCAGCTTTTTTCCGTGTGTTAGCTTGTTTAGTTCCTCACTTCACTCACACCACAAGAAACACCGGTGAACAACAAACTGGGGGCAGCGAAAAGAAATCTTCCTCTCCATGATTCTCTTCCCAACATGTGTTCCAAACTTGTGGATGTTGCTTCAACTGAGAAATTACTCCCACTTTTAATCTTGTCTTTTTTTTGTGGGAGGAGGTGAGTTTACCATTTTGACTTTTGAGAGGGGGTTGTGTAAAATGGACCATAGTGTATCTCCATTTGTATTTCATCTCCATTTGATTTGACTAACCATCCAGTGGGGAATTTGGAAGAGGATGTATTGATACAGGGAATGGTGAGGATGTGGAACTTGCTATCACACTGAGTAGTTGAGGTGAATAGTGCCGATAGGTCTTTTTTTTGGTTTTATTCCAATTCAATCCAATCAAGTCCAATTCAGAGTCCTAACAAGTTGAGACATTCCCAATCCAAGCTGACGAGACAGGGCTCTCACCTCCTGTCTTGGGCTTGATCTACATGATCCAAGCTGATTGGAGTAGGCATAGCTCCTCCTCCAAGGCTTGATCTCATTTGCATCTTAGCCAGAAGGCCGAGATGCTGCTTTTAAAAATTGCTTCAAATGAAGCTGAAATATAACCTAATGACTTCAACCAAGTGCAGCATGTCAATACTACACTTGATCTTAGCCAAAAAGCCAAGAGGCGATAGGTCTTCTGGCACAGTGGGTAATGTCCCTACCCCTGGGTCAGCAGCTCCGGGCTTGAGTCACACTTCAGGACTGGATTATATCCACCCCCCTCTTATACAGAATATAACCCATCACATTTCATCCACTCTTTAGCTCCGATTAAGAGTCAAAACATTAACTCGGTCTCTCTCTCCTCAGATGCTGCCAGACCTGCCAAGTTTGTCCAGTTCATCCTGCTTTTATTCTCGAGAAAGTTAGCCTGGGCTCTGAGTTACTAGTCCAGTGACACTAACATTACTGCCGGAATTTTACCACCCTCCCATCACGGAATCGGAGTGGGCGAGAAGCAGCTAATGGCCGTTGATCTCCGGTGGGATTTTCCAGCTTCAGGGCGAGCATGGCCGGAAAATCCCACTTATTAACTCCGTTTATCTTGAATTAAAAGGGACACCGAGGATTTCTGAGTGCTGGTTTGTGTTTGCCAAACTTTTTAAGGAATGCAAACATTAACCATTTTAAATAATACGTCAGGAATAAAAGACAAGTGACTCTGGGATACGGGTATACAGTGATTGTTTTTTGTGTCTTTGGTAAATCCAGAAATGGGTTGTTGCAATAATCTAAAGGAATGGGACTGTATGTATAAATTTGAGCTGATTCTGTTCAGCTTTAATGCCATAACAAGATTTTGGAATTGAGAGAGTATTCTGTAATTAAAACAAAATCTAATTCCCTTTGTCCATCAGGATCTTTGTCTCTAACTTTGTCTCTTTATCTGATCTTCTCAATAAAATCCACCAGCGTGAGTTCTTGTCCTTTGTCCAATTCCAGTCGAACCATCCCCATTTCCAAATACACACACACACACACACACAACTTTCCGGTAGGGATTACAACAAGTCAGATTTCCTCCTGAGTTATTCTTCCCCAATACCCCAGATGATAACAGACCGAAAGGCTCATTCTTCAAACACAAGGGAAAGCAGACAGAGTTTGGTTAGCGTTTTGCAAACATCTCCATTCAGTCCATAAGTGTGACTCTGAGCATCCTGACGCTGGTGCAGAAATCTTGCTGCAGTTCACACCAATGGTGCACCCCTGCCGTGGGTTTCACCAGTGGAGAGGAGTGTGTTCAATGGGATATCCCACTGGCAATGGCAGAACCATAAGATCCCACCACCAATGAGTGGTGCACCGCATTCCACCTCCGCGAAACACACAGCAGAGAGCAAGGAAAATCCCTCCCAAAGTATTTTCATTCCCTTTGCCACTCGCAGTCCAACTTCTGTATCCTTGCTGTGCTTGGGTGGCACAGTGACCCAGGTTCAATTCCAGCCTTGGGTCACTCTCTGTGTGGAGTTTGCACATTCTCCCCATGTCTGCGTGGGTTTCCTCTGGGTGCTCGGTTTCCTCCCACAGTTCAAAGATGTGCTGGTTAAGTGGATTGGCCATGTTACATTGTTCCTTAGTGTCAGGGGGATAAGCAGGTCATGGGGATAGGGCGTGGGTGGGATTGTCGTTGGTGCAGATGCGATGGGCTGAATGGCCTCCTTCTGCAATGTTGAGATTCTATGATACACTGTTCCAAGGAAGCTCAACATAAACTTCAGAAACTGGCAACGCTTCTGTTAGATACCATCTAACAGATGGTATTCTGTTCAGCCGTCTCTGATCACAATCCCTGCTCCCATTATTTCTGTGCTGTAGCTATTAATGGTGATTCCCTTTTCTCAGTCCCATCCCTCTATAGATCCATCTTTAGTTTCTTGTCCCATTACCATGTCCCTTTGCCTTATACCATCATCAGTTTTATCAGGTAATCTTGAGCAAAATACTGCAAGTGCTGGAAATGTGAAATAAAACCAGAAAACGTTGGCAGTTCTCAGCAGGTGAGGCAGTATCCGTACAGAAAGAAACTGAGTCAATCCTTCTTGCAAACCAAGAATACGTGGAGATACCGACAAGTAGAAATCAGGGAGAGGAGCAAATATCTTCAGTGTGGACATTGCTAGAAGAGAAATGGCAGCAAATTAAACATTAATGCAAGGAAAAAGTACCATGCCAACGTCACTGTCTACAATTCCCACTGCCTTAGCAAAGCAGCTAACATAATTAAGGACCCACACACTCCGGACATTCTCTCTTCCACCTTCTTCCATTGGGAAAAAGTCTGAAGCCACGTACCAACAGACTCAAGAACAGCTTCTTCCCTGCTGCCGTCAGACTTTTGAATGGAACAACCTTGCATTATGTTGATCTTTCTCTGCACCCTCGCTATGACTGTAACACTACATTCTGCACTCTCTCCTTTCCTTCTCTATGAAAGGTATGCTTTGTCTGTATAGCACGCAAGAAACGATATTTTTCGCTGTATACTAATACATGTGACAATAATAAATCAAATCAAAGCCCTGTGACTCCCCCAAAACAGCCTCAGGGAAGATACTCTGTCAGAGAGTCGGTGCAGACTCAATGGGCCAAATGGCTTGTATTTGCACTGTAAGGATTCTATGGTCTCTAGCTGCTTGTATTCTGTCGCTCATAATAACGGAATGGAGTAAAACACTAGAGCTACATATGCCCGGTGTTAACCACAAACACAGTCTTTTTAAAAAGTTTAACATGTGAAAGCGACCAATGTGATAGCAAATTAATTCCACACAGTTAATCATCATGACAACAGGATGGAAGGAAATAGGGAGGGAGAAAGTGAAACAAAGCAACAGAAGATAAAAGGTAATCATGGAGTGATTCCCTCCCTAAACCTCCCCATCACTCCATGCTCCTTTAAGATGCTCCCTAAAACCTCCTTATTTTTGGCTTGGACCTTTAATTACAAACTGACTCAAGACATTCTATCAAAGGTTTGAATGAAGAACACTGCTGTGAATGCAAAGTCTTCCTTTGCTCTTACAATAACCAAGCTATCAGTTACTTGTTACAATATCTCCTTATATAAACTCAAACTTTAAAACAAACTCACATATGAATATATAAGCAGGATGCAGGAGTAGATCATTTGCCCCTTCCAGCCTGCTCTGCCCTGGAATGAAAAGCTTGTCATATGGGGAGTGTCTGAGAACTCTGGGTCTGTACTCATGGGGGTTTAGAAGGATGAGGGGGAATCTTATTGAAACTTACGGGATACCTTGAGGCCTGGATAGAGTGGACGTGGAGAGGGTGTTTCCACTAGTAGGAAAAACTAGAACCAGAGAGGCACAACCTCAGGCTAAAGAGACGATCCTTTAAAACAGAGATGAGGAGGAATTTCTTTAGCCAGAGGGTAGTGAATCTGTGGAACTCTTTGCCACAGAAGGCTGTGGAGGCCAGGTCATTGAGTTTCTTTAAGACTGAGATAGATAGGTTCTTGATTAATAAGGGGATGAGGGGTTATAGGGAAAAGGCAGGAGAATGGGGATGAGAAAAATATCAGCCATGATTGAATGATGGAGCAGACTTGATGGACCGAGTGGCCTAATTCTGCTCCTATGTCTTATGGTCTTATGATCCTGAATTTATGGTAAATTCAAATCTGTATCTTCCCCTGTTGAGACTGTATCTATCATCTCAGAAGGAGTTGGGTGGTTTCTGCCTCCCCAACACCTCCCCCCCCACCCCCACCCTCACTCTGGCTGGGGGTTATCTCCTGTCACTAAAACCAGAATATCTAATTACTATCAAATTGCTGTTTCTGCGAGATCGCTGTGTGTGCATTTCCTTCATTACAACAGCTACTATCCTTTAGCAAAGTGTTTAATTGGCTATGAAGAGCTTTGGGATGGCCTGAGGCCATGAAAGGCGCTATATAAATTCAAGTCATTACATGCGTTGGCATCCAATTTCTGTCTGTCTCCTCACCTGTGACAGTTTACTAGCTTAAAATCACTATATAAATGCAAGTTGTTATATAATAGAATCCCTACAGTGCAGAATGAGGTCATTCAGCCCATCGATACTGCACCGACAACAATCCCATCCAGGCCCTATCCCTATAACCCCATGTTTTTACGCCACTACTCCTCCGACATTAAGGGGCAATTTAGCATGGCCAATCCACCTAACTCACACATCTTTGGACTGCGGGAGGAAACTGGAGCACCTGGAGGAAACCCACGCTGACATGGGGAGAATGTGCAAACTCCATGCAGACAGTGACCCAAGCTGGAATCGAACCCGGGTCCCTGGCGCTGTGAGGCAGCAGTGCTAACCACTGTGCCACCATGCCATCCATGATGGGTTGAATGGCCTTATTCTCTGCTGTAAGACTCTGTGATTCAGTGGAACTGAAAACCGCGAAAGGTGCATAATAAGCAGTTGAATCACTATCACCTGCTTTCCATAACCAAATACTAGTTGCACACTGTTTAATGCAGTATCTGTACTCCTCAAGGAGAGAGGCACAGTGCTGGGGAACAGCACATTCTCACATCTGAGTCATTTGTCACCCGGTGCCAGCATCGGATAAAACTTAACATAAAATCAGCAACTTACACAACACTGAAACAGGCCATTCAGCCCCACTTGTCTATCCTACTAAGCTTCAAGACTGACCCCTCTCCAGGCACTTTAGATTCACATAAACCTCAGGTAATCATGTGATTTCATCAAACTGTACCTTTAAGTAAAATACGCAAGACAAGTTTAGCGATTTAACTGCTGTAATGCAGTGAAGCAATTTGCATTTTTTTTGCAGATCCCAGCTGCTTTTGGGTAAATGGTGGTGCAAATGTTACAGGTTTCACAAGGTAAAGCTCACACTAACCCTCCTCACTTCCTGCAACTGTACATTAGTCCACATTCAGAAGCAGAGACAAGCTCAGCCTGTAACTGAAGAGACAGGAACTGAAAGGACATGGAGGTCCATGGATCCAAACCTTGTACAGGTGAGTGGGTGGCAGCTTGAGTAAGAGCTGTTAACATGTGTTAGTAAGCCTTACATATCAGGAAGAGTTTGCATACCACAGGCCTATCTGAACTGTGTTGGCCTATATCACCTGAGGATAAACAACAATGACAGATCTGTACATCTTTTACACGTACACACTCAAAACCCAGCTCCAATTCATCCCCCAACTCTCTGACTGATGATCTTTTGTCGGTGTTGGAATTTAACTAGTGACAACTTTGTATTGGACGTAATGGGACGAATGGTAACTAGCTGTAAGAGTCAGCTGACTCAGTAAACCAATTACAGAATGATGTGATGATCAGCTGACCAGCCGATGCACTATAAATAAGAACCTGTTGGGAACTGTGGGGAGCTTGGAGTGGCCCAGGGTGAGGCCCCCAAGCTAGGAGTAATGAAGTTTCTTTACTAAACCCTTTCTTTGATTTATAAGTTGGAGTAAGTTTTGTTAAATTTTTATTGTCTGCATTTGAAGAATTCCTTCTGAAGAAGCAGTCTGACATGTAGAGCCCAAGGGGCAGAAAGTTTCTCCAGCTGAATATTGGGAAGACTGAAGCCATTGGCATGAATTTTCTAGTCCTTCCTGGTGGTGTGATCTTCCAGTGCCGTGAAGTGTTAATGTAAGCCTATTTGCGACACTAGTAAATAACTTTAAACTTTTACTTCTCATGAAAGCACTGACTCTTGGGTCTAAATTCATACCGGAGCAGCTCTCCAGTATATCTCTGATGGATAACCCTAAGGCAGTGACTCCACAAACCATTCAATCATTCTGGCCTCCAATGCATCCCGAGTATCTTCACTCTAAGATAGGCAGCCATGCCTTCTGTTCCCTGAGCTCTGGAATTTCTTCCCTAAGCCTCTCTGACTCTCTCCTCCAAAATGCCCCTTAAAACCTATGTATTTATAGGATGTGAGTGGGTGGCTTGGCCCATTTCTAATTGCCCCTGTTAAGGTTGCGGTGAGCTGCATTCTTGAATGGCTGCAGTGATGTGACATAGGTACATCCGCAGTCCTGTTGGGAAGGGAATTCCAGGATTTTGACCCAGCGAGAGTGAAGGAATGGTGATATATTTTCAAGTCAGGATGGTGAGTTACTTGGAGGGAAGCTTGTGTTCCCGAAGTATCTGATGCTCTTGTCCTCCCAGGTGGTAAAGCTCATGGGTTCTGAAGCTGCTGTTGAAGGAATCTTGGTGATTTTGGTCACCTGCCCTATTAATCCCTGGAGTTTAAAGTTTATTTATTAGTTTTACAAGTAGGTTTTTCAAAACTGCAATGAAGTTGCTGTGAAAATCCCCTAGTTGCCACACTCTGGCACCTGTTCGGGTACACTGAGGGAGAATTTAGCTTGGCCAATGCATCTAACAGCACATCTTTTGGAGGAAACCGGAGCACCCAGAGGAAACCCATGCAGATACGGGGAGAACGTGAAGATTCTGCACAGACAGTGACCCAAGCCAGGAATCGAACCTGGGTCCCTGGCGCCGTGAGGCAGCAGTGCTAACCACTGTGCCACATTGGAACTGCTGCCTCACAGCGCCAGGGACCTGGGTTCAATTCCAGCCTTGGGTGACAGTGTGGAGTTTGCATGTTCCAGTAACCACTGTGCTGCCCCCAGGACATTAGAACATTTGGCTAACAGTTTAGTTAAGTTAGTAGATTTTAATGAGCATCTTAAAAGGAAGAGAGAGGGAACCGGGGCAAATCCAAATCTCAAGGCCTTGATGAGCAGGTGAAGGCATGGCTGGTGGGATGAAGCAAATCTGGGATTCGCAAGAAGTGGAAATTGGAGGAGCGTGGAGGTCCCAAAGGGGTGTACAGCTGAAGGAGTTTCCAGAGATAGGGAGACCGAGGCCATGAAGAAATTTGAAAAAGAGGGTGAGAAATTTAAAATTTAACTGTTGCTGGACTAGGAGTCAACGTAGATCAGTGAACATTGGGATGGTAGATGAATGGAACACCCGGAGGAAACCCACGCAGACATGGGGAGAATGTGCAGACTCCACACAGACAGTGACCCAAGAAATAGAGAAAGCTAGGAAGGAAAGATCAATGTGCATCTGTTAAGGGCAATGTGTCTTTCACAGTTTGTTGCTGTTTGCACTCTGCACAGTATTCATGAGCACTCTCTGCTTCTGGGGAATGAGTAAGTCAAATGTTGTCCTGATGACTTGGGATCCTAAGACTTTTAACCAGTGCTGCTGGTGAACTTATGTTCCTCTGCTGTCTTTATTCTTCTAGGTGGTAGAGGTTGCCGGTTTGGAAGGTGCTATTGAGTTGCTGCAGCACTTGTAGGTGTTATATGCTGCAGTCATGGTGTAGGACTGTTGGATGGAGTGAATATTGCAGTGAATACATGCACATTGCAATGAGAATAATCATGTGATGTTAATCAGTGTAAATGGAGTCCCGTGGAGCTCCCTCCATTTTAAATTCTAGCCTTTAAATTATATTTCGATACATAGACAAACCAACGTTACAGCCCTATTTTTGTCACCCTTAGAAATTAACTTGATAAACAGGAAGCGGCCACTAATAAAACAGGAAATGTGGGACTGTGCATCAGCAGGAAATGTCTGTGACGGAAGTTCACTGGGGTATGATCAGTCCAAACAGGGTTTGCAAATGCTGTGCAGAACTTGCACTCTGATCCAATACTTTGGGATGCACTTTGCAATTCATTGCACACACCACCCTGATTTACAGATACTGCAGCCATTTGTTCCTCATCATCATTGGGTTCAAATCCTGGCAGTCTCTTTAAAGTTCAAGCTTATTTATTGGTCGCAAGTAGGCTTACATTAACACTGCAATGAAGTTACCTTGAAAATCCCCAAGCCGCCACGCTCCAGCGCCTGTTCAGGTACACGGAGGGAGAATTTAGCATGGCCAATACACCTAACCAGCATGTCTTTTGGACTGTGGGAGGAAATCGGAGCACCCAGAGGAAACCCATGTAGACACAGAGAGAACGTGCAGACTCTGCACAGACAGTGACCCAAGCTGGGATTCGATCCCTGGCGCTGTGAGGCAGCAGTGCTAACCACAGTGCGACTGTGCTGCCCGTGCACTGTGGCTACACCTATACCAGACTGGAGCAGTTCAAGACTCATTGCCAGGGACAACTAGAGAATAGGTAATAAATATCGGCCTTGCCAATGAGGTACCAATCCAATGAAATCATTTTTTAAAAAATGGCTTGCAATTTGATGGAGCAACCATCCTTATCCTCTACAGAAACAAACTATCGGCCCAACCACTCAGTGTTGGTGCTCATGCTCCACTCCAGCCTCCCCCCATCTTTTCCACTCTAAATCTACATTGTAAGTAACGCTCTATTCCCTTCTCCTTCATTTGTTGTCCAGATTCCCATTTAATGCATCAACATCACCAGTTGCAGCAAAACCACCACAAAGCCTAAAAGGAATGAAACCCGGATGATCAACCAGACCTCGACCTGGGCACTGGAAAGGGCAATGGCAAAACCAGGCCTTTCAACTCTGCCAAGTCCTCCTTACTAATATCTGGGGGCTAGTGTCAAAATTGAGAGAGCTGTCTTAAGACTAGTCAAGAAACAGCCTGACACAATCACACTTACAGGTAATGTCCCAGATACCACCACTCGTCTCACCGGTTGTGCAAATCCATCATGGAGGAGAAGCACACTGATATCCAGTGGGGAGGGAGTTGCCCTGGGAGTGCTTAACATCGACCATGAAATCTCATGGCATCAGGACAAACATGGACAAGGAAACCTCCTGCTGATGACCACCCATGGTGCCAACCATCTCCCCGTCCCTCCCCCACTCAGTTGACAAGTCAGTGCTCCTGCATGTTGAACATCAATTGGAAGAATGGCTAAGATTGGCAAGGGCACAGGATGTACTATAGGTACAGAACTTTCTGTGACCATCACAAAGAATGGTGCGGTGGCACTTCTTATGTGTTATAACTGAGGTGGAAGGAGTGTGATTTCTCCAGCTCCACTAGTCCACAGATCATAGAGTCATGGGGGCTTACAGCATGGAAACAAGCCAAGGCTGGAATTGAACCCGGATCCCTGGTGCTGTGAGGCAGCAATGCTAACCATTATTCCACCATGCTGCCCCATGATGAGAGTTTTTTTTAATTTTGGGGGGATTATGTTTATATTCTGTGTAGGTAAAGAAGGCTGTGTGCATCCAAGATTAATTAAACATGGGGAAGGTTACCAGAGACAGGATGTCTGTGAGGGCTAAGAGATGAAACGTTAAAGGTATTAGGTTGATACATTTGTAATGAGAGGTTATAGTGGGTTTGAGTTACAAGTAAAAAGGTTGGATCTAAAATTTGCATTGTGGGATAAAGGGAAATTGTTATTATCAGCTGTTGAATTTCAAAAGGGAGTTCAAAAGGTCATCTGGGATTATGGCAACTTTACCTTTTAAGACAGGTGACCAATAACCTGGTCAAAGAGGCAGGCTTTAAGGAGCATCTTAAAGGAGGAGATAGAGATAGAGAGGCACAGAGGTGGAGGGCGGAAACTCCAGAGATTAGAAGCTCAGCAGAACAAGGCACTGCGTTGGGGTGATTAAAACCAAAGGTGGGAGAGAGGTCGGAATTAGAGGAGGACAGAGAACTTGGAGGGTTGTGGAGTTGAATAGACTTGAACTTCTAACTGAGAGGTAAGAGTTCTACCAACTACCCCAAAACTGAAACAGCTGTATGGTACTTCTTTATCCGATAGCCGGGCACTTGTTATAATGATGTGGAGATGCCAGCATTGGACTGGGGTAAGCACAATAAGAAATCTCCCAGACAGAGAATCTCCAAAAAGATCACGCATATCAACACAGACATCATTTAACCTGGCATTGTGAGACTTCTAATTGCACTTGTTAAAATACAGCGGAAGATGTTTGTGAGAAATTCAACAACAAAATCTCTGGGAAATATTTTTATTTCCAGAGAAGAGGTTAAAAATTAACAGCAACATTGGCAGCGGGAAAAGGAGGAATTCCATCACCTTTCTCTGATTAAGGGAAGCTATTGTCAGACTAGTCTGACTCTGGCCTTTAGCCAACACCAGCCAGTGCTCCCATTCATCAAACCTTGGATAACAGAGACAGTTGTTACTACGTCAGCATTTAAACAAACAACTAATGCTAGAAAAAAAGCATCCTCATTACACAATCGAGGCCCGATTTTAACCCCACCCAAATCCTGACCAATGAGAATAGAGTGTGAAGGGAAGTTAAAATGGTCAGCGACCTATCTAGCCCCACCCCCACTGACCTATCACCATGTATTACTTTAACAGAGACTAGGGATGGCATGGTGGCACGGTGGGTAACGCTGCTGCCTCACATCTCCTGGAATCGATTCCCAGCTTGAATGACTGTCTGTGCAGAGTTTGCACGTCCTCCCTGTGTCTATGTGGGTTTTTTCCAGGTGCTCCAGTTTCCTCCCACAATCCAAAGATGTTCGGGGTTGGCTGCATTGGGGATGCTAAATTGCCCCTTAGTGTCCTGGGATGCGTAGGTCAGAGTGATTAGTGAGGTAAATATGTGGGGTTACAGGAATAGGGCCTGGGTGGGATTGCTGTCAGTGCAGACTTGATGGGCCGAACGGTCTCCTTCTACACCGTAGGGATTCTATGATTCTTTCTATACCCAGGTCAGACTGAGAGGCTCTCATGCCAGGCAGCCACAAAGTTCCTGAATCTACCTGCACAAGTTCCTGAGTCCTCACCTCATGGCCTCTTGCCTCCATCTCCCCCCACCTCCCCCAGCCGCACACTTCCACTAGCATGGACACAATGGGCCAAATCCTCTCCTCTATAACTGTTCTGTGATTCTGTGATTAAAGTGACAGGATTATCTTGAAAATCAATTGTTCAGTTACCTACCAGCCTGACTATACTGACCCCAGGTTTGGGTGGGGTGCCATGCCTCAGCTATTTGAATAAGTTTTAAGTTTAAGTTTTATTTACTAGTGTCACAAGTAGGCTTCCATTAACACTGCAACGAGGTGAAAATCCCATAGTCGCCACACTCCGGTGCTTGTTCAGGTACACAGAGGGAGAATTTAGCACGGCCAATGCACCCTAACCAGCGCATCTTTCAGACTGTGGGAGGAAACCGGAGCACCTGGAGGAAGGTGATCACTGTCACTAGAGAGGTAGTGCTCGATAGACTAGTGGGACTGATGGTGGACAAGTCCCCAGGACCGGATGGAATGAATCCCAGGGTTCTGAAGGAAATGGCAGAGGTGATAGTGGATGCCTTAGTGATTATTTTCCAAACCTCGCTGGATTCCAGGGAAGTGCCGGAAGATTGGAAAACGGCTAATGTTACGCTGTTGTTTAAAAAGGGTAGCAGGCAAAAGGCAGGGAATTATAGGCCGGTTAGTTTAACGTCTGTTGTAGGAAAAATGCTTGAATCCATCATCAAAGAAGAAATAGCGAGGCACCTTGAGAAGAATTGTTTGATAGAACAGACGCAGCACGGATTCATTAAGGGGAAGTCGTGTCTGACGAATTTATTGGAATTCTATGAGGATGTGTCTAGTGCGGTGGACGGAGGGGAACTGGTGGATGTGGTGTTTCTCGATTTTCAGAAGGCGTTTGATAAGGTGCCTTATCAAGGTTGTTACAGAAGGTTAGGGGGCATGGAGTTGGGGGGAGGGTGTTAGCGTGGATAGAGGATTGGCTGTCAAATAGGAGGCAGAGAGTAGGTGTCAATGGGTGCTATTCGGATTGGCGGTTGGTGACTAGTGGAGTGCCCCAGGGATCAGTGCTGGGGCCTCAGCTATTTACCATTTATATAGATAATCTGGAGGAGGGAGCTGAGTGTAGGGTGTTGAAATTTGCTGATGACACAAAGATAAGTGGAAAAGCAAATTGTGCGGAGGGTGTAGAAAGTGTGCAGAGGGATCTAGATAGGCTAAGTGAGTGGGCGAGGACCTGGCAGATGGAATACAATGTTAGCAAGTGTGAGATTATCCACTTTGGCAGGAATAATAGTAGGAGGGACTACTACATACAGGGCGAAAAGCTGCAGCATGCTATGGTGCAGAGGGACCTGGGGGTCCTTGTGCATAAGTCGCAAAAACCCAGCCTACAGGTGCAGCAGGTGGTCAGGAAGGCGAATGGGATGCTGGCCTTCATAGCGAGGGGGATTGAATATAAAAGTAGGGAGGTCTTGCTGCAACTGTACAGGGCACTGGTGAGGCTGCAGCTGGAGTACTGTGTGCAGTTTTGGTCGCCGTACTTGCGCAAGGATATTTTGGCCTTGGAGGGAGTGCAGAGGAGGTTTGCTAGGCTGATACCGGAGTTGAAGAGGTTGAACTATGAAGAGAGGCTGAATAGACTGGGCTTGTACTCGTTGGAGTTTAGAAGGATGAGGGGGGATCTTATTGAGACGTATAAGATGATGAAGGGGATGGATAGGGTAGAGGTTGAGAGGTTCTTCCCGCTCAGAAAGGACCACAGGACTAGAGGGCACAGCCTCAAGATAAGGGGAGGTGCAGTTTAGAACGGAGTTGAGGAGGAACTTCTTCACTCAAAGGGTGGTGAATCTCTGGAATTCTCTGCCCATTGAAGTGGTGGAGGCTGCCTCACTAAATATATTTAAGACGCGGGTAGATAGGTTTTTGGTAGGCAAGGGGATTAAGGGTTATGGGGAGAGGGCGAGAATGTGGAACTGAGCCACTTCAGATCAGCCATGATCTTATTGAATGGTGGGGCAGGCTCGAGGGGCTAGATGGCCTACTCCTGCTCCTATTTCTTATGTTCTTATGTTCAAAACCCACGCAGACATGGGGGAATGTGCAAACTCCACACAGACAGTGACCCAAGTCAGGAATCAAACCCAGGTCCCTGGCACTGCAAGGCAGCAATGCTAACCATTGTGCCACCCACAAGACCCAAGAGATAATGTGGTGCAGGCTTCACATTAGTGAGCTTGCCACCCCTCATCCCTTGCCTTAAACACATTCACCCTTTAGCCTCACTCTTAACCTTTGTGAAATACAGATCTATTCTGGACATTATAGTACATTACAATAATATAAATTACTGCGGGTGCTGGAATCTGAAACAAAGATGGAAAATGCTGGAAAATCTCAGCAGGTCTGACTGTGTCTGATTTGATTTTGATTTATTATTGTCTCGTGTATTAATATGCAGTGAAAAGTATTGTTTCTTGCACGCTATAAAGACAAAACATACTGTTCATAGAGATATGTGGAGAGAGAATAGAGCCACCATTTCAAGTTGGGGATGACCCTTCTGGCATTATTCTCTCTCCACAGATGCTGTCAGAGCTGTTGAGATTTTCCAACATTTTCTATTATTGTTAAAGTACATGGCGATATGTGCGCACATTATAATAAGTTATTCATTAATTAATCCTATTAAAAATTTCAGAAGAAACCTCTTTACCCAGAGCTTGATGCAAATGTGGACCTCACGAGCTTAAGGAGTAGTTAAAATAAATAACATAATGTCCGTTCTGGTGACACATTAAACCCAGGACCCATGTGTGCTTGGGTGAACGTTAAAATCCCATGGCACAATTCCAAAGAAGGGCAGAGGAGTCCTCCCAGTGTCCTGGTCAATGTCTGTCCCCCATCAGCATTACAAGACAAGCAGATTATACAGTCATGATCACATTGCTGTTTGTGGAAGTTTGATGTGTGTAAATTAGCGGCTGTGTTTATTCCATTACAACAGAGACTCCACTTCCACAGAAACTCCTTTTTGCTGTAAAGCTCTTTTGGATATGGGGTAGTTGAGAAAATCTGTTTTTTCCTTTCTTCGATGTTTTAAAGATATGTTTGGATAAACACATGAGGAAGATAAGAATCGGAAGAATAAGTGGCAGCGTGGCACAGTGGTTAGCGCTGCTGCCTCACAGTACCAGGTACCCCAGATTCGATTCCAGCCTTGGGTGACTGTGTGGCGTTTGCATATTCTCCCCATGACACAAAAACCATCAGAAATGTTGGGGGAACAACAGGGTTTAGTGAGAGGGGGGAACTGAAGGAAATCAGTATTAATAGACACCGCTCAACATTCACCAGGCAGGAATGTTCCCTTCCAGTCAGGGAACACTTCAGTGGTCACGGGCATTCAGCCTCTGATCTTCGGGTAAGCGTTCTCCAAGGCGGCCTTCACGACACACGACAGCGCAGAGTCACTAAGCAGTAACTGATAGCCAAGTTCCGCACACATGAGGATGGCCTCAACCGGGATCTTGGGTTCATGTCGCACTATCTGTAACCCCCACAACTTCCTGGGTTTGCAAAATCTCACTAACTGTCCTGGCTGGAGACAATTCACACCTCTTTAACCTGTGCTCAACCCTCTCTCCATTCACATTGTCTGCATCTGTAAAGACTTTATTATCTGTTAAGACTCACATTCCAACCATTATCTTGTAATTGAGTTTGTGTCTATATATGCCCTGTTTGTGAAACAAATCCTGCACTTACCTGATGAAGGAGCAGTGCTCTGAAAGCTCGTGCTGCCAAATAAACCAGTTGGACTTTAACCTGGTGTTATGAGACTACTTACAGTATTAATAGAGAAATGGTGTTTGGGGAGTTGATGGTATTAAAGGAGAATAAGCCCCCAGGGTCTGGTAATCTAAATCCCAGAGTACTTAAAGATGTGGCCCAAGAAACAGTGGATGCATTGGTGGTCATTTCCATGATTCTATAGATCCTGGAACAGTTCCTACAGGCTAATGTAACATTACTATTTAAAAAGGAAAGTAGAGGGAAAATAGGGAATTATAGACCAGTCAGCCTGATGTCAGGAGTGGGGAAACTTTTAGAGTTTATTATCAAAAATTTTATAGCAGGGTACTTGGTAAACAATGGTAGACTCAGACAGAGTCCAAATGGATTTACAAAAGGGAAATCATATTTGACAAATCTCCTGGAATTCTTCAAGGACAGAACTAGTAGATTTGATCGGGGGAGCCAGTGGATGTGGTTTATTTGGACTTTCAGAAGGCCTTCGGCAAAGTCCCAGACAGAGAAGGTAAGCATGCAGGTACAGCAGATAGTAAAGAAGGCAAATGGTATGTAGGCCTTCATAGTGAGAGGATCGAAGTACAGATGCAGGGATGTCTTGCTGCAATTGTACAGCAACTTGGTGAAGCCACACCTGTGATACGGTTTTGATCTCCTTATCTGAGGAATGATGTTCTTGCTATAGAGGGAGTGCAGTAAAGATTTACCTGACTAATTCCTGGGAAGGTGGGGCTCACGTATGAGGAAAGATTGAGTCGGTCAGGATTATATTTCGCTGGTGTTTAGAACCCAATAGCCTGATCTCCTTTCCCCCGGTAGGGGGTGGATCTCATAGAAACCTATAAAATTCTAACAGGACTAGACAGTGTGGATGTAGGAAGAATGTTCCTGATGATGGGAGTGTAGTGTCCAGAACCAGAGGTCATAGTTTAAGGATGTGGGGTAAACCTTTAGGACTGAGATGAGGAGAAATGTCTTTACCCACAGGGTGGTGAATTTGTAGATTTTGCTACCACAGAAAGCAGTTGAGGCCAAAAAGTTGTGTATTTTCAAAAAGGAATTAAATATAGCACTTGGGGTGAAAGAGATCAAAGATACGGGGGAAAGGAGATCAGGCTATTGAGTTGGATGTTCAGCCATAGAATCATAGAATCCTATAGTACAGAAGGAGGTCATTCGGCCCATCAAGTCTACACCAACCACAATCCCACCCAGGCTCTATCCCCACCACCCCATGCATTTATCCTAGCTAGTCCCCCTGACACTAAGGGGTAATTTAGCATGGCCAATGCACATCTTTGGACATAGGGAGGAAACTGGAGCACCCATAAGAAACCCATGCAGACACGGGGAGAATGTGCAAACTCCACACAGACAGTCACCTGAGGCTGGAATTGAACCAGTGCTAATCACTGTGCCACCATGGTATGATGTGGGTATGCCGGCGTTGGACTGGCGTAAACACAGTAAAAAGTCTGACAACACCAGGTTTTAGTCCAACCTATTTATTTGATAATATACTCACTAGCTTTCGGGGTTACCCCCTTCGTCAGGTGACGAAGGGGGTAACCCCGAAAGCTAGTGAGTATATTATCAAATAAATAGGTTGGACTAAAACCTGGTGTTGTCAGACTTTCCACCATGGTATGCCATAATCATAATGAAAAACAGAACAGACTCAAAGGGCAGAATGGCCTCCTCCTGTTTCTATTTTCCAAGTTTCTATGTTTCTATCTAAATCTGCGTGGGTTTCCTCTGGGTGCTCTGTTTTCCTCCCACAGTCCAAAGATGTGCAGGTTAGTTGGATTGGCCATGGTAAGAGCGCTGGGTTATGGTGATAGGGCAGAGGGGAGAATATCGCTTCTGGTTAGTTCTTCCACTCGTTTCAATGTTCTTTGCTTTGTCAGTTTCAGCTTTACTGGTCAACTACCTTTGACATAAATTACAGAACAAGTGATCTAGAAAGTAGATCATAAATCTTACTGTTGTGAAATAGCCAATGCCTTAAGCTCCTTACTCTGATGCCAGCAACTGAGAAAGACCTGCATTTATATAGCACCTCTTGTGGCCTCAGGGACATCCTAAAATACTGCAGAGCCAATGAAGTCCTTTTGAAGGGAGTCACTGTTGCAATGTAGGAAATAGAGCAGCTAAGTTTGTACACAGCAAGATCCCAGTGTTACACTAATTACTTCGATAATCTGGTGTATTTCTGATGTTCATTCATTGAATCATATACTGCAGAAAAAGCCTTTCGGCCCATCGGGATGTACTGACAAGTGAGAAACGCCTGACTTCCCATCTAATCCCATTTCCCAGCACTTGGCCCATAGCCCTGAATGTTATGATGTGCCAAGTACTCATCCAGGTACTTTCTAAAGGATGTGAGGCATCCCACCTCCACCACCCTCCCAGGCAGTGCATTCTAGACAGTTGCCACCCTCTGGGTAAAAAAGCTTTTCCTCACATCCCCCCTAAACCTCTTGCCCCTCACTTTGAACTTATGACCCCTCATGACTGACCCTTCAACTAAGAGAAGCAGCTGCTTCTTATTCACTCTGTCTCAGTCCCTCATAATCTTGTAGACCTCAATCAGGTTGGCCCTCAGTCTTCTCTGCTCCAGTGAAAACAACGCAAGCCTATCCAACTCAAACGTTCCGTCCCAGGGACATCCTGGTGAACCTTCTCTGTATCCTTTCCAGTGCAATCCTTGGTTGAATGTCCAAAGATAGGTGGGTGAGGTTGATTGGCCTTGCCAAATTAGTGTCAGGGGGATTAGCAGAGTAAATGCGTGGGGTTGCTGGGTACAACCTGAGTGGGTTGTTGTCAATGTAGGCTGGATGGGCCAAATGGCCTCTTTCTCCACTGCAGGGATTCCACTCCCTCCCCAAAACTGGAAAATCCTGCCTGAGGTCAACAGACATTTCCTGGGCCGCCCCTCACCTGCTCCGATCCCCATGGTGGGCTGAATGGGAAAATTTGTCCCTGTGACTCAATAAATATTGACCAGGGCACCAAAGAACCGCCCCCCCCCCAACCCCATTCTTCAAAAACGATGGCATGGAGTCTGTTACATCCAACATCAGGGAGGTCAGGTATTTCTCGCTTGTCAGTACAGATGCGATGGGCCGAAGGGCTTTTTCTGCACTGCATTATTCTGTGAACCAACATCACAAAAACAGATTATCTAAGTGATTAGTGTAACACTGGGATCTTGCTGTGTACAAACTTAGCTGTTCTATTTCCTATATTGCAACAGTGACTCCCTTCAAAACGACTTAGAACATAGAACATTACAGCGCAGTACAGGCCCTTCAGCCCTCGATGTTGCGCCGACCAGTGGAACCAATCTAATGATCCTCTAACCTAAACTATTCCCATGTTATCCTATCCACTGACCATTTGAACGCCCTTAAAGTTGGCCAGTCCACAACTGCTGCAGGCAGGGCATTCCACGCCCCTACTACCCTCTGAGTAAAGAAACTTCATTGGCTTTGCAGTATTTTCGGATGTGCTGAGGTCATGAGAGGTGCCATATAAATGCAAGACTTTCTCAGTTGCTGGCGTCAGATTAATGGACATCTGCGACAGAGCAGCACTCCCACAGTACTGTCCAGTGGGACTGAAAGCTTGAGGTGGGAATGCCACTTGGTGAGCATTGCCTGACACCTGCTGATGTGAGGACAGACCTGCCGGAGCTGGAAGTGGTTCAGACTGGGCAGGGCAGGGCAGGAGGAGGCTGCGGTTGTGTGTAAAGACAGAGCACTGTGTCTATGGCACACACAGGGGAGGAGGGAGCCATGCAGGTTAGGGTGGGGTGCTGAGCTGAACTCCTGTGGGGAGGGCAAGAGATTCCCTCGCTGCCCTGTTAGCAACCTGCGAATCATTGCGTGAAATTAATTGGCAAAAACAGAGGCAAAGAGAGGGTACTTTCCCAGCTCCTGATGTGAGGAAGCCAGCAGAGGCGGAGGTGTGCGAGACCCAGTGTAATCTGATGGTGTTTAAATATTAAACATCCTGCGCTGGGACATTAAACTTCGCTCTTTCATGTGATAAGGGGCTGTCTTTATAACTAAACCGTACCTTCACCCCTCCGACCAGAACCGTCTCAGAAAGCAAGATCCAAACATGAAGGAACAAAACGGTATGTAAAGAATCTTTCATTTTACCAGCGAGGCTTGTGAATGCATTTTAAAAAAAAAGATTTGTGAAGACTTATCCTGTTGCAATGTGTGTGTGTGCATGGTGAAGCAGGGAGAAGAGAGAGAAGGAGACTGCTTTACTCCTCGGCTACCCTCATCCCGCTCTGTTCTCGCCACCAGTCCCAACTGTTTTGTATTAATAATTGACAAAGCGCAATAAACGCCTGCTTTCTCAAGACAGCACTAATACTCTGTTTCTCCTCAAATCAGGAGTACTGAGAGAGAACAGTCACACTTCACAAAGAGTCACTGGATTTAATTCTCAGGCATCCACATGATTCCAAGAGCAGGATTTATTTCCTGCAATGAGCAAGTCCCAGCTCCAAGTGTGGACAAAGATTAGTCTGCACTGGAATAGTTCCATCTCCACTGGGCGTAGGCTAGAACATTCAAATGTTATCTCTGATCGAAGTGCTGGAACTTTAGACTCTTATACCCCTCCACATGAAGAATCCAAAGTTTAACATTGAGTGGAGTAGACTTAATTTTATTGATATTTTTCAAAGCTTTAATCATAAGGATGCGAAAGTGTCGGCGAGGAGACGCCAACGAAAGATCAGGTGATTATTCCCAAGGCTGAGAAGCTTCAGTTAGATAGATAGGTTGGAGAAGTTGAGATTGTTTTGCTTGGAGAAGAGGAGACTGAGGGAATAGAAGCAGGAGTAGGCCACCAGACCGTTCCTGCCCTGCCATTCAGTACGATCGCAGCTGATGTGTGCTGGCCTCAACTCGTTTCTCTTCCATTTCCCCAGACCCCTCTATTCCTCGATCTATCAAATATTTATCCACCTCCACTTTAAATACTTCTAATGATCCAGCCTCCACTAACCTTTGGAACAGAGAATTCCAGAGATTCACCCCCTCTGCGAGAAGAAATTTCTGTACACCTCAGTTTTAAATGACCAGCCCTGTATCTTGTAGCGATGTCCCCTTGTTCAAGACTCTCCCACTGGTGAAAACATCTCACCGTCTACTCTGTCAAGCCCCCTCAGGATCTTATATGCTTAAATAAGGTCACCCCTCACTCTTCTGAATTCCAAGGAGTATAGACTCAAACTATTTAGACTCTTTTAATAGGACAGCCCTCTGACCCCAGGAATTAGCCTGGTGAATCTCCTTTAGACTGCCTCACATGTTATTATATCCTTTGTAAGTTAAAGGAACAAAACTCTGTATTATTCCAGACCTCACCAACATCCTGTACAATTGCTGCAAAACCTCCCTATTTTTGAACACTAATCCTTTTGCAATAAAGGCTAAAATTCCATTTGCCTTTGTAACTTGTTGGACCTGTCTGCTAGCTTTTTATGATTTATGCACTTGAACGCCTAGCTCCTTCTGCATTCCAGTCACCTGCAGTCTCTCTCCATTTGGAAAAGAGTTTGCCTTTGATTCCTTCTACCAAAGAACATGACCTCACACTTCCCCATGTCAAACTCCATTTGCCAGGTTTTTGCCCAATCTATCTATAGCCCGTTACAGGATCATAACATCCTCATCACAACCTGCCCTTCTATTTATCTTCATATCATGGGAAAATGTGGAAACCTTACATTCTGTTCCTTCCTCCAGGTCATTAATGTAAATAGTGAACAATTGCAGGCCAAGATCTGATCCCTGCGGTACTCCACTAGTTATATCTTTCCACTCTGAAAAGGACCCATTTATTCCAATTCCCTGTTTTCTATGTGACAGCCAGTTTTCAATCCATGCTAACCCACTTCCTCCAATCCCATGGGCTTTTACTGTGTGCACCAGCCCCTTATGCAGCACTTTGTCAAATGCCTTTTGGAAATCTAAATACACTAGATCTACTGGTTCCCCTCTGTTATCCTTGTTCTATCCTCAAAGAATTTGAGCAAAGTTGTCAAACATGATTTATCTTTCATAAAACCATGTTGATTAGGTTTGATTATATTCAACTTTCCTAAATGATTAGTTATTTCCTCTTTGATCACTGGCTCCAGAATCTTGCCAGTAATAGGTGTTAAATTAACTGGCCTATAATTCCCTGCCTTCTGCTTTTCTCCTTTTTTGAACAAGGGCATCACATTGGCTGTTTTTGAATCTTCTAATACTCTCCCAGAATTTAGCGAGTTCGGAAAAATTTCAACCAACGTGTCCATTATCTCTGCTGACACTTCCATTAAAACCTTAGCGTGCAGTTCATCGGGTCCTGGCGACTTGTCTACCTTCATCCCCTTGAGTTTCTCTAATCCCTTGTGATTGGGATTTTTATAAATTCTACCATGCTATTTGAAATCAGCCGTCTGATATCTTCAGGATCTTTGCAACATCTTCCACACTGAACACTGATACAAAAATTTATTTAGCATATCCGGCATTTCTTTGGTTGCTGTTATCAATTCACCAGCCTTGTTCAGTCGAGGTCCCACATTTACTTCAGCTGCCTACTTCTTATTTATATATCCACAGAAACTCTTATCATTTGCTTTTATGCTGCATACGTGTTTTCTCGCAAAATTCATTTTCTCACTTATGAGTTTCTTAATCTTTTGCTGCTGGATCCTATAAGCTTTCCAGTCTCTAGTCTACCACTATTCCTCCCCACTTTGTATATCCTGCCTTCAATTTAACATTATCCTTGCCCTCCTTTGTTTACTATAGATTTTGCCTCTTTCACGTGGAATCCTCTCTTTGATTGGGATAAATTCCTGCTGAGCATTTTAGACCAGCTGTTTGAACATCTGCGCCGATTATCTACTGACCTGTACCTTAGCTTGTTTGCCCAGCTCACCCTCGTCAACTCCTCCCTCGTACCATTATAGTTGTCCTTCTTTGTATTTGAGAGAGGTTCAAAATCATGATGGCCCAGGCAGAGTAGATAGAGCAAAACTGTTCATTTTGGTGAAAGGACCTCGAATGAGAGGGCACAATTTCCAAAAGAAACAACAGAAACAGCGAGGAAACCATTTTCACACAGCGAGCGATTAGGATCTGGAATGCACTGTCTGAGCGTATGGTGGAGACAGGGTCAACTGAGGCTTTCAAAAGGGAATTGGTTAATTACCAGAAAAGGAAAAAAATGCAGGCCTTTGGGGAAAAGGCAGGGGAGGAACACCAGCTGGACAAAGGTCCAGCATGGATACAATGGACCAAATTGCCTCCTTCTGTGCTGTAGCCATTCTATGATTCTATGGGTTTTAAGTTATTTTTACTCAATGTATAATGCAATTAATGGAAAACAAGAAGTACTGAGTGGCATTTTACATGTAATACAGAGCCAAGTCTTGGGTAAATCTGTTATAAAATGTAAAGTTGTTGGTGGTTAAATCTTGATGAATTGAAAGGAAGAATCTTCTGCTACCCAATGTTCCAAACTCTGGGTTGTCCAGCTAATCCCCCCACACAACACACACACACACACACACACACAACAACAACCTGCAAATGCAGCACACAAATACACATACACACACGTCCACAAAAACAACAAACACATACAAACACATGCACACAAGTACAACATGCATGTAAACTCATATACACATGTAAACATATGTACACGCATAAGCAGATGTACACAACATGCACACGTATGCATATATGCATCCACATATATGAACATGTACACATGTGCGTACAGACAAACAGAATCAAATTTAGCTTTCTGTGCAATCCTTTGCTTATTTTGGAATATATTGAATGAATTGAAATGTTTAAGAGGGATGTTTAAGATCAATATGAGAAGCTTTATCTTTCACTTGTTAGCATGGCTGATAACATGACTGTTACTGCACATCTCACAGTTGGGGCTTAAAATATTAACAGGTGCATTAAGTGCATTGGTACAGAGATTAACGGCACGGATAGAGAGATTAACAGCATTAGTAGAAAGATTAACAATGCTGGTAGAGAGATTAGAAACACTATTAGAGATATTGGTGATACTGTTCGTTGTTTTTAGTTGTCAGAAGTAATTTAGTGTCGTCAAAAACAGTGGACCACTAGTGACGGGAGTCCCAGGTAAAATAATTGGCCTAGTCACCAGATGCGGTAAGGCTGATGGACTCTTCTTTAAACTGCCCTATAACCGGAGAATGAAATCTAAGATTGTGGTGATGATCACTTGGTGTTTTCACTGCTGAACGCAAAACTATTATTTGCCGCAGGATGGATGGAAATGAACGCGTTAGAAACTATAGAGAATCCAACTCAACCATTTTATTTGGCCGCAACAGGTCATTCACCATATAAGGCAATGCCAGCCAGGAAAGGGAAATGTACGTTGCTAAGGAGATCTTCAAGGAATCTGGCACCAGGTTTATAGACCCAGACACGGCACAATCATTTCGTGCTGCACCTGTTTCTCCTCTGACAGGTGCTGTTGCATGTGAAAGGGGATTGACACCTTTTAACCCTCTGGGGAGTTGGCAGGGACTTGTAAGGCTGAATGATCTACAGTGTTTAGATGATTCAATGGTTATGACTTTTCTGTAGATGCAGAGTCCATGAGAGATGGAACAAAATTGTCCATGGCCTAAAATCAGGCACCACATGCCATCACATTTCCAATTTATCAAATATCACTATGATCCCAACTGAACAATGGATGCTACTAGCACCATTCCAAGCCTTTATAACCACTATTTACAATCCCTTTGTCCTTTGTGTATGACATCTCGGTCAATTACACCCCTATCCTTTTACCCTTACAGTATAGACACCATCCTATTTTATTTGTCTTTAGCTTTGATGAAGGATCTTCCAGATTCAAAACATTGGCTTTGTTCTCTCTCCATGGACATTGTCAGACCTGCTGAGCTTTTCCAGCATTTTCTGTTTTTGCTTAACTATTATACACAAGACTACTTATATTCTGAACTCCAGAAAAGGCAATGACAAAACGTTCCCCTCTCTGGTTAGACTTTACTTTGTCTTTTAAGTGGACACTTCATTCTCCAGGAACCAGTTACAGCAATTTTGACCAGTGAGGTCAGGGGTATCTTAAGGAAGACTGTGTCCCTCTCCAAATCCATCTCTATGGTGATTTAAATACATGGGCCTTATATCCAGGCACAAATGATGATACCTACCCCTATATCTTGGAATTAAATAGACAGTTTAGAGTATAACCATCTATGAAACCTTACAGTCCTAACACCATCCCTAACCTGAAGACTAACAGTGTATGGACTGTCAGCGTGGTTGTCCTGGTCATTGTCCAGAGGTATGAATGAATATTGTGCACCTTCTTCCCAGTTAGACAACTTAGTACCCACCCACTACCACCACCGCCCCCCCCCCCCCGCCCCCACCTCGCCACCCCCCTTTCCCCCAACCTTTATTAATCAAACCACTCAAGCTTGTTGTCTGGCAGAATTCAGAGCAGGTCACATCCCTCATTTACCTTAAACAGACAGTCCCAAAACATAACTTTGGGGCGATCCTACTGGCTCGTCATGCCAGTCCAACAGGGTGGCAAGCCAGTAAGATGGCAAGAAAGGTAAAAAACCAGGTTCATGTCCCGTTTCTCACCTCTCGCAATATTACCGGCCCTGGTAAGCCAGCATCATCAGAAACCCTCATAATATTGAAGAAGTATTTAGATGTGCACGTGTGGTGCCAAGGCTGGAAAATGGGGTTAGAATAGCTGGGCAGTTTGTCTTTGACCAGCACAATGGGCTGAAGGGCCATATTTTATGCTGGAGACCTCTGTAACTCCATGATTTCGGAAGTTGACTATGATGCACTTTGGAATGTTGGGAGGATGCGAGAGGCACTATAGGAATGTCAACTTTTTCTGAAGTTTTAGCCTTTCCCCATAACTGAGTTCGCTGAGGCCAGGGATCAAACCTGCACTCTTCCTTCACTGGCCCCAGGGTTTCAATATCTCCCTCGTAACCTTGTGACTGAAACTGAACGCTATTCAAGGAGCACTGTGCAAAATCAGGCGTGGCTTCCCTGACTTGTTTTTGGTTTGGTGTACAGTTAATATGCTCGACAAAACATCCACACGCACACTCGCACCCTGCTTCTGTACTGCTGTTGGTTCAGCAAATGTAAGGTCTCACAGAGCAACGTGAGTACCCAGCTCGTTTTGTGAGTACGAGGCACCTTTTGTACCTTTCACCGCATCAAGAGCACAATTTGTTTGACATTGGGATTTGCGAATCTCAGCCAAGTTGTCAGCAATCAACAAAGCGTGTAGCAGTGACTGCGAAGGCCAGCAAAATTCTACTGTGTCAATTATTTGGACTGGGTGCTCACTGAGGGGCTTATAGCAATATGGGAACACAAGGAGACCATTCAACCCCTCAATAGTGTCCTGTCAAAAAACGTATCGAAAGAAACAGGTAAAGTGCTGCAGTTCTGAAGTTCTTTCTCTTTGCAGGTATCGAGGACAGAGCAGCATTGTCCCCGTGAGTATTCAATTCTCATGAATTAGTTTTATTTATTAATGTCACAAGTAAGCTTACGTTAACACTGCAATGAAGTTACTGTGAAAATCTCCTCATTGCCACACTCTGGCACCTGTTCAGATATACTGAGGGAGAATTTAACACAGCCAATGCGTCTAACCAGCACACCTTTTGGACTGTGGGAGGAAACCAGAGCACCTGGAGGAAACCCATGCAGACATGGGGAGAACATGCAGACTCCGATCAAACAGTGACCCAAGCCAGGGATTGAACCCGGGTCCCTGGCACTGTGAGGCAACAGTGCTAACTACCGTGCCACTGTGCCACCTGATGCCATCACAGAGCACTGCGCACCAAAGCTTGAGTCAGTGACTTTGCTCACAGGCAGCAGAACTCTGTACAATCATCATACTATCTGAAGCTTAGTAAAATAGGAGGTGATCACATTAAAAAGTATATAATTGGTAGAGAGCTTGACAGAGTAGATGCTGTGACGTTCTTTCCCCTAGTTGGAGGGTCTAGAATGAGTCACAGTCACTGAGTAAGGGATTGGCCATCTGAGTCTGAGATGAAAAATAATTTCTTCACTCATAGGGTTGTTAATCTTTGGAATTCTCTATTCCAAAGGGCAGTGGACACTCAGTCATTGAGAATATCAAGATTGAGATCAATAGATTTTTCGACACTAAGGGAATTAAAGGATATGGGGATAGGGCAAGAGCGAGAAACAAAAGCAGAAGGTCAGTCATGATCTTGTTGAACAGGAGAGTGGGTTCATGACCGGGTGCTCCGGTTTCCTCCCACAGTCCAAACATGTGCAGGATAGGTGGATTGGCAATGCTAGGTTGTCCCTTAGTGTCAGGGGGACTAGCTAGAGTAAATGTATACGGTAATGGGTACAGGGCCTGGCTGGGATTGTGGTCAGACTCGATGGGCTGAATGGCCTATCTCTGCACTGTAGGATTCTATGAAATTGTTGTTGGTTTACTTAACAAGGATGAAAACCTGTTACCCTCGCGATAGAAATGTTTTGTGTCGCTCTCGGATTTTGGATTATGGTAAGAATTCTGTATGTTCACCATGGATTTGGTAAGCTGTTTTCCCCGTAGCTGCCACAGTGTCCACATGCAGCTGAATCCAAGCTGACCCTAATCTAATTGAATATCATTAACTCAATTTACTCAGTTGAGTGTAAATTGACAATGTAATTACATTATCCTCTAAGCCTACTGCACAGGAAAATGCAAATCAATAATTAAATCTAATAAAGGGATTTCTGTTGGAGTTAAGACAGATGTTGAAAGTTCATGGGTTGATCTTAACATTGGGGCCACGCAGGTCCAGGTGTAAAGATGCATTCTTGGTCCTGTCCTCACTCAAATGGAGCCAGTGGGTTGGGGGGTTGTGGGGGGGGTGCAGTGGTGTGGGTTGGGGGCACACCGAGTTCACAGAAGAGTTCAACACGTCTTATGGAGATTGGTTGGGATGTTGGATTAAATATTGTCCTTACACCTTCAGAACCTGTGTGATACTGAGTTAGTCAAATGTACCCAATGTCCATCAAACCAGCCTCCCATCCATTGACTCCGACTATACTTCCCGTGGCCTTGGAAAAGCAGCCAGCGTAATTAAGGACACTGCGCACCTCAGACGTTCTCTCTTCCACCTTCTTCCATTGGGAAAAAGATACAAAAGCCTGAGGTCACGTACCACTTACTCAAGAACAGCTTCTTCCCTGCTGCCATCAGACTTTTGAATGAACCTACCATATATTAAATTGATTTTTCTCTACACTCTAGCTGCGACTGTAACACTACGTTCTGTACCCTCTTCTTTTCTTCTCTATGTACGGTATGCTTTGTCTGTCTAGCAAGCAAGAAACAATACTTTTCACTGTATCCCAATACATGTGACAATAGAACAAAGAAAATTACAGCACAGGAGTAGGCCCTTCAGCCCATCAAGGCTGCACCATCCATGCTGCCTGACTGAACTAAAATCCCCTACCCTTCCGGGGACCATATCCTCTATTCCCATCCTATTCAAGTATTTGTCCAGACGCCCCTTATAATAAATAATAAATCAAATTCAACCAAATCAAAACCCACCCCATCTTGTACCCATCAATCTCACTTACCCAGTTAGAATCCATCAAAGTCGTTCCATCTGACCAAAGATTGCTGCAGATATGGAAATCGGGAAGGAAAACAGGAAATGCTGAGATACTCTTCAGGTCCGGCAGCATCTGTGGAGAGAGAAAGAGTTAACATCTCAGGTCTGTGACCTTTCATCAGAGCTGGGGAAAGGTTAGACATGCTGTAAAAAACAAAAAGTGCTGGAAAGACTCAGCAGGGCTGGCAGCATCTGTGGAGAGAGGAATCGAGTTACTGCTTCAACTCTTCTTCGGAAGTAAAAAAGACGTAGAAATGTGTTGGGTTTTTATGGTGTTGATAAAAGGGGGGAGGGTTGGGGATAATAAAAGGGAAAGTCAAGTGTGGGTCAGAGGATGGAGGTGGTGATTAAAGACCAGATTAATGGATCTGGAAACAATCACAAACAAAGTCTAATTTCTGTTTTGGAGGATCTTGGTCAAAGTTAATGTTTCCGTGGTGATCTGAGAATCAGTGCCATACTATGCGTGTGCTGTCCCTGTTTATTAGCATCAAGGTTGACAGGATTCACTTAAGAGGGATGAGAGAAAGCTGGTTTTTGAGTATCAACAGCAGCATTGGGAGAGATGATGGCCTAGTGGTATTATCACTAGACTATTAATCCAGAAACTCAGCTAATATTCTGGGGACCCGGGTTCGAATCCTGCCGTGGCAGATGCTGGAATTTGAATTCAATTTAAAATAATCTGGAATTGAGAATCTACTGATGATCGTGAATACCAAAGATATCGTGTGACAAAAGTCAAAGAGAGTGGTAACTGGTGTGGTAAAGAAAGTTAGAAATGGGTTCTGAGTGAAGGGAGAGGGTGCAAAGAACAAGAGGCGATGTTTGTGATGGGGGGAGGCAGGAAAGTTTAACTGACTGAAGGTTTGATGCAGGGTCAAAGGGAATGATAATGGAACAAATAAAGAAACAAAAGATGATTCTAGAGGAGATGTGAATGGCAGGATCCTGAATCGCTGCTGTCCAAAAGCAAAATGAAAGGAATACGAAGGAAAAAATAAGAAACCAGTGAAGAAATGCAAGACCAGATGGGACAGAGGTCATGAGCTAAAATGGTTGAACTCAGTGTTGATTTCAGAAGGCTGTAAGGTGCCCACATAAAGTGCATCAGTCCCGCTGCACACCGAGCCCCTCAGCCTCACCTGTGTTTGGTTATCCCCTCTCTACCCCAGCAAGCTGTGGAATGAGTCACTGAATAAATTCAAGGCTGAGTTAGATTTTTGATCGGCAAAGGGGTCAAAGGGTAATGAGGGGCAGGCAGTAAAGTGTGCCATGACCTTACAGAATGGTGACGGGTCAGGTTCCAGTGGCCAATTGGGTGGCACGGTGGCACAATGCTTAGCACTGCTGCCCCACAGCGCCAGGAATCCGAGTTTGATTCCCAGCTCGGGTCACTGTCCGTGTGGAGTCTGCACGTTCTCACCGTGTCTGCGTGGGTTTCCTCCAGGTGTTCCGGTTTCCTCCCACAGTTTGAAAGACGTGTTGGTTAGGTATATTGACCTGAACAGGTGCCGAAGTATGGCGACTAGGGGAATTTCACAGTAGCTCCATTGCAGTGTTAATGTAAGCCTTACTTGTGACTAATAAATAAACTTAAGACTAAAGAATGGCTCATTCCTGTCTGTATCATATGTTCTTATTGTGCTTTTCTGGCTGGTGCCTCATCCACTGGGAACTTGCATTGAGGAACAGTTCATACCTGCTTACCCCTGCTGTCTATTAACCTGGGTGCAGCTCAATCCTTATCGTTCCTACATCTCATTCATCTCTTACTAAGTCAGGGCGGTCAAAAATAATGGGGAAGAATTAAGGAGAATCTGTTTCCGTTGGTAGGAGGGCCAGTAACCAGAGGATGCCAGTTTAAGGAAATTGGCATGAGAACCAGAGGGGAAATCATAGAATCGCTACAGTGCAGAAGGAGGCCATTTGGCCCATTGAGTCTGCACTGACTGCAGTCCCCACCCATGCCCTATTCCCATAACCCCATGCATTTACTATAATTAGTCCCTCTGACACTAAGGAGCAATTTAGCATGGCCAATCCACCTAACTTGCACATCTTTGGATTGTGGGAGGAAACTGGAATACCAGAAGGAAAGCCACACAGAGACAGGGAGAATGTGCAGACTCCGCACGGACAGTGACCCAAGCCAGGAATTAACCCAGGTCCCTGGTGCTGTGAGGCAGCAGTGTTAACCACCGCCTCACTATGCCATACTTTTCTTTAAGTCACGAATCTGTGACCAAAGTTGTGTTAACAGAGAACAGAGATCTGAGAGTAGCAGCCCTGACAGGGGGACAGACATGGCAGTAGAGGCCAGAGCTTAACAAGGAAGGCTAGGAATCAAACCATTGACAGTGTAGAAACAAAAATAAGGAGAACATTGTTTTTACACATGAGTTTTTGTGATCTGGATACACTGAGAGGCAGTGGAATGGATTCAGTTGTAATTTTCAATAAGGACTTGGATAAATACTAGTAAAAGAACATCTTGCAGGGCTGTGTTCAAGGAGTAAGGGAGTGGGCTAATTGAATAGCTCTCTCTAAAAGCTGATACAGCCATGAAGGGCCAAATGGCCTCTTTCTGTGCTGTAAGACTGTCAAAACTGACGCCTTTTTCTAATCTTCTGATTTGTTTTTCAGGAAATTTATTTTTAATCCAAAGGAAGGAATCGATAATCCTGCTTTGGTCATATGCGATGACCTTGGTAAATTAAACTCAATGCATTTTATTGACAACATTTTATGAGATGCTGTAAATGGCAGATAAGAGCTAAATATTAACTTTTCGCATTGCCATAGCTGAGTGGAGTACTTAGTGCTCCAAGGCAACAGAACATCACCCTGGCAGATCAACTAAGTTCCGTCACTAAGGCAGAGGCTCCAGTAATGGATTTGAAAACAAACACAAACAAAATCTAATTTCTGCTTTGGAGGAACCTGGTCAAAGTTAATGTTTCCATGGTGATCAGGGAATCAGAGCCATTCTCAATGATGTCTCTGTTTATTACCATCAAAGTTGATAGGATTCACTTAAGGGGGATGAGGAAGAGCTGGTTTTTGAGCATTGACACCAGCACTGGGGGAGGCAATGGCCTAGTGATATTAGTGCTTGACTATTAATCCAGAAACTCAGTGAATGGGACCTGGGTTCAAATCCTGCCACAGCAGGTGGGGGAATTTTAATTCAATTTTTAAAAAATCTGGAATTGAGAATCTCCTGATGACCATGAAACCGTTGTCAATTGTCGGAAAAACCCATCTAATGTCCTTGAGGGAAGGAAATCTGCCATCCTTATCTGGTCTGGCTTATATGTATTCAGAGCCACAGCAATGTGGTTGACTTTCAACTGCCCTCCGGCAACTAGGGATGGGCAATAAATGCTGGCCAGCCAGTGACGCCCATGTCCCACGAATGAATAAAACAAACAGATCAGTTGGGCCAAATGGTCTGTTTTTGTGCTACTAGGGCGAGATGAGGGCACAGTAGTGATAACACTAGTCATCAAGAGGCCCAGCAAAACGTTCTGGGAGTATGGTTTCAAATCCATGGAAATTGAATTCAATAAAACCTGAAATTGAAAGTTAGTGGCTGGCATTCTCAGATCTTGTTCACCCCCACCATCCTTGCCAACGAGAATGGAGAATTTGGCACTCAGCCAAAGCTCCAATCAGCGCAGTGGGAGCAAACAATCCCAGATACGGGCGAGGTCAGAGAATTCTGGCCAGCCTCAGAAATGGTGGCCATAAAACTATAATTGATTGTAAAACTCCACCTCATTCATTAATGTCCATTAAGGAAGGAAATCTCCTGCCCTTACCCTATCTGGCCTGCAAGTGACTCCAGACCCATAGCAATGTGATTGACTGTTAACTGCCCTCAGAAATGGCCCTGGCAAGCCATCCGATTCAAGGGCAATTGGGAATGAGCAACAAATACTGGTCTTGGCAACAATAGCCACATTCTGTCAAAGAATAGAAAGAATACTATTTAAAACAGTGTAAGTGTAAGGATACCAGGGCACCTAGTTTGCCATTTTTATTGGAGATTTGGGGAAATCGCAGAGTGTCATCCCCTAGACATCAATTTGGATTCCAATGCATTTTATAAGAACAGGAGAGCAAAAGGAATAGGAGCTGGTGTTGGTTATTTAACTCTGTGAACCAGCTTTGCCTTTCAATAAGGTCATGACAACTCTCCTACCCCCAGTCCCTTTCTTCATATTTCTCAATACAAAAGATTGTGAATGTAGCCCAGTCCATCACACAAACCAGCCTCTCATCCATTGACTCTGTTTACACTTCCTGCTAACTCGGCAAAGCAGCCAGCATAATTAACAATCCCATACACCCCGGACATTCTCTCTTCCACCTTCTTCCATCTGGAAAAAGACACAAAAGTCTGAGGTCACGTACCAACCGACTCAAGAACAGCTTCTTCCCTGCTGCCATCAGACTTTTAAATGGACCTACCTTGCATTAATGTAATTTTTTCTACACCCTAACTATAACTGTAACACTACATTCTCTCCTTTCCTTCTCTGTGAATGGTATGTTTTGTTTGTATGGTGCCCAAGAAACAATACTTTTCACTGTATGTTAATATATATGAATAATAAATCAAATCAAATTCTCTTAGTATCCAAAAATCTCTCAATCTCTGAGTATATTCAAGACAATGATTGAGAATTCACGGTTCTCTGGGATAGGTAATTCCAAATCTTTGGAGAGGAGAAATTTCTCCTATCCTTGGTCCAAATGGTAATCCACTTATCCTGAGATTGTGAGACCTGTTTCTAGATTTTGCAGTCGGGGGAAACATTTTCTCAGCCTCTACACTGTCAAGCTCCTTAAGAATTTTAATACATGTCAGATCAACTTTAGATTTCCAGAGCCTTTTTTCTCATCATTTGTCTGCTCTGAATCAGCATACAGATCTGAAGTGGGCACATCGATGCTGTGTGTTTGTATCTTCAGAATTGCCGATCACGCTCAAGCCCAGAGTCTGTGTCTTGTCTAAGAAGGATAATGAGGTGTTTGGCTTCTGCTTGCGAGCAGAGAAGGGAAAGCCAGGACACATCATCAGACAAGTGGAACCAGGGAGTTGCGCTCAGTATGCTGGACTTGTTGATGCCGACAGGGTACTGGAGGTAAACGGAGAGTACGTGGATAATACCGAGCATTTCAAGGTGAGACTTGTTTTATTACTTTGGTCTTTTGGTTGCCCTGATCTACTGAAGTTTGGGATACAAACCCTATTACAGAGAATCAAGCATATCATCTCAACTGGTATTTCAATAGAAAACTGAGTACTGCACTGTCAGAGGTGCTGTCCTTCAGATGAGGTGTTAAATTAAATCTCCATCTGTTCTCTCAGATTAATATAAAAGATCCAACAGTACTATTTGAAGAAGAGCAAGAGTGTTCTCCCCATTGTCCTGACCATCCCTCAACTAACTCCTAAAACAGACTACCTGGTAACTTATTTCATTTCTGTTTCTGGGAGTTTGCTGTGCACAATTTTTCTCCCACATTCCGTCTGTAACTATCAAAAGTATCTTGCTGGCTGTAAATCACTTTGGATGGTCCTCATATTGGAAAAGCCGCAGCATAAATAACATTTCTTTCTTTGGACTGTTAACGGATCAATACAGAGATGGCAAATATCCCATTTCCCTGGGAAATAATTGCTATAATGATGGTAATTAAAACCTCCTCGTGCATTAGAAACCATTGTTCAGATTATGAAATATTGAGTTAGTTAAGGAGATAAGAAATAGCAGGGGTAGATCATTCGCTCCCTTGAACCTCCTCTGCTACTCATTAAGGTAACAGAATCCCTACAGTGCAGAAGGAGGCCATTCAACCCATCAAGTCTGTGCCAACCATAATCCCACCCAAGCCCTATTTCCATAACCCCACAAATTTACCCTGCTAATCCCCTGACACTAGGGTCAATTTAGCATGGCCAATCAACCTAACCCACACATCTTTGGAGCGTGGGAGGAAACCAGAGCAAACCCACGCAGACATGGGGAGAATATACAAACTCAGCACAGATGGTGACTCCAGGCCGGAATTGAACCTGGGTCCCTGGCTCTGTGAGGCAGCAGTGCTAACCACTGTGCCAACGTGCCACCCTCAGAGATTGCAGCTGTCAGTTGGTGGTCTTAATTCTTTGGCACGTGCTGCCAGATGTTTACTGCCGGCATCCATAACGCTCGATTTCCTTGTCAATCAAACATCTGTCTACCTCAGCCTTGAATATATTCAGTGACCCAAACTCTACACTGTTTTCTGGGGAAAAGAATTCCAAACCCTAATGAACTTCTGAGAGAATACATTTCTCCTCATCTCTGTCTCAGATGGGAGACCCCTTCATTTGAAAGTGCCCCCCTCTAGTTCTAAAATCTTCTACAAGAGGTGACACAGTGGGATCGCGATTAGCACTGCTGCCTCACTGTGCCAGGGACCCGGGTTCGATTCCCAGCTTGGGTCACTGCCTGTGCAGAGTCTGCATGTTCCTCCCATGTCTGCGTGGGTTTCCTCCAGATGCTCCAGTTTCCTGTAACTCTGCAGGTTAAGTGGATTGGCCATGTTAAATTGCCCCTAATGTCAGGGGGCCTAGCTAGGGTAAAATACATGAAGTTAGGGTTTGGGTGGGATTGTAGTTGGTGTGGGTACGATGGGCCGAATGGCCTCCTTCTGCACGGACTCTGATTCGAAGGGAAAACATATTCTCAGCCTCTGCTTTTCTCTCCATAGTTGCTGCCAGATCTGCTCAGCTTTTCCAACCTTTTCTGTTTTTATTACAGATTTCTGGCACCCGCGGTATTTTGCTTTTTTTTCTCAGTTTTGACCTTGTCAACTCTTCGGTCTCTGAAATGTTTCAATAAATTCCCTCATTATTCTAAACTCCAGTGGGTATAGGTCCAAATGGCACAAATTTTCCTCCTCAGAAAAACCAGGTAACTAAAACCTGGTCAGGAAGGTAGACAGAGAGAGGGGTAAAGAAGCAGAGAGGATTATGGAGCTCCTGACCTTATTACAGCCTTGTCCTGCATTAGGAGTAGATGTAGACCATTCAGTCCCTTGAGCCCGATCTGCCATTCAGGAAGATCATGGCTGATACGATTGTGGCAGATTTGTGTATCCGGAGCTTCAGGCATTGACCAAGGCACCAGAAACCAAGCCCAGTCCTGGGGATGGCGGGACTGATGTATGAGGAGAGATTGACTAGGTTGGGATTGTTTTCACTGGAGTTCAGACAAATGAGGAGGGATCTCATAGAGACTTACAAAATTCTAACGGGACTAGACAAGGTAAATGTAGGGAGGATGTTCCCAATGGTGGGGGGAGTCCAGAACCAGGGGTCACAGTCTGACAATACAGGATAGACCATTTAGGATGGAGATGAGGAGACATTTCTTCACCCAAAGAATGGTGAGTTTGTGGAATTCATTAATACAGGAAGTAGTCGATGACAAAACATTGAATGTATTCAAAAACCAGCTGGATATAGCGCTTGGGGTGAATGGGATCAAAGGTTATGGGGAGAAAGCTGGATTAGGCTATTGAGTAGGATGATCAGCCATGATCATGATGAATGGCAGAGCAGGCTCGAAGGACTGAATGGTCTCCTCCAGCTCCTATCTTCTATGCTTCAACGTAAAATTGCAAACTCTCCTTATTAACATCTGGCAGCATGTGCCAAAATTAGGAGAGTTGTCCCTCGTGCTGGTCAAGCACCAGCCTGACATAACCATACCTTACAGATTATTGTCCCAGGCACCACCATCACCATGTCATAGAAATATAGAAGATAGAAGCAGGGAGAGGCCATTTGGCCCTTCAAGACTGCTCCACCATTCATTATGATCACAGCTGACCATTCAACTCAATGGCCTAATCTGCTTTCTCCTCATAACCTTTGATTCTATTCACCCCCAGTGCTATATCCTGTCCTGCCCCACTGGCAGGACAGACCCCGAAGAGGTGGTGGCACTGTGATATACAGTCGGGAGGGATTTGCCCTCAACATTGACCCTCCACTGTATGAAGTCTCATGGCATCAGATCAAACATGGGCAAGGAAACCCTGCTGATTACCCCCCCCCGCTGATGAATTAGTATTCCTCCACTTGGAAGGAGCACCGAGGGTGCAGAATGTATTCTGGGTGGGGGAGTTCAATGTCCGTTACCAAGAGTAGCTTATAACCTCACAACAGAATGACCTGGCTGGGTCCTAAAGGACATCGCTGCTAGACTGGCACTGTGGCAGACGATCAGATAACCAACAAGAGGGAAAAAACATATTCAACCTCATCCTCAGCAATCTACCTGCCACAGACGTGTCTGTCCATGACAGTATTGGTTGGAGTGACCACTGCACAGTGCTGACAAAGTGCCATCTTCACATTCCTCCACCGTGTTGTGTGACACTAGCAGTGTGCTAAATGGGATAGATTTCAAACAGATCTAGCTGCTCAAGACTGAGGTGCTGTAGACCATCAGCAGCAGCAGAATTGGACTCAGCCACAATTTGTAACGTCATGGCCCAGCATATCCCCCACTCTATCATTACCACCAAGCCTGGTTCAGTGAAGGGGGCAGGAGAGAATGCCAGGAGCAGCAACTAACATATCTAAAAATGAGGTGGAGCTGCAGCTCAGGAGTACATGCATATCAGTGTACACAGTGTGTGATAGACAGAACTGAGCAGTCCCAACCAATTAATCAATGGTAGATAATTAGACAAGTCACTGTAGGTGGAGACGCCACAAACACGAAAGCACTGGATACTGCAAAGATTATGGGCCCTGACAGTATTCCAGCAATAGTTCAGAAGACGTGCGCTCCAGAACTTACTGAGCCTCTAAACCAAGCTGTCCCAGTACAGCTACAACACCGGCATCTACCCAGCAATGTAAAAATTTGCCCAGGTATGTCCTGTATGCAAAAAACAGAACAAATCCAACCTGGCCAATTACCCCACTTCAGTCTACTCTCGTAAAGTGATGGAAGGAGTCATCAACAGTGCTATCCAGCAGCACTTACCCAGCTATAGTTTGCTCAGTTTGAGTTCAGTAAGAAATCTCACAACACCAGGTTGAAGTCCAAAAGGTTTATTTGGCAGTTTGAGTTCTGCCAGGGTCACTCAGCTCCTGACCTCATTACAGCCTTGGTCCAAACATGGACAAAGGAATTGGACTGAGGTGAGGTGAAAGTGACTGTTGACATCAAGGTAACATTTGACTGAATGTGACATCAAGGAGCACCAGCCAAATGAGAATCAGGAGGAATAGTCTCTGTTGGTTGGAGTCAAGCCTAACACAAAAGAAGATGGTTGTGTTTGTTGGAGGTCATCACCTCAGTTCCAGGACATCACTGCAGGAGTTTTGCAGAGTAGTGTCCTAGGCCCAACCACCTTCAGCTGCTTCACCATTGACCTTCCTAACATCATAAAAATGATGATGTTCGCTGATGATTGCACAATCTTCAGCATCATTCACAGTTATTCAGATGCTGAACCAGTTCATGTCCAAATGCAGCAGGACCTGGACAATATCCAGCCTTGAGCTGACAAGTAGGAAGTAACATTTGTGCCGCACAAGTATCAGGTGATGACCACCTCCAATAACGAGGATGCAACCATTACCCCTGACATTCAATGGCATTACCAACACTGGATCCCCCACTATCCATATCCCGGGGGTTACCATTGACCAGAAACTGAACTGATCCAGCCAAATAAATACCGTGACTACCAGAACAGGCCAGAGGCTTGGAATTCTGTGACAAGTAACTCACTTTTTGACTCCCCATATCCTGAGAACCAAGACATAAATCAGGAATGTGGCAGAACATTCTCCACTTGCCTGGATCAGTGCAGATCCAACAATACTGAAGGTGCTTGACACCATCTGTAACAAAGCAGCCCACTTGGTTGACATACCTTCTGCGAGTATTCATTCCCTCCATTGATGAACAGTGGGAGCAGTGTGTACCATCTACACGCGGCACTACAGCAACTCACCAAGGCTCCTTGGACAGCACCTTCCAAACCAACATCTAGAAGGACAAGGGCAGCAGGTGCATTGGAACACCACCACCTGCAAATTCCCTCCATGCCACACACCATCCTGACTTGGAAATGTGTCGCTGTCGCTGGGTCAAAATTCTGGAACTCCCCCCTTAACAGCAATATTGATGTGCCTACACCACATGTAGGTTCAAGAAGGCAGCTCATCACCACCTCCTCAAGGACAATCAGGCACCGGCATTAAATGCTGTCCTATCCTGTGATCCCATGAATGAACTTTAAAAAAGAGGTCAACAGGTAAAGGCACAGTCATCAATAGGGGAATGTTTAAAATCAGAGATGGCAAGAAATTAGAATTGAAGGGAAGTGGGGATAAGAACATAAGAACATAAGAAATAGGAGCAGGAGTAGGCCATCTGGCCCTTCGAGCCTGCCCCGCCATTCAATAAGATCATGGCTGATCTGTCGTGGCTCAGTTCCACTTTCCGGCCCTCTCCCCATAACCCTTAATCCCCTCTCTTATCAAAAACCCATCAACCCGCTTCTTGAAAATATTTAGCGAGGCAGCCTCCACCACTTCAATGGGTAGAGAATTCCAGAGATTCACCACCCTTTGAGTGAAGAAGTTCCTCCTCAACTCCGTTCTAAAACGCCCCCCCCTTTATCTTGAGGCTGTGCCCCCTAGTCCTACTGTCTTTTTTCAGTGGGAAGAGTCTCTCCACCTCTATCCTATCCATCCCATTCATCATCTTATACGTCTCAATGAGATCTCCCCTCATTCTTCTAAACTCCAACGAGTACAAGCCTAGTTTATTCAGCCTCTCCTCATAGCTCAACCCCCTCAACTCCGGTATCAGCCTAGTAAACCTCCTCTGCACTCCCTCCCTGAGATATGGGATCTCAGAAGGTTAAGGGCTTGAAGAAAGTTACAGAGAGAGGAAGGCTAAAGAAGGGAATAGAAAACAGGGATGGGAATTTTAAAGTTGAGACATTGCAGGATGGAGAGGTCAGTGGAGTTCAGTGAAGATTAGAGAGAGATGCGTGACAAGGACCCGGTACGATTAGGATAAGGGCAGCAGAGGTTTGGGTGTGCTTTGGCAGTTACATTCTTCACTGCAGGGATGGATTGTTTGGAATGTTCGAGCAGACGAGGGTGAGGTGAGATTGTCTCATGTTACTAAAACAGCTCAGAATGAGTTGTAATTTGTGTTTAGCCTTGGCTGTAACTGATCAGGAAAGTTTTACATGATTGTTGAAAGCCAACCAATAAATCTGTTAAGTACAAGGTGGCTTGGGTCACTGTCTGTGTAGAGTTTGCACGTTCTCCCCGTGGGTTTCCTTCAAGTGTTCTGGTTTCCATCCACAGCCCAAAGATGTGCAGGTTAGTTTAGATCAGCCATGCTAGATTGACACTGGTGTCATGGGGATTAGCAGGGTAAATATGTGGGGTTATGGGAATAGGACATGGGTGGGATTATGGTCTGTGCAGACTCGATGGGTTGAATGGCCTCCTTCTGTAATGTAGGGATACTATCATTCTATGGAACGTTGGTAATATGATATCCTAGCTGTATAATAGCTGTATCCGGACACAATCCTTGTAACTTTATATTCTAAACTGGTTTGGTGTTCCTGAACATTTGATTGATAGTAACCAGAGATGGGGGTGGGGGGGCAAATCATGAGAATAACAAAGCTCACTTCATCCATCAGCTAACTGCACCGAAACATTTCAGAGATTTCACTTCTACAGTCAGGTATTTTGAGAGTGCAGTTGAGAGAGAGACAGACCGAAAGACAGTTAGATAAGATCTTGATGACTTTGTATCTTACAGCGAATGAAGTACTTTTGAAGTATCTGAAGTGTTCATCGCTGTTATAACGCAGGAAGCACAGCAGCCAATTTAAGCTCAACAACTTTGCACACATTGTATGTGATAATGTCCAGAAATCATTCTTCACTGATGTTGTGGGGAATAGATATTAAACTGTGAAGAGTTCCCCTACTCTTTGTCATCTAACAGATAGGTGTGGCTTCAATTTAACACCTCGTCCAAAAGGCAAATATTGTCCTAATACTGGCCTCACCTTGTCATAAAGAACAAAGAACAACACAGCACGGGGAACAGGCCCTTCGGCCCAACGAGCCCGCGCCGCCACTTCGACATTGTGAGACCCCTCTCCACCCATGACCCTTGTCTACACTTATGGCACTCCACATTGGAAACCAGGCTGAAGGGAAACTAATGTTTCATGCTGGCACAGTGGTTAGCTCTGCTGCCTCTCAGCACCAGAGACCCGGTTCAATTCTGGCCTCGGGTCACTCACTGTCTCTGTGGAGTCTGCACTGTCTCCCCGTGTCTGCGTGGGTTTCCTCCCACAGTCCAAAGATGTGCGAGTTAGGTGGATTGGCCATGCTAAATTGCCCCTAGGGAATAGAGGCTGGGTGAGATTGTGGTCGGTGCAGACTTGATGGGCCAAATGGCCTCCTTCTGCACTGTAGGGATTCCGTTCCGAAGACGTGAGCTTGGTTTTGAACCACTCTCATACCATAGTGTGAATTAAATTGGTGATCAGGTGCTATCCAGACCATTCCCATTGAGTTCTTGCCCACCTGCCTGAGACCATTTTAATAAGTAGGTTTTCAGCCACAGTCTGTTCTGTTGAAGTCACACTAATATTCAGAAATTAGCCTGTCTAGCTGAGATGGTAAAGCTGGATTCTTAATCTCAGGGTTGTGGATTTGTGCCCCATGTTGGGTGTCACTATTTACAGGGGAGGTGGTGGCGTAGTGGTATTGTTGCTGGACTAGTAATCCAAGGTGCAGGGTAATGTTCTGGGGACCCAGGTTCAAAAATTCAAGATGGCAGATGGTGGGATTTAAACCCAATAAATATCTGGAATTAAAAGTCAAATGATAATGAGGAAATCATTGTTGATTGTCATAAAAATGGATTGATTCACTCATATCCATTAGGAAAGAAACCTTCCATTCTTACCTGATTTAGCCTACATGTGACTCCAAATCTACAACAACGTGGTTTACTCTTAAAATGCCCCCCAAGGATAATTAAGGATGGGCAATAAATGCTGGACCAGCCAGCAATGCCGACATCCCATAGTTCATAAGTTCATAAGACATTGGAGCAGAATTAGGCCATTCGGCCCATCAAGTCCGCTCCACCATTTGATCATAAGAACATAAGAGCATAAGAAATAGGAGCAGGAGTAGGCCATCTAGCCCTTCGAGCCTGCCCCGCCATTCAATAAGATCATGACTGATCTGTCGTGGCTCAGTTCCACATTCCCGCCCTCTCCCCATAACCCTTAATCCCCTCTCTTATCAAAAACCCATCAACCCGCGTCTTAAAAATATTTAGCGAGGCAGCCTCCACCACTTCAACGGGCAGAGAATTCCAGATCATGGTTGATATGTTCCTTATCCCCATTTTCCTGCCTTCTCCCCATAACCCTTCAACCCATTACTGATTAAAAATCTGTCCAACTTCTCCTTAAATTTACTCACTGTCCCATTGGGGTAGCGAATTCCACAGATTCACAACCTTTTGGGAGAAGTAGTTTCTCCTCAACTTGGTTTCAAATTTGTGATACCTTATCCTAAAACTATGACCTCTTATCCTAGAATGCCCCACAAGAGAAAGCATTCACTCCATAACTACTTTATCTATACATTTATCATCTTGTATACCTCAATTTGATCTCCCCTCATTCTTCTAAATTGCCACTGTGTGTGTTGGAAAGACACACACATGTTAAGTTCTAAACGCACCTCTATAGAAGTTTGGAGAATAGTTTCATGACAATTTGCTGGAGCAATATGTTGTGGAAGGATAAAAAGCTGATTTAGAACTAGCATTGTGCAATGAGATAGGGTTAATTAATAATGTCATAATAAAAGATCCACTGGGAAATAGTGATCATAATACAATTGAATTCCACAGTAAGTTTGAGAACTGCATAGTCCAATCTCAAACAAAAATCTTAAAACCAAATACAGAGATCTGAGGGGTTGTATCTCAGAGTGTTGTGGATGAATACAGTGATGGCTGGGATAGACAGATCTTTGATCCCTCAGGGAATCAAAGAATATGGGGAACGGGTGGGAAAATGGAGTGGAAGCTGAAACTCAGCCGGGATCATGTTAAATGGAGAAGCAGATCACTGGGCTGAATGGCCCTTTCCCGTTCCTATTCTTATATTCTTAACACTCTGGATTAGAAAATTTCCAATGATTTGCCACCATCTGAATGAAGAAATTTAGCTTAACTATAATAATCGACCTGAAACATGGGTTGGAATTTTCTGACCTCGCCATGATGGGATCCATCATGGAGGACATGACGGCCCAACCAAAAGACCATTGACCTTGGGTGGGACTGGGCAATCCTGGCGGTCCATTAACACTGCTTCTCTCCACAGATGCTGCCTGACCTGCTGAGATTTTCCACCTTTCTTTGCACTTATTTCAGATTGCTAGCATAAATAGTATTTTGCTTTCAAGCTCATTTCTTTCGGTGATAGGTCCAGTTGCAGATGACATTCTCCTAAGGAAGGGTGAGCAGGAATCCACCGAGGATTTGGGTCCATACCTAAAGCTTTTCCGAAGCAAATTTTAGCCATCAGATGAGCGCAGTTTATCCAGCGGTCACAAGACCCTGCAGAATTAGCTGAATTATTCCTAATGGCCCAATATCACCTAGCTGGTCCTTGTGGATATGGGACATGCTAAATTGTGATTGAATAGTTATGGATGTCTCAGATTTAAAAAGACTCATTGACTTTCTGCAGACCAAAAATGATCTTACTTTGGATCAGGCATTTCAGTATGTGAGCCAGACCAAGCTTAGAACATGAATCCATAGAATGGGTAGCACCACGGAGAGCAACCCCACCCACAAGAAAACTTGCCAAGCCAGGTGAAATGGCTTTTTAGAAAGTTTATTTATAGGTGAGACATCAGCATCGCTGGCTGGTTGCCCATCCTTGGTTGCCCTTGAATTGAGTAGCTTGCTGGGCCATTTCAGAGAACAGTTAGCCATATTGCTGTGTGTCTGGAGTCACATGTAGGCAAGGTAAGGGCCAACGTCCTACGGTCCAAGGATAAATAATATTCAAGGTGATGATGTTGCTGTTTTCTGGTTCTTTTCCCTTTAAGGCCTCAAATCTTAGATGTTGAAGTAAAGATGAAGTCCCTGGTGTCCATTTTTGGACACAGTGAGATATCTGATAAGATTATTAATAATTTTTGGACAGCACCTGATCCCTGTGAGATCCTACACTGGATCCCATCCCTTGAGGAGGTTGCAGAGAAATGTTCCTGAATTTTAGCGATGGGTTTTTTATCTGAAATGTATTTGCCCCTCCTGTGTTTGGGGTGGGGTGGAAGATTGGGGTGAAGATTAAAGGGAGGAGGATCTGAAGAGAAAATGTTAAGTTCTGATGCTCCAGTGGTGACGAATGTGGGGTTGGCTTGGTTTTTTCATTAATTCGTGGGACATGGGCCTCGCTGGCTGGGCCAGCATTTATTGTCCATCCCTAGTTGCCCTTAAGCTGAATGGCTTGCTAGGCTATTTCAGAGGGCAGTTGAGAGTCAATCACATTGCTGTGGCTCTAGAGTCACATGTAGGCCAGACCAGGTAAGGACAGCAGATTTCCTTCCCTAAAGGACGTTAGTGAACCAGATGGGTTTTTCCGACAATCAACAATGGTTTCATGGTCATCAGTAAATTCTTAATTCCAGATGTATTTTTAAATTGAATTTAAATTCCACTATCCACCGTGGTGAGATTTGAACCCAGAACATTAGCTGAGTTTTTAGATTAAGAGTCTAGCGACAATACCACTTGGCCATTGCCTCCCATTGCTGGCAACCATTTTGAGATACTTGTGTTGTGGCATGGATAGCCAACATAAACCACCCAACAAGGGGTGCAGATTATATCCAGTGTGAGAAAAATTTCAAGTGTTTTTGCAAATCCAACAATTTTAATTGAAGATGATGACAAGAAAGAAATTACAGATTTCCGAGGGAAACTAGGGATTCTTAATCCAGACTATTGATTAGTTACAGTCCATGTTCATGGCTTCGGCACTTCTTTTAATGTGGGACTGCCCTGTAGTTGTTTGGGAACTCCTTGTTGGGGAGCTCCAAACATAATCCACCAGGGGAACCAACATGGCCTAGTGGTACTATCATAAAGCTATTAATCCAGAAACACAGCTAATGACCTGGGTTCGAATCCTGCTACAGCAGATGGTGGAATTTGAATCCAATAAAAAATATCTAATTAAGAATCTGCTGGTGGCCATGAAAGCATTGTCAATTGTTGGAAAAACCCATCTGGTTCACTAATGTCCTTTAAGGGAAGAAAATCTGCCGTCCTTATCTGGTCTGGCTTGGCCTGGCCTGCACATGATGCCAAAGCCATAGCCACATGACTCTCAGGTAATTAGGAATGGGCAATAAATGCTGACCAGCCAGCGACGCCCATGCCTCACGAATGAATAAAAAAATTACACACAACTTGGAGTCAACCATGCATCAGTGGCACTCAACAGTTTTCAGAGAGGTTTTCTAGAACTCGGGGATTATTGTTTAAAATTAAGGAATTGCCCATTTAAGACAGAGATGAGTAAAAAATATTTCTTTCAGAAGGTTGACTTGGAATTCTCTTCCTCAAAAGATGTTTCAGGCAGGGTCCTTGAATATTTTTAAGGTAGAGGTAAATAAGATGATTGATAATGGAGGCCATGAAAGGTTTTCAGGTGTTAACAGCAATGTGGGGCTGTGGTTAAAATTAGATCAGCCATTGATCTAAAGGGCTGAGTGGCCTACTCTTGCTCCTAATTCATATGCTCATGTATTTGAGTCCACTAGATGCTCAATCAATGGATTTTTAGATACGTAGAGAATAAAGAGCATAGGGATAGTGTGGGTAAGTGGAGTTGTGGTAGAAGGTCAACCATTATCTTTTTGATGGTGGAGTAGGCTTGAGGAACCAAGTGGCCTACTCCTCCTTTGCCTTATGGCTTCAGGTTCTTAAGGAAATCTGTTTGAGCCAAGCAGATGGTGTAAGCATTGTGTTCTCAATACATTTCTTATCCTCCCCATGGAAGGTTGTAGAAAAAATAAGGCTGAGTGGGAGCAAGATCACGTTCCTGGTTGTCGATGGAACTGCCTATGAAGATGCAAAAATGAAGAATCTGAATATTGCGGAGCTTATAAAGTCCGACACCCAGTCCCTGTGTGCCAAACCACGATTGTGTTATGTGGAAAAAGGTCCAAATGGATTTGGTTTTGAGTTGTGTCATTCTGAAGGTAATTTTCTCCCAAGATTTTCTCTTTGCATCAATTTCTTCCTTTATCTTGCTGGGAGGTGCAAGGACTTACACATGCTGGGATCAGCACTGATCTGCGCATTTACTCACCCAGCCCTTAGCTGGTCCCTGGGTGGAATGCCATGGAAATGGTGGCATGGGGCTAGGCCCAGAGTCCTGACTTTGTGCTCTGCTGACCGGTGCTTTGGACATCTCCCTGTGACTGGAAGCTGACCATTAGTGATTATCAATGGCACCAGAAAGCGAAGAGTGGTGTTTTAACTTAAGATGAGGGTAGAAGTTGGGCAATATGGAACTGGACACTTATTAACTGTCCTGCCCAAGTTTTACTCATTTACATCAATGGAGATAACATTTGGAAAATAAGAAGAGTAATAAAAACAATCATTTATAAGTATATAAATAGTAAAAAAAAGAATGTGGTAAATGGAGGAGTGAGCTGGTTAGAGACCATGGCGGAATTTTACCACCACACCTGTCCTAGAATTGGGGCAGGCGCGGCTCACAGAATGGAATTCTCTTTGTTGGCCTCGGGCAAGATTTTACAAGCGTTGCCCAAGCAAGATCATAAAATATTGCCCATAAAAGGGGTTAAGGCATGAAGGCAGTGGTCATCAGTGAGCTCCTGAATGAGTATTTGATTTTGATTTGATTTATTATTGTCACATTTATTATCATACAGTGAAAAGTGTTGTTTCTTGCGCACTATACAGACAAAACATACCGTTCATAGAGAAAGAAGAGAGTGCAGAATGTAGTGTTACAGTCATAGTTAGGGTGTCAAGAAAGATCAGCTTAATATGAGATGGGTCCATTCAAAGGTCTGATGGAAGAAGCTGTTTTTGAATCAGTGATCTCAGACTTTTGCAGTTTTTTTCCCAATGGAAGAAGCTGGAAGTAAATATGTCCGGGGTGCATGGGGTCCTTGATTACGCTGGCTGCTTTTCCAAGGTAGCGTGAAGTATAGATGGAATCAATGGATGGTTTGTATCTGTCTTTAAGCAAGGAAGAAGATGCTGCCAAAGTTATAGAGAAGGAGGAGGAAGTTGAGACACCGGGTGAGTATAGAGGAGATATTAGAAAGACTTACTTATTGGGATTAGCTAAGTAACAGAAGTACAGCACAGATAAGATGGGCTGAATGACCTCCTCTTCTGTAGCCATTTTATAATTCTAAGAAAGTACAATTTGATATTGTCCACTTCATACCACTGCCCAATGTTAAAATTAACAGTTTAAAAGATGATGAACTTGTATTTGTTTTTGGTTGAATTAGATGGTAAAGCTCCTTTTACACTGAGTATCCAATCTGAGGGACCTGCAGAGAAAAGTGGAGTGCAGTCAGATGACAGACTCATTGAAGTTAATGGAGTCAGTGTGGACAATTCTACCTATCTACAAGTCAAAAGAGAGGTAAGGAGCCTCGACAAAACCCTCGCATTCATTTGCCTCATTGGTCACCAGTGATTGTATGATGCAGCTTACAAACGGCATCCATTGTGGGAAATGGGGGAAGACCCAGCCTCTTCCAAAAAAATACCATGGGATTCAAATTTTTACTCATGGCTCCGTGGATAGCACTCAGTGAGTCATGATCTTAAGCCCCACTTAGTGTCATAGGCCCTGATCTTACCGGCACACCTGCCCCGAAATCGGGTTGGGGGAGGCACACAGAACAGCATTCTCAGTTGGCCTCAAGCACAATCTTATGAACCTGAGGCAGGCATGCCGGTAAAATTCCGGCCATAGATTCCTAGGAGTTTACAGCATGGAAAGGGCATTTTGGCCCAATTTATTCCTGCCGCCCAGTTTTTACCACTAAGCTAATCCCAATTGCCCACATTTGGCCCATTTCCCTCTATAACTATCTTATCCATGTAACTCTCTAAATGCTTTGTAAAAGACAAAATTGCACCTGCCTCTACCACTGCCTCTGGCACTCACCACCCTCTGTGAAAAAACTGCTCCTCTGGACCCATTTATACCTCTCCCCTCTCACCTTAAATCTATGCCCTCTAGTTTTAGAGTCTCCTAATTTGGGAAAACATGTTGACTATCCACCTTATCTATGCCCCTCATTATTTTATAGACCTCGATAAGATCACATCTCAGCCTCCTACGCTCCAGAGAAAAAAATCTCGGTCTATCCAGCCTCTCCTTATAACTCAAACCATCGAGTCCCAGTAGCATCCTAGTAAATCTTTTCTCCACTTCAAAGACTTGAGCATCTAATCTACGTTGAAACTGCAGAGCAGTACTCAGGGAGTGCTGCACTGTAAGAGGTGCAGTCTTCCAAATGAAACTTTAAACCAAGGCCCTGCCTGGCTTCTCAGGTGGTTGCCAGTAATCTCGTAGGGTCATCTGAAGAAAAGAAAGGGAATTAAATGAAGGTGTAGGGGTAAATCCCATTGTGACAACTGTGTGTAATTATTGATCACCATCAGGGGAAACCTTCTGCTTCTGTGTCTGAGCACAAATCTGGAAATTGGAACCCCCCCACCCCCCCCGCATTCCTCACACTTCATAACTTCTCATTAATCAGATTGAATGGTTCAGTATTAGTGGCTCCAGTTGCACATTATCTTGGAAAGTCTCCCCACTTATTGTTTTGAGGCTATAGAGGCTAGAAATGATGATGATTCCAGATATCAGGAATCTAAGTTGTGAGAAAGTTTGAGGAAATTGAGCTTGTTCTCTTTGGCAAAGAGGAGACTTTGAACTGACCTCCTTAAACTTCCAAACAATAGTGGTGTCACAATGTCAGCAATCACTGTTTGCTAATTGGTTCACTAATATCCTACAGTGGAGGTCTTGTTGTGCTGTGTTAATGTACCTGTCTCTGGACCAGAGCTCTGGGTTCAAGTCCCGCTCCAGGATGTGATGGCCACAGAAGGTGAATTTATAATGTGGACAAACAGATTGATGTCAACTTGTAAATCCTTCTGATAAGGCAGGGGGTGAGAATGGTCTCAGTCAGCCAAACTGCAGAAGGCAACACAAAATACTTTGTCAAGCATAATCGTGGACCAATCCAAAAGAAATCCATGATCACCAATGGAGAATTGTCCTTTAGGAAAGGAAATCTGCTCTTCTTATGCAGTTTGTCAACCATGTGGCTCCAGACCCTTGGCAATGTACTGACTCTTAACTGTCTCCTTGAACACTATTCAAGAAGTTGGCCCACCATCACCTTCCCAAGGGCAATTTAGCTTTAGGCAATAAATGGTGGCCTTGCCAGCAACATCCACACCCCTGAATGAATGAAAAATACATGAATCAGTTAAAAAGTTTTAAAATTTAAGAATGTTTTTTACTCCATTCTTGAAGTTACAAAGCCAATGTGCTGAATGGACAAGGCAAATCCAAATCCATCTCCTTGCTTGCTCTAAAAAAAAACAAATTTAAATTGAATCCAATTCATGGTCCCTACAAGAGGCACAAACAAGATCCAATCTGACAAAATAAAGCATCTTAGACTTGATCCAACGACGCTTGGTTTTAGACAAAAGTCCGAAAAGTGATTAAAAAGTTACATCCAACCTCAAGAAAACCCATTAGCAATACAAATGTGTGGACTTTTCCATTTCCAACATAAGCCATCCTTAATTCCTTTCTGGGTGAGGCTGAATTTATGGGCAGATTTTGCTACTGGTCTGTGGTCACCAGAAGCTGCATTATCAGTGCCCAAATCCAGAAAAACATCACAGCTACACAGCAACATTTTCATGTCATCAATTCAGGACTGCTAACCCACTACACCACCCCAGTCCCAAACTGAAAATGTTCCCTATACCATTTCACCGCACTTTTAATGATACTTTTAGAAGGTAGGTCATAGAAGTGAAGTCAGACGTTATTTTTGCATCCACTTTCGCACCTTCTATAAGATAAGTTAGCAGAGAAAGCACTGAATGGACAATATTAGTGGGTTGAAGGAGCACTTAGTCACATCTCTAGAAAGAGAAAGGGTTGAGGGATATGCCGGCGGATAAATGGGATCGAAATCTATCAAAAATTGTTGAGGTTTTTGCTTTTATTCCTCCTCTTAAGAAACATTGTTATGGCCAATCACATCAAACAGAAGTAATTTTGCAACTGAAATGAAATAAACTTACCTCACACATACTGATTAGAAAATTATTATGGTTACGGTATTTGATGCCAAGAGGGTCAGTGACTTTACTTTGTCATTTTAACCTTGAAAAAGCAACCGGTCTCAAAAGCAGTAGAGTTAAGTGCTAGATTTAGTTACGGGAGCTATGCTGGCTCCCAGAGACAAATGAGAAAATGGGTAAACAAAGACATTAAAATGAACATTTTGAAGTCACAATGAAGAATGTACCACAAAATATTTAACTTGGATTGTGCCGACTAATATGCTCCTGTTTGCTGACAGATTAAAGAATCTGGAGACACAGTAACTTTACTGGTGGCTGACCAGAAGACAGAAGCTTACTATAGAGACAAAGGCATCAGGATCGTTCCAGCCATGGCCTGCTTCAAGCACTTGCCATTCAAGCCGAGAAAGCTTTACTTGGTGAAAGGCACCTGTGGCTACGGATTCTTGTTGAAAACCATGAAAACAATTTCAGGGACATTCGGTAAGGGTCTGATCGTAGACAGAAAACCATCAATGAAGACACAACTTTCATAGGACTTGGCCGACTTAGTTGAATTTTTCCCTCTGCCTCCATACTCTCCCCTCTTTCAGTTTTACCTTTGTTCCCCAACATTCATCCACCAATCCTTATCTGAGGAATTATCTTACTCCCTGATCTGTAAGCAAATGCTAAAGGGAAGTACTCCACAATCAGAGCACAATCTTCAAATTAAAGCTAGGCTATTTAGGATTGAAATCAGGAAAGTCTTCTATTACTCAAGGGGGAGTGGAGATCTGGAACTCTCTCCTTCCACAACGATGGCGGATGCTGACATTTTCAGGATTGAGGTTGATAGATCATTGTTGGGTAACAATAAATCTCTTATACTTTTCCCACACTCTTAGTGGGTACTGCACAGGTTAAATATCAAGTAAAACCGTCTCAATATCTCCACATAAACAATCCCCTCGTAATAGTGTTGAACTTAAAAATTAAAAATAGCTGGGCAGACGTGGGGCAGGAGTTTACGACCTCACTCAGGTAAGATCGTAACATCCCGCCCGAGGCCAATGGTGATTTCCGTTCTGCAGGCCTCAGCCACCCCAGTTCCAGGGCAGGCGAGGTGGTAAAATTGGCCCATCAAGTCTGTACTGACTCTCTGACAGAGTTTCTTATACAGGCTCACTCCGCCATCCTATTCCCATAACCCCACAGATTCATCATGGCTAATCCCCCTAAACTACACATCTTGGGACACTAAAGGGCAATTTAGCATGACCAATCCATCTAACTTGCACATCTTTGGACTGTGGGAGGAAACCGGAGCGCCTGGACGAAACCCACGCAAACGTGGGGAGAACGTGCAGATTCCGCATAGACACCCGAGGTTGGAATTGAGCCCAGGTCTCTGGCACTGTGAGGCAGTAGTACTAACTGCTGTGCCCCTGTGCTATCCTAAAGTAATGTTCTCAGTTTAGTAGCTGCCATCTGACATGGAAGCAATCCCTGGCAAATGACTCACAATGCGTTTTATATCTGGGCATTTTCCTCACCTTATATCTGGGTCTATTGTAGATTTGTCAAAAGAATCCGAGTGCTATGATTAGTCAACAACTTCATTATCATTGCATCATTGAGAGGAGATGGTGGCACAGTGGTTGGTATCATTCGACTAGTAACCTCTGGGGACCTGGGTCCAAATCTCTTCACATCAAACGGTGGAATTTCAATTCAATTCATGAGAAAAAAGTAGTGATTGTGAAACTATCATTGATTGTTGTCAGGTTCACTGATGTTCATTAGGGAAGGAAATTTGCCATCCTTTCCTGATTAGGCCAACCAACATATACAGTTGATTCTGAAATGTCCTTTGAAATGGCTTAGCAAACCATTCATTATGGGAAGTTAGGGATGGACAAAAAGTCCTGGTGTTGCCAGAAATACCTTTGAAAAATATTATCTTAGAAGTGGCTCTACCAAGAATGTAGAAGGTGAACTATATGGACCTTAGTCTTTTTTCATGTTGTAGCTCCTATGTTCCTACTTGCAAGTAACCTTTGTGAGCAAAATTATTGGAAATTGCCCAAAGCTTCCTTGTGGACCTCTGGTGACCATCATTTTGTCATGGTAACTACACCTGGGATGACTTGTTTTCCAGGTCAGTATTTGTTGGAAGTGGATGCTGGAAGTCCGGCGGAGAAATGTGGAATGAAGGAAGGAGACCGTCTGCTGGCTGTAAACAAAGAGAACATTGAGGGACAGCAGCACGATGTTGTGGTGAGGAAGATTAGGAAGAGCGGGAATCAAACTACCCTCACAGTCATCAGCTCTGAAGGAGATAAACTTTTCACATCTGTGAGTATTTCCTCTCATGGCTTGTTTTCATACCTTTCACCACTCAAGGTTTAAAGTTTTTTTTTAAGTTTATTTATTAGTGTCACAAGTAGGCTTACATTAACACTGCAATGAAGTTATTGTGAAAGTCCCCTAGTTGCCACATCCCAGCACCTGTTCAGGTACAGTGAAGGAGAATTTAGCATGGTCAATGCACCTAACCAGCACGTGTTTGGACTGTGGGAGGAAACCGGAGCGCCCAGGAGAAACCCACGCAGACATGGAGAGTGCAAACTCCACACAGACAGTGACTCAAACCGGGATTTGAACGGAGGTCCTTGACATGGTGAGGCAGAAGTGCCGACCACTGTGCCACCTCTTTTTACCTCCTGAGAGAGAGGTGTCACTTCTTATTCTCTGCTGTGTATAAAAGAACATTTTAAAGCAAAGATGAGAGAACTAAACCTTCAATCTTGATAATACATGATCTGTAAAGAGAAACTATGGTTATATGGCAGATAGAGATTCCACCCTGGCAAGGTAGGAAACATTGAGGAAGCTTCACTCAGTGTCTAACCGACACTGCACCTGCCCTGAATGAACCTGATCAGTGTAGAATCATAGAGTGATTCTATAGTGCAAAAGGAGGCCATTTGGCCCATCAAGCCTGCACCAACAACAATCCCATCCAGCCCTTATCCCTGTAACCACATGTATTTATCCCGCTAGTCACCTTAATCTACACATCTTGGGACACTAAGGGACAATTTAGCATGGCCAATCCACCTAACTTGCACATCTTTGGACTGTGGGAGGAAACTAGAGCACCTGGAAGAAACCCACACAGATATGGGGAGAATATGCAAATTCCACACGGACAGTCACCCAAGGCAGGAATTGAATTTGGCTCTCTGGCACTGTGAGGCAGCAATGCTAATCACTGTGCCACCATGCCACACGTAGAGAGAGCTTTACTCTTTACACACCGTGAGATGTATCTGGACGAGTTCATTTTAAGGCAGAACCATCCTTCTCATCAAAATGTTACATTTTGGAAGAGTGAAAATACAATAGAGGAATAGCAGTGATGGATTGCAAAATAATACTAAAATGTTTTTCCGCTGTAGTGCAGGAAAATCAAGACAACTGTCCATTAGCATTGCACAAAGAGGAGAGGTCACCTAGGGTGAGGGTCGACCTCAGCCCTGTCGACAAGTGAAAGGTCATGTGAAAGTTAAGATGCTGCACATTGAAATGCAGAGAGAAAATGAAGAGGAGGGAGGAGCTGAATAAGCATAGGAACAAGAGGAGGCCATTCAGCCCCTCGATCCTGTTCCAACATTCAATGAGATGATGGCAAATCTGTGACCTAATTCCGCACACGACCAAAAGAAACTCCGTCCCCTGTTGGAAAATGTTAAAAATTTTTGGGTCTCAGGCAGAAAAAGAATGTCCAAGATTTCCAGGTGGGCAAAGACCAGCCGATCATTCAGACCTGCTCCACGCCACAGTAGCACTGTGATTAAACACTAATTATGTTTACCCCCGCCTTCCCCTTCCTCTTCCCCCAAAACACGCACCCCCCACTTGCTTCCCCACATTGACACAGCACCAGGAACTCAGGTTCAGTTCCATCTTGGGTCACTGTCTGTGTAGCATTTGCACATTCTCCCTGAGGAGGAATTTCTTCAGCCAGAGGATGGTGAATCTGTGGAACTCTTTGCCACAGAAGGCTGTGGAGGCCGGGTCATTGAGTGTCTTTAAGACAGAGATAGATAGGTTCTTGATTAATAAGGGCATCAGGGGTTATGGGGAAAAGGCAGGAGGATGGGGATGAGAAAAAACATCAGCCATGATTGAATGGTGGAGCAACTCAATGGGCCGAGTGGCCTAGTTCTGCTCCTATGTCTTGTGGTCATATGGTGTATGTGTGGGTTTCCTCCAGGTGCTCCATAGAATTATAGAATCCCTACAGTGCAGAAACAGGCCATTCGGCCCCTTGAGTCTGTACCAACCACAATCCCACCCAAGCCCTACCCCCATATCCCTACATATTTTAGCCACTAATCCCACTAACCTACGCATCCCAGGACATCAAGGGGCAATTTTAGTATGGCCAATCGACCTAATCCGCACACCTTTGGACTGTGGGAGGAAACTGGAGCACCCAGAGGAAACCCACACAGACACAAGGAGAATATGCAAACTCCACACAGCCACTGACCCGAGTAGGGATAAAACCCAGGTTCCCTCCAGTTTTCTCTCATACTCCAAAGGTATGTAGGTTAGGTGGATTGGCCGTGCTAATTTGCCCTTTTGTATCCCAAGATGTGTAGACTAAATGGATTAGCCATGTTAAGTGTTGGGGGGGTGGTTACAGGGATAGGGCAGGCTTGGGTAAAATAATCTGTCAATGTAGACTCAATGGGCCGAATGGCCTCCTGTGCACTGTAGGGATTCTATGGTTCTTTCTTCCCTCCAGGATGTACACAGTCACTTTAGCAATAGCTACACCTAGCATGTTGTCAATTTGGGCAACAAAATTTTTTAAAATCATGTAAAAACCATACTTCAAAGTGAAATGAATGTTTTTGAGTACTCGGCAACTGAAGAGCACCATTTGAGCTGATAGATGTTTTAATTTGTTTAACACAGTTGGGCTTGTCTCCTTTAATTTGTATGGAAGAGGATAATGTTGAAGAACAAATGGAATTGGAAAAAACAGGAGTGAGATGTCCATCACCTCAGCAAGCTTGCCCTCCTCCGTGCTGCCTTACAACTCAACAAGCAACTGGTCCCAAACCCAGGCTTTGTCACCTGGTGAAGGGTTCTTCAGGGTATGGATTCCAAATTTACAGCATCACAGATGAGCCAGGAATTTATATCCAAGAGGTTAGTTCTCCTTTTGCAGGTAAAATCAGACTGGGGTTTGAGCATAAAAGTGAAATACTGCAGGTACCGCAAATCTGAAATTTAAAAAATGTCAGAAAATCTCAGTAGGTAATGGTAGCGTCTGTGAAGAGAGAAAAACAGAGCTAACATTTCAAGACCATGTGATCTTTCTTCTGAGCTGGAGTTATATGCCACCAAGGACGGCATGGTAGCACAGTGGTTCGATTCCTGGCTTGATCACTGTCAGTGCAGAGACTGCACATTCTACCTGTGTCTGCATGGGTTTCATAGAATCATAGAACCCTACAGTGCAGAAAGAGGCCCTTCAAGTCTGCACTGACCACAATCCCACCCAGGCCCTACCCCCATATCCCTACATATTTACCCACTAATCCCTCTAACCTATGCATCCCAGGACACTAAGGGGCAATTTCTTAGCATGGCCAATCAACCTAACCTGCACATCTTTGGACTGTGGGAGGAAACTGGAGGAAACCCATGCAGATACGAGGAGAATGTGCAAACTCCACAGAGATATTGACCCGAGCCAGGAATTGAACCCAGGACCCTGGAGCTGTGAAGCAGCAGTGCTAACCACTGTGCTACTGTGCCACCCAACCACTGTACTCTGGTTTCCTCCCACAGTCTGAAAGACATGCTGGTTAGGTGCATTGGCCATGCTAAATTCTCTCCCAGTGTACCCAAACAGGCACCGGGTGTGGTGACTAGGGCATTTTCGCAGTAATTCCGTTGCAGTATTAATGTAAGCCTACTTGTGATGCTAATAAATAAACTTAAACTATATGGGAGCTTTAGCTTCACTGGTGAATAGAGTTGTTCAGTCCCACGCTTATGAAAGCACTTGTCAGTAGAAATGATTAAGGTAACCTGTCCTTGGGATGTTAACGTCACTGGCAAGGCCAGCATTTATTGCCCATTCCTAGTTGCCCTTGGAAGGCAGTTGAGTGTCAACACATTGCTGTGTGGCTCTGGAGTCACATGTAGGCCAGACCAGGTAAGGATGGCAGATTTCCTTCCCTAAAGGACATTAGTGAACCAGATGATTTTTCCAATAGTTGACAGTGGTTTCATGGTCATCAGTAGATTCTTAATTCCAGACATTTTTATTGAATTCAAATTCCACCTTCTGCTGTGGCGTGATTCAAGCCCAGGTCTCCAGGACATGAGCTCAGTTTCTGGATTAATAGTCTAGCAATAATACCATTAGGCCATCACCTTCCCATGAATAGTTACATTCATCTACCATCCCAATGTTGACTGATCCAAGTTGGCTCCTAGTCTAGCAACAGTTAAATTTTAAATTTCTCACCCTTTTTTTCATATTTCTTCATGGCCTCGGTCTCCCTATCTCTGGAAACTCCTTCAGCTGTACACCCCTTTGGGACCACCACGCTCCTCCAATTTCCACTACTTGCGAATCCCAGATTTGCTTCATCCCACCAGCCATGCCTTCACCTGCTGATCAAGGCCTTGAGATTTGGATTTGCCCCGGTTCCCTCTCTCTTCTCCTTTAAGATGCTCATTAAAATCTAACTGGTCAAATGTCCTAATGTCCTGGGGGCGGCACAGTGGTTACTGGAACATGCAAACTCCACACTGTCACCCGAGACTGGAATTGAACCCAGGTCCCTGGTGCTGTGAGGCAGCAGTGCCAAAGTAGCATGGTGGCACAATGGTTAGCTGCTGCCTCACGGCGTCCAGGGACCCAGGTTCGATTCTTGGCTTGGGTCACTGTTTGTGCAGAATCTGCACATTTTCCCCGTGTCTGCGTGGGTTTCCTCCAGGTACTCTGGTTTCTTCCCAGCCCAAAAGCCATGCTGGTTAGGTGCATTGGCTGTGCTAAATTCTCATTCAGTGTACCTGAACATGCGCCTAAGTGTGGCGACTAGGGGATTTTCAAGTAACTTTGTTGCAGTGTTACTGTAAGCCTCCTTGTGACTAATAAATAAACTTTCAAAAACTTATAACTTTAACATGTTCTTCTGCTGCAGAGTGTCAAAATTCTGTTTGATAATCACGCCTGTAAAAATCACTCCTGTAAAGCACTTTGGGACATCTGACTGTTTCTAAGATGCTATGTAAATGCAATATCTTGTTGTTGGGTGATTCTTTACCCTGTGACGATCCTTTTTGCAGGTTGTGCCTGGAGATGTTGGATACAAAGCAGGAATCAGGGATGGTGACATGGTGGTTGAGGTAAATGGAATAAACATTGAGAAGTTGAGTTATGAAGATGTTCTTGTGAAGATAAAGGAAAATAGTCTTGAAGTGACTCTTCTTGTCATGAACAAGAAGGAATATTGGCACTGTAAGGATAACAACATCCCAATCAGCACAGGAGCAGCCAGTGAAGACATTAAAACCAGCAACACTGGAAACACAGAGAAAGGGATTGTCTCCAGCAATGACACCAGGAAAAAGACAAGTAACATTATTGAAAAAGACATTACTGCTTATCTTGTAAACAATGTAACTCTAACAAGCCCATTTCCATTGGAAAATCTGTTTTAGTGAACAATTATCAGAATCCTGGGGAGAACATCACTGCTCTTCGTGCCAAAGAATCTTCTATATCTTCCACAAATTTCCCACCTTGCCAATCTGCTTACTAAATTATTTTGCTTTTCATTTCTGCTGGAGGGCACCGGTTCATTTTGCTGAAGCTACGTTTATTGACCTGAACATTCCAAGAAACTCTCTCCTCCTACTCTAAAACAGCAAGAGGGACTGGAGAGGTGAACTCGTTGCACTGTATTAATCCCTGGGATTATTGAGATTGGAAGGAGGCTGGGTAGGGCTGACCAGTCGGTGTTGACGCGATGAAAGTCACTTTGTCCTTTAGATTTCCAAAAAGCCCTCTGTCAAAGGATCTCACGCCATCATATTTCAAACTCAAGGTTTTATTTTTTTTTAAACTATCCACAGAGAGCCTGGGAGAAAGATTAGCACCATTGTTCTCAAGATTGTTTGTATACCTGTGGCATGATGATTCTTGAGAACAAAATGTTCCAATTAGCATCCGATAGGCAAACAGGTGTTCAGTGTTCAGATCCTGTTGCTCCACTCTTTGCCTGGTTGTTGGGGAGTGACCAGTGCTATGGTGCCCTCTGATTTTCTGCTCTCTGGTGTGACATCCCTACTGCCAATCCAAAGAATCCCTACAATCCAGAAGGAGGCCATTCAGCCCATCAAACCTGCACTGACAACAATCCCATCCAGACCCTATCGCCATAATGCCTGACACTTTAGGGGCAATTTAGCCTGGTCAGTCAACCTAACCCGCACATTGGAGTATGGGAGGAAACCGGAGCACCTGGAAGAAACCCATGCAGACACAGGGAGAATGTGCAAACTCCACACGGTCACCTAAGGCCGGAATTGAACCCGGGTCCCTGGTGCTGTGAAGCAGCACTGCTAAGGCGGCATGGTGGTTAGCACTGCTGCCTCACAGCACCAGGGACCTGGGTTCAGTTCCCGGCTTGGGTCACTGTCTGTGTGGAGCCTGCATGTTCTCCCCATGTCTGTCTGAGTTTCCTCCGGGCGCTCCGGTTTCTTCCCACAGTTCAAAAGCTGTGCTGATTTTGTGCATTTGCCATGCTAAATTCTCCCTCAGTGTACCCGAACAGGTGCCTGAGTGTGGCAACTAGGGGATTTTCACAGTAACTTCATTGCAGTGTTAATGTAAGCCTACTTGTGACACTAATAAATAAACTTTAAACTAACTATTGTGCCACCAAGACGTCTAGCTTCAATCCTGCCAGCAAAGTCCAGATTATCATGTGGGGAGAGCAGCATTGTGTGTATCCTGGGTCATTTTAACAGTGGGTCAACATTCTTCGATACCAAATACTCCAAATGCAAACTGTAAATTATTCAACAATGCGTATTGATCATTTTACATCTCATATGATTATACTGACCAGTGTTAGCCAAACCACTACCAAAATATGGGAAAGGAGAATGTTAAATTGCTGGTCCCTGGCATTTTTATTATTATGGGAATTTCAAATTTTTTAAAAAAGTTTATCTATTAGTTACAAGTCAGGCTTACATTAACACTGCAATGAAGTTACTGTGAAATTCCCCAAGTCGCCACACTCCAGTGCCTGTTCGGGTCACTGCACCTAACCAGCACATTATTTGGACTGTGGGAGGAAACCAGAGCACCCAGAAGAAACCCACGCAGACACAGGGAGGACATGCAAATTCCACACAATGACCCAATCCGGGAATCGAACCCAGGTCCCGTGAAGCAGCAGTGCCAACTACTGTGCCACCATGCCACCCCAGATGGAGGCCATTCTGCTCATCATAGCTGTGCTGGTTCTTTACAAGAGCGACACAAACTGGTCCCCACACACCCAAGCTGTCCAACCCTCACTGACTGTCCATTAACAGAACAGAAATGACAAAACACTCACTTGTGAAAATAAAATACTGCACTGCGGTTGTAAAAGACACAGCACATCAACCAGCATCGGGATTTTCCAGCCATTCTCGCCCCAAAACCGGACAATCCCATCCAAGGTCAACAGACCTTTGCATTTTGCATCCCCCCCACCCCCCCAACCACATGCCAAATAGTTTCTGTGGCGGGCGGGACAGGAAAACTCCCTCCCATGTCTCTGAAAAGATGGTATCCAGACTGACACATTTTTCCTGAACTATCAACACACAATTGGCAGTGATGTGGGTCTGTTATCTGGCACCTGATATCTGCTGGTAATTATATTCCCAATCATCAAGAATTCACATAAGATGGCTTCTGTATTGCACAATATATGGGTCAGTAATTTGACCACGCAGACATAAATTGAGACAATAAATAAAGCAATTGCAATGAATTAACCTAATTGCAATAAGGAAACAATAAACACCCAAGACATGAAATTAAATGAGTATTTTATTCTGTGTATCAATAACAATACTCTGAAGTGCGCACAGGTTGTGGAAGGTGTCCAGAATACTTGTGGACGTCCTGTACTTCATCACCAGGCGACCAATACAAGAAAGACAGTAAGATACAGAGTTCCCAAATAATTTGAGGACAAATTTTAACTTTGAGTAAGTTGACAAGCTCTGATTGCTATTGAGCCTGGCACACAAATTGGCCAAGTGTATACTAACTGCTACAGAGACAATGGCCTAATGGTATTATTGCTAGACTTAATCTAATGTTCTGGGGACCGGGGTTCAAATCGCACCATGGCAGATGGTGGATATTTGAATTCAATAAAAAAAAATCTGGAATAAAGAACCTACTGATGACCACAAAACCATTGACCTTGAAGCCCTTTCAAAAGATTTCTCTTGGATATGTGTGATCATTTGAATTTTTTAAAGAAATAGTCTAATTTTAAGACCATCAATTTCTGGGAATTGCTGCTAGGAAGGCTTTGAAATGCTGCAAATGTTAATTTTTTTAAGTTGGAGTGACATAATTCACAACACAACAAACTCATGAATAGGAGGGAATGGAGGGATATGGTCTCCTGAAGAGTAGGAGGTTTTGCTCACATGGGCAGCATGGTTTGTGCAGGCTTGGAGGGCCAAAGGACCTGTTCCTGTCCTATAATTTTCTTTGTTCTTTCTTAATTATTGCAAAAAAAATCCATCTGGTTTACTAATGTCCGTTACGGAAGGAACTCTGCCGTCCTTCTCTGGTCTGACCTATGTGTGGCTCCAGAGCCATAGTAATCTGGTTGACTCTCAACTACCTTCAGGCACCTAGAGATGGGCAATAAATGCTAGCCAGCCAGCGCTGCCCTTGTCCCACGAGTGAATTAAAAAAAGTTGTTCATGTTAGCATATCTACATATACATGCTTTTTTTTAACCTTTCAGAAATAGTGATGGAAGTGATGGAAGGATTTCCGAGCTGATTGTTAGCCTGTTGAACCACATTAAAAGCTCCTACCGTGGCCAACGAATCTTGGTGTTGGACTCAAACCAGGAGATTCTGGTCCAGAGGTAGGGATGCTACCACGGTGCCACACAGCCTGCTAGAACTAAGGAGTCAGAGTTCTGGCCTTGGAGGGGGTCCAGACGAGATTCACAAGAATGAAAAGCTTGATGGATGAGAAACATTTGAGGACTATGGGTCTGTAGTTGATGGAGTTTAGCGGGCGGATCTATTGAAACTTACAGAATACTGAAAGGCCTGGTTAGAGTGGACATGGAGAGGATGTTTCCATTAGTCGGAAAGACTAGGATCCGAGGGCACAACCTCAAGCTAAAGGGACGATGCTTTAGAACAGAGACTAGGAGGAATTTCTTCAGCCAGAGAGTGGTGATTCTGTGGATCTCTTTGCCACAGAAGGCTGTGGAGACCAGGTCATTGAGTGTCTTTAAAACAGAGATAAATAGGTTCTTTATTGGTAAGGGGATCAAAGATTACAGGGAAAAGGTGGGAGAATGGGGACGAAAAGTATATCAGCCATGACTGAATGGTGGGGCAGACTCGATGGGCCGAGTGGCCTAATTCTGCTCCTATATCTGACGGTTTTTTTCCTCATTGGCCTTTGGCTTCTTTTGCCAATGACTTTAACCCCGTGCTCTTGATCCTGTCACCCATTATTCACTCAGTCCAGACAGCTCATGATTTTGAAAGCACCCTCTCTCCCTGCCCAACATCCCTAGGAACCTGTTCTCAAAATTCTCCGACCCACCTTCATTGCTGATGGGCTTTTCCAGAACTTTCTGTTTGGGGAGCTCAGTCTGCGCTGTTGTGGTAAAGCTGATGGGGGCGGAGACTCAGTAAGGGGGGGGGGGTGGTTTCCGCCTGGGGAGGATGTGCGCAGGCGCGTGACGGAAAAGGGGCGGGGCGACGCTCAAGGCACGGTCAGGGAAACAGCAGGGCGGGGCGAGGAGAGGGGCGGGATAATAGTGTGGGCGGGGCGAAGAGTGGGAGCCTGGTAACGGTGTGGGCGGGGCGATAAGAGGGGCGGGGCGAGGATAGGGACGGGGCCACGGTGTGGCGGGACGAGGAGAGGGGCGGGGTGGCGGCGCGAGCGAGGGGGAGGAGCCAGGAAGCGGGCTTGAGGCCAGCCTGACGCAAGGTGGAAACGTGCACGCACGCCGGTTGGGGGCTGGGAGCGCGCACGCAGGGAGCTCAGGCCTCCCGCACGGACGGACAGTCGGAGCTCAGGTAAGGGCAGCTCGAGCGGGGGCCGTTTCCCCTCCCCCAAAACAATCAGTAATTAGCAGGTAACCATCGGCACAGGGCCACCTGTCTGTCCAGCTGGCTCCTCCTGTCAGTGAGCGGGTAAACCCACTCCCCTCCCCCTGCTAGTTCTTCCAGCTGGCTGTCTGGGCTGGTTCCCCATCACTGGGCCCGCCTGCCTTCCCCATGCCTGGGCCCGCCTGCCTTCCCCATCACTGGGCCTGTCTTTCATACTGTCTCTTTTCCATCAGTCATTTATTTCAGCAGCTAGTCAGTTGTTCCTGTTCTATTCCTCCCAATCTTGAGGTTGATCCTGTTTTATTAATGTGTCTTTGTTGTAATCTGGTGGATAGTTTTTTTTTAAAGAGTTTTCTCTGCTGTCTATTACTGTGTATTTTGTAGGCACAGTAAGAAGTCTCACAACACCAGGTTATATTCCAACCAGTTTATTTGATAGTAATCCCACAAGCTTTCGGAAACAGTGTTCTTTCGTCAGGTGTGTGGAAGATTAACACGGTTTCCGAAAGCTTGTGGGATTACTATCAAATAAACTGGTTGGAATCTAACCTAGTGTTGTGAGACTTCTTACTGTGTTTACCCCAGTCCAACGCCGGCATCTCTACATCATGACTATATTGTAGGCCCCAGGATTGCCGACAGCTTTATTTCCCTCTCTGAGCTAATTGGCTGGACACCAGGCTACTTTTGAAGCAAATTCTTTTTTTCCCTAATCTTTTTCTGTATTAGATGTAGTGCAATATACATATATTGTCTGAAGATTTCCCTTTAAGCCTCCTTCTGTCTGTTCTCTCCCCTGTTAGTCACATTCAGAAGTCTCACAACACCAGGTTAAGAGGTGTTGAAGGTGCTGAAATAAATGACTGTCACCTGATGAAAGATCAGCACTCCAAAAGCTCGTGATTCCAAATAAAGCTGTTGGACTTTAACCTTGTGTTTTGAAACTTTTTACTGTGCCCACCCTAGTCCAACGCTGGCATCTCCACAACCTGTTTGTGAGGTTGGCTTTTGGTGACTGAAGGAGTACAGCTCACTGACCTCCTGATGTGTGTTTGTGTTAACAGGCGACAGTTTTTTTAATCGGCAGTTCTTTGCAATGGGCTTTTGAAGGCCTTTGTGGTCATTGTGATTGAGGATTTTTACTACATGGTAAAGAGTTTTTCTGAAGCTTCCCCAAGAATCCTGCTTTGTTAAACCACCCTTGCTGACAATGAGGCAGAATATGTTGACATCCTGGGGGTTACAATTGACCAGAAACCGAGAGGAAAGAGGGTGGTTATTGGATTATGACGGGTGATAAGGTAAATAGAGCATATTTTTGATTTACTTTATTATTGTCACATGTATTAGCATACAGTGAATAGTATTGTTTCTTGTGTGCTGTACAGACAAAGCATACTGTTCGTGGAGAAGGAATCAAGAGAGTGCAGAATGTAGTGTTACAGTCATAGCTAGGGTGTAGAGAAAGATCAATGTAATGTGAGGTAGTCTGGCAGCGTGGAAGAAGCTGCTCTTAAGTTGGTTGGTACGTGACCTCAGACTTTTATATCTCTTTCCCGATGGAAAAAGATGGAAAAGAGGATATCTGGAATGTGTGCGATCCCTAATTATGCTGGCTACTTTGCTGAGGCAGCGGAAAGTGTAGACGGAGTCAATGGATGGGAGGCTGGTTTGAGTGATTGGCTGGGCTACATTCACGACCTTTTGTAATTTCTTACGGTCTTGGGCTTAACAGGAGCCGTACCAAACTGTGATACAACCAGAAAGAATGCTTTCTATAGTGCATCCGTAAAAGTTGGTGAAAGTTATAGCTGAGGTGTTCACACTGGGAAAGAAAAGGTTGTGAGTTGATATGATTTTTGTTTGTCGGATTCTAAAGACTATAGAACAGTGAGATCAGAGGGTATGGATGGAGCTTGAAAGGAGGGTAAACTTCAGTCTTGTCTGAGGCTGTTACAGGCTAATTGATAACTGATAGAGATTGATCACTAGAATTATTCAACAACTCTACTATTGTATCATGTGACTACCATAATGGTAGAAAGCAAACTGGATGAACCTTAGTTTTTTTTTGTCCAGCAATTCTTGTGATTCTATATTCCTGTTGAGTGTTGATGTATTTGACTAATTGCAAATGTTAAAGGGTTTATAACTTGTTCCTGCTATTCCTTCAAATACGGTATGGGAGAGCCAGTGACGTAACAGATTGGAGCGCACTGATTTAGTGTGAGAGCATAGGTGCCAGAGTCTGATCCTGGCAAGGGTGGGGTGGGGGGTGCAGTTTAGCATAACTATTTTGTGTTTTGTTGCACGGTGTTGTGTAGACAGAGAATGAGTGTTACTCACTTGCCCATCTTTTCTATCAAAGTAATGTATAGTATGGGAGAAATGGGAATAACTTGATGTATGTACTGCACCTGTGGTTCTTAGGGATTTTAATTTTGACTCGACCTATTCCACAAGATGTAATCACATCACCTCTCAAGTCCATTATCCTACTCTCATGCTAAGCCATTGGACACCCTTAAGTCTCACTCTTGTTATCTGATAATTGTTACAACCTCTTTCCCACCTGCAATATTTCTATAATTAATATACAAAAGTATTTGAAAAAATGGATGGGGGGGGGGTAAAGAATCACTTCTTTGAAATATCTCCCAAATTTTTATCCTCAGTTACTCACAGCAGTGTGAGTTAACCTTTACTTCCTGGAGATTTTGGAATACCCCCAGACAGTACACAAAAATTTTGTTGGCGGAATGCATGCTTTTGTTCACTGGTACACTGGGCTCTGAGTTGTGTTTTATTTGTCTCTTTGTAGTGTGAATCACTGTTCACTGGTTGATTGGGGCAAATAAATGTTTAGTATGGTCCATAAGTACATCTAGGTCCTGACCTAGATTTCAGAAGTGCTCATGTCAACGCATTCAGTAGATGTATGTACACATCTGTGCATTACTGATTTGTGAAGACCAGGCATATTCCAGATTTAATTCCTGTTTCTTTGCAAAGCTTATTAATCTCACCTGCAGTGATGATGGGGTCGTTGCACTTTGATCTTGGTGCCCTGAACAAGGGTGATGGGACAGAACAGATCTTGGTCAGGATTGGAAAGAGACAGCAAAGTTTTGGGGTGATGTTTACGGAGAATGTGATATGGTGAGTCAGTCAATCGAGCATTGTACAAGCCAAGTTTGAAACTTCTAATGGGATGGAGGATAGTTTCAGCAGTAGATGAGTCAAGACTGAAATTGTTTCAGTTAGGTAGCTGTGGCCCAGTCCAGTTTGATCTGCTCAACCCAAATGGGAAATTTATTTATTTCATTTTGATGTTTTGGACCAGTAATGGATTTCCATGTTATGTCAGAACACCATGTCCATGATGCATAATCAATCACTGCAAAGTATAAAACCCTGACCTCCCATTTTCTTTGCTGCGTTGGTTAATCTCACCTTGGGCAAAGCATGAATCCTACGGTTGGTATCAATACGGGTGAAGGAGAGAAGTACATGGGGTACCTGCTGCAGATCATTAACCAGCTCTGCTGACAGTGCCTGTGTACATGGGATAAGATCAGGATCCAGTTACCTGTGATCTCCTCATGGTTTAATATTCTGACGTTGTCAGCACTGAGATCTGCAGTGACACCTCCATGGCATACACTAACCTGTCTTGGAACTGTATCTTAGTTTCCTTCATCATCATGGATCAAAATCCTGGCGCTTGCATTACACAGAGACAAATCAAACACAACTCAGAGCCTTCTGTACCAGTGAAAGGAAGTGTGCATTCCGCCAACAATAGGCTTGTGAGCCCTATGAAGTAAAAGTTAACTCACACTGTGTGTCATGTCTCTCCCCGCGCCCCCCCAAAAAAACAGATCCCATGACCAAATAAAACTAAGAGAAATAGTCTTTTCTAGGTCAGCATTGGGTCTGACATGGAAACCTATTCTGTTTGAGGGTCCAGTTTAACCTACTGAGAGATTGCCATTCAATGAGCCATAGAATCCCTACAGTGTAGAAGGTGTCCACTCAGCCCGTTGAGCCTGCACTGATTCTTCAAAAGAGCGTCTTTTTGATTTGATTTATTATTGTCATATGTGTTAGCATACAGTGAAAAATATTGTTTCTTGCGCACTATATAGACAAAGCGTACTGTTCACAGAGAAGGAAACGAATGAGTGCAGAATGTAGTGTTACGTCGTAGCTATGGTGTAGGCAAATTGTATTTGATATTTATAAATATTACTGATCTCTTGAAACTTTTAAATGGTGGCCTTCGTCCCTCCTTTGCTGCAAGATCTTTCCTATAACCACACATCCTTTCTTACCCAATATCCACAGTTTTCTTTGTTTTTATGTGAGTGGCACAGTAGAAATGCAAATTATTGATGGACATAACCTCAGGCCTGTTATGACTCCTTCACAAACAGGCTGAAAGAAACAATAAAAATGGTTTTGTGTCCAAGAGCCTCTGAGCAAAGGGTGATAGGTTGAAGTTTGAGCATGTTCACATAAACAGTTTTGAATAACTGGAACATTGCCTGCTGTGCTAATGGGCTCCTGACCTCTCATTGCTGCCTTGTATTGTCACACCAAGTTATTCTGAGTTCATGTGGCAGCCTGGCTTCTTTTACTAGCTGCACCCTTCTGTAATGTAGTAAACAGCTTAGTTAGAATCATTATAATTCAGAAACCAGATATGTTTAGAAGCTAAGTTTGGAAAAGATGTGCTTCTGATGCAACATATTCAAATATTCAAAAACCAACTTTCTAGAAAAACATAAAAACTAAGTTTGAATTTCATGAAAAACGATGAACTGGATTTTTAAAAAATGCAATGTTCCAACCCTGACTATAAGTGATTATTGTAAAATTAACCTGAAGGTGTTTAAAACTTTTCTGATGTGGAATCCTAGGTTCTGTGTTTGTATCTGATCTGCCAGCTTTCAACATCCCATAAGTATGGTTAACATCTGAGTGTCTTTCTGTGTGTTTGCTTCCTCCTTGAAGAGTAAGTCTTTGATTTGATTTATTATTGTACACATATTAGTTCTCAATGTCAACCAAGCGAAGGAGATAGTCATTGACTTTGGAAAGTGTAGGGGAAGACATGCCCCTGTCTACATCAACCGGGGCGAAGTAGAAATGGTCGATGGCTTTAAGTTTTTAGATGTCGAGATTACCAACAACCTGTCCTGGTCCCCCCCCCATGCCGACACTATAGTGAAGAAAGCCCACCAACACCTCTACTTTCTCAGAAGACTAAGGCAATTTGGCATGTCTGCCATGGCTCTCACCAACTTCTACAAATGCACCATAGAAAGCATTCTTTCTGGTTGTATCACTGCTTAGTATGGCTCCTCTGTCCAAGACCACAAGAAAATATGAAGGGTTGCGAGCGAAGCCCAGTCCATCACTAAAACCAGCCTCCCACTCGTTGACATTGTCTATACTCCCGCTGCTTCGGAAAAGCTGCTAGCATAATTAAGGATCCCACGCACTCCGAACATACTGTCTTCCACCTTCTTCCATCGGACAAAAGATACAAAAGTTTGAGGACACCTACCAACTGACTCAAAAACAGCTTCTTCCCTCCTGCCATTGGGCTTTTGAATGGATCTATCTCGCATTAAATTGACCTTTCTCTATACCCTAGCTATAACTATAACACGACATTCTGCACTTTCTTGTTTCCTTCTCTACGTACGGTATGCTTTGTATAGTGCGCTAGAAACGATACTTTTCACTGAGTACCAATACATGTGACAGTAGTAAATCAAAATAGTTTTTATTCACATTCTTAGTGGCAGAGGTGAGAACATTGCATTTTTTAAAAATCCAGTTCATCGTTCTTCGTGAAATTCAAACTTAGTTTTCATGTTCTTCTAGAAAGTTGGTTTTTGAATATTTGCAAGTGTTGTTCAAAGGTTGAGGAAACCAGTATAAAATATCACAGACAGTAACATCTTATTTAGTGAACAACGAATGATGGAGCAGGCTCGAAGGGCCGAATGGCCTATTTGTGCTTCTAGTTTCTATCTTTCTATTTGGGAGTGGGTGAGGTGGTGAGATTGTCATATGGGAGTACTTTACAGGAGGTTCTCAGTGCCCACTAAAATACAAGCAACAAACTGCGGATGCCGGAAATCTGAAATAAAAACAGAAAATGCTGGAAAAACGAAGCAGGTCTGGCAGCACCTGTGGAGTGAGAAACAGAGTTAATATTTTGAGTCTATGCGACGACTCTTCAAATCATGAAGAGGAGTGAAAATATGTTGGATTATATAGTTGGAGAGGGAACTGGAGCAAAATAGATGGCCAGACATAGGTGGACATTCAGGAAAGATCGACAGAAATAAAGACAAAGGGAGTACTAATTGTAGTGTTAATGGCATAATGGTCTGCTTTCTCTCTACAGATCTGCTGTATTTCCAGCGTTTTCTATTTTACTTTCTTCTACATGTCACTGTTTTTATGTAACAATGGTATTCTGCATTCTTATTGAAAAGAATGACTCGTGTTTCTAAAATGACTTATATGAGTCTAGACTTAAAAGGCATATGACTTTGTGACTTCAGACTTTAGAAACACTTTATAGAGAATTAAATGGCTTTGATGTGTAGTCATTTTTATAATGCAGGAGACAACGCAGCCTATAATGCTGAAAACTTGTGCTCCTGTTCTGGAGTACCTAGCCAAGTTGTTCCAGTACAGCTACAACACTGGCATCCAGCCAACAAAGTAGAAAATTGCCCAAATATATCCTGTCCACAAAAATCAGGACAAATCCAGTCTGGTCTGACACCATCCCGTTGGTCTATTTTCAGTCAGAATAATGGAAGGTTTCATCATCAGCGCCTTCAAGTAGAGCTTATTCGGTATGAGTTCAGTCAGGACTACTGTTCCATTATTGCCTTGGTCCAAACGTGAACAAAAGAGCTGAATTCCAGTGGTGAGGTGAGAGTGACTGTCCTTTACACAAAGGACAGACTGTAACGTCAAGGATCGCTGGTGGAAAAAAAAGACTTGCATTTATATATCACTTTTTAGGACCGTTAGATGTTTTGAAGGGTTTTGCAGCCAATGAAGTACTATTTACAGTGTAGTCACTGTTGTAATGTAGGAAACGTGGCAGCCAATTTGAACACCACAAACTCCCACAAACAACAATGTGATAATTTGTTCTGTATCGTTTCTTAAAATCATTGGAGTTAATTAAAATTGGGTCACTCACAGATGGTGGGCTAGACTGAAAATTCTTTTTGTTGCAGTAAATCTATTTTCTGCTCTATTAATAAAATCACACTGAATTACCACTTTTCAATGGATTAATAATATTTTTCATGTAAAATTATAAAAGTGTTACTTTCTAAAATGCTGTCCAATTACACTCCTTCACAGCAGATTTTATGTTCCCTGTGTCAATGAATGGAAGCCTGAGGGGATGGGTGGGGGAAAGCACCACCAATTGGCCAAGAATTTCCTACTTCTCCCAGAGTATTTCCTTTGGCTCCCTGTTGTCTGTGGGTAGAGATGGTTATGGATTAGATAGAAGCAGGTTGTTTAAGCAAAAGCTTGTTTACTCAAAACAAAGAAGTGTGCATGATTGCCTGTAATGGGTTTCACTTAGTGTCAGAATCTCTTCAGTGAAAGCACATTTGCCCAATTTAGGGTTTTACTGTGCAATTGTGCATACATATTGTGACATGTCGAAATAGTTTTGAGTGTCAGCACTGTCTAGCAGAAGTGGATGATTCATCTGTATTTTGTATTGTCTTCCTCCCAGCCTGATTTGGAGCTGAATGGAGTGGGCTTTGAAGAGAAATGACTGACCAGGAGAACAACAATAACATATCCAGCAACCCCTTTGCAGCTCTCTTCAGTTCTGTGGCTGATGCCAAACAATTTGCTTCTGTCCAGAAACAGCAGCTTCCTACAGAGCCACCAGGTAAGCATGTTTCGGAGCTTCTGAGGTTGCCTGCGTGCCGGTAATGAGCAGATCATTGACAGCAAGCCTTGCTAACGCCAGTGTCTTGTTAGTTAGTCTTTGTGCAGTATATTCATAAAGTAGGAATAGAACTTTAACAATGCGGGAAGCAAGTAGGTTGCATAGCAGCTTGCTTGTTTAAATAAGTACCGTGAAAGTGTTTCTTGTGAATACTAGTACTTAGTGAGGTTCCAATGTGTTCTAAATAGGACTGCATTGAGGTTTAACTTCTGTTAATCTGTTTTTAGTCTAAAATCTAAACCGTGGTTTTCACAGATCTGTTCTCTCTTTCATCAAATCATAAACAGGCACAAAACCGAAGGAGGTTTCTGCTCCGTTGAATCTGTACTGGCACTTTCAGAGAACAGCGCAGTTAGTCCTCTTCCCCTGCTTTTTCCCCATGTCCAAGAAATTGTTTTTCTCCAAGTACTTAACCAGTTTTCTTCTGAGAGCTATTATTGAATTTGTCTGCCCTATCCTAGCAAGTAATGCATTCTAAATCTTAACCACTTATTTATGTAAACATATTTGTTCCATGGTAGTTTTCACGGTTAGCTTCACTGCTACCAGCCCAAAAAAAATTATTAGATTTAAAAATATATATATTTCACTACTAGGATTTTGACTTGTTTGTGGCGTAATCAGTTATCCTTTATCTGAACACTGTCAGGTTGAAGATACTTTATTTACAATTGTTTAGGATGAAACTTTACATTTGAGAACACTTTCAACAATGGGAAAAACATATATCAGCTCAAGTTCTCAATGTAAAATTGATGATAAAAGACATTAAATAGCACTACCCCAATTCCCACATTAAGTGATTGTCATTTTCATTGTTTTACTTGAACTTCCTAATGTTGACAATTCCTGTTATCACATCCCCTGTTGTTGTGTACATAAACTTGGACAAAGAAACAAAAGTTGGGACATGTGGTTATTGTGAAAGCTTTGCCATTGATTTAGTAGCTGAAGAGTCAGTAACTGAGTGGTTTCATGTGATCGTGATGGACGAGCCTTTGGACACGCTAAAGTGTACACCCTCTATTGTTAATAGCATTTCATGTTCAAAAGCGTTTCTGTAACTCATCGCTTTCTAATTTAATTTGGGATGTGAGCATCACTGGCAAGCCCAGCGTGGGCAGTTAGCACTGGCTGTCTCACAGTGCCAGAAGCCTTGGTTCGATTCCCGGCTTGGGTCACTGTGCGGAGTTTGCACGTTCTCCCATGTCTGCGTCGGTTTCCTCCGGGTGCTCCAGTTTCCTCTCTCAGATAGAAAGATGTGCCGGTTAGGTGCATTGGCCATGCTAAATTCTCCCTCTGTGTACCTGAACAGACGCTGGAGTGTGGCGACTAGGGGATTTTCCACAGTAACTTAATTGCAGTGTTAATGTGAGCTTATTTCTATCAATAATAAATTAACTTAAACTTCAAGCATCTATTGTCCACCTGTAATTGTCTATGAGAACATGAGATGAACTCTTCAGTGAAACCTCGTGTGCCTTTAAGTATGAAGATATATCTTTTGTGATTTACAATATAGTGATGAAGAGGCTGTGCTTTAGATAGACCAACCTGGGTGGCGGGGGTGGGATGGGTGGGTGTGTGAATCCAATCATTAATCTCAAATTGAAAAGCTAATCTCGGTGTTGGTCACCATGAACCGTTGTCAATGTCATTAAAAACCCATCTTGTTCACGAATGCAATCTGACCTACATGTGACTACAGACACTCACCAATGTAGTTGATTCTTAACTACTCTCTGAAATGATGTAGCGTGCCACTCAATTTGCAGGCAGTTAGGGCAGGACAACAAATGCCAGCGACACCCACATTCCATGAAAGAAATTAAGGAAAAGTGAAATTCTAACCTAGTCTCTGGTTTATAAGTCAGCCATTGAAAGCTGAAGTTATATTTGTTGGAGAAATCCAAATATTTCTTGTAGCTTATTGACAGGTGAGGGTATGTGACATTCTAGTAAAGTTGAAAACTTTCATGCTGGTGGCATGTGGACTTTTAGGTGAAGTGTGGCTAGAGTGAAAAGTATTTACACAACTGAGAAAGGGAGAGAGGCCCTTTTGCCCTGATAAGAGCATTTCCAAAGTCTTTTTGTGCCTTGTAGCAAACATATTTCATGTGGTAGAAGGATGTAAGAGAAGCTGTAAATGTTCCTCCAGTAAGCTATGATAAAGAACAAAGATTTTCAGCTTTTTCTTGAAAGAGTAGCAGTTAGATGTTTGAGATGGTGATTTACCGTTATTGTGGAAAATAAGTTATCCAAAAAAGCTGCAAGAAGACTTAAGGCAATCAAGGGATTGGATTGTTTCTCGATCCCCTTGCTCCAAAATTCAGATCTAGTTAGGAGTTTGGTATTGTTCCTCATCTTTTGTATTTGTTGAAGTATAATGGTAAAAAATAATAATTATTTGAGGACATGGCGAAGGATACTGACTATAGAAAGTTAATGCTGCTATTATTTGTTTGATTATTATTAGAGTTCAGGATTGGTTAGGCCCAGGAGGAATATTTGCCAAGAAATCCCAAAATTCTGTGGTCTGATAAGAAATGAGACTTATGGGACATGACAGAAAGAGCAGTCAACTGCACTGTTCTGGGTGATTGTGAGAGCAATTGCCATTAGTACAGGAGATTTGCAAACAAGAACTTTGGAAAGTAATACTTTGCAAAGTGATACAAGTGAGAGCAGTAAGGACCAGGTAAGTTGGGATTGGGTAGAGAATCATACTGAGATTTCATGACATAACATGTATAGCTGAAACAAGAACAGAGGATACTGGGAAAAAGTAGCAGCTCTGATAGCATTTGTCAGCAGAGAAAGCAGACTTAATGGTTTGAGTACTTTTGGCTGTCCATTAGAATTAGCTCAAATTTCATGGTTTATATAAAAAAAAATATGATTTGCATATGCAAACCCATCCATGTGGGATCAAATAATTATAGATGAGACATCTTTGGCTGTAGGAGACCACCCAGCCACATTTCAAGTGCTTGCCCCATCTCTGTACAATAGCTTCATTCCTTTAGGCAGAATTAAAGTTTGAATACTGTAACTGGTAGCCAGGAAAGGCAATATTTCTTTAAAGGGAAACAAATTTGCACTTGTAGAAGGGCAAAGAATGTAACTCTTCTGGGCTGAAACTACAGCAAAGTCCATTGTCCAACATCTGCATATATATGTTCTGGAAGGGATCACTGCACAGCAATTGAGTAGGAATTTGATTTACCAAGGCTATAGTCAGCCAGTCCAGTGTAGGAACAAACTTGGGAAAGGTGTAAATTGTCATTTGAACCCTGCACATTTATCTTGCAGTGCACATTGAGTCTTTGTATGATTGCATATGTTGTCCTTTGTGTGTTGCTCTTCAGAATGTCCAATATCTGCCGAAGAAATTTGTGACAGTGAAGATTCAGACATCAGTAGTATTGAGAGCATTGACAATGACTCGATTACTGACGCCAACCGTGCATTTCGCTCTCAAAAGGAAATATGTGAACAACTCAACATCAATCACATGCTTCAGCGCATCTTCCTTATTACACTTGACAACAGTGAGTGTCTAGCATGTGGATTATTTTTCTTATGAATTTTATGGTCCTCAAGGTGAGGATGTTAATTCTGAAGAATGGAACAATTTCAATTTCACGCAGCAGTGGCAATATCAAACGGCTTTAGTCTAGTTATGTTGTTGGTTAAATGCAAAGTAAAGCTTTTCTACTCTTCCCCCTCAGTGTGCCTTAACTCCGATCAGAATTATATTTTCCATTTTTTCACACTGTTTTGAATGCTTGCTAAACTAACTCCTTGTTTAGAGCAGAGTTAGGGAATACTTTCGTGTTGCTGAAGCAAAACTGGGGCCAGTGTACTTTGAAGATTGAGAGGTTCATGAGCTTAAAGCCCAAACTAAATGCATCACTGTGTGGCAATTCTCCCACTACCTCACTGTCTTGATTCTCCAGCTTATGATACGAATTTTGGCTTATTGGTTCACTTAGTTTTTTTTCTATATCTATGTTTATCACCTTGTCCCTGGGCAATGTGCCGATTATTGCTGTCAACACCTACTTCAGGACCGTTGCAATGCATTCTTAATAATACTAGACATCGAGATTACTCATTTGGGAAGAGCGTCTTGTGCTGCAGGAATGTTAAAACAGTCGTGGAAATCAGTACATAAGTCAGTCAAAAATAAAAACACAATGTTGGAAACACTCAGCAAGTTAGGCAGCACCTGTGGAGAGAGAAATGTTATGTATATGTAAGGTCATTGACCTTTAATTAGAATAGTAAATTAATCTCATGACTTAGTCTGAATACAGTTTCTTTTTTTTAAGAGAATTGGACATGACAGGGTAAGTGTAGCATGCTTGGGTAAATCTAGTGACTTTGCCAGAGGTCTCTACCATTCACCTCATGACTGGTCTGTTGTTGACTAATTGATAATGATTGGTGACTATGATTAGTCAATAGCTCAACTATCTTTGTATCATGTGACTACCATGATAGTCGAAGATGAACAAAATGAATCTCAACTTTTTCTTCAAATAGCAATTCTTAAGATTCTTTAGAAGATTGGGGAGCTACAGTAATCAAACTTTAAAATGCATTTCATTTATCTTTACAATGAGTTGAACAATCTCAAGGTTTTGAGAAATCTGTTGTTGTTTCTTGTTGCACTTCTACCTTTAAGATCCTGCACGCTTCTTTGTTATTTGCTGCAATGTTTCACATTCTGTTCCTGCTACCCACTGTTTCCTACTTTTCCTTACTTTCATTCATTTTCCATGTAAACTGTAACACTCATGCTCACCTAAGAAGATTATCTGAGGCCTATCGCTCAACTTACACTGTTGATGAATTCATGTTGAGGCACTTTGGATGGTGTGTTTTTAGGTGACCCCAGTCTGAAGGGAGGAAATGGGATTCCACCACGCTGTGTCTTCTTGGAGGATTTGACCACTGACCTGGATGGACAGGACTGGCTTGACATGAGCAATCTGGAACAGGTATTAATGTTTTCAAACTGTTAACATTCTTTTCATTGCGTGGAAGTCATATTTTTAATTTCCGTTTTGTTCTCTAAGTATGCAGTACCCTAAACAATTCCAACTCTGTGCGATATAATATGAAGCCATACAATCCAGAAGAGCATAGGCTTTAGCACCTAAGGATCTGGATCTGATTAATTGATATTGGCTGTGTGAAGAGTGGCTTGTTTTGTGTTGCGGGCTTGGTGGACGGACTGGCCTTTTTTTGCCTGTCAATTTTGTATGACAGTACACTGCGATTTGCCATTGTGCCCCTGGGATAGGCAGTTGAGCACATGATCTGATTTAACTTTGAAGTTTTCCATGGACAGGTAGTCTGCTAATAATCACTCACATGACAACTGGCATCTCACTGAATATTAGAGTTTACCCATTGCCTGTGGAACCCTGCAAGAAACAAGTCCTCGGCAAGAAACTTGGGGCAAATGAAAACCACTTGAGTATCATGAATCCTTCAACTGGATAAATTGTTGACAACAGGAAGGTATAGATTATTGCTCAAGTACTAATTAATTGGGCAGAATTTTACAAGATTGGTTCTAAGTGTCCAGCTAGCATGAAAATGGGAAAGTTCCTGATCTGTTTTTTGGGTGGGTTTTCACACCTAATCTTGTGCACTTAATTATTGTGAAAATGGTATTGACTGTTTCTAGCTGCTGCAGGCCATGGGCTGGGCTTAATTCACCAGCCAGTCTGTAGTGGGAGCTAATATGCATGTGCAGACATCTGATTTTGTACATGCTCAGTAGCAATTGCAGGAGTCTGTCTGGCAAATTAGGCCCCACCCCTTGCCTTTAGCGGCTAGAAGTGGTCGAGCCCATATTTTCAAAAACTAGGTGCATAAAATTGGGAGTGAAAACTGCCTGAAAAACAGATCAGCAACTCTCCTGTTTTCACATTAGCTGGACACTCAGAAAAAATCTTGTAAAATTCTGCCCATTGTATCCTGATGGTTCACATCCACCTTGTGCTTGTTGAATTAGCTTTAATGACACCAAATAATTTCTTATTGCTAGGAGCATTTTACAAGAAGATATTGATTATGGTCAAGGTTGAGAGATTCTCCAATGGGTTGTGTCTGTTTTAGAAGGGGAAATCCCAATGTAAACTATGCAGTGTATCCTTATAAATCAGAGAGAGAGACTATCAGACAGCCGTATTAAGTGATGTATTTTTTATCAAAACAAAGTCCCTGGTTTGATTCTTGGCCTCCACTACAATAGTTGACTTCACCTAGGACCCAAATTACTAAAAGAAAATGTGGCAATGTTTTGTGAAATTTTATTTATGTATTTAACCTATACTTTCACACCTTCCATTCGGTTTCTTACGAAGATTCTGGAATGAATACACCATATGCCCTTATCAACAGCGAGTTCCTTTACTACTTTTTGCTATTATTTTCTACTACCAACCCTGCTGGTAACCTTTTCCAGAGTTTTATTACTTTTTTCTTTAAGAAAGTTGTGTACGCTTCTTTTGATTCTGTATTTTTAAACTCCGGCTAGTTGTTGCACTGTGCCTGACAGAAGAAATCCCCTGGTCCTACTTCATAGAATCAGAGCAAAAAAGATGAAGAGGATTTTTGAGGTGTTTAAATTCATGAAGGATCCAGACAGAGTAGATGGGGAAAACCACAATCAATTGGCAGAAGGATCGAGAACCAGAGGACACCGATTTAAGACAATTGGCAAAAAAAGCATTGATGGCAAGTGGCTAGGACCTGAAATGCATTGCCTGAGATTGTAAGGGAGGCAGATTCAATAGAGAGCACATTCAGTTGAGACCTTCAAAAGAGAAGGGCAGGGCTTTGGAGACAAATGAGACAGCCAACACAGGCACACCAGGCTGAATAGCTGCCTCCTGTGCTTAACCCATTTTCTGATTCTATATCTAGCTGAGCCTGTGTTTCTCCCAAGAATGTAGTTCTAATTTGTGGACTAAGAGCTAATTTGTGGCCTCCTGCAGTGCAAAATCGACCAATAGTGCCAAGGGCTGATGAAGTTTTGTACCTAGTCAGTCTGGGCTTGATTCCCTCCTTGGAGGCAGATTGACAATGGCAACTTATTTTCCCACCTTTTTTTTATATAAGTCACAGTTAGTTGTTGGATTAGCTACTTTTCTCCCTCAACTCTGTCTCAGAAGCTTATTGTAATGTAAATTTGCAGTTTCCATAAATGTGTGCTTCATAACTCTGTTTTGTTAAATTATGTTTTCACATCAATAATTTGACAATTGGCAGCCATCCTGTGTCTGGGAGTACCGTGGCGCCTCTCAAAATTGAATTCCTTTTAGAAAAAAGTTGTTTGAAATGCATTTTATGCTTATACATATTTAGATTTTGAATCGAGAAATTCACACATTGTAATTCAAAATAGAACAATTTTGTGATCTGATCAGAGACCTGATGCATTTATCTGAAGCCAGTGATGGTGAAGTCTAAAGTACTGTTTAATTTTTAACAGGTTTTGTTCCACCATAATCTGTTTCAGGAACCTTATGATCCATTTGACTTAAGTCTTGTTCTGAAATGTTTTGTGAGCTGAGAGCAGGCACTATGTAAAAACAAAGTATTTTTTTAAAAACTTTTTATTTATTCATGGGATATGGTCTATGCTAGCAAGGCAAGTATTGATTGCCCATGCCTATTTGCCTTTGAGAAGCTTAAAATGGAAGAACAAACATTTGTTTTGTACTTGATTTCAAGTTGTACTTATGCTTTTAATTGAAGTAAATGAGCGGTTAACTAGACACTGGCACAGAAACGTGCAAGTCTGCTTTTATTTTTGAAGCTACAACGTGTGGAGTCCTGGTTATAGCATAAAATGTTCTTTAGTTGGCACATACAGCTCAGCTGCCTGTCTACTGACAGTACCTGTTCAGACTATATTTAACATGTGTGTTGAGCAATACCATGCACTTGGATCAGCATTTTTCCTTAACCTGTGGTTAGGGAATTCAAAACAGTGGGAATGAATGAGGGACAATTTTGGACTTGGAATTGTGCACTCAGCTTGGGTTCTGAATGCACTTATGAAATCACTGATGATGAACCTTAGGCTCTCTTTTAATAGGCTTTGTTCACTCGGATGCTGCTTCCAGAACCTGGGACTTGCTTGATCTGCATGACAACAGGGAATGTTATTAATACGTCTGCCGATCGAGATGCTGGAGAGAAGGATGTTGTTAGATATCTATTTGCTTGTTTTCGAAGAGTAAAAGAAGAGGTATGTACATGTCTGAGAGTCCTAACATTGCCCAGATAGATCTTCCAGTTGATCATTTCATTGTCCGTTCTCTACCTTCATCCTCTCCTGCTGCCTCTGAAAGCTTAACTTCCTTCTATAATTCATGAAGCACATTTTCTCAACAGATTACAAAGGTCCCTGAAAACCTGTTGACTTATGCACTTCGTTGTAAGTTCCTGACTGTGTCCAACACATGCACTGTCCTCCTGACACCTGAGATCTACATCAATCAGAATGTCTATGAACAAGTAGTTGATCTGCTTCTTGAAGGAGTAAGTGGACCACGTAAGTAATAATTCCATTTTCCCTTTGTACTTGCACATTTGTTTGCAACATACTGAATAAACCCGAAATATGTAGCGTGTGTTAGTGGGAAAAGGCTATGTTTATGCGTTTTGAAGTAAGATATTTCAGTACAGTGCCTGCCACAACTGTAGGACAGTGTCCCAAGGTGCTTCACAGCCAATGAAGCATTTTTTTTGACATGATCAGCAGTGATCTAATGATTGAATGATGTACTCCAGGACTGGTCATTTTACTTGAATCCGTAGTAAGTAATAAATTACTTTATGCAGTAGATTGTAGCAAAGCATTCTGTTATCCAACAATAAGTGGTTGATATATCAACCATTGCAATCTTGATATTTAAGACTAAGGAAGTTGTAAGTCTATGTGAGAAAGCATGGTAGTGATTTGGTTTTGGCTAGTTCTAAAAGGAGTTTGCGTTCTGCTGTAAGCTTCTCTGTTTCTAAGTGTGAATCTCTGGGCAACCTGAACTTTGCATGGACCTAAACAATGGTGGCATTTTGTTGAAATTGTTCTAGACAGAATTCCAGCCAAACAACTTACATTGCCAAAGTGAGTGAGTAGATTCCTCTTTGAACCGTATGCTTACAATATAATTTAGTTGTCACATTGACAATTTGATGCCATTTAAACCTGACCAAGTAATACTTTAAAGATCACAGTAGGATAAGGATGAGGAAAACTATTGACCCCAGCTATACAAAATGAAGCAACAGTTTCTCTCCTCTCCCATTGACCAATTCAAGTTATTTTATAAATCCAGAACTGTTGCCTCTATCTTATCCTGATGTTATTCCACGTGCTAATCACGTTTTGTATGAAATAAAGTTTTACTATCAATGCCAAGAATGTCTTTGCCAATAAAAAAAAGTGTGGCCATATCGTACTCGCCTGGATATATCGTTTACTTTCCTTTATCGCTTACTGTATTTTATATCTTCTATGAGATAGATAGTGTGATATTTCCGTTACTTATACAGAGTTTGAAGATGTTACTGAATTTATGGATGATGTGATAGCTACCTTAAAGTCAGATGAAGAAGTCCGGACATTCAGTGAAGTCATGTTTCCAGTGCTGGACATTTTATTGCGACGCATCAAGGAGTTGGACCTTTGTCACGTAATGCTATATAGTTACCTGGACATTCTCCTTTATGTCACCCGCCAGCCTGAGCTGGCACAGGTAAGAAATTTCTAAACGTTTCTCTAATTTGTATGGTCAGCTGCTGAAGTTTTTCTTCCTGATTAACTTGGTATCTGTCGTGTGGAAATCCATCCAAACCCAGCTTCTGATAGTACAGTTTGCATGGGTGTCACTCTACTTGGCAAAGCCCATAAAGCCTCGACAGGTTACCAAGTTTGAGGACTGTTAAGTGTCCTTAAGAAGACTACTTGACTTTACCTAACTGAACTCTACCTTTATTAATACTGAACATTTGTAAGCCGCCTGATGCACCCCCTTCCCAGTTAGTCATTTGCTTGAAGAGTTTTCTAGAACAGGGGCTAGCCCCTGAATGATCTACACTCTCTCAAATCCCATTGCTGACCCAGTTTGATTTAACTGTTGTCAGTGATGTGCTGCATAATGAGGGCCAACTTGATCAGGTTTTAGATCAACTGAGGGTCAACTTGGTTTCAATCTCCTGTCACCAAGTAGATCATCTTGGAACCAGCTCTGCTCCAACGGGACACTTCCTCAATTACTTCATTCCTTGAGCTCCTGCCTTGCTGAGAAAGATCGTCACGAGACAATGGGAGCCATGCATTGTGGTGTGAGATCTTCTTCTCTACTGAAAAATTCTTAGTTTCTTCTGCCAGTATCCTATGCTGCTTGTATTGCTGTTGAACACTCCTACCTACACTACTACTGTAGGTAAAACCTTCGGAAATAAGCTGGTTGAAGTTAGCGAGGTGACAATGGTTTCAAACCTAAACTCAAAATCTGAGCAATAGAGTGGCTGCTCTTGCTCCTAACAGCTTTGGTAATCTGCCCTGGTTCAATTTTGGTAGATTGAACCAGGGCAGGATTTACTCAGTTAATGGTAGGGCATTGGGGAGAGAACAAAGAGATCCAGGGGTACATGTTCATCATGATAGCTCCTTGAAAGTGGAGTCACAGGTGGACAGAGTGGTGAAGAAGGCATTCGGCATGCTTGGTTTTGTCAGTCAGAACATTGAATATAGGAGCTGGGACGTCTTGTTGAAGTTGTACAAGACATTGGTAAGGCCACATTTGGAATACTGTGTACAGTTCTGGTCACCATATTATAGAAAAGATATTATTAAACTAGAAAGAGTGCAGAAAAGATTTACTAGGATGCTACTGGGACTTGATGGTTTGAGTTATAAGGAGAGGCTGGATAGACTGGGACTTTTTTTCTCTGGAGCGTAAGAGGCTGAGGGGTGACGTTATAGAGGTCTATAAAATAATGAGGGGCGTAGATAGTCAATATCTTTTCCCAAAGGTAGGGGAGCCTAAAACTAGAGGGCATAGGTTTAAGGTGAGAAGGGAGAGATACAAAAGTGTTCAGAGGGGCAATTTTTTCACACAGAGGATGGGAAGTGTCTGGAATAATCTGCCAGAGCTAGTAGTAGACGCGGGTACAATTGTGTCTTTTAAAAAGCATTTAGATAGTTGTATGGATAAGATGGGTATAGAGGAATATGGGCCAAAAGAGGACAACTGGGATTAGATTAGGGGTTTAAAAGAAAAGGGCGGCACGGACAAGTTGGGCCAAAGGGCCTGTTTCTATGCGGTAAACCTCTATGACTCTATAACAGCTGACTTCAAGTGTAATTTTATTTTGTGCTTTTTAGTAGTAGGAGCCTGGTTTGAAAATGACCCCATAGTGTGTTAACCATTCATCAATGCCTCACAATTAAAACAAACAAGACGGCTGCCCTGGAGATGTAACTGAGTCGGCTTTCCTGCATTTCCCTCCCTCTTATCTGTCTTGAAATGCTTGATTTGTATTGGAGAATGATTTCTTTGTTGCCAGTTGTTCGCTAGTGCTTTGCTCAGGCTGTAGGGAAGCAGAATGCTATTGGCGCATCATCATTGGTCATGATTTTACCTTCTCTGAAGATTTTACATGTGCAATTCCAGCAGGGTCACTGGCTGACAGTCAGGAGCAGAAATCTGATTTTTGAAAATAGTATTCCCATACCCTATTCTGAGGTAGAGATTAAGGCCATTTATCTGTACCATGCATTTAGGAATTCCTATTCCTAGTGTGTGTATTTTTCTGTGAAATTGCTAATTACTTTTTACGTGTAAAAATGGAATTTGCATAACAAGGTTGAAGATTTAAGTTCTATACATTTTTTTTGCAATCTCCAGTTCCAATGAAGTGATTACTATTTATTTCCTTCAACAGGTTTTCTTGAAGCATATAGAACCAAAAGATCCAAAAAATGGTAATCTGTATCAGCAGACCCTGCTGGGAACTGTCATGAACATGTCTTGTTTGCTGAAAACTCCAGGACTTGTGGAAAACCACTTGTACTTTCTGAATCCTTCAAGGTCCAGTCCTCAGGAGATCAAAGTTCAAGAATCAAACATTCACCAGGTGGGTTTTTGACGGGCTGTGGTGTTGTATAATAGTCCTCCCCATCCAGTCTGTTTGGTGGATACTGTCCCATACTGAAAAGATAGGCTGTATCCGTGATCTCAACTGATATCAGTGTAGCTGCAGCTGGCGGGAGGCCCCAGTTGAATGCACAGTACAAAATGTTCAGAAGTATTCCATCAATCAAAGAACATTTCCTCCAGTTTTTCTCCTCCTTCAACTAAGTCCAGCTTTCAAAGTTATAAAATACGGCTGTCAGACACTTGGAACCCGTAGGGAAATGTGCTTTTCTTTCCACTCTTGACCCAATCCAGGGGTTTTGAGATCAATTCTAATGCACCTGGCACTGCCAAGATAGGATAACTTATAAACAACTGGCCTTGAACATGAGGCGTTCTTGTTCCCTAACTGCATTTCTTCAATTTGCTGTGATTTTATACTTTAGCGTTTTTTGATTCAATTTTATTTCCCCTTGCGCAGGTTCCATCTTGATCCTACCTGTGTACTGATGGCTGGCCATTGATTTCACTATATTTCAATTTCTCTGCCCACCTGCTGAGAATTTCTGCAGCTGCTTTAAGGTTGCTTATTTGATGTTAGCTAATGTCCAAGGGAAAGTTATGTTTCAGTTGGTAGCATTTGTGCCTAGAAGCCAGACGATTATGGGTTCAAATCCCATTATATGCATGGGCTTCCAATCTGGGCTGACACTTCAGTGTGGAGGGGCTGCTACATTACTGAAGATTAAATTGAGGCCCGTCCACCAGCTCAAACAGCCAAAAGGCATAATTTGAAAAAGAACGAGAGTTCTCATGGTTTCCTAATCAGCATTGCTGCCTCTCTCTTATTTGACCGGGGTGAGCACAGTGAGAAATCTCACAACTACCAGGTTAAAGTCCATCAGGTTTATTTGGTAGCATGAGCTTTTGGAACACTACTCCTCCATCACCTGATGAAGGAGCAATACTCAGAAAGCTCATGATTCCAAATAAACCTGTTGTGAGACTTCTTTTTTATTTGCTCTTTCTGTGTTCAAGTTCACTGCCACACTTGCCTATGTAAGACAATTTGAATAATCCATTGGTTTTAAAGTCCTTTGGGACATCTCAAGGATATGGTGAGGCTGTATTGCAGCGCCTTTATCAAGAACATACAGTCAGTGATGTCTTAATTCATATAGTTTTATATATGCCACACTTGTTATGTACATAACTTGAATATATGTATTTTTAGTTCTGAATCTTTGTCTCCAATCTTTTTGTTGTTATTCCATTCACATAAAAATTTGCAGTTAACTGGAAGATGAAATTGAGCAAAGGCAGCTTCCTCATCAGTCATGTGTTGACTTTCCTACAGGTCCCTTCAGGTGCATTTTATTTTATTGTTGCACAATCTCATCTTCGGGAAGGATGTTCATAATGTTCTTGCTTTCATTTTGCAGTTCATGGCGCAATTGCATGACAAAATCCATCAGATTCTGCGGAACCTCATCCAGCTTTCCCCAGATACCAAACATTGTATCCTTTCCTGGCTCGGAAACTGCCTCCATGCCAACTCAGGACGGACGAAAATTTGGGCCAACCAGATGCCCGAGCTCTTCTTCCAAATGTATGCATCGGACGCCTTCTTCCTGAACCTTGCAGCTGCTTTGCTAAAACTCTGTCAACCCTTTTGCAAACCAAAGTCTCCTAAGCTGCTGACCTTCAACCCGACTTATTGTAGTTTGAAAGATCTGAATGAAGAGGAACGGAAAAGCCGAAACGTGCATATCAAAGGTGTGAGCTGAGCAGTAAATGGATGACTTTTTGTTTTTAGCTGTTCAGGAGTTTTTCAGGGCGATGGTTGACATTAATATCTGAGATCTTGCACAAACTCTTGGTGCACTGCGCTACTTTCGTTGTTATGATACCTCTGGTTGCCTCTGCTGAAATCAGACAGTCTATGCACTTGCAATAGATAGTGAAAACTAGGCCCAACACTGATAAATGAGTGTCCTGGTGGAGTTGCCCTGCCCCACCTAATGCTCAGAGTTTGCGCTGTGCTCTTTGTCAAAGGCATGTGGGAATCTTGATTTTACTATTACAGTCCTATGTTTCAGTGGCTTTCAGACTTCTCTCCTTTTGGGGAAGCCTCTAAGAATGTTGTTATATTCCCATGGATCCTATACGAGCATTGGCACACTACTGGAATCCCCCAGTGTTGACATCTGAAAGATTGAGTGACCCAAAGGAGAACAATGTCATTAATGCAGCAAATTTGTATTTTATATTTGTACGTGTGGCACAGTGGTTAGCACTGCCGCTTCACAGTGCCAGGGACCCAGTTCAATTCCCAGCTTGGGTCACTGTCTGTGTGGAGTTTGCATGATCTCCCCATGTCTGTATACATTTTCTCGGGTGCTCCGATTTCCCCCCACAGTCTGAAAAGTGTGCTGGTTAGGTGCATTGACCCAAGCAGGTGCTGGAGTGTGGCGACTAGGGGAATTTCACAGTAACTTCATTGCAGTGTTAATGTAAGCCTTACTTGTTTAAAGCTTATTTATTTATTAGTCACAAGTAAGGCTTACATTAACACTGCAATGAAGTTATTGTGAAATTCCCCTAACTATGACTAATTGTGATTAATAAATAAACTTTACTTTAAAGCAACAGAAATGAATTGGTTAATGAATCCTGAACTGAGCTCCAGTTCTGTGTGCTGACCAATTCTCCCTTCAACCAACGTCACCAAAAACACATTATAACTGCTCATGCATTTCACTGGAGGGTCATGTGTGCAAATAGCTGCTGTATTCATCAGCATAACTTTCTGCACTTAGTTAATGAAAGAGTGATTGGTCAAATAGCAAATTCCAGAAGTGGGTCAAGGCAGCAATTGCATTGGGAGGAATGGGGTTTAATGTGAAACCAAGAAGCAAAAAACACCTGATGTTCTGGCTCCACACTCTGATAAGTATCAAGCTCTGTTCAGAGCAGCCTGTATAGTATCAGATGCATTAGGCGTCTAATACTCTTGGAGGCGTGACTCCTCATAACCTGTCTGGATATCTTTACCAATGTGGTGAGCCACGTGCTCTTGGCTTAATGCATCCATGCACGTTTCCTGCTGTATTGGAGTTTTACTGTCTGTGGTACGGATATTGCCTCATTGAATTCCTAGGTCATGATATCGTAAACAACGGAACAGTTATATCCGTGCCGAGGGTTGTGTTTTATTCTGAGTTTTTTTAAAAAGAAAAATCTTCTTTTATGAAAATTTTTTGTTTCTTTTACCTTAGGTTTAGACAAGGAGACCTGTTTGATCCCAATACCTCAGGGACTGGAACCATCTTTCGCTCAAACGTACAATCTGGTCACGGAGAATTTAATCCTGACTCAATTCGCCTTACACCTGGGTTTTCACAGGTACCGAGAGTGTGTATGGAAGAATGCGCAACAAGGAATTGTAGACCAGAAAGTGTATTAAAAGTGAAACTGGGTTATGTCTCCAGCCGTTCGTGTTTTTTTTCCCCCTCCTGAGGTAGTAGGGAAAGGCCTTCCTGGCAATCCGTTGCTTATAAGAACATAAGAACATAAGAAATAGGAGCAGGAGTAGGCCATCTGGCCCTTCGAGCCTGCCCCGCCATTCAATAAGATCATGGCTGATCTGTCGTGGCTCAGTTCCACTTTCCCGCCCTCTCCCCATAACCCTTAATCCCCTCTCTTATCAAAAACCCATCAACCCGCTTCTTAAAAATATTTAGCGAGGCAGCCTCCACCACTTCAACGGGCAGAGAATTCCAGAGATTCACCACCCTTTGAGTGAAGAAGTTCCTCCTCAACTCCTCTTAGGGGGAATTGAAGGGCCTCTTGTGGACAAAGCAATAAGTAAAAGTTTTTTAACCAAGTGTGGGGAAGGTGTGAGAGCAGGAACCTCAATGGCTGAGTGACTGATAGTCAACGTGAAGAAAGTTTCTTCAGCCATTCCCTGACTCCTTTGTTTCTCTTCATATCCCAGTGTTTAAAATGGAGGAAAACCTCTTTTAACCATAGCTTTTAAAATGGACATTGATGTTTAATGAACATTCACATATAAGTATGAGGTTTGAGTCACCAGCTTGTAAAACAGGTGGAAATGCAGGTTCTGATGCCTTGCATAAAATGCCTTGCAGGGGCTGCACAGTGGCCCAGCGATTAGCATTGCTGCCTCACGCCGACAGGAACCCAGGTTCTATTCCCGGCTTGGGTCGCTGTTTGTGTGAAATTGCGTTCTCCCCGTGTCTGCATGGGTTTCCTCCGGGTGCTCCAGTTTCTTCCCACAATCCAAAAGATGTGCTGGATAGGTGCATTGGCCATGCCAAATTTTACCTTAGTGTACCCACACAGGAACTGGAGTGTGGCAACTAGGGGAATTTCACAGTAACTTCATTGCAGTGTTACTGTAAGCCTTACTTGTGACTAATAAATAAACTTCTCCTTTTAAAATCTTGCTTTCTTCCCCAGTGTTTTAAGGAAATTTCAAGTTCAATTTCAGTTTTTTCCCTGCTCCCTCTCCAGGGAACATAAGAAGAGGCTTTCCCATCAGTTACTTTCTAAAGAAAGACTGAAATCATCTTGGGGAGAAGGAGATTAAGTGAAAAAGATTTTTTTTTTAAATAAGTGTATGGAGGAAGGCAAGTGTTTAACTTCAAGTATTGGAAAAATAGCTTTGCCTTCTCAGACTCTCCGGCTAACATGCAGTCACCTTTGACATCCTGCTTGACTGTCGTCCCTCTGTAAACACCCTGTCTCTGCAGGGTTGGTCTTTTGATGCTAATGCTGTATTTACTTTCATAGATTACACGATCAAATGATAAAGATGAATCAGAGTCTGCACCGGCTGCAGATTGCCTGGAGGGAGGCGCAGCAATCCTCCAACCCAGCTGCAGAAAATCTCCGCGAACAATTTGAAAGGCTAATGACGGTTTATCTATCAACCAAAGCAGTTGCCACTGAGCCGCAGATGCTGCAGAACTGTATGAATTTGCAGATTTCCACCACAACGATATTGGTGCAGTTTTCTCTCAGAAATCAAGGAACAGACTACATGGAGGTGACCTTCCCTCTTCTGGACTTGGAATACTGCATGCTTTCTCATGTCCCAGGTATATAGCATGCCGTTAACAGAGATTTGGTAATCTTGGTGACGATAGCTCTGAGTGCTGGGTCAATTAAAATTTTCAAGGCATGAGAAACATTACACTTTGGATAAGGGTCTTTGGGAATATGGATCAAGGCAGACACATGGTGTTCAAATCGAATCTTTGTCAATATTTATCCTTCAACCAAATCACTAAAACAGATTATTTGGTCATCATTGTGGATTTGTGGAATCTTTCCGTGTGCAGATTGAATGCTGTCTTTTCTGTAAGAGTGACTACACTTCAGAAGTACCTCATTGGTTGCAAAGTGTTTTGGAATGACTTGAGGTTGTGAAGGGCACTGTAGAAATGCTAGACTTTATGAGCTAGTTGAATGATGAAAAAGGCTTGAAGGACCAAATATTCTTTTCCTGTGTTAGAGGGTGGGTTTACCTTTGGACAGTGCATTCCAGTGAAACTATTTGTGGTTTTGTTAACCATCTGTTTATATCATTATTAAATAATCTTTTGTCAGTGTGTGCCACACTAAAGGGAATCTCTGCACATATGTCTGTTAAGGGTGTGGCACCTTGTGCCATTAAGATTTTCACGTTAACATGCAAGTGCATTTTTTTCAATCTCCACTTTTGTTTTTGGCTGTTTCTTGTCCTTTTTGCCCTTTGTTTCCCCGCAAAGCTATTGCTGTCCTTCTTCACATGCTTTCTTCTCCACAACTTCCAATTCCCTTTCCCAAACTATGTGAGAGCACTGCCATAGGAAGCCAACTAAAAAATATTTTGTTTAGAAATAAATGTTAGTTTCCTTTTTTTACTGAAAGTAGAATCATCTGGTATTGGAAGTAGCTGTCTTTGATTCTGATTTGATATATTATTGTCACGTGTATTAGTATACAGCAAAAAGTATTGTTTCTTGCTTTGTCTGTAAAGCACACGTACCATACATAGAGAAGGAAAGGAGAGAATGTAGTGTTACAGTCATAGCTAGGATGTAGGTTAAAGCATTGTTAGGGAGTTTAAAAGAGAATGAAGTTTTAGAAGCATAGTACAAGAGTAAAATGATTAGAAGGTATGCTGGGAACAGCTTGCAAGGAGTCACCACGCTTGGGCGCCATCTGATACTGCCTCAGCGTCTTGCTGCTATGAGGAGGAGTTAGTGCCTTATGTTCGTCTTTAACCAATCTTAGCAGTCTTGTCATCCATGTCAGATTACTTGCTCCTTCTTCTAAGGTTGTTGTCATTTTGCTTGAGGCTCATTGTTATCCTCTGCCCTCTGCTCCCCAGCCACTGCTTATCTGGCATTGACATATGCCTTCCCGAGTTGTAATGGACCTGTGGATTCTGAGCTGGTTAAAGCTTGCTTGTCAAAGTTCATAGGTTCAGTTTCAGTACAGCGCTTCATTAAACAGTATATCTCAGCTGGGGTGGAGAAGAGGAGTGGCTGTTTACTGTAATTCATTTCACGGTAAGTTGCACTGTCCATTTCAGTAATGATCTTTGGCGAACAGTTTATTTTGTGCACTGTGAATGGACAAGCTGTCTTATGAAATGTTGCACTGAGATCCACATCCACTCTAGGAGATGGGCATTAAAAATACTAATGGCATGCTGATAGGGGTGGCATACTGAAAGGGTGAAGGCTAAATGGGCAAAAGCATCTTCAATTCAACCTAATTGAGTGAGAGATTGTAATCTATTTTCATTCTGGTTGTGTGTATTGGTTCCTTTTGATTCATTGACTCATTTTTATTTCCTTGTCACAGAATTCTTTGCTGACAATCTTGGAGATTTTTTCATCTTCCTACGGAGATTTGCAGATGATGTTCTGGAAACTGCAGGCGATTCCCTCGAGCAGCCGCTACACTTTGTCACAGTGTTCATGGGTAACGTAGAGAGGTAACAGCTAGGAACTAATTTCAGAATTCAGTGGCGAGTCTTGTATCACCCAGCACCGTGCAGGTGTTCGATGTTGCTGCAGTTTTACATTGGGAGTTACTTTGACCAAAGTTAGATTGTTAGTGCTGGTGCACTTTCCATTTAGTGTGTATTAGCAACAGACAGTGTTAGAGAAGTTATAGCACGGATAGTTGCTGAGCCATACCGCTTCTACCTGCCTAAAAAATGTACTCCCCCCATCATCCTCAGAAGAGCATCCCCATTACATTAAACATTATTATTTTATATACACCATTTGTTCTTTAACTTCACTGGATAAATTTTCCATTTAGCTCCAAAGTAGGATCCCTTTAACCAGTCAAACTTGGATTGTTGCTATCCAAATTTATTCTAATACTGTTCGATCTAGCAGACAGAACAAGCTTTCAATTGTTACGATCTTCGAAGAGCCCAGTGACTTTTAAATTAAAAGAGATATGATTTCCCAGTGACCAACTCAAAAGATCTTAACACAAGAGTTTGTTTTTCTTAAGATTTTCACTGTAGCAAACTAATACAAGGCTTTGGACCAAGTGCTAGAAATGGGATTAGAATAGATAGGTGATTGATGGCTAGTACAGACATGATGGACCGAAGGGTCTCTTGCTGTGCTGTAAATTCTGTGACTCTCTAAAATCAACATTCACTAAACATTACTTTGTAAGCAATTAATACCCTATACAGAAAATATATCCTTTTTTTCAGCAATAACCCTATGCAACATTTATACATTACTCCAGACTCTCAGCAGAAATGTAATCTTGTTTTTAAAGTCTTTGCATTTCCACAGGCTTTCCTCTCCCTGTTACATCAACTCAAGATTTCCAGAGTTCTCTTAATAATTCCTCCACTCAATCCTCCTGAGCACAATTGAATTGACTTCCAGTGACAAGGCATCTGCTGGTGACTTCTCAATCTTTAAATTTCCACAAGATCAATCTTTACACGCACTCTCTCAGCCATATATTCTCTCTTTCGCTTGTTCTCTCACTCTAATCCTCTCTCTCTCTCCCTCCCTCTCTCTCTCTCTCTCTCTCTCCCCCCAGCGCCTCTGAATCTAATTGCCTGAGAATCTAAGTCTACCCCTGACAAAACCAGTTGCTCTATCCTTTATGTTCAGGTGTTAAACCTGACACTTGAATTTCAGTAAGGTTTGACCTGGGCCTCCTATCCTGTGGTAACCAGGCTATGATGTGGATATGCCGGCATTGGATTGAGGGTAAACACAGTAAGAAGTCTCATAACACCAGGTTAAAGTCCAACAGGTTTATTTGGTAGTAAATGCTACTAGTTTTCGGGTTTGCCCCTTCGTCAGGTGAGTGGAGAGTTCTGATCACAAAGATAGCATATAAAGGCACACACAGTTTAGAGAATACTGATTAGAATGCAAGTCTTTACAGCTAATCAAGTCTTAAAGGTGCAGACAATGTGAGTGGAGATAGCATTAAGCATGGATTAAAGAGATGTATATTGTCTCCAGACAGGACAGTGAGTGAGATGTTGCAAGCCCAGGCAAGTCATGGGGGTTACAAATAATGTGACACGAACCAAGATCCCAGTTGAGGCCATCCTCATCCGCCATGAGGCAGATCCACACACGAGGACTTGCATTCTAATCAGTATTCTCTAAACTGCGTGTGCCTTTATATTCTGTCTTTGTGATCAGAACTCTCACTCACCTGACGAAGGGGCCAACCCCGAAAGCTAGTGGCGTTTACTACCAAATAAACCTGCTGGACTTTAACCTGGTGTTGTGAGACTTCTTGCTGTGTAACCAAGCTATTCAGGCTTATTGTCAGGCAGAACTAAGAATGTAAGGCAAGTCCCTTTTCATGACTCCATTTTACTTGAATTAAAGAGACTATTTAAAACATAACCATCTTATAAAACCTTGCATTGATCTTCATCCATTTCTCCTGAGTAAGGTTAATTAGTAAAATAACTTTCTGTAGTAGGTTTATTGGTGGTTACTGTGCTTTGGATGGTAACTTTGCACTCCAAGGTCAGTTCTCAATCTAGATTCTTGCTTGGACTATCTTTAAATTGACAAATCTTCCTGATTCAGATATATTTTCAAGAATTACATGGAAATCTTTTGAAGAGCAACTATGTTGCTCAGTTGCACCTCCTTGAGTCTCAGTAAAATATTATTGGTGCAGTTTTATGTGAGCTGTGTTGATTAATTTTGTGAAATCTGCAGTGCCAAGGAGAAGGACAGGGGTTAGAGAGGGAGTGGCATCGTCCCTGGACTTGTAATTCAGAGACTCCAGGCAAGATCTGGGTTCAAATCCCACCACGCCAGATGGTGAAATTTGAATTCAATTTAAAAAAAAATGAAAATCTGAAATTAAAAGTCTAACGATGACCATGAACCCATTGACAATTATAAAAATCCATCTGGTTCATTAATTTCCCTTTAGGGAAAGAAATCTGCTGTCCTTACTTAGTCTGGCCTACATGTGACTCCAGACCTACAGCAACGTAGTTCATTCTCAAACGCCCTCTGAAATGGAGGGCAGTTAGGATGGGCAGTAAATGCTGGCCCAACCAGGGATGCCCACATCCCGTAAATGAATTTTAAAAAACTAACTGGATAACTCTACTAAAGAGCTGATACTGGCGCAATGTGTCAAATTAACCTAATAATAACCTCTAACCTAATAATAAGTGTGTGGGAAGTTTTTTTTTCCCTCCTGGAAATTGTATCAGAGATGGCGGTTCAGGCAGTACGCTGCACCTCCTGCGGTATGTACGAGGCGAGGGACACCAGTAGTGTTCCTGCTGATTTTACCTGCAGGAAGTGTGTACACTTGCAGCTCCTAGAGGAGCGTGTTAAGGAGCTGGAGCTGGAATTGGAGGAACTCCGGATAATTCGGGAGGTTGAGGCGGACATTGACAGGAGTTACAAAGAGATAGTCACTCCTAAAAATGATTCTTGGGTAACTGCTAGGCAGAGGGGTATGAAGCAATCGGGGAGACAATCCCCCAGGGCTGTTCCCCTCCAAAATAAGTTTTCTGTCCTGGAGGCTACAGTTGAGGAAGAATCAACTGGAGATAGCCAAAGGGAGCAGGGCCCTGGAGGTGAGCCTGCTGTGAAGGCTCAGGTGGGTAGGGGAAGTAAAAGATTGGGCCTGGTGATTGGGGACTCCGTAGTTAGGGGGACAGATAGGAGAGTCAACAGTAATGAACGGGACTCAGGGCTGGTGTGTTGCCTCCCAGGGGCTGGGGTCCGGGATGCCTCAGAGCGGGTGTTCAAGACTCTTAAGGGAGAGGGGAGTCAGCCCCAAGTCATAGTTCATGTGGGGACACATGACATAGGGAGGATAAGGGAATGGGATATTAAACAGAAATTTATGGAGTTGGGGTGGAAACTTAGGGCCAAATCAGACAGAGTGGTTATCTCAGGACGCTTGCCTGTGCCACGGGATAGTTTAGAGAAGAACAGAGAGAGGGAATGTTTGAACTCGTGGCTGAGGGAATGGTGCAGGAGGGAGGGGTTCAGGTTCTTGAACAATTGGGGCTCATTCTGGGGTAGGTGGGACCTCTACAAGAGAGATGGTCTACACCTGAATCAGAGGGGAACCAATATCTTGGGGGGGGGAAATTTGCAAAGGCTATGCAGGGGCGTTTAAACTGATTCAGAGGGGGGGTGGGATCCTGAGTAGCAGGGATGAGATTAAGGGGGTCTTAGATGAGGACTGTAAAGCACAGCATCGTGGGGGTGGAGTAGAGCATGGTTTGAAATGCATATACTTTAATGTGAGGAGTATTCACAATAAGGTGGATGAACTTGCAGCGTGGAGCAGTACCTGGAACTTTGATGTTGTGGCCATTTCAGAGACTTGGATAGAGCAGGGACAGGAATAGTTGTTGCAGGTTCCGGGGTTCAAATGCTTCAGTCGGAGTAGAGAAGGAGGTAGAAGGGGGGGAGGAGTGGCATTATTAGTCAAGGACTGTATCACAGTGACAGAAAGGAAGTTTGATGAGATCTTGTCTGTTGAGGTAGTATGGGCTGAGATTAGAAATAGGAGAGGAGAGGTCACCCTGTTGGGAGTCTTTTATAGACCTCCTAAAAGGTCTAGAGAGGCAGAGGAAAGGATTGCAGAGACGATCCTGGACAGGAGTGAAAGTGATAGGGTAATTGTTATGGGAGACTTTAACTTTACTAATATTGATTGGAATAGCTATAGCTCTAGCTCATTAGAGGGGTCAGTTTTTACACAAAGTGTGCAGGAAGGTTTTTTGACTCAGTATGTATATAGGCCAACTAGAGGTGAGGCTATATTGGATTTGGTGCTGGGAAATGAGCCAGACCAGGTGTTAGACTTGGAAGCTGGTGAGCATTTTGGTGATAGTGACCACAATTTGGTTACGTTCACCTTAGTGATGGAAAGGGATAGGCATGAATCTAGGGGCAGTAGTTATAGCTGGGGGAAGGGTAATTATGAGGCTATTAGGAGAGAATTAGGGAGCATAGGTTGGACTAGGAAACTACAGGGGCTGGGAACGTCCGAAATGTGGAGTTTATTCAAGGAACAGCTACTGCAAGTCCTTGATAATTATGTCCCTGTCAGGCAAGGAGGAAATGATCGAGTAAGGGAACCGTGGTGCACTAAAAAAAGTTGATTCGCTGGTTAAAAGGAAAACGGAGGCTTGAAGGTTCAGGTAGTGCACTGGAAAGCTATAGATTAGCCAGGAGGGAGCTAAAGAGTGAGTTAAGAAGAGCTAAAAGAGGATACGAGAAGACTTTGGCTGATAGGATTAAGGAGAATCCTAAAGCTTTCTTTAGATATGTTAAGAATAGAAGATTGGTTAGGGCAAGATTAGGGCCAGTCAGAGACAGCAGTGGGAAGTTATGTGTGGAGCCGGAAGAGATTGGAGAGGCACTGAACAAATATTTCTCTTCGGTATTCACGCAGGGAGACGTAAATGTAGTTGTGGAGAACACTGGGTTACAGGGTTGTAAACTGGATAGTGTTGAAGTAGATAAGGAGGATGTGCTAGATATTCTTGAGCGTTTGAAAATAGATAAGTCCCCTGGGCCGGACGGGATTTACCCTAGGATTCTATGGGAGGCAAGAGAGGCGATTGCAGAGTCTCTGGCTCTGATCTTCAGGCCGTCGTTGGTCACAGGTATAGTGCCAGAAGACTGGAGGATAGCGAATGTTGTCCCATTGTTTAAGAAGGGGAATAGAGACTTTCCCAGGAATTATAGACCGGTGAGTCTTACTTCTGTTGTGGGCAAAGTATTAGAAAAAATTATTAGGGATAGGATTTATAGTTATTTAGAGCGTAATGAATTGATTGGAGATAGTCAGCATCGTTTTGTGAAGGGTAGGTCGTGCCTTACTAACCTTATTGAGTTTTTTGAAAAAGTGACCAAAGAGGTGGATGGGGGTAAGGCAGTTGACGTGGTATATATGGACTTTAGTAAGGCGTTTGATAAGGTTCCCCATGGAAGGCTTCTGCAGAAAATGCAGATGTATGGGATTGAGGGTGATTTAGTTAATTGGATCAGGAATTGGCTAGCTGATAGAAGACAGAGGGTGGTGGTTGATGGAAAGTATTCGTCATGGAGTTCGGTTACAAGTGGTGTGCCTCAGGGATCTGTTTTGGGGCCACTGCTGTTTGTAATTTTTATAAATGATCTGGATGAGGGTATAGAAGGATGGATTAGTAAATTTGCTGATGACACCAAAGTCGGAGGAGTGGTAGATAGTGAAGAGGGGTGTCATAGTTTACAGAGAGACTTGGACAAGTTGCAGAGCTGGGCCGAGAGGTGGCAAATGGAGTTTAATGCGGAAAAGTGTGAGGTAATTCACTTTGGCAGGAATAACAGAAGTGTAGAGTATAGGGCTAACGGTAGGACTCTGAATAGTGTTGACGAACAGAGGGATCTAGGTGTATATGTGCATAGATCCCTGAAAGTTGGAAATCAAGTCGATAAGGTTGTTAGGAAGGCATACGGTGTCTTGGCGTTTAGGGGGATTGAATTTCGGAGCTGCAACGTCATGTTGCAACTGTACAAAACTCTGGTGCGGCCGCACTTGGAGTACTGTGTACAGTTCTGGTCCCCACATTTTAAGAAAGATGTGGAAGCATTGGAGAGGGTGCAGAGGAGGTTTACCAGGATGTTGCCTGGTATGGAGGGAAGGTCCTATGAGGAGAGGCTGAGGGATTTGAGGTTGTTTTCGTTAGAAAGAAGGCGGCTAAGAGGAGACCTTATTGAAACGTACAAGATGATTAGAGGTTTAGACAGGGTGGACAGTGATAGCCTTTTTCCTCAGATGGAGAAAGCTAGCACGAGGGGACATAGCTTTAAATTAAGGGGTGGTAGTTATAGGATGGATGTCAGAGGTAGGTTCTTTACCCAGAGGGTGGTAAGGGTATGGAATGCCCTGCCTGCTGCAGTTGTAGATGCACCAAGTTTGGGGGTGTTTAAGAGGTCCGTGGATAGGTTTATGGATGGAAAGGGAATGGTTTAGATTAGAGGGTCATTGCTTTTTTCTTAATTGGTCGGCGCAACATCGAGGGCCGAAGGGCCTGTTCTGCGCTGTAACGTTCTATGTTCTATTATCTCTTCCTGTGCTGTATCGCTCTGTGATTCTATGAACCAAGATTCAGCATGCAGAATGAATTGAGTTGCAGGATCTGATCCCTTCCTGTCAGGAAGCTGTCATTTTCAGCTCACTTGAAGTTCAGTGGTGAGATGGCCACACTTCTGCTACATTCCAGTAACACTGACTCCTATGAAGTCACACAGCAACCCACATGCTGACGTTCTCTGTCTCTGGCCAGTGAGTGTATCACCTTCCCCAAATCTCTGAGGTGCACCTCGCAAAGGCAATGAGAGAGCAGCATTGTGGCACAGGGGTTAGCACTGCTGCCTTAAGTTGCCAGGGACCCAGGTTCGATTCCTGGCTTGGGTCACTGTGTGTGCAGAGTCTGCACCTTCTCCCCGCATCTGTGTGGGTTTACATAAGAACATAAGAAATAGGAGCAGGAGTAGGCCATCTAGCCCTTCGAGCCTGCCCCGCCATTCAATAAGATCATGGCTGATCTGTTGTGGCTCAGTTCCACTTTCCCGCCCTCTCCCCATAACCCTTAATCCCCTCTCTTATCAAGAACCCATCAACCCGCTTCTTGAAAATATTTAGCGAGGCAGCCTCCACCACTTCAACGGGCAGAGAATTCCAGAGATTCACCACCCTTTGAGTGAAGAAGTTCCTCCTCAACTCCGTTCTAAACCGCCTCCCCTTTATCTTGAGGCTGTGCCCCCTAGTCCTACTGTCTTTTTTGAGCGGGAAGAGTCTCTCCACCTCTATCCTATCCATCCCATTCATCATCTTATACGTCTCAATGAGATCTCCCCTCATTCTTCTAAACTCTAACGAGTACAAGCCTAGTTTATTCAGCCTCTCCTCATAGCTCAATCCCCTCAACTCCGGTATCAGCCTAGTAAACCTCCTCTGCACTCCCTCCAGGGCCAAAATATCCTTGCGCAGGTGCGGCGCCCAAAACTGCACACAGTACTCCAGCTGCGGCCTCACCAATGCCCTATACAGCTGCAGCAAGACCTCCCTACTTTTATATTCAATCCCCCTCGCTATGAAGGCCAGCATCCCATTCGCCTTCCTGACCACCTGCTGCACCTGCAAGCTGGGTTTTTGCGACTCATGCACAAGGACCCCGAGGTCCCTCTGCACTGTCGCCTGCTGCAGTTTTTCGCCCCGTAAGTAATAGTCCTTCCTACCATTCTTCCTACCAAAGTGGACCACCTCACACTTGCCAACATTAAATTCCATTTGCCATTTCCTGGCCCATTCGCCCAGCCTATCTAGATCCTTCTGCAGACTCTCCACACCCTCCGCACAATTTGCCTTTCCCCCAATCTTGGTGTCATCAGCAAATTAGGTGCATTGGCCGTGCTGAATTCTCCCTCGGTGTACCCGAACAGATGCCAGAGTGTGACGACTAAGGGATTTTCACAGTAACTTCATTGCGGTGTTAATGTGAGCTTACTTATGACACTAATAAATAAACTTTAAAGGGAAAGAGAGGAAGCTCTGCTCTAAAATTGAGAATTGTGAATGCCATCAATTTTAAGCAATCATTTACATTTCTCCTAGAAATTCTACAAGTTCACTTAAGCTTTTGCACTTATGTTGATATTATAGGAACTCTAACCTTATTTACTCCTCATAGCTGAGGTGTTTCTTTGAAGAGGAATATTTTTCATTTATACATTCTCTATGATTAACCTAAAACAGTGCACATTTTCCCCTTTTTTTAATCCACTCCTTCTGGTTCTGCATCAGCCACTGCCTGAAGACATTCCTGTAAATGTTTTTCAGCAGATATTGTTTGTTCTGCTACCGTGTATTTTTGGTTTTGACAGATTTTCTTCAGTTTCGCGAAAGGAGACAATTACCAACCCATTCCTTCCCCAGCCACAAGGTAGCTGACCACTGCTTCAAGTGATCAGCAGATGAGCATTGTTCCTCTTCTGAGGAGCCAGAGACCACTGGCATTATCGTCCAGGTCTCCCAAGTCAGAGGTTTACAGCATGGAAATGGGCCCTTCGACCCAACTTGTCCATGCCACCCTTTTTTCTAAACCCCGAAGCTAGTCCCAATTGTCCGCATTTGGCCCATATCCCTGTATACCCATCTTACTCATGTAACAAAATTGGAAACCTATGCATACACTATCTTTCAGGTCACACAAAAATCATTTTGAAACAATTGGAAGATGTCGCACTTCACTCAAGAAGTGAACTAACGGATGTTGGTGTAAATTATTACCCCTGTACAAATAATATTGCTGTTATCGACTGCTTTAAGTGAGGAAAATGTAAAAAGAAATGGGTATTAATTCTCTGTCCGAACTATGTTGCTATAAAACGTGGGAGCAAAACAGCACACACAATCATAACATTTTATGCAGTAAAGTTTGGAACATTTCAGAGGTACACACTAATCCTTTTAACTGTTACGTTGGTCAGTGTTGTCACTTGGCTTTCAGTAAAGTGTAAGATTGGACTGGAGGGGAATTGAAGAAAGGCAGAAAATACAGAGTCTAAAAGTCTTTGGAGCTTTAACAGCTTGAAGTGAAGAATTTAGCATATTATGTAAATACACATGGGCTGAAGTAAAATATTTTTCAGTAGTCAGTTTGATAGCATGTTATCAAATAAGCCCAATGACAAGGCTGATCCATCATTTTATGAGGTTTTTTTCAGTTTCACTTGTCTATGCTATTTGAGTCTGAATAGCTGGGTTAAGCTGAAATATGTTTGTTGACTGATCAGAAAGCTGCTTTCTTCCTCCCAGGATGAAGAACCCTCACTTGCGAGCAAAGCTGGCTGAAGTCCTTGAGGCCGTGATGCCGCACATGGAGCAAGTGCAGAACCCAATGATTAGCAGCATGTTCCACCGTCAGCGAGTCTTCAGCTCGTATCAGCATGCATACTATCTCGCTGAAGCACTTATCAAAGTGTTTGTGGACATTGAATTCACAGGTATGTTTGGAAGGTAGCAGCACTGTCGGGTAAATGTCACAATCACAACAGTGATTATACTTCTAAAGTTCTCTGTTGGCTGCAAAGCACTTTGGGATATCTGATGTTGTGAATGGTGTGCAATGTAAACCATTCATTTTTATCAAATGGTCTGTTCCACCTCTACATTCCAGCAAAGCTGGTATGGAAAAGTTACAGTCCCACCAATTCCATTGACTTCCCAGAGAGAATTCGGTTTGATTTTGATGCACGCTAACTATTCTGTGCACTGTCACTGCTAGGAGGCCAGGAGAAGGAGCAGGGAGGACAAGAATTAATGGAGCAAGATGTGCATTCAGACAAGGGAGATATGCTTAAATGTTCAGAAGGTAGATGGCAGAGTGGGCTGGGCTGTAGGCCCTGAGTAAGTGAATGTGCAGAGTAAGCCAGAGTACTGTAGATTGCCAAATACAATACTTTTAAATATGCTTTGATCCTCCATTGACGTCAATATTTTTCTCTCTCCCACACATCCCTCAGCTCCCTCCCCTCCATCCAACCAGGGAAGGAAAATAAGAGCATCTTGGCTCAACTTCTTAAGCCATCCTGTCTTGTCAAATCTAAATCTATTACTGATTGGAAATGCTTGGATGGTATTAAGGAACATAGCTGATTCTGTTGCACTAATGTTACAAAGCCAGCTGTCCTCCTCATAGTTCATATTTGCACTTTCATATCATATTTGCTGAAGGAGGATGGGAGTTCTGGTGACACTCTGTGAATGCAGATTACTCTGACAATATCTGTACCATGCACATGTTAACGCTTTGCTTTCTGCATCGCCGCAACTTCTTTTGAAAACTGAGCCATGCAAGCAACAGAATCCCAGTTTCGAATCCGGTCTGTGCTGAGAGAGATGTTCTCTGCTGAGAAAGCAGTAAGGCAATTAGAATTAGCTCGGTAACGCCTGAACTGGGAGGAGGATAAAATCAGACAGAATTGCTGTCAGCAAGTATCTGCATAGATCTTATGTGAGAACAGAGTTAGGCTTGAGTATGAGTCAGGCAACACCTTCCTAGCCTACCAATGCACTCTGTCTAGATTATGTGATACTGTACCCAAGCAAGAGTTGGTCCCTTTCAGAAGAAGGCTGGCTTGAGTGGCAAGAAAAAACCGCTTTTGAGACCATTTTTAAAAAGCAATTTTATGTTACTGCAGTAATAAGTAACTATCACTCCTTGACAATCAATGGCATTACCATCTCTGAATCCCCCACTGTCAAATTCTGGGGGTTACCATCGACCATAAACCTGACTGGACTAGCCATGTAAGTACTCTGGCTACAAGAGTAGTTCAGAAGCTAGGAATCTTGCTTGACTCAGGGCAAAGTAGCCCACTTGATTGATGTACCATCCGCAAATATTCACTCCCTCCACACAGTAGCAGAGATATGTACCATCTGCAAATGTACAGCAGGAACTCATCTAGGCTCCTTCAGGCAGCACCTTCGAAATGCACAACCACTCACAACTTGAAGGGCAAGGGCAACAGAAAGATAGGAACACCACAATCTGGAAATTCCTCTCTCAAGCCACTCACCATCCTAATTTGGAAATATATGGCCGTTCTTTCACTGTGTCTGGGTCAAAATATTGGAAGTCCCTCCCTGATAGCACTGTGGATGTACTTACACCATATGGACTGCAGCAGTTTAAGAAGGCAGCTCACCACCACCTTCTAAGGCAATTAAGGATGGGCAATAAATGCTGGCCTAGCCAGCAAACTGTTGAATGATTTATTAAAAAGTAGCAAAAAACTTTAATGCAGCTGCCTTCTTCAAAAGAATGAACGTTTTGGGTTTGAAAATGATTTTCTTGGCTGTTACTTCCTTTCTTTACTTGGTAGACTTTTAGTTTTATCAAGTCATCTTTTTTTTATTGTTTCCTGTAACTGACTAAGTAATTTTAGGGCCAGCTATTGAATAATGTTCCAAGAGACAGAAACAAGAGTTTCTATTGAAGGTTTTCTGTTTTTGAAATGGCCCAATCCTTTTGTTCCTTTGTTAAATAATGAAACTATTCACCATCCAATTTTGGCAAAACCGAACTGCACAAATCACTATTTGCTGTGACTTTCCTCCTTCCCAGGTTAGATGAAACTTCCCCTTAATGGGTGATCAAGAGGTACAAGATAAGTAAATAGTACAGAAAGAATATTTTGTTACTTCCTTTAATGTTGATGTTAAAATGAAGAGACCCAGTCCCAAATTTGGAGCTATTTCACAAAGTATATTGTGTGAGCAATACTTGGAATGGGTGCTTGAGTAGGATTAATTGTGACGAACTCTGGAATCAGAGCTAGTTGAATGCAAAAGATTAATTTGGTTAGGTGAGCTAAGGTAACACAAATGGCCATCCACGTCCAAAACTAACATACAACCATTGACAAATGTATAGAGGACTTGGTATTGGAATAAATCACATAAGCCAGGATTTAACTTTCTTTTTACTGAGGTTTGAGGGACCAGTGAGGTATAATGGGGAGAATGAAGGAAAGAGTGCTGGGCAAATTGTTTGAATGTATTTGCAAGCGAAAAACACCTAATCTCAAAGTTTTTTGTTTTCTTTTAAAATGCTTCTGAAAATTCTGAAATGTAAATGATGATACAGCGTAGTGAGGCATTGGCATAGAACGATGAGTGTGAATTTATGTCTCAGCTTCTCGTTTTACTGAGTTTGTGACTGGGAAATTGCTGAGCAGGAGTCCAGTGAATCCATTCAGGATATTGGAAGAGAAAAGCCCTCATTTGGTTATGCCCAAGCATTTATCGTTGTCAGAGGTCTGGGAGTCAGTGCTTTTTATTTGTCTTCAGTTGATGATCACGAATATGACACGAGGGAAGCATGGTGAAAGTAGCCTCGCAGGGAGGTTATATTAATATTAGTGCGATCAGTTATTAATTCAGTGTGCAATTCTGGTCACTGAGGCATTGAGCATTCAAGATCAAGAGACAATGCAGTGGTGAGTCACAAGACTGACCTGAGGATTGAGTAATAAAGATTAGAGGAAAGTTGGTTTGTCCGTGTTGAAGGGAATAACTGAAAGAAGACCTCTTTTTATAAGGTAAATCTGGTACAGTAAAGGAAAATCAAAGAACCATATAAACTATACCAAGATGTGGAGATGCCGGCGTTGGACTGGTATAGGCAAGTAAGAAGGCTCAAAACACCAGGTTAAAGTCCAACAGGTTTATTTGGTAGCATGAGTTTTTGGAGCGCAGCTCCTCACTCACCTGATGAAGGAGCAGCGCTCTGAAAGCTCATGCTACCAAATAAACCTGTTGGACTTTAACCTGGTGTTGTGAGACTTCTTACTGAACTATACCAAGATAATAGAAAATGTGAATGTGCTGGCAAGCTAGGGAAAGGCAAATGGAGAACTGAAGTTCAAATTCTCCCCAAGCAATCATAATGTTGAATGGTTTGGGTAGAAAAAAGCTGGATTAATTTTTGAAAAACAGGATACTCTGGGATAGGAGAGAAATGAAGACAAATTAAGATGTACAGATTCTCACTTCTGTGTGATATTTTGCTGAGTTGGCAGGAGTGTGAACATCAGGTTTGCCATGCTCCTGGTACCCAACACTGCATGAATAGTTGAATGATGATGGTATGTCTATGTTCGCGAGATCTGACTTTCCCACCTGCTTGATGTCTTAAGCAACTTCAACTCAAGTCAATTAACTCCTGCATAGCAATAAAGTTGATTTAATTCTGAAAGTGATTGCTGTTACTGTTTCATCTGCTACTAGGTGATCCACATCAGTTTGAACAAAAGTTTAACTACAGGCGACCCATGTATCCTATCCTAAAATACATGTGGGGATTTGATAACTACAGGCAAAGCATCAAGGTATGTATTATTTTAATTTAGTGTGTTTAACCATATTGTCTTATCCCTTGTGCACTAAATATGTTTTTTTTTAAATTTCACTCATTTAAAATATTTCAATTATATCAACTTGAGTTTTAGGAACTACTTCGAGAATGGTTTTATTCTATTGCCAACATTGAAGCGTAATTGTAAGCTTTATACCAGAACACTGAATGCCGTTGAGTAAATCATATTTAGCTTGTGCAATACATGTTAACCTCTTTGCTCATATTTTGCAGGCTTCATAGTCAAGTTGTAGCAGGTAGAAAATAAATGAAATGGGGAATGAGGGAATGAAGAGCATGTGGAAATGACATTGGTCAGTTGTAGTAAGGGATTGTGTTCCACCAGACTTAAATTTATTCTGGTTGCTTGCTTTTCGGATCAAAATCTACATGTGAAGTGCAGGTGGTACCTTTTAAATCACAATAGAAACTGCTTGAAAAAATACATATTTAGCCTTTTGCAATGGCTGTTGTATCCAGGTAATGCAAAGAAAGCTGCCTATTAACTTTCAGATAAAACTACTTGGCTTAGAGTCTAACCTGTTTGAAGTTTGTCCCCAGAGTGAGAGAAATAGAAAATATCACATGGTGGTCTTTTCTAATATTGTGACACAGGGATAATGTTGGATAGAGTAGAATGAGCATTACTGTGCTGGTAATTATGCTGCTGCTAACTTTGAAGTGCTAGATTTAGCCACATGATACATAACATGAAAAAGTGTTCCATTCTCCAACACCAATAACTCTCATCTTGATAAAAGACATACTGTTGGATTTAATGGAGATACTCTATAACCCTAATCTGAAGTTCAGATCTACAATCTAATGTCTGGTAAATTGCAACTCTCTCAACAGCCTTAAGATGTAATAGCCTAAATGGTTTTTGAACATGAAATTTTGAATTATTTCTTCTGTTTGTGCTTGTCTTCACAGACTCTAGCTGATTATGCGTTTGACAACTTGGAGGCAATGAACCCTCCTCTCTTCCTCCGATTTCTCAATCTGCTCATAAACGATGCCATCTTTCTGTTGGATGAAGCTATCCAGGTAGCTCATGCAGACCTATTTATTACTTTCTTCATATCACTCTGGTGTACACTCTTCTCTTCTCCCCTTCAAAAAAACAAGTGGATGTGCAGAAGGAGCAGTTTAATTGAATTGTTGCTTTTATTTATTAGTGTCATAAATAGGCTTACATTAACACTACAATCAAGTTACTGTGAAAATCCCCTAATGGCCCCACTCCGGTGCCTGTTCGGGTACACTGAGGGAGAATTTAGCATGGCCAATGCAGCTAATCTTTTGATCTGTGGGAGGAAACCGGAGCACCCGGAGGAAATCTACGCAGACAAGGGGAGAATGTGCAGACTCCAGACAATGACTTAAGCTGGGAATCAAACCCAGGTCCCTGGCGCTGAGGTTTTCCACCAAAAGAGAAAATGCTGGAAAATCCCAGCAGGTCTGGCAGCATCTGTAAGGAGAGATAGACTTTGACAAAAAGTCGTCAGAACTTGAAATGTCAGCTCTTTTCTCTCCTTACAGATGCTGCCAAACCCGCTGAGATTTTCCAGCATTTTCTCTTTTGGTTTCAGATTCCAGCATCCGCAGCAATTTGCTTTTCTGCAGTGAGGTTTCCCACCTTTTCCCCTTTCTTGTCTGATTCATTACTGGAATTCGATTTCCAAAAGACTAGCAGAACCTCTGAAACAGAGTTCGCAAGTAACATGTCTGTATCAGTGTTGATAGTAGTTTGGTCAAAAGGGCAGGCCTTGCCATGGAGTTTATTGAGACACATCTTGCAGCCTAGGCTGATGGGCTTGCAAATATTCTTCACTTTACATGTCACCAGACTATTGAAATGAACCCAGCCCAACATCCACACTTCCCAGCTGAGGACCCAAACGATGGTCAGGAACAGAAACCCTGTCTGACTTAGTTTTCTCTTTTTATTTCTGCCCCTGTAAGCACTCTAAAATCAGAAAATTGCGTCATTTGATAATGCAGTTTGCCATTTGAAAGTTATTTTGGTTTATCTTTGCAGTATTTGAGCAAGATTAAAATCCAACAGATTGAGAAGGATCGGGGAGACTGGGATAACTTACCTCCCGAAACTCGGAGGGAAAAGGAGGGCAATCTTCAGATGTTTGGGCAGCTGGCTCGCTTCCATAACATTATGTCCAATGAAACAATTGGCACGTTATCATTCCTTACTTCAGGTCAGTACATTTGCAATGAAAGAGAAACAAGAATGTGTGGAGCTTTAGGATCTGACGCAGCTTCAAAGGTCGTGCCATTTGGACTTTAATAAATACCAAGTGGATCTGAATCTCCTGTTGTTTACAAGCATAGAGCCAGGGTTGTAAGGTGTGACTTGTTTTTAATAGGCTATTGAGAAGAACAAAATACAATGTAATGGAGTAGGATTCAAACTCCTCGCTTCAGTAGTAACATCTTTCATGTTTGAATCCTAGATATGAAACTTGAAACATTTGCAGATTTTATGATGAAAGAGCAGTGCTCGGTGCTTCCTAAACTCTTTCCCACTGACCCCGTTTTAGTGCCTCAGACTCTGTGATTTTGGTGTGAAAAGTTTGTTTTAAATTTTAATTATGCATGTCACAACATTAACACTGCAATGAAGTTACTGTGAAAATCCCCTAGTTGCCACACTCTGGCGCCTTCAGGTACACTAAGGCAGAATTTAGCATGGCTAATCCACCTAACCAGTAGGTCTTTCGGACTGTGGGAGGAAACCTGAGCACCCGCAAGAAACCCACATAGACATGGGGAGAATGTGCAGACCACACAGACAGTGGCCCAAGCTGGGAATCGAACCCAAGTCCCTGGCGGGTGCTATAGGAAGTTTAGAAATTTGCTGAGGGGCAGATGGGAGGGAGGTTGTTGAGCAGGGAGGGTGTTTTGACTGGGGTTGGTGGTGGAGTGCTCTAAAACTATTAGGTTTTCCCTGTAAAAAATCAAAGACCCAATTTTTCACAGGCTGTGATTGTAGCAGCAATAGGATCTCCAGGAACAGATGATTAAGTCACACATACCGACAGACAAGAAACAAAAATTTAAAGGGCCAAAACGCAGCCTGAGCTCTGTGGCTGACATTGTTACCTTGGAGCTAGTAACCCCAAAATCTCGTCGACCCAGTTTGGAAACCCCTTGAGCAGGGGACTGGGATTAACCAGAGAGCTGGTTCAAAGAACCGACAGGCACGGTGGTCCAAATTATCACCTCTTGTGCTTTACCACTCAATCAAATTGAAAAGCAAAATAACTTAATAAATGAGCCCTCTTAAAGCAGGAAAGAAGTGCTTGAAATATGAATCTGGGTATGACTCAAGTATTTTAACACTAAAACTTGTCATTGCTAAGAAGCCCCAGGGAGCTGTGTAGCTTCAAATTACAAATTCCCTCACCCCATCACCCAGTCTCCCCTAAACTGAGATTTTGGTGTTTCCCAGGAACTTTGGAAGTGAGTTGGCGCAGTGTGGTCAATGGCAGGAGCCTGGAAAGAGTTGTGCAGCTCCTCTTCCTCTGTGCCAAGTCTCAGACCATAAGTATTAAAAGGGGTAAATATGTAAAAATAATGGAAAGATACCCATTTTTTAAAATAAATGTTTATATAAGTACCAACAGCAAGAAGCTGTAAGTTTAACAATTGTGAGCTTTCTAGAGAGCTGGGCAGGTTATGTGAAGCTGTGCTTCCCTGAACAGAACCTTGTTCAATAGGAACATGAATCAGAGATTAATGTGCCCTAGGTTAGCCAACCCTTGTCTCTGCGCAACACCCCCATCCCTCCTAGTGCTGCCTCGCTGAATTTTCCGATATTTCTCTATATTGCTGGTTTATTTTTGATAACCTGAATGTCAGGTCCCGATTTCTTTTTAAACAAGCAGCAATATTGAAAATTCCCCCAAAATCTGATTTTAAGAATCTGAATTAACATTTTGAAATTTGGGAGCATTGTGTGATCGCACGTGCCATGTGTCTGGTGTTAATAGCCAAGCACCAGGGATGTCTGTGCTGGCAGTTCTGGGCTGCTGAGATATCACACCCCAATACACCCAGCTCCTGTGTGCAGGGCAATGAGAGAAAGTGAAGTGTGATTGGGAAGCCACTCATCGTGCTAAAGACACCCATGACCTCAAGTATTAGTCAGCGCAAGCGTGATTTAATTTTAAAACATACAAATTTGTGGTTCAATCCCATCTAATCTGAGTGCAACAATTGTCTCGTTTCCAAGGCTTAGATGTGAAATCAAGACTAAATGCTTAATCCTTGGCTCTTGCTATTAGTGCTCACTGGATGCAGACGGAAGCAAAGGCAATGAGAGTAGAGTGTGCGCTATAATTCTGCACTATGAACCACATCAGATAATATTAATCCATCTTTCATGTGGCATTGAACATAGGAATAGGAGGAGGCCATTCAGTCCCTCCAGCCTGCTCCACCATTCAATCTGATCACAGCTGATCTGTACCTCAACTCCATTTATCAATGTTAACTTCAATTTCCTAGTTACTCTTACCTAGCAAGGATGTCCACAAGCTTGAAGTCCAAGATGTGGTTCTTATATTGTGTTGAATCAGCTGCATTCATCCAAAGCAACAGTTGGGATGTTGCAGTTGGAACGTTGCAGCTGGCTTCAGTGCCCTAAGTCTGGAGGGGAAGAATTTCTGTTCCTGCTGTCTGTTCATTGACTTGCGTGTAAAATGCTCCTGGCTGTTGCATGAAGACAGACCTGAGCTCAGCTGTGATGTTGTCCCCAGCCAAACTATCTGCCAATAGTTGAACTGTGGTCATTTGGTGAAGAATCCTCTTTACCCCTGGAACTCAACCCCAGCATGAGTTAACACATTCAGGGAAGGAAGGAAAATGGAAGGTTTTTTTGTGTCAAAGCTACCAACAAACTGTGATTGTTTTAGTTACCTACTTTTATTCTCTCTGGCAGAAATCAAGGCATTGTGTGTGCACCCCATCCTTGCTGAACGGATCATCTCGATGCTGAACTACTTCCTTCAGCACTTAGTCGGGCCTAAAATGGGCGCCCTCAAGGTTAAGGATTTCAGTGAATTTGACTTCAAGCCACAGCAGTTGGTATCTGACATTTGTACCATCTATCTGAACCTGGGGTAAGTGCCAACAGTTCAACAAAATAGAATTCGTACCTTGAAGCAAATAGGTGGAACCTGATTCCAAAGATTCCATCCAGTATGGAAGGAGGCCGTTCAGCCCATTGAGTGGCACGGCACAGCACAGTAGTTAGGGCTGTTGCCTCATGCACCAGGGACCCAGGTTTGATTTCAGCCTCCGGTACTGTCTGTGTGGAGTTTGCACCTTTTCCCCGTGTCTGTGTGGGTTTCTTCTGGGTGCTGCAGTTTCATTCCACAGTCCAAAGATGTGCAGGTAGGTGGATTGGCCATGCTAAATTGCAACTTAGTGTCCCACGATATGTAGGTTAGGGGGATTAGCCATGGTAAATGTGTGGGGTTATGGGGATAGAGCAGGGGATGCTTGGTCAAAGAGAGTTAGTGCAGATTTAATGGGCTGAAAGGCCTCCTTCGGCACTGTAGGGATTCGATGGGCCCAATTTTTACCATTTTCATTCTAAGTGCTGAATCTGGGCACAATTCAGATCCAACTTGGAAATCTGTTCGCAGGCACCCCCATAAGCACTTAGCCTGGAAAAAAAATCACAAGTCTGAATCACACCCAAAAGGCTGCTGCTCCAATTAGAGCCTTCAACTGTGCATGTGCAGAAAAAATATAGAAAAACACTCACCTGTCACATCGCTCGGAGGAGCAAAAAGTGGATAAAGCAGCCCGGGAGCAATGGCCCCCACAGATATCGCCAGTCCTCCTTATCCACCACCACCACCACCCCCCCCCCCCCCACCCCAGACTGATTGGGAACTCCTGCACCTTTTCCACCCCACCAATCACCACAGAATGGCAGCAGTTGCTTCCCCCGTCCCCCAACAGAGATCCCTCTGGCCACCCTTCTCCCCACCAGGGAAAGATCTGGCCTCCCCTCTTTCTGCATCCCCCCCCCAAAAAAAAAGGGAATGATTGGGCCTTCCTCCCTCCCCCACCCCACCTCACCAGACCAGAGAATGATCTGACCAACCTCCCTCCCCCCACCACTGATCTGAGTCAGAGAGGCACTGGAAGATCTGAACTTACCTCTTTAGAAGCTGGAACGCCCAAAGCAGACCTTTGCCGAGCATGTCTGTTTCATGCCGAATCTGGACGGGCGAACACTATGTAAATGTTGGTAAAATTGCAAATGCGTTTAAATTGCCTTTGCGCCCGTTTCAGGTGCGAATCGGATCACGGCCATTTTCGGGCCTTGGTAAAGTGGGCGTCTGTGCAGACGCAAGTGCAGATCACGTTAATCGGCTCACACCCAACTTTACCAAGTGGATGCAACGCAATGATAAAATTGGGCCCTATGAGTCTACACTAACTCTCTGAAAGAGAAACTTACCCATGCCAATCCCCCATCCCATCCCCTGTAACCCCACACACATATCATGGCCAGTCCTCTAACCTGCACATCTTTGGACTGTGGGAGGAAACTGGAGCACCCGGAGGAAATCCAAGCAGACACAGGGAGAACATGCAGACTCCATACAGACAGTCACCCAAGGCCAGATTCTAACTCCGGTCTCTGACGCTGTGAGGCAGCAGTGCTGACCACTGTGCCACCATGCTGCCTTCTGAATTGGAATATACCAGATTGATACTTGATTACGAATGACCGAAAGGCAGATTCTGGTAATGAAAAATGCTGTAAAATTTACAGTAAGTGGCTTGTTACTTAACCTGGAACCATTTAGTGTACATCAAAGCTGTTAATGTAATTAAGATGCAAGACAGTGGAAAGTACAATAAAGTAATGCCCCTTCCACTCTTATAGTCTCTTTCTGCATATTTTTTGTGATTGTTGGGCTTAATTTGTGTGCTATGTAAAATTATCTGGGTAGCAATTACTTCAAGTTTGGCCAAAAGTGGTTTCTGTTCAAATGAAAGTAGAGTGTATTTAAAGATAATGAACTGAGGAAATTTAAAGCTAGATGCAAGTACGCAACTGATCTTCCCCCAACTCTGTGCCAGTACTATATGTATGTATTACCAGCTAAAAGAGTACATGTAAGAACAAAGCAGAGTGACTAACATCAAACAAGATCTTCATTGGAATAAAAGCAAAACACTGCAGATGCTGGAAATCCGAAATAAAAACAAAGTGCTGCAATAACTCAGGTCTGGCAGCACTGATAGAGAAACAGTTAATGATATGAGTTGAATATAATTCTTCAGAACTGAAAAAGAGTCATATTTGATTCAATGTTAAGACCTTGATTGGAATTGAGTTCCTCCTCATGAAGAGTATATTCTGCTACAATCGACGTTTTCATTCTATTGGGATTTCCATTGTTAAAGGCCTTAACATGCCTGCCATAGCATTCCACGCCTCAATTTTTCTTCTTAATTACTGAATGAGAATGCAAATACCATAAGCTTTACCTGCCCCTTCCTTGATATTGGAGAGTGAAGCCAAGTAACACGTGTAAGAGTTATTCAGTTGCCTTAGCTTCTAGTTCTAACCTCTTCCTCAACTCCTCCACCAGAGTGAAGGAGAGTTTCTGTGCAACTGTGCCAAAGGACGGACGCTCCTATTCTCCAATGCTATTTGCACAGACTGTGCGGGTGCTGAAGAAGATCAATAAGCCAGGCAACATGATCATGGCTTTCAGTGAGCTGGCTGATAAAGTGAAGGTACGTCATGGTTCATTCATTGGCTTTCTTTTCAAAAATATACCTTATTCGTATGGAACCTGAAAAACACATTACAAAGGATTTCCAATCATCACAGCAGCAAGGTTCCATCACAATCACATTTTTTCCCTGAGATCAAAATTCATGCTGAGTTCATTTTAAGAATATAATGTATGGGTGGCACGGTGGTTAGCACTGCTGCCTCACAGTGCTAGGGACCTGGGTTCAATTCCCAACTTGGGTCACTGTCTGTGTGGAGTTTGTGTGTTCTCTCCGTGTCTGTGTGGGTTTTCTCGGGGTGCTCCGGTTTCCTGTCCCAATCTGAAAGACGGGCTGGTTAGGTGCATTGACCCGAACAGGCGCCTGAGCGTTGTGACTAAGGGAATTACACCGTAACTTCATTGCAGCGTTAATGTAAGCCTTACTTGTGACAAATAAATTTTATTTTACTTTACTTTTACTTTAACTTTACTTTATGTTTTAATGCAAGTCCAAAGTTCTTTAAAAACTATGTACATTGGTCATGCTGCTCTCTGCAGTGCTTTAATAGAGTTACATACGGTGAGAATTACACACACAGTCCGAGGGATTTTACCCAGTCACTAGCCTCTCAGTCTACATTGGCTGAAAGACCTTCATGGTTAATTCATTGGCTTTACTGTCACTCAACAGCAATGGTACAGAATGTCTTGTGAATGAAAGAGCCTTTCTCTGGCCTCATTAAGGTTGGTGTGACTGCATTACCAGCCATAACGTGCTTTATTCCAATTTTTCACCCCACAAGTGTATGTTTAACTTATAACCAGGCACAAGGGATCAAGCAGGTGATCTGGGCTGTGTTGTGAGGATGTATGGGAGTTTAAAACAGGACCACTATTTGCATCGGATTCAGAATAATAACCATCCATACCTACGTCAATGGTTCACGTTTATATTTGATGTATAGGTCTAGACCTGTTTTTGGAGGGATTTTTCATGGTTTCAAAGGTCAATTTAAATGCCAACATCTAAGGCAAGCCTTTCCTTTGTGTCTCCAGAGTCTGAAGCGCCAAGCGAAGCTATATTTAGACAGTGCGCTGGTTTAGGTATTTTGCCTCATTAAAAGATGCCATCTTGGACCACAGCTAATGTTGATACTTTGCCAATCAGTCTCTTGCAGATCTGCAACAGCAGGAGGAGGAAACATTTGTTGACGCGCCAGATGAATTCCTGGATCCAATAATGAGCACAGTGATGACCGATCCCGTTATACTGCCCTCCTCCCGGGTGACAGTCGACAGGTCAACCATAGCTAGGCATCTCCTCAGGTAAGGAATTTGGGTCAAAGGGGGAAAGTTAATTCCAGTGTAATACTGATGGTAGGATTGGAGGCAGTGAATTTAATTTGCTTGATGTGGAGATGCCGGCGTTGGACTGAGTGGGCACAGCAAGTAGTCTCACAACACTAGGTTAAAATCCAGCAGGTTTATTTGGTAGCACGAGCTTTTGGAGCGCTGCTCCGAAAGCTCTTGCTACCAAATAAACCTGTTGGACTTCAACCTGGTGTTGTGAGACTACTTGAGTTGTTCACCATCCTGTATTTTAAATTCACTTATTGCAATGTTTCTGGTCTTTATTCTGTTTTGCTTCAGTGACCAAACCGACCCATTCAATCGGAGCCCACTCACGATGGATCAGATCAAAGCAAACTCAGAAATGAGAGAAAAAATTCAGCAGTGGTTGGCAGAAAGAAAACGACAGAAGGATCAAAATGGGCAGGCCTACGAGTGAAACACCAAAAACAACAACTGGGAGAGTACAGTTACGGGATAGTCACGGCTGCCGAAATCTGCCTGCTGTACCAGAACCATCCAGGGACTGTACCGTAACGGCATATCTTAATCCATCATTGCAACCCCTGTTCATTACCAATCAATGGAATGGGATATTCTTGTACCTGTGCAGGAGGTTGGTCTAGCACAGTCCCATTATTGCTCTTGAGCAGCCAGCTCCCAATATTAGCACTTCAAATTCAGTATTTTCCTTTCGATGTGGCTAACTGAAAGTCAGAAATGTGAGAAGAGCTGTAAAATAAGTCCGTTGAGTGAGAAGTTCACAATCAACCATGTGCTTTTTTAAAAGTTGGTAAATGTTCAGTGGCTTTGAAATAGTGTTGTGCAGTTTTAAGGTACAAACACTTAATGTGCTTGTGTAAAATTCCATTTTTCTGCTGTTTTAGCGGGCATCTCAACATTCTTATTTTAAATGGGTTAAGAACGCTTCTTAAATAGCAGATAAAGGAAATTAGCAAGCTACTGCAGCACAGCATCATTCCCAGGCCTGGGTGCTTAATTCTCTTACTCATCAGAACCATCTTTTGGAGGCACTGGATGGACACTGATGTTCATTTAGCTGTCTGGCTGGAAGGCCTTCAGAGGGCCTGTGTAAAGTGGGAAGTGGCTAATGGTCACGCAAATGCATTGGTGCGCAAGATCTCCTTAATTATTATGCATGCGCCAAGACCAGTAGCACTGCGCTGCTGCTGTAATGGTTATTCTCCAATGAGTCCTGAGCAGAAGAAAGGGCAACTTTGCTGTGTCGCTTACTCAGCATTGAACCTTGCATGTCCAAACTTGCATACAGGAGCTTCTGCAAAGTCTGCTACACTAAGAATCCCTTTTGTGGTGCTATCCATGACACCAGTTGTGTGAGGGAGGCCCTGCAAATATTGGTGTTCCAAGACATCTCCTGCAAATATTGCCACACCCTAGGAAACCCAAACTGTTTTCCCACTTCTCTCAGTGACCTAAAGGAAATAGGAATATTAAAGGAAAGTTAGTTTTTCATTTTTACTGATGTATGTGTAAGTCAACAATAGGTATAGAGTGCAAAATTCTTACAAGTAGCAACAAAAACTGTAGTCCCAACCCCAGACAGTCAAAAACCCAATTACTTTCACACAGTTCCTGGAATCCCCTTGGGAATTCTAGTTTGGAAATCTGTGTTGAAACAGAAGACCTCACACTCTGTGTTGGCTGTGGCTGCCTTAAAAAACATATGTTATAAGATGCAAAGACCGGACTACAAAGGGTTAAAGTGTGTCTGTAACCTCAATACGGTCCCCTTATTGAAAACACTGTCCGTGTGTGAGGGAACGATTTATGCAGATCCTTGCTTTTTCTCTATCCTTCTCCAGCACACACCACCTAAAGATTGTGCTGTCAGTCACCACCTCTGTGTAAGCCATAGGTTCACTCCTAACCTGCTTTTCCTGACGCAGGTGAGAATGGATACTGGATATGCATTGCGTAGGTTTGAACTGGGGTGAACAAATGATACCTACATTGTATGGGGTTGATGCAAAGTATGATATCAGGGATATGGACAGTCAAGTTGATGGAAACTAGTAACATGTAGCAATTGCAAATTATTTTAAGGCAATGTGAGGATACACTGTTTGATTTATTTTTTCAGATGCACATCAACTTAACTAATTACCTATGAGCAGTGAATCTTCAGGAATAGTGATAGTCATTTTCATGTATTTAGTGTTCTTTGTCTTTTGAGAAAAGCTGTAGATTTTTAACTTGGTGAGAGTGCTACCAAATAACAGCACTTTCAACAAAAGTTTCTTTTAATAAAATAAGTTTTTGAGTAGACTGGTACTTGAGTGGTGTCCAGTGAAGTTTGATGAGGCAGAGAGAGAGTAATGTTACTTGTTTTGGTAGGCATCCAAAGCCTTTGGTTCTGTCTTGTTCACTGAACCTTTGAGTGAGACGATTTGCATCCAGTTTAATTTTGCCTCCTTTGGGAACTGATCGTTCCTTGTACAAAACTTGTGCTGGCATGTTGTCAATCCAGTGCCCCTACTACTGACCTCCTGCCCCATTGAGTTTGAAAGCAGTGCTCTCCTTATATGTGGACCGTGTAAGAAAGATTGTTGGGGGTTTTCCTTCGGCCCTATATACTCCTTACCTGTGTCTCAAATGGGTTATGGTTTTTTTCCTCATGTTTTCTCACAGGAATTTATGGAGAGATATTAATTGTTGTGCGGGGGGGCTGGTGGAAGAAGCATAGAAATTGACCATTTGATTTGTTGCTATTTTCAGTTGCAGAGGAACGCTTTGCTTAGTGAAGGATTAAGAAGTGGTTGTTACCATCTTGTCAGTGTGAACAATCTCATTTCATACTTAGCCACCTGGAAATAGCACAGTTATAATATGGAAGCGATGTATTTCAAATTTGCAGCAACAGCTAGTTAACTAGGCATGAATCTCTTTTCCATCTGTATTTAGAGCTTTATGCTGTATACTTTCATGGTGTCACACTGACAATGGATGACAAGTATTTTTAAAAAATGAACCAAGAACATTTTATTGACATTCTTGATTTGTACTGAAATGTTTGTGATTTCTGCTTTTTGGAGCTAAGAGACTTGAACAGGTGTAAAGAAATTTTTAAAGACTGTTTATTCACAAATTAAATTGCTTGTTTTGAAGGTCTGAGGTACAAGGAGATGAGCTAAACTTCCTCTCAGCTGTCTGATTTGTTATCCATCCTTGCAGTCCTCAGGGCTCTGGCTCTGCTGTAGCTTTGGCTTTACACTGAATAGCAATGAATTGAGGGCTGGGATTAAACTCCCAACTTGCTTGGCTACATTGGTATCTAAACTTTGAAGTTCTGCTATCCTAATTCTCCATAAAGGCTGAGGAAACAGGCTGCATGTGGGGGTGCAGGAGGGCAGTTGGGGGGCCTGCATCTGTGAAGGGCAGTGCTTTCATTAATCAAAAGAGAAAGAGGAATAGGTCCAGCACTTCAGTAAATCTTAACACTCATGGTTCCTTTGGGAATGTTTACTGGGGCACTTGCAAGGAGATGTTTATATTTTGTCTGTGTACTTGGAAAGAATTCATAAATTGAAGTCAGTGTACATTAAAAAAAATTCAAGATTAAAAGTACAGAGGAGATCAATATTTTTTTTTTAAAATGGTTTTCTTTGTGCTTTATTTATTCTTCTCATCACTCCCAACCTAAGCACCACTCATCTCCTTAACTGGAAATATGTTATGAAGGCCTATTCTTACCCTTGCTGATGTTGAAACTAACAGCTGGGAAGGAGCTGCAGCTGTCATGTCCTGTCCTTGGTAACTTCTGTCTGTGTTCTTTGTTTCCCTCAAACTTGGATCAACTGATGCCATGGACAAAGAACTCAAACTCTTGAATTATTGTGCAACAAAACTCCTTTATTATACTCTACCAAGTTACCACAAAAGTATCAAACTTCTCCAAAACTTTAACACATCAAATTTTGTTATACACAAAGTAACTGGCCTCGGACTTTGTTATACCTGGAAGGTATCAAAAGCTTCACAAAATATCCAAACTCATACATTGGACTTGGAAATAATATCCATGATGAGGTGAACCGATCAGATTCCCTCCTGATGGGCTTTGTTCCAATGTCTCCGAGTCCCAGAATCAGGGTCTTGCTGTTCTGCTATGGTTGATCCTGCGTTATTGCTGTCGATATCTCTGAATCTCTACTCCTCATGCAGATATTGCTGGCACTGATCATGCTTCCAGTCACACATTCACAGGACAGGCACTAATCAGTCTTTTTGGTCATGAATGCTAAAGAGTTGTGCCTCAGTCAAGGGTTGTAATTCTCTCAGGAACATGACGCACAGGGGTCTGTGTTCAATCACTGACTATTCAAGGCATAGTAAGAAGTCTCACAACACCAGGTTAAAGTCCAACAGGTTTATGTAGAATCATAAGCTTTCAGAGTACTGCTTCAACGGAGCAGTGCTCCGAAAGCTCGTGATTCCAAATCAACTTGTTGGACTTTAACCTGCTATTGGGAGACCTCTTACTGCGCCCACTCCAGTCCAACGCCAGCATCACCACATCCTGTTCAAGGCATAGCAACAGCCACTGTCCAATGAATTCTCATGCTGATTCCACAGCTGCACAGCCTGTTCTTTGCTGCTCCCATTGTCCTTAACCTGATAGAATTAGTCTTTATTATCCATTAGGCTTTGCTGGTGCCGTTATGAATACCCATCAGGCTACATCTACCTTTGGGGAAACCATTCCACAAGCATATTGTTGAAATTGCAACAGCTGAAAAAGGTTCAAGCTTTTTAAATGTGGTGTGCTTTCTACTCTTATCTGACTTCCTGGGGAGTCTTTGCACTGACTAGAGGGTGACCTACTTATGTCGGGCTAAGTCTTCAGTCTTATTGTATTCATTAATAAACTATAGGTTTACCGGAAACCTGCTATTAATTATTTGATTTTTTTTGTAACCAGATGCAGATGTAGAGCAGTTCAAAGTTCCTTCACAGTTTCTACACCTTCAAGAAAAGTAACTTGAGTAAAATAGCTAATGTAAAACTGTATCCTGAATTTGTCCCTTTGGGCATCATAGTGGCACAGTGGTTAGCACTGCTGCCTCACAGCGCCAGGAACCCAGGTTCAATTCCAGCCTCGGGTCACTACCTGTGTGGTGTTTGCACATTCTCTTCCAGGTGCTCCGGTTTCCTCCCACAGTTCAAAGATGTGCTGATTAGGTTGATTGGCCATGCTAAATTGCCCCTTAGTGTCAGGGGGATTAGCAATGTAAATATGAGGGGTTACGGAATAGGGCCTGGTTGGGATTGGGTCTGCACTGACCATAATGAGCCGAATGGCCTCCTTCTGCACTGTGGAGATCCTATGATTCCCACCTTTAGGGTGGGAGTTACTGTGTTGTGCTAAAAAGCACTTGATGCTACGCTGGTTTATTATTTTGCAAAATGAAGTTTATCAGTCTGCAAGATAAATTTGTGTGCGACTTTGCAACTGAACTGAGGTGGTCCAAGCACATGACTGACTAGCATGAACAACTGGGTATAGTACAAATGAATTTCTGTAGTTGATGCAGTTGGGAGTGGCAAACCCACTGTCTTTTGCAGGTGAGATCAGCCCTGCCTATGCTCAGCGTTCATAAGCTATGCTGTTTTGGAGCTGATAGTTGGAAACTTTTTTTGTAATTTTGTTTTCTCTCACCTCTGCCTCCTTTCCAAAAGTCTGAAACTAGCATAACCAATTGAACTATCACTCAAGGTCAGTTAACACTGCACAGAAGGGGTCAGGGGAGCAATTTTATCTATAGATATTTGCATAAAATAAGCAATTTTGAATCAGGTAGTTCTCTGTAGTTGATAATTCATCTCCACCGGTTTTAAATGATTAACCCCATCTCTCTTTGAAATGTGGGGAGATGATTGCACCACTTAATGTCACATAATGAGCTTGAATAGTTTGAGGTTAATTTCAAAATGTAAAATGGGCAATTTTGAATGAACTACCCATTGTACCTCTCCCAATTTTAATCCATGTTTTAATTCAAGTTAAATACAAATAGGGAGAGAAGAACAATGCTTCCTCATTCCTTAATCCTCCAACACGAGGAATCATCCCCATGATGCTCTTAGCTTGGCGCTGAACACCTCTAGGACTTTAACAATGTGGGTAAGGTGAGGCACAGATCTCTCAAGATAGTCCTTAAGTTCTACCGGATCTGCAAGAGGGGAGATTTTGCAGGAGAAATGAAAACAGAAAATGCTGAAAAAAGCCAGTAGGTCTGGCAGCATCTGTGGAGAGTGAAACAGAGATAACACTGCGAGTCCAATATGGCTTCTTTGGAACTGAAAAGAGGGAGAAATATGATGGGTTTTATGCTGCTGAAAAAGTGGGGTTGGGTAGAACAAAACGTAATGTCAGTGATGGATCCTCAAGTATAGGCCTGACCTTCCCCTTGCTTGCCTTTCAGTTAACCACCTTGCTTTCGTGCTCGCATTTCTGTCATTGGCTTGCTACAGTAAAGGTAAAGTTTTTTTTTACACAGAAGCTAGTAAGTGCATGAATGTGCTGCCAGAGGTGGTGGTAGAAGCCGATACAATAGCAACATTTAAGAGGCATCTTAAGAGGGTGAAAGATAGTAAAGAGGGTGGGGGAGGGTGAAAGAGTAAAACCCAATGCAAGCTGGAGAAACATCACTCAGCTCCCACTTTGGCACGTTGTAGCCTTCTGGACTCGACACTGAGTTCAACAACTTCAGACTCCATTTTAAATTATATTTTTCCTCTGTGTCTTGCTTTTGCTTTCAGTCTAGACTGACCTTTATTTTGCTATTGACACCTACTCTGGACATATATTTTCTTTCTTTACCATAACTGTTTCCACTCACTTTGTCTTTTGTTCCATAATATTGAATCCCTCCCTGCCCTCTAACCCATCTTTTTGTTCCATCTAACTGCCTCCCTTTTTCAAGGAGCAAAGAACAGCACAGCACAGGAACAGGCCCTTCGTCCCACCAAGCCTGTGCCAACACGTGACACTTTTCTAAGCTAAAGACCTTTTGCATCCACGAGGTCTGTACCCTCTGTTTCCTGCCTATTCACGTATCTGTCAAGATGCCTCTTAAAAGTTGCTATTGTATCGGCTTTTACCATCTCCTCTGGCAGCGCATTCCATGCACTTGCTACCTTCTGTGCAAAAAAAACCTGCCCTTCATATCTCCTTTAAACTTTTCCCCCTTTTACCTTAAACTTGTTTGCCCATAGTAATTGACATTTCTACCCTGGGAAAGAGACTCCGACTATCCCTGCTTCTCATAATTTTGTAAACGTTTCAACAGCATAAAATCCAGCACATTTCTATCACCCTTCAGCTCTGAAAAAAAATCACATTTGACTCGAAATGTGAACTCTTTCTCTCTCCACAGTTGCTGCTGGACCTGTGTAGTTTTTCCAGCACTTTCTATTTTTATTCCTGATGCCCAGTATCTGCGATATTTTGCTTTTAGTCCTGCCATAGCTTTTTCATAGTTATTTAATGGATTATTCTGAAATGGGACAGAGCTGGATAATTAGTAGCGATTGGATGTGAAAATGATTCTTTCTACAGGCACATGAGGCTAACAGCACAAAATTCCAAACACACCTTCGTATTCCATGCTGATGTATAATGCTGCATCTGTTTAAAAAATCTGCAGAACAAGACAAGTAATCAATCTGAGCTTTGATGTTTGGTAAACTGTATCAAAGTAAAGAATAAATAAATACTGCGTTAAGTTCAAAGGTTTGAACCATTTTTTGAGTGAACGCTAAAGTTCCCCATCCAAAATGGGTCATTTTCTTCTCAACATCTTACAGGAGACAGCATTTGCACTAATAGACATTTTAATTGTGCTATGTTGTAAAATTGTTCTGAGTATTTGTTTGAAACCACATTTTGTGCAGCATGTCTCTGTGAACTAGATTTATCCAGAAACTAGATTCTATCCTAACCACCTTCTCCCACCAACAGAAGGTAAAATGCCTGTCCAGTGACATGTTTTGACCCACGATTGACAAAGGCATAATTATCAAATGATATAGTTTTCTACAATTATTGATTCACTTGTTCAAGAGGGAAAATCCCTTGCTTTACCTACATTGAAGTGTACCATTCATTAGGTACACCAACTATGTAATGATGTTTATAGTGGAAAATAAATACACATTAAAGATAGTCAGGAACAACATTAAAATAGCGACTGTGCATTTTAACGCCTGTAGATTGGAGTTGGTCTCATTGGGAAGAAATCTGATTTACTCCTTTGAGATTTGTCCCAATGTACGGAGAGGAGTGACAGTGCATCCCACTAAAATGACTTAATTTCTACTACATTGGGTGTAGATTCAAATCCTATCCCAGAGACCTGAGCCCATTGTGTAGGCTGATACATCCATGTACTACCGAGGAAGTGTTACACTGTTTATTTTTTTTTAAGTGTCACAAATAAGCTTATAGAACAGTACAGGCCCCTTGGCCCTTGATGTTATGCTGAGCTTTGTCCGAAACCAAGATCAAGCTATCCCACTCCCTATCATTCTGGTGTGCTCCATGTGCCTATCCAATAACCGCTTGAAAGTTCCTAAAGTGTCCAACTCCACTATCACAGCAGGCAGTCCATTCCACACCCCAACCACTCTCTAAATAAAGAACCTACCTCGGACATCCCTCCTACATCTCCCACCATGAACCTTATAGTTATGCCCCCTAGTAACAGCTACATTCACCCGAGGAAAAAATCTGTGAATGTCTATGCTATCCTCCTCATCACCTTATAAACCTCTATTAAGTCACCTCTCATCCTCCTCCACTATAAAAGAGAAAAGCCCCAGCTCTCTCAACCTTTCCTGATGAGACCTACTCTCCAAACCAGGCAGCATCCTGGTAAATGTCTTCTGCACTCTCTCCAATGCTTCCACATCCTTCTTATAGTGAGGTGACCAGAACTGCACACAATATTCCAAATGTGGTCTCACCAAGGTCCTGTACAGTTGCAGCATAACCCCACGGCTCTTAAACTCAAACCCCCTATTAATAAACACCAACACACTATAGGCCTTCTTCATGGCTCGCTCCACTTGAGTGGCAACCTTAAGAGACCTGTCGATATGGACCCCAAGATCTCTCCGTTCCTCCACAGTCTTCAGAACCCTGCCGTTGACCCTGTAATCCGCATTCAAATTTGTCCTACCAAAATGAATCACCTCGCACTTATCAGGGTTAAACTCTATCTGACACTTTCCAGCCCAGCTTTGCATCCTATCAATGTCTCATAGCACCCTACAACAGCCCTCCACCTCATCCATACTCCACCAATCTTGGTGTCATCAGCAAATTTACTGACCCACCCTTCAGCCCCCTCCTCTAAAATCACTGATAAAAATCACAAATAGCAGAAGACCCAGCACTGATCCCTGTGGTGCACAGCTGGTAACTGGTCTCCAATCTGAACATTTTCCATCCACCACCACCTTCTGTCTTCTATGAGACGGCCAGTTACTTATCCAAGCGACCAAATTTCCCTCTATCCCACACCTCCTTACTTTCTTCATGAGTCTACCTTGGGGAATCTTATCAAACACTTTACTAAAATCCATGTATATGACATCAACTGCTCTATCTTCATCTACACACTTAGTTACCTTCTCAAAGAATTCAATCAAATTTGTGAGGCAAGACTTACCCTTCACAAATCCATGCTGCAATGAAGTTACTGTGAAATTCCCCTACTCAGCGCCTGTTCAGGTCAACAGACCTAACCAGCACATCTTTCAGACTGTGGGAGGAATCTGGAGCACCCTGAGGAAACCCAAACAGACAAGGGGAGAACTTGCAAACTCCACACAGAGAGTGACCCAAGCCGGGAATTAAACCCAGGTCCCTGGCGCTGTGAGGCAGCAGTGCTAACCACTGTGCCACTGTGCTGCAGTACCCATGGAAAGCCATTAGGCCTGTATCTTATTATTAAAAGACTCATTAAGAACACGTGACTTGTTTCCTATTATTCTGTTAGTTATCTAAGTGTATGCATCATCTTCAGAACTCATCTTCTGTGTGTGTAAGTGTTTGCATGTTTGAGGGAGTAAGGGTTGTTGCTGCAGCTACAGTTCAGGTGTTGTGTCAGTAAGTGCTTATTCTTTTGATTTAAATATGCCAGAAGGTCGGTTTCCGTCAATCGTTAAGGTCACAATACTCAAACGATTTAAAATATTTCCTGTAAAACATACATCTTGCTGTGAACAACCAAGAGGTAAGTAAAAAGGGGAAAAGTTATCCCATCGCCACTCCACCGTGTTTTTTTGAAGGTGTTTCACAAGAACACAAGAAATGGGAGCAGGAGAGGACACACAGTCCACTGAGACTGCTTAGCCTGTCAATATGATCATGGCTGATTCATGTCTTCAACTCCATTTTCTCGCTCATTCACTCCCCATATCCCTTCCCCACCCCTCCTTAAACCCCTCTGGTTCCCTGAAATACCTTTTCCTCCTCCCCCAACCCATTTCTCCTCAGCTCACTCGCCACCTCCAAAACCTCTACCTTTTTAATCAACCTACCAATCACCCCATCTAATCCTTCTATTCTAGAACTCTTCTTCCAGATGAAAGAAGAGGGAAGAGAGTATGTCCGGAGTGCTTGGAGTCCTTGATTATACTGGCCTCTTTTGCAAGGCGGTAGGAAGTGTCGATGGAGTCAATGGATGGGAGACTGGTTCGAGTGATGGACTGGGCTTCATTCACAACCCTTTGCAGCTTATTGTGGTCTTGGTTCAGAGCAAGAGCCATACCAAGCTGTGATACACCCAGAAAGGATGCTTTCTTTCCTTAAATGGATTTTTTTAGTTCCTTCTTCTCACTAGATCCTTGGTTCTCCACTATTTCAGGATTTGTATTATCTTTTAGCCATGAAGACCGATACAGATATTTAGGACATTCTGAAGGGGGAGGGTGAGCTTGTGGTCGTAGTACATGTTGGTACAAACGACATAGGTAAAAAAAGGGATGAGGTCCTAAAAATAGAATACAGGGAGCTAAGAAAGTTAAGAAATCGGACCTCAAAGGTAGTGATTTCAGGATTACTATCAGTGCAATGTGCTAATCAGAGTAGAAATGACAGGATATATTGGATAAATACATGGCTGAAGAAATGGTGTCGGGGAAGGGTTTCAGATTCCTGGCGCATTTAAGGAGGGTTTAAACTAATATGCCAGGGGGATGGGAACCTATGCAAGGAGTCCAAGAAGAAGGGAGCAATGACAAAATGCGGAGAGACGGTTCCAACTACATCAAAAATCAGGAAAAAAGTTAAAAGGAAGGACTCAGGAGATATTATTAATGGAAGTATTAGAATTCAAAAAGGTACAAAAACTAGCATAAGGGCACTTCATCTGAATGCTCGTAGCATTTGAAACAAGGTTAATGAGTTGACAGCACAAATCATTGCCAACAATTATGATTTGGCGGCCATTACAGAGACATGGTTGCAGGATGGTCAAGGCTGGGAATTGAATATTCAGGAGTATCAAACTGTTTGGAGGGACCAACAGGAAGGTAACGGAGGTGATGTAGCTCTGATATTTAAGGATGACATCAGTGAGAGATGATACGGGTTCTATGGAAAAAAAAGGTTGAATCCATTTGGGTGGAAGTTAGAAACAATAAGGAGAAAAAGTCACTGATTGGCGTAGTCTATAGGCCATCAAATAATTACATCACGGTGGGGCGAGAAATAAATAAATAGCTGATGCATGTAAAAATGGTACAGCAATTATCATGGGGGATTTTAATCTACATATCAATTGGTCAAACCAAGGCAGTCTTGAGGAGGAATTCATAGAATGTATCTGTGATAGCTTCCTTGTACAGTAGGTAATGGAACCAACAAGGGAGCAAGCTGTCCTAAATCTGTTCCCGTGTAATGAGATGGGAATAATTAATGATCTTGCAGTTAGGAATCCTCTTGGAAGAAGCGATCTCAGCGTGGTTGAATTTAAAGTACAAATGGAGTGTGAGAAGGTAAAATCCAACACCAGTGTCTTGTGCTTAAACAAAGGAGACTATAAAGGGATGAGGGAGGAGTTGGCTAAGGTAGACTGGGAGCAAAAACCTTATGGTAGGACAACTGAGGAACAGTGGAAGACTTTCAAAGTGATCTTCCACAGTGCTCAGCAAAAGTATATACCAGTGATAAGGAAGGACTGTACAAAAAGAGATAATCAGCCATGGATATCTAAGAAAATAAAGGAGTGTATCAAATTGAAAGAAAATGCATGCAAAGTGTCAAAAATTAGTGGGAACATAGAGGATTGGGAAATCTTTAAAGGTCAGCAGAAAGCCACGAGAAAAGCTATAAAGGTAAGATGGATTATGAGAGTAAACTAGCTCAGAATATAAAAACAGATGGCAAAAGTTTCTACAAATATATAAAATGAAAAAGAGTGGCGAAAGTAAACATTGGTCCTTTAGAGGATGAGAAGGGGGATGTAATAACTGGAAATGAGAAAATGTGTCGGTCTTCACAATGAAAGACACAAATAACATGCCAAAAATTGATGTACAGTTTTGGTCTGAAATAGGAGCAGGAGTTGGCCACCTAGCCCTTCGAGCCTGCCCTGCCATTCAATAAGATCATGGCTGATCTGTCATGGCTCAGTTCCACTTTCCCGCCCTCTCCCCATAACCCTTAATCCCCTTGCCTATCAAAAACCTATCAACGCGCATCTTAAATATATTTAGCAAGGCAGCCTCCACCACTTCAACGGGCAGAGAATTCCAGAGATTCACCACCCTTTGAGTGAAGAAGTTCCTCCTCAACTCCGTTCTAAACCGCCCCCCCCCCCCCTTTATCTTGAGGCTGTGCCCTCTAGTCCTACTGTCCTTTCTGAGCGGGAAGAGCCTCTCCACCTCTATCCTATCCATCCCATTCATCATCTTATACGTCCCAATGAGATCTCCCCTCATTCTTCTAAACTCTAACGAGTACAAGCCTCGTTTATTCAGCCTCTCCTCATAGTTCAACCCCCTCAACTCCAGTATCAGCCTAGTAAACCTCCTCTGCACTCCCTCCAAGGCCAAAATATCCTTGCGTAAGTGCGGCGACCAAAACTGCACACAGTACTCCAGCTGCGGCCTCACCAGTGCCCTGTACAGTTGCAGCAAGACCTCCCTACTTTTATATTCAATCCCCCTCGCTATGAAGGCCAGCATCCCATTCGCCTTCCTGACCACCTGCTGCACCTGCAGGCTGGGTTTTCGCGACTCATGCACAAGGACCCCGAGGTCCCTCTGCACTGTCGCCTGCTGCAGTTTTTCGCCACGTAAGTAATAGTCCTTCCTACCATTATTCCTACGAAAGTGGACAACTTCACACTTGCTAACATTAAATTCCATTTGCCAGTTCCTGGCCCATTCGCCCAGCCTATCTAGATCCTTCTGCAGACTTTCCACACCCTCCGCACAATTTGCCGTTCCACCAATCTTGGTGTCATCAGCAAATTTCAACACCATACACTCGGTTCCCTCCTCCAGATCATCTATATAAATGGTAAACAGCTGAGGCCCCAGTACCGATCCTTGGGGCACTCCACTAGTCACCAACCGCCAATCCGAATAGCACCCATTGACCCCCACTCTCTGCCTCCTATTTGACAGCCTTTTCTCCTTCCTCAAGAAAATAAATACTGGCACTGGAGGGGGTGCAGAGGAGATTCACTAGGTTGATTCTGGAATTGAGAGGGTTGGCTTATGAGGAGAGACTGAGTAGACTGGGGCTATGTTCATTGGAATTCAGAAAAATGAGGGAATATCTTATAGAAACATATAAGATTATGAAGGGAATAGATAAGATAGAAGCAGGGATATTTTCCACTGCGGGGGGTGAAACTAGAACTAGGGGGCATAGCCTCAAAATAATGGGAAGCAGATTTAGGGCTGAGTTGAGGAGGAACTTCTTCACACAAAGGGTTGTGAATCTGTGGAATTCCATGCCCAGTGAAGCAGTTGAGGCTACCTCGTTGAGTACTGTGATAGTTATTCTAGCCCCTCTGTCCATCTCAGTGCTACAGCTCTGACGAAGGGTCATCCAGACTCAAAATGCTGGCTCTATTCTCTCTGCTCGGATGTTGTCAGATTTGCTGAGATCTTCCAGCATTTTCTGTTCTTGATTCAATATAACAATTAGTTCCTTCCTTCCCCAGAACTGTCGCCATTGCCTGTTAAGCAAAGCCACCACAGTTCTTTCAACCACATATTGAGCCTTCTTATCCATTTTCCCCTGTGCCAGCTGACTCATAGAATTCCTACAGTGCAGAAAGAGGCCATTTGGCCCACTGAGTCTGCACCCACCACAATCCCACCCAGGCCCCACTCCCGCAACCCTCATATTTACACTACTAATCCCCTTGACAGTAGGGTTAATTTAGCATGGCCAATTCGCCTAATCTGCACATCTTTGCACTGTGGAAGGAAACTGGAGCACCTGGAGGAAACCCACGCAGACACGGAGAGAACGTGCAGATTCTGCACAGACAGCAACCCAAACCAGGAATCGAACCAGGGTCCCTGGTGCTGTGAGGCAGCAGTGCTAACCACTGTGCCACCTATCCTAAGGTTCTAGAGGGCAGAGTCTGTGAATATGGCTTCCTTCTGCACTGTGGCATTTATAAAAGAATTGTTTCATTTTTACCTCTGAAGTAATAATTACACATTATTTTCAGCTTTGATGAGATTGAAACAAATCCATTTTATAATCAGGATTTAGAATCATATAGCGCAGAAGAGGCCATTCGGCCCATCAAATTCATACTGACACATTAGAAACATCTGAACTCCCACATCATCCCATCTGCCCGTAGCCCTAAATGTTATGATGTGCCAAGTGCTCATCCTGGTACTTCTTAAAGTATGTGCGGCACCCCACCTCTACCACCCCCCCAGGCAGTGCAATCCAGACTGTTACCACCCTCTCGGTAAAACAGTTTTTCCTCAAATCCCCCCTAAACCTCCTGCCCATCACCTTGAACCTATGTCCCTTCAAATAAGGGGAACAGCTGCTCCCTATCCACCCTGTCCATGTCGCTCATAATCATAATTTTCCAGTTTTTGCATCTTAAAAAGAAACATGCTTAATAATAACCTTTAAAAGGAAATCTGATCAGTAGTTGAAAAAAATAACAATACCAATAAGGGGAAAAGAGTGAGGATGGGATGGAAGTGGGATGAATTGGATGGCTCTTTAAAAAAGTTGGTAGAGGTTTGATAGATCAAATAGCCTCCTCTGCAATGTGGCATTTTATAAAATAATACTTTCATTTTAACCTCTGAAGTAATAGTTACACAATCTTTTCAGCTTTGAAGAATTTGACCTGAATCCTTTTCACAATCAGGATTCAGAATTGTATTTAAAGCTATTTAAATTTATTTAGTTGTATTTAAAATCATTTAAATGTATGCATTTAGTACTAAATCATGTAAATTTATGGGATTGTATTGAAAGTTATTTAAATGTATGTAGTTATGCTGCTTTGTCAGGGAGTTGGGTTGAGGTTGTCCTTCTGGTTGAGGTGCTGCCTCTACCTGGCTCTCACTCACCTGCTCAGCCTCTGGGCTGTCTGTGCAGCTGCCTGACGAGCGGTGCCGCCGTCAAAGGACCCTGGCTGCAGTGGAGTTAGGCAGTGAGTTGGCCGCCTCTGCCTGCAGGGTCCTTGGCGGGGGTGACATTGGGGGAAGATGGCGGCGGCGGCGCGGCGGTTGGTGCAGAAAGTGGTGACCGGGGGCCCCAAGCTCGCCCTGGGTAACGGCCCGGGGAGCGGGAGGGGGATGCGCGGGCCGCGGGGGGAGCTGGGGTTGGTGAGGGAGGAACAGGCCGCTCCGGGCCCGGGCGGAGCCACAGCGGCAGAGCCGGGTCACCCCCCCATCTCACCCACCCCGATATCTGACACCCCCCACCCCTCTGTTTCTCTTTCCCCCCCCCACCCCACCCCTCTGTTTCTCTTCCCCCCCCCCCCACCCCTCTGTTTCTCTTTCCCCCCCTCCACCCACCCCTCTGTTTCTCTTTTCCCCCCCCCACCCCTCTGTTTCTCTTTCCCCCCCCCCACCCCTCTGTTTCTCTTTCCCCCCCCCCACCCCTCTGTTTCTCTTTCCCCCCCCCCACCCCTCTGTTTCTCTTTCCCCCCCCACCCCTCTGTTTCTCTTTCCCCCCCCCACCCCTCTGTTTCTCTTTCCCCCCCCCACCCCTCTGTTTCTTTTCCCCCCCCCCCACCCCTCTGTTTTTCTTCCCCCCCCCACCCCTCTGTTTTTCTTCCCCCCCCCCCACCCCTCTGTTTTTCTTCCCCCCCCCCCACCCCTCTGTTTTTCTTCCCCCCCCCCACCCCTCTGTTTCTCTTCCCCCCCCCCACCCCTCTGTTTCTCTTCCCCCCCCCCCACCCCTCTGTTTCTCTTCCCCCCCCCCCACCCCTCTGTTTCTCTTCCCCCCCCCCCCTCTGTTTCTCTTCCCCCCCCCCCCCCCTCTGTTTCTCTTCCCCCCCCCCCACCCCTCTGTTTCTCTTCCCCCCCCCCACCCCTCTGTTTCTCTTCCCCCCCCCCCACCCCTCTGTTTCTCTTCCCCCCCCCCCACCCCTCTGTTTCTCTTCCCCCCCCCCCACCCCTCTGTTTCTCTTCCCCCCCCCCCCACCCCTCTGTTTCTCTTCCCCCCCCCCCACCCCTCTGTTTCTCTTCCCCCCCCCCACCCCTCTGTTTCTCTTCCCCCCCCCCCACCCCTCTGTTTCTCTTCCCCCCCCCCCCCACCCCTCTGTTTCTCTTCCCCCCCCCCCCACCCCTCTGTTTCTCTTCCCCCCCCCCCCCACCCCTCTGTTTCTCTTCCCCCCCCCCCACCCCTCTGTTTCTCTTCCCCCCCCCCACCCCTCTGTTTCTCTTCCCCCCCCCCCCACCCCTCTGTTTCTCTTCCCCCCCCCCCCACCCCTCTGTTTCTCTTCCCCCCCCCCCACCCCTCTGTTTCTCTTCCCCCCCCCCACCCCTCTGTTTCTCTTCCCCCCCCCCACCCCTCTGTTTCTCTCCCCCCCCCCCCCACCCCTCTGTTTCTCTCTAAACTTATGAGGGCTATGTATAGGGTGAGTAGGGAGCAGCTGTCCCCTTTGGTTGAGGGGTCAGTCATAGGGATGTATAGTTTTAGGGTAAGGGGCAGCAGTTATATGTAGGATTTGAGGGAAAAGCAGTTCACTGAGGATGGTGGGGATCTGAAATGCACTGCCTGGGAAGGTAGTGGAGACTGGAAATTTTACAACCTTCAAAAAATATTTGGATGAGCACTTGAAATAGCATGACATTCAAGGATTTGGGACAAGTGCAGGAAAATGGGATTAGCGTGCCTTTAGCAGTGATTATTGTTGGTGCAGATTTAATGGGCCAAAGAGCCTTTTCTGCACTGCATTTAAAAAAATTTGCAAAGGTTTTCCCATCCTTAAAGGGTAAGGGAAAGATCTGGAGAAAGAGAGAGATTGCATTAAATAATTTGTGGACAAATACATCAGCATACACTGTAATATTCTGATGGTTGAGTAGCCTATTGCTTTACATAATTTAAGAGTAAACCATTGGTTGAAGTTAACAAGTTGTCTTTCAATGGACTTGTGCCCCAGTAAGCAGTGATGCCTTCATTCGGGGATATACAGCGTGTGATTGAATGCACTCACCTGATGGTATTGTGTGTCAGTAGTTGTTCATTATCAAGTGTGTTTTGGGATCTTTTGGGTCAGTCAACAGTAGCAAAATACTACATATTCTGGAAATCTGAAATAGAAACAAAAAATGCTGGAAGTACTCTGCTAGCATCTATGGAGAGAGAAACAGGGTCAATATTTCATAATGGCCATCCTTCTTCAAAGCTGGGCGGTTATCCTGAAGTGTTAACTCTCCACCTTCACAAATCATAGAACCCTAAATGCAGAAGGAAGCCATTCGGCCCATCAAATCTGCACTGACCACAATCCCGGGCTCTATCCCCATAACTCCATGCATTTACCCTAGCTAGTTCCCTTAACACTAAGGGGCAACTTAGCATGGCCAATCCACTTAACCTGCACATCTTTGGACTGTGGAAGGAAACTGGAGGAAACCCATTCAGACACGGGGAGAATGTGCAAGCTCCACACAGACAATGACCCAAATTAGGAATTGAACCCAGGTCCATTGCACTGTGAGGTAGCTGTGCTAACCACTGCCACCATGATGCCTTCACCTGCTGAGCGTTTCCAGCATTTTCTGTAGTAACCTGATATGAATGATGTTTATTTAAGAATTTGCATTTTTAACATTCCTGTTGTATGTATGTTTATGAATTCTGTTTTTTGTTGTAGCTGCTGTGAATTACTCTAAGCCGCGTCTGGCTACTTTCTGGAAATATGCTCGCGTGGAGCTGACTCCTCCAACTCCTGGCGAAATCCCATTGGCCGTCGAAAGCTTCAAGGGTCTTGTGGCATCATTTAGGGCTGGGCATTACAAACAAATAACTGTAAAGGTAATAAAAACAGAAAATACTGGAAATACTCAACTGCGGAAGGAATCTACAGTTGAGATTTTTTGTGGCCAGTGTGTGTATTTAATATAAAAGGCATGTTTTGTTGCAGTGACTGGACCTCATCCAGTTGGATAACACAAAATGGGTTCTGGAAAGCGTCCGTAACCTCCAGCAGTTCATTACCTTGTAGCCTTTTAACAGATGACTATTCTCTAATAAATATGGTACCATTCAGGAAAAAACTTCCTTGAGATTGACCATCAATAACTGCTTTGCGAAGTTAATTTACGGCCTTTAGAGCTTCAGAAAGCCACAGGAAATTAACCTTTGTTCTGCCTTTCTCTTTGTCATTTGGTTATAAAGTGGCCAATTTGAGGCGAGTCATAGAATCCCTACAGTGCAGAAGGATGCCATTTAGCTCATGAGAGAGCATTTTACCCTGCTCCCTCAATTGCCATAACCCCACACATTTACCATGGCTAATCCATCTAACCTCCATATCTTGGAACACTAAGGGGCGATTTAGCATCACCATCATCCACTCAACTGGCAACTTTGGACTGTGGGAGGAAACCCATGCAGACATGGGGAGAACATGCAAACCCCATATAGACAGTCACTCGAGGCTGAAATCAACCCAGCTCCATAGCATTGTGAGGCAACAGTGCTAACCACTGTGCCATCATGCCACTCCTGGCAATGAAGCCATAGTGATAATGGCACTGGACGAGTAATGCAGAGGCCCATGCTAATGTCCTGGGAACTTGGGTTCAAATCCCACCACAACAGCTGCTGGAATTGAAATGCAGTTAATAAAACCTGGAGCTGTTTTATTTGATTTATTTTATGACTTGATTTATTATAGTAACGTGCATTAGTACACAGCGAAAAGTATTGTTTCTTGCAAGCTATACGGACACAGGAAGCTTACCGTTCATAGGGAAGAAAAGGAGAGAATGCAGAATATAGTGTTATTGTCATAGCTAGGGTGTAGAGAAAGATCAACTTAAGAGGTAGGTCCATTCAAAAGTTTGATGGCAGCAGGAAAGAAGCTGTTTTTGAATCAGTTGGTCTGTGATTTCAGGCTTTTATATTTTTTTCCTGACCAAAAACGGTGGAAGTGTGCGTGTCTTGGGTGCATGCGGTCCTTGATTATGTTGACTGCTTTTCCAAGGCAGCAGGGAAGTGTAGACAGTGTCAGTGGATTGGGAGGCTGGTTTGAGTGATGGATTGAGCTTCATTCATGACCCTTTGTAGTTTCTTGTGGTCTTGAACAGAGCAGGAGCCATACCAAACTGTTATACAAGCTCTCTATGGTGCATCTGTAAAAGCTGGTGAGAGTCGCAGTGGACATGCCAAATCTCCTTAGTTTTCTGAGAAAGCGGTCTCAGTAATGATGACCATGGAGCTGTTATCAATTGTAAAAATCTATTTGGTTGACCAGTGTCCTTTAAGGAAGGAAATCTGTTCTTACCTGTTCTGCCCTGCATGTGACTCCAGAGCCGTAGCAATGTGACTGACTTAACTGCCCTCTGAATTGGCCTAGCAAACCACTAGGGCAATAAAGGATAGGAAACGAATGCTGACCTTGCCAGCAATGTTCCGATCCTGTGAAATAATACATTTTGTAAATATAGAATTAAATATTTTTTTTCTTGGAGCCAGCAAACTACATCTCATCCAGAAGTGAAAGGCAGTCTCCTCTCTCCTATCTTCCTGCCACTAGAGGTAGCCATGAGGCCACTAGAATAACCTCACATTTCAGCAGGTTCCTACTCCTGATAATCTGCTCAAGATAGAGAGGCCTGTCTGTTCTGGAGGTGTGTGAATAGAAGGGTTACTCTTCACTGGTGCTAATGTTAGCATATGAATGTACTTCCAATAGCTTGGGAGTTTTGTTTTGGCCCAAACTACAATATGATCTAAAGAAACTTGAATACTAACATTAAGAATTGCGAGCAACAGGTAGCTGAGCAAGTGAATATTTAGCATAGAAACAAATATAAATCTTGTATTAGAAACCAAACAGGCAACATTGGACGAGAGTGAAACAGTTAACATTCTGAATCTGATATGACTCTTCTTTGGAACTATGTGATGGGTTTTATGCTATTGCAGGGGAGGGGTAGATGGAATGCATTTCACCTCACTATGTTCATCTTGTTTGAGCTTTTGCTTTTAGAAAGTAATCTAATTCTTTATTCAGATTGTTGTCTTCAGTAGCCAGGTGCATTATTCAGTGTCAGACTTGGATATAACATTCCAACCCTTCATCGCTAGGTTATGCTGACCTCTACAGTGTAGCGGTAGCCAGGGCATAGCAGTTCCTCTTGGCTGGAGAGCGGGGGGCATCTGCCAGCATTCGTACTCCTGATTGTTGTTGAATGATCCCTATTGGAAAGTGTTGGGCAGGGGGAGTGGGTTGAATCCCCACCCAATAGGCAGCAAAAAGGCTTTATCAACTCCACGTCATCTTGCACAGACAGACTCCTGCTAGAAACTGGGCTACTGATGTCTCTAGAACATTTACCATTTAAAGTGACAGTGAGGCGAGGTAACTGATACCTCAATGTTCTTTGTACTCTGACCTCTGACTTTCCAGTTGCTACACGTGAGGATGTACAGAAAATTGCTTCAAAGTCTTAAGCAGTTAACTTAGTTGCATTTCAATAATTTTTCGGCAAATTAATGTATTCCAGGTAGAATGAATGAAGAGATGCCCTGTTTATGTGAAACGTAAATAAAACCTTTTGTGCAAACTAATGGAAATGGAAACCGAATTGTTTAATGTTTATGAAATGCAATCTCACAGCCCAGGCATTCTGATGTAAGCCTCTTTATTATTCAAAGCTGCCTGACTCCCATCGTTATTCTGACTGGTATCAATAGTTTTCCCCAAACTTGAGATTAACCTGAGAAAATTGCAGTGACATTCCTTTTCTTTGAGGAGATGATATTTTTCAGAGTTTGTAGTCTCTCATTGTTGTCTCTCTCATTCATATGTAAATAGACTGTGCCATCTGCTACTGCCGCCTGACTCTGCAGGTCCCAGAATGAGAACTGGTTAAATGAACTGTATAAATAGTGATATTTGGATCCCTCCTTGTGTAAGGCCATTGAAAAATGACAAATATAGGAGCGTTTGAGTAGGATTTTGAGGTTTCTTTCCTAAGCTGTTTGTTGATGCCAATGCTGTGTGAATAATCCAAACTGGTCTGATTTTCTCTTTCCTTTCCACCCTCCCATTTAATAATTGCATTATTCAATTAAATGTTTTCTAGGGAGGGAAATCTTGCTTTTGGTTTTTTTATACACACAGCTGTTTCCCCTGATTCTGGGATCTACACATTACTGAGAAGGGCCAGCTGGAGGATTCATTTGCATATGAATTGAGGCATTAACAATGGACAGCACAAAGTTTGAGAATTGCATTGAAATCTTTTAGGATGGTCTTGTGTTGGGAAGCACAGTCAATGAGAATCCTGTTCCAAATTGGGGTGAATTCTTTACTGTGGACAAATTTGGAGATCATCAGTGTTCAAGAAACTTGATACCCACTTGATGCAGCAATGTTGACCTAGACACTTATCCTCTGTGTTAAAGTCATGCCTTGTTGCACTCAAAACTCAATCCTTCCGGGTACCTGAAAGCTTCCTAAGTTTTCCTCACTTCAGCAGCCTTCAGGTTGGTAACTCTGTAATTCCTAATGACTGCCTCCAGTTTTACTTTGTCTTCTGTTTTGCAGGATGCTGTGAGGAATGCGCTTGTGGCCACAGAAGTTGCCATGTGGTTTTACATTGGTGAGGTCATTGGCCGAAGAAGTCTGATTGGATATAATGTCTGAACCTTAACGTGTGTTGGACCAGCATTCCATTGTAAATGAATAATATTTCAAACTAAATAAAGCCATTATTAGGAATTAGAGCACTCTGGCACTGCCTTTTATTTCATGCATTACACTTCAGCGAATCATTTTACGCGCGTCGAGATGAAGGATATCTGTTCCAAAATATGACTTAACTTCTGGAACCCACTGACTCAGATGAGACTCAGAAAAGTTTCACTTTATTCGCCTCTGGTTGTGCCTAAGCGCTAACTTAACTAATGGCCATGATGTGGCGATGCCGGCATTGGATTGGGGTAAGCATGGTAAGAAATCTCACAACATGGTAAAGTCCAACAGGTTTATTTGGTAGCATGAGCTTTTGGAGCGTTGCTCCTTCATTAGGTGAGTTATTTAACTAATGACAGCCAATACTGCACTGTTGTGAATCTTAAACCACCTTCGTTTGAGTTTGAGAGTTTGTGCTAAACTGCAAGTAATTCTGTTCCAGATTTGCTCGGGACTGTTGAGACTCCTTGGCCTGTTTCACATGGAACCCTTAGCTGGTGTAGAGAAGTTTTCTTTGTCCAACTAATCAATTTTGAAATCCAGCTCGAGTCTTGAAAGTTGAGCAGTTATCTGTTTCTTAAATTCATGCTGTAATTTATGTCTAAACAAGACTAAGTTTGCACCAATGAATGCATGCTGATCGACAGTGTTAATATTTAATTATTTCCTTTCAGCTAGGATCTAGCCCAGTGAATGATATGCCATTGTTTCAGAATTAAGTTTCTTTATTCCTCTAGCTTGTGAGAAGGAAAATGTACTTTTTAATGCGTCTAATTGTCATTCTTTGGAAGTTCTAGGAGAGGGAAGATATGAGCTCCAGATTATCTTTGCACCCTCTCAGCTGGGCGTTGTTTAACTGGAGATCAGGTAAGGATCTCTGTTTTGGAATTGTTCAGATTGGGAAATGAGGAATTCTGTCTCGTGCATGGCTAAGAATTGTTGCAACTGCCTCCTGTGAAACTGGCAGGAATAAGGCATAATTTTGTTGATTCAGTTTTTAGTTTTGCCCTACCAGTTAGAACTAGGATTATTCACAGCTATATGAATTTTTGCGGGAGAGTTTGGAGTGGAGAAGAGAAGAAATTTTGCCTCTTGCTGAGCCATGTGCATCCTGAGGCTGAGCACTTCTGAATTTGTCTTTCATAGATTAGAATACACAGAATATCTACAGTGCAGAATGAGGCTATTTGGCCCATCAAGTTGGCACCAATTCTCCAAAAGAGCATTTCACCCTTATCCTGTAACTCTGCTCATTTACCATGACCAATCCACCTAACCTGTACATCTTTGGACTGTGGGAGGAAAGCTGAGCACCTGGTGGTAGCACAGTGATTAACACTGCAGCCTCTCAGCGTCAGGGACCTGGGTTCAATTTCTGGCTTGGGTCACCGTGCAGTGTCTGCACGGGTTTCCTCCCACAGTCTGAAAGATGTGTTGGTTAAGTACATTGGCTATGCTAAATTCTTCCTCTGTGTACCCGAACAGGTGCCGCAGTGTGACGAGTAGGGGATTTTCACAGTAACTTCGTTTCAGTGTTAATGTAAGCCTGTCTGTGACACTAATAAATTTTTTATAAATTTTAAACTTGTTCTGATTACATAAATTTTATCAGAAACTCAAGGTGAATGGTTTGAAAAAAATAGCGGAGATGGTAAATTAAGTTCCAAAATTATGATTGGGTTTTAAAAGCCTGGGCTGTAAGAGGAAAATAAATGGGATGAGAAATTCTGAAGCTTTGACACCTTGGGGGAGGTGCTGTAGGATGTTTGTTGAGTTTATTTCAAAGGCGGTAGTGTGTGAGAGATGATTCCTGTGTTGGAGAACAAGGTAATAAAGTTCATAGAATAACTGAAAATAGTAAAACAAAACCAGGAAAGGGGATGGAAGAGAGACTGGAAGAGACTGGGATCTATCAGATGGAATTTTTAGTACAATTCTGCCAAAAATGCTGAGTGAAGAGTTTCAACACCTCATTCTGGCAATTTTGGAAGAGAGCAGAATTTAGGGGAAAGTCAGTTTCCTTGGTACAAGGTCCAAGAATATCAGTGAGATTTATGAAATAGATAAGTAAATCCTGCCTTCCTGATGAATTGAAAAAGACACTTTGCCCCACTGACAATTGGGAGGCAACCCATCTGTTGTGATCAGCCATACCATTCCCGGCAAGAGGATTGAATGTTGTGAGCACCGAGGGAGATTGAACGTGGAATGGATTTAGATGAAGAATTTTTACATTTCTAAAGCATCAGTTATATTCCCTGATTTTTTTTTCAGTATTGTGTAGCTTCTCTGGAGATAGCCCTGGAAATTTACTCTGAGGAAAGAGTAGAGGAATATGAATAACTGGAAAGCCCTTTCAAAGATGTGATGAACAGAATGGCTGCCTCCTGTGCTGTGAGATTCAGACTCTGGCCATCTTGGTTACCATCGAGTCTTGATGGAATTGCCTGACTAGGTTCTTTAATCTCCGAACTGCCACAGTTTTGTAAAATGAATTCTGCAGCATGGGTGTGGCCTAATATCTGTACAATCCTATCAGAAAGCTGAGATGCTGCTCTCTCTCGATTTTAGCAGTATCCAGGCAATCTATTGGCCACACTTAGATGAACTGCCATTCTCTAGATACTGTTTATATAGTCTTTCAGTAGTTGTCACTGTACTGCATAGCTTTTTGCAGTTGTGTCATCAAGTGATCCCTGGATCTCAAATGCAATTGTTTGATTAAATAAATTGTGTGGTGGTTGGGCAGTGATTAACAAGTATAATTGTGTCAGAAATCCTTGGATAATCAGAGTTTTGATTGCAGACTGCCATCCTAACTCAAGCTCTCACACAATGTATAATTGATCCCTGGTTTATTGTTTACTGTAACACAAGCTCTTTCCTTTAACCTTGGAGATTCATTTCTCTCCCTGGGACTACACATCCCCTTTTCTGCTCTCTTGGAGATTCAGAAAACAGACTTAATGGTGATGGGTACCTTCTGGTACCTGACTTAAAGGGCATTTATTTTAAATGTAGCAACAAGAGTGAGCCATTCTGGCCCCCCAAACCCACCTCGATGTTCAGATAGACTGCTGATCTCTACCTCATTGTCATTGACTGAATTTGGTTCCATATCTCTTCATCCCTGCCAGGATCTTGCTGCTTACCTTGCCTTGATCTTGCAGTTTTCATTTGAATCTTGCATGCAGGACACAGTTATCAACAGCTGGAGGTAACAGAAATTAAGCCATCTTAGGCCAGTCTTGATTGCTTGTGTATTTTATGCAGTAACATTGGACAATGATGGGGAGTAGAAACCCTCCACAGTAGACCACGCACATACAAAAGCAGTGACGTCTATTGCAGTATTAAGATGACTCTTCCTGGTCTACGAGGCTCAGGTCCACCTGAGTTTGTACATTTACCAACTGAAACATTCTGCTTGAACAATTGCACTATAATCTGTATTTGGAACTGGGTTTTTAGATTACCATTTATTGCTCAAACTCTGCCTCTTGATTGTTTAGACTGGTGAGTGAGTGAATGGCGAGCTAGTAAACTGAAGACTATTATATAAAACTACTGTATTGCAGCAATCCTTGCCATGTTAATTATGACTGGATCATCTGTTTTGTGATGTTGATTGTGGGAAAGGTATGGGCCACGACATTGGGCTGGAGAGAGAATATGCAGTGTCCATGGATGCCATTGATGCTGTCTTCACCCGTTGGGCACTGGAGTGTATTATTGGCCCTTTTAATCACCTTTTGACTTGATGTTTTAAGTTTTTTCTGCTTTGTTTTTGTCTTGGGCGGAGCCCCTTTAAGGGGCTGCCCTTCTTGCTTTGTCCCTCAGTTTGTTTAATTGTTTTGCCTAAAAGAATGGCCAGACATTAAGGGGCGGGGCGGGGAATAACTCCTCAGTGCTGCTCTTCAAATTGTATTCAAAACAGCATACTTGGTCTACCACAAAGAAAGGAGGTGCTGCCATTTGGGTGACAATAAACCTCTAAATGAATGTGATTCTCTGACTAATATTTCCTCCTGCTACTCAAGTTCTCATGGCAATATGGGTATCTAACTAATCTGATTTGAAAATCTTCAGATATAAAATGAGAGGTTACAGAGCAAGATAACTAGTTGCATATGGCCTCTGAGCAAAGGTACATTGAAAAACTTATTGGGTAAATGGTGTGTGTTATTGCTACAGAAAGTTGGAAGAGATGCCATTGTCAGCTTAGTCTAGACACCATGGTTAGGTTAATGCACCATGTAGAATACAGCATGTGTGTCTATACAAGTGACACAAGTCTAATCAGATTGCCATGTATGTTTATGGTTGAGTATTATCTTTGCCTCCAGGCATTATTAGGCACTGCTGATGCCAAGTTCTTTTATACAATAGATTCCGATGAATGTGACCCAGGTGGGAGATGCCTAAATACATTGCAATACTCGTTTTTAAATTCAAGCCAATGAGTAACGGAATACTTAGTAAAGTTTGCTTTGTGTTAATGGGTTGTTCTCACTGCCCTCATTAGAAATATGAACTCTACTGTCAGTTTATTTCCCTGACCCGAATTCCCTCTGTCTTCCTCCTCCTCCTCTCTGGGGGGGGGGGGGGGGGGGGGGTGGTTGTCCCTGAGTCTTACATTTCACCCAATTAGACCATAAGACATAAGAGCAGAATTAGGCCACTCAGCCCAGTGAGTGTGTTCTACCATTCAATGATGGCTGATATTTTTCTCATCCCCGTTCTCCTACCTTTTCCCCATAACGCCTGATCCCATTATTAATCAAGAACCTATCTATTTCTGCCTTGTGTCTCTGATTAGATTTGTGTCAGTTACATAGACATATGCAGACTCCACAGCCTTCTGTGGCAAAGAGTTCCACAGATTCACCACCCACTGGCTGAAGAAATTCCTCCTCATCTCTGTTTTAAAGGATTGTCCCTTTAGCCTAAGGTTGTGCCCTCTGGTTCTAACGGGCCATTAGTCAACTGTGCTTGACAGTAGGTGATCCTTTAAATTGGAAAGGGAGGGAAAATACATTTTTAAACTACTGACCTGATGTTCACATGGACTTTCCTGCAGGACTTGCTGTAATCTGCGCACGCACACCCCATTTTATAGTGATAGAGGTTTTGAGCATAGAAACAGGACCTTTGGCTGAACTTATCCATGCCGCCCAATTTTTACCATTAAGCTAGTCCCAATTGTCTGTGTTTGGCCCATGTATCTCTATACCCATCTTACCTATGTAACTGTCTAAATGCTTTTTAAAAGACAAAATTGTACCCATCTCTACTACTGCCTTTATTTTGAAAACATCAAACCTAGTTGTAATGCTCACTGTCCGAATCCAGCTGACAATAGTGACAGATGATCAAAAATCAGATCTGTTTGCCCCAATGCAGTCATGTGCTTGTCCATTGTGCGATGATGAGGATCACTCTTAGATATTCTGGGCATGCATGGTTTGCATCTTTTGCTGTTACTTTCTTATTCCAAACATTCTATATGCTTAAATTCCTATGTCCATGTGTTTCTCCTAGATCTTACTGAATTAGTTTTTCTATTCACTACTGTCTGCACTTGTAGTGGATAATTCTCAATACTGCTGTAACCTGTCTAGTAGTAGTAACAAAACTCTCATCTGGAATATTTAACATGTACAGTGTCACAGGACAAGATACTATAGTGAGAATGAAGCCAAATCGCTTCCTTTTAGCAGGGTTTTTATATGCCTATGCATGCTTTCCTAAGTTTGTTTTTTTGGCCTGTTATAGTGGTGACTATCTTCAGGTCTAACAGATGGATTGCTAAAATCGGTCGTCTTTCCCTCCCCATGGCTTTGGTAGGAAGATGTCCTGTGACAAATTCCTGTTACCTTCCAGCAAAAATCTGGATTATGATGTGCGAGGGGGGAACACTTATATGGACACACATGTTGAATTCTGTATGGAGTATTAACCTAGGCATGGTGTCTGGACTAAACTGATAATGTCTTGAGAGTTTTAACCTGCTGCCATTTGCTGATCATTCTTGCTCATGAAGACATTACTGAGGCTTGTGACGATTGTTTGACAATCACTAAGCAGTACACCACAGCATGTTTTCTTTCTCACTTGGGAGTGCAGTGGGTTTTATTTTACCAGGTATGTGATATGTTGAAACTAATTGCTATGGAAGGATTTAATCAGCCTTCCATTTGCCTGTTAGTGCACAGACATTTCTCCTAGAAATAAATTTCTTCTCAAAATTGCAATTTACCTGAAATTTGGCAAAAGCCAAATGTTTGGGTGGAGGATGGTGGAAGAGTGAGTCCTGATGTGTATGACAACATTTTGGGAGTTTCACTAGCTACGATTGTGTACCTATCGCCTGAAAGAAATGGTTCACTGGCCATTGCTTGTCCAGGCCTTTTCTACCCTTTGGTTCATTGGATTTTCAGGATGGTAGGATTTGAGTACAGGAGTGAAACAGTCTTACTGCAATTGTATAGAGCCTTGATAAGACCACATCCTGGACAGTTTTGGTCTTGCCTAAGGAAAGATGTACTTGCCATAGTGAGAATGTAATGAAGATTGACCAAACTAATTCCTGGAATGGAGGGATTCTATGTAAAAATTCTTGGGGTGGAGGGATTCTCCTAAATGGAAAGATTAAATAGAATGGGTCTTTATTCTCTGGAAGAGTGACAAGTCATCTCAGACATACAAAATTCTTACAAATTTCAACAAGGTAAATGCAGAATAATATTTCCCCTGCCAGAGGAGTCCAGGCCTAGGGGATACAGTTGCAGAATAGAGACAGATCGTTTAGGACTAAGATGAGGAATTTCTTCACTTGAGGGTGGTGAATCTTTGGAATTTTCTTCCCTACAGGACAATGGAGGTTCATTGTTTGAATGGGTTCAGATAGAGATTGATGGATTTCTACCTATTAAGAATATCAAGGGATACAGGATAATGCAAGACAGTGGTGTTGAAGTAGATGATCGGCCATGTTCCCAATGAATGTTGGAGTGGGCTCAAAGGTCTGAATGGCCTACTTCTATTTGTTATGTTAATTAAAATTGATCATGAATATCAAAATATATTATGTTCTGTATAAAATGTTCTACAAAATATGCTCTGAAGGGTCATGCAGGCTCAACATTAACTGTTTTCTCTGCCTATGGATGCTGCCAGATCTGCTGAGTTTTTCTAGCTTTGTGTTTTTGATCAGGAAGAATCCTTACCTCCATTCTTCTAATGTGCCAGCTGGTTGTCAAGTCATAAATTATGTCCTGGGTAATGTTTTGGTTTTGTGGTGCTATATTTCACTACCTGTATTTTTTTTAGGATGTTTGAAAATCTCCTTAAGTTCTCCCTCTCTGCCCTTTCCAACTTACCTTTGAATTTTGTTTGTTCCCTGATTTGGAGTAGGTTAAAGTTTAGCAGTGATTTGTCCTGAAATGAGACTTTTTGCATTTGAGAAGGGAGGGCGAGCCACGAAAAAAAAAATGCACTTTGCTTGTGCCTATTCTGATTTCTCTTGATCCTACAAATATTTTAGTGTCACAAGTAGGCTCGCAATGAAGTTACTGTAGAGAGAAATACATGTGCCCCCCTCCCCCTTTACCCAGGCATCAACTGGGGCTGGCACGATGGTTTTTAAATTCAAGTCTCCCAAGATTTCTCGTGACAACAGAAGGTGGTCACCTTGCATTCAATGGCAAATTTTAAACTGTCCCTCCCACTGCTGGGACATTGCATCCAGACTGCTTTTTGATAGTGGGGCCCCCCTTCCATCTGTTCCTGTGTTCAGCTTTAAAGGCGTCTGCGTGTGTGTGTGTCCAATTTGCATGTTAACCCAACCCTCTACTTCTCCCTCCCTTCCTATCTCTCTCTCATTCCCCTTGCACATAATGCATTTTAAGTTGCGTCACAGCACAGTGGCAGCTGGGGTGCAAACACTACAAGTGTTGAGTGTGGGGGTCTGTGGGCTGCTTTGTAACTGACTAGCAATTAATAGCAAGGAACTTATGTTTGCACTTCCACATGGCACGTTTGCCCCGTCAATGCCCATATCAGAAAATTGCCCATTCAATCGCATTTTAATTGAAAAAGCACGCGAATGTAGCGCTGAGAAAATCTGACCCTCACCACGTTGGCTACATGCAGTGTTTCCAACAAGCTTTATTGCCTGCATTCTTTTAAATAAATAAATGGTTGTGCACTTTTATCAAGTGCACTTAACATTTTCTTATATACCCTTGCATTTTGCTGCTGAGTTATGATTGCAGAGTTCCCTCTGGACCCTGGACAGTGGCTAATACAGTATTATTGACACCATATCAGTACTGTGTTATTCAGTTGAAATAACGATGTCGTAATATGGCTTAGTGCCCGACCCATGGATATTGTAAGTGTGCCTATTTACAACCACTAAGCTGTTGCTGAAATATGCTGATACAGGGTTAACGGCTTCTGGGCCCCGGCCGCTGATTATTGCAGAACTAAATCGGAGAAGTCCACGGATGGAGTCTTCATTATTCGGCTTTCCTGGCTTGCTCCCAGTTAGTTTTGGGACGCGGGAAGCTGAATATGAATACTGCCTTTCGTAGCAACGCGCCTATCCTTCGGCTGGCAATCCACGGTTCAGGGCGGCACGCCAGCTTCCCCGCCCACCCTCGCCCCCGGGACCATGAATATCCCAATTCCCCGAGCTCGGGAGTCCGGCGCTGCCGGGCTGAGATATTCAGTTAGCGGGGCCGGTGGCCTGCTCCTGCGACGCCCCCATCGGCTCCTCCCTGGCGCCCCGACCCCTGAATAGGGCACCTACCCTCCGGCGGCGGCAAAGGGGGGCGGCGGCTGCGTTATACAGGTTGCGGGGCGGCGAGGGATGCCTTCCTCTCCTCCCCCCTCCTCCTCCCCTCACACACACATACACACACACACACACAAACAGACTCCCTAAAATGGCGCACACAGCTCGGACCCGTTTCCCAGCTCGGCCCTGGAAAAAATCGGGACGGTCGCGGACCCCGAGCTTGAGGAAGGATTTAAAACACGGATTCGACGCCGCCCTGCCCGTCTCGGCCGCCATCGGCAAGAACCTGCACAAGTTCCACGACCTCTTCGGAGAAAGCAGCAGCAGTGAGGTAAATCTCCCCTCCCTTTCCCCCCTACAAAAAAATTGTCCCAAAAATTAAATAAAGGCAGTGAGAAAGGTGAGGCGGCGGGTGGGGGGGTATGCAGAGAGGGGGTGAAGTGTTTATTGAGCTCGGTGGGGAGCTGGCATGGAGCACCGGCCTGTCTGACAGATCCTGACATCCAGGGACGGAGAAGGGGAGGTGGTCGAGTTTTTTCTCTAACCAAAAAAAATGAAGATCTTGTGTCTCTCCCTCCTCGGGAATCCTGTTCCCTCTTGGAAAAGTTTCCTCCCTCACACCCCCCCCTTCCCCCGTCTCCTCAAAAAAGGTGCATTTAAAAATATATATAATCCAAAAGAAAACGTCAACCCCACCCCCCTGCCTTCCTCCTCCTCTTGCCCTGAGCTGGAGTTACAGCCCCAGCTCCCTTTGCATTTCTAATCACCTGTTTGGCGGGCTTTCCTCCAGCGACCGCCATCATGTTCAGCAAATTCTGCTCAATTTTTTTTATCCCCCCACTCTTCTCTCCTGCCCTCATCTTCTGTGCATCTCTGCAATTTTTTAAAAAAATTGCACCCATTACTTTCTCTGCATCGACATTCATCATTTTACAGGTTCTTAATGTGCATATATATTATGTGTGTAAAACTATTAAGGCACTTAAGACTGAAATTCATCTTTCTCTGCAACTTCATTCGAAGAGGTGGGGGATTTTTTAAAAAATTCTCCCATTACTACTAATTCACCTTTAATGCATCGTTTGCAACTTCAGTTTAAAAATTCTATATATATATATTTAAGAGACCCAAGGCTGTAATCCACCCCAAGCTGAAATTCATCTTTCTCTGCAACTTTATTGAAGGGAGAAGGTGGGGGAATAACTGTCAATGATTCTTTTTCTGAGTTGTAAGGGAGTAAAGTTTTTTAAAAGAAATAATTTGGCAAATTCTCAGCAAACCTTCCATTAACCACACCCCCTCACCTCCCTCTGTCCAGTATTTCAGGGCTTGAATGATTCATTTTGGTATAATGTTATTACTTGGCTTAGAAAGTTATTGAAACTGAGTAATTTTGAGTTTTGTGGTTTAATAAAAAAATAGCCCCTGATGGCAATATATGAGAAGCACGTTATTTCTAGCAAGTAGTTGCATTGAGCAATTTAGTATTGTTCTGCAGGACTATCATAACTACGTTGGTCCTGTCTTTTTTTAGAAGTATAGCTTCTGAAATAAGATCTTTTAACTGTAGTTCTTGTGCAGTACTTCCACAGCCTTTTAAGGTGACAGATCGTGTGGGTAGTTGGTGACAGTCATAGTCTTTAGGAAATAGCACTTCCAAAATGGCAAGCATCAAAAAACCCTTTCCATACTTATGCGTGTAACCACTCAGTAATATGCAAAACAAAATGTGCATTGATGGGTGTTTTTTGATACATGTCTACCATAGTAACAGAATTTTAACGCTTTCGTAAATCAAAACAAAATTATGTATTTCATAGCTGTTGATGTAATTGTATTAGTTGCTGTATTTGTGGGCCTCATATCTGCAGATCTGCCTACCCCACCACCTTCCCTTAAAGTGGCCGGGAGATTACTACATCACTCAACCTATTCTTGATGATGTAACCCCTATTTATGTTTGAGCTGCAATAACTTAGATTCCGAAAGCAATAGATTTGTGAATGAGGGAAATCTCCCAATATTTCGAGCTTGAATGAAGACCAGTGCATCAGCAGTTGGGCATTATGAACGTATTTCAAAAATGACTTTTGTTAATGCAGCTGACTTGCAGTACTTGGGAGTATGGCAGTTTATTGGATTCTGAAGGCTTTGCCAGCTTGATATTACTTTACCTGATGATCTTTGAATCTATTCTGTAGTTACGTCTTGTATGGTCACACCCAATCACCATACACTTTCAGTAGCAATTACAAATTGTCAATTTTTTTCATCCTGAATCAGGGTATCACTTCATCGAATAGGGATGGCACCTGGGGCCGCCTTATTTTGTATTGAAGTGATTCCCCTAGTTCTTTGAACTATTACGTTTATTATTTTAAAAATACTTAACTTGCACACATGCTGTCAAATAGCCTATTTTTTAAACCAACTCAAAGTAAAACTAATACTTTACGTGCATTGTTTTGCATTTACAAAGCCCTTGGCTGCAGATTTTCAGATAGTCCTTTTAAAACCTTATTGTCAAAGATCATTCAAAGGTGATCAGTTATTACAGATTTGAAACGATTTATGCTTCAATTTTTTCTAAGGCTTGAAAATCATTGTGCATATATTTTAATCTCTCAACTGATATCTGAGCTCATGTCTAATGTCCAGAGTCACTCATCAAGAGCTGTAATCTAGGCTGATTTTTTTTTTCTCTCCCTTTTTTTCCCCCTTCAGTAGCTCAGCAACATACAGGCTAATCAAAGCCATCTGAACTATGCTACCCTGACCGTGATCAAATAAATTGCTACGATAACATTCGAATCAAGCTTGGAATGTATGGATCCTTATGGTGCAGCCAAACGTTGAATCATATGTTGAATAGTTGACACACTAGGCTAGCATTTAAAAAAATGAAGTTGTGATTTAAGAAGATTTAAGTGGTGCATGTAATTACTACCGTTGTTCTCACTGAAAACAATTTGCATTTTAAGAATGCATTTTTAAAATAACATTGATTTACTTCCTGTTCCAACATTGATGCTGACATACTTTTCAATTAGGTTCAATCAGAAGCTTCTGTTGCTGTTACTCTTTGAAAATGGAGATCAATTTATTGATCTGTTGTCAATGCATTCTGGCTGTGTATGATTTTGGTGAGTGGGCCTTTGTCGTGAAATGCAACTGTGCATTGGAGAGGGAAGGCCAGCAGCAAAATTATTGATATAATTCTAGATGGCTTCATCAATATTAGTTATGTTGTTGACCATGGAATGCACACCTCCCTCCAAACAAAGGGTAAAGTGCTTGGGAATAGCCAAGATTATTCTTTGGTGCAGTTCGACACAGAATTTATTTCACCATAAGATTGAATCTGTGAATATTGAAACTTTGCACCCAGGAATTATTTTTACAGATCTAAAGATATTCAGCGGTGTCTGTCATAAGGTGCAAGTCAGCTGAAGGGATTCCTTTATAGCATCCCATTTTGACACCCCAATCGTATTTAGAGTTAAAATTTCATTTCTCTTTCTGATTTTGGAAACTCAACTTCATTTTGAAACACAGTGGTGCCTCAGTGCCAGGGACCTGGGTTCTTTTCTGGCCTTGGTGACTGTCTGCCTGTGTGGAGTTTGCACGTTCTCTGTGTCTGCATGGGTTTTCTCCGGATGCTTCGGTTTCCACCCACAGTCCAAAGGTGAGCCAGTTAGATGGATTGGCCATGCTAAATGCGTAGGAGTATCCGGGTGGGGAGATGCTGTTGTGGAGAGTCAGTGCAGACCCAGTGGGCTAAACGACATCCTTCTGCATTGCAGGCTTTCTGTTGATTAATGTCAGTTACCATGGTTTTTGAACATGGTGATAATGGTGTAGTGGTAAGATCACTGGACTACAGGCCCAGGGTCTAGGGACATAGGTTTGAATTCAATTAATAACCTGATATATAAAACTAATCTTAGTAATAATGACCATAAATTTATCATTGATTACCTAATGCCATTTAGAGAAGGAAAGCTGCCATCCTTACCTGGTCTGGTCTACATGCGACTCCAGATTCTATAGCAGTGTGGTGAACTCTTAACCGCTTTCTGAAATTATTGAGTAAGATATTTAGTTGAAGTGTGATTAGGGATGAGCAACAAATGCTATTTGCTGACAACGCCCACATCCTATGAAATAAAAATAAGATGGAATGTTAAGCAACATTGGCATAGCATGTATTGCTCCATGTCTTTAAGATATATCCATTGTCATAAGTTCTAAGGCAGAATTTCCAGTGAAGCTAACTGTTCCCAAATGCAATACTATGTTTTATTCTGCCAGTGAACTTGCACCTGACTTTGCTAACCCAGAAATGAACTGGTGAGAGTAATTAATCTGTACACTGAGACATGCTTTGTGGTCCACCCACTTCTTGACACTTGAGGCCTTGCTAAACTTGCATACGCTAAACTACCAAAGCAGGCAACATTTTTGGAAATGTTTACTTCAGAATCCCAGTGTTAAACCCCTCTGATGAAGCATCATCTAGACTCAAAACATTGGCTCTATTCTCTCTCCACAGATGCTGTCAGACCTGCTGAGATTTTCCAGCATTTTCTGCTTTTGTTTCAGATTTCAGCATCTGCAGTATTTTGCTTTTATTTAACCCATTAGTGTTTGCTTCCAACCATGTCTGTGTCCTCTGTCAGCCAACTGACTGCTCTTCACATTTGGACCTCGATTGAGAGTACTAGTCAGCTGCTTGACTGTTAAATACATCGCAACTTTCTTCCTTCCCCCGCTTTCACGTACTTTGGTCAAATGTCTACTTTTCATTTGAGTCTAGACAGTATTGCAACAATTCATGGCCACCGGATACTTTGCAATAGAGCCTAATATGCATAGTTGTTTGCTAAGGTCATGTGCTTTCTAGCACAGGTCAAAGTGGAGTGGTGGCAATATTAGGTTACTGGACAGTGAGATACAAAGGGGAACGTTCGATAATTCGCTCAAGTCCAGGAATGCTGCTTTTTGGTTGAGCCTGGCGATATTGACTTTTAATGAGCTATAGAGAAAAGCTTTACATGTTTCCATTTGAAATAGGAGCAGAAGTAGGCCATTTGACCCTTCAAGCCTGCCCCACCATTTGATGAGATCATGGCTGTTTGTGTTTCAAATTCTTCATTCCCTTCTACCCCTATGGCTTTTGATTCCATTATCTAACAAGAATCAATCTACCTCTGCCTTAGAAGCATTCAATGATGTTGCCTCCACCACCTTCTTCAGACAGAGTTCCAAAGTTGCACAACCCTCTGAGAAAACATCTCATCTCTATCCTAAAAGGGTGATTCCTGATTTAAAAACAGTGCCGCCTGGTTCTGGACTCACCCACAGGTGGAAATATCCTTTCCACATTCACCTTGTCAGGACAATCTTGGATCTTCTTTACTTCAGTCAAATCATCCTTCACTCTTCCACGTTCCAGTGGAATGAAGCCCAGTCTGTCTAACATTTCATCATAAGGCATCTCGCTTTTTCCAGGTATCAATCTGCCTCCAACAAATTCACATCCTAAAATAAGAAAACCAAAACTGCGCATTGTTCAAGATGTGGTCTCACCAATGCCCTGTATAACTGATCCTTTTATGTTCAATTCACCTTGTAATAAAGGATGGCATTCCATGAGCTGCCTTAATTACTTGCCAAACTTGCAAACTAACTTATTGTGCCTCATGCACTGGAGCACTTTGATTAACCTGCACCTTGCAATTCTACAGCATTTCTCATTTAAGTAATATTCTGCTTTTTTTAATTCTTTGTACTACAGTGAACAACTGCACATTTTCCCACATTAAACTCCATGTACTAGATTTGTTTTCCCACTCACATCCATATCTGTTTGCAACCTCTTCATATCCTCTCTCAGCATACTTTCTTACTTGTCATTGTGTCAACTGCAAATTTAGCTACCATGCCTTCACTCCTGTCATCTAAATGCCATTGGTTTGATGAAAGGTTTCCTAAAGTTGTAAATAAGAGGTTATGCAGCAGTTTTTCAAGTGTCCACTGTCATGGTATTAAGCAAAGTTTTGAAATTGCAACGTGCACTTTGGTATGCTCTGAAATGGATAACTGTCATTATTGCATCAGAGTTTTGTAATATGTTTTATACCCTGTACATTTTATTGCATAGTCCCTGATGTCTTGTGTTTATGTGGCTGCCTTCCCTTTAGTTCTTCTATCCTGAAAGTGGTGACTAATATTGGGGTATAGTTCTAAATGTCCAGTGGTACCTGTCTGTTTATCTGCTGATATAATTTGATTGTGGGAAGTGGCCCTAACCTGACCAGTGCCCTATGATTGCACCTTCCTGTAGGTGGAATTCCCCCCTCTTTCACTCTCAAATGCACAATTGTCCTAACTTCCTTGAGGTTGAATACCTTTGCGTAAGGTACACGCTAAAGCTTTATGATCTCCAAGGCTCAGTACCACATTTATCCACTCATCCAGTAATTTGAGTTGTGGAACTATTAATGGACGCTTTGGACAATTAATTTTGGAGTAGCAATAGAATGACTTCATCCTGCCACTTATGAACGTGACTTGACTATCTGGGAAGACTGGTCCCAAACAAATGTTTTGGGGTGATAGGGTAACATTGGGCAGCGCAGTAGCAGAGTGGTTAGCACTGCTGCTTCACAGCTCCACGGTTCTGGGTTTGGTTCCCAGCTTCAGTCACTGTCTGTGTGGAGTTCTGTACATTCTCCTCGTGTCTGCGTGGGTTTCCTCCAGGTGCTCCAGTTTCCTCCCACAGTCCAAAGATGTGTGGGTTGGGTTGTTTAGCTGTGCTAAATTGACCTTTAGTGTCCTGAGATGCGTAGATTAGAGGGATTAAGAACATAAGAACATAAGAAATAGGAGCAGGAGTAGGCCATCTGGCCCCTCGAGCCTGCCCCGCCATTCAATAAGATCATGGCTGATCTGTCGTGGCTCAGTTCCACTTTCCCGCCCTCTCCCCATAACCCTTAATCCCCTCTCTTATCAAAAACCCATCAACCCGCTTCTTAAAAATATTTAGCGAGGCAGCCTCCACCACTTCAACGGGCAGAGAATTCCAGAGATTCACCACCCTTTGAGTGAAGAAGTTCCTCCTCAACTCCGTTCTGAACCGCCCCCCCTTTATCTTGAGGCTGTGCCCCCTAGTCCTACTGTCTTTTTTGAGCGGGAAGAGTCTTTCCACCTCTATCCTATCCATCCCATTCATCATCTTATATGTCTCAATGAGATCTCCCCTCATTCTTCTAAACTCTAACGAGTACAAGCCTAGTTTATTCAGCCTCTCCTCATAGCTCAACCCCCTCAACTCCGGTATCAGCCTAGTAAACCTCCTCTGCACTCCCTCCAGGGCCAAAATATCCTTGCGCAGGTGCGGCGCCCAAAACTGCACACAGTACTCCAGCTGCGGCCTCACCAATGCCCTATACAGCTGCAGCAAGACCTCCCTACTTTTATATTCAATCCCCCTCGCTATGAAGGCCAGCATCCCATTCGCCTTCCTGACCACCTGCTGCACTTGCAGGCAGGTGAAATAGGTAAAATATGTAGGGATATGGAGGCAGGGCCTGGGTGGGATTGAGGTCGGTGCACACTCGATGGGCTGAATGGCCTCTTTCTGTACTATAGGACTTCTATGATTCTATGAACATTTGTTTTATTTCTTTTGAGCGTCTCTGTCTGATTCATTGTGATTTCAGTTCAAGTTAGTGTTAGTCTTAGTAGCTGAACTTGACTACTAAGACTAACGCAGCGAAGGTTCACTAAATTGGGATGAAGTTGCCCTATGATTAGACGCTGACTAAACTGGATTTATATTCTATGAAGTTTTGAAGAATCGGTAATCTCATTTAAACCTACAAAATTCTGAAGAGGCTTGATAGGGTGGATGCAGATAGTTTGTTTCCACTCGTTGGGGAATCTAAAGCACTGTGTCAGGATAAGGAGCAGATAATTTAGGACTGAGATGAAGAGAAATTACTTCACTTAAAGGGTTGTGAATCTTTAGAATTCCCTACTTCAGATGGTTGTGGCTGCTCCATCATTGAATCCATTTAAAGCTGGGACAGGCGGATTTTTAATTTCTTGGGAATTGAGGGATATGGGGAGAAAGTGATGTAGTGTTGCTGTCAATGGCCTAGCAATCCGGAGGTCTAGGCATATACTCTGGGAACACAGGTTCAAATCCCACCGTGGCAACTGGTGCAACTTGAATTCAGTTAATAAATCTGGAACTTTTTGAAAGCTAATCTTAGTAACGATGACCATGAAACCATCATGAAAACCCAACTGGTTTGCTAATGTCCTTTAGGAAAAGAAATCTGCTATCTTTACTGGTCTGGCCAACATGTGACTCCAGACCATGGCAATGTGTTTGACTCTTAACTGCTCTCTGAAGTGGCTGAGCAACTTGTTCAGTTGTGTCACACTGCGACAGAAAAGTCAATAATATGAAACCAGATGGACCATCCGCCATTGACCTAGGTGCTGGAAATGATGGCAAACTCCAGCTCTCTTGGCCCTCAAATCAACATACTATCACCTGGGGCTTGTGCCAGAATTGGAAAAGCTATCCTGCAGACTTGTGAAGCAACCACGTGGCGTAGTCATACTCATGGAATCATAACTTATGGATAATATCCCAGACCTCACCCTCTCTGGGTGTACCCTGTCCAACTGAGGGGGTGGGAGTAATTTTGCAACTCAAAAACTATTCATCTGTGAGGCACTGTGGGACATCAGCAGAATTGCTTTCAATCATAGTCTAACCTATGGCTTGCTATCTCCCCCACTGCCATTGAACTGGGGCTCCACACTGGCACAATGAAGAGTATTGGAGGGTGTGCCAGGATCAGTACCAGGTATATCTAAGTTCTGCCTGGTGAAACTTCAACACAGGACTGCTTGCATGCCAAACAGTAGAAGCAGCATGCGCTAGACAGAGCTAAGTGGTCCTAGAGCCAGTGGATCAGATCTACAAGTCTTGCCACATCCAGTCATGAATAGTGGTGGACAATTAAACAACTAAACGGAGGTGGAAGCTCCACAAATGTTCCCATCCTCAATGACAGTGGGCCCTCAACATGAGTGCAAAAGACAAGGCTGAAGCGTTTTTAGCCATCTTCAGACACGAGGACTGAGTGGATCATCCATCTTGGCCTGCTGCTAAGGTCTCCACAGCATTATAGATGTCAATTTTCAGCCAATTTCATCCACTGTATGAAAATGGCTGAAAGCACTGGATACTACAACGCTCCTGAGTCCTGACACCATTCTGGCTCCGAAGACGTTTGCTCTGGAACTAGCTGCACTGCTAATTAAACATTTGCAGTAAAACAAGGGTATCTACCTGACAATGTGATATATCACCCAGTATATCCTGTCCACCTAAAGCAGGATAAATCCAACTCGGCATTTTACCACCCTATCGATCTACTCAAACATCAGCAAAGTCATGTAAAGTGTTGTTTATAATGCTACCAAGCAATGCTTACTCAGTAGTAACCTGCTCCTTAATGCTTTGCCAAGTCCATTCAGCTCCAGGCCTCAATATAGCTTTGGTTTGACGTGGACAAAAGAGATGAATCTTAGAATGATTATAGTGCCTGTCCTTGACATCAAGAAGCCTGAGCAAAACTGGAATCTATGGGGATTGGAGAAAATACTCTACTGGTTGGAGTTATTCCAAGCACAAAGGAAGATGACTGTGGATGTTGGAAGTCAGTCATCTCAATCCTGAGACGTCACCGTTGGAGTTCCTCCGGGTCGTGTCCTAGGCCCAACCAGCTTCAGCTGCTTCATCAACAACCTTCCCTCCATCATAAGGTCAGAAGTGGACATGTTTGCTGATGATTGCACAGGTGTCAAGTATCGTTTGTGACTCCTCAGATTTGGAAGCAGTCGGGACCATACGGAGCAAGACCAGGACAATATCCAGGCTTAGGCTGATAAATGGCAAGTAACATCGTGCTGGTAAAGACCATTTCCAATAAAAGAGAACACAATCTTCCCTTGACATTCAGTATCCTTAACAGTGCTGAATTCCCACTATCAACATCCTGGTGATTACTATTGACTGTGAAACTGAACTAGGCCAGCCATAAAAAATATTGTGGTTATAAGAGCAGGTCAGAGAGCCTGTAAATTCTGCAGCATGTAACATACCTCCTGACTCCCCAAAGTAGGTGATATGACTAGCCATAAGAAATAGTAACAGGAATAGACCATTCAGCCGTTCTAGCCTGTTTCGCCATTTATTAAGATCATGACTGATCTAACACTCTTAAATCCACTTTCCTGCCTTATCTCCCTAACCCTTAATTCCCTCACTGATTAAAAACTTATCAATCTCAGCATTGAAAATGTTCAGGGACTTAGTCTCCACAGCTTCATGGAGTAAAGAATTCCAAAGATGGCCCCGACTGCATCAGAATCTGAGGAGTCACAAACGATACTTGACACATGTGCAATCATCAGCAAATATTTTCGCTTCTCACCTTGTGAAGGAGGGAAGGTCATTGATGAAGCAGCTAAAGCTGGTTGGGCCTAGGTCACCACCCGGAGGGACTCCAACAATGATGTCTGGGACTAACATGATTGACTTCCAACAATCAGTCATCATCTTTTGTGCTTAGAATAACTCCAACTAGTAGACAATTTTCTCCAATCCCATAGATTCCAGTTTTGCTCAAGCTTATTGATGCCAAGGATAGGCACTCTAGTCATTCTAAGGTTCATCTCTTTTGCTGAATAGACTGGGCTTGTACTCGTTAGAGTTTAGAAGGATGAGGGGGGATCTTATTGAGACGTATAAGGTGATGAAAGGGATGGATAGGGTAGAGGTGGAGAGGTTCTTCCCGCTCAAAGGACAGCAGGACTAGAGGGCACAGCCTCAAGATAAGGGGGGCGGCAGTTTAGAATGGAGTTGAGGAGGAACTTCTTCACTCAAAGGGTGGTGAATCTCTGGAATTCTCTGCCCGTTGAAGTGGTGGAGGCTACCTCGCTAAATATATTTAAGACGCGGGTAGATAGGTTTTTGGTAGGCAAGGGAATTAAGGGTTATGGGGAGAAAGCAGGAAAGTGGAACTGAGCCACTTCAGATCAGCCATGATCTTATTGAATGGCGGGGCAGGCTTGAAGGGCTAGTTGGCCTACTCCTGCTCCTATTTCTTATGTTCTTGTCTATGTTCAAACCAAAGTTACATTGAGGCCTGGAGCTGAATGGCCTTGGCAAAACCTGTGTTCTTACCTCTGCTGAATTCCCACTATCAACTGCAGTACGTAACATACCTCCTGATTCCCTAAACCAGGTAATATGGTTGAAACATATTCTTGGGGGATTAGACAGGGTAAATGTTGGGTGGATGCTGCCACTCAATGGAGTGTGTAGGACCAGAAGGCATAGGTTGCAGAATAAGACTGGTTTGATAAAGAATCTCTTCTGAATGAATCTTTGGAATTCTTTACTCCAAAAGCTGTGGAAGCTGAATCCCTGAACGTTTTCAAGGCTGAGATTGATAGGTTTTTAATCAGTGAACGAATTAAGGGCTAGGGAGATAAGGCAGGAAAGTGGACTTAGAGTTAGATCAGCTATGATCTTAATAAATAGAGCAGGCTCAAAAGGCTGAATGATCTATTCCTGTTACTATTTCTTATGGGTTCACTGGTTGCAAGGCACAAGTCAGGAGTGTGATGGAATATTAGTGTCACAAGTAGGCTTACATTAACATTGTAGTGAAGTTACTGTGAAAATCTCCTCATTGGCAGACTTTGGTGCCTGTTCGGGTACACTGAGGGAGAATTTATCATAGCCAATGCACCTAATCAGTACGTCTTTAGATTGGAAGGAAACCTGGTGCGCCAGAAGAAGCTCGCACAGACACGGGGAGAACACGTGGATTCCGCACAGACAGTTACCCAAACCTGCATTCAAACCCTGGTCCCTGATGCTGAGAGGCAGCAGTGCTAACCACTATGCTTACCTGCCACTGTGCTGCTCTACTCTTCATTTGCCTGGATGGGTATAGCTTCAACAATCCAGGACAAGGCCTCAAAGCCATGCACCATCCTGACTTGGAACTATATTGCCACTCCTTCACTGGCTCAAAATCCTGGAACTCTTTCCCTAACAACACCGAGGGGACATCTACATGATGTGGACTGTAGTGGTTCAAAAAGGTGGTCACCTTCATCACCTTGAGGATAATTAGGGATAAGCGATAAATGCTGGCCTATCATCAATTAAAAAATAATAAAAATAAAGTGCTGTGCCACAGCAGAGAGCTGAAGACAAGATTCCAAGTTGGAGATGATGAACTCAGCTGACAAGCTTGGAAGAAGTGTTAACATTTTGCAGGAGTACCTGAATGAATAAACATTAAATGCCAGTGCAAAAGTAATACTGTACTTATGCAAATATAATAAATCACTAGAGGCTTGCAAACAAAATAATTTACACGTTCTATTACAGAAAGCAAGGAGCAGGCCTAACCGGTCAATGGAAGAAACGACCCAAACTCACCTGGAGCCTAGTGATGACAGTGAAAGTAGTTGTGTTTTATTTCTCAAATATATCATATTTATTTAGAATAGAATTCTAGAATCCCTACAATGCAGAAGGAGGCCATTCGGCCCATTTGAGTCTAGAACGAACACATAAGAGCATAAGAAATAGGTCCCACACAGTCCCACCCAGGCCTGATCCCCATAACCCCATGTGTTTACGCTGCTAATCCCCTTGACGTTAGGATCAATTCAGCATAGCCAATCAACCTAGCCCACACATCTTTGGACTGTGGGAGGAAGCCCGTGCAGACACAGGGAGAATGTGCAGACTCCACACAGACAGTGACCCAAGGCTGGAATTGAACCTAGGTCCCTGGTGCTGTGAGGCAGCAGTGCTAATCACTGTGCCACCGTGCCTTGGAGTTGGTGGGCCTGGTCACAGCCACTGTCTTTTTAGGTGTGGCCAACTTGGCCAGTGCCCTGACACAGATTGCGGTTTGGAGTAGTTTTATCAGTGGGCTAATAATACAGAGATCTAGGGTAATGCTCTGAGGACCTGGGTTCGAATCCCACCATGACAGATGACATTCGAATTCAATAAATATCTGGAATTAAAAAGTCTATTGATGACCATGAAAACATTGTCCACTGTAGCAAGAACTCCTCTGCTTCATTAATCCCCTATTCAGGAAAGGAAGTCTGTCATTCTCACTCAGCCTGGCCTATATGTGACTCCAGATCTAAAGCAATGTGGTTGACTGTGAAATGGCCTAGCAAGCCACTCAGTTCAATGGCAATTAAGAAGGGCATCAACTGCTGGCCCAACCAATGATACCCCTACACAAACATAGAAAAGCCTTTCAGCCCTTCAAGCCTGCTCAGCCATTCATTATAATCATGGCTGATCATCCGACTCAGCCTGAACTCACTCTCCAGCAATATTCTTTGATTCTCTTTGCCCCAAGAGCTATATTTGCCTTCTTGAAAACAGACAATGTTTTGGCCTCAACTGCTTTCTGTGGTAGTTAATTTCACAGAGACTTACACTCTCTTGAATGAAGAAATTTCTCCTCACCTCAGTCCTAAAAAGTTTACCGTGTATCCTTAGACTGTGACCCCTGGTTCTGCACTCCCCTACCATCAGGAATTTCCTTCCTGCATTTACTCTGTCTAATCCTGTTAGAATTTTATAGGTTTCTATGAGATCATTTCTCTTATTCTTCTGAACTCCATATAATCCTAAACGACTCAATCTCTCCTCAGACATCAGTCCTGCCATCCTACCAATCAGTCCAGTAAACCTTTACTGCATCCTATAGCAAGAACATTCTTCCTCAGTTAAGGAGACCAAAACTGCACACAGTATTCCAGGTGTGGTCTCACCAAGCCCCGGTATGATTGCAGCAAGACATCCCTCCTCCTGTACTCGAATCTTCCCACTATGAAGGTCAACAACCACTTGCTTTCTTTATCACCTGCTGCACCTGCATGCTTACCTTCAGCGACTGGTGTACAAGGACACCCAGGTCTCATTGCACATCCCCCTTTCTTTATAGTAATTCATGTAATAATCTGCCTTCCTGTTTTTGCTACCAATGTGGATAACCTCATTTTTCCACTTGTTACTGCATTTGCCATGCATTTGCTCACTCACTCACTCAACTTGTCCAAATCACACTGAAGCGTTTCTGCATCCTCCCCCCAGCTCACCCTCTGACCTAGCTTTGTGTCATCTGAAACATCCCATAAATTAATTAAAACAAACCCTGCCCCTGGAGGTGTGGGTTGCAATTTTGTTGTAATGGAGCACGCGGAAATTTAACTACCACATGCTTAAAATATAATGAGGGGTTGTGATGCTCATCGCCTAAGGCAGATGCAAGGATCATAGTGATCTTTCCACATCACTTGTACATGTTGACTGAATATTTATTTTTTCTCAACCTTTGTCCACCAGTTTCTTTTCTGTGATGTTAGACACTGTTTTCTTGGTGGCCCTTTAAACATGATGCTTTCTGCTCCTCTGACATCACCATATGCACTTTCAAGTACAGAATGTATTGATATAAAGATGTATCTTAGTGTTCAGGCCCTTTGATGTTTCAATTGTCTGCTTGCTTTTGAAATTTTGCAGTGCCAGGTTTTTTCAATCTAGACTTTCAATCAGCTGTGAATTGTAAAATCTGATTTGTACATTTACATTTGTTTGCTTTTGACTGGCACATGAATTTTACAGTAAAACGTGGTTCCTCTGTTGGATGTTAATTAATGCTGCGCATTTCAGATTACTCAGTCTATTCCATGGTCTCTGCCCTGCTGAAGACAATGAAGTGCAATTCTATAGTACGGTAGCCTCAAATTTGTCCCCCTGATTATTTTTCATATGAGTGCGAAGAATAACTGTTAGCTTGGTGGAGGAAATTGCAGCTGAACGTGACCCTGCCTGCATCCACATACTGACTAGCAAAGGTCACTGGATTGGGAACAGCATCCCTTGCTGATTTGGATTTTTGCTCTATCCTGTGTTTGAGTGCTGAAACTAAACATATGACCACTGTAGTTCAACTCAGTAAGATGGCATGGACCAGTCTATTTCTGTATGTCCAGAGCTCAGAATTCAATTGTGAATCTGTAGGGACTATTGCTTTTAGCTGTGACACAGGTGGTAGCATTTGCCCTTGCATCAGAAGATTGTGGGTCCAAGTCCTGGTTCAGAGACATGAGTACAAAAATCTCGAGTATCACTGCTCTTGGAGCATGAAGGAATAGGGTAGTGGAAGACTTTAGGGTGAAGCATTAAACTTATCTCCCAGTTGGAGGTCAAAGATCCCATTGCAGTATTATTGGAGTGAATTCCCTGTATGGCCTGACTAATAATTATCATTATCAATCAACAGTCTCATTATTATCACTTTCTGCTTGTGGGAGCTTGCTGTGCGGAAAATGACTGCAACATTTCTGACATTACAGCAGTGATTTAACTTTAAAAAAATAATTTTTTGGCTGTAAAGTGTTTTGTGACATCATGAGATGCTATAAAAATACAAGACCTTATTTTCCTAAAAGCATTCATAGGAAAGTATTTTTTTTAATATTTGGCATTGAGTTGTATTCACTAGATCACTTGCAGTCTGTGTTTTGTTTAAGAAGTCTATGATGTGCAAGCTTTGAAGTATTTTCTGTCTTGAAGTAGTCATAGTCTATGACTAAGCTGGGAAGTTCCATAAAGCAGATAACCAAGTCATCTACTCTTCAATTTTAAAGAGACTTGACAACTCTTAAGTAGCAGTGTGTTTCTTCATGTATCTGTCATATTGTTTTCCTTCCTCCTGTAGTGGAAGTGTTTTAGCTCTGCCCCCCCCCACAAACACACACGCGCACAATTTTCTCACCAAATATCTATTTTGTTTTACAAAGATTACTTTCCCATCTTCAAAGATCAGTAGATTGTTTGGAAGCGAAGATTAACTTAGAATTTAGAAAGAAGCCCAATGTGCCATGTAATGTGTGAGTTTGACTTTCAGTCACAGTGTCTAGCATGCTGTATGTATTACGCTTGTCCTGCAACTGATGCCAAGAGCAGAAATATGCCAGATAATTACGATTATCCCTATTTGGTATTTCTATCTGGCAAACAGATGGCCACAAGCATCCAGTTTAAGTGCACTTTGTAAAAATACAAGTCTGTGTTGTGGTATTAAAGCATGAAAACAAAGTTTCAAGTTTGAACTATGAGCTGTGCTTCATTAGCTGACCTCAAAGCAAATGTAGCAGTTGGAACTTTGAAATAGATCTTGGTGCACCTGGGCTGAAGAGGGGGAAAATTAATGTTCTTCCTTGACTGCTGTCCAATGACCGCCTGCTGTAAAGTGAGTTTGAGGATGTGGTTGTCCTATGATGCATAAACAGGTGAATATCCCACTTGGGGATGTCCACAAGGGCAAATTACTTGCGTTGGAGAAACTAGTTGCACATCAAATTCCAATACCTTCAAAAAGAAAGAATACTGGGGAGGGGTGCAAGTCTAGGAAGTTGTATCTTTGCATTGTTTTGCACGTTAATTTTATCTTCATTTGTACTTGTTCTGTCAAGTTCATTTTGCTATGTCTTTATTAAACAATATCCATGAAAGTAACTTTCACTTTTCATATATGTTAACAAAGGAGCTTTATGTTACAGAAAACTGATAAGCTGTTTTTTAGGCTTATCTGCTCAACATATCTGGTTCACTGTAATTCTCTTTTCTCCTCTTCACACCTTGCCTTGACATAATACTGTGACAGAGGGTACCACAGAATGAGGAAGTTGGCTACATGCTTGTCATTGCTCAGATGGGGGACTCTGTTTGCGTTTCGGAGATGGCTCAAGTCTGTTGAAGGAAGACAATACATTCTACCCAACTAAATCTTCATTTAAGTCGATTTATCAAATTATATTTGCAGTCATCCTTTTTTTTTATGATCTTTTTGAAGGAGGTGAAAGAGAAAATAAACACGGGGGGGAGGGCAGGTACATCCTTTCAAGAAAGGAAAAAGTAAATTGGATTGATGAGTGTATCTATATTAAACATAAGCATTTGTCTGTAGTGAATGGGTTCTTTTTGTTATCCAGTTTACTTTTTACATAATCTTATCTCCTTATATTTATCCAATATTTGTGTGTTTTATATAGCATTCCAGTCATTTTGCTGGAGTCTTAGATGTTTTGTGCTGAAATAATTACTTTAGGGTTTCTTGCGTTCCAGTGCTGTTTGTTGTCTATTTCTTGGCCAGAGGCTGCAGTTTTGCACTTCAGATACCACACTGCTCGTAAACCTCTTCCTTTATGATCTGTAAGCCTGTAAGGCTAATGGCTAGTGTGCTGATGACCTGATCGCTCCCTACTCTTTCTTCAAGTTTTTGCTAAAGAAAACCCATCCACCTCAATGGAGTGAATAAGCCAAGAATAATATATAAATGAAAGGAGGCGTCATTCCCATTAATTAGTTACCTTTGCTCCATGCTTCATGCAAAAAAACAAGCCACATGGTTTTGGTTTACTGGGTTTTATGGGTATAAAATAAATGTTGGCTGATCTTTTTTTCCTTTTGTCCCAGTGGGACATTATCAGTTAAACTTGAAAGCCAGGAACCTTGATTTACGGATGAACAGAAATCTGGATGAATTGTATTTATGGAGATGTTGCAGTGAAAGTGCAACAGTCTAAAGATGAAATGGGTCTGCCTGGCATAATAAATTGATTCTGAGCAATAGTTAACTGGCTGGGATGAGGGAGAAGAGAAGCATAAAACTGAACTTGGCCAAAAAAATTAATTTCACTTTTATGCACTAATGGTATCTGGAAAGTTTTGTTGCTTACATATATCACTGCAATAACGTTCACAATTTATTATCCAGTTATTTCACAGCTTTGTTTTCTGTATAAATCATGGGGAAATGAGAACTTGGGTATATTTTACTTGCTTTTAAAGATATTTTGGCTGAATAATGCTTTTTTTTTTGCTGGGTAGAAATCTTGAGTCAAATATAGGTGACAATCTTTAAACTCGCAAAGCAGCAGAGCTACCAAGTATTTAAATGTCTGATTTCACCATCAGTGACTTAGCACAAAAAAAATTGAATGTGTGATCCATTAGTTATTTTTAAAGGCTGTGGAACAATTTCAAAGCTGCAAGCTTTGTTAATGGTGGTTGCAAAGTACAGAGAGTTTGATCTTGCTTTTCATGACACACTCTGAACCTGGATTTCCTGCCTTTTAATCACATTTGGTGTATGTTGTTTTTATTGAATTGAAGGCATAAAATAGTGTGTGTTCTAAATTAAATTTACTGGTCATCGGTTTTTTTTCCCTCAGTAGTAAACCTGTAGCAAACGGAGTAAACAAAGCTTGGGATAGCTGGTGGTGTCAACATTAATCATTCAGTGTTTGAATCATTAGACTCTTGATATTTTTTGTTAAAGTGCCGGAGTGCCACTGGGAATTGAATGCTTGGATCCGGTGTTTTACCAATTCATCTGGTGTCGGCTCCTGAAAAATCACAAGTTTCATGCATGTTCTTGGGTAATAAAAATTCAGTGAATAATTTGCATATATTTGAGCTTTTTTTCCTGTGAAAACGTGATATGCTTCTCCGTTAACTGTTCAGTCAACATCTACCACAATTATGTGTGGGTGTGCCATATCACAGCTATAGGTATGAGAGAAATCATCACTCGTTGGTGAATATTGTCAGCTGAGTGTACTTGTCATCTGATAGGCAATTGAACCTAGTGTGACCTGGGAAAACGTCATTCTGCAGCCAATGTCACATATGTACTTGATAAAGACTGCTTTATTGGAGGATGTTGCTATTGGATCAGATAATCCAAGAAGCATGGTTAGCTTCAATTTATATAACCTGTGGGGATCAGTATATGTTCTGTGGTAAATTTGAAGGTGTATGTTACTGCTCTGAGGGTTGCACTTTGACATGTAATAGATCCCATTTTAAACATAAAGTTTCCTGTTCGTAGCCTAACATATGGCTTATGATGATGTGCTCATTTTTTAAAATATTTGAATTGAGAGCTATAGGTTAGGAACAGAGTATTATTTCTAAAAATCAGTTTCTCAATTCTTCATTGGTGTGTAAAGTCTTTTGGCAAGTTCTGTTGGTAAAGTGAACCTTTTTATTGTTGTTTTATTTTTGTAATTACGATCATAAAAATAATACAGTTCCTAAAGTATCCTTGGACTATACTATCACTTTGATTACCCAGAAGTTTTCTATCTTATTTGCCTTAACAGTGCTAATATGTCAGACCCCCTCCTCAGCTTAAGTACACTCAAACTACATAGCTCCTGAAGGATGTAAACAAACATGCACAGAACTAGATCAAAGTGGTTCAGTCTACACAGTACAAGACTCCCCTGTTGTTTCATATCAACAGGACCTCTGTTAGCCCATTACGCATTAGAGATTGTAATACTGTACTGCAGTTTTTTAGGATCACAGTTTTTGGCTGCAGTTTTGTAGATTGCACAGTTTTGATTCTGTTCATGAATAGATTGTCCTCTTAATGAAACCAGTTTGCTAAAATCCCAGTTTAGTTCTCACCCTGCAGTGTAATAACTGCTCTCTGCTAGTGCAACAGTAGAGGCTTTTAAGTTAAGCTTAAACAGTCCTGGGTCAGATGGAGCAGAACCAGAATGACACTCTTGCTTTTTAGCAAGTTTCTGCAGTGAGGAAATGCATGCTTGTAGCTGTTGGGAGGGATCCAGCCTGAGCTTGGTTATGATGTTGTTTGTCCCAGAGCTAAAGTAGACTCCTTATGGTATCTGGTCTGAGTCACAATGAATGGTCATTTGGGCAAGGCACCTATGGAACTATAGGAGAAAATTCACAAAAATAGAAGACACAGCAAATCCAAAGAAACATTATTCAAGAAATAAATGTAACTGACGTGAACTTAATTAGTTGTCATCAGTTACTTCAACATGGTTTAACCATGTCATGGTTAATGCAAATAAAATTAAAGGGTTGGAAATAAAATACTGGTGATGAACTGCAGTGCTCAACATCAGTGAGCTGCTATTTATTTGGTAAAATATTGCAAATTCATACATGAACTTGCCATGGATAACGTGAGTGTTCTTTTCTCGTGATTGAAACTGGGAATAGTCTCCTAATGCCATCAGCTGACCTTGAGTGGGGAGCAATGTAACAAACAGAATATTATAGTATTTTTACCCTGATATCAATTTTAAATTTATTTCTGCTCCACTGGTACATAATGTGAGGCCTACAGTGCAGAAGGAGGCCAGTCGGCCCATCGAGTCTGCATTGACTGTCTCCAAAAGAGCATCTTGCCCAGGCCTGTTCACATAACCCTGTGTGTTTACCATCGATAATCCTAATATACACATCTTTGGATACTAAAGCCAGAATTTGCTGATCGTTCATGACACTGGGATTTTCCCATCCTGCTGCAGTGAACGGAGATTTGGCTTGCCGCTGCAGCCCCAGGGCCCTGGTAGTGTGCTAACCACTGTGCCACAATGCCACCTCCTATTAGTCTGGATTCTGCTGCAACAAAGTATTTGAGACATTTACAACTGCACCACTGATGGTGTGCAAATATTTCTAATCAATACATTATGTTAATATTTAATATGAGAGATAAAGATCAGTCTCTGTAGTCATAAGCTCTGTCAGTGCAGGACAGATACTATATAATTAATTTGTTTTGTGCCAGTTACTGTTCATAACCTGAGTGGACCTTCCTGGCCATCTAAGATTACAGACCTGAAAGCTTAACCATATTTCTCCGTGCAGATTCTGCCTGAGCTGCTGAGTGCCTTCAGCATTTTCTGTTTTATTTCAGAATTCTAGTATCTGTGGAACATTGCTTTTTTGCCTCAAGTCATCCTAGAATCCTGCAGTGCAGAAGAAGACCATTTGGCCCATTGAGTCTGCACTGACTACAATCCCACTCAGGTTCTATCCCCATATTCCTACACATTTATCCTAGCTAGTCCCCCAACACTAAGGGTCAATTTAGTATGGCCAATCCACCTAACTTGCACATCTTTGGACTGTGGGAGGAAACTGGAGCACATGGAGAAAACCCAGTCAGACATGGGGAGAACATGCAAACTCCACACAGTGACCCTAAGCCGGGATTTAACCTGGGTCCCTGGCGCTGTGAGGCAGCAGTGCTAACCACTCTGCCACCATGCCGTCCATCTGGTAGATTAAAGTAGTACCAACGGACTCCTATAGATTTGGATGTGCTAAATTAGTTTGTCTTGGGTACAGCACTGGCGGCTTCAGAAATCTTGTGGAGATGGCGGGTGGTGGTGGGAAGAATCATCTAGCACTCCTGTAACGATCATTTTTAAAAATTCATTTCTGGGTCATGGGCGTCATGGGCTGGCCAACATTTATTGCCCATCCCTAGTTGAACTTCAAGAGCAGTTGAGAGTCAGTCATGTTGCTGTGGCTCTGGAGTCACATGTAGCCAGACAAAGTAAGAACAGTAGATTTCCTTTCCTAAAGAACATTAGTGAGCCAGGTGGATTTTTTCCAACAATCCAATGAGTTTATCTTTTCACCTCTGCTCCTTTTAAGATGCTCCTTAAAAAGCTACTTCTACTATTCTGATGTTTTAGTATTGTTAATATTCAGCTAATGCTTCATTGACATGCCTTGGTTACTTTACTGCGTTAAAGGCCCTATCTGAATGCAAGTTAATGTTAGGTGTGGCAGGGAAGTATGGGTATCTGGTGAAGAGTAGAATCCAGCTTGGATGCATTGCTTTTTGGGACTGGATTAGCATGCTGCAGAGATAATAATTGGATGAAAAAATCCACCAAGCATGAGTTGGTGCCCTCAAAAGAGGAGTGAAAATATATCCTTTGCTTATAAATCGTAGAATCCCTACAATGCAGAATGAGGCCTTGTTCTGCCAGAGATGGTTTTGCCAGTAAAATTTTAAAACTCCAATATTTATAAATAAACAAATTGGATAACATATGCCGTCCAAAAAAAGCTGCATTCAGCAAAGGGCCAGTGTATCCTGCAAATGCAAAGAAAAACGGATGGAGTGAAGTGATTGTGATAGAAAAATGAATAGAAGTAGAATTTGCATCTCATCAAATTAATGAAGGCAGCTGTTTTTAAAGAGTGTACATATAACCAAATCTGCCTCGTCAATGAGTCTTGCACCTGTTACTATGAAACATTTAGGATTTATGCCTAGAAAGCTATGCCTGTGTTATATTTTTTCTTGTTCTACAAAATATGCCTCCAACCTTGCATTTTAATTTGTTTATTTTTTTTTAATCAGCAAGACCTTAAAGTTGAATGCCACATAAAACTCACCACCATGTTTCTAAAACGTACTCTGTTTATTGATCCTCTCTATAGCGGACACATAACTAAGACAATCCTAAGACAGGTAATAAAACCACTACAGTTTCATTTATGTTCTGTAGTGTCCTTAATGTAATAAAAAGTCTGAAGACACATTCCAACAGGAGTGTTATCAGTCCATGTCTATCACCAAGTCTCAATAAAATATTAGGTTTACTGAAAGTAATTTTTAAGGAGCATCTTAAAAGAAGAGCGAGAGGTGGAGAGTTTTGGGAGGAAACTCCAGAGTGTTGGTACTAGGCTGCTGATGGCATTGTTGTCAGTGGTGGAGTGCTGAAAACTGAAATGTGTAAGAGGCTAGAAAATGGAGGACACTGGAGAGGTAAGTATTGTAGGAGGTTACAGGGAAAATGGGAGTTTGGCCATAAGATCATTTGAATAGTTATTTACAGAAAACAAAGGTATAGATTAGGCTTCATCAACAGATGAACTGAGGCAGTGGTAGGAATGGATGATTTTAAGGAGATGGCAGTAGTTTTGATGGAGAGGCTACCCACTGTAAAAGGAAGAAGTACATTAAATGTATTGCCCATATTTTGTTAAATGGAGAATCCCACGAATTGGAGGTTTTTTTTGTGCCCTTCAACTTGTAAGATCTAAGACAGGTAATAAAACCATTACAGATGTATTGGTAAGACGTATTGGTAAGGTAAAGCTGGGCATCACCATCATACTTGTGGAAGCTGATATTTTTTGCGTTATGTTGTTAAAGGAAATTTTTTGAGAAACACGAGAAGGCGTAGACAGGTCATTGAGACGTTGCAGAGGTAATGGTATGCAAGTGAGAAGTTCTTGCACATAATTATCTGGCTACAGTTGAGTAGTTAGGAATGGAAGCAGGCGTGTACCACCAAGCTGGAATATGGAGCGAGGTTTTAGAGGACGATTATGTCAGTCATGTCAAAGGATGAAAACAGGTTGAGAAGGATAGTTTACTATAGTTTCAGTTATTAAGATGCCATTTGGGACTTAGGAGGCCACTAGAGTATTGAGCTCGGATGGAAACCTGATTTGAGGGGTTCAGACATGAACTTTCCAGACAGATGGAGTGGATTTGGGAGGCAAGTTCAAGGACTTTAGGAAGCATGGGAAGGTAGGAACAGGTGGTTCTCTGCAAAAACAGAGGGGTGGAGGAGGGTTTTTTGACACCTGGAAGAGTGAGCGAGCTATTAATAATATTAACTAAAGTGGACATCTGAAAGAGAAATGGGCGGTCAGTAGTTTGGTTGGAATAGGGTCAGGGTAACAAAAGATGGGTTTCAAGGACACAATACCTTTGGAGAGTGTTTGAGGGATGATAGAGAAACTGAAGAAAGATGCGTGTCTCAGCCCAAGACTGGAAAATCTTGGTAGACTAGGTCTACAGACCATTGCATGGTCCATGTCCTTCCCGCTATGATTCCTGTGATGGGCAGGATGGGGAAATCCCACCTGTGGTTTCAGGGCTAGGACAGGTGGAACCTTTTTAGATGATGTGGCTACAGGAAGAAATTCATGAGCTTCTTGCATTTGTAAGTAGGGAAACTGGAAACGTGGCATTTTAGGACTACTGTTTTTTCTTGTAAAGAACAACAGAATATTCATCTGCAATTCAGCTATACCTTTTAGTCAGTGCCATGGTATTATACTACCCTCTCTATATTTGCAGAACAGAAAGTTGGGGGTGGGGGAAGAAATCCATTTGCAATGCAACGTGTTTTAAAACAAATACAGGCAGTAGTGTCTTTGGTTGTAATGGAATCTCAGGGTTGAATTTGTGGTTGCAACTCATACGTATCTCTTAATTCACTTCTGTTATAATTCTGCACTTCTTGACCATAATATTTTGTGTGTAATTACAGTTTTCAGTGTGTCTGTGTACAAGATTGCTACAAATAAAAACACATTCTGTTGAATACAGCTTTTGTCACTTGGGGCGATGGTGGTGTAGTGATAATGTCACTGAACTTGTAATCCAGGCTAATTCTGTCAGGACATGGGTTCAAACTGGTGGAATTTAAATTCCGTTATTAAATCTGTAGTTAGTAAAAACTAGTTTCAGTAATGGAGACTACAAAACTATTATTGATTGTCATAAAAACCCATCTGGTTCAATAATGTCCTTAAGGGAGGGAAATCTACAATCCTTACCCAGTCTGGCCTGCATGTGACTCCAGATCCACAGCAATGTGGTTGAGTCTTAACTGCCCTTTGAAACGGCCTGGCAAGCCACCCTGTGGAAGGGCAATGTGTACTTAATCCTAACTGCGTGCAACTTTATCGAAGCACCTCAGAGTGAAACATGACCGATTCCCTGTAATGAAAACTTTGAAATGTTTGTAATGTTCTCATTAGTGAACTGAAGCACCTCAGAATGCATCTTGATCTCTGTAGAAAATGTAAATATCTTGCATTTTACTGTTATTTGAAATGTTTTGTAATGTGTCTTTCAGATTTTATATTAATAAAGTATATTTTTACAAAAAACATATTAGCAAAGCACGACAAATGCTGGACTTGCCAGCAATGCCCACATTCCATGAAAAAAAATAAAGCATTTTCATTGAGGAGAGGAATTGTATATCTGATTTGCAACAAGAGTGGATCTTTTCCTGCTTAAACACAAACAAATATGTGACTCAGAGATGGAATATTGGATATTCAGAATACAAAATAAAGTTATTTTGACCAAGTTTCTGTGATGTTGGATAGGCCATGTAAAACAAGATCCCAGAAGCTTGACTTTTAACCGTATGTTTTTCTAGGCAAAGAATATCAAGCATCTATTCAGCAAGGTGAACATGTCCGCTTCTTGCATATAAAACAGTTGCATGCAGCACTCTGAGTTCTATGCCAACCATCTACCAGTTCATGCGTTATCAATCACATGGTTACCAGGACCCAATACCTGCAAACGTGGCTAGAACAGAAGGCCATTCTGTCCCTCCATCCTGTTATGCTCTTCAGTTAGGCTGTGGCGGATCTGAACTCAGTCTGACCCATCTTGATTCTGTAACCTAATACCCTAGCCTAACAAAAACTTGGGTCAGCTATAAAGGGGAAAATGTTAAGAGTGAAAAACAAAGTGAAAGAGCGAATTAGTGAGTAGAAAGCAAGTGAGGTGGTGTGGTGGTACAGTGGTTAGCACTGCTGTCTCAGTGCCAGAGACCCTGGTTCAGTCCTGGCCTTGGGTGATTGTGTGGAGTTTGCCCTTCTCCTTGTGTCTACACGGGTTTCCTCCACTCCAAAGATGTGCAGGTTAAGTTGGTTAGCTGTGCTAAATTGCCCCTTAATGTCATACATGGAGTTCTAGAGATGTGAGGAATTGTTGTCAGTACAGGCTTGATGGGCCGAATGGCTGAACGGCCTCCATCTGCACTGTAGGGATTCTGTGAAATGGAGAAAGTAATACAGGGCAAAGAGATGCAGATTTTTTGCACCTGAGCATTGTAACAGAATTCACATATCTATTCAATTTTGGCCTCATAATTGGAGATGATGGGCCTGATTTTACCATTGCATTGTGCCCGTTTTGAGGCACAAAAACTTTGTAAAGTCGGGCATGAGGCCATTAACGTGATCTGCCCCCACGTCCAGGCAGATGTCCACTTTACCAAGGCCCAAAACGGGCACAATGGCGACTTAAATGTATTTAAGTTGAATTAATTGGTTGCCCGCCCAATTTTACTAGCATTTTTCCCTTTACCATTGTGTTTGCGCATCCAAATTTGGCTCGTCCATATTCGGCAAAGATCTGTTTCGGTGCTCCAGCTTCTGAAGAGGTAAGTTCAGAGCTTCTGAAGGCTCTCTAACTCAGATTGGTGGTTGAGGGGGGAGGGAGGTCTGCCGGATCATTCTCTGGTGAGGTGGGGGGAGGGAGGAGGAGGCAGTCAGATGTACCTCTGGTGGAGGAGGAGGCCTGATCATTCTCTGGTGGGAGGACGACGGAGGGAGGCCTGATTGCTCTCTTAGGTTGTGGGGCAGGGGGTAGAGGTGAGAGGCCTGATCGTTCTCTGGCATGGGGGCAGATGAATCTCTGGCGAGGGATTTGAGGGGAGTGTGGAACATAGAACACTACAGCACAAACAGGCCCTTCGGCCCACAAGTTGCGCCAATCACACCAATACCTACCAATCCATAGACCTATCTATAACCCCCAATCCCATTAAATCCCATATACTCATCCAGAAGTCTTTTAAAAGACCCCAGCGAGTTCGCCTCCACCACCACTGACGGCAGCTGATTCCGTTCACTCACCACCCTCTGAGTGAAAAACTTACCCTTAACATCACCTCTGTACTTGCTTCCCTGCACCTTAAATCTGTGTCCTGTCGTAGCGACCATTTCAACCTGGGGAAATAGCCTCTGAGAATCCACCCTATCTATTCCTCTCAACATTTTATAAACCTCTATCAGGTCGCCTCTCAACCTTCGTCTCTCCAGGGAGAAGAGTCCCAGCTCCCTCAACCTATCTTCATAAGGCATGCCTCCCAATCCAGGCAACATCCTTGTAAATCTCCTCTGTACCCTTTCAATAGCTTCTACGTCCTTCCTATAGTGAGGCGACCAGAACTGCGCACAGTACTCCAAGCGGGGCCTGATAAGGGACTTATAAAGTTGCAGCATTACCTCCTGACTCCTAAACTCAATCCCTCGATTAATGAAGGCCAGTACACCATACACCTTCTTGACCACATCCTCCACCTGCGAGGCTGATTTAAGAGTCCTGTGGACCCAGACCCCGAGATCCTTCTGCTCTTCAACACTGCTGAGACTCCTGCCCTTGATAGTGTACTCGTTCATCCCATTGGTCCTGCCAAAATGGACCACTACACATTTATCCGCGTTGAAGTCCATCTGCCACTTCTCCGCCCAGTCTTGCATCCTATTTATGTCCTGCTGCAACTTCTGACATCCTTCCAGACCATCCACAACACCACTGACCTTCATGTCATCGGCAAACTTACTAACCCATCCCTCCACTTCCTCATCTAGGTCATTTATGAAAATGACAAACAGCAAGGGTCCTAGAACAGATCCCTGGGGCACTCCACTGGTGACTGACCTCCATGCAGAAAAAGACCCATCCACAACCACTCTCTGCCTTCTGTAGGCAAGCCAGTTCTGGATCCACAAGGCCAAAGTCCCTTGGATCCCATGCCCTCTCACCTTCTCAAGAAGTCTTGCACGGGGGACCTTATCAAATGCCTTGCTGAAGTCCATGTACACCACGTCCACTGCTCTTCCTTCATCAATGTGTTCAGTCACATTTTCGAAGAACTCATCTAGGCTCGTAAGGCACGACCTGCCCTTGACAAAACCATGCTGACTATTTCTGATCATGCTAAACCTCTCCAAATGCTCATAAATCTTGTCCCTCAGAAGCCTTTCCATCAGCTTACCAACCACTGAGGTCAGACTCACCGGTCGGTAATTTCCCGGGCTATCTCTGTTCCCTTTCTTGAAAGTAGGAACCACATCCGCAATCCTCCGGAACCTCTCCCGTCTCCATTGACGACGCAAAGATCATCGCCAGGGGCTCTGCAATCACCTCCCTCACCTCCCACAGTAACCTGGGGTACATCCTATCTGGTCCCGGCGACTTATCTATCTTGATAGAATTCAAAAGTTCTAACACATCCTCTTCCTTAATATCCACATACTCAATCTTTTGCATTTGCTGCAAACCTGTAGCAAAATCTCCCAGATCAGTTTCCACCATGAATACTGAGGCAAAGTACTCATTAAGCACCTCTGCTATTTCTTCTGGTTCCACACAGACCTTTCCCCCTTCACCTTTTATAGGTCCTATCCCTTCTCTTCTCATCCTTTTACTTTTCACATATTTATAGAAGGCCTTGGGATTCTCCTTAATCTTACCCACCAAGGCCTTCTCATGACCCCTTCTGGCTCTCCTAACTTCCCTTTTAAGCTCCTTTCTGCAATCCTTATACTCCTCTAGATTCTTAACATCTCCTAGCTCCCTGAACCTTTTGTACACCTTCCTTTTCCTCCTGACTAGGTTCACCACAGCCTTCGTGCACCACGGTTCCCGCAACCTACCAAAACCTCCTTGTCTCATCGGAGCGTTGTCGTGCAGAGCTCCAGACAAACATTCCTGGAATATCCGCCATCTTCCTTCTGTACTTTTCCCCAAGAATGTCTCCTTCCAGTTTATTTGTCCATTTAACTTCCTGACGTCTTCGTATTTCCCCTTACTCCAGACAAACACCTTCCTAGCCTGCCTGATCCTATCTCGTTCCAATGCAATTGTGAAGGAGATAGAATTATGATCACCATTCCCAAGATGCTCTCCTACCGAGAGATCCGTCACCTGTCCTGGTTCATTCGCCAGTACCAGATCAAGTACAGCCTCTCATCTCGTAGGCTTATCCACGTACTGTGTCAGGAAACCTTCCTGAACACACCTAACAAACTCCTCCTCATCCAAACCCCTTACCCTTGGGATATTCCAATCGATGTTTGGGAAATTGAAGTCCCCCATCACGACAACTCTCTAGAATCTGTTTCTCTATCTGCACCTCAACTTCCCTGTCACTATTGGGCGGCCTATAGAATACACCTAGCAAAGTTTTCGACCCTTTGCTGTTCCTAACTTCCACCCACAGAGACTCTGTAGATAGTCCTTCCACAGCATCCTCCTCCTCTGCAGCCATGACACTGTCCCTGATCAACAGTGTCACTCCACCACCTCTCTTGCCTCCCTCCCTGTCCTTCCTGAAGCACCTGAATCCTGGCACCTGAAGTACCCAGTCCTGTCCCTGAGACATCCAAGTCTCCGTAATGGCCACCACATCACATTCCCAAGCAGCATTCCATGCCCTAAGCTCATCTACCTTATTTACTACACTCCTGGCGTTAAAATAGATACACTTCAGCCCCTCAGTCTGGACATTTCCCTTCTCCACCCCCTGTCTAACCTCCCTCTCATACTGCCTGCAGTCCTTCCCTACCTGAGAGCTAACCTCCTTGGTCCCAGTCTCCTGATCACAATTCCCTCCCCCCATCCTTTCTAGTTTAAAGTCCCCCCAGTAGCCCTAGCCAGTCTTCCCACCAAGATATTAGTCCCCCTGGGATTCAAGTGCCACCCGTCTTTACTGTACAGGTCACACCTGCCCCTAAAGAGGTCCCAATGATCTAGGAACCGAAATCCCTGCCCCCTGCTCCAGTCCCTTAGCCACGCATTCAGCTTCCACCTCATTCCATTCCTGCCCTCGTTCTCCTGTGGCACAGGCAGCAATCCTGAGATTACTACCTTCGCTTTCCTCTTTCTCAGCTGCCTACCCAGTTCCCTATAGTCCCTTTTCATGACTGCCTCCCTCTTCTTGCCTACGTCAGCAGTACCTATATGCACTACAACCTCTGGTTCCTCACCCTCCCCTTTCAGGATGTCTGGGACACGCCCAGAGACATCCCGGATCCCAGCTCCAGGGAGACAAACCACCATCCGCGACTCAGGTCTACGTCCACAAAAACGCCTGTCCGCCCCCCTCGCTGTGGAGTCTCCTATTAATACTACCTTTCTGCTCTCTTTTTTAATTTTTTGACATACTGGCTCAGCTCCAGAGACCTGGCCACTGCTGCCTCCCTCGGATGAGCTGTCCCCCCCAGTAGTACTCAGGCAGGAGTACTTATTTTGAAGGGGGACATCCACTGGCGTGCTCTCCATCACCTGAGGTTTCCCCTTCCTAATAGTTACCCACATGCCTTCTTTCCGTTGCCCTGGTGTGACTACTTGCTGATAGCTCCTGTCAATTATCTCCTCACTCTCTCTAATGAGCTGAAGGTCCTCGAGCTGCATTTGCAGCTCCTTAACCTGGTTCCGTAGGGACTGCAGCTCCACACACCGAGCACAGGCGTGGATGTCTGGTAGACCAGGAGCCTCCAAGACCTCCCACGTGTTGCACTGGCAACAACATACTGGCCTCACACCCATACTTGCCCCTTTTTAGTAACCCAGAGGAAAAAGTAAAAAAAAACTTATAACTTACCTTGCCTCACCCTTATCTCTTTGGCCCTGTGAGCCAAAGCCCTTACAGCACACTCAAAAACAAAAACAAACTTACCAGCTCTGTCAGAGCCCCTCTCTCTCTCTCTCTTGCCAACGACGTGGGCAAAATGTGAACTGAGGATCTGGGGAGGGAGTATGAAAAGCTGGGAATGGAATTAAAAAGTAGAACCGACAAGGTGGTTTTCTCTGGGCTACTGCCTGAACCGAGTGCAGGCAGGCATAAGGTTGATAAGATTAAGGAAGTGAATGGGTGGCTCAGGGATTGGTGTGGGAGGAATGGGTTTGAATTTATGGGGCATTGGCATCAGTATTGGGGTAGGTGGGACCTGTTCGGGTGGGATGAGGTTGGTCTGAACCGTGCTGGGACCAGAGTCCTGGCGAATCGTGTAAATAGGACTGTAGACAGGGCTTTAAACTGATTGGGCGGGGTGGTGCGAGGGTAGGTGACATTACGGGGGCTAAAGTTAAGGAGAGGGTCCAGGTAAGGGAAGAGGCCGAGGATGTCCCCATAATAAAGGGAGTAGGGGGCGTGAGTATGGTTGGTGGCGTTCTGGCAAATAGGGTCCAGGTGAAGGCTGGGATGAAGGCACTTTATCTGAATGCACGAAGCATTCGGAATAAAGTGGATGAGCTGGTGGCGCAGATCAGCACAAATGGATATGATCTGGTGGCCATTACAGAGACGTGGCTGCAAGGTGACAGGGACTGGGAGCTGAATGTCCAGGGGTATCAAGTGTTTAGGAAGGATAGGCGGGAGGAAAAAGGGGGAGGCGTAGCTCTGCTGATTAAGGATAGCATCAGGGCGGTAGCAAGGGATGATATAGGAACCAAAGAGCAGAATGTGGAATCGTTGTGGGTGGAGATTAGGAACAGCAAAGGGAGGAAGACGCTGGTGGGTGTTGTCTATAGGCCCCCGAATAATGATCTGGAGGTGGGGCGGGCTGTTAACACGCAAATAAGTGCGGCGTGCAGGAATGGAACGGCGATAATTATGGGGGATTTCAATCTACATATTGATTGGTCGACCCATGTTGGACGTGGTGGCTCGAGGAGGAGTTCTTGGAATGCTGCCGGGATAGTTTCCTTGAACAGTGTGTGTTGGAGCCGACGAGGGAGCGAGCTATCTTGGATCTGGTGTTATGTAATGAGGTGGGAAGAATTAGGGACCTTGTGGTGAAGCATCCTCTTGGGGAGAGTGATCATTGTATGGTGGAGTTTCTGGTGCAGATGGAGGAGGAGAAAGTGGGTTCCCGGTCACGTGTCCTTTGTTTGAACAGAGGGGAGTACGGTAGGATGAGAGAAGAATTGGCGAATGTTGACTGGGGGAGCGTGTTGGGAGGTAGGTCTGCTGAGGAGCAGTGGAGGATCTTTAAGGAGATCTTTCTTGGTGCTCAGCAGAAATTTATTCCGATGGTTGAAAAGGACCGTAGGAGGAGAGGTAATAAGCCGTGGATAACGAAGGAGGTGAAGGAAAGTGTTAAATTAAAAGCAGAGGCGTTTAGAGTAGCTAAGAGTAGTGGGCGAGAAGAGGATTGGGAGAGGTTTAAATGTCAACAAAGATTGACGAAGTTGATAAAGAAGGGTAGGAGAAACTATGAAGCTGGGCTAGCGCTTAATATAAAAAAGGATAGCAAGAGTTTTTATAAATATATAAAAAGGAAGAGGCTGGCTAGGGTGAACGTTGGACCCTTAGAGGATGAGAGGGGGGACTTGGTGGTAGGGGATGGGGATGTGGCTGAGGTCTTGAATAACTTTTTTGTTTCTGTCTTCACGGAGGAGGTCGTGAATAATTTGCCGGGTGTTAGCGATGGAAAGGTGGTAGGACTGGAGGGCCTGAATGACATTATTGTTACTAGAGAGGTGGTGCTCGACAGACTGGAGGGACTGATTGTGGACAAGTCCCCAGGACTGGATGGAATGCATCCGAGGGTTCTGAAAGAAATGGCAGAGGTTATAGTGGATGCCTTGGTGGTTATTTTCCAGACGTCGCTGGATTCCGGGGAAGTGCCGGAAGATTGGAAAACGGCTAATGTTACGCCGTTGTTTAAGAAGGGTGGCAGGCAAAAGGCAGGGAATTATAGGCCGGTTAGTTTAACGTCTGTTGTAGGTAAAATGTTAGAATCCGTCATCAAGGAGGAAATAGCGAGGCATCTTGAGGGGAATTGCTTGATAGAGCAGACGCAGCACGGTTTCGTTAAGGGGAAGTCGTGTCTGACAAATTTATTGGAGTTCTATGAGGATGTGTCTAGGGCGGTGGATAGAGGAGAGCCAGTGGATGTGGTCTTTCTTGATTTTCAGAAGGCGTTTGACAAGGTACCTCACAAGAGGTTATTGCAGAAGGTCAGGGGGCATGGAGTTGGGGGTAGGGTGTTAGTGTGGATAGAGGATTGGTTGTCAAATAGGAGGCAGAGAATGGGGGTTAATGGGTGCTATTCGGATTGGCAGTTGGTGACTAGTGGAGCGCCCCAGGGGTCGGTGCTGGGGCCTCAGCTATTTACCATTTATATAGATGATCTGGAGGAGGGAACCGAGTGTATGGTGTCGAAATTTGCTGATGACACCAAGATTGGTAGAACGGCAAGTTGCGGGGAGGGTGTGGAGAGTCTGCAGAAGGATCTAGATAGGCTGGGCGAATGGGCCAGGAACTGGCAAATGGAATTTAATGTTGGCAAGTGCGAGGTGGTCCACTTTGGTAGGAAGAATGGTAGGAAGGACTATTACTTACGTGGCGAAAAACTGCAGCAGGCGACGGTGCAGAGGGACCTCGGGGTCCTTGTGCATGAGTCGCAAAATCCCAGCCTACAGGTGCAGCAGGTGGTCAAGAAGGCTAATGGGATGCTGGCCTTCATAGCGAGGGGGATTGAATATAGAAGTAGAGAGGTCTTGCTGCAGCTGTATAGGGCATTGGTGAGGCCGCAGCTGGAGTACTGTGTGCAGTTTTGGTCGCCGCACTTACGCAAGGATATTTTGGCCTTGGAGGGAGTGCAGAGGAGGTTTACTAGGCTGATGCCGGAGTTGAGGGGGTTGAGCTATGAGGAGAGGCTGAATAAACTAGGCTTGTACTCGTTAGAGTTTAGAAGAATGAGGGGAGATCTCATTGAGATGTATAAGATGATGAATGGGATGGATAGGATAGAGGAGGAGAGACTCTTCCCGCTCAGAAAGGACAGTAGGACTAGGGGGCACAGCCTCAAGATAAAGGGGGGGCGGTTTAGAACGGAGTTGAGGAGGAACTTCTTCACTCAAAGGGTGGTGAATCTCTGGAATTCTCTGCCCGTTGAAGTGGTGGAGGCTGCCTCGCTAAATATTCTTAAGACGCGGGTGGATAGGTTTTTGATAAGCGAGGGGATTAAGGGTTATGGGGAGAGGGCGGGAATGTGGAACTGAGCCACGACAGATCAGCCATGATCTTATTGAATGGCGGGGCAGGCTCGAAGGGCTAGATGGCCTACTCCTGCTCCTATTTCTGATGTTCTTATGTTCTCTTTTTTAGGCTAGAGGAGGGGGGAGGGCTGGGATACTCTACCGATGTAGAATATCGGGATTCCTGACCGGTCTAATTTGTAGTAAGGTAAAATAAACTCTGCCCGAGTGCCTTAGCAACTGCTTCTGGTATTAAATTTAAACAAAAAAAAAGTAAAAAGTTAGCTTTAAAAAATCGCTGTACTCACCCACAAGCTGTTCACTCGCAAATCGCTGCCTCTCTTCAGTGCTCCCATGGAACAATGAGGTCGAATCCCCGAGGTGAGTAAACTTTTAAAGGTTAAAAAAAACTCTACCCGAGTGCCTTAGCAACTGCTTCCGGTATTAAATTTAAACAAAAAAGTGGCGGGGGGGACCTCTGCCATTCTGCAGGTAATCGGTGGGGGGAGATGGGAGCGCAGAGGGTTGCGATCGGACTGAATAGCGGGGGAGTGGGTAAATAAAGGGGATACTTATGTTGTGGGGGTGGGGTGATGTCTGTGAGGGCTATTGCTCCCACTTTTCTCTCCCGGGTAACTTTATCTACTCTGTGGCCCGGGAGTGATGTAACAGGGACGCATTTTTTTTCAAATTTTTTTCCTCAGTGCGCATGCACAGTTCAAAGTGTCGATCGGGGCAGCCGTGTTTCGGGCACTATGAACCCTGTCCACAGCACAATTCAGACTCTCAATTTTTTTCCAGGCTAAGTGCGATTGGGAGTACCTGAGAACAGATTTCCGAGTCGGATCTGGATTGACCCTAGATTAAGCACTTAGAATGAAAATGGTAAAATCGGACCCAATGTTAGACTTTTCATTGTAAAGCATTATTTTTCACCTCATTTCTCCTGAAAATGTTTGATAGAATAGCACTCCACTGATGTTTAATACATAGAGCTGACAGGGCAGTCTTCATATGTGAACCTTCTCATTCAGTGATTATTTGATACTGGTTAGCATTGCTGTAAAATCCGGTATCCACACTTTCACTGTTGAGCCAGGCTCACTGGTTAGCAACTAGGAGATGGAGCACTGGCTAATCAATTACACTAGGTGCTAAGATGAATTATTGTAAACTTACTTGGCTGGATTGAACCTGAGTTTTTTTTTAATTCACTCATGCGCTGTGAGCATTGCTGGCAAGGCCACTCATTATTGCCCATCTCTCATTGACCTTGAGAAGGTGGCCATGAGTTTCCTTGAATTGCTGCAGTCCATGTAGTGCAGTTATGTCCACTGTGTGCCCATTTACCCACAAAGCTATGAGAACCTCATGATATTTTAATAACTATATTGTATATTTATAGCACCATCACCTCCCAGACTGCAGTATGCTATATCAGTACATTATGCTAGCAACAGAAAATAGTGCCCTCACAGGAGGTTGCATAAATGGGAATAGATACAGAACAATCATTGGTACAAAAAGCATTTAAAACAACAGGGTGAATTTGAGTAGGTGAAGGAAAATATGACTACTTTTCACCCAAGTTGCTGCACATTTGCAAAATGAATAGGGTATTTCCCACGGGAGATGCATGTTTCAAAAAGAGATCTGTTTGCTTCCAGTCCCACACAAGCTGTTGAGTACACTTGAAAACCGGATCAGTAGCAAAAATAATGGTGGTACATTATTTACATATTAAATCTAAGACAAACCCTGAAAACTGTAGTTAAAAACACAAACTAACCTGTAGTAAGATGCCAGTCAACATTATTAATCCTATATCCACTAAAATTCTGCTACCCACAAATACATTGCTTCCTGATCTTTGAGTTCACTCATAAGAAAAAGGCCTAGAAGGAAAACATGTCATTCATCAAAACTGTGCCATTCAACATCCATTCATTACTGCTGCACAGAAATTGCCTGGCCTGCTGAGAATTTCCAAATTTTCTGTTTTTATTCCATTTGGGACTATTCTGTCTATGGCTTCCCTTTTATTTACCCACCTGTTAATTCTCTATTTTAAAGACAAACTCACCTGAAAATAAATGGAGCTTTTAGTACTCCTTTCATTGTTAATTCTCTTGTGTTGCAGGTGCATCTCCAGTTTAAATAGACCCTGAAACAGCTATCTTTTCTGGGAATCTTTCATGTTTGACTGGGACGTTCTTAATATTCTCATCTTTGGCAACAAGGGGAAGAATTTCTTTATCAAATAAAAATTGATTAGGAAAGCAGAGCAGATGCTTCAAATGGAGTATTAATGAAAAGGAGGTGATAGAATAAAGACAAAAATAAAAAGGGTGAAAGTAGAGTGGGTGGCATAACATAGAGTGACAGGATGCCTCGTGCCCACACTTCCTCGCACAGAGATTGCAATCTCAGTAATGGTACAGTGGACATAATTTCACTCTGTAAACTCACCTCATTGCACTGCACAATAAAACAATGTTAGCAGAGGCCTTGGAATAGACCAGCTTTATTCTCAGCTGGTGAATGAGACAGCAGGAAGCGGGTGGGACTCTCCACCAGGAGCTCTCATGTCTCTGCATTGCCTAGGTTTCTCTCTCCTCCCCCTGTCATGACTTCAATCAGGTTGGGCTACTGGAGTACAAACTCTGAGTCGGCCAGCTTATTTGAGGAGCATCTTCTAGCATCCCTTACTCAAGATGCAAGAATCGTGGTTGCTTAATAAATGACCTTTCATGCTCTTTCAGGATCCAAATTCTTTATTCAGTGTTACTATTCTGTTATTGTTCCACTGAGATGTTTTTTATATGTTTCAATAAGACACCTGACATGCTGTTTCTCCTCCACACATTTCCACTCATTTTTATTGAAATAATGAGTCATTTATTGACTGCTACTCCAGCTTAATTTTTTGACCTAGCTCTTAACTATTCAATCTTCCTTCCCCCAGTTTCATTCTTGCCAGTGTTCTCATTCTTTGCATATCCTCTGCCTGATTAGCAAACACACAATTCTCAGCATTTTGGACAGGGTCATCAACCTTTTGGATGGTAGCCCAGCCTTGCTGCAACTCTTGACAGTCTTTTGGATGAGAGATTAATCCGAGGTTCCATTGTTCCTCAGGTGAGTGCAAAAGATGCCTTGGCACTGTTTGTTGTGGAAAAAAAAGAGCAGGGGAGTTCTTCCCAGTGTTGTGCTCAATATTTATCCCTCAACCAGTACCACTAAAGCAGATTATTTGATCATGGTCACGTTGTTGTTTGTAGAAGTTACTGTCAAACTGACTGCTGTGTTTCCTATATTACAATAGTGGCTATGTTTCAAACATGCTCATTTATTGCAAAGTGCTTTGGGAGATCCTGTAGAAAGCACTAAAAATGCCAATCTTTTTTAATTGTTATGATCCTCTTAGAGACTATTATTGCCTTAGAAGCTATTTGAACTTCAAGTGACTGAATGGGAGGATCAGGCAACATTTCAAGTTTTAAGATTATTAAGCAAATTAAAAGGAACATTGACTAAACACTAAAATAAGCAAAATACTGCAGATGCTGGGATCTGAAACAAAAACAATACTGGAAAAACTCTGCAGTCTGGCAACATCTGTAGGGAGATGAAACAGAATTATTTTTTCAAGTCCATCTAACCACTCATCAGAATTAAAGGAGAGGGAAAATATGTTTGATATTGTACTGCAGCTGGAAGAGATTGTAACAAAGATGTAGCAAACTTAAAAAGTAGAGACAGATGATCTGGCATGTGAAAGTGGGGAAAGGGAGGCCTCGAGACAAAAATGTATGGGATATGAAGAAAGGGAGCTACGATGAAGGAGAACGGTCGCTGTCTAAAGTTGTTGAACTCAGTGTTGAGTCCTGAGGGCTGTAATGTGCCTAATCAGGAAATGAGATGTTGCTCCTCCAGCTTGTGTTGTGCTTCACTGGAGCATTGCAACAGGCCAAGGAAGTCCATGTGGGCATGAATGCCAAGGTATTGAGTTCAGTATCATAGAATCATACAGTACAGAATAGGCCCCTCAACCCATTGAGTCTACATTGACAAAACTACATTAAATCTGCACTAATCCCATTTTCCAGCACCTAGCCCATAGTCTTGACTGTTATGACATCTCGAGTGCTCATCACATTATTTTTAAAGGTTGTGAGGTCTCCCACCTCTACTACGACCCAGGCAATACATTTCAGACTTACATCACCCTCTGGATGAAACAATATTTCCTTAAATGCGCTCTAACCTTCCTGCCCCTCACCTTAAATTCTGCCTCTCGTTATTGACCCTTCAACTAAGGAGAACAGCTACTTCCTATTCACCCTGTCCATACCGTCATAATCTAATAAACCTCAACCAGTTCTCCCCTTACCTTTTTCCGCTCTAAACAAAACAACCCGAGCCTGGCTAGACTCTCTTTGTAGCTCACATGTTTCATCCCAGGTGACATCGTGGTGAATCCTCAATGCACCTCTCAAGTACAATCACATCCTTCCTATAGTGAGGCCACCAGAACTGCACACAGTACTCCAGCGGCTTGACCAAAGTTTTGTACAACTCCAACATAACTTCCCTGCTCTTATAATCTGTGCCGCAACTCACAAAGGCTAGGGTCCCCTAAAACTTCTTAATCTCTTTTATACCTTCACCTGTCTTGCCTGAAGACCTTATACTCAGGTCTGTTGAGATGCCAGTCCTGCACCTCTTTCAGCCACGAGGGCGATTCTCCCATTAGTGCAGCAGGCTGGGAGATTTTTGTGTTGGCTGATTTATGGGATTTGCGTATGTGTTCCCACCCCAAAAGCATCTCCAAGTGCTGGATTTCCAACGGTGACTGCTCTGCACTGGAAATTGGCGGGGAGGCACCAAGACTATTTAAATGGTCATTTTAATATAATTATAATTTAGTGTAATTTAAATGTAATGAGCGGGTCCAGGAATGGTCAGGGGGCCAACCACTAGGCTGTTGGGGGAGGGGGCGGAGGGAGAAGGCTGGCGATTGAGAGACAGGTAGTGCGGGGCTACTGTGCTCGTGCCAGTCTTGGCACTGACAGATTGACGCACGTGTAGTGGCCCGCTCAGTGCCGTGCTGCTGGCCTCTCGAGTGGGAGTGCCCCACCCACCCACCTAATAATAGTTCTAGCATTAAAGTACAGTTCTCGCCTTACTCCCTTGGAACTCAAAGTGGCTGAACTCCCTTGGTCTTGGTTCCTTTGCTATAATATGCTGTGTTCCTATTTTACAATGTCCTGAAGACCCCTATCCCTGCTGAACTAATCTAAACTCCTTCTCCTGGTTTAAAATGGCAAGCAACAGGGAAGTTGGGGTCATGCTTGCGGGCTGAGCGAAGGGCTTCTGAAAACGGTTACCCTGTCTGCCTTTAGTCCCTCAGTGTAGAAGAGACCGCATCAGGAGCAGTGAATACAGTAGACCAAATTGAAGAAGGTGCAAATGAAAGACTGGTTTACTTGAAAGGAGTGTTATTATTTAAGTAGGCGATTTATAATTTAAACTACGGAAAAGTTCAACCATTTAACTTAAACAATCAAAAATTCCCTTTCACGGTTATACTTTATTCACTGTGACCCTTACGTGGACACTTCGTTCACCAGGAACCAGTCTCTCTTACCATCAGCACGGCTGCTCTCAACATAGTTTACAGGTGTGGATATCTCCACCAGCTTCCCAGTAAGACAACCTGTACTCCATAAACAATCAAGTCTTCCAGCTTGTTCGCGGGCAGAATTCAGAACAGGTCGTGTGACTCCCATGATTCTCTTCTTTGCTCCATTTTATCCTCAATTAAAAATACAGTCCCAGATCATTAGCAATCTTACAGACTTCATTATTGTTAGGTGACGAAACATCATTCCAATCACTCAAAATCAGACTGATTGAAATTAGTTTGAAAGACTGCATGCAAGAATCTAATAAAGTACCGATAGTTAAATTAGAGGCAAAGTTGTAAAAGAAAAAGGACTTGCATTTAAATAGCATTTCCCATGCCCATTGGACGTTTCTGTAAAGTCCATATCACTAAAGAAATACTTTTTAAAGTGTAGTCATTGTTGAAACATAGGAAACACAATGGCATAGGCACACAACAGACTCCCACAAATGGTAATGACTGGTAATCTGTTCTTTTCATGATATTTATTGAAGGGTAAATATTGGGCGGGACAATGAGGTAACTCCGCTACTCTTCTTAGAAATAATGCAATGGGAATCTTATACATCCACCAGAGCAAGCAGATAGGGGCCTGGATTTAATATCTGACCCAAAAGACAGCGCATTGACAATATAGCACTGCTTCAGTACTGCATTGGAATGTGAGCCGTGATTTTTGAGCTCAAGGTCTGGAGTGGAATTGGAACCTGGGGCCTCGTGACTCAGAGCTGAGGAGTGAGCTGGGACTGTAATTCACATCTTTTAAATTTATACAATGTAACTCATGTCTATTGAAATATGTATTGATGGGGATGTTTCCATTTACACGAGAGACTGGAACCAGAGGATAGTTTAAGTGGTCTACTTTTTAAGACAGAGATGAGTATTTTCTTCTTGAAGGATCATTAGAATGTGGTGGGATTCTCTTCCCCAAAAAACAGTGGGTGCTGGATCATCAAATTTATTCAGGGCAGACATAGACAGATGATTTTATAGACACGGAAGTCCAGGGTTATGGGGAACAGATGGCAAAGTGGAGTTGAGACTTATCAATTCAGCCATGATCTTATTAATTTGTGGAGAAGGCTTGAAGGGCTAAATGGCCTACTTCTGCTCCTGTCAATGTTCTTATGATTCAGTTCCTGGATGGTGCATGCTGCTTATAATGTACAGGTCCAGTTTGTGTAGTTTACCTAACATTAGTTAGCTGAGCATCACGTATTAGGCTTAGAAGTAACCAATTTTCTTTTTAAAAACAATAAAACAGCCTCTTGTGCTGGGAACTCATGGGACTTTAAAAAAATGAATAAGATTTTAAAGTTTGAATGTTGCTGAAAAGTAAAATATGTTGTTGAGCTTGAACAACACTTGCTGAACAACCCTGAGTGCTGTAACAGCCACATTAGCAACCAATTTAAGGTCACGCTCACCCCGAAACCAGAAAATCCTGCCCAAGGTCAGCGGATCTTTGCATGATCTGTGTCCTGCTCGCAGTGATTCCCGTGGTGAGCGGTACAGGAAAGTTCCGCCCAATGAGTTTAACTTTTAACATACTCCTTTACACTTGCTGGAAATGACATTTATTTTCTTCAGTGCTCACCAAGGAGAGGGGCCATGTTTTTGAGGATAAGAGTGTGATACAGGCTGATAGGCCTGGAAGTAGATGTTCTGAGGGAAGACGTATTAGCAATTTTGAAAAACCTGAGGGTCGAGAAGTCCCCTGGGCCAGATGGGATATATTCTAGGATTCTTTGGGTGGGGTGGGGAGGGGGGTTCTTTCGGGGCCCAGGATTCTTTGGGAGGCAAGAGAGGAGATTGCAGAGCCTTTGGCTTTGATGTTTGAGTCCTCACTGTCCAATGGGATAGTGCCAGAGGACTGAAGAATGGTGAAATGCTGTTCCTGTGTTCAAGAAAGGAAATAGGAATGACCCTGTTAATTATAGGCCGGTTAGTAGTACTTCGGTGGTTGGTAAGTTAATGGAAAAGGTCCTGAGGGATAGGATTTATGACCATTTAGAAAGATGCAGCTTAATCTGGGATAGTCAACATGGATTCGTGAAGGGTAAGTCTTGCCTCACAAATTTGATTGAATTCTCTGAGAGGTAACTAAACGTGTAGGTGAAAGTAGAGCAGTTGATGTCGTATACATGAATTTTAGTAAGGCGTTTGATAAGGTTCCCCATGGACGGCTCATGAAGAAAATAAGGCGATGTGGGATAGAGGGAAATTTGACTGATTGGATAGATAACTGGCTATCTCATAGAAGATGGAGGGTGGTGATGGATGGAAAATTTTCAGACTGGAGACCAGTTACCAGCAGTGTACCACAGGGATCAGTGCTGGGTCTTCTGCTATTTGTGACTTTTATCAATGACTTGGAAGAGGGGGCTGAAGGGTGGGTCAGTAAGTTTGCTGATGACACCAAGATTGGTGGCGTAGTGGATGAGGTGGAGGGCTGTTATAGGCTGCAAAGAGACTTTGATAGGATACAGAGCTGGGCCGAAAAGTGGCAGATGGAGTTTAATCCTGATAAGTGCGAGGTGATTCATTTTGATAGGACAAACTTGAATGTAGATTACAGGGTCAACGGCAGGGTTCTGAGGAATGTGGAGGAACAGAGAGATCTTATGGTTCATATCCACAGATCCCTGAAGGTTGCCACTCAAGTGGATAGAACCGTGAAGAAGGCCTTTAGTGTGTTAGCGTTTATTAATGGGTTAAGAGTTTAAGAGCCGTGGTGTTACGCCACAACTGTACAGGACCTTGGTGACACCGCATTTGGAATATTGTGTGCAGTTCTGGTCACCTCACTATAAGAAGGATGTGGAAGCATTGGAGAGAGTGCAGAGGAGATTTACCAGGATGCTGTCTGGTTTGGAGAGTAGGTCTTTTGAGGAAAGATTGAGAGAGCTGGGGCTTTTCTCTTTAGAGCGGAGGAGGATGAGAGGCGACTTAATAGAGGTTTATAAGATGATGAGGGGGATAGATAGAGTGGACATTCAGAGACTATTTCCTCTGGTGGATGTAGCTGTTACTAGGGGGCATAACTATAAAGTTCATGGTGAGAGAAATAGGAGGGATGTCTGAGGTAGATTCTTTACACAGAGAGTTGTTGAGGTGTGGATTGGACTGCATGCTGTGATAGTGGAGTCGGACACTTTAGGAACTTTCAAGCGGTTAATGGATAGGCACATGGAGCACACCAGAATGATAAGGAGCGGAGTAGCTTGATCTTGGTTTCAGACAAAGCTCGGCGCAATATCGAGGGCTGAAGGGCCTGTACTGTGCTGTACTGTTCTATGTTCATATGCAGGGACCCAGTCTCTGCAAACAAACAGGATATGTTCAAGCCTAACACCTTATTTAATTACCGGGGAGCTTATAGTTTCCTGTTGCTTTCTCCATGGCAGTAATTTGGCTAATCAGAGTCAACTTGCCAACCAGTTCTCCTGCAGTATAAATCATTGTTACTGCTTGAAATTTGGTGTTCCTGTGTTTGTCTGGACGAGTGCAAGTTGAAAAGCTCTGGCACAGGGCTCCCCTTTCAGCAATAATTTTAGATTTGAGAAGTTACGTAATTGGTAGCCAATGAGTACAGGCTTGGTGAAAGAACTGACAGGAATCAAAATTTGAGTGTCATTCCAGTGAACAAGATTTTGCAGCTATATCATACTAATCTTTGAACAATAATTTTTAGAAGTAGAGCCATGGTACTTCCAGAGTTGGCATCTTGCTATGTGCAAATTGGGTTTGACATTTGCCAAGAAAAAGATTGACTGCACATAAAAGCAATTTAATGACTAAAGAGCTCGGGGTGTCCTGAGGATGTGAAAGGTAATATAAAAAGCAAGCTCTTTACCGTCTCTGCACAGCAAATTAGCTTACTGGTGGCTACCATAGCCAAATTGAAAGTTTAGTTCAACGAACTGAACTGGATGCCTGTTTGGTGCCCTGGTGCAGCTGACTTGCTATACTTAAAAGATGTTGGGGCTTCTTTGCCGCTGGGAAGGATGAAGCTGTACCACTCTGTTGCCCAAAAGTTAAAATAGATTTTCCATTCTGAGGAAAGGTCATCCAGACTCAAAATGTTGGCTCTATTCTCTCTTCACAGATGCAGTCAGACCTGCTCAGATTTTCCAGCGTTTTCTGTTTTTGTTTTAAAATAGACTTTCTTCCTGCTCGGAAGTCCAAATGTGTGTTTTCCTAATTTCATATTTTGACTATATTTGTCTTTCAGGATGAACAGTTTTTGGGTTTCTGCTCAGATGACAACAGTGTACGAAGCCCTACAAGATGCCATTCCAGACCTCAGAGAGGTAAATATTGCCTTTTTTGTTCTGTGTAATCTATAGACGCAAAAACATTGATCACCATTCTCATCATCATCATGTGAGCTCTGCTCAAAGACAGGTCCTTGTCCTATATTCCTTGTCACTCTATCCTGTGCAGCCTTTTCATTTCCCAGTAACTTCCTTAATTTAAAATAAATCCATCCAGCAGTGATATTTTCTTCCTTGACTCTTTTTCCTTGAAATCTCCCCTCTATAACATCACTTACAAGTCTGTTTATTATTGAGACATAATCTCTACTAGACTATCTGTTCCAAATTATACTCAGCAAATTTTGTTTATTCACTTTCCACAGCACTTCATCCTTTGTTACTTTTTTCTGTTCAACTGATTCTATCCATTCTCCTCCAAAACCACATTTTAACACCATTTAGCAAGTTGGTCCCTTGTTCTGTAAGGTCCAAGTCTCACATCCATACAAAACAATACTCCAAATTAAACTCTTTCCTCACAAGTTGCTTCGGTTGTTTATTCAGTTTTCTGATTCATTGGATAATGTTCAGCATTAGATATCTTTCACTGGTTATATTTTGCTAAAATTTTAAGTTGGATTTCATCAAACAGAAGTCCAATTTCTAGGTTTCAAGTTAAAATGCCCAGTTTTTTTCAGTTTTCTGTCCATTGCTATAGAGCCTGACATCCTCTGGGTTTAATTTGATAGATGGTGGAAGCTTACTCATATTGTGGGGGCTGGACAATAGGTTGTTGGCCTACCAAGGTGCATTGAAGCTGAGCGTGGACCTGTCCTCATCTGCTTTCCAGATGTGCAGACTTTTCAGCAGATGTTTTTAGGTAGCAATCAGGAGCCTAATTTGAGCTGACTTTTTTTTCTACATCCTGTTTATGTCTCAATTGCTTCCCTCTAGTTTGCATTGTTTAATGCTTCACTGGGGAATGTGCTAATAGGCCATCACTAAAGCTCATATGATTCTGTTTTTAGCATTTGATGTTTGTGTCTGATGTTGTGCTCAAATCTCTTGTTCATAAGAGTGGAAAAATAACTAAGAATTGCAAATTCTTCCAGCTCATATTTTGATAATTCAACAGAACAATAGTAGGAATTTCTGCTTTAGGAATTGAAAAAGGTTTATAAAAATATAAACACCTGAGGACTTATGTGGGCAATTTTCAAACACTGCTCGACCCTTCACCATTAGACATTTGGAAAATATTGTTCGTAAATAAATTACATACGCATTCCCTGGGGCCAGTTTAACATCTGGCGAAAATCTTTTGCTTTGCCCATTGTTGCTATTCTGCCCTGATTTGGCAAGCTTCACTACAGAGCTTTCTGGTTTGATTGTGCAAGAAAATGACCAGTTCTGATAGGGAATCAATTGACAATCATGTTGAGAGGAAATGGCAATTTTGGTTAGGCAGGAACTGGCAGTAGGACAGAGGTCTTTTTATGAGGCCCAAAGGAAGTAGCCTGTTCTTTTTAAGAAAAGACTATTAACCTGAAATGGAAACTTTTTTTTCCCTCTCCACAGATGCTGCCAGTTGTGCTGAGTATTTTTGGCATTTTCTGTTTAGATTTCAGTTTCTGTACCAGTTGAGTTTTTTGGTGAAGTTTTGGGATCATCAAGGTTGGGCACTTTTTCTGCATTAGAGTAAATTTATGCAGTTATCAAGAGAGAGTTGACAAGCTAGGACTTTTTTTATTGGAGGTGAGAAGATTCAGGGGTGACAAAAGGTGAAATGCTGTAGATGCTGGAAAGCTAAAGTAAAAACAGAGAATGCTAGGAACAGGCGGATGTGTGGTGAGAGTGAATAAACGGTAATATTTCCCATCTAAAGCCAAAACCACAATTCCTTCCTTTTCTTTAAGATTAAGGCTTGATAAGATTATGGAGTTTTATAATGCAAACAGATGGCTTGTTCCCACTGGGCAGCAAAATGGTAATAAGAGGGCACAAACTTAAGGTAATCACAAAAATAATGAAAAGGGAGTTAGGGAAAAAATCTATATGCTGAGGATGAATGGGATCTGAACCTCTGCCTCAAGCAAAGATCATAGCATAGTTTTTGCAATGGGCGTGGCTTTGACGTTGATGTTAATCTGAAGTGGATTAACAGTGGTGCTAAAATAACATTGTGGAAAGCAGGCTGTTTGACCTGTTGTGCTCATGTTGTCTCTGAAACCAGTTAGGTTCACAGTACAGTTTTTCTTTTCCACTAAATTGGTATTTTTAGGTGAATAACTTCTAAAGAGCTAATTATATATTTGCTTTGGAAAGTTAGCTTCTGAATGGTGAGAGAACCCAGTATGAGAATGGCTTTAAACTCAGTGTTCCTAAAGAGAAGCATAATTTTTCAGACTTGATGAGCTGTGTAACTCGTCACATTCTAGCTATGGCTCTGGCTTTTTCATTGCTAGTTCATGGCTGAATTGTGCATGGTTTTGTGAGTGATACTATGACTGTGGTGCAAGAGACCTTTCTCTAGTATTCTCAGCTATGCACGCTCCTTGTTGCCCTGTTTTGTGGGACTGTGCTTATGTAGTTCCGTTCCTCTTGTTTGAACACAGCCTGAGTCTTTGCTGTGATTACTTATCTTCTGCACAACACATTTTTCTCAACAACTTTCCCTTCATCTCATTACCTCCTCATCTACATACTACCTCACAATGGCAGCATTTGTGTTTTTTTCTGAATATTGATATCCAAGTACCTCCCTGTCACTCTCCCTATTCCCAGGATAATCTTTGTGTTCTCAGATTGGCTTTGCAACGTTAAGTTGTGGATGAGTCATGATCCCTTCTAAGTGAACATCAATCAGAAGCAGCAATGCTATAATTTTTGTCCTTTTATCTTAAACTTGGTTTCCTTGCCACTGACTCCTCTCACCTTGGCCATTTGCTTAAGGTGAAGCAGACAATGCAGGTGTCCCATTTGAGCCAGAACTATACTTCAAACTTCATCTCCCTGACTGCTTACACCTACCTGGGCAGCAATGCCTGCCTCTCCCATCACCGCCTTTCCACTGCTGCTGAAACATATGCTCACAAAGTCAGTTAGTTTATTGATGGTTTTGTCACATCTACAACTTTGATGTCCTTGCTAGCCTTCAGTCTTTTATGCTGCATGAAGTCTAACCTGTCCAAAACACAGCCATTCATATCCTACTGTGCCCTAAGTCCCATTGACTTTTCGCCCTGCTTCTCACTGATCGGTATTGGTCTTCCTGGAGCATTGAATTTAAGATTCTGGCCTGTGCCTTCAGATTTCCCTGCAGCCGGTCTGCCCTGCTCTTTGGTTCTTCAATTTTGATTCTGGTGCATGCTCCCTTCCTTTCATCATTAATAGCAGGTATTTTCACTGAGAGTTTGGTCCTTTTGCTTCTCCAACTGCAGCTCAGTCTCAAATCTATTATGTGGAGTTGCCGGCATTGGACTGGGGTAGGCACAGTAAGTAGTCTCAGAATGCCAGATTGTAGTTTTCAAATCTTTTCAAATCTGTTGACCAGCCTATTGACTTTCTCTCATAATCCTCTCCCCATGACTCAGCATCAGCTCCCTATTTTTCTCCCTCCATTTCTAAAGTGACTTGTGTCATTTTCTACTTTGCAGTTGCCATACAAATACAAGTTGTAGACAGTTAGAGGGCCAACTAGCTACAACCATGCCCATGTCCCACGAAAGAATAAAAAAACTATGCCAAGCCATGTCCTTCTACCCATCCCCATTGTCCCCAAATCCTGATGTCAACCTCATGCATCCACCCTTTGCTGTTAACCTTCTTCATGCCAATTCACCGAGACACCTGGACAGTTCTTAACACTTCCTGGGCATGTTTTAAAAGCTATGACACTGGACAGGTATGACAACTCTTGCAGTGCATTGATCTTCAAATCTTTGATTCACAGTTTTCATCAGTCTGTGTAGTTCAGTTCTATTTGTGTTTGTATTGTTTATTTGCTAGGTTATTGTGTTTGAATTTCAATAACCGGATGTTTGGCTAATGCATCCTTAGTGCTCTTGGTAGCTCGATTACTCTCACAACAGAATACAAAGATCAGTTAGCTTTAGACAAACAAGTTAGTAGATGCATGAAGAAAGGAAGACTTACAACATATAGCCTTTATGCTCCCCTATAACCTCCTATCCTTCTCATCAAACTCTTTTCAGCATAGCTCACTATTCTCTTCTCCCTAACATGCTTGTATAGCTTAATTACATCTATTCCACCACAAACACTCCCTGGGGTAAAAGGTTCTACATTGCCACAACTCTCTGGATAGTGAAAATTGACTGGATTCCTTGCATGATTTCTCAGTGAATTGATGGCCTGTAAGGTTGCTCATTCCCATAAGTGCAAACCCGTTCTGTGCCTATTTTGCCAAAACCATTCATAATTTTAAAAGCCTCACGGGTCACTCTCCAGCCAGAGACCAAACCCTGCTTATTGTTTCCTAGTTGGTATAATCTTACGGTTCTCGTATTTTTGTTGTAAATCATTTTTGCACCTTTTCCAGTGCCTTTATGTCTGTTTCTTAATTTGGCAATCAGAGCTGTACGAAGCAGTCCAAGTGTGTTCTAACCAAGGTTCAGTACAAGTTTAGATTGGCTTCTCTACTTTCTTGAGTTCTGTCTCTAGCAATACATCTTGGTGCATGTTTTCACTTGTTACAGCCTTATTGACCTGCATCAAGGCTTGTAGTGATTTGTGTAATTGTGTCCCCAGATCATTTTGCTCCTCTACCCAATTCTGGCCCAGATTTTCTCCACCAGGCTGTGTTTCTTAGATGATTTCTAGCTCAGTGAACCCGACCTTTAAAAATGGCCACCTTTGTGTCGGATTTTTAGTTGGTGGGTGTTAGTGGGGGCTGCCAAGAGAGTTAGGGCAGATGACCCCAGAGTAGATGCGTAGGCTGTTGGGTGTGGAGGTCGGCTGGGTGCATGGTCTGCCCCTGTGCTCCAGTACTATATGAAAAAAAACAAAAAACATCTCTCCAATCTTCACCCCTTGCACTCCATGTGCCTTAACCTGTGGGAGGCGATGGCCTAGTGATATTATTGCTGGACTATTAATCCAGAAACTCAGCTCATGTTCTGGGGACCTGGATTCGAATCCCGCCATGGCAGATGGTGGAACTTGAATTCAGTATTAAAAAGTCTGGAATTAAGAATCTGCTGATGACCATGAAACTATTAGTGATTGTAGGAAAAACCCATCTCGTTCGCTACTGCCCTTTAGGGAAGGAAATTTACCATTCTTACCTGGTCTGGTCTACATGTGACACCAGAGCCACAGCAATGTGGTTGATTCTCAACTGCTGTTGGGCAACTAGGGATGGGCAATAAATGCTGACCAGCCAGCGATCCCCATGTTCCACAAAAGAGTAAAAAAACCTATGCCAAGCCATGTCCTTCTACCCATCCCCATTGTCCCCAAACCCTGATGTTAACCTCATGCATCCATGCTTTGCTGTTAACCTTCTTCATGCCAATTCACCGAGATACCTGGACAGTTCTTGACACTTCCTGGGCATGTTTTAAAAGCTGTGACACTGGACAGGTGTGACAACTCTTGCAGTGCATTGAGAGCTGGACAGCATTCTACAGTTCCTTGACATTTGAACAGCTCCTTGAGAGCCGGATAGCCGCTGTATAGTTTCATGACAGCTGGACAATTCCATGGCAGGTAGTTGGTTGTTGACAGCTGGATAGCTATTTTGCAGGTTTTAAAAATAGTTTCTTGACAACTGGACAATTTCTTAACAGCTGGAGAGCTTTTTTACCGTTCTTGAAGTTGGACATTTTCTTGACAGCTGGCCTGTTCCTTGACAGATGAGCAATTCCTTAACTGTTGGACTGTCTTTAACATTTGCATGAAATGTTTAACATTGCCATGAAAGCCGCAGAGCTCTTTTATAGTTCCATGATCGCTGGGCAGCTTTCACAATTCCTTGATAGCTGGACAGTTCCTTGACAGCTGGACAGTTCCTTAACAACTGGACAACTCTTTACCATTTACCTGGTAGCTGGGCACATCTTTGCCATTTCCTTGACAGCTGAACAGCTCTTTTACAGCATGACACTTCCAATTAGTTTGTCTATAAAAAGTGCATATTCATGTTCACTTTTAACAATTCCAAATGGTGTCTTATAGGGCATTGGTGAGGCTGCAGCTGGAGTACTGTGTGCAGTTTTGGGCGCCGCACCTGCGCAAAGATATTTTGGCCTTGGAGGGAGTGCAGAGGAGGTTTACTAGGCTGATACCGGAGTTGAGGGGGTTAGCTATGAGGAGAGGCTGAATAAACTAGGCTTGTACTCGTTAGAGTTTAGAAGAATGAGGGGAGATCTCATTGAGACGTATAAGATGATGAATGGGATGGATAGGATAGAGGTGGAGAGACTCTTCCCGCTCAAAAAAGACAGTAGGACTAGGGGGCACAGCCTCAAGATAAAAGGGGGGGCGGTTTAGAACGGAGTTGAGGAGGAACTTCTTCACTCAAAGGGTGGTGAATCTCTGGAATTCTCTGCCCGTTGAAGTGGTGGAGGCTGCCTCGCTAAATATTTTTAAGACGCGGGTTGATGGGTTTTTGATAAGAGAGGGGATTAAGGGTTATGGGGAGAGGGCGGGAATATGGAACTGAACCACAACAGGGAAAGTGGAACTGAGCAGCGACAGGTCAGCCATGATCTTATTGAATGGCGGGGCAGGCTCGAAGGGCTAGATGGCCTACTCCTGCTCCTATTTCTTATGTTCTTATCTCTCCCAAAGTTGTCCCAGGACACTCTCCAAGACTCGGAGGCAAGAATGCTATCAGTTGATTTGCATCTGACTGTAAGATTTATTTGTGGGACATGTGCACATAGGCAGCTGAAAAAGACACAAAACTTGCACACTTTAGTGTAATGTTATTTCACAAGAGATCCTTAGAGAGAGGGAAAAGGTTTACTTCAATTTACTTGGGCTAGATTCAATCTCATACCTCAGATGCACAGTGTACTAACTGAAAGTACCATTGAATCTCCCTTGTGCGACAATGTACAAATATTTCCTGCTGTAAAGTGTACAAAATTCTCTTCACTAGCTCTACCTTCACCCTTTTAAATTTTATTTCTGCACTGTTCAATGTAGAAGCTGACTAAAGTTACTAAGTTCCTGATGCGCAGTCAACTGATTTTAGTTTATTGTTAGTAACTAGCTAGATTATACTGTGACCATTACAGTAATTGTAACTGTTATTATTCTCTTGTAAAACCAGAGGCTCACTTTGAGGTTGTGGAGAAACTGCCAGTCCTAACTGATTTTGCAAGAAACAAATAGGAATGCTTCTACCACCTTACTTACACTTGTGCTGTGTGATGCGATGCTGATATGTTAAACTTTCAAAAAATCTGATGTGAATGATACCAAGATGCCCACTTCAAATACAAAACAATTGTTTTGACTTTGTTTTGGCCATTCACCCCTTGCCTTGGAGTCTTTTCTGGGGTTACATCCCACTCGAGACACTTAAGCATGAATATTCAGGCCAACAATCCAGGGCAGAACTCCTTTCAGATAAGAAGCTAAACTGATCCCGTATCTGTTTCCTCAGGTGAATCCAAAAAGTCCCATGACACAAGAACAAGCGAGATCTTCCTGGTGCCTTAGTCAATATTCATACCTCAACAACACAAAACAAAATTTAACAAGTCATAATCACATTGCTGTTTATGAGAGTTTGATTTGCACAAATCAGCTGCTGCATTTCCTACCTTAAATCAGTAACCTAACTTTAAAAGTAGATCATTAGCTGTAAAGCACTTGGTTACAGCCAAAGCCTACTTGTAGGGAGATAGTAGTATAGTATTAGTGTTACTGGACTAGTAATCCAGAGGCTTGAAGACATGAGTTCAGATCCCACTGTGGCAACTGGAGGAATTTAAATTCAATTAATTAACCTGGAATAAAAATCCAGGGCTCTATTGTCTGATGTCAGCAGCTGCTGGTATTCTCCGGTCCTGTTGCGGTGTTTGGAGATTTAGCTGTGTGCCAAGTTCACCATTCCCCCTGGCGGCTGCGAAGGGTGAACAGCTGGAGAATCCTCAACAATAACATTTGTGAAACTACTGGATTATTGGAACAACCTGTTTGTTTCACAAATGCTTTTCGCAGGAGGAAATGTGCTGTCCTTACCTGGTCTGGCCTGCATGTGATTCCAAACATGCACAACGTGGTTGACTTGTACCTATCCTCTGAAGTGGCTCAGCAAGCTACTCAGTTGTAAGCAGCACACCACCTGCTCAAGGGCAATTAGAGATGGGCAGTAAATGCTGGACTAGCTGGTGATAATGAAGAGTGAATGGAATAGAAGCTTGTGATACATATGCAGGAACTTGTGAGTGTAGAAGACAGAAAAAAACATAATGGTCACTATTCGTACCTATCTAAATGTTGTATGCTAGAGGAGGGCCTATTTCTAGATCAGATAGTAATCTTTTCACCTGGTCAAGGGTTCATCCAAATTGTTGATCTGAATGGTGAAGAAGAGAAGTTAGTTCTAGATCAGATAGTAATCTCTTCACCTGCTCAAGGGTTCATCCAAATTGTTGATCTGAATGGTGAAGAAGAGAAGACCTAATATAGATTCCTGCAAGACTACCTTAGTAATTAGTCACCACACAAGAGCGTTTACCATTAATGATGATTGTTTGTCAAGAAAATTTTCCTGTCAAACGCAAGAATTATGCTCCAAGTCTGCAGAACTATATCTTATAAACATAGGTTAACCATCGCTCTGTCACTGGAAAGAGTTTCTCATTTGCTCTTTTAAACTGTTAATTATCTTGAATATCCTCATTCAAACCTTCTTTGCACTAAGAACAGCTCCAGGTTATGGCATATTTGCATAATGTTTCAGAAGTTCAAATATTGAGGCTGAGAAGTTTGATTGGCAGCCCCTTAAAGCCTCCAATATGACAGGTAGAAAAAGATTGCACAATTTGAGCCCGAAATCCCCAGGCAGTCACATGTAGGCATTGGCCTGGCCTGTGCCAGAAACAGACATTAAGATTTTACACATGCAGCCAAGGAGCTTGTCATCTGTCTGTCATTATTGGGCTATTTGGAGACAGCCAGCGTGGGCAGTGTTCAGGAAAACGCAGTCAAAGTGCAGCCTAATAGATGGTCTTTAAAGATAAAATCTTAAAATGTGCTTAACCTGAATATAGATCCAATAGGAGCAGGTATCTGCCGCCCATTAAAACCATGGAGATTGCAGCTGAAAGCCAACACCCTCCCTGGCCACCAATGTGTCCCTCCTGTCATGGTCACTCATGACCCCCTCCACCTCTTAATCTCAACATAGCCAGCTGGAGAAGGATTTTACCATTGCTATCCCAATATCCTTAATCATCATTTCCACTAACTGTTTGGCTGCTCTGATAGTTGCATTTGTTGACTTAAGCTGAGCCCTAATCACCCAAGAGTAATGTTTAAGAGTATTTTTGCTAAAATTGCTTTAGTCCTTTCAATTCATTATTCATCTTGGCTGGTGTTTCACCACATATTCTTTAAATTTTAGGGACATGTATATCTTCTGCATTGTGGTGATTTTAAAGATAATGGGTGGGATTCTCTGGCCACGCTTGCCTGAAAACTGGAGATTCCCACCAGACTTCAATGGACATTTACATGGTTCACTCCTGCCCTCTAAAATTCCAGTGGCAGGTGGGATGGAAGGATTTCAGCCAATACATTTTTCATCCTTGTTCCTACTATTCCCCATCTAGTAGTACAGCCCATTCAACCCGACCCAAGGTCCTGTGCTGTCGGCTTAAAGGAAAACAGCAGGTCCATCAGGATCAGGAAAGAAAGAAAATAAGATTTGTTATAGATTCTTAATAAAAACTATTTTCTGGTTTTAACATTTTTTCAGTTGGTGCTATTGTGATTAATGTGGATGAGGAGATAATTTGCCTTATATTAAACATATTGTGGTGATTTAAGTTTTCATCATTTTTAACATAAAAATTTGTCTTTATTTTTTAGTTGAATCACCTCAAAGGAAGCTTCGAGGAAGACAAAGGACGTTTTCTTCTCAGAGCTCAGATGTCTTATCGGATTCATCCTCCGCATTGTCCCCTCCAAATAAGCCTGAGTTAAAGCCTGTCGAAAAGGAAAAGAAGCAAGAACTAAGCAGTGGGGAGAGGAGGAGAGGTCGCCCTCCAGTGTTAAGCAATCCAAAGCTTCATATTTCGCATGACAAGAAGGAGGCAACAAATGGGAAAACAGAAAAACAAAAAAGTGAAAAGGAAAAGAAAGTGAAAAAGAAAACTTCTGCGTTATTGCAGCAGGCAACAAAAATCAAGAAGCTGAGGGCTGTTAAACTGTCCCCTTTGCAGTCCAAATTAAAGAAAGCTAAACTACAGGTAAACAGCAATGGGGGCAAGATTGAACGGAGGAGAGGGAGGCCGCCGTCTTCAGAGCGATTGAAAACGGTTCCAAAACTGCTTGTTTCACCTCAACCCAAGAAGCAAAAGCGATTTCGTAAGGAAAAAGATGTCACACCAACACCAAAACCATCAGTGACCAAGGAGGTGAAAACAGATGTAAGGCAGAGACCCCGCAGGATAACTAAACCAGTCAGAGTTGTTCCTGTCACAAAAAGAACTGATGCAACTATTGCAAAACAGCTACTGCAGAGAGCGAAAAAAGGAGCACAGAAACGGATGGCTTCACCTCAGCTGAAAAACATTCGTCAGTTCATCATGCCAGTAATCAGTGCCATTTCCTCAAGGATAATTAAGACTCCAAAAAGGTTCATTGAAGATGACAGTTATGTTCCTCCTGTCAAGGTTCCACGGCTAGAGTCAACACCAACTGGTCGGTTTAGCACAATATCTTGCGCGTCTAGTGAAAAGTCCAGTGCTGTTTCACAGCATTCTTCACAAATGTCCTCTGATTCTTCAAGGTCAAGCAGTCCCAGTGTCACCTCCACTGATTCACAGGCATCTGATGAACTGCACACTCTTCCTGAAGTACCAAGCCAGTCCACAGACTTGCACAGTTGCTTAAATGCTTCGCAGTCCAATGAATCAGGTGGCATGGACAAAAAAGGTCACCGATTCTCAATGACGGAAAGAAGCAACACCGCGAGCAAGAAATTGCCAACTTCATCACCTCAGCCAACGTCGTCATCATCTCCTCCACCACCCTTGCTTTCTCCCCCTCCTCCTTTACAGCAATCTTCAAACATGTCTGATCACTCTCCATGGCTGATGCCTCCAACAATACCTTTCATTCCACCACCAACAGCTCTTCCGGAGAAACGGAAGTCTATCTTGAGAGAGCCAACATTTAAATGGACATCTCTCAAAAACCTGAGGCCGGAATCGCATCAGTACTTCTCCTCAGCAAAGTATGCCAAAGAGGGACTCATTCGCAAACCAATCTTCGATAACTTCATAACTTCACCATTGACTCCTGAAGATGTTGGCTTGCCATCTAGGTTCCATGCGTCCTCCAGCACCCCACCACCTCGCTTTTTCTCTCAGCTTCACCCTGCCTCTAGGTTTGATACTCATAAAAGAAGTCCCCTACTCCGTGCTCCGCGATTCACTCCTAGTGAAGCTCACTCCAGAATTTTTGAGTCTGTTACTGTGTCGTCGCACACTGTGGGCCGATCTTCGGTTTCTGCTTCAGGTAAGGCTCATTCTTCCAGAAGGAAGAAGAAAGAGATGCATATTCCAAGCCGCACTGATCCGAAATCTCCCTCACACTCCATGAGAACCAGAAGTGGACGACTGATTTCTACAGACTTATCGCCAATCACTCCGCAGACTGCTGTAACCTCCTCATCTCCTGTAAGTTCCATCCTAACTGGTGCCTTAACTCCCCCTCTTGGTAGTTTGGTGCAGACTGAAGGAACAGTGAAAGATAAAGAAAGTCGCACAAAGCTGGGGTCTAGACAGACAACTCCAGGGGACAGCTTCACTGTGGACTCGGCCAGTCCAACATCGCCATTGTTTCCATCACTAGCACCAAGCATCCAAAAGGACAAAGGAAAAAACAAAGACAGGTTAACTGAAGATTTATCCAAAGAGAAAGATAATGAGAAAGGGTCTGAGAAAGACAGAGATAGGGACAAAGAAAAGGAAAATAAACGAGAAACAAGGAAGGAGAAAGAAAAGAAGTCTCAGAGTAAGGGGACAGAGGTTCAGTCTGCTGCGTCGTTATTCCTCTTTCCCAGGACAATGGATGAAGACAGAGCTGTTACAGAGGATGTAGCTGCTTCATCTTCAGTGAAGAAAGGTTCAGGGAGAGCCAAAAAGTTGAATTCAGTAGATAAAGGCGGAGTAACACTGGGAGATGGTCCTTCCTCAACATTGTCTGATGTGAAGAATAAGCACTCAAAGAAAGGCAGACTTGTACCTGAAGAGGTAGGGCCTGTGACCGGTGACACTGAAAACAGTTCAGCTGCTTCCACAGGCAATAAAGACAAGCCTGCTTCCCATTCTTCCATCACTGCCATGCTCACACCTGGTACTCTTAAACCCGCTATTAGTAATATGCTTGCACAAGCAGACAAGATGCCAACGACAGATAAAAGAGTTGCAAACCTACTGAGAAGGGCCAAAGCACAGCTCTGCAAAATCGAAAAGAGCAAGTCATTAAAAATAGCCGATCCAACAAGATCCCAGGTAATTTTTATGATTTAATTTTGTTTATAAAGAACATTTATTTGTCTTTGAAGTAACAGTATTTCAGAAAATGGAGTGCTGGTGCATTTTACTGCACTCCAGGCAATATATAAATACAAGTTGTTATTCAGTGATAGTTTAAATCAGAGTAAGATCCATTGCTTACATGCTGAAAAAGTTAGAATTAAAAATGTTACTTTCTGAAGACAGTAGGTAAGAAATTCAAGGAGTAGATGGTTGCCATTTGGTCCCCATTCCTTTTTCAGAGATTGATCCAATGTGACTATGGACTCACCTACTTCCTCTCATTCAGGATTCAGTGATGGGATAATTTTTTGCTTAAAATTATTATTAAAAGAACAAAAAGTTCAAAGTGATTTATTTAGGTAAATAGCACTGTTGGAGCTAGGAATGCTTTGTCACAGATTATTTGAGGCAAAGACCTCTGTGCCTTTTTGGGGAAAATGGAAAAATATTTGAACTGGAGGAAAATTACATTGCTAGTAGGAGGGAGGGGGTTTGGGGGGATTGGGAGCTGAATAATGGGATTAGATTTCACAGTTAGGCACAGAAAAGGCATCAGATGGCTTCCCTCTCCGTTATAAGCTTGGAACAGAAAGGAAGTTGAAACTGACTGGTCTGGTGGCACTCATAACAGAATGGTGTTGACTACTTTAACAGTAGCTTAAGAGTTTGTCTGATCATGTAGAAGACTTTAAATAAAAATGCAGAGAAAATTAATAAGATGTGTTAGAACTGTGTGATGAACTAAATTGGAGCTCAAATACGCTCCTTTGGGAAAAAAGTGAATTACTATGGATGCTGGATCTAAAACCAAAAGAGAAAATGCTGGAAAATCTCAGCAGGTTGGGTAGCATCTGTAAGGAGAGAAAACGGGTCGCATTTCGAGTCCAGATGACCCTTTAAACGTCAGCTCTTTTTTCTCCTTACAAATGCTGCCAGACCCTGTTGAGATTTTCCAGCATTTTCTCTTTTGCTTTCACTTTTTTGGAAAGTTTAGCCTTATCTTTTCCAGACAACAAATTTTTGCTTTCTTTTCTGGAGGTGCAAAAAGTTGGGATTGAGTCACTTTCTCCACAATTTAAGGGGGAAAATCAGAAAGATATCCACACCATGTCGCATTCCTAACCACTTGTTTACAGCACGCTGTGAGCACAAGTATGGTAGCTGCTTAAAAAGCAAAAGGTGTTGGAAATGCTCAGCAGATGTGGCAGTATCTATGGAGAGAAAAACAGTTTATGTTTCAGGTCATTGATTTTTCATCATAGTCTCTGGCAGTGCTTCTTGGAACTCTCTACCTGAGCCTCAGTATACACTACACTTTAGTCTTCACCTTCTGAAAACCTCCTGCAAACCCAGTGTTATGATTAAGCTTCGGTCACTTCTGCTATTCTAACACAACTTAGTATCAGCTTCTTCAATCCTTTTAGGTGTAAAATTTCTCACACTTTACCATTATAAAAAAAATCCTTTGGGATGTTTTCTATGTTATGTTTAATATGTTAAATACAGTATAAATATATGCAGATGTTGTTGGCATCCACTGACTTGGCTGCATTGTACAGAAATATTTAGCGGAGAATAAGAATGTCAGTAAAAATCCAGTACTAACGAAAAATATAGGCTGGGATTCTCCTAAACAAAATTCTTAAGTTTCCAGTGTGCATAACTCCCGTAGGTTTTTTTTAAGCATGATTTTCAGATTGAATCTTCTAAACTCTGATCACTGCAGAGTACCCTAGTGGGGTTCCCTCGAAACTTATTCCTGCCTGAGTGTTAATGGATGAAAGATTGACAGAGGATTAAGCTCTCCTGGCTGATCTTATGTGCTCCTTGGCAGCTAGTTGATGACTATTACCACAGCATTGATTGCAGTCAAATGACAAATCCAAAATATAAAAAAAAGGTGTTGGTAATGATCACAGTGTTGATACAAATTTGTTTACAGTGTCAACAGAATAAATGCACAGTTCAACACAATGTTAAGTATATTAATTCATATTTACTCCCAGATGGGACGCATAGCAAAACTGCAGCATTTTATGAAGTTCATTTCTGATTTTTAATAAAATCTTTGTCCACACATCCAGATAATAATAGAGGGTGAATCCTTTATTCTGTTAAATGTATGGTTACTTTATTGACTGGTTTGATAGAAACATAGTCAAAGTATTTTTTGAGTGAACTGTTCCTTAAAATAACAGCAGATTTCAACTGTAACTTTAATTTTGTGTGTTTGAAATCATCCTTTCTCCCTTCTCCTATCTTCATACCTGTCGTTGCCTGTCAGTCCCATCCAGCTGCCACTGTTACTCCAGAGTCAGCTTCTAGGTGGTGATCAGCATTAACTCAGTAGAAACTACCCATGACCCAATTGCTGCCACTTTGCTGAAGAGAGATTGACCACATGTCATTCCACTCGGATACAAGAATAAGCAGATCTTCACTTGTTTATATTAAAATAATTTGAATATGAACCTGAAGTATTAATATTTTATGGGAACCATATTAATGAATTTAGCAAATTCAGTTAGAGTATGCTATTTGCCCAGTTCTCAAGTGTCAGTTGTATAAAATGTGTAGCTGTGTTTTAATAATTATGCTAATGGACACTTCACCTAGCTGTTGTGAACTTGCCTGTTCCTTATTGCTCTAAGTCAGTTGTTCCCAACCGTTATGCCATGAAGAACTCTCAAATGTGCTGCGAAATAAGATTCAAACTGATTCAAAATTCATATCAATAAACTAAAACTAATCTTTGTCTCCTGGTCTGTGGTTGGCATCTCTGTGGTCCAACGAGCTGGGAAAAGGCTGCATGTGCAGAGTTTGGATTTTTTAAAACATTGTTAATCCAAACCAGACATGCGCCAGCTGAGAATGGACCATAAATGCATTGTTTAGATTTTTTACATTGGTCAATCCTGGGCCTAATCAACATAAAAATCTGTGCATGTGGAACTTGTTCCTGGCCGACACGTGCACAGGAGGCCTGAGGGTCTCCAGACCATGGAGATTTTGCCGATTGAGCTAAAGATGAAGGCGCCATGCATCTGCGCAAAAAGTGAAAACTCAAAGGGCCCAAAAACCCCTAAACTACAAAGGGTCATGAACAAAGCCCAGTGTATCACTCAAACCAGCCTCCCATCCATTTATACTTTCTACACTTTCTGCTGCCTTGGAAAAGCAGCCAGCATTATCAAGGACCCCATGCACCCTGGACATAGTTTCTTCCACCTTCATCCGTTGGGAAAGAATACAAAAGTCTGAGGTTACGTACCAGCCAACTCAAAAACCTCCTTGCTGCCATCAGACTTTTGAGTGGACCTACCTCGCATTAAGTTGACCTTTCTCTATACTCTAGCTCTGACTGTAACACTGCATTTTGCACTTTCTCCTTTCCTTCCCTCTGTATGGTATGCTTTGTCTGTATAGTGCACAAGGAACAGTACTTTTCACTGTATACTAATACATGTGACAATAATCAATCAAATCAAAATGGAGAAATGAGGGAGATGGGGAGAGGTTAAAAAAAAGGTGAGAACATAAGAACATAAGAAATAGGAGCAGGAGTAGGCCATCTAGCCCTTCAAGCCTGCCCCGCCATTCAGTAAGATCATGGCTGATCTGTTGTGGCTCAGTTCCACTTTCCCGCCCTCTCCCCATAACCCTTAATCCTCTTGCCTATCAAAAACCTATCTACCCGCGTCTTAAATATGTTTAGCGAGGCAGCCTCCACCACTTCAATGGGCAGAGAATTCCAGAGATTCACCACCCTTTGAGTGAAGAAGTTCCTCCTCAACTCCGTTCTAAACTGCCCCCCTTATCTTGAGGCTGTGAGAGGACAAGGAGAAGTTTAGAAAAAAGTTTCCAGTAAGGAAAGAAGACAGAGGCATGAAACAGGCTCCAGTCCTTAAGTGAAGTGGGTTTGGAAGAAGCCCTAGTTGCCAAAGAGACCCGAGAAGAAGCCCCAAAGATCTGAGAAGGCACCTGACGTTTGGCAACTCCATGCTACGGGACTTTGGGCACTGGTACACCTTTGGAACATTAGTATTCTGCTTGTCATGGCCAAAGAGCTGAAATTGTGCTTGTAAGTTGATGCTTGAGGGCATTTATTGTGTAGTGTAGTGTGTTTGACCACAGTGTACCATGGTTAAGTTCTTGAAGAGAAGTGAAGAATTTCACTCTAATTCAGATATGGCCAAAAGAATAGAACCTTGGGGGGGAAAAATACACATACAGGACAGCAACACTTAATTGGTTTTTGGAATTTTCATGGACTGGTGCTGCCCCTTGCCCTGTGCCAGAATGCTTAATTTTCAGGGAGACGCTTTCAAACTTCTGTCAAGCTGCAGTGGTACCAAGTAAATTGAAGCACCATTTTAATATAAAACACTGTTCACTGTCTGGCAAGAATATACAGAACTTCAAGCACCTGACAGAACAAAATTTAAAACAACATCAACATATGATGGAATGTGTGTGGGTTTCAGATAATGCGCAAGAGGCAAGTTAGCTGGTGGCTGAGGTCGTAACGAAATAAGAGTCTTGCACACTTCTACTTTCTCAGAAGATATAGGAAATTTGGATGTCACCTACGACCCTCAGTAACTTTTATGGGTGCACCAGAGAAAGCATTATTTCCGATTCTGTCACAACTTGGTATGGCCCAAGACTGCAAGGAACTACGTAAGGTCGTGAATGTAGCCCAATCCATCATGCAAACCAGTCTCCAATCCATTGACTTTGTCTACACTTCCTGCTGTCTCGGCAAAGCAGCCAGTATAATTAAGGACCCCACGCACCCCGGACATTCTCTATTTCACCTTCTACCGTCAGGAAAAAGATACAAAGGTCTGAGGTCACATACCAACTGACTCAAAAACAGGTTCTTAGCTGCTGCCATCAGACTTTTGAATGGACGTACCTCTTATTAAGTTTATCATTCTTTACAGCTATGACTGTAACACTACATTCTGTACTGTCTTGTTTCCTTCGGTATAAACGGTATGCTTTGTCTGTATAGCGCGCAAGAAACAATACTTTTTAGTGTATGTTAATAAGTGACATTAAGTGATAAGTTAATAAGTAATAAATCAAAGCAAAAAACATTGCTGAAAGTATTGTGAGTGTAATATTGGGAGCTGATGCCACCAAAGAAATTGGCACAATTCCACTTTCAGCTAATACAATCAATTGACGTATTGACGAAATGTCAGTCAGTATTGAGTAGGTGCCTCAGGAGAAATTAGTAGTAAGTGGAAAGTTTGACCTGCAGATTGATGACTCCACAGATATTAGCAGACACAGCCAGCTCAAGCCAGTGTGAGGTATGTTGATGGGAATTCTATCAAAGAGAATTTCCTCTTTTGCACAGATTGGCTGGTCATGAGACCAGAGAGGAAATCTTTCATGGCATAACTGCTTATGTGGAGGAATGATGTGGTGATGTGGGGTAAGCACAGTAAGAAGTCTCACAACACCAGCTTAAAGTCGAACAGGTTTATTTGGTAGCACAAGGCACAAGCTTTCAGAGAACTGCCCGTTCATCAGGTGAGTGGGAGATGTGTTCGCAAACAGGGCATATGTAGACACAAACTCAATTTACAAGATAATGGTTAGAATGCGAGTCTTTACAGGTAATCAAGCCTTAAAAGTACAGATGATGTGAGTGGAGAGAGGGTTAAGCACAGATTAAGGATATGTGTCTTGTCTCCAATGCAATACACATCTCTTTAACCTGTGTTTAACCCTCTCTCCACTCATGTTGTCTGTATATTTAAGACTTGATTACCTGTAAAGGCTCGCATTCCAATCATTACCTTGTAAATTGAGTTTGTGTCTGTATATGCCCTGTTTGCGAACCTGATGAAGGGGCAGTTCTCTGAAAGCTTGTGGCTTGTGCTACCAAATAAACCTGTTGGACTTTAACCTGGTGTTGAGAGACTTCTATCTGGAGGAAAGCAATGCTAACTGGACCAGGTGCAGTAGCATCTACACCGATGCAACGCTTTCCATGAAAAATCAAAGAGTTCATGAGTAAGGTGAGAGAGAACAGAATCCTGCCATCTGGGTCAGCCACTGTATCCTGCACAGTGAAGCCCTTGTTGTGAAGCCATCTAAGTTAACTGCAGTATTAGACCAAACAGTGAAAATGTTGAATATGATGAAATCCTTTGAAATTACATTTTTTTCACTATTTTGTGTGAAGAGATGGGAGCTGAGTTCCAGGAATTACTCATACAAATCAAATGTGATGGCTGTCTCGGGGAAAGGTCCTCGCTCATGTTTACGTGCTCTGTAAGGCACTGAGTTTTTGGCTCTTCATGAATTGCCACACAGAGATTTAATATGTGATGATTCTTGGCATACTAGCTTGCCTATTTTTTGGATATATTCAACCATCTGAATGAGCTGAATGTTAAAATGCCAGGCAAAAATGAGACCAGCCTGACTGTCACATAAACCTGAAAGCTTCAGATCAAAATTTGCCTTTTGGCAGGAAAAAGTGGCAAGTGGGTCAGATGAGATGTTCCAGCTGGCATCAGCATTTCCTGTTGGCAAAACCATACTCAACCTCTCCACACATCTTAAAATACCACAATGGAAGTTCGTATGCTACTTCCCCTCTACGAGTGTGGAAGACTTTGGGTACGTGATTTATTTAGTTCACTTGCTTTTGAATCGTTAGAGACATTGTCATTAAAAGAACAAGAGGAATTTGAAGAACTCAGGATGGATCACGTGGAAACTGAAATTTGCAGAAATGTAAAGAAACAAAAAGATGGAGCATCTATCAGTGGACCAGTAGACCTGAGAGTTGCCCTGTCATCAGTTCCTCCCAGGATCAAGAGACCTACTCACAGAGGCATGCCCAGTTTTACAGCAAGGTTGTCAGTGAGATGCTGCTCACAGTGTTTCCTTCATTTATGAACTATTCACATTAAGAAATACGGACTTAATGAAAACTGAAACAATTGAAATCCTTAATGGGAAATATTTAAAATTGTTCACCCTTTTCAATCAAGAATATTGTATTCGACATGCAACTGGTAATAAGGTTTTCCTTGTCAACTACTTAAACTAATGGAAACTTGTAGGTGATGGCTTTTAGGATATTTTAGATATTTCTCGTTAGAGAGAATGTCAGTTGAAGAAAATTGGTGTGCCATGACATAATAGGTTGGGAACACTGCACTTGAGAGTGGATAATTACTCTGTTGCCATTCTGATGTATTATTGTTTCCTGATTGCTGTTCAAAGAACATTATGAGAACAATGTTTGACTCTCAAGAATAAGGTAACTACTACATTTATTTATTATAGGTAATTAATCTAACTAAGCTGGAAATGCAGTGCATAGGAATTTAAGTGCCTTTTTATTTCTATATGTGAAAATTGATGTATCCCCAGGGTCAAGAAAGTGATTCTTCAGAAGCGTCAATACGAGGCCCTCGTATAAAACACGTTTGCAGACGAGCCGCTGTCGCACTAGGTCGGAAAAGGGCTGTGTTCCCTGATGACATGCCCACCCTGAGTGCCTTGCCATGGGAAGAGCGTGAGAAGATACTGTCTTCAATGGGAAATGACGGTAGGCAAAGCAAACCTAAAATGCTGTTTGCTGAAATGGTAAAGTGGGATTTTACCTGCTGGAGTGCAATTATGATATCTGTTTCTTGCCGGGGGGGGGTTCCAGTTTTTAAGATTTTGACAAGCCTCTGTTCAACTGCACATTTTACTCCAGATTCTAAGACCTGAAACTTGTCCAAAAATTGGACAATACCGAAAATTGATGGATTGTTTTACCTTGGAACATCAGTCCAAGAAACACTAAGGTCAAGTTATGAACCACTGATATTGTAGCTTGGATGAAATGGTAAGATAGTATCCTGTCTAAATTGTACTTGTGATGTGGGTATGCCGGCGTTGGACTGGTGTAAACACAGTAAAAAGTCTGACAACACCAGGTTTTAGTCCAACCGATTTATTTGATAATAGACTCACAAGCTTTCGGGGTTAGCCCCTTCGTCAGGTGAATGGAGAGTTCTGGCCTCAGACAGAGCATATAAAGCACAGACAGTTTAGAGATTACTGATTAGAATGCGAATCTTTACACCTAACCTGCTGTTCAAGACCTGAAGTGGTTGACAATGTGAGTGGAACCTGTGATCAGTGCTCCTTCCACTCACATTGTCAACCACTTCAGGTTTTGAACAGCAGGTTAGGTGTAAAGATTCGCATTCTAATCAGTAATCTCTAAACTGTCTGTGCTTTATATGCTCTGACTGAGGCCAGAACTCTCCATTCACCTGACGAAGGGACTAACCCCGAAAGCTTGTGAGTCTATTATCAAATAAATCGGTTGGACTAAAACCTGGTGTTGTCAGACTTTTTACTAAATTGTACTTGGCAGACCAGTTGTAAAAATAAAGTTAATGAGATATAATGATCCAGGGCACCTCAATGAGTGAAACATTCATTGTCCTGCCTGTGTCATTTGCACGCATCTGACCTGTGAAATGTTAACTGAAGCTGTGGTTTGAATTTAGTGACTAAAATGTGGTCCAACTGACCTCTAACCACACACTATCTCCAGGGCAGGGTTTAGATTGAACCTGTGAAGATATTCATCCAGAAAACATCCAACCGTTCAAGTATTGCTCATACTTATTGTACAGAAAGCACATATTGTTAATAATCTTTTACAGGAAGTCTCAAATTTTGTTCTAATTGCATTATGAGCAATTTTTGAAGTGTCAAAAGGCTTTGTTTTGCTTTAAAAAAATCCCTGGTTATTCCCACTTGGGAAGAAGTGGCATAACCTTGTGAGAGAGACTTTGCTTGATCAGCAGTGTGAGTTTCTGATGATGGTAGCCATTGTTTAATTTGCTGATATTGCTATATTTGATTATTAATTATTTCTTGATCTTAATAACTGCCCAAGTACAGAATGAAGAGCATAGAGTGCTGAACACTAAAACCAGGCAAGTGAGTCAGAGTGTGCGCTCTCATAAGTACCGATAGTTTTGTTTACAATTCTGGCATATATGCAAAGTGGAGATTGCTTTGCTGTTACAGTTTCAACCAGGAAGAAATGTGCCTACAATACCTGATTGGAGCTATATCAGCCTTGCCTGGGAGAGTTAGGCAGATGTCACAACTGTTTCCGGGAAATTAAGGATTATATTTAAAATGTGGAAAGGAGAAAACTCCTGCTCTTCTAAATATTTAAAATGAGGTTTGATGGGTTTACAGAGTGCCCAAACATTTTGTAAGCCAGCTTTGATACTGCACAGAATTTTCAATCCATGACTGTGAAGCGCTGAGATTGTGCAGAAAACAAAATTCAAAGAATTTTGTTATGGGGGGAAGGTGGGATTGGGCTGTTGAGTTCGATGATCAGCCATGATCATAAGGGTCAAATGGCCTCCTCCTGCTCCTGTTTGCCATGTTGTGTTTCACGCCAGAATCAGATCTGATCCTGAATCCTAATTTACACTCCTCATCTCTGAAAAGTGACTTGAGCTTCAACAATACAAAACTGGGGACATGAAAGTGCTCAATAGCATGCCAGTGATTGATATGAGACATTTCCACAATTGTATGTCTTGGTTAAAAATAAAACCTCAGTAACAATGCCTGTTGAAAGAGCAGCACTCCAAAAGCTCGTGATTACCAGATAAACCTGTTGGACTTTAACCTGGTGTTGTGAGACTTCATACAGTGCCCAACCCAGTCCAACGCTGGGGCATCTCCACATCAGTGTCTGTTGGTTTTCTCTTTTAGGCCAGTAAAATGTGATTAAGTCATTGGGACGGTTGGTGAGGCTAATATTGTCTCGTTGGTATAATATGATTCTTCAGAGTTTGTGACTAGTATATTGGTTGGAACAGTAAAGGAAACTTCACCTTGCATCTAACTGTGCAATACCTGATCCGAGAGTGCTTTGATGTTGATTGCCTGAAACGGAAAACGTTCCAATTTTCTCTCATTTGGTAAACTCAAAATCCATCCAAAAAAAATTCTTTATTCAAGCAAGAAGTTGTTTGGATTGAATTCCTCAGCAAGGGAGTTGAAATGAGCTGCCTTACTGTACTGTTGATGCTCAAGCACTTCTGAGTCATTGATTACTTTTTTGCTAGTGTTGGCTATGTTTCTTCATGTTGTTTAGTTTGGCAACTGAAAAATATTCTTAACAAATAATAAAATTGGAAATACCAGTAAGAATGTTCAAAAAACAAGCAAAAGCATGCTGTGCAAACCACATTTTTTTGTGATGGCTTATTATTCAAATGTGGGTTTAATGATGACCACTCTTCATCCAGTAGCACAGTTGTTCTCTCGCAACAGCTTTGTTCTAATTTACCTGTAGCCCTTTCTTTCCGATCTAGCACCCTATACGTGTGTGTGTGTGTGTATTCACAAAGTCGCACATAGCAAATAGGGGCTAGCAGGGTATTTTCACCCATGCTACTGTGTCCTCCTAGCCAGAACCTGCTGTTCTCCATCCCTGCCCCCATCACGGGCGATTATTCCTTAAGTTACTTCATAGTCGTGGGGTGATAACAGAATTAAATGTAAGTGATTTACTCAAAGAGCTGCACAATTTTAGTGTGTTCCAGTTTAACATTGAAAACCATTGTTGTGTATTTTGATCTTAGGCTCTTTGATCTAAATCTCAACTTCAAATTCCTTGATATCCCTTGACTAACAAAATCCATGGATTTCAGCATTTGAAGTTTCAGTTGACGCCCAGGACCACAACTTGTGAGGGGAAAGTTCTATATTTCCGTAACTTTTTTATGTGAAAAGGTGTTTCCTAATTTCGCTCATGAATAGTTTATCTGTAATTTTTTATGTCCCTTTTTCTGCGTTCTTCCCATCAGAGGTAATGGTTTCTCTCAGTTATACTATTGAATTCCTTTGTTTATGCACCCTATTCTCATAATTTACTCATTTCAGTTCTGGTGTAATTCTGATGGATATATCCTGTACCCCTCCAAAGCCAGTATCATGGCTGAGATTCTCTGGTGGCAAGTCAGAACAGAAAATTTGACATTCCAGCCAAAACTTCATTCACATTCAGCGGCACTGGAAAATCCGATCATGAAAGTGGACGGAAGCTTTCGGCCCTTGTCACTGAAAGAAATGCAAAATACTGCAGATGCTAAAAATCTGAAATAGAAACAAAATGCTGGAAATACTCATCAGGCTTGGCAGTATCTGTGAACTGAGAAACAGAATTAAAATTGCAGTTCTGTAATTACTGATGAAACCTCAATGACCTGAAGTGCCAACTCTTTTTCTGTCACCACAGACGTTGCCAGGTCTGCTGGGTATTTCCAGTATTTTCTGTTTTTATATCTTTACTAAAGTTTGGTGCTCAAAATTGAACAAAGCATCCTGAAAGGGTTTTGATCAAGGCTCTGCACCACTGAAGCATCATCTCTTCACTTTCATATACTAACCCACTTGAGATAAAGGCCAACTTCCCAGTATCATTTTTAACTTCATTTCCTGATGGCAACAGCACAGAAACCATTACATTTCATGATTTATCATTTTGTTTCTATCCCTTCAACCACCTAACCTATTCCTTACTAGATATTTATCTAATTAGGAATGAATTTGAAAGAAAGCGTAACGATTATTTGATCCCAGAGATTAGGCATGTGCTCTAAAGTTGAGATAGGATCTTTTATTTTGATCCTGGAAGATTGGGCGTAAATGTGTCAAAATCTATGTCCAAGGACAGCACAACGTATGATTTCTTAGAATCCCTACAGTGCAGAAGAGGGCCATTTGACCCATCGAGTCTGCACTAATCACAATCCCACCCAGGTCCTATTCCTGTAACCTCACACATTAACCTCACACATTTACCTCACTAACCCCCCAGACACTAGAGTCAATTTAGCATGGCCAATCACCTAATCAGCACATCTTTGGTTTATACCAGCGTTTCCCAAACTAGGTTCTGTGGAACCCTGGGGTTCTGTTGGAAAAATTAATGGTTTGCATGGTACTCTGGCCATCGTAAATTTGGAAAAAAAACTGTCCTTTTAGCTTGTTTAGTCAATAGTGCTTTTCACACTGTGTTGGCTACCCATTGGTGCTTTGAGCAGCCAATGCACTGAGAAGCCAGCCTCAGATTGGATAAGCTGGAAGTAGAGTAATTATTCAGGCAAGGGCATGAACAGATGGAGGCATGAGATAGACAGTGGCATGGGGCAAGACCAATAGTTGCCACGGGGTGGGAAGGGAAGCGGCCATGGAGTAAAGGAATAACAGAGCTGAGTGTGTTTCTCTATGTGTGTATGAGTTGAGAAAGAGCGTGTGTATGTGGGGGTGGTGTCTGAGAGAGATGGAGCATTGTGTATGTGTGATAGAGGTGAGAGTGTGTGTTTGTATTTGTGTGTGTGTCTTGTATGAGAGGTGTGAATATGCATGTGTGTCTGATTTGAGAATCCAATTCTCCAGGAGCACTTCTAATAATGAAATACCTCCCATTAAAATGACAAGAAGGTAAGACTTGAGTACTCTGTTTAATAAGAGAATGTTTTAATTATACTAAATGTATGCATATAAGAAATAAAAATATTCTATGTTTGTACCTATCACACAAAAACAATCAATTTTTTATGATCTCTTCAACATAATAAGAATGTTTCTCAAAGGGTCCATCAGTTCCCTTGGAGATCAAGAGGGTTCCATGACTGGAAAACTTTGGGAAATCCTGATATATCTCAGAATTTGTGCTTGCTGTTTGCCACATTGTGTGTTTTTCGCACCACCTGGGGAAGTGATCAACTGCAGTTCAGTTGCTTTGCCAAATTGCAGGCATGAGATAGACAGTGGCATGACATGAAGTTGTAGGACAAATGATTTGCACATATCAGTCCAAAGATATGTGGGTTAGGTTGATTGGCCATGCTAAATTGACCCGAGTGTCAGGGTTAATGTATGGGGTGATGGGAATGCCTGGGTGGCATTGTGGCTGGTACAGATTTGGATGGACTGAATGGTCTCATTCTGTACTGAAGGGATTCTGTGATCTTAATGTATAGTTAGAAAGTCCTTTTGCCTGTGGAATCATGTCTATATGCCGAAACTTTATTTTCTAACTGAGGCAACTTTAATTTCTTGTGACTAAAAGCTGTAATGTAAGGAAGCCTGGACTTGCTTAGCGTGTTAGTATGCAAGAGACTGAAATGCCATTAGCCAGAAAGTGTATGTATAGAAATTCTGGGTCATTTCAGTAATTGATATGATCTTTGTGGTAATAAAGATGATAGGTTGTTGGAACCCAGCTTCAGTTTAGTTCTGACCAAGCAAGTTACACATCTAGTCTGTCTTGTAATGCACTGTAATCTGTAGTGATGTTTTGTATGCTTATGTCTTGTCAGTTGACTAATAATGAAGATGGGAATTTCCAAATTAAGTTTCCAAACCCATGCCTTAAAATTTAAGGTGGAGTTTTTCAGAAGCCACAATGTAAAGTTTGGAGTTTTATGTTCCTGCATGTCCTATAAACTGCATATGTACTTTACGTACAACTGCACAGACAGTAGTGCTTAAGCAAAGCTATGCCTAGCTTGCTGTTTCTAAATAGTTTAATATGTGGGGTTGTAATGGAACCAATGCGTTACGATAGCCATGGGCGATCGTCAGTAGATCTCCCAGTGGGCCTTGTAGAATACGAACTCCTCTATTAGCAAGTGGAGGCTCTCCCAATAGAGAAGTCGGGGGGGGGGGGTGTTTAAAACCAGCTGGCTGGCACTTGAAAGACTTCAGGGCTGACCTGTATGTACATTGTAGCCGCTGAACAGCGCTTTGAGTATGTTGTCAATAAAGGGCGATGGTGACGGAAGACTTGCCTTGGTAAGATTATTATATTGCAAAGAGGAATAAAGTGATTCTTTTTTCTTCCCTCTGACCATGTTACATTTGAGGCAAGCAATCACCCTGTAAGAAAATTGTTTCTTTTTGGTAAACTTTAAGCCGACGATGCAAACAAAGAAGACTGGACCCAATATGCAGAGTGCATGTATTACTTTTTTTGGGCCAACAATATTGAAACAGAAAGTAGGCCTGTTGATGATATGTGGGGTCCTGACTTTAAGTGTAATAAAAAGCTGGACCTATGCAGATGCCCCTGATTCCAAAACCTTTAATAAATTGGTGCACTTGATTAAAGGCTATTATGACCCGAAACCCTCCATAATACTCTAGCGATACTGCTTTAATCTGAAAGGGCAAACTCCTTGGGAATCTCATCAAATTTCTGACTAGATTACAAAAATTAGCAAAGCACTGTGAATTTGGGCCACCTCTGAATGACGCGGCACAATGTGACAGTCCAAAAACACTTGTACAGGAGATGCCTCATCATAGTAACTGATCATAAAATGTTGCTAAAGAAGACAAGGCAATACCCCCCACCATTGCCTCTGCCTGGATACATACATCATTAGGCATTGTTACTGACGGCTTATAAATACCTCCTACAGTATCGTGCTGGGATCTGGTATAGCTAACTTCGATGCACTGAATCATCTGCCGTTGCTTAAGAGCCCGTGTTTGTTATCAGCAGTGGATGGGAGTGACTTGATAGGCCTTGGGTGCAAGTGCATATGGACTTTGCTGGGCCCTTTTTGGGTTTTGTGTTCTTAATTGTGACAAAGTTTCTGCATGCATGGGATACATGAAGCCCTGATCTCTGACAATGGCACTGCCTTTATAAGCACTGAATTTCATAACTTTCATGCTTTGCAATGAAATCAAACACATTAGGACAACATCTTAACACCTGTCATCGAATGGGCAGGCTAAATGTGTGATGCAGACTTTTAAGCTCAGAATGAAGAAGCAACCCACAGCATCCATAGAGACCAAACTGGTGTGACTTTTATTGGACGATAGGATTATCCCTCACACAAAGATAGGAATTGCTCCAGCAGAATTGTTACTGGGACGGAAGCATCAGTCTAGATTAAGCTGACTGTTCCCAAACCTGGTGGGGAGGGTGGAGTCTCAACAAGAGAACCAGAAGGAGAACTATGATTCCGCAATGACAGAAAGACCATTCAAAACCGGCAATCCAGACCATGTGAGGAACTTTGGGGACGGACTTAGTTGGATTTCTGAGATCATAACGGATCATAAATAACAGGGCCCATATCTTATAAGGTCCAAGTGCCTTATAAGGGAACCTGTGCAAGTTGGCCTCACTGCCAGCCATCGGGATGACCACTGCCAGCGTCAGGCCATGACTGAAAGTTGACCCTATGTCTGTTGCTCTGCATGATGATAACATGGATTCCGAGAAGGAGGTGGAACCGGCACCCCAACTGCAGCAAGACCTCAGGAAGATAGTGACCTTATGAAGCTCCCTTCGGAAACGAAGGTTTCCAGACTGGTTCACAACTCCTGATCCAGTGCTGTCTTCGATTGACCCCAGGTCAATCGCTAATTAATGAAAAAGGCCCTCCTGTGGTGAGAGTGTTGGGGAAGAAATGGACTTTAGGGGAAAGGGATGTTATGATTCAGGTCAGAAACCCCAAAGTGTTTTATGAAACCTGCCTGGATCATAAGTTTTGCACTTTGAATTTGACTAGGGTAAGCATGATATGGTTCACTTCAGATTTGATTCGAATGACCCACTAGGGAGCTTTTATCAAACAAAGTTTATTTAAGAATACAGTTAACATATATAGAAAAAAAAGCAATAAATTTTGTCAATTACAAACAAAAAACAATCATGGTATTGCATAATCCTTAAAAAATATATCTACAAATGTTCTAGTCAAACAAAACTTCCCATAGGTAAAAGCCTTTCCACAGGTTTAACACAGTAAGGACTAATGCTCACATGATACTGAAACATAGTCCTTTACGCGGAGAATTGAAACTCCGACTTCCCAGCCTTGTAACTTCAAGCAGCCCTTTGGGTATAGCTTGAAACCAGAACAGTTTCCAAAATACCAGGGAGAGAGAGACTCAAGGCAAGTTAATCACCAATAGCAGATTTTCCACTCCAGGAAGGTCAGGAACCTTACTTCCAACTAACAGCATACTCTGTAATACCAGGAGAAAGAGAGAAGCACTGTTTTCCAGTCTGATGGTCACTGTCTTCTAAACTAAACTGAAACCAGCAGCCAAACAGAAATGAAACCTTAAATTCACCAGGAAGGAGAAAAAAAAACTGTTCAAAACACATAATCTGCCAACCAGTTTTCCTCCTAACAACAGGGTCATAAAACTAATCCCCGAAAGTACCTTAGGACCATAGTAAAAATAAACAAAACCCCATTTAAGCCATTGAAGTAGCAATAAAAGGACTTCTAGTAGACAGCCCAGCAACAATGAGAAAAGCTGAGGCTGTCAGAGCTGTAGAGAACATGATTTTAAAAAAAATCCCTTAAAGGTACACTAATGTCACAATAATGATCACGAGGGATCACCAGTAGATCTACCAGTGGGCCTCATAGAATACAAACTCCCTTATTAGGCGAGTAGAGGTTCGTCCAATAGGGAATGAGCAGTGGGCATTTTAAAATCAGATGGCTCCAATCAGGCTGGTAGTCAAAAGACTTCAAGGCTGACCTGTACATTGCAGCCACTGAACATGTTGTAAATTAAGGGTGATGGTGACAAAGACTGGATAAGATTATTACACAGTGCAACGTTCATGAGATCATAAGAAATAGGAACAAATGTAGGCACTTTAATCAACTCCACCGCTCAGTGAGATCATGGCCGATCTCATTGTGGCATTAACTTCACTTTCCTGCCTGCTGTCCACAACCCTTGATGCCCTAATAGATTTTTAAAAAAACCCACCATGGCATGTAAATTTAAATTCAAATAATAAATGTGGACTATAAAGCTAGTCTTTGTAGTGGTGACCATGACATCTAACATTGACTTTTGTCCTTTATGGAAGAAAATCTATCCTCTTCACTTGGTCTGGCCGACATGTGACTCCAGACCCACAGCAATGTGGTTGACGTATAATTACCCCTGGAATGACCTGATAAGCTATTCAGTTTGAGGGCAGCTAGGGATGGGCAGCAAATAATACCAAAATCCCCTGAAAGAAAAAGAAAAGAATGTTGTTGCCCACTTTTCTAAAATCCATTGAGTGTAAGTCCAATTTCTTCAACTATTCATTAAAAGATGAACCCTTTCTTCCCAGGAGTCAGCTGAGTGCAGCTTTTCTAAACTGTTTCCAATGCACGTGTAAGACGGAAGTAGATAGGTTCTTGTCTGATAAAGGTTTCAAAGGATATCAGGGATAGGTGAGAACATGGAGTTGGGGGAGCAGGCTTGAGGAGCTGAAAAACTGTTCCCGGTTCTGATTCATATGCTGATATGTTTCCTACTTTAATACTCCATCCTCTTTGCAATAAAGGCCAATGTTGCATTTGTCTTCCTAGTTACTTGCTAGACCTGCATGCTAACTTTTTGTCTAATGTTCAAATTTAAATAATCTTCAGATTTTCTATTCCTGCCTAAGTGGGCAACCTCACATTTTCCCACGTTATACTTCATTTGTCAATTCTTGCTCTCTCACTTAACTTACCTATATCCCTTTGCAGAATCTTTTTGTATCTTCCTCATAACTTGCTTTCCCTACTTATCTTTGTACCATCAATAAGTTTGATTGCAACACAGTCATTCCTTTCATCTATGCCATTGATGTAGGACGAAAGTAATTGAGACACTTACAGTTTGCCAACTGGAATGACCCATTTATGGCCCTTCTATTGGAGCCATATCTTCCTGGAGAATGTTGCTCCTCTGACTGGTTTTATGTAAGTACTTGCCTAGTAGGGAACCTCACCAATGGAGAGCATACCAGAATTTTAAGTAGAGCTCCCTGCAATATTCTGTCCATTAATTTTTTGGTATGCTATCCATATCAGAGTAAAATTTTGTAAAATCAGAACTTATAGAGGCCCAAGAAGAACGCAGGAGTTCACATTTGACCTTTGGTTTTCCATGTGTGTAATAGTGGGTTAGATTGACACGGAGCTGGTATCTTAGATTATACTTTTAAAATGGGGGCTAAAGAATCTAAAACCATGAAGGCATCAATGATATCAAAATTCTGTCTGTTTGTTTCAATATACTGGGTTAGAAACATGATGTATTAAGAATTCTTTGTCTGACATTATTTCAGTATTATTTGATCTGTCGACTTAAAAGTCGCATGAAGTAGCGGGGCTCTTTCTCTTTAGATGGTTAATATTCCTTTTTGGAAAATAGAATGCATGTTTCCTGGGAGTGTTGCTGGGAATGTGTTTATATTTGTGGAGGGCTTTGCTACACTAGATGTCACTGAGTTAGAATGTAATCTCTCCTACCTAAGATAACATCCAATATGAAATTGTTTCTCTATGCATTGCAGATAAATCATCTGTAGCTGGGTCAGAGGATGCTGAACCACCCGCACCAATAATCAAACCAGTCGCCAAGCACAAGGTCCCACAGGAGCCTATCGTTCGGAAAGGGAGGAGGTCACGTCGGTGTGGGCAGTGTTCAGGCTGTCAGGTACCAGATGATTGCGGCCAGTGTACAAACTGCTTGGACAAACCCAAGTTTGGTGGTCGAAATGTGAAGAAGCAATGCTGCAAGTGAGTAGAGCTTCATAATCAACTGTTTTACAACAAGAAATCTGTTTATATTTTTGACCTGCTTGTATTATGACAGTGTCTTATCATATCGTAGAGCAACATGTGAAAGTGCACCATTAAGAAAACTTCTCAAAGTGTAGGCATTTGTTAACGTAGATGAACATAGCAGCTGCTTTGTGTGCAGCATGTTTCACAAATGCACATAAGCTGAATGACCAGTTTTGAATTGATTTTGGGATGAATATTGGCAAGAACGCAAGAAGAATTTCTTGCCCTTCAAAGAGTGTCCTGGGATCTTGAATGTCTATCTTAAGCATTAATGTTCATCTTAACATTTAATGTTTATCTTAACATACATGCTTAATGTTTACCCCATGATTTATGTAGTGCTGGTATTGGATAGGGAATTCAGTAGTAACTGGTAGAGAATTATTTAGTTTGGTTTATTATAGGTTACAAATGTAGCTCATGCTGCAGCCCCAAGACTGGCCAGGTTCAAAATTTAATCACTAGTTTGTTAGGACAGCTGATCTAATTGAAGAAAACAGATAGAATGCTACAATTTGAGCTGATATACTGGGCTAGGTTGGAGTAAGAACTGAAAGGGATCCCTGTTGTTGATCTCTATTTAGTGAACTTAGTTAAAAAAAATGCACATGGACATTTGATTTAGCACAAGATTAGGCTTTACTTAAAATTGAATACTCTGGCAACAATTGTCCAGCCTTGTTAGAATGGCTAGTTGAACGAATTACAAGAGGACAGCTGGTCCCCATGGTTCCATATCCCAGCAAGAGTTAGATATCTTCATGAAAGGAAGGGCAGTTAGCACAAAAAACGCCATTGCTTTCATCATGCAGTATTCTGCTGAAGCACCCAGATTTGTGTTTCACTCCCCAGGTATATTTCTTGAACTGTGGATAGATAATGAAGTCTAAACTCTAGAGGAGCTTGGCATTCAAACTCCAAGTCCTTTTGGATATTAGAGACCCTCTTGAGTATTAGCGTCTCCTTAGTATTAGAGTCTCTTAAGTGCACTTTGTGTAAGACCTTTAACAATTTAGTAGAGATAAGGGGTTTTTATTCTAATTCCTGGCTGGATTTAGATCCACTGGAAATGTCATCCCTCCTAGAAAATGTTATATCGTGAGTCTTTTGTATATTTTTACATATGAACCTTGATATTGAGAGAATTGGGCATAGAAGTCAGTGCATGTGGTTTACGGTGCTCTTGATTTTCTGAGTGGTTCTCCTCTGAAGTCTTTCCAATTAAGACATTTTGTATTGAGCTAAATATCTCAACATTGGAACTATTGTGTTAAATTGTTTAAGGTACAGTGCCTGAAACTGGAATGTGCATGCTGTAATTTTTATTCCTTTTTAATCTATTTTCCCATTTCTACTATACCTGTAACAACTTGCTATCTTCTCGTGAAGGATGCGGAAATGTCAGAATCTCCAATGGATGCCTTCTAAAGCACCTCCTCCGAAACCAGTTAAAGGTAAGTGCTGTCAGTATTCCTATTAACATTGCTCTGCGCTTGTTAATTTGCAATTGGTTCCGCTTCTGCACTTCACAATCTGTAAATTTTACAAAGTTGCACTTGCTACCTAGATAGAAAATCCAGACTTACACATGTAGTTTTTTAGAACACTTGTCCGAACTTGCCAAAGTGCTTTACCTGCTTTGCTGTGAAGAGCAGTGACTGTTGTTATGGTATTCAAGCCTTTAACAAAAACTTTCCCAAACAGAATTTTTATGTGTGTTTAATATGCCCTGTGAAATTTTTACTAATAGGGTAGGAGCCATCTTATTTGTTGCTGATTTATAAAAATGAAGATTTACTGAGAGATAAAGTATATTTGTGTGACAGGTAAAAACCAGTTTTGTTTCCTCTGAACCTGCCTTCCTTTGTAATTTTCTTCTTATTATAGACACTATCCTCCTAGTCCCCTGCTAAATGGTACTGTTAATGTTCACCTAGTGATTTCCCCAGTACCCATAAAATTTTATATTTCTTATAAATAATTTCTTAGTGTTTGAGGTTGTGCAAAGAATATTTAAGTAGGTACTGTGAAGTTAATTCTTCCCATTTTATATCTGTCAGGTCCTAAACTTCATTGGTTTTAAAAAGAAACTGCAGCCAATTAGATTTTAATCCATGTGGCTTTGTACATAGTATTGCATCTTTGGGCGGGGGTGGATATTTTTTAACGCAGGAAGCACTTGAAATTAAACAGATATTTGTGTGTTTGGATTGAATGAAAGATCTTCTGATGCACCTGTACAAAATGCGAATGTAGCAATAAGAGTTTTGTGATAACCCCCCCTCCCCTCCCCTGTTGGTTCACAGAACATAGAACATTACAGCGCAGTACAGGCCCTTCGGCCCTCGATGTTGTGCCAACCAGTGGAACCAATCTAATGACCCTCTAACCTAAACTATTCCAATGCTATCCATATGCCTATCCACAGACCATTTGAATGCTCATGGTTGAGCTCTGTAGTACTGAGCCATATGGAACCCACACTGCGTTGATTTAGCAGCTTATGTTCCCTGGGGTAAATAAAACATTGTTTCCTTATCACAGTCTGAAGAGCACACCTGGAAATTGAAAATTAATGGAAGCTCTATGAGGATAGAGTTGATAATTGGGACTGAAGGTCCCCCATATATAGTAGCCTACTCAGTCCGAAGAATGGCCACTTGAGCAAAGTGGCAAAGGCATGTTTTGGTGATTTAGAATTCTGTCATGGACTCACTGCCTTCGAGAGAGAAAAGAGGTAACTGGATTAAGTTTGATGAGGATTGTATCCTGTTTATTATTTGACTGATGTATTTTAACTTTGGTCCTCAGTAAAGAAAAAGGAAAAGAAAACAAAAGTACAAGAGAAGAAAGAAGTGCCAGCAGTAAAACAGCATCCTGATTCCAGCCATAAAAGCTCTCCCCAGACTGGTTCACAAGGACAAGAGCACACCCAGAAAGTAAACCAGGTTCCTCATCAACACAGTGACCAGCAGATTGAGGAAGGCAGCTCCTCACCGCCTTCTGAAGCCCGGCAACAGGCAGCTATAGTTTCACCTGTCCGGAAACCTAGCAAACAAACCCCTCAACCATCTGACCCCAGCCTGTCTCAGCAGCCAGCACCTCTGCAACTAAAGAAAGAATCAGTCAAACCTGGGTTGAGTGATCCAAAGAAAAAACAGCCACCGCAAACAGATTCAGGTAATCAAATTTGACATGCACTATATCATACACAATACTGCTGTAAGCCTAAGCTCTGTAGTAAGAGTAACATTTTGGTGTAAAGTTACTCTGTCCATCATTTTAAGAAGGCATGGACTGATTTGAAATAAATGCAATTGTTAATGTTGCACGACATTATTTCAAGGTTTTCATCCCAACAAAATGTTTTCTTCCCTTTCACTTGTTCCCCTTCCAGTAGTTGTAGTTGGTTTGCTATCAGTGATAAAGGCGCTCCACAAGGTAAACAGGAACTATTATGATGGGAATTGGAGAGCACCATTCTGATGTAAAAGTGCTGGAAAAGTCCTTAAAAGTTTTGCATTGTAATTGAAGATTTGTTTAAACTGCATTTCTTTGCTGTTTCCTCTGAAGAATCCCCCCACCATGCCACATCATTTGTCTGACAGCAAGATACTTCCTCTGTTTTTTTTGTGCCTTCTGTCTTTTCGTGTTTTGACTCAGTGAATTTGCTGTGTGGTGGTGGGGGGGGGGGGGGGGGGTGTGTGTGTGTGTGTGTGTGTGTGATGCATATTGTTAATTTAAATAATGCTATTATGAGGTGACCCAACCTGTGGTCATCCTTTTTTGCTAAGCTTCAAGGAATGTTTGCATGCCATGCAGGAACTGCGTAGTGCCTTATAGGACACAGCTGAGGTTATTACAAAAATTTTCTGACTTTCAGCACTTTGTTCGCTCAAACCAGGGCCAGGTTATCTTGCATTGCTATAACTGTGCTGCTCCCGTTATTAGAGGCAGCACGATGGCACAGTGGTTAACACTATGGCCTCACAGTGCCAGAGACCCAGGTTTGATTCCTGGCTTGGGTCACTGTCCGTGTGGAGTTTGCACATTCTCCCTGTGTCTGCATGGGTTTCCTCCGGGTGCTCCGGTTTCCTCCCACAGTCCAAAGATGTGCTGGTTATGTGCATTGGCCATGCTAAATTCTCCCTCAGTGTACCTGAACAGGCACCAGGAGTGTGGTGACTAGGGGATTTTCACAGTAACTTCATTGTAGTGTTAATGTAAGCCTACTTGTGACTAATAAATAAACTTTAAGCTTTAACTTTATTGAGTTCAAGGTAAAACTTAGAATTGGGTTTGCATTGTTTCACAGCCAGTTTAGTGTCTAGCACCTGAAATATATGATGCATCTTCCAATTATTTATTTTATTTCCTTTACCTCTTGTTAGGGGGTTCTTAAGTAACATCCAAGAGAGCAGGCAGGCAATCTTTTCCCAGTCTTCATCTCATGTCCCCTTTGATGGTGCTGTGGGGTTTCTTAGCTTTATTTCTACCTCCACCTCCTACCTCCCCACCTTCTTAACACCATCATCTGCCACACCAGGAAATAGATGTACATACGCACTTACCACCTATCAATGGTACAGTGAGCTTGTACACTACCACCTGAAACATATGATGTCTGTTTTCTTCTCTCTCTCCTCCTCCTGTGCACAATTCTACAGGTACTAATTTGGCATCCTATCCAAATGGCACTTTCCCACATTTGATAATCATGGCAGGCTGTTCACTTCTTGGGGGCATCACAGCTTAGGCCTGACTTCAGCTGATATCACATGTTGTATCTGGATGGTAACTGAATGACAGCCAGGAGCATTGTGTGATTTCCATCCCTTTCCTGGAGTACTGAGAGCATTTGTAGAGTCCCAAATGCTGCACTGGCTGACATCAGCACAAACTGGGAGTTGAACCTGTGACCATCTGATCTCTATGACTCAGTTATACACTGTCTTTACTAAAAGTGCTCCATGATGTCTTTTGTTAAAGGTACCACAAAACCCTTGTCCATTTTTAGACCAAAAAAGGGCTGTTGTATCTTCTGCTAGGTAACAAATGTTACTGAATTTGAAGCATTTAGGGGAAAAAAAATACCTCATGCAATTTGAACCTGTTGTCAGTGAAAGGTTCATCTTGGTTTGTCGCTTAATAAAGATCTTTGTTTCCCCAGCACTAGAGCTGAACAAGCAGAAGAAAGCCCCTGCTCGTTTCAATATTCAGTTAAAAACTAAAAAGCCGAAAGAAAAGGTGAGATTTAAACTTTCATCCTAGCTTTTTAATTCTGCCTTACTTAAAGGACAACTCCAGCACATTTTGGTGTATGTGTGTTATCCTGGGTAATTATCATTCTGGTGACATTAAGGATCACGCCACGGTTTTTAATCTTCTGATTGCATTTTCCCAAGATGTTTCTGTAGGCTGCAGACATCAGGTATTCTTTCTATCGTGCTGTTCTGTGTCAGATTAACTGCACAACAGGTATCCTAGAACTTCCCTTCGTGTCAAGCCTAAAAGTGTCTCTTCTGTTCTACCTTTCCTTGGTTAGATTTCACAATTTCAAGTTTTCAGTGTAGAGTATCATGTGTTGAGAGTATATTGTGCCATATTTGTGGCCTCACAATTTTCTGTTTGTTAAAGTTAATACACGTAACCTAGCAGGTCTACAAGTCAGGTATGCCCAAACTGTACACCTGCATTTCCAGTGTGCCCTTGTTTTGCAAAATTTTGACTCAAGAACCTAAAATTGTAAAACCTATTCAGCTACCCACCCATATCCCTTCTAAATTCTCATTTCCACCCCATTTTTAAAAAAATTAAGTTCTAGGCCTGCTACACTCAGGTCCCTGACTAAGGAAGACACTTAGATATTAGTATTGTTCAATGATGACTGTATAGATAATTTCATGTGAAGCCAGTTGTTAATTCTCCTTGGAGTTTCACCCAGTACTACAGCAGAGTCGTCAGTGGCTTGGGGATAGATTTAAAGTGATTGATAGAAAGATTAGAGAAGAGATGTTGGGGGGGGGAAGAACTACTATATGGAACTCACTGCCTGAAAGGGTGGTAGAGGCAAAAGGCATCAACTCATTTAAATGGTGTCTGGATTTGCACGTCAAGTGCTGTAACCTGCAGGGCTATGGACCAAATGTTGGAAAATGGAATTCGGCTGTGTGGCTTGTTTTTTGGTGGGTGCAGATTCGATGGGCCAAGTGGCCTCTTTCTGTGCTGTTAAGTTTCTGTGATTCTGTGGACACTTGAGGGAAAGCATTGGCCTCTTCCTGGTGCCTTCCTTAGCCCATCTCATGTTGCAGAATCTGGGAGTGAAGAGTGTCTAGTTTCAGTGTTGTGATTTTTTTTGTTTCAAGTAGGAAACCTATGTTTTGAAAGGGAAATTATCTCTGCTGACTCATGCAGGTACAGTTCCACTGGGCTGGCAGGCTTTGTTACATTAATAAATGTGCATTTTAGTCCCAGACAGTGAGTGTCGTTCACTGTTTTAGTATAGGGATCATCACAGCCAAGATCTGATTGATTTTCTTTCCACTTGTGTAGCTTGACAGTAGTGAGGCACGTTGTATCACTCCCAACTTATGTCCTAGCTGAAGCCAGTTGACACAGCACTGACTGGGTCTGTATGTTTTAGTACTGCGCTATTAAGTACCTATACCGATGCGGACAGCTGAGGCCAGCTTTGGAGTGTAATGCAGTGTTAGGTGACTTCTTTGTAAGGGCTATTTTTACAAATATGCTCACCCAGGACCAAGGCTTGCCCACTGGAGTAGCATAACAAAAAATTGCAGGGTTTCTCATCATGGTTTTTCTTTGAATAACAGGTGGGAGACTATGGAGACTATGCCTAGAATTTCTCAATATTCTCTCCCAGTGGCCTATCAGAGGTTTCATAAAATTTATTCTGTAATATAATTAATTTTGGCAGACTGAAAAGCCAGCCCTTCTGATTCTCCTGTTGAGTTAAACCTTGTCTTTCTTTCATTACTGGAAAAATGCTGAAGACTTTTCAGGTGCAGGGCACAGAGATGGCCTAAAAAAAATATATATATGTGGTGGAAAGGATTGTGCCATAAGGCCTTCAGTGACTCCTTGTTCATTTGATGGGGATTCAATGTTCTGAAGTCAGGTACAGAGTTACTGAATGCAATTTATGCTCTGGATTGAATTGTGCTTTTCAAGTCCGGTTTCTGCACATTCCAGTTTCAGAGGCAGGGACACCCAAAACATTTGTGTAATCCACGTCTATTTAAGGTAACAGTATGAGTAAGAGATAACTGATATGTCCACAGTCTCTCCTGCCTGAGCTCCTGAGGTTTGAGTTTATTATTAAAGGAACAGGGTGCTATAAATACTTTTACATCTTCCCAATCAGTAAACATAATACTAACATGTTTTTCCTACAGTGGTTTGGTACGGTTGAAGAGACTTATTCCTGGGCTGCTCTTTGTTATACCCACAAATCAATTAACAAGAAAAATGGGGCAGGGTAATTCCAAAGAATTGACACGTAAATTTTAAAATAATGTTCTTCCTTTTATGATGCATCTTTCTGTCAGGACAGGTTTGTTACAGATGCCTACCAGTGCCGCAGTGACAGGCTGCAAGCAAATATGGCTCAGGTTGACTTGCTCTCCGACCTTCCAACCTTCCCTTAGGATTAGTGTCTCCACCACCTTGGCTCAGGTGACATCAGGGACTGTGTGTGTGTGTGAGATGATAGGCATGAACACTTGTCCTACCACTTGACTGGTGCAGCATGTTCGTACAAAACCTCATTAGACTGCCAGGCTGCTTCATGCGAAGTTTTTATTCAGGGAGGACTGAAAAAGAGCAGAATCAAAGCAAGGAGGTTAAGAGAAGAAAACTGAGTCAGAAGAAAGATGAGAACAAGGGACACATCAGAGGAATAAGAAAGACAAACGGCAGAGAAGTGATGAAATATCAACTGAGATAGATATGCAGAGTGGAGAGAGAAAGAAAGAAGGATGTAAATAAGTGAGACACAGGAAAAAGACTAGAAGACAGGGAGAGATGAGTTATTAAACTGCGATTATTCTTTTGCCAGGTGTAAAGCTACTGTAAGTACCAGAATTATTTCTCATATTCATTTTATAGACCCCTTTTTGTTTCCTCTCTCATTAAACAAAGAGTAAATGCTTTTTCCCTTTAGACTTTAATGCAGCCCATAATCCCTTGAATGATAAGGTGTGATGCTTTTCTAGTTCTTTGCCAGTGATGCTTTCTGACCAGTTGATGGGACTAGCGCTGATTTTCACCAACCCCGTCCCAGTCTCTGCTTGTTGTCATCCCCAGTACTGAGACTGAGATTAGGACACCCATGTACAGAAACACTGGTATGGTATCGAGAGGTCTAAAGTTTAGTTTTCCAGGGAATGTGAATGATTACACAGTAAAATCTATCGCTGATCCACCACCTCTGCGACTGGCTGTTGGCTAGTTTGACTTTGAGGCATAAAATCCTGATCATTCCCCTTCTGTATTGGCATGGCAATTATCCTTGGGTTTGTGCCTTGTCTGATGCATGGAGGTGGATTCTACCATGTTGGTTACAGATTTGTGATTACTGAGATGCACACTACCTAATAAGATTAAGTAATGGTGGTGAGCTGATGCCAGGCCATAAACACTGCTGACAAGTGGCAGTGTACCTAGTTGGTGGGTACTGTTCAGTCCTAAAGACTGTTGCAGTTTCGAAAAGCAGTATGATCCACTAATTATTTATTTTGCATGAGAGCCACTAGTCATTCAGTGTTTTGCTTGACGACTTCCCTGTTGAACATTGTGAAAAACTGCATCATCTACTGACGCTATGTGGGTTTGTGCTTGCAGTTCCCCATACCCGTTTAATTCATGCCTCTGACAATTTAGCATTTGGAGACTATGCATTATCTATTGGAAGAGAAAGGAAATATAAAACCATATGGCAATTATATCTATTTAAATAATACTGGGATTTCTCTCCTTTTTTAGAGCGCATAACTGAACTGAAACTAACTTTGGTTAAATCCTATTGCAGAACAGCCTGTGAGTAGAGCAGAGACACTTGGAACAGTAAATTGCCATAGGCTACACACCATCAATCTTGAGGAAAGTTCCCAGTCTTAACATTCAGTGGTACTGGGTTAAATGCACTGAACAGCTTGTCGCTTGTAGGATATGAAGTTACATACCCATAGCTCATCAACTCTGAAGCTCCTGACCTCACCTAAACTACTGTGGTAGACAATAGGCACAAGTGGAACATAATGCACGGACAGTTATCAGGTCTGAATTGTCTAGAGGATGTATATTCAGGTGGATATTCTGTTCTTATGACCATGAAAGTTTTTATCCCAATATTTATTCTAAAACAATCACCTACTGACTGCCGAACTATGAACAAAAACTTTGTACGGTTCTTCCTGGGTCTAGTGCAGTATTACAAATATAGGTTCTCTTTGCTTAGTGTCCACACACCCATCCCAACAATTATGTTTATGTCATAGTTGCTCCCTTAGATGTGCTGTATATTGTAAAACTGAGCTATGCAGACGACAAACTCGATAGCATAATTCCTAATCCATCTTGAGTTAGTTGGTTTGAGGTGCTGAACCTGTGCGGGTGGTCTCACATCTCTTGCCAGGACAGGGAAAATTGACCAGGAGTGGGGAGAAAAATGAAGAGGTCTGATTTAATTTGCTGGACAATAAAATATCTTGTAGGGTGACCCATAATGTTGCAACGTTGCAACAGAAGTTGTATGCTTGTGGAAGTTAATCCTAAATATTGCACACTCATTTAGAAATTTGATTTTGGAAAAGAGTTGCATGAACAGGCCCTGTTTGTATAATTTTTGACAAGTACATTTCAACAATTGCCTTATTGATTTCATGTTTCTTGGTTTTAGGATAAAGTGATTGCTGTCAGCAAGTTGGAACCCAGTACTCTGAACCTGCTCACCCCATTCACAAATGTCAGTTGTGGGAAACAAAAACCATTGGCAGATGGAGTCCACAGGATCAGAGTGGATTTCAAGGTAGAAAGATAAATGCTTGGGCTCCTGATTTGTTGCACAAACTACAGGAAATATGAGCCCTAAGAAAGGGAGGCTGTAATTGAAGTATCTTTAACTTATCTCCCACCCGCTGCTGACCACTTCTCATTCCTCATGGGTAGACATGTCGGCCAGAATTTTCTGGCTGTTCATATCAGTGGGATTCTCTGGTCCCGCTGAAGTGAATGGGAGTTTTGGCTGAGCGCCAAATTCAATGTCCACACTTGCAGCGGTGGCGGGACACGAGTGGCCAGAACTTTCAGGCCGTGCTTTCCTTCTGGTTCTATTTTATGCACTCTGGGTGGGATTTTTGAAGGTGACCTCACCGCGGTGGTACGGGCGCGCCAATCAAACAGCTGTAGACATTGGTGTGATTGGAAGATCCCGCCGATGGCCAATGGTGAGCTGCCTCCACCGCCAGAAAACACGGCATGGGCAAGCTGGAAAACCCTTGCTGTGAAGCTAAGGTAAAGAGCACAGAATGTTGCCAGGGCTGGACAGAGTGAAAGCAAATGAGTTAAACCATTTTTAGTCATCCGTTTAGAGCACCATTCTTTTCTCAGATTCAGGTAGGCAATTATGCACTGGCATTCCATTCCTGTAAGGGGGTTAATGGAACTTTAAAGAGTTGACATTCTCTTCATTTTTTTATTCTACCTCTCGTTCCCACTCCTTCCTGACTACTTCTGATCCATAGCTAGGTTAGTTCTCAAACTGACTCTAGGAATTTTTTATTCATCCATGTGCTGCCTACCCAAGCCCAAGGCTTTAACATAAACTGAACCTATCTCTCTGAAGGCTGATGTGGAGGTGCATTGTGAACTCATATCTGTATTTGTCCCAAAAGTAAGAAATAAAATAAAATCACCAGATTTTTGGATATTCTCACCAGCCACCAGTGTTACTTCAGTGGACGTTTGGCAGAACTTACATTAAAGCAATTTTATCTGATAAGAACATAAACATAAGAACATAAGAAATAGGAGCAGGAGTAGGCCATCTGGCCCTTCGAGCCTGCCCCGCCATTCAATAAGACCATGGCTGATCTGTCGTGGCTCAGTTCCACATTCCCGCCCTCTCCCCATAACCCTTAACCCCCTCTCTTATCAAAAACCCATCAACCCGCGTCTTAAAAACATTTAGCGAGGCAGCCTCCACCACTTCAACGGGCAGAGAATTCCAGAGATTCACCACCCTTTGAGTGAAGAAGTTCTTCCTCAACTCCGTTCTGAACCGCCCCCCCTTTATCTTGAGGCTGTGCCCCCTAGTCCTACTGTCCTTTCTGAGCAGGAAGAGTCTCTCCACCTCTATCCTATCCATCCCATTCATCATCTTATATGTCTCAATGAGATCTCCCCTCATTCTTCTAAACTCTAACGAGTACAAGCCTAGTTTATTCAACCTCTCCTCATAGCTCAACCCCCTCAACTCCAGCATCAGCCTAGTAAACCTCCTCTGCACTCCCTCCAAGGCCAAAATATCCTTGCGTAAGTGCGGCGACCAAAACTGCACACAGTACTCCAGCTGCGGCCTCACCAATGCCCTATATAGCCGCAGCAAGACCTCCCTACTTTTATATTCAATCCCCCTCGCTGTGAAGGCCAGCATCCCATTCGCCTTCCTGACCACCTGCTGCACCTGCAAGCTGGGTTTTTGCGACTCATGCACAAGGACCCCGAGGTCCCTGTGATGCTTCTGGCAAAGTTAAGGTAGCTCATTGTGATAAATTCCTCCTTCTAAGAAAGTCCTCGCTGATTGGAAAAGAGCAGGCCTTGCCTGTTGCAAAATGTTATCCACTTGAAAGTATGATGTTCTTCTCAACTTGCAAATTAGTTCCTCCTGATCGCATGGCATCACATTAGGCTTTGTGTGTGATCAAACCTGCTGCAGAGCATGAACAATAGTCTCCTGTTGGAGAGGCTGTTTGTAATGATGTGATATTCCCAGTAGATATACTATAAGAAACAACGGATTCAAAAAGCTGTTGAGTGCATTTGATACTCAGAAGGGACTGCTGAAGTTAGCAAATATAAGTTAATACCTTCAAGCTGCAACTGAAGCTACTCACCCCTGAGATAAACTGCATTTTGCTGTTTGTTTGCCTTCTGATATTGTTCTATTGATCTTGACAGGAGGACTGCGATGTGGAAAATGTGTGGGAGATGGGTGGACTTAGCATCCTTACCTCTGTACCCATCACTCCCAGGGTGGTCTGCTTCCTCTGTGCCAGCAGTGGACATGTCGAGGTATGGTTTTGCTCTTGAGATCTTGCCCTTGCTCAAGATCAGGTTGACCTCCATTTAATAGCAAGTTGCTTGTTGCATTTGGGGAAACAAATCCCTTTGTTTAAGGACAGCACAATACTTTTGCGATTTAGAGGATTCTGTTCAAAGCTTACTCAATAAAGTAACTTAAACTCTGCCCCACATTGAGCTTGTAGGCATGTTTGAATGTAAGAGCAGAATTTGATTCTAGAAGTTACTGGGAGCATTGGAAAACCAGGAAAAAATTGTGATGAAGCATCAGTGACGTCTCAAAACCTAATGCATGTTGCGTTGATCCTGTTGCAGCAAAATGATCAACTCTGTGGTTGAAGTTCTGCACACAAGCTTCTGGTGATGTTACTGTCTGGGAGAGGGTTTGGTATTCGTGGGCACTTTGCAATGGTCTGAATTGTGATGTGGAAAGTGAATTTTGCTTGGATGCTGACTAATCATGAGGCTTGAACTTTTTCCCCCACATGTGCTGATCAGACATACAGGACCTTCCCTACTGCCAATGGACTGGCTCCAAAACATTTCCAACATGTCTATGAGTAGCCCTGAGGGATAGGAAGATAGAAATAAGAGTTTGTATACACAATACATTTGGCCACGTGTGCATTAGGGATTGTGACACCGTTACAAATTTGACAGACACAAGGGAACAATTATTACTCTTTCAAGAGTGTATAGTTTGCCAATTTGTTTCCCTTTGCATTTTTGTTCGCAGTTTGTTTACTGTCAGGTGTGCTGTGAACCTTTCCACCTCTTCTGCCTGGAGGAGAATGAGCGACCCCTGGAGGAGCAGTGGGAGAACTGGTGTTGTCGACGCTGCAAGTTCTGCCATGTCTGTTGTCGACAGAATAAATCTTCAAAGGTAATGGTACTTGATAGTAAGCTGTGCATGAATATTTCAGATGGGCAGTTGGGTTTGCACTCAACACTGGTGCAAAATTTATATTTGGGCCTGATCCAACAATAATGTGATATGAGCGGAATTGACCACAACTAAAGTATATGGCTGGCAGGATTCTTGTTGCTGTCTGATGTAATCCACATACGTTTTTCCTTTTTCTAATCCCATGTACATGTCAGTGAATAGCAAGAGAGAAATACACGTGTCTTGGGGATAGTTTTTCATAGAATTCTTATTTAAACAATAAACTCAAGGCAGGAAGAAATAAACTTCAGATCCAACCTCAGATCTTCACCTGTGTTCCTCTCTCTCCCCTGAGAGTTTTATAGCAGGAGTTATATGTCTGCAGAGTGGATTAACTCCCGCTAGAGTTTGATGTTACTGTACTTCTGGGAGTACTAACAGTCATTTCTGTCTGCTCCTGGTTGTTGCTTATATTTCTTTGTAAAGATGAATTTTCATCTCTTTCCAACTCCATATTTTGGAGTGTTTAAAGCTGTCAGATTAACAGTGAAAGGAAAGCAGGCTTTCAAAGTTAGTATATGCTATTTTATAAAATTCATACATTTTCTTTCCTTTTTAAGTTACCTGTTTATTTTTTACTGGCCTTGAATGTCCACTGTTTGGAAGGAACAAATGAATTATCTATGTAGCTGGGGTCAGTAATGCAGCTGCTAATGAGGTGAGATTTAAAGGTGTCAGGTGCTAGGATTTTTCTGTTCACTTGGGGAGGTGCTTCTGCCCTGCTCCTTGTCCCTCTGTTGTAGCCCAGTTGAGGATCCGGAGCTGGTGTGGAGGAATGGCACATGCGTATGATGGAATGATTTATATCCTAATGCTCCAAAATGCACTGCATGAATACACTGCCACCACCAGATGGATTTTATTTAAAAAACAGTAATTTAGTTGGATTCTTCATGTTTATCTGTTTTCCTCATTTTTTTGTTTTGATCAGTCTGCTAAAGGGTTCATCCTTTTGCCCCCTGTCAGTTCTGATTAAAGGTGTGCACTTTAAGCTTAGTTGTCTGTTCTTTCATAGGCTGAAGGACTTAGTGTAACATAAGCTTTTTCTGTTCTTTGAATTACTTTTGATAAACTCCAGAGTGAACTCTGCATTGTACAGGTTAAGACAGGATTGAAATTGGAATTGTGTTCAGGAGAATTTCCCCAAGGAAGGGGAAAAAAATCTCAGTGATCTGTTGAAGACTGGTCATCATAGTTTCAGTAAAAGGCAATTTCTTAAAACATTTTCTTCTCCACAGCAGCTTCTTGAGTGTGGCAAGTGCCGAAATAGCTATCACCCAGAGTGCCTGGGACCAAACTACCCAACGAAACCAACCAAGAAAAAGAAAGTCTGGGTAAGGCTTTGTTTTCTTATGCTTAAATTCCACATATTAAAAGGAGGCAATGGCCTGGTGGTATTATCAGTAGATTACTAATACAGAAATTCAACTAATGATCAGGAGACCCAGATTTGAATCCTGCTACGTCAAATGGTTGAATTTGAATTCAATAAAAAAAATCAGGAATTAAAAATCTACTGATGACCTTGAAATTATTGTCGACTGTCAAAAAAAGCCCATCTGGTTCAGTAATGTCCTATTGGGAAGGGAATCTTCTGTTCTTCCCTGATCTGGCCTACATGTGATTCCAGAGCCAGAGCAATGTGGTTGACTCAACTGCCCTCGGGTAACTAGGATGGGCAGTAATTTTTTTTATTGTTTATTAGTGTCACAAGTAGGCTTATATTAACACTGCAATGAAGTTACTGTGAAAATTCCCTAGTCACTGCACTCCGGTGCCTGTTCAGATACACTGAGGGAGAATTTAGCATGGCCAGTCCACCCTTCCAGCATGTCTTTCAGACTGTGGGAGGAAACTGGAACGTCCGGAGGAAACCCACGCCGACATGGGGAAAACATAGAAACTCACAAGCAAGTGACCCAAATGGGAATCAAACCAAGGTCCCTGGTGTTGCGAGACAGCTATGCTAACCGTCGTGCCAGCCTTTATATATGCGGGCCAGCCAGCAGCGCCCATGTCCCATGAATGAATAAAAAAACTAATAGCATCTCTGTTGATCACCCCTGCACCCTTTTAAGAGCATTCTTCCTGTCATTGGAGAACTACTAATGGAAAAAATCAGCATATTGAATAAAATAAAGTGACTATTGGACAATATTACAAAAAATGTTAGTCAAATACACATTGTTATATCAATAATAGTGTAATTGTTAAAACAGAACATTTAGGAACTGTTTAGTCGGTCTGACAGTATCTGTGGAGAGAGAAATGGTTACCGTTTCAAGCTGATGACCTTTCATCAGAACTGAGCTCATCATTTCTGGTATTTCTGTTTTTGTTTCAGATTTTCAGAATTCAGCTATTTTTGAACTACTTCATTACAGAATATGTACTGTAAGAATAATATAGGCTGCTAGTGGAGAAATACTTATTGAGATCTTTAAATCTCTGCATTCCTGTTCCTTTGTGAGGGGAAAAGGTCTCAGCTATGCTTTTCCCATGTTTGCAGATTTGGCATTGTGCTGTTCCTGCTTTGGAGGGGTTGTCTATACAGGAGCAAGTTGAGGCCAAATTTTCCTTTGCAACTGTCAATAAGTTTCCTCCTAATACATGGACAGGACCAAATCTACACCAACGCCAGCATGGTGAAGCAACACATTGGTTCATGCACTATGCTTCTCAATAATAAGCACTCAGGGTGAGCCCCCTGATTTGCTTTGGGGATTCGGGGCAAATGTAGGTGATGTTTTCACTGAAGAAATGAGGTAAAAGGGTGAAGCAACTTATTAATTCTGAATATGCCTGCCTGTCTTTCTTAGGTAAAGAACCAGGTATTTTCATCTTTTACATCTAGCCTGTTTATTGATAGAGGCTGAGAATCAGTAAATGGATTTTAAATGAGTTAAAATTGGCCTAATCCCTCTGAAAGAGTCCTCCATTGTTGGACTGCGCACAGGAAGAGAGACAGGCTACCTCATCCATCATTTACCGTGAATATAACTATATGTATATATTTATTACAATTATGAGGTTTTTGTTACATTTTGAGATTGTGCCTTTAATTTTGGATAAAATGAAGGAGGTCAAATGACCTGTACTGAAGTTTGCCTGACAACATGTCTGGGTGACGGCTGTTAAAGATTAAAAGTCCAGATTGTTTTACAGGGAGGAAGATGCAAACTATTCACACTTGCAGGTAGTGGCAAGGGCAGCTGTGATGCAGACTGAGTCTCCAAGTCCCAGAGAAGTCTTAAAATTATCAGGTGGTAAAAGGGTATACTTAAACTGTCCATTTGACTTCTGGAAAATGATTGAATTTGGGCCTAAAAAAATGAATAATCAGCATTTCTACCTGGAAGCAAGGCCTATGTGAAAACTAGAAATCTGAACTGAAAATAGAAAATGTTTAAAATGCACAACAAGCTGATCAGGATTTGAAAGATGAACCAACATTTTGATTTGCATATTTCATCAGGATAGAATGACATCTGATGAAATTAGCGTCTGAAACATCAGCCTATTTATGTTACTTTAAGGTGGTGGCTGGACTGTCTTTGATTTCCTGTTCTAACTTGAAGCCACCTTAACGTATTCTAATGAAGATCTCCTGTGCTGTAGATCTGTACAAAGTGTGTACGATGCAAGAGTTGTGGAGCCACAACGCCAGGAAAGGGCTGGGATGCACAGTGGTCTCATGATTTTTCTTTATGCCATGAATGTGCAAAGCTCTTTGATAAAGGTAAGTACACAGATGTATTTTGTTCATAGCGTAATTGGTACCTAGGAGTGATTACAAGGCAGCAATTAAGGGGTTCAGGAAATGTCTTAAACTGTGAAGTGCAGATTTTAAAAATATATAATTGCTCACAGTAAGTCAGATGATATGTTATTTCATGAGGATAGGGATGATGTACTTTGTAATGCACAATATATAATTCTGTTCCTGTGTGAAGCTGTACCCTTTCAAGGCTGTCAATTTAAGGCTGACTTTAATTTTCATTCAGGTTAGAACCATGGGCCCAGATTTTATGGCATGTCTTTCCTGATGGGTGCAGTGAGCCATTTAAATCACCAGTTCAGTGGAACTATAATATCCCGCTGGGGGTGAAGGACTGTAAAATGCTGATCATGGTCTTTTTAACAATATGGTTAGAAAGTCTGTTGGGCAGTGTTCACAGGCATTCTGGTTCTTGTATCATTCAGGGTAGAAAGTTTGGTGGTGAAAAATAGCAAGAAAGGGAATCCAACTTTAACACTCTTGATAAGGATTTATTCCTAAACTCCAACCCCCCCTTCCTTCTTGTTGCTATTTATAAGACTCAGGTGAATCCCAAGTTAATGCAAACCAGCTATACCCAATTAAATGCAATAAATAGTCCTGTACATTACCTCTTTGTTTTTTAATTTTTTTTAATGTCGCAAAATTTCACAAGAAATGGATAGGAAATACCTCGTATTAAAAATGAGCTATATAGATAAATGTGCAGGTGACAAGTAGTGTAATAAGACATATGAGTCCTGAAGTTGATTTTCAGATGACAGGAGAAACTTGGTGACATCGTAATGGATACCAGATAGTACCCATAACATGATATATCCTCACATAACCGGTGTTCAGCATTCAAATTTCTACCTGCCAGAGAAAGAGATCCAGCAGTTTGCGAGAGTCTTCCATTGGAGGCATAAGTATTGGCTATGGAATTCCATGCAGGCATGAACTCTTCCCTTCTCCTTCCCTCCTTGTTGATTCGTTTCTGGGGTCTGGTTCAGTGGGTGCTGTTCATTTTTCTATCCTTTGCCCATATGTGGATATCAATAAGACCATAAGACATTGGAGCAGAATTAGGCCACTTGGCCCATTGAGTCTGCTCTGCCATTCAATCATGGCTGATGTGTATTTCATCCCCATTCTCCTGCCTTTTCCCCATAACCTCTGATCCCCTTATTAATCGAGAACATATCTACCTCTGTCTTAAAGACACTCAATGACCTGGCCTCCACAGCCTGCGGCAAAGAGTTCCACAGATTCACCATTTTTTGGCTGAAGAAATTCCTCTTCATCTCTGTTTTAAAGGATCATCCCGTCAGCCTGAGGTTGTGCCCTCTGGTTCTAGGTTTTCCCTACGAGTGGAAACATCCTCTCCATGTCCACTTTATCCAGGCCTCTCAGTACCCTATAAGTTTCAATAAGATTCCCCCTCATCCTTCTAAATTCCAACGAGTACAGACCCAGAGTTCTCAAACCGTTCCTCATACGACAAAATCTTCATTCCAGGGGTCCTTCTTGTGAACCTCCTCTGGACCCTTTCCAAACCAGCAAATCCTTCCTTTACGGGGCCCAAAACTGCTCGCAGTACTCCAAATAGGGTCTGACCAGATCCTAATATGGCCTCTGAAGTACATCCTTGTGAGCTAGCTAGACTATTGCAGGGTAGAGGAATCGTGGGTATGTCTGATCCTACCCTTCCCAGTGAATCAGTCTTGTGTTGGGATGGCGGGGATTTATTTATTTGTTCATGGGATGCAGGCATTGTTGATTGGCCTTGAGAAGGTAGTGATGAGCTACCTTCTTGAACTGCTGCAGTCCACATTAGGATGGGATGGATAGCAAATAAAACACCTCCAGGCCCCTGCTAGTCTAGATGTGTTGTAACCACTTGTTGTGCCACTATGTCTAATGAGCTAACTGCAGAGAGTAAGGATTGAGACCCTCCTGGGCCAATTGCTTAAGGCAGATATTCATTGTCTAAACCATTTGAGCAATTAGGAGGCTTTTGTTGACTTCTATTAAATTGGCATCAGCTTGTGTTATTGTGTTGTGCATTGGTTAAACTGTTATGTGATTATAATGTCACTATTATAAGAATTGTTGTTCATCAGGAGATAACTGTGGCGAGCATTACAGGAGCAGAAAAGCAGAATGGGTATGGCGGGAGAACACTAAGTCTATCCTGTTCATGGTGAAACTGTGTAGCACTATTCACAGGTCCACAGACTTGCCTGTATAATAAATAAATCAAATTTGGATTTAATTACATGGAGCTTATTTAGGGATTTTAAATTTGCCCATGAAAATCCACATTGTAGTTATTGTGTTTGGCCTCAGTCAGTCAGTGGCTTGTGCAGCAACCTGTTCACCTGGCTGATTAGCCTCTGTTATGTATGCTGTACTGCATTTGTATGTATCAAAGTAGATTGGGGAGTAGAGTATCAGCCCACTTTAATAAAATTATATACAAAACATGTGTCAACAGTGCTGAGGTGATCAAGAACGCTGTGAAAGGCCACCAGCTGTGTTGATGTAAATTGTTGTTTATTTTTAGGTAACTTCTGCCCGCTGTGTGACAAGTGTTACGATGATGACGATTATGAGAGCAAGATGATGCAGTGTGGAAAATGTGATCGTTGGGTTCATGCAAAGTGTGAAAGCTTGTCAGGTATTTTTAAATGCAGGATATGTTTTGCATTTGAAATCTGACAGTCCATTAAGGAGATGCTGGCTGACATGTTGTTGCTTGGTTCTCATTTTGTTTGTACAGGCCATCTAGCTTAATTACCTAAAGTATAAATGCATAATCTGCCACTTATCATAAACCTCTTGAATTCCTGTTTAGCTTGTTATTCATGTGACCCTAACCTGCCTAAAATCTGGCCCGTTTAAGGTTACAATCCCTAATATTTTTATTCTAACATAAACAATCTTTCAAATAAATATTTCGTACTTGCTTTCTCATTGCTGTCCAATTTGTTTTACTCTTATCCTGAAGATGTCAGCTTTTGCTGGGGTCTAACAGCTCTTTACTCTTTAAAAAAATTACACTTTCAAAGGGAATAAGTTTTTAAATTCAGAAGTCATGTAATTTATACTTAATCAGGATTAGTTGCATGGGATTATGCCCCAGTGTAGATTTGTGCATGTTTCTTGGTTCTAACTCTCTCTGTCCACTTTTCTGTTCTTCATTCTGTGCAATGCATTGCCTATTCTTGTTGGGTAAGGACTATGGATCCAGAACTGATCGATGGAGTTATGATACAGATCAGCAATGATCTACGTGAATGCTGGAACAGGCTTGAGGAGCTGAATGACCTCCTGTCCCTGGATAGAATTTCTTCTTCAAATATTTAGAGCTGATTTTCTCTCAAGGCGAAGAAGATAATGGTTGTGTTTCAAATTTTCATCAGAGCTCAGCTTACGAAGCTATGATGATTATTACGGGGTGGGGGGGGGGAGGTTTCACAGATGTCACTTGTTTGTTTTGGGAGGGTGGTTCTACCCATCAACGATTTTGCCATTGGATGCTCATCGTGAGCCCGTCAGCCTTGATTGTAGATGAACAGATTGGAATAATTTGGTTGTTAATTTCAATATTGTAGTGGACAGTATAACCTTCCTTGGATGAACAGACCATTCACATTTTATAGCCTGAAAAAGTGAATTCTGTGGCATTGGTGGATGGTACATGCACAGGAACCCGTTTAGTGAGTACTTGTCAGAATTGAATAGATGCTGGGCTTGCATTCAACTTGCAATGCATGTGATCCACCTCACCCTATTCCTTTCTGCTCTGCAGCATTATTATTCTAATGAGAACTTTCCCTTTTTTTGTGAGTGGCTTTCCCATCCCTCGACTCCTTAGGCCTCCAAGGCACAAGCCATGTGTAACAAGATTCAGGGACTTGTCCATTGTGACAGTCCAGCTGATTTTCCCTGCCTCGCATTTGTAATACATGATGGATCTGATTGAATAGAGTCTACTTCATAGATCATAGAAAACCTACAGTGCAGAAAGAGGCATCTGGCCCATTGAGTCTGCACCGACCACAATCCCACCCAGGTCCCAACCCCATATTCCCACACATTTACCCACTAATCCCTCTAACCTACACATCTCAGGACACTAAGGGATGATTTACCACGGCCAATCAACCTAACCCGCACATCCTTGGACTGTGGGAGGAAACCGGAGCATCCAGAGGAAACCCATGCAGACACAAGGAGAATGTGCAGACTCCACACAGACAGAGACCCAAGCTGGGAATCAAACCCAGGTCCCTGGAGCTGTGAAGCAGCAGTGCTAATCACTGTGCTTTCGTACTGCCCGATCATGGATCATAAAATTCCACAGGGCAGAAGGAGGCCGTTTGGCCCATTGAGTCTGCACCAATTACAATCCCACCCAGACCCTATCCGCACAACCCCATCTATGCATTTACCCTGGCTAGTCCTCCCAACACGAAGGGGCAATTAAGCATGGCCAGCACACCTAACCTGCACATCTTTGGACTGTGGGAGGAAACTGGAGCACCCAGAGGAAACCCACACAGTCATGGAGAACATGCAAACTCTACACAGACTATAACCCAAGCCAGGTATTGAACCCGTTTCCCTGGCATTGTGCCACCATGCCACCCCATTCAAGTTAGCGCAGCAAAGCCCCCACTTTGTAGCACTGTGGGTAACTTCAGTATATTGTACCCATTCCCTCACACTGCTGTGTTCTTGTGTACAGAGAGAGATTAAAATCATTACCATGAAAAATATGTTTTCATAAAGACCATTGCATCAAACTCAGAAAATAATGGCTTCCCAGCCATAATATGTTCACTTTTGCTTTTACCTTCTTTCAGATGAGATGTATGAGATCTTGTCAAATCTTCCAGAAAGTGTGGCATACACGTGTATAAATTGTACAGAGCAACATCCTGCAGAATGGCGGCTGGCACTAGGCAAGGAACTTCAAATCTCTTTAAAGCAAGTCCTGACTGCACTGCTAAACTCTAGGACTACAAGTCACTTGTTACGCTACAGACAGGTGAGTGAGCTGCTGCTTCATCATAGCGTCAAAGCATTGTGAAGGTATATATTATATTGTTGGAAATATAGGCATGTGTCCATCATCATGTATTATATTATATTCACATTGTTAAATGTCAACCCATTTATTTTGGGGCATACAAACATGTGGTCTTCATGCAATGACTGCTATTCATAATGTTAAATGTCAGTTATATTGTTAAAACTGGCTCCTTTATTTTAACACCTAAATTACGTATCATCTTAAATGAATCAAGTGAGCTATTCAAAAGATCAGCCTCATTTGCTTGAGGAATACATCAGAATATTTTGAGAAAATTGTTGTATTTCTCCCACCGAGTATTACATAATGTATCCTATATTTTATATAGAGTGAAAGTGCAACATTTGAATAAATTAAGCGCAAGATAGAGTGAATGCTAAAAAAAAGTTTCTTGATAATTCATTTAAAAAGGAAGCCCAACTTAGGCATTTTTTCAAAAGCATATTTTGTGTGTGTCATGAGGTTCTCTGTGCAAAACATCATCATGGAATGAACGTGGTGGACAATTCACCAGCTTCATGATGTTTGGCAAAATTATTTTGTAATGAACAAAGTGTATCGAAGAATCTGAAGTCTGATTGTCCTGTCCCTCCGCCCATCTTGCAGTTTGTTAATTTCTCATTGAAGATACTGATTTGCTGTACACAATTTCACCGATCATCACCATGCTGTCTTTAGGTCAAGCATCCATTTATGGTGCAGATCTAGTCATTGAGTCCCTGTAGATATTTAATGTGGAGGGCATCTGGGTCCACATGCACTTCACAACAGAAATGACTGCATATCATTCAGAGACAGCAATCCAGCTGTGAATTCTTTTTACTCCTGTGTTATGGAGATGCCCAAGACAATTTGTAGTAATTACCCAGCCTCCTGCTGGCTGATGTTAGCATAGATTGGGAATAAAGCCAAGGTCCTTCTTGATCTGTCTTAGCGTTGGCTTAGGTCATTTGGTAGTACTCCTGCTTAGTGAGGTTGAAGTTTGTGTATTCAAAACACCCACTTCAGAAATTGAACACGTGATTTAGACTACACTGGTGAATGTGTCGTGTTTTGGATGAAAGGTTAAACTGAGGCCTTGTCTGCCTGTTCGAATGAATATAAGTTGTTCATGGCACAATTCGATTAAGAGTGCACAGAGCCAGTATTCCTTCCTTGATTAACTGGTCATTTATCTCACTACTGCTTGTGAGATGTTGGTTTTGTGCAATTTTATTTTTGTATTAACTACATTGTAACAGTGATGTTGCAACAAAAATGAATGTCACTAGGATGCTCTGAGGGCATGGAAGGCGAGTTGTACCATTAAACGTTTGATTCTTTGTCCCCGAAGAAATTACCTTGACTCCACTGAGTTTGTTTCAGAATTTACTGGTAGTGATCAGGAGTTTACAGAATGTAATTATGAATGTTGGGCCATATACACAAAACACTGCATCACTGATTTCCTCAAACATCTAACTATGTTGCCTACCTCATGGGAATTGAAATATTACATTGTTTGTGACGCAAGGCTAATTGATTTCACTTCTTTCTTTTTCCCTAAAAAGTAAATCTGGAGCGGCACCATGGCATATTGCTACCTCACAGCGCCAGGGACCCAGGTTCAATTTCGGCCTCGGGTCACTGCCTGGAGTTTGCACGTTCTCCCCGTGTCTGTGTGGGTTTCCTCAGGGTGTTCCGGTTTCCTCCCATAGTCCAAAGATGTGCAGGTTAGATTGATTGGCCATGCTAAATTGACCCTTAGTGTCAAGGGAATTAGCAGGGTAAATATGTGGGGTTATGGAAATAGGGCCTGGGTGGGATTGTAGTCAGTACAGACTCACTGGGCCAATGGCCGCCTCCTGCACTGTAGGGATTCTATGATTCTAAGTAAAATGGTGGTTTTGATGGTATGAAGATTTGCAGAAAATGCACGCTTTGCAATGAGTAATTGGAGAGCAGCAGTCTGAGTTGGAATGTAAGAGCACGAGAGGGGAATTTAACACCTCGATTCTGTTCCTTATTCAGTGACATGGGGAATGACATGTGAATAACTCCATATATCTGCTTTTATTATCATTTACTAGCATTTGATTGGAATTATGAATTTGGATTATGCTGAGGAGTTCACAGTTATTAATGTGGATGAGTACTTTAATTGCCTGAATTAGTTAGCTAGGTTTTAAATGTTCATAAACCCAAAGTTGAGGAGGCAGATGGGAGGTGTGAGAAGTGATGTAGCTGAATCCTAATTTCTCTCTTGCCAGGCAGCCAAACCACCTGATTTAGATCCAGAGACGGAGGAAGCTGTCTCAGCTCGCAGCTCACCAGAAGGTCCTGATCCTCCAGTTCTTATAGAGGTGAACCAGCAGGATGAGCAACCTCTTGATCTGGAAGGTGTAAAGAGGAAGATGGAGCAGGAGAGATACCACTCAGTGGTAAGGTTGCCATTTATTTTGCCCACCTAGATATGCTAGAAATATGTTTTGACTACGGTGTAACCCACAAGGAAAAATCTTAGGCCACCTGTAAGTTCAGCATCATGAAATCTCTGCAGCATGAGTCATTCTCTCCTCTCTGTATATAATTAAAGTATGCTATCTGTTGGCAAATGCTTTGATGTCTGATTATCTACTGTTGTGTGTTCAGCTGGAGTTCAGCGATGACATTGTGAAGATCATCCAAACAGCAATGAATTGCGATGGAGGGCAGCCTGAAAACAAAAAAGCCAATAGCATGGTCAAGGCGTTCTTTATACGGGTAAGTGAAAAAAAGGGGACAGTTTATCTGCAGTTTGCCGTGTCCCTTGTTTTCTCTCGCGTTTAGGTTAATGCTGTGGTATTATAATTGTAAGATACAGTCAGGCTGCGAAAATCCTGTCTCTTAGCAACCGGCAACAACTGTCGAAAGCTAATCACAGCAACTAAATCGTGCTCTCTGTTGCTGAGCAATCAAATGTTCCATCTCAGACTTAATTTTTTTGGCGAGAATATTTCAGCACTTCCTTTAAAAAAAAATTAGATCCAGCCATCCTTCAAAGTTTTAAGTTTTAAAGTTGAAATGTATCATTTATGATTGGATTTTTTTTGGTTCCTGGAGCAGGAAATTTACACACTCTTATCTGTTTGCATGATGCACTGCTCAAACAGGATCACAAGGGGAGAAAAATGGGATGGTGGGGGGGTGTCAATTAAGAGCATAACGTATCTTCACATAATTCTGACACTGCCTTATATTTGAGTTCTGGCACAGCCTTCCATCTCACAGTACTTGTGTTTATTTCCTCTAGCAAATGGAGCGATTCTTCCCATGGTTTCGTGTGAAGGAGTCCAAGTTCTGGGAGCCCAACAAGGTTACCCCAAAGTGAGTATTGTAAATGTGTGGAATTGGTTTTATAAAGAGATTTGAGACTACAGGTATAATCCTTAGCGAACATTTTGGAGTTTTCAGTATTTGTGCCTTTGGAGACAGAGCATGAGATCTGGACAGAAGAATCTCAATTGGACCTGTTAAAAGAGTTTGGGTTCTCAGTTGGGGCAAGAATACAGACTTGAATCTTGATCGGAATATGGATCAATATCTAAATCCAACTTGGGCATATGGGGATGTAAACTTACCAAAAGCTTTATTGGATAATAACTTAAGAGCTGAATTGACACAAAGATATGCCGAAAGGCTAAGATGATGTAGATAGAATGGGAGGAGGCCCATATGATGTATTAACTCCAACACTGATTAGTTGGGCTGAATGGCCTGTTTATGTGCTGTATATTCTATGTACATCAGGGACTGGGGATGACGTAACTGGATCTTATTTGGGCCAGGTACTAGAAGGCAATTGAAATCTGTCTGCTCTGATTGAGTCACACAGACTCAAAATGTTAACTATTTCTCTCTCCATAGATGCTGCTGAGTCTTTCCAGCGTTTCCAGTTTTTATTTGAAATCTGTCTGGGGCAGGAATGCGTGCCTGTATCTTAATATGGGGTAGACTGGGAAATTGTTGTCATAATTGGGCATTTTGTGAACTGATCTGAGTCCTGCATCAGGCTGAGGACTGAAATGGAGGTTGGAATTTCATTCAGACAGGAATGCATTTCTGAATTCCAGAATTCCAGCAAAGGAGATTGGCTAGTCCATGAGAGGCAGGCAGGAATGCAGATTTGAATTGGGTTCAGGAATGCTGATTTCAGTCTAAGACGCTGGATGGTGTGGAATACCGTGATAAATCTTCAAACATTATTTCACTACTGTGTTGGAAACTTTTGCTCAGTTTTAGGAAAATGGAACTTCTTGCTGTTCCTCTGAATATTTAAATTTCTAGCATTTTCTTACCTTTCCGTTTCGTGATGGAAAATGCTTTTTACAGAAGGACTGCAGGTGTTGTCTTATCTACCGTTCACGCCATGCTCTCACTGCAGCAAAGTTGGGGAATTTGGCAACCGGCTGAATCTCCTTTCACTGTGGTGGGATGGGAAATTCCCACCCACTGGCATGAAGGTTGTTTAACGCAGTGCTGTTCTTTATCGCTGTTGTAAATGTGGATATGATTCGTTGGAGTGGAAGAGCGGATCAGAGCATTAGAACACTTGCCTCTGGGTATCCCTATATTTAGCAATACTTTGCAGCATAACAAACCTCCATTGTGTTAGTAATGAGAAAAACAACTTATATGTTGGCCTAATTTCTTGAGCATTCTATTTTTGTGTTTTGCCAAATAATATTTTTCTCAGAACAGCATCCCCCTTCAGAATCTCCAGCCGTAATTTAGTTGTGCTCTTGCCCCATGTAATCTTTATCTGTCCAATATCTAAAAAATTCACAGCATATTGAGTGATGGAACAGAAAACCCTTGTTGCTGTATTTCAGCTTACGAGTTATATCCCATCCTCCTGTGATCTCCCTGGACTTTGGAAGGCAATGGAATAAACACTTTACTAAACTGTGGCTTAGGCTTTAATTGCCTGGCAGATTTATTTAACCGTAATTGGATAAGTGAGCATTAGCAACTATGCTCACAATAGCTGGAAGCTTAACTACCTTCCCTCAAGGTAGTTTTAAATAATGCAAAGCCACTTGTGTTTCACGCATTGAACTCTATTGCACATTATTAACCTTAAATGGTGGGCCTTTCAGTTGTCCACAGTCTTGGGCCTATTTCCTTTCCTATTTCTGTGTAGACTTCCAGACTTAACACTGTACAAAAATGATTAGGAGAGCTGCCAATCAAACCATATTATGTAGCTTAACCCACAAAATGCCTCTACTTGAATGACTTGCCCCCTAATTCAGATATATGATGCAGGAACTATATCTGGCCATATATAAGCATGAGTGGACCAATTATGAGGAAATCTATATACCTGGCCAGTAAAGTGATGTATTGAAAGTTGTCAGTGAAGCTATACTACAGAGTGAATCCACACCTCGGGGAAAATGAAGTGAAGGAAAATGAGGAAATGGGATAAGTCCTCCACAGGTCGTAAACATGGATTCTCCCCAAAAATGGGGCAACACGGTGGCACAGTGGTTAGCACTGCTGCCTCACAGCGCCAGGGACCTGGGTTCGATTCCCAGCTGGGTCACTGCCTGTGCGGAGTCTGCACGTTCTCCCCGTGTCTGTGTGGGTTTCCTTCAAGTGCTTTGGTTTCCTCCCACAGTCTGAAAGACGTGCTAGTTAGTTGTATTAGCCAGGCTGAATTCTCCCTCAGTGTACCCAAACAGGTGCCGGAGTGTGGCGACTAGGGGATTTTCACAGTAACTGTTTTGCAGTATTAATGTAGGCCTACTCATGACAAATAAATAAACTTTAAACAAAGTCTCTCCCCTGAGATTTTCTTTTGTTTTTCAACCTGTATCTGATTATCTGTCCTACCTTCCCAGCTGGACACTCTTACCTTAATGGCCCAACCAGATGACTTCATGCAGACAGAAGAATTCGGTTAAATTCTTCAGTGGAGCATATTTTCTTACTCTCTGTATCCTGCTGTGTTTCAGTAGTGGAATGCTGCCCAATGCTGTGTTGCCACCGTCATCAGATCACAACTATGCTCAGTGGCAAGAGAGGGAGGAGAGCACTCGCACTGAACAGCCAGCACTCACAAAGAAGATCATACCTGCACCACAACCAAAAGGACCTGGAGACCCTGATTCGCCAGTGCCTCTGCCTCCACCACCCCTTGCAATAACAGCAGGTATGATCAAAGTATTAAACCAAACAACTGTGCTGTTTTATCTCTGTGTGAAAAGGGAATGGAGGGATATGGAACAAAGGCGGACAAAGAAGAGAAGTATAAATTAACCACAATCTTGCATGAATTATGAAACAAGCTTAAAAGGCTGAATGACCTCATCCCGTTCCTCTGACTTAAGTGCATGTAGGGGGCTATTCGGTGTTGTTCAGGGATTTTGGCTCTGGACAGTGGGATACCTCGGGCAGCTTATGTCGACATCAGGAATTTCCAGGTTAGAGTGCAAAGTTCAGATTCTGGAAATCTAAAGCAAAAGCTGAAAACTTTGGAGACACTCAGTGAGCCAGGCAATATTTGTGGAGGGCAGAAAAGTCAGTGTTTTGAGCAGAAACCTTTCCTTGGAACTGAAAGCTACAATTTTAAACAGGAACAGAAGAAGGGAAAAGGACCGAAAACACAACAATCACACATATAAGCAAAGAAGTAGATCTGTAAAGTGTATTTATGGGAAATAGTGGATGACTAAACAGCAGAAAAAGTTTTACATAAGATTAAGGAGGCCCGACAGGTGAAAGAAGTAAAAAGCCAACAAAATGATTGTGTGAACAGCTAAAGGAGGTATTGAATGAGGGATAGGAAAGTCGAATGGAAGTCATAAAAAACAGGCAAAGTGAAACAGAGTAAATCTAAGGGTTTAGTAAGGTTTAAAAAGTAGATATGTTTTCTGGTGGAGATTCCCTACAACCCGCTTCTTCCCCCACCATCATCTCCAGAAATACCAAGCACTCTGCCTGAATCGTCAACACCTAGTTGTCGGACAGAAAATGGGATATGGCATAATGGTTGGGAATAAAAGCAAATTCAAAGTGAGAGTGAAAAGTTTAGATGTTGTTCCTCAAACTTCTTACCAAACTCATTGGAATAAAGACATAGATCAGAGTGGAATTGGAGGGGAAGATTGAAGTGACAGGTAACTCAGGGCCACACTTTCAGGCAGAAGGAAGGTGTTTTGCAAAGCTTTGCCCATTCTGTGCATAACCTCCCCAGCACAGAGGATGCTGGCTAGTGGGCAAAAGGTGGTTTACCTGCTTGGACGAAGTTCATGACTCGGATGGAGTGAATGTGTGGTAGCTAAATTTGTCAATGACACCAAGGTAGGTAGAAAAGTAAGCTGTCAAGAAGAAGTAAAGGGATATTGGCAGGTTAATGAGCAGGCAAAATTTGGCAGATGGAATATAACATGGATGAATGTGAACTTGTCCACTTTGGCAGGAAAAGTGGAAAAGCACTGTAGCAGTACAGAGGGATCTGGGTGTCCTGGTACATGAATCACAAAGTTAGTATACAGGTTACAGTAGGTGATTAGCACGGCAAATGGAATGTTGGTGTTTATTGCAAGAGGAATGGAATATAAGGAAGATTTACTGCATCTATGCAGACCCTTTGTGAGATTGCACCTGGTGTACTGTTGTGTGCAGCTTATTTGAAAAATGATATAATGGCCAGAATTTTCCAGCTGTTCATGCTGGCAGAATCCTCTCTTCCGGCCAACAGTGCACTTACTCCACCGGTGTCCCAGTGACATGGGGTGCAGTAAATGGGAAATCCCATCAACAGCAGCGAGACCAGAGATCCTGCTGTTGGGGAGGCCATAAAATCCCCCCCAGTAGCTTTAGAAGCAGTTCAGAGAAAATTCATTTGACCCATTCTTGGGATATGGGGTCAGAGGCCAGAATTTTCCGGCCGTTATTGCTGGTAGGATTCTCTGGTCCTGCAGCAGTGAACGGAGATTTGGCTGAGCATCAAATCCCCCGCCCTTGCTTACAGCAACAGCAGGGTATGAACGGCCAGAAAATCCGGGCCAAAAGGTTTTACAACATAAAAGGATGCCATTCAGGGGTTGCCTTTTGAAGTAACGTTAAATATGTTAGGCCCACACCCATTGGAGTTTAGCAAAATGAGTGGTGATTGTTACAATCCAGGTCAGAAATGTCCAGGTGTTTTATGAAGTCAGCCTATTCCATAAGTTTTGCACTTTGAATTTGGCGTGGGTAAGCATAAGATGTTTCACTTCAGGTATGATTCAGATGACTCACTAGGGAGCTATATCAAACAAAGTTTAATTAAGAATATAGTTAACACATAGAAAATTAGCAAAAACCTTTACCAATTATAAACAAGAAGAAAAACCCACCATGATATTGTATAAATGTTAACAACTAAAGATGTTCCAACACGACAAACCTCCTTATAAACACCTGTCTCAGATTTAGCATAGAAAATAAGAATGCTCATGTAATGCTGCAACTTAGTCCTTTGGGTGGAGAATTAGAACTCCGACTTCCCAACCATGTAACTTCCAGCAGACCTCGAGATAGAGTCACTGTTAGCCTTTAGCTTTTAGTCAGCAAGCCACTTTAAGAGACAGAGGCAATGATTGCCTCTAGTTACTCGCTGGCAAATCAACAATAGCAGAATTTTCACTCCAGTGAGGGGCAAGAAAGACTAGTCCAAACAGCTTCTAACTAACCAGCAACAAAACTGGAAATGAAAGAACTGTTGGGAGAGAAAAAAAACTGTCACCTGACCTGTCAATCAGTCTTCCCACAACACTTCGAAAAGGTCATAAAGCTGCAGAGAGTGCACCAGGCCCAGATTAAAAATAAACAAAACCCCATTTAAACCCTGTAAGCAGCAGTAAAAGATGTCACTACCAACCTCACAGTGCCAGAAACAAAAAAAAACAAGCATACTTTCAAACTCCAGAGAACATGATACCCGAAAGAACCCCCCCCCCCAACCCCGCAAGAGAACATGATTAAAAATACATTTCTTGAAGGCAGAGCTGTGTCACATGATCTTATTGAAACATATAAGATTCTGAGGGGGCTTGATAGGGTGAACACCCAGAGGATGTTTCCTCTTGAGGGGGAGACAAACTAGGGGACATAGTTTAAAAGAGCACTTAGTGTGCGGAACTCTATTTCTCAAAGGTAGTGGAAGCTGAGTTTATTCAAGGCTGAGTTAGATAAATTTTTGTTAGGCAAGGTTGTCAAGAATTAAGGAGGAACAGGCGGGGAAGTGAAGCTGAGACCTCAAACAGATAAGCTGTGTTGGGACAGGCTTGAAAAGTCTACTCCTGTTTCTATGTTCTTATATTATCTTTTGCTAGATTGTCAACTAAAAGGCTGTGATTTTGGATTCATGAGATACAATGCTAATTTTTTTATAAGGCACAAAGGAATTTTTAAAACCTCCCCCCCCTTCAGTTTGGTAGCAAGAAGTGGCATTTATGGTCGAGTGGTGCCTCCACCCCAATTAAGTCCACGAAGGAAAGATATGTAGATGGTCTCCTCACTACGTTGCCAACTGAGGCCCTTCTGTGGGAAATTAACGTCCACTGTAGGATCTCATTCTGCCCCCATTAAAGTTTTTTTTTATCAGTCACAAGTAAGGCTTACATTAACACTACAATGAAGTTACTATGAAATTCCCTTTGTCACCATAGTCCGGTGCCTGTTTGGTCAGTGCACCTAACCAGCATGTCTTTTGGACTGTGGGAGGAAACCAGAGCACCCGGAGGAAATCCATGCAGATGTCGGGAGAATATGCAAACTCCACACAGACAGTGACCCAAACCAGGAATTGAACCTGGGTCCCTGGCGCTATGAAGCAGCAGTGCTAACCACCATGCCACCCACTGTGCTAACGTGCCGCCCATTGGCATTAACCCAACAGTGTGCTCATCATGTAGGATGCATGACAAACATACTTGTGCTTGTTGACTCCCAGGGATTCCCTCATTCAAAGGTACTCACTACCTGATTGAGAGACACAGCTTCAGGAGTGGGAGAGGCTGATAGCTATCTTGCTATTGACCCCACCCAGTCCACCTTCTCTCCTGTCACTTACTTGCTCACTGTCAGTCACCTGGGGCCTGGGATGCACTGACGATACTGAGCTTTGAGTGGGCTCCTTACCAGCAGCAGCTCCCACCCCCTCAGTGGCGTTGCCGTTCAGTAGAGCTGCCAGCCCCTGACTGATCAGCAGCTCTCAGCAAACAAGGCAGTTGCCCCCTGGGTCCTTGATCTTGGAGAAGTTCACCACTGTCTAGTTAAGTGTCAGTGGCACTTGATGCTGCCCTGACGCTGGGCTCTCACTGACTTTGCATTAAATACTGCCCATGTTGCGTAACTAAGACACTGTGGGCTATATCTGTAGTACATGCTAGTCATCTAGTGGTATAATATGGTATTGCATTTTTCAGATGGATCTGCAACTAGAAATAGAAACAGGAAAGGCTGGAAATACTGAGCAGATCTGCAGCATCTGTGAAGAAAAGTAGAGTTAATGTTTCAGTCCAATAAAGTTTTGCCAGAACTGTGAATGGAGATCTTGAAGATTGCACAATAGGACTAATTTCCTAATTTCTCAAATCGCAAGGTCCTGGGTGGAGCCTGATCTTTGAGCAGACATCAGAAATCCTGCAACAATCTCATAGCTTTGTGTCGTTGATTTCAATGGGCATACGTTTGTGTGAATTGTACCTATAATTTCCTAGTGCACATTTGCCGTGAGGCCTTAATTTGGGTACATGTGTTTGCAAAATCAGTCCTAATGTCTTCAGCATACTCACTTCCTAAGCAATGTTGAAAGAACAGCCAACATGGTCAGTAACATTAGCTACAGACAGAATCAAATTAAGCAGGTTATGACCAAGTCTCAGTTTGTTTCCGATTATAAAACCATTTGTACTTGTTGGAGTTTAGAAGAATGGGGGGAGATCTCATTGAGACGTATAAGATGATGAATGGGATGGATAGGATAGAGGTGGAGAGACTCTTCCCGCTCAAAAAAGACAGTAGGACTAGGGGGCACAGCCTCAAGATAAGGGTGGGGGGGGGGGGGGGGGGGCGGTTTAGAACGGAGTTGAGGAGGAACTTCTTCACTCAAAGGGTGGTGAATCTCTGGAATTCTCTGCCCGTTGAAGTGGTGGAGGCTGCCTCGCTAAATATTTTTAAGACGCGGGTTGATGGGTTTTTGATAAGAGAGGGGATTAAGGGTTATGGGGAGAGGGCGGGAAAGTGGAACTGAGCCACGACAGATCAGCCATGATCTTATTGAATGGCGGGGCAGGCTTGAAGGGCTAGATGGCCTACTCCTGCTCCTATTTCTTATGTTCTTATGTTCTTAAAGCTGCAAATAAGTTGTTCTGTTCATGCTAGTGTAACTAATCTGTTAATAGTAGATTGGTGAGATTATGACTGACCCAATTCAAATGACAAAATCACCTGTAATTTGTTTCCAAGTTTACACTGTGATGTATGAGGTTATTCTATTCCACATCTGCAGGAAAATATACTGTAGGCAGAAGTATAGCTAGTGTAAGTGCTGGAACCAGCACTGTTTTGAGTCTGGGAATAACCTTTGTCTCTACACTCGGCTTGGACGGTGTTTATGGATATTGAGCACATTGACATCATGTGGCTGCGCATCAATATTGATGAATAATGCGTGAAGTTTAACTGTAACTGTAAATCTTCTAAACAGCACAGCTTGGAGACAAATAATTTCTTTATTTGGAAATTCCCACCTGTTAATCCTGTCCAAATCATAGGGAAATATTAAACTTCATTCCGAAATAACTACCTTCCAGCAGCATTTCTTTCCTCTGATAGAAATACACAAAATTGCATTGTTTTGCATGTAAGTCATAAAACAGTGATGGGATTCTCTTTCTCTTCGCTCTCTATTTCTCAAACACCTACAAGAAGTTGCAGTTTGCTTGTGGCTTTGATCAATTCTGCTTGTGAATCCTTGTGCTTACTATTGCAGGAATTGATGTCTGTGGTGGGTGAGGCAGTTGGTCCAGTAGCCTTACAGCACAGAAGGAGACCATTCAGCCCATCATATCTCTGCTGGCTCTTTGAAAAAGCTATACAATTAGTCCCACTCGGCCTGTTCCTCCTTATAGCCCTGCAAACATGTTACTATTATGTTTGAAAGTTATTATTGAAACTGCTTCAACCATCCTTTCAGATGAGCTGCGTAAAACAAAACTCAAGTGCCCCCTGGTTCTTTTGGAGTTGCTCGTTCTATTGTCGTTCTCCTATGAGCTGGCCTTAACATCCTTCCTGAAGTCTGTTGTGTAGAATTGACTCCTGCTGGAAGCTAATCGGGGATTTATCATTCCCCAAACTAACCACTCATGCAGCCTTTTTCAGTGAGATCACCAACTTAATCCTAGCATGTTCCAAGAACCCACAGCAATGGAAACTGGATTAAACCCCTGCAGCTTTCACTCCAAATGAGTTTTGTCCCACCACACTGAACTGGATTCAGTTTTTGCATTCCAGAACAGAATGTACCAACACCCGTGCACACCGAACACCTATTCTCCCAGCAAAATGTGTTCAGTTATACCTCATGGAAGCACATTTATGATTAATTTCTGCAGAATACTGCAATACATCCAAACATAGGAATTAGGAGTAGGCCATTCAGCCCCTCAAGCCTGCTCTGCCATTTGATGTGATCATGGCTTATCTGGATGTGGCCTCTATTCCCGCTCCCCCCCCCCCCCCCCCATATCTTTTGGTTCCCTTGTCAATCAAGAATCTATCTGCCTCAGCCTTAAAAATATTAAATGACCCTACCTTCACAGCTCTGTGGGGAAGAGAAATTTTACAGACTAATGACTCCTTGAGAGAAGAAAGTTCTCCTCAAATTTTAAATGGGAGATCCCTTATCTTTAAACTGTGTCCCATCATTCTAGCGCGATCTTACTGGCTGTTCACACCACAATCCCGCTGCAGCAAGTTCAGAGAATTTGGCGCCTAGCCAAAATCTCCATTCAGTGCAGCAGGATGGGAAAATCCCTCCAGTGTGAATGGCTGTAACATTGCGGCCTTAGTCTCCTATAATCAGAAACATCTTTCCAGCATCTGTCAGGTCCATTCAGGATCTTGTATGTTTCAGTGAGCTCGCCTCTCATTCTTCTAAACTTCAGTGGGTACAGGCCCAACCTGTTGAATCTTTTCTTGTAAGGCAATCCCTTTATCCGAATGTTTTGCTCTGTTCAATTAGAACTGCTCAGTACTTAATGTGAAACTCTTGGAATTGTTAGTCAGAAACAGTAACTATTACTCATGAGCAATGCTACAAATGCAAATAACGGATTGACATCAATTTGTCTTTTTTTATAAGGCTCTGACAGAAGCCGAGAGGACAGTCCTGATATCGACCCTCCTCCTGATGTGGAAGACAACAGGCAGTGTGTGCTTTGCCTGAAATATGGAGATGACAACAGAAACGTGAGTATCTGTTTGTCATTTATCTCCAAAGCAGTCCTTAAAACACACTAGTTGTAAATGTTTTGCTATTAATTTTTGTGTGTGTGAAAAAACAGCAGCATTCTTTCAGTCAAGGCTTAAGAGCTTGTAACTGTGATTGATTTATTTGATGTTGTCTCACCTGTCTTTGTTATGGGAAGCGAACTAAAGTGTCACGTCTAAATGCAAGGTTCCATGTTTTGCAGGTATTGTTGGGACGAGCTCTGAGTTGATTCTCTAGTCATTCAATTTAAAGTCAGGAATTACTTACAATTTTTTTGTTAAAACTATTGTTTAGTTTGGAGTGTAAATTAAAACTGGTTAATTGGTATGTATGATTGTAAGTGCACAGTTCTAAAGCAGCTAACTGCTGCTCCATTCATTATTGCACCTTCCAACTGGATCCAGAAAGCAATCAGCCTTGTTTGCGGCATATAAGTTCCAGCTAATGACCAGCACTATTGTCATATCCACCACCATCAACATCATTAGGCTAGCATTCAACAGAAGCTCACTGGACCAGCTATGTCCAAATGGTGGCAACAAGGGTAGAAACTGGTCATTTTGTAGCATGTGGCTCACCACCTATACCATCAAGAGTTTCCCCACCATTAACAGGGCTGAAGTCATGAGGGTGAAACCCAACACTTGCTGTTCTCCTAGATGGATGAAGCCACAACAATACTTGAAGTTCAGTACCTTCCAAGACAAAGCGGTTTACTTGATGGGCATTTCTGAAACTGGATTTAATATTACTAGCATAATGTATGTACTAAAAGGTGCACTGCGCACTCGCCATTGACAATATTCCCTCTTTTGTGACCTCCACTACAAAGAATGACACCTCTAGATTCCCCTTTATCCTGATTGCATGTATGTTGCTGCATTGCCACTGGATCAGTATCTCATTTAACAACACCACGAGGACAATGGAAATTTGGGTCAGAAGTCTATTACCTCCACCTCCTCAGATTAGCTAGGTGCAGCCAATAAATGTGGCATCACCAGACTTGCCCAAATTGGGAGAACTAACAAAAAGAAAGGTAAAATAAAAAGTATTTATTTTCCTCCTTGAATAAAAGTAAGTTGGCAGGGTGTGTTCATAGAATCCCTACAGTGCAGAAGGAGGCTATTTGGCACATCAAATCTGCAACAACACGCTCTGACAGAACATTACCCGGGCCCTTTCCCCACACTTTATCCACAATAGTTAGCACTGTTGCCTCTCAGCACCAGGGACCTGAGTTTGATCCCTGGCTTGGGTCACTGTCTGTGTGGAGCTTGCATGTTCTCCCCGTGTCTGTGTGGGTTTCCTCCGGGTGCTTTGGTTTCCTCCCACAGTCTGAAAGACGTGCTGGTTAGGTGCATTGGCCTTGCTAAATTCTCCTTCAGTGCACCCAAACAGACGCTGGAGTGTGGCGACTAGAGGATTTGCATAGTAACTTCATTGCAGTGTTAATGTAAGTCGACTTGTGACACTAATATATAAACTTGAAACTATCCCCGTAACTCTATACATGTACCATGGATAATCCAGCTAACCTACACATCTGGGGATGCTAAGGGGCAAATTGGCACAGCCAATCCACATAACTTGCACATCTTTGGACTGTGGGAGGAAACCACTGCATTCAGAGGAAACCCATGCAGACACGGGGAGAATGTGCAAACTCTACAGAGGCAGTGACACAAGGCCAGAATTGAACCCGGATTCCTGGCGCTGTGAGGCTGCAGTGCTAACCACTGTGCCACCTACGAAATTGTTTTGCAAAATATTTGCAAAATCTTTTTTGCTGGATCCTGGAAGTTGTTCAGACTACCGTCTGTTTACAGACTTGCCAAAGCTAGCTGAAGAAAACAAGTTTTTTAGTACACCCATTAGCTGCTAACTATGGGGACATTAGCGTAGATTTCTGAATGATTTCATAGAATCTGTCTTAAAACCAGTTATTGATAGAATTGTTGGATCTTTCTAGGATGCTGGACGACTTCTGTACATTGGTCAGAATGAGTGGACACACATAAACTGTGCCTTGTGGTCAGCAGAAGTCTTTGAGGATGACGATGGCTCGTTGAAGAATGTGCACATGGCTGTAATCAGAGGAAAACAACTGGTAAGCAATTGGGGTTCGCAGTCCTAAACTGACCAAAAGTTATGGGGAGGCGATGACCTAGTGGTATTATTGCTAGATTACTCATCCAGAAACTCAGCTGGGGAGCCGGGTTCAAATCCTGCCACGGTAGATGATGGAATTTGAATTCAATAAAAAAAATCTGAAATTAAGAATCTACTGATGATCATGAAACCATTGTCGATTGTTGGAAAAACCCATCTGGCTCCCTTATGTCCTTTGGAGAAGGAAATCTGCTGTCCTTACCTGGTCTGGCCTACATGTGACTCCAGAGCCACCGCAACGTGCTTGACTCTCAACTGCCCTCCAGGAGCAACTAGGGATGGGCAATAAATGCTGCCCGGCCAGCGACGCTCATGTCCCATGGATGAATAAAAAAAAAACAGAAAAAGAGGTTTTTTTTCAGTACTGGGGTGGGAGTGTCTGCTCTGTTTCTGGATGAAGTACAGAGAATATACAAATAATCAGTATGTCTAACCTGATCAATAAGTGGCAGTGATGTATGAGTGGAGCCCATTCTATTGGTGAGAATTTCAAGGCATGAGGATGACCTCATTGAAACTTAGAACATTCCTACATGGTGTGACAGGGTGGATGTAAAGTAAAGTTTATTTGTTAGTCACAAGTAGGCTTACATCAACACTGCAGTGTTGCTGCAAAGTTAGTGAAAATTCCCTAGTTGCAACAATGTGGTGCCTGATCAGGAACATTGAGGGAGAACTTAGCATGGCCAATGCACCTAACTGTGGGAGGAACTGTTGGAGCCCCCAGAAGAAACCACACAGACACAGGGAGAACGTGCAGTCTGCATACTGACAGTGACCCAAGCTGGGAATCGAATCCAGGTCACTGGCGCTGTGAGACAGCAGTGCTAATCACTGTGCCATCGTGCTGTTTATGTAGGTAAGGTGAAAGCAAAAATAAAAGCAAAGTATCATGGATTCCAAAGCTGCAACAAAAACAGAAAATGCTGGAGAATCTCAGCAAGTCTGACAGCATCTGTGGGGAGAGAATAGAGCCAACATTTCGAGTCTAGATGACCTTTCGTCAGCTGAGAGCAAAGAGAATCAATAGAGATTTATACTATGAGGGTAAGGTGAGGTGCTTCCCCTGCCTGGTGAATGTATTGCGGAACAGTGGCAGAGTGGCATATTAGCTTCACAGCGCTAGGGACCTGAGTTCAGTTCTCAACTTGGGTCATTGTGGAGTCTGCATGTACTCCCCTGTTTATGTGGTTTTCCTTCGCATGTTTCAGTTTCCCCCCCCCACCATAGTTCAAAAGATATGCTAGTTAGGTGCAGTGACCATGCTAAATTCTCCCTCAGTGTACTGAACAGGTGCCAGAGTGTGGTGACTAGGGGATTTTTCAGTTACTTCATTGCAGTGTTATTGTAAGCCTACTTGTGACACTAATAAAATGAACTTAAAAACCAGAATAAGGAGGAGGTAATTTAAGACTCAGATGAGAAGGATTTTCTTCACATGGAGGTTGGTGAATCTTAGGGCTTCTCTTCCCCAGACAACTGTGAATCTCAATCAGTGGGCATATTCAAGACTGAAATCGATAGAATTCTGGAGACTAATGACATCAAGGGATACAGAGACCAGCTATGATCTGGCTGAATGGTGTAGCAGAATCGACAGGCTGAATGGCCCATTCCTGTTCCTATGTTGCTAATATTTTTCATACGTTTGCGTCTTATAATAAGCATTAAATTTGTTTTAAAATGATTTATTTTGCTATTTTTCAGTAGCTTTCCGTATTGATCGTTTGTGTAATCTGACACTGACATAATTATCACTATTATATCAATGGCGGAAATATGGAAGGAAACAAAAATAAGATTGTAAAATATAACCTGTACAGTGAAGTATAAATTACTACAGGGAATGAAATGGATGTTTTGTGTAAGGAATTTAGAGGTCATGTGTTAAGTGCCACATGAGAGACTTGGGAATATTGAAAATAACCTAGCTGCATTGATAGATACATGTACAGAGAGTAGTAAGGAGTGAGAATGGGTTAAATGGGTGTTTTGAGATTAAAATGTTGAGTGTAGTGTCCCAGAGGTGGATACTAGAACCTTACTTTTGATTCAGATAAATGCTGTGGATTTTGGTACACAAAGAATGATACAGAAATTTGCTGACGATACAATATTAGGGAGCATGTCAGGTTATAAATAAGAATGAAGGAGGATCTCAGCAGTTTAGCAGTTTGGAGAGATAGGGTTGAATGCAGAGAGACGTGAAGAAATGCATTCTGGGTTAATGAATAGTGAAAGAACAAATGCCCCACATGAAGGCTCTTAGAAAGGAACGTACAGTCCAAAGATGTGCGGGTAAGGTTGATTGGCCATGCTAAATTGTCCCTTAGTGTCCCAGGATGCATAGGTTAGAGGGATTAGCAGGGTAAATGTGTGGGGGTGCAGGGAGAGGGTCTGGGTGGGACTGTTGTCGGTGTGGACTCGAAGGGCCGAATGGCCTCCTTTTGCACTGTTGGGATTCTGTACAGGGGGAAACCTTGGGGGTGCAGATATGTAGATGTTTAAAGATGGGGCTGCAGTTTAAAAGACTGTAAAAAATGACATTCAGTTCTGGGTATTATTCATTTAATTTAAAACAAAAAAATGTTGTTGGATTCCTAAGTTGGTTACATCACAGTTTAAATATTATGCGTTGTTCCAGCTACCCCCTCCCCTCGAGAAGAATATTAGACAAGGAAAGGATCTATAAGCATGTTTCTGAAGTACAGGACTGAAAAGTTATAGGCCAAAATGTTACCACCGTTCACGCCAGCAGGATTTTCCCATTCTGCTCCAGTGAACGGAGATTTGGCTGGGTACTAATAGCAACATTCCAACTTACAGAAGGATAAAGAACGAAAGATGCTGTCCACCAGTTGATGATCAGTAGTAAGAGGAAATAGATTTAGAATTATTACTGAACTATAGATTCAGTAAAAAACGTATTTATTTAATATAATCAGACCAAATACTCCAGTTCTGGCATGTAACTCACTTTTACTCCTTGGTTAGATTCAATTCCAGAAAAAAATTCATTTCTGGAGAGAGCGTTTTGAAAGATATTGACCTGATGCTTCCGCCTAGTGTTACAACTGCAGGCTGTGGGAGCAGTTTGAAGTGAGGCAATAAAGAAGAGTATCATATTTCTGTCTCAAGTAGATTCTTTCTTAATGAGAATTGATAGCTATTAACTATGCTAGTAACAACACTGAACTTGTTAACTTCCAGTTAAGTCATCCATGTTCCCATGATTGAATTCCAGATAGTACTTCATTCTTGGATATGAATCATTCTTGACATAAACTTTCCCCACAAGAAACACTGTTGACGTGGAGCCGACACGCTCCATATCAACCCACCCTGCAGCAATAAACCATGTTGGGACTCATTAACGAGTGGTAAGGAAGACTTAAATCTTCCCCTGAAGCTGGCAGCTCCCGCAGTCCCAGCAGCACTAGGAATGTGTCAGTTGTGGTACTGGGACTACAGGTCCCCGGATGTGGGGAAGAAGTTAAAAGCAATATAACATTGTTACATAGGCGGAATTTGAATTAACCATACTCTGGTGTACTTTATCGTAACAAACTACCTAGGTAGGGTTGACTTTATAGAAATAAATAATGCAATCTAAGTTTCCTGTTTTATAGGTAATGGTTATTCATCCTGTATTTTTTTCCTAGCGCTGTGAATGTTGTCAGAAGGCTGGGGCTACAGTTGGCTGCTGTCTTACATCCTGTCAGAGCAACTATCACTTCATGTGCGCTCGGGCAAAGAACTGCGTTTTCTTGGATGACAAGAAGGTGTACTGCCAGCGGCACAAAGATTTAGTCAAAGGAGAGGTAGGTTCAAGAGATTGGAGCTATTTCTCAATTACTGTGACTAGCAACTAAAGTTCCCACTGGTAATTCAGGTTCAAAAGCTCGGTGCCACAAATTCAGAAGAAAATACAGTTGTCAACAAAACTGACCAAAGTGTCTCTGAAATATTGTTTTTCTTCACATACAGTAGGAAGCTACTCTGTTAAGTGATTAGTTTTCTAGTTACAAAATTTATAGTACAACTTTTCCAAATCCTCTTCATTAAATGGAGAAGTAAATGTTGAAGGGTTTGCAGGTTCTTAATCAGTCCTGATGCACCATGTAATGTTCTTTTACAGACTGTTGCTGAGGATGGGTTTGAGGTTTTACGAAGGGTTTTTGTCGACTTTGAGGACATCACTTTAAGAAGGAAGTTTCTGACAGGCCTTGAACCAGAGAGTATCCACATGATGATTGGTGAGTACAACAACAGCTTTTGTTTATATAACATCTTTAGTAGAGTTTAAAAAAATCCAACCATGCTTCACAGGAGTGATTATCGAACAAAATTTTACACAGTTCCACATGCAGAGATATTAAGACAGGTAATCAAAAATTTGATCAAGTGCGTAGGTTTTTAAGTGGGTAGAAAAGTTTATATGAGGAGACTTGATGGTGCAATGTCATGTGTTACTTATTCTCCAAGATTGCCCAGGTTGAAAAGAGAGCTCCTTGCAGTGGTCTTAGATTCTTCACAGGGCAGCACCGTGGACCTGGGTTCGATTCCCAGCTTGGGTCACTGCCTGTATGGAGTCTACAAATTCTCCCTAATCTGCATGGGTTTCCTCTGGGTGCACTGGTTTCCTCCCACAGTCTGAAAGATGAGCTGGTTAGGTGCATTGACCATATTAAATTCTCCCTCAGTGTACCCGAACAGGCGCCGGAGTGTGGCAACTATTTTCGCAGTAACTTTATGCAGTGTTAATGTAAGCATACTTGTGACACTAGTAAATAAAGCTTAAAAAAACTTTTAAAAAACTTTAAAATACTTAAACTTAATTGAATAACATTTGTAAATGTACAACAATTCACTCCCATTGCATTTCAAAATGAAGTTCACGCAGCTTTGATGAATCTCTATCTCCCACTGTGCAAGTTTACCCATGGCTTTTCCTATTGGTGGGCAGCGTTAATTGACTGGTGCATTCTAACAGGGTAAAAGTTTGTGCTTCCATGAGCCTCCTTCCACTGCTTGCAACATGTGAACTCCTGCAGTATATTTTAGGCCCTATCCTGCCTGGATTTGCAGGAACATACTGGAACATTCTCAACCTATGGCACCCTGCTTGTGGGCTTTGATCCTTCATGAGCATGGGTGGCTTGTACATGTTGGACTGAACGACCTGTTCCTATTCTGTACATTCTGCATAGTTACTACTTGGGAATTTCAGGTATTTACATACTCTTAATCTGCCTCATTTAGTTTTTTTACATTGGATTCAGTAATGTCTGGAATGCATCTGGGATTGAGTTCCTTCACTACGGTGTAATGACAATGTTTTCAGCTAAAATGTTTCTTCATAAAGGTGTTTTCTTTTAATATTGTTTTTAATCTAGGATCTATGACAATAGACTGTTTGGGGATACTCAATGATCTCTCTGACTGTGAAGCCAAGTTGTTTCCTATCGGCTATCAGTAAGTTTCCATTCTGTCGCTGTGAAAATGGTTGCATGTGATTGAGCAGACCGGAAATTGTGCTGTTTGCTATTGTTGATACTCCTGTTCCTGATTTCAGGATCAGTTCATTATTATAATTAAAAATTAGAAGTTCACAGCATTTGAAAATGGAGTCAGATTGATGTTTTATGTGGATATGTTGACCATTTTCTGTTCCTCTTTAAGATTTTTAATTTTATCTAATTTAACATCCCAATAACAAGACATAAACATTTGAACTGAGATTAATTCTATTAAACTTTAATTAGTGAGGCATAACATTTTTGCATTATTTATATTTCTTCATAAAATTAGGACATTTACCAGCTACGGATACAGTGTTACCAAGTGGGTGATCTTACAATGATTGGGAGGCAGTACATGCTGGAAGAGTGGGTCACAGTCAGTGCTAAGTGCTACTGCATTGTATCCCCAAGTCTCTGACGCACAGTCCCAATAGGGGTCTTAACCACTGAGCAATGTTGCCAAATTACCCTCAACTCTGCTTAATTCTGTAAGCCTTAGCTCTTCCTGTGGAATGTTCAGTCTGCCCTATAAAATCTGAGTTACGGTAGAATGGAAACATAGAAAATAGGAGCAGGAGTAGGCTATTCGGCCTTTTGAGTCTGCTCCACCATTCATTATGATCATGACTGATCATCCAACTCAATAGCCTGATCTTCCCTTCCCCCATATCCTTTGACCTCCTTCGCCCCAAGAGCTATATCTGACTCCTTAAAAATGTATGTTTTGGCCTCAGCTGCTTTCTGTGGTAGTGAATTCCACAGGCTTGCCCACTCTCTAGGTGAAGAAGTTTTTCTTCATCTCAAGCTGAAACGGTCTACCTCTTATCCTCAGACTGTGACCCCTGGTCCAGACACCCCCAACATCCGGAATGTTCTTCTTGCATCTATTCTGCCTAGTCCTGTTAGAATCTCCCTTTGAGATTCCCCTCTCATTTTTTTGACTCCAGTGAGTTTAATTCTCTCTCCTCATATGGCAGTTCCGGCAGTCTAAGTATCAGTCTGGTAGCAATTTAAATTTAACAATCCAGTTTGTTTTTTTTTATTCTTCTGTCTAGACCGGTATTTATTGCCTATCCTTAATTACCCTGAGAAGGTGGTGGTGAGCTGCCTTTTTAAATCGCTGCAGCCCTTGTATGTAGGTACACTCATAGTGCTATTAGAAAAGGAGTTCAAGTATTTTGATGCAGCAATATGAAGGTACAGTGATAAAATTCCAATTAAGGATGGTGTGTGGCTTAGAGAGGTACTTGCAGGTGATGATTTTCCCATGCATCTGCTGATCTTGTCCTTCTAGGTGATAGAGAGATTTGGAAGCTATTGTTGAAGGAGCCTTGGTGAATGCTACAGTGCATCTATATAGAGTAGACACTGCTGCCATTGTGTGTTGGTGGTGGGGGGATTGAAAGTTTAAGTTGACAGATAGGGTACTGATCAAGTAGACTGCTTTGTCCTGGCTGTTGTTGACCTCCTTGAGGAGTTACACTCATCCAGCAAAGTGGAGAGTGTTCCATCACATCCCCAATTTGTGTCTTGTAGATGGTAGACAGGTTTTGGGGAGTCAGGAGGTGAATTACCTGCTGCAAAATTTCCAGTCTCTTGTAGCCATTGTATTTATTATCGCTGGTCTGGTTCAGATTCTGGATAATGGTAACCCCCAGGATATGGATAGTGCGGGAATCAGCGATGGTAATGTCATTGAAGTCATGGAGAGATGGTTAGATTCTCTCTCACTGGAGGTGGCATTTGTGTGCCTCTAAATGGTGTAAATGTTACTTGCTGCTTATCAGTCCAAGCTTGAATGTTGTCCAGATCCTGCTACATGTGGGCATGGACTTCTTCAGTACATGAGGATTTATGAAAGATGCTGACCATCATTATCGAACATCCCTCACTTTTGGCTTGTGATGGAAGGAAGGTCATTTATGAAGCAGCTGAAGGACGCAACTTTGAGGAACTCCTGCAGTAATATCTCAGGACTGAGATGATTGATCACTGACAACCACAGCCACCTTCCTTCGTGCTAGGTATGACTCCAACCAGTGGAAAGTTTCCCTCCCTAATTTCCACTGACTCCAGTTTTCCTGAGGTGCCTTGATGTCACATTCGGTCAGGTGCTTCCTTGATGTTAAGGACAGTCATTGACACTTCACCTCTGGAATTCAACTTTTTATTTCCATGTTTCAACCAAAGCTGTAATGAGCTCAGGAGCTTAATGGACTGATGGAACCCACACTGAGTATTGATGAGCAGGTTATTGCTGTGTAAGTGCCGCTTGATGGCATTGTCAAAAACACCTTCCATCACTTTTCTGATTATTAGGAGGAAGCTGATGTGGTGGTAATTGGACAGATTGGATTTGTCCTGCTTTTTATGGACATTGGCATTATTCTAATTTGTATTAAGAAATTTTGAAGTAAGAGGTGTAGAAGCCAAACTTTCTGCAATTAATCACAACTACTTGTTTAACCTCCAGCCCCTTTCAACCTATGTGGTGTCCTGCAGGATGGGCTTTGACCCTTCACCTCAATTTCTGCATTAATTAATGCGTTCAACTACTGGTTGTAAAAATCTAAAATTGTTAGCTTCTATTTTGGTGATCTGCTAACACTGATCTGGGCTGATACTACATTGTTTCACAGGTATTTCTGCTAATTTGTGTGTCACGTTATGTAAATTGACAGGTGCTCAAGGGTGTACTGGAGCACAACTGACGCTAGGAAGCGATGTGTGTACACGTGCAAGATCTTGGAACATCGACCGCCTCCCGTGGAAGCAGAAGAAAACAGCACTTTAGAACACAGTGAAAACAAGACCATAGCACATAGTCCGAACAGTCCAGCAGGTACGCAAACAGGTGCAGGACATTCTCCCTGAAACATTCCTAAACTTACATAAGAGAATAAGTAAATTGCTACTTAAGTCCTGCTCCTGGACGACTAAAAGATTAATTGTTGTAAGTGCTGCTAGTTTTTTTGGATGAGCTTTTAAACCAAGGAATGCCCAGCTAGTCATAAATTTAAAAACTTGTTGATCTAACACCATTGTGCAGTAGGGTTTGACAATGATTTCTGCTTGCTTGCTCTTTGTAGACTATCAACTACATAAAACCTCCTCTCAGTGATGAACTAATTCATGTTTTAAATTTGCTTTTTATATCTGTGAAGTAGTTAACACCATGGATGTGAAAATGGCAACAACTTCAAAAATCTTAATGCAAGCTTAAAGTTAGCATTGCCGATTAAAGTGAAAGGCTTCAGTTTGTTTGTGTCTGCTTTTAAGCAATACATGGGGAGAAGGAAGGAAGGATATCCATGTTCTTGGTTGCCAATTGTAGTAAAAGCTCAGCAAACCCATTGCACAATGTGAAATATCACTTGCAGTAACCTTCCAAACTAATTTACTGAAGAGTGAGATCCAATGTACTATCCTGTGGAGCAGTAGGCGTAAGTATTTTGTATTTATGATTCTTGATTTAGCTACAGAAATCCTGAGGAGAGAGTGAGGGAGGAAGAACGAGAATAAAATAGCAATCATGTTAGACTAATTTGCAATGCAGCTTGGTTGTTTGACACAGTAGTTACTGATCAGATTGCATGTCTGACTCACCAAAGGTAATGGTTAGCACAAAGAGATCCAAGTCTAGAAAATTATGCTGTGTAATATTATCGTACAATATTCATGTCAGGTTATTTGTGTGCTTTTTTAATTAAGGTGTTAAGCGGTTTGTTTTAGAGAGGAATAACTGGGGAGAAACCTAAATGTCTTAAGTGAACTCCTTAATTATCTGTTTAAAAAAAAATTGCATGGACAGGAGCAGTATGCAATTAAGGAAAACAAGGGCATCGTCTTTACCAAGCCTTAAGAGTCTAGACAAATTTTTGGAAACAACAAATCTGTTTGTTCTGGGGTAGACATGAAAGCAGAGTTGAGGCTTTAATCAGATCAGCCAATATCTTATCAAATGGCAGAGCAGGTTAGAGGGGCCAAATGATGCTTGCTACCCCTGAAATGCACTGCTTTCAGAATGTTCACTTTCTTGTCTATTTTTGTATCCATTGAATTTATTTTGAATAATTAAAGAAAGATGTAGAGTTGGTTTATTCTTGTTGAAATTCTCTCGTACTTCAAGCATGCCTCAGAATTGTGGAAGAGTATGACTTTCATCAACATTTAAAAAGCAGGGAGCGAGGAATCATAGTGTATTCTTCCAAGGCTCACCAGTGTGGGTAAATAAAAAGTGCAGCTTGTCACTTGCATTGTCATTGATGATGCCTAAGATGGTATACTAAATTTAAAGAATTTTTTTTAGGTGTAAAAACAGAGGCAGTAAAGGTGTTGGGAAGAATTTACCATCTTCTGTACTCTGAGCTGCAAAATTCCGAAGGGGCGCTCTTACCAAAAAAATTTGAAGAATGAGTGTGAAAATGGGAGAGTTTCATACCTGTTTTTTCAGCGAGGCCACAAATAAAATCTTATGGCACTTAGTCCAGATTTGATGTGTGATCTGATTCCCACCAGTAGAGGCCGGCTCAGTCTGGTCAGGTCACCCCCACCTAGTCCATTGCCGAGGCTGATCACACCGGAAATCTGGGACCAATAAGATCGTGAGAGGCAAGAAACCTGGAGCAAACCTGATTTTTCTTCTGTCACGCAATCTTACCAGCTCGCTACACCAATTGACTGGCGTGATGAGCTGGTAAGATTGCTCCCCCAGTGTTTGGATAGTCCCAATGTATTCACCTTGGTTCTGCAGAGCCTGCAATCTCCTTGGTCTGTTATCATTTAGTACATGGCGAAGAATAGCTCATCATAGCTGGAGATCCAGAGAGTGAATGCATATCACCAGCCCAATTTTTGGAATTTTGCTGGAAATGGCAACTAGAACCTGCTGGTGCAATAACATTTTCGTAGATTGGTACTGTGGGCATTTCAGTGCACTACCCACTGTTTATGTTCAAGATTATGAATTAGGAGCAGAAGCAGGCCATTCAGCCCCTTAAGTCTGCTGCGCCATTTAATAAGATCATGGCTGATATGTTTGTGTTGCAAATTCCACATTCCCATCAGCCCCGATAATCTTTGATTCCCTTACCTATCTACCTCTGCTTTAAAAATGTTCACTGATCCTGTGTCCACTGCATTCTGAAGCAGTGAGGCCCAAAGTCACACAATCTTCTTTGAGAGAAAAAAATTCTCCTCTCTGTCCTAAAGGATGACTCCTAATTTAAAAACAGTACCCCCTATTTCTGGACTTGCCCTCAAGAGGAAACATCCCTTCCATGTCCATCTTGTCAAGACTATACAGGATCTTGCATATATATGATCAAAGGAGAACTGCATCTTTTTACTGCACATCTGAAAAGGTTGAAGTTGTAATGAGACAGCTTTAAACTTTGATGCTTTCCTTAACACCCAAGCACCCTTCCTCTGTCAAACTGCACATCCAAGGGAGCAGAGCTCATTGGATAGCTCTTTCAAAGAGCCAGAATGGTCATGATGGACCAAATGGTCCTCCTTTTGCTGTATCATTTTATGGGACATCTCATATTGAGGAAATGCTCATGAGAAATTTGTCTTTTCTTTGATAGAAATTGACACAGCAGAGAGTCAAAATACAAGCACCTCGGAAGTAGCGGACCACCATCCATCCTGTCACACACCTGGGCCAATACCCCCGCGATTGCAGTCAGGAAGTAGGATTCAAGTATCCAATTTTTCTCCATCTCGACGATCCCCAAGCACTGGATCAAGACCCCTTCCATCACCAGGTAATAGAGCTGACACATGGGGTGGAATTTAAGGCACTGAGTTGTTCAAAACTCCATTGACTTCAGTGGGGCAGGAAGATCCCACGGTTTGAGGGGCTGTAAAATTCCACCCACTGTTGATATTATAATTTATTTATTAACATTTTAAGGTAATCGATGGAAGAGGCCAATAAAGAGATAAATGTTTGCAGTTTCAAGTGTTTTTAAGGCCATGAAATTCTGCTGTGAGGGAATAATGGCTCATATTTAACAAGGTTGTATGAATCCATTTACAACAGATGCATCAACCAGTTTATCATAAAGCAGCTACCAACTTTAGCAGTGGAAGCATTTCATACAAATACATTGTGTTTATTGATATCCTACAGTATGATTGTAAACTTGTTTTTTTACTTTGCTGATACTTGTACAAACGATTTATAGAAAGGTCAGCTTGTGGGTTTATTGAAAGGAATTTGTTGCAGATTTCAGATGTTGGTGTGGAAATTCGTTGAAGTCTACTTTTGGCCGCATGACACTTTTTTTTAACATTCACGTTTTAATTTCTCTCTGTATTCGGAATCATTTAATGAATTCTGCAGCAATTTATAAAGATAACTCAGCGTCTTTCCCATCACTATGAATGTAGGTTGAAGATTATGGGGTTTATAGTTTGGCTTGGATTTGGATACGACCCAGTTTTATCGGACAACAGCCTTATTTTTCTGTTATATCTAAAGACCTAAACTAAATTAACTTGGGCAGTTTCATTCTGTTCTTGATGTGTACAGGCCAGTGGCGTTTAGTATTAAATTGACAATCTTAGTCAGAGGCTACTTGCAATGCTAATGGTGGAGATGAGCATCGCAGTGGTGTAGTAGGATTCCTCTTATGAGGTTGGAGATGAAGACACATTACTTAAATCTGATTTGGAAAGAGCTTACTGGTAATTGTGTTTGATGCATGTTATATCTGACTAAATGATTTGGGGCTCAGGGCCTTATGTTTTGGGGATAGGTTACATAAAGTCAGATTATATTCCCTTGAGGTTAGAAGATTGAAACGTTCAGAATGATAAAGGGGTTGTTATTGTGGATGGTGACAGAATCCGAAACAAGAAGTATATTGTTAAAATTAAAGCTAGCCCATTTAGGAGTGAAATCAGGGAACATTCTTTTACACAATGGATAGTGAAAGTTCCAAGAAAGTTGTGGAAGGTGGACTCAATTGAAAATTTAAAAAAAACTAATGTTGATGAACTTCTATTAAATCAGGGTATTAAGGGATACGAAACAACATTGGGTCAATGAAATCATGGAATGAATCACCCATTGTCTAATTGAGTGGAGGAACAGGCGGGGTAGGGTGGGGTTGAATGGTCTATTCCTGTTCCTCTAATGTAGATGCTTTGCATTAATAGATAGAATAATACTGGATTTTGCTAATGCCTGGCATTCTGGTGATGAAATGTGGAATGATACCAGAAATGGTCATAATTTAATAATCTTTCTGTTTTTTTGTTAAGGGAGCCCCACACCAGTGATGCACGAGATTGTTACATTTGCTGATGCCCTACTGTCGTCGGGAAGGCGCAGTACCATCTCCAGACGACACAGCACATCTTCTGTATCGCCGCAACATTCCAGGCACAGAATGGCTTCTCCTTCCCAAATGGGCATAACTTATGTAAGATCAAGTGGGAACATTAACACATCTCCGTTGTCCTCTCACAGTCTATCATCAGGCATGGATTCTGGGAGCCAATCTGGTGAGACTGTTCATAAAGCATTTCATTCAGACAAACTAGGCACTTCACTCCAAGGATACTCTGGTCCTTCTAGCCGACAAAGAATCAGCAGCATTGACTCTGCCCCAATACATCTTACAGGAGTTTCTCATGCTTTAGGCTCCCAACTCAACAGGTCAATGCTGATGTCCGCTGGACATTACAGTTCAAAAGAACATTCTCTATCTTCATCTGGTAACCAATCTCGAAGCAGTACTTTGAAAGGTGAAAACAATACAGCTATAAATGCATCGGATAGTTCAGTGACAACGTCAGCATTAGCACAGACATCTAACACAGATACTACAGTAACAGTGTCACATCCTTCGCAGAAGGAATCATTTAATAACAGTGGGTCACACACCAACTCTATAACATCTGTCTCCAGAGAAACTAAAGCCTGTGCATTACCTTTCCATCAAAAGGATTCAAGAAGGTCTGTTGAGCTAAACAAGGACACTGTGCCAACAGGAAAAACAAGCAATCTTCATGATGTCAGCCAGGATGCTGACAGAACAAGGTTACAGTCTGCTGGAGTCAGCTACACCACAGCCACAGGAAATGACCATCTGCGAGCAAACTGCACAGAAAAGAGACCTGGCACTAAAGTGTCCTCCGCTGATCTCTCTCGAAACAGCAAAGCACAGTCAGTAAAGCATTACGAGGGAAGCCCAGGTACTGATTCAACTGTAGATGTAACAGTTAATGCTAAGGCGGCCAGCAATTTGCTGGTTGAAATAGATAAAAAAGCCCCGTCTGCTGAAGAGCCAAAACAGAGGTTTGGGGACAAATCTGGCAATGAGAACCCACTGACCACAATCATCGGGGATGGGATCCAACCCCCGTTAGAAAAAGCGCAGGCTGACATTCGCAAAAAGGAAACGCACGCTTCACGAAAACAAGGAATTCATAAATGTTTAGAACCCGACTACCTGGTTGAGGAGGATCATGACAAAGGTGTTACCACGTCCATGTCGGGCAGCTCTCAGGGAGGTGACGAGGCCTTGTCCTCTTCGGTTGTGCCTTCTGTAATGGCAGAAAGTCCAGAGAATGAACGGGAAGTCCTGAGGTGTCCAAAGTGCAACAAAGTCTACAAGCAAAGGGTGAAAAATCTTTTTCAAAAGCATGTGCTGCAGTGTGGAAATCCGACTTCACAGGAGGATGGTGAGGGGAACAAAGCCCAGGATAGTGATTCAAACAAAAGGCGCTACCCCCGCCGCAGTGCCCGGGCACGTTCAACTACATTTTTCGGGTTGACGCCCTTTTATGGTGTCAAGTCATACGGTGAAGAGGATTTTCCATTCTACCGAGATCCCTCGGGCAAGAAAAGAGGGGAGCAGTCAACTCAAGGGCAGGTAGATGGAGCTGATGATCCAAATACATCATCTGATGAGGATATGGAATACTACTACAATTTCACAAGAACCGTCATCACGTCCGATCGAGAGGGAAGGCTCGAGCCATGTAATTTCTTTGATGGCGAAGAGGATTGTCGCCTACCCAGAATCAGCCAGCTTGATGGTGTTGATGATGGCACAGAGAGTGATGCCAGTGTAGCCACGACAGTGGGCAAAGCAACACAGGTCAGCAAGATAAAAGCCAAAGAAAATGGAACTGAAAACCTAGACCTTGACGGAACCGTCAACAGTGGGGTGGATGATGTAGAAAAGGATGAACATGGTGTCAAAACAGTTTCTGACCTGAAAGGTAATGATTCAAAGTTAGATAACTGCCTTCCAGTGAGCAGAGTGAAGTCTCAGGGCCAAGACTCCTTAGGGGAGGTTTCTCTCACTTCATTAGACACTGCCAGGCGAGGCCACTCCAGTACACCTTCAGACAAGAATTTGCTGGATAGTTTTAACACAGACTTGTTGAAGTCTGCCAATGACTCTGACAATAACAATAGTGACGACTGTGGCAACATTCTTCCTTCTGATATCATGGACTTTGTCCTTAAGAACACTCAGTCTATGCAGACGCTAGGGGAAAGCCCAGAGTCATCATCATCTGAACTCATAACGTTGGGTGAGGGTCTGGGTCTGGTTAGTAACAGAGGGAAGGACATGGGCAGTCTCTTTGAAGTGTTTTCCCAACCTCTGCCCAGCGCAGAACCTGTGGAAAGTGATGTCTCAGCCTCCATTCCTGCAGAGGAGCCATTTGAGCTGCCTCTGGAATTGCCGTCCGACCTCTCTGTTTTAACAACGTGCAGTCCAACTGTTTCCAACCAAAGCCACAGCAGCCTCACTGTCATTTCAACATCGCAGCTGGCCTCCTCGGAAGATCAGTCAGTACTGAATATACCTGCTGCTGAGTCAGTAGAGAAGGGGGTGACGGTGACAGGGGAAAAGTCAGTGACGGTGAATGATGCCGAAGTTTCTTTGATAGGACATCAAGTGGTGGAACCATCTGGCGAAAGTCACATGACATCTGATCAGTTCATGCAAAGTCACATGGACACCGACCAGTTAACCACACCGACCTGCAGTCAAGTGGAGCAGGGGCACAACAGCCAGGACATTACTGGGGTTGGCACTGGCTCACCAGTTGTCATTCCGGCATCTGTTTCCTCTTCCGTGCCACCGCAGGGCCAGAAATACATCACAAGCCCAGCAGATAGCCCCGGGCCTGCTCCTATTGCCAACACTACAGTACAGCCGGCAACCCCTCTCCTTAAACCAGGAACAGATAATGTCATCGTTGTCAATCAGCATGGACACCCACTGTATGTTCTCCAGACGCATCCCAATGGTCTTACTCAAAAGATAAATCTTGCACCTTCAGTGGGTCCTGCACAAACAGTTGTAGAGACAAACAGTACAGTCCTTGCACAAAATGTTTCCATGGGAGGTAGCCTGGCATTAGCTACAGGTTTAAATTCAAGTTTGCCAGCCTCTCAGTCAATATGCACTTCTGCCACTATGGCAAGCAGTAAAGGGTTGTTGACTTTATCGCAACATCCTCAGTTACATTCCTTTGCAGGACCCACTGCATCTGGATTTCAGCCTAACAGTGCTAGCTCTGCCTCTGGCCTCCTCATTGGGGTCCAGTCACCTCAGGATCCGCAGCTTTTAAGCTCTGAGTCTAGTCAGAGGCCAGAGCTCATCACTGCCACGACCTCTAGTCCAGGATCAACCCAAGCTAAGAAAAGACCAATCAACAGGCTACCTTCCAAAAAAGGCAAAAAGCTTGCACCTTCGTACCAACAGACTTCTAGTTCAGCTTCAGAAATTGTGCCTAATATAACTTCAATTAACTTCTCTCCATCGCAAGTCCCTGGAGGGATAGCTAACCAGACAGGCTTAGTGGATTTAGGAACACTTGCTAGTACAGGACCCCAACGCACAATTCCTAATATAATCAAAAGGCCCAAATCTGCAGTGATGTATTTTGAACAGTCTTCTTTGCCTGTGCCCCAACTTCAGCAAACGCTGGGGGCAACAGGGTCCACAAACATCATTGGTTCAGAAAACGCTCATTTGGCAGCTGGAAGTGTATCAGCATTGGGTCCGGGTCAGTCAGTTTTGAACGTTGTATCTATGCAAGCAGCAACAGCAGCAACAACTGGGGGTGCGGTGACAGGACATATTCTGGGTCAAAGCTCAGTAACCTTAACTACTCCCATGTTGCTAGGCACAGACATCAGTGGCTCAATAAGCAATCTGTTAATCAAAGCAAGTCAACAGAGTTTAGGACTTTCAGATCAGGCGGTGCCATTGCCTGGAGCAGGAATGTTCCAACATCTAGCACCACCACAAAGCCCTAACAGTGGGCCTTTGTCACCACCTCAAAGTATATGCTTGCTACCTTCCAGCCCAGCAGTTAGTGTACCAGTTGCACCAAGCTCATCTGACCAGGATGGGGCCTATCAGCTACATCAACAGATAACTCAGCTTCTGTCCAACAAAGGTGTAGCAACAACTGCCCAACTAGATGCTGCCTGCAGTTCAGGAGGCCAAATGACAACCACCACACTAACAGTGTCAACAAGTGTTGTGAGCAGCACAGTTTCTTTTTCAAACACCAGCATGGCTTCGCCAGTTCCGGTGACCTCTGTGTTTTCCTCCACCATGGACCAGTCTCCAGTCAGTGCAATGACCGTGGTGTCCTCTGACTCTCCAAGGGCCAAGCCCAGGATAAAACGGGCATCACCTGCTTTGGACAAACAAAGCATTAAAAAGCACAAGACGGCCCACATTATGACTGAATCCTTTGGAGATCATCAAGCTGCCCTGGAGTCTGATTCAACCAACGTCCCCCTGTCCTCCAATACTGAGTAAGTATTCAGAGCAAATGTGTAAGATGCCTCATTTAGCTAACTTTAAGAGTGACTTCATAAATCATTCATAAATCTTCATAGATCTTCTTGTGGTCTGACACACTGTCAGTCTCATATGGGAGTATTTATTGGACTCATTCATCTTTTACATGAGACATGAAACTGAGGCTTTGTCTGCTCTGCTTGGGTGGGTCTAAAAGATTCCATGGTACTGTTTTGAAGAACTGGGGAGTTGCCTCCATTGCCTTGGTTAATACTTATCCCTCAATCAACAACACTTAAAAATATTCCCTGGTTGTCATTGCATTGCTGTTTGTGGTAGATTACTGTCTGCTACTTGGCGGCACAGTGGTTAGCACTGCTGCCTCATAGCGCCAGGGACCCAGGTTTAATTCCAATCGTGGCTGCCTGAATGGAGTTTGCACACTCTCCCCATGTCTGCATGGGTTTCCTCTGGGTGCTCTGGTTTCCTTCCACTTGGAAGATGTGTGGGGTAAGTTGATTAGCCATGCTAAATTGCCCCTTAGTGTCATGGGGATTTGAAGGGTAAATATGTGGGGTTACGGGAATAGGGCCTGGGTGGAATTGTTATCGCTGCAGATCCAATGGGCCGAATGGCCTCCTTCTGCACTAGGGATTCTACGATTCAGTGACATGTTTTCTTCATTAAGACAAATATTTCAAGTTATTTGATCATTCTTTTTTAAAGCAAGAAATAATTTTGAATTAACGGGTAAAGCTTTTGTTAGAGCCTTCTAAATGGAGGAGTAGTACAGTACTTAATGGAGCTTGCAATTCATAAATGTTATCTTTTACACATATACCTTAATGTTATCTTTAGGATTTCAGAACTGGGTAAGTCAAGCTCAATATCCACTTGAACTGTAAAACAAGCAAGCAATATAATGAGATTTTATCATCCTAAGCCTAGGTTGGTTTGACTGTATTTTGAATGAGGGTGAGATCCTGATACTACTGCTATAGTGGGAGCAGCATCGGATGATTTACAAGACTGTAATGCACTGCATAGTAGCACATTGAAGCAAGTTTGATATGTTTGTTTAACACATCAGCAATGCACTAAACAAATGCGGTAACAACATTGTACCTTGAACTAAATGCGTATAATGTGTAACATAACTTTAGGTCTATTCGAGTACGAATAAGGACAACAGTGCAACACGCAGTGGAACTTGAGGAGCACCAACAAGAGGACGGTAACAGGGATCCCGAGTCTCCAAGGTGAGTAGAGGTTATGGTGTAAGTCTTTCCACTAACGTGTTATCATAACCTTCACACTTAAACTTGAATGACTGCTTGCAGTTTTCTCTTCTGTTCTGTATGAAATTTCAACTAAATTTAAGATATGCTTTCCGACCATTTAGGGACGTAGTGGTTGAGGGCTTAACCACTACTTGAATCAAGCAGCATTGTATTTGTGAGCAAGTTGCTGTGGTCCTTTTTCATTCAATGCTAAAATTCACCCAGCTTAATAAAACCAGGAGTGTTTGGGTGGCACGGTGGTACAATGGTAAGCATTGCTGCCTCACAGCGCCAGGGACCTGGGTTCGATTCCCGGCTTGGGTCACTGACTGTGTGGAGTTTGCATGTTCTCCCCCGTGTCTGTGTGGGTTTCCTCCGGGTGCTGCGGTTTCCTACCACAGTCCAAAAGACATGCTGGTTAGATGCATTGGCCATGCTAAATCCTCCCTCAGTGTACCCGGACAAGCGCCGGAGTGTGGTGACTAGGGGATTTACACAGTAACTTCATTGCAGTGTTAATGTAAGCCTACTTGTGATGAATAAAATGTAGCTTATCTTGACTGAAATAAACATGCTGCTTAGCTCTATTAAATGTTTAAAGTGCATTTATAAAATGTCTCAAACAGTTAAAATTAACTTTAGGACTTCAAGTTATTTTACTGAAGTAGTCAATTGTCATCAAATACATTGTCAGTTAAAGCAAATAGTTTTTTCCCTCCTTAGTCAAATGGAACATATGCCAACGCTGCAGCCGTTTGAATCCGTGAACACAACAACATCAAATGCAGAGGGACAGGATGACTTTGTCACTGGTAAGCAGCAAGCGTTGTTTTAAAATGAGTCTGCAGAAATGTGGAACTATTGTTTCTGACCTCTTCGATGGAAGTTCTACAGCTTGCGCAGACTGGGGCCAAATGTTATGTTTTTGGGAGTCCACCTCAATTCACTCACTGGGGCAGCAGTATGCCTTGCCTGTTCCCAAAGACCGTATCAGCTGCGACGCTGACACTTAGACCATTTAGCCCCTTAAGCCTATTGTGCCATTCAATAAGTTCATGACTGGTCTTACTGTTGCTTTAAATCCATTTTTCCGATTGTTCCCTTTGACTTGGACTCCCTTATAAATCAATAAGTTGTGAAGGGAAGGAAACTGGGGAGGAAACTTAAGTTGTTTTGCAAACTTTTTTTTATCACCCTTCATAGGTTAAATAGGATATCTGGCAGAAAAACAAGCCATTCTACCCAACCAGTCTAAGCTGGTGTTTAGGTGCCATTCGAGTTTCTTCCCATTTTGTTCATCTATTTCTTTCTCGCTCATATAGTTGTCTACCTTCCCCTTAAATATATCTATGCCACCTGCTTCAACCATTTCCACATTCAATTCCCTATTGGATTTCTTGCTGAGTACCTTGTTTTGGTAGCTTTCAGTTATCACACCCACAGGAGGAAATATTTTTCTGAACCCACTCTTATTGAAACCTTTCATAACTTTAAGTACCTATATTAGGTCATGCCTCAGCCTTTTTGCATATATGCCATGCTTGTGAACTGAACTCTCCACTCACCTGATGGAGGAGCAGTGCTTCAAAAGCTCGCAATTCAAAACCTGTTGGAATTTAACCTGGTGTTGTGAGACTTCTTATTGTGCCCACTCCTATCCAACACCGGCATCTCCGCATTTTTGCAAGAGAAAAGAGACCCTATCTATCAATCCTTTCCTGATATGTATATCCAAGCATTTTGGGTATCATCCTTGTAAATCTCCTGTGCACCCTCTAGTGCTTTAATATCCTTATATGGCGACAAGAACTACATGTGACTGTGAGTGTGGCCTTACTGCTATTTGATTCAGGTTAAACATAACTTCTGTACATTTCAATACTCTCAAAATAAAGCCTCGTTCAAAATAAATTAAACTGATTGTGAAACTATTCAGACACAGTTGTACTGTAAACTAGAAAGGCATATTAATAATATTTCTGATGTCAGGGAAATTGTCAGAGCATTAGTCTTGTAAATGCTCTTAAATCATTTACTGAAATTGCTACTATAGTAGTGACATCAGTATCTCACTCTCATTCAAAATTACTCATTAGCATCTCTGAATAACCCAGCTGAATAAGATCAGATTGACAGTTCAGGAAGAAAGAAAGTGTTTCCTATGATTATATTTATGGAGAAACTGAGTACATGAGGGTGAAAGGAAATACTGTGAGGCTTTGAACATAATCAACTTCTTAGACCCTTTCGGCCAATGACCTGTTTCTGTGCTGTAGGCTCGGTGTAATTCTAAGTAAGGTCCAGTCCCTGATCTAAACCAAGGAGCAATATGAATGCTTCATCCAATGTTGCTTCCTACCACTGTGGGATTTGTGTAGGCATCATGCGAGGACAGGGCCACTCTCTTACTCACGTGAAGGATTATAGGGCAGCTGACATCTCTGAAACTACCTTAGAAATAAATTGACACTTTCAGGAGAGAGGACTGAAAATGAAAGAAAGAAAACTTAGATTTACAGTATCATTGTTTGGGGCACTAGGGAATAGGAGCATAAACATGCTCAGCCCAACCACCAAAAACATAGGATGGTATGAAGTCTTTTTAAATACAGGTAAAAGGACCTCTGCTGACCGTGTAATTTATTAACTAAAGTAAGCAAATATTTTGATGCTTTGTCTCATGGATAAATGTTTGCCTTCTTCAGTTAATAAATTATTTTTGCTCAAGTGTATTACGCATGCTGACAGCAGAAATGTGAAGCGGTAGTGTTCTGAACAATTGCAGACTACCCCAAGAACTGCAGCAGTTGAAATAGAATGCCTACCACAATCTCCTTGGACCATTAGGGATGGACAATAAATGCCAGTCTCACCAGCGACATCAACATCCCATGAAAATTTTTTTTGTTATAAAACAGCAGTGAATTTTGCCAGAGATTCAGCCATTTTGGGGACTTTACAGTTGATTCTGTTATGATCCAGGCCAGAAAATTCAAGGTGTTTTATGAAGTTAGCCTAGACCACAAGTTTTGCACTTTGATTTTGGCAAGGGTGAGCATAAGGTGTTTCACTCCAGATATAATTCAAGTGATCCATGAAGAAACTTCTATCAAATAAAGTTTATTTAAGAATACAGTTAAATTACAATAAAAAGATTTTGTATAACTTCTACCTATTACAAGTTTCAAGCGCGTTAAACCCTAACAGCCAGTTTACTATGATGTTCCAAATCAAACAACACCCTACAAACATACACTACCTTCTAGACTTGACATAGAAAGACTGTTGTGCCCATGCGATGCTGAATTTTGCAGCTTTTTAACACCTGCTGTGAATTGGTCATTTGAGGTGTTTGATTAAAACTGAGGCTTTCCAGTCCTGGAACTTGCAGCACACTTCGAGAGGGAGAGAAAGAAATCCTGCCTGTTTCCACTAGCTTCTCGCTAGCAACTCACAGACAGCAGAATTTCCAACTCCAGGGATAGGGAAACAAGAAACACTGCTTTCTGTCTCAAATCCAAACAGCTTCTGAGCTAAATTAAATTAAAGCCTTGGACTTTTCTGTGGAAATAAACTGTCCCCCATGCATCACCCAACCTGTCAATCATTCCCAAATCAAGCCCCAATCAGCAATCCCAAGGGATCATTAACACTTTAGGAGATTGTGTTAGCCCAGATTAAAATAAACACGTTCATTATATCGCATCAGCAACATTTAAAGGACACCACTTTCAGACAATTCGGCAACAATAAAATACCAGCTCCTGTTTGAAAAACCTGCAGTGAAACATGATTAAAATACGTTATAAAAGGCACAGTACTGCCACAATTCTGATCTCATTTTCACACAATATCAGAACTTTGCCCAATAAAAAATACATCATCCTATGCAGGACACTTGCTAGTGGGAATCACTTGACCACAATCCCCTCCATAGCTCTTGGATAATGGGACCACAGATGCTACTTCATCAAGATAGCTAACATAAGCATTGATCCCGAGAACTTCCTGTTCTATTTGGCTCATTTTTCATAGGCACTTCAAACTTTTCTAATTATGAGAGTAAACCTTTGAATGGGGGCCTGCTCACAGAACAGTGCATTTTGGAAGGTACAAACAAAGCTCGCCCGTAAAGGGTTATTGATCATGTATGTTCTACTTTCCTGTTAGAATCTAAAAGCTCAGATGATGATGACTCCTTCAGTTCTCCGCTTCTCGCTCTGCTTGAGCAAGAGGAAAAGAGGAAGGAAATCAGGAGTGAGAAGAAATCAAAGAAAGGCCTGCTGTTCCAGATCACGAGTGATGATGGGTTTCAGATCCAGTGTGATAATATTGAAGGTAGGGATAGTTTACTGACTTGTGCGTTTGTGTGGAATGAGACTGCAGTGTCATGTGTGTGGGTGCTGTCTGGGTGGAATGAGGATTCTGTGTTCGAGATGCTGGGTGCATTCTGGCTGCAGTTGAGGGGGGGAATCATTGTTTGTTTTGATTGGGGTACTCTTTAAACAAGTGCAGCTGGGCTTTGCCGGCGTGTTGAGGCCTCTTTTGGTTTCAGATTCCAGTATCTGTAGTAATTTGCTTTTATCTATTATTTCTAAAGCACTTTGATATGTCCTGGGGTTGTGAAAAGTACAAGAGGTGTCCAAATCCTTTTTTTCAGTTTCAATGTGATGGTGTCTTCTAAAATGGGGGCATGTTTGAAATATAATCCCAAACCTTAGGAGTTAATGGTGTTTGGGTGGCTTTGGGATGTGTAGAGTTAGAATAGAAGCACACAACTGTCTAGATTGTGAGAACTGTGAATTTTTCCACATAAGTATATTGTTATTGCTGTAAACTTCTTGTTATAGAAGGATGGAAGGTGCTGACTGATAAAGTACAGGAAGCTCGGTCTAACGCTCGCCTGAAACACATATCATTTTCTGGTAAGTGTTGTTTACTATGAAGGGAATTTCACCTACTGGTTGGCTGTAGGGAAACAAAGGTTTTACACATGGAAATGGCAAATCTCAAAGAGTAAGAAAATCTAAACTAGCAATTCAAGCCCCAGGAGTCAGGGTTCCAATCCCTTCACTGGAAACCATGCATGGTTTGGGAGAAATTAAACTAGCAAAATAGGTGAGAATTTGGATTTAAATACATACTGTGCTATAAATGTGTACCTGTATTTGTAAATGTTTGTTCCTAATGCTTAACAATCCCTTCTTTGTACTTTATTTGAAATTGTAACATTTTCACATGATACACAAAATATATATTTGGTGTTCCCTGTTTAAGTTTCAGTTGCTTTCTCTCATTCACATTTTGACTTCATTGTCCTTCAGCAGGAGTTGTCCACTCATTGTTGTTCAGCCGTGAATACAAAACCACACTTCGGGGGCGATTCTCCCATCCCGTGCAGATCAGCTGTGATCTGCCTCCCTTGGAGTGGTGGGTTGGCTAGAGATCGGGGCGCTCCGGGCAAGAGGGGAGAGGGCTTGGGGCTGACCCGGGAATGCTTGTGGGAGCCATGATCAGCTGTGGGAAGAGCTGGAGGGGCAACACTGCAGGAGTCCTGAGCTGGCCAGCAATTGGAGGACGATAGATACGGAATTGTCAGCCTCAGGCACGAATAGGCCCTACCTCTTCCCTCCTCCTCCTCCTCTTCCCCCCCCACCCCCGCTGCCGCCGCCCAAGCTTTTAACGTTACTCCCAATCGTGAACTTTACACTGCACGAAGTGTGGGAGATTTGAGTGTGAATTCCCACTGAGAAAACAATTGTGATTTACGTAAGTTTTCCCACAAATTCAGCACTTCAAACTTTTTTGGGAGAATCGCCTCCTTAGAGTCAGCTGCTAGCTGTGTATGCCCACTCCCAAATATAAGAACAGGAAAGAGACCATTCAGCCTATTGAACCTGTCCACCAATCAGTTAAATTATGGCTGATCTGCATTTTAACTACATTTATCTGCTATGGTTCCATATCCCTTTCTACCCTTGTTTAACAAAATACCATCAATCTCAGATTTGAAATTTTCTCAACACCTTTATGGGAGAGGGAATTTCAGATTTCCACTATCTGTATGAAATGCTTTATGTCATTACCTTTAATAGCATAAATCTAATTTTATGGCTAGGCCTCTTGTTCCGCACCCTCTCATACCGGAGATTTTTTTTTCTTAGCTGGCCTAGCATTTTTACTGCCCATCCCTAATTGCCCTTGAAAAGGAAGTGGTGAACTGCCTTCTTGATCCACTGCAGTCCCGTCTGATATAGGTACACCCACAGTGGTGTCAGGGAGTAAGTTTCAGAATTTTGACTCAGGCACAGTGAAGGAATGGTGATATATTCCCAAGCCATGATGGTGTGTGGTTTGAAGAGGCATTTGTACATGTTAATGTTCCCGTGTATCTGCTGTCATTGTCCTTCTAGGCAGTAGAGGTTGCAAATTTACAAAATGCTATTGCAAGAGCCTTGGTGATGTTACTGCGCTGCATCGAGTAAATGGTTCACACTATTGCCTCTGTGCTTTGGTGGTGAAAGGAGTGGACATTGAAGTAGTGGGTGGGGTCCGATCAAGTGGGCTGCTTTGTCCTGGATGGCATTGAGCTTCTTGAGTATTGTTAAAGCTGAAGTAATCTTTCAGATTCCTGACATGTAGACAGTGGACAGGCTTTGAGGAGTCAGGTGTGAATTCCCAGCTTCTGAACTGTTTTTGTACCAACAGTATTTGTACGTTTGATCCAGCTCAGTTTCTGGTCAGTGGTAATCTCGGGGTGCATATAGTGGGATTTCAGAATTGTATTGCTATTGAATGTCATGGGGAAACGGTTGGATTCTGTCTCGTTGAAGATGGTCATTGCTGATACTTGTGAATGTTACTAGCTACTTACCAGCCCAAGCTTGAATATTGTCCAGGTCTTGCTACAATTGGGCACAGACTGCTGCAGTACCCTATTAAATATCTATCCTACTAAATCGTTTGAGTATTTTAAATGCCTCCATTAGATCACCCCTTAATCTCCTAAATTTGAGGGACCACAAATGTAGTTTGTCCATACATAATCTAACTGATGTTTTCTGTCCTTGCAGTAGAATTTGTACAATGAAGATAGACAATAGTACAGTCAGTCAGGCTTAAAGGATTCTTTTGTTATCCAAGTATTTAGTATTGTCTACACCTTATAAGCATGTGTTTATTTTTAATTTTGTTTGGTATTTTCAGCGATCAATGGACTGAAAATGCTGGGTATTTCTCATGATGCAGTGGTGTTCCTAATCGAACAACTCTATGGAGCCAAACGTTGCAAAAATTACAGCTTCAAGTTTCACAAACATCAGGAAGTGGATGAGCTCCCTATCAACCCACACGGATCAGCAAGGGCCGAAATACACCAAAGGTAAAATATGAAGGTAGAAGCTTACATTCAAGCTGTCACACTCAGCTGATAACAATTAGCAAAGTAACCTCACGTTGCAGTTGAGTGATCAGGCATTAATTTAGTTGTGACTAATGTTAATAACAATGGTTTAATTTGAAGAAATTTTTGGAATTCAAAATGAAGTTTCCTTCTCAACATTTTGTTCCTCTCATTTACTCCTGCCTCCCAACTGAATCACAGAAGGAGACCATTTGGCCCATCCTGTTTGTCCTGGCTTTCCAGGGGAAGCAATGGCCAAGTGGTATTATCGCTAGACTATTAATCCAGAAATTCAGCTAATACCTTGGGTTCCAAGGCAAATGGTGGAATTTGAATTCAATAAAAAATGTCTGGACTTAAGAGTCGACTGATTGTGAATCAACTTACAGAACATGGACTGCAGTGATTCAAGAAGGCAGCTTACCACCACCTTCTCAAGGGCAACTAGGAAGGGTAATAAATGCTGGCCAGTCAGAGATGCCCATGTCCCATGAATGAATTTTAAGAAGCCAATCTGGTTCACTAATGACCTTTAGGGAAGTAAATTTGCCATCTTGACCTGGTCTGGCCTACATGTGATTCCAGAGCCACAGCTCTAGAATGAGGGCAGCTAGGGATAGGAAGAATGGCATGGTGACACAGTGGTTAGCACTGCTGCCTCACAGCGCCAGGGACCCAAGTTTGATTCCTGGCTTGGATCACTGTCTGTGCAGAGCCTGCATGTTCTCCCCGTGTCTGCGTGAGTTTCCTCTGGCTTCCTCCCACAGTCCAAAAGACATGCTGGTTAGGTGCATTGGCCATGCTAAATTCTCCTTCAGTGTACCCGAACAGGTGCCAGAATGTGGCTACTGGAGGATTTTCACAATAATGTCATTGCAGTGTTAACATAAGCCTACTTGTGACTAATAAATAAACTTTTAAAAACAATAAATGCTGGACAGCCAATGACACCCATGTCCCATGAGTGAATACACAAAAAAAACTTACCATTTTCCCTGTAACATGCTGAATGTTAGATTTTTCTGTCTCATCAAAGCGAGAGAGCAAACATGATTTATTTGCGTATAGACAACAACCAGAAAGTCTTGACGCAGATTTTTTTTCTCGTAATGCAAAAGCCATAGATGACAGGCTGAACCTATAGTGTAGGGATACCACAAAGAAAATAAAGAAGATAAAGTACTTCGAGAGGGGTGATTAGGTGATGTCAATTCTGCGTTTGTGTACTAGAGGAAGAGACCATGGGGAAGGTGAGGTGAACTGAAATTTTGAGCTCAATAGAGAGTTGGGGACAGCATTTAAATGTTGATTTTAACAGTGAGGATTTGATTTGATTTATTATTGTCATGTGTTGGTATACAGTGAAAAGTATTGTTTCTCACATGCTGTACAAAGCATACCGTTCACAAGAAAGGAAAGGGTGCAGAATATAGTGTTACAGTTACAGTAGAGAAAGATCAACTTAATGCAAGGTAGGTCTGTTCAAAAGCCTGATGGCAGAAGGGAAGAAGCCCTTCTTGAGTTGGTTGGTACATGACCTCATACTTCAGTGTCTTCTACCCGACAGAGGAAGATTGAATAGAGTATGTTCGGGATCCTTAATTGTGCTGGCTGCTTTGCCGAGGCAGCGGGAAGTGTAGACAGAATCAGTGGATGGGGGGCTAGTTTGCGTGATGGATTGGGTTACGTTCACAACCTTCTGTAGTTCCTTGTGGTCTTGGGCAGAGCAAGAGCCATACTAAGCTGTGATACAACCAGAAAGAATGCTTTCTATGGTGCATTAGTAAATGCTGCTGAGAGATGTAGCGGATATGCCAAATTTCCTTAGTCTTCTGAGAAAGTACAGCCGTTGGTGTGCTTTCTTAACTATAGAATTGGCATGGGGGAATCAGGACAGGTTGTTAATGCAAGGTTCAAGGTCTAGGACACTACCAAGGATAAAGAAAATAGGAAAGAAATATCAGTGTGATTCTTAGCTTGCATTCTTTCTGTGTACACAGAAAGAAGGATGTGCATTTACATAGCACCTCAAGGTGATAATGCTTCAAAAAGGATCCATGTTTTATTGCTTTATTCTTATTCACGCAGGAAGTCAGCGTTTGACATGTTCAATTTTTTGGCTTCAAAACATCGGCAGCCACCAGACTATTGCCCCAACGATGAGGAGGAAGAGGAGGTGCAGCTTAAATCAGCACGGTGGGCTCCAGGAGTTGGATAGTCATAAATATACATGCAGTGTGTGTTGTATATTAGATTTTATAAGTTAATGTGAAGCAAAATCTGTGAATATGTAAAAACATACAATCGTGTCAATCAAAAACCTGTAGCGCTTTACCCAAAGGTTTGTACGTTTTTAAGCAGTCACATAATTAATCAGCTTTGAATGGCAAGGATAAAGAGAATGCAAGCTAATATAGTTAAATGAGTTGAAGTACAGCCCTGCTGCGTCAAATTGAATGGCAGGACAGGCTTTAGGGGCTGAATGGCTTTCTATTCATGTGTTCATTACAAAATAAAATGCCAGTGTATCAGCTCCTAAAAAGAGAAACATTAATATTTTAAGTGTTAAACCTTCCCCTGGTTTTTTAAAGACAGAAGAAATGAGATTATTTGTTAAGAATCCATGGAAACGCAATTTAAGCCTCGTAGTTGGACTCAACCAATAACTAAAGAAATGATTTATTGTGGCAGGGTTTTGATGCAGCCTCCATTTACTCATTGGCATTGCCTTGGAGATCTTGCATTCAACATGCTGATACTGGGGTAGCTATTATGCAACATGGATATGTGCTCATTTGCATAATAATGTGCCATGCCACATCACTTGCCCTACTAATAATGTGTGAAAGCATTTCTGCTATGTGTAATATAAATATCCTATAAAGTCTCATGGTGAACTGTTAGCATTGCAATAACTTCTTATTCTCTTTGAACTTGTAGACGGGCAACCAGCATGGACCTCCCAATGGCAATGCGATTCAGGCACTTGAAAAAGACTTCAAAGGAAGCAGTTGGTGTCTACCGGTAAGAGAAAAGTAATTTCTACACAGGGTATAAGTTACAGTGGCTGCCAGAGGAATAGGAAACAAATTTGCCCCCATTACATGGGATGGAATCTTAACAAAAAAATGGCAAAGTGTCAGGGTCTGACTGAAAACTGATGTGTTTCTCTCCAGAGAAACAGGCAGGTTTCCTCTCTAGATCTTATGGCACTTTGTCAGAACAAAACACCATTTTGAGGCTTGGAGCCGAACCACGCCTGCAAAGCCTGGCTGCATTGAGATTGGGCTGCCATTTTTAAAGGAGCATCCTGATCAGATAAAGGATTAACCCCACCCCACCAGGGAGGTCTCAGAGGCTACCATCGCCTCCCCACCCCCACTTCCTGCATTCACCACCAGCATCACCTTCTCACTTTCTCCTCTCTTCCCACCTGCTAACAGTCATCGCTGGCATTGTCTTCTCCCTCTCTTCTCCCCCAAGGGCCCACCCTGGAATAGATTGGCACAATGCCAACCTGTGCCAGGGGGTGTTGCCAAGGCATTGTCTGGCCAGGGCCCTCTTCCCCCGGGAGTGTCACGTCAGCGAGATTTGAAAATACAGCTGGGGGTAATATATGGCAGGCTTACCTGTAAATATATTAAAATACATTTAAATGAGGTTCTCATCCTTTGTGGACATGACGTGTGCTGCTTCATCAATGGGGGACAAGGGAAATCTCAGAATGCAACCTCTCTGGAGAGAATCATGTTTCCCGATCCTCTCTGAATTTTCAGCCTGCGTTGCCATTCTCTCTGAAGTTCCATCTTTTCACAAAGTTATTTTGTTGTGTTTTTGGGTTTGCATCAAGCTGAAATATGTCATATTCCGCAGAAAGAAAGATGAAATCAATACTGAGTGAATTTTTTGAAGCTTTGTATAAGACCTTCAAACTCTTGGCTTAACGGACCACAAAGATGTGGTTCTGCATGGGAGGAAAACTTCACTGGAAGGGCATGACCTTTAACTACATGTTACTTAAATGCTAAATATAAGAGTCACAATAACAACAAAAGTGGTTGAACAAATTCAGTTGCATGAATCAGTGCCTACTTTTATGGCATTGCTGAACTCTGCAGTACTGTGTAAGGATGCTTTGGGTCCGCACTTTGAACTGGTGCAAATCATTGTGTGGACAGTGTTACCTATCTGTGGATTTTGTTTTTATGAATAAATTACCAGTTCCTGTGTATATCCTGACATCATCTTTCCAGATGCATAACGTGGTGATGATCCGTTTAGGTGCTTATCGGAGGGCCTCCTGAGTAAAACCAGCCCAGTTTGTATTCTGGTTGGCTGTGTTGATCTTTAAGCTCATATTTGTTGGGATTGTCTGACTCAAAGCTATCAGAATAAATTTAATTTTGAAATCTTAACAGTTGCCAGTAGATTCCAGGCTAGATTTAGAATAGATTGTCAAGAGATAAAAGGGCAGGGTTATACAACACAAAGGGTCCCATGAAAGAGATGAGTTATAGGAGCATTAAAAAACTTTAAATTGATTAACCCCTCTCCATCCAAAGCTCCATCACTAGTTTTCCTTTCACTCTGACATTAGGGAATACTGATTTCTTGAAGACAGGAATTCTGCTTCCCTGATCACTCAGTAGATAACTTTGGAAATGTGAGTGTTTTAAATAAGGAAGCTTTTAGGTACTAGCCCCAGTCTGTCTGGACAAGCAGGTTCGACAAGATGAGCATGGTCCCAAATGGATTACCAAATTAATTAACCATAAAATATAGAGGAAGAACGGCTATTGCAACTTTTCTGGGCTTGCTAGCATGCCGATATCCCAAAAATGTATGTAAAAATAAACTGCAGAGAGAAAGATGAATGGGTTATTGGGATGAAAAAGGAACTTGTAGAATTTATTTTTATAGCAGGAACCTAAAGTAAGATCATAGTTGCAAATGTATTAAAAAGCAATAAGAAATTATTTTAGCTTTAAAAATAAGATAGTCTGAAAAGATGCAAAAGACATGAAATAGGTGGTGAGCAGGAGACTGTTAATCTTGAATGATTGCTTCTTTAAAGTTTATTTATTTGTCACGAGTAGGCTTACATTAACACTGCAGTGAGGGTATTGTGAAAATCCGCTAGTCGCCACACTCCAGTTCAGGCACACTGAAGGAGAATTTAGCATGGCCAATGCATCTCACCAACATGTCTTTCGGACTGTGGAAGGAAACCTGAGCACCTGGAGGAAACCCACGCAGACACGGGGAGAATGTGCAGACTCCATACAAACTGTGACCCAAGCCGGGAATCGAACCCAGGTCCCTGGTGCTGTGAAGCACCAGTGCTAACCACTGTGCCACCGTTCTTACAAGTACATGAATAGCCTGCTATCCCTAAGTACAAGTTAAAAAAGTAATGACTAATATCAATGAGCTGGAAGCCATGGACAGGCTAAATGTGTCAGATGAAGATCCCTTTGGTAAATGGTATTTATTGGCCATATGGTAAGCAAAAGGTATTTCACTCCATAATTCGATTGACCCACTAGGAAGCTTTCATTAAAACATTAAACTTTATTTAAGAGCACAGTTAGAATATAACAAAAAAAATGAGAATAACTTCTACCAATTAAAATACTTAAACATGACAAAGTATAATTCTTAACATATATCATCACGACAGTTCCAATTTAAGCAGTAACTTCATTGACATAAATTCCTCTTCAGAATCAGCATAAAACAGATATACTCATGTGGCTGCTACGTTTCCAGCCTGTTAATCCCTCTGGATAGATACAGAAAGACACCTGCCTTCTGATTCCCGGACAGAAATTTCCAGAGAATATTGTCAAGCAGCAGAACTTCAGAGAAATAAACATAATCTCTGGCAGTTCCCAGTCTCCAGACCTCAGAGAGAGACTTCTTTCCACAGCTTCCAAGCAGCAACTGACTTGATTTTTCTGCGTAAGCTTGGCTCCACTCAGTCACATGACCTTACTTGTCAATCAATCTAATCAAACCCTACACTGCAAACCCAGGGGAAGACACTAAAACAGCAGAACAACATTAACTCAAATTAAAACAAACATGCTAGCAACTAGGACCAATTATGCTGCTGCAGTAACAACAGAAACATAATCCATATACATCTCATAAAAGCACTGTATTGTCACACATACACCATGAATTTTGTTTGAAATAGTTTTTAAGTTATCCTATTAAGGACTGAGTCGATTGGCCCCTCAACATGTCCAACTGTTACAGACCATCAATCAGCAAAGCAAATAAAATGCTGAAATATTTAACTGAATCAGTAGTTATACGTCTCAGGAGGTCTTACTCAAACTGTGTTGTGCGTGAATCAGACTGCACCATGAGTTCTGTGTCCAGTTTTTTGTCAAGCAATCACAAGAGAAGAATTCAACATTGGAGGCAGTTCAGAGGAGAGCTACGAGGCTGAGCCCTAGTGTCAGAGGTATGAGAAAAGATTTGGAGATATTTGAACTTTTTAATCTTTGGAAGGAGTAAACTGAGGTAATCCTACAGGGGTATAGGCAAGGGGCAGACAGATGGAAAAATGTTTCTGGAAAATGATGTTAGATTTAGAGAATGGGACGGGTTCTAGAAGTTCAAACTATCATGAAGTGCATCTTGACACAACAAACTGATAAACACCAGAAGCTGATGTACAAGTGGAGTAACTGAGGCAGAAACTCAAGAAACTATTGAATGCCCCAGTTGGGCAAACATGGGGTTTTTCTGATTGGATGAAGCAAAATGGGCTGAACAGCCTTACTCATTTGTAATTGCCTTGTAACCTCCATCTGATAGTGCCTCTAAGCAATGTCCCCGCTGTTGATTACTCTTCAGCAACCCTCGCTGGAAGTGTTTGCGTGAATGTCACCTGAGGACTGCATTCAACCCAGCTGCAATGCACTGATGATTGAATAGCCTGGGATTTTTCACTAGGCTAACATACACAAGGAATGGCCACTTGTGCACAGTTGTTCAATATACAAGGACCTATAGATAAGTTTTTCAGTTTGAGTTATTGCCTTCAATATAGGGCAGGAAAAATTGGAAAGCAATAAGATTCAAATTCTTCACCTCAGGTTGAAGCACCATGCTTATAAAGTCCCTCCATTTATTGAATGAGGGCTTTGTAGCTAGTTATTTACTGTTGTATCTTTTCAAAATCATTCTGACATGAGAAAGAAATCCTTTTAAAATCTCCATACTTGCTTTATAAATACATTCAACCCTGCAAACTGACGTGCTGCTTCTGAGCAAAGGTCCATGAGGTGAGGAAGACCAGCCTGCACAGGTCGCCGCTGTGGAACAGTTGAACCTCAACAACAGCACCTTGCATTTATATAGCATGTGTAATGTGTAAAATGTTCCAAGATTTGACTTTGAACCACAGGTGTTAGGGCAAATGGCAAAAGCTTGGTCAAAGAGGTAGGTTTTTTAGGAGTGTCTTAAAGGGAAAGAGTGATGAGAAGAGGTTTAAGGAGAGAATTCCCTTCTTTAGGGTCTAGACAGTTAAGGCAGGGTGGTCAGTGGTGGAGGGATTAAAATTAGATGTGGTGAAGAGACCAGAGTGGCATTTTCTGGCCGTGCTTGTCCCGAAACCGGAAAATCCCACCTGAGATCAACAGATCTTTGCATTGTCCTCCCTCTGTCCGCTACGATTCCTGTGGCAGGTGGGACAGGAAAATTCCCCCCCGATTTGGAGGAGGGCAGATATCTCAAAAGGGTTGTAGGACTGGAGGAGAGTACAGAGCTAGTAGCATAGCCAAGGGAGAATTCGCAAACAGATAAGAGGACTTTACAATTGAGGCATTACTTAATCGGGTGCCAATGACGGTCAGCGAACACTGGGGTGATGGAGACAGATTATGGATGAGTTCAAGTTTATGGATGGCAAAACTTGAGAGACTGATCAGATCAGCACCTGAACTCCATACAATATCACTTAGATTGTGAAGTAATCAGGTTCGCCGGCAGAGTAGAGTGTGTCCTTGGGTAGAAGTTGTAATGTACGGTATTAGTAACATGTAAGAGAAAGCATTTCTGCAAAATTTAATCTGTCAGCCATTCAAGCAGGTTGAGGTTCTTATTAAAATAGCAGTAGAATATCAACTCAGCTGAGAATAAAACTGATGTGATGCTATGAGTTTGATATTCTTAATGAATGATTTGTTCTTTTTCTTTTCCTTCCCACCCTTCCCATCTTTGTAAATGCTGTAGGTCACCAATCCATGGACGGGGCCTTTTCTGTAAGCGAAACATTGATGCAGGTGAGATGGTCATCGAATATTCGGGTAATGTCATTCGATCTGTCCTCACAGACAAACGAGAGAAATATTATGACAGCAAGGTGAGTTTCTAGTGCAGGTTTATGCTAGATAATAACTACAGGTGCTGGGATAGCCATCGTGGGAATCACTGATGTTATTTCTCCGCCGTTTAATGAACCCTTTCTGAAATAACACTATCTATATGGCATCGGCAACACACCGGCTTCCTTGCGACATAAAACAGCTTATCTGCTTGCGTTGTTTAACTTGCAGCAACATTGCAAATCATTTTAAAAACTGGTTTGTGTGCGTGCTTTTTTTGCTTGTTGTATGTTTAGCATTTGCAGTGTCTGGATCAACAAATTGGTTTTGGAACTGGTGACCCATTTAAAAACTGAGCAATTCTTGAGAGCCTTTACCTTACCAGTTGGATTACTTGCTGTACAATTTCTAATTCTCTTAAGAGTTTAAATGGAATGTATTATTATAATTTGTTTTGGGCATTACTTCGAATACCCTTTTGTTGCTTCTGCTACCCCTGAGCTCAAATTGTTCCTGAATATGGTTCTTTGTCACTGAAACAGCCAAGAGATCAGATTAAGGCTGTTGTATGTCAGAATACCTTGCAACAGAGTTTTAACTGCATGAGTGCAGTCAATTGCAAATACTCTCATAACAATTTCAAGATTCATGGGGCTTTGATTGAACTTCATAGAACCATAGAATCCATACAGTGCAGAAGGAGGCCATTTGGCCCATCAAGTCTGTACTGAGTCCTGGACACTACCTTGCCCGTCCCCCACCCTGTCCTTGTAACCCCATGCATTTACTTTACTAATCCCCTAACCTATACATCGTGGGACACTAAGGGGCAATTTAGCATGGCCAATCCACCTAACCTGCATACCTTTGCACTGTGGGAGGAAACCAGAGCGCCCGGAGGAAACCCACACAGGCATGGGAGAACGTGCAAAGTCCACACAAGACAGTCACCCAAGGGCAGAATCGAACCCAGGTCCCTGATGCTATGAGGCAGCAATGCTAACCACTGTGTCACTGTGTGTAAAAGGTAGAGTGCGTAGAATTTAAAACATATGAGTTTTGGTAAAATATAATCAATTGAGTGTACTGAGGCCAGAGCTTTTGTAAACTTCAAAATCATTCCCTCTATTAATGTACAAAATGTCTTATATATAGTTCACCTTTCTGCTGGACTTCTTGCTGATAGTGCCTTTGTTGATATAAACTCAGTAAGAAACACCAGAAGCTATAAAAGCCTTGTGACTGGGGCATGACTGCCACTTCTTGTATGATGCTCAAAATAAAGATACTTCAAAGAATAGAAAGAAAGTTATAGCCAACGCCCTTGTTTTTCTGGCTTTGATGACTTGGTCTCATCTCAAGGCTAAGAGCATTGGAATTTATAAGCAGCTTCCAACAGAATCCAACCCCAGCAGTGAGCCCCACTTGGCCTCAGATGTGCCTGCTTAGTGTGCTTGTTCACTGAAATTAAGGTCAGAATCTTACTCCCATTCACGCCAGCGGTATATTGCCATTCCTCTGCAGTGAAGAGAGATTTGGCTGGCTGCCAAATTCTCCGACCTTGCTGCAGCAGGAGCGTGGCATGAACGACAGATAAGATCTTGCCCTTGCTGATTAAATACCTTGGGGGAAATACTAGGTTAAGCAACACCATTTTTAGGCTAAGCATCACATTGCTCCAGCACTGGACTACCTGTGAGTAACACCATAGATCAACTAGCTATGCATTTTTTAAAAAACTCTTGTTTCTGTATTTGTTGAATAAAGTTTTATTTAAAACGTGCTTGAATCGCTTTTGCTTGCTTCTGTGATTTTTGCCTGCTTCATGGGGATGAAAGTAAAACTGTGTCTGCCTTATGATGTCTTATTGTAACAGATTAATGTCACTAGGGGTAAGGAGGGGTGGTGGGGGTTTATGATTTTGGAATGGAAATGCATATTGTTAATCAAATCAGGTATCTGTAAAATAATCAGGAACAGATTCCTGGCACGCCAGATGATTAGAACCGAAACTGTGATTAACATAATTTTCAAAACTGAGTGAGTCAGTTTGATCAGGTTATATTGTATATTTCATTTTCTTTCATAAATACTCTGTTTAATTACCGTTTGAGTAAGTTAAGCTACTCGAGATGTTCTGGTCCTCACCTTTTACAATACCTTTTGGTTCACATTTGGATTTTTCTTTGGCTTGTTCCCTCAGCTAACTGTGATATGCAGTGTTAAAGGTATAGTGGCAATAGCATTTATTTTGTTCGAACTTCATACAATTTAAAGACCAGAAACAGGCCATTTGGCTCAACTGGTCCATGCTGGTGCTTATGCCCCTGCCAGCAAAATTTGTTCCTTTCTCCCTTTTTGTTCCTGTATATCCAGCTACTTATTATATGTATCTCTACAATTCATATCAACTACTCCTTCTGTTAGTAAATTCCACAATCTAATCACGAAACAGCTCAGAGTTTTCCCCTTAATTCCCTATTGGATTTATTAATGACTGCCATGCGTTTGTGGCGCCTGGTTTTGGACTCCCCGCAAGTGGAAACACCTCTCTATTTTATCATATTCTTAAAGACCTCGATGAGATCATGATCCTCAGCCAACCCTTCTTTGGAGAAAAGAATTCCAGCCTGTCAGCTTAGTACTAGAGAGAAAAGTGAGGGGGATATTCATTGTCCACTGGGTTATTTGGGTTTTTGTCTGTTGACTCAGACATTGAAGACTGATACTTTTATATCAGCTCTTGCATTATCCTTGTATATATTCTAATGTCTCTATATCTTTAATCTAATATGTTTGATTTCCAGTGGACTGGTTTGTTTAAAACGCCACTTTATCTTTTACTGTGCCATACAGAGCCGCAGGTTTTGTGTTCGGCTGAAGCAATTGGGTTGCTACAGTTGGCATCATGACCCTGGGCTATGATGAAAAGAATCTATTGAGGATCCCACTCTGAGCAAAATGCAGAGTGCATCGTTTGAACATTGTGTGGGAGTTGTGCCAAACTTAGCTGTGATTTTTCTTTTGGTCAAGTGTCAGAACTTCTGGCACTCATATCTAGGTACGCACTTGGGTAAGATAAGAGAGGGTTGCTATGCCAATGGAACTCATGCATGTAGGAGCCAGTGTCTTTAGGAAGGTGGGGGGGAGCCCAACACCTGCACTTAGGTGAATGTGTTAATTTTCTTCTTCTGTTTTGTTTCCTCCTTTTTGTACTAACAGGGGATCGGTTGTTACATGTTCCGTATTGATGATTATGAGGTTGTGGATGCCACAATGCACGGAAATGCAGCGCGTTTCATCAACCACGCCTGCGAACCCAACTGCTACTCACGGGTGATAAATGTGGATGGGCAGAAACACATTGTCATCTTTGCCGTGCGGAAGATCTACCGCGGTGAAGAACTCACGTATGATTACAAGTTCCCAATCGAAGATGCCAGCAACAAACTGCCTTGTAACTGCGGAGCAAAGAAATGCAGGAAGTTCCTGAACTAAGGAAAAAATAGATGTAACTGGTGGAAAAAACCCTCTTGAGGTGACTGTGCCATGATTTTATGAGATTACTAAAAAAAAACTGGGATGGAAGTGGTGGTGGAATTGCATTGCAGTTTGCAACATACAAAAGTCTTGTTGCAGCAGTTTTAAAGACTGATTGCAGCATAGAAGAGGGGTCATTTGGCCCATGGTGTCAATGCCAACTGATTAATGGCAAAAAATGTAATTCAAACAAATTTATAAATCTCTTGGTTTTTGTTGTCAACACGGTAAAATACATCGCTAACAGTTGTGGCAGCTAACCATTTTTAGAACTGCAAGGCAGTGTGTGTGTCGGCTAGAGCCCTATTTCCATCCCGCTCCAAGCATATATAGGAGATAGGAGTTCTGAGTGAAATAAATGAGTACAACTGAAATTCCCAGTCAATTGTGGTACCAAGGCAGCACCAACAGCTGAAACTCAGCCTGGATTAGGTGACTTACTGGAGCAGACTCTCCCCTCTGGGCCAAAAAGAAAGGGAAAGATCAGGTATCTTCCACAGTTGTGTACAGGATAAGGCAAAGAGAACACGCAGTTTTGATCTTTCGTGCTATTTGGCTTCTGACTTGGGAGCAATTCGTTTTTAATCGTGATTTAAAATGTGAAGAAAACCTTTTTTTCCTCAAACCTGCTCTTGAGGAGTGACAGCCACTCCTCAACAGCAGGGCAGCTTCAAGTGAAGATGTGCTGAACCGTGGCTGTACCCGAGCAGCGTAGGGGAAAGTCTGTAGTCCCATAAAATCACTTCAATCTGGCAAGTTCCCTTCCCTTTCCAGGAGGCAGTTATCGCGTGTTTTATTTTATGTTTAAAGCTATTTGATTTCTTTTTAAACTTAAGAGCCTCATTTACAATGGCAGAATGTAGAATTAACACTAACTGGGTAGAAATTCTGCCTGACACTTGTTTGGATTTCCTTTTTGTAAATGTTTATTTTTAATTGCTTCAAAGTAGTACCGCACTTGTTAGTGGACTGGCTCTTCAGAGGTGAAATTAAGAGAACCATATCGGAAGAGGCAGAGAACTGGTGACCGGGGTACACTGAAACTTCACACTGACCTTTCTAGTAGTAGGAAAGCCTGCTAATGAATGCTTGGTTTAATAATCCCTGAAAACCCCTTGTTGGTAACACACACAGCTGGTGTTGGCAAAGACACTACCTGTTTATAACGCACTAGTTGTGCAAAAGCACTAATGATGTGTTAATGAAACTCTAAGCTTTCAATAGTGCCTGTTTACTAACAGCAGGGATGGGGAGGGAAAATCACAGACTGACCCTTTCACCGATATAAACCTGTGTATTTTTAGTTAATAGTTGGGAGCAGGCTGGGTAGGGAGTCAATGCTACCATATACTCATATTTCTTGACAATAAGAGAGCATGGAAAAACTCAAAGATAAAATGTCTCAACCTTCTCTTGCACTCAATGCACAGTCTTCTGAAGTCCAAGCTTGACAGCACCGTATCACTGTTCTTTTCAATCTTTGTCAGTACAATGAGTTTTAGTCTTTCATCTGAATTTTTCAATCCACACAAACAGCAATGCACTTAGAACCATAGAAAAGTTACAGCACAGAAGGAGGCCATTCAGCCCATCTTGTCCATGCCAGCCCAAGGACACTTCCAAAATATTGTTTGCAAGCCTTCAAAGTATATTCGTGTTTGTGAGTAAATGGCCAAATATTGTTGAACATCCAGCCAAGAGTTCAACTTAAATCTGTATTAGCTTCCTTGCTTTAATCTTCCTGTGAGTTTCTTTCCTGCGTATAGTGTCAGGGGATGAAGTTCAGGGCATTTGACCACAGTGAAGTACTTTTGAATTCAACCATGAATGAACCTCAATCTAAAACTGGCGATCCTAGAAGTTACCGTGGATGATAGTGATGTACAAATGCTTAATGTGCCCTTTTGGCGTTCCTTAATTCACCTTTTTAACGCAGGCGTTAAATACCTCCGCTAAAATAACAGATGAATGCCCACCAGCACATCAAGCAACCACCTGCTGGTAACTTCTAGGATATCTTTCCTGCATTCCCACCACTTAACTGCTGTTCTACACAGTAGTGTGGGGAAAATTAAAACTGGTCTCCAAAAAAAAAACTTAATCACCATATCAGAAGGGCAGAGCAAATTCTTTTTCTGGAAAGTGTTTATTTTATCAATCAGGAAATAATTTCTATTGAATTGACAAAGTGCTACAATAGCTGACTCCTGGAACATGGGCAAGTTTGTTTTGACCAAATGAATGCATCTCAAGTGGGTTTACGGCAGTAATTAACGTTTGAAGATCTTGATCCCTTATATTTTTGCACTGTGTGCTATTTAGATTGACGCTAAAACTAATGTGTTTGTACTGACTACAGCCGTGTATCTTGTAATTCAGACTACAGTCGTATTTCCATACCTCCCGTTGTTCAAATTATTAGCCGTATCTTGTGTATTCCATTCTCCAGATTACAGATGTGTCTCCTGTTATCCAAACTGTATTGAGTTTTTGAAAAAAGCAGTTTGGCTGATCGGGAAGTTGTGTTTTATTTAAAGGGGCACAGTCTTCATTTAAACAAAACAAGTATTGCCTACCCACCCTCTCCACACTTCCATTCCGTTATGTACATCCCCTCGCAAAAGACAGTGCCCCTTTAAGCAATAATTGACAGCAAGCCAGGCTGATGGATGGAAGACTGTCAGGATGAATGTTTCCCAGTTGTCCATTATTGCTATTTAGTCATACCTCTGGACAAAAGTTGGGTTGGGGATTTTTCTTCTTCATATGGGGTTTGTCTTTACTCAGTTGCTGCTGCTTAATGACATCCATCTGCCACCAGCCTTTTGGGACCACGTTCCTCGCTGCTATGATATCAGCTTGTTACTTGAGGGCACCTTCGCTCGTAGAGAGGTATTAACCTGTTGTGCAAGAAAGGGCAGTGTTAACCTGAGAAGGACATTGCACTTCACCAAGTTTGTGGTGGAATCACCAGGGCAGCATACTTACAGCACGAGGAAGACCCACCTTCCGAGTGTGGTGTTAATGTTCAGGTAATGGGGATTCTACTGGAAGTGGGTGTGGGTGGGTGGGGGTTTGGATTGGGAGGGGTGGGTGGGGTGGGGAGGGGGTTAGTTCTGTATGCACTGACAGTCGTGAAGACCGAATCTGAAATGCTGTACTAATGACCGCTAGCTAGTTTAACGCACAATAGCCAGCTATGAAGAACTTGGTTGGTCATTACGTTTTTAGTTAGTTTGCGTGTTACCAAACAGCCGCAGGTGAAGTTCATGATCGAAAAGAAACCATGACTAACAGTGGGCAATTTGGTTTATGTGTTTCCTCACACCCCTCTAACTGCATTGCTGGGCACTTCAAAAAAAAGGGGCAGATATTTGATTAGCAATTTTTATTGACATTTTATTCATAAAATCTTTGATTTCTATTAATTTTCTTAAATAATTGAAGGAATATATGAAACATCAGTTTGCAGTCCCAGTAAGAATTTAAATAAGTACAATGACTAGCAGTTGCTGCTAAGTCATTTTTAATTATGTGAGTGAGGAGGAGGTTTTTAAAGCAGTATTGTTGATGATTAATAGCCTTTAGCTATGTTATATAATTGGGGCTTAAGAGGTTGCCTTCAATGCCCGTACTTCTACCCAAAAAATCTAGTTTTCCATTCAAAGGATTGAATGGATTGTTGAGATACCCATTTGTATGGAGTTAATATTCTTTTGGTTCCCTTCCCCAGATTCCCACTTGAACAGCACTGTGGGTATACTTGCACCATTTGGACTTCAGCAGTTCAAGAAGGTGGCTCACAACCACCTCCTTAAAGCAATTAGCAGTGGGCAACAAATGCATTGCCAGCAACACCCACATCCAATGAAAGGATATAAAAAAACTTAATTAAGTTGCTGAAAAGGCTACAGAATTTAAACAGGTGGAACAAAATGCACAAACCACGAGCAGAACCATATGATTCCCTGATTGCAATTATAAACCTTTGATTTGTGAGGGACCCAAAACCGAAATTAAGCACTACAATTTTGAGGTACAAGGTTTATTTGGTTTTTGATGCAAGGGGGCTTTGGCATGCTTTTAGAATGCATTATTTATCTAGTGTAGTTCTTAATGTGATGGAGTCCCAGGAGTCAACACTGGCTTGTCCCTCATCAAACTTATACCGAAACCCCATCCATGTGCCGCTAAATAAAATAATGCTGTACTGTGTACATTCAGAAACGGGTGTGGGCTTGTCTGATTTTACCAAGGCTCAAGTTCCCACTGAAAGGAAATAAGTAATAAGTGTCTTTAACTCAATAGGAATTTGCAGAGATTTTAAATAGTAGTTTTTTATCCAGAGTGGGATTTCACAGTGACTGTGGTTAATGAGTTATAACACTGTACAAAGGTTATTATAAATGTTCTCCCTAACTCTCACTATCTATAACTCCAACAAAAATTTTTAAAAAAACGTATCATTTGTATTTGTTTGAAATCCATTTGGACATATAGGAAACTTGAATATAATTGTATTTAAAATAGAATGGAAAAAGGAGTGAAGTTCTTTTGGGAATAGGTAGGAAATAATCTAAAACATAGCTAACTATGATAGCACAGCAGAGCCAGATGGTGACAGCCTGAGTATGTGTACCAAAGTCTTGATTCATAGGAATAAATGAATCATTGGAGTTCTAGTTAATTTCTTGCAGGTTGTACCTCCTTCCTAGCCAACTATCCTCATAATTCAGAGCCAAGACACAGAATAGATGTATATACCCAACAAGTCAGGCAGCTGGGGCATATGAACGGAGGACTTCAGCATCTTTTGACACCCATTGTTAGACATTTTGTGGGTTTTTTTAACTTTCCATACTCTTACTCCCCAAAATATAGAGTTTGATGTTAGTGGCACTAACCGCAGGCTTTAGTCAGCGGGTAATGTGGGATTTCATGTGCTGAGAACTGGTAATGTCTGCTTTGCCATCTCACATGGCCCCCAAGAAGGTGTGAAAGAAGAGGAAGTGGGTGTCTTGCTGATAGGAACTTGACTCCATTTGTTTCTGCACCATCGATGAAATCCTTTATGCTTTTTTTGCAGCAGTCAAGCCACTGTGCAGGTTTTGTTGAGCGTGCGATATGGGGTAGAGAAGCGTGGCAAGTCAGAAGAAACGGCTAGTTGCTAGTTCGCTTTTGTTTACAGGTGTCGCTTTTTTTGTGTATGTCGCTGTTTGAACCTTGAGTATGAAGCTGCCATGCATTCCTTTGTGTTGGTTTTCACAGGCAGTTAAACTTTTTTAAACCATTATAACCCACGCCATACAGTGTATATAATTAAGTGCCAGGTTATTGTTTTTTAAGTTGAGATTTATAGACAACTTACCTGAAGTTTAAAGACCTGCCAATTAACAATTGAAAATACTGCCATTGTGCATATATATATTTTTTTATTACAATTTATTTATTTAATTTGGGGTCTTTTTGTTGACTGTATACTCTGTGCAGCTATCTATAGTTTGGGGTTGTTGCTCAATTAATTGAAATATTCACATAGCTCACTCCAAGTGCTGGACAGAGTTCAATAAGGACATTTGGTATTAGGTCTTGCAACCTTCTAATGGACAGTTGCACCCAAATGAGTGGAAGAGCCACTTTGGTCTACGCAATGATCTACATTGTGATCTACACCTCCATTGTTTGTTTCTGTGGGAGGGAAAGGGAGGCGGTGGTTATGCAGTAGTGGGTGTGCTTATTTCTAGGACATCAGTGCCATTTGAAAAATTAGCTTTGGCAAAAGTATGTCTGCAGTAACATGTTGTTCATATTCCTTTCTCATGAGGTGTGATGCTGTACTGCTGCAGCCCAGTGTCATCTGACAGAACTAGCTGCAGTAACATCGAGGGCATTCTTCTGGGTGGCATCTACGAGGCTTGATTTTCATTTTAAACACCAAAGTTAAAAAAAAACTATTTTTACGCTGCTGCTGTCCTTTTGCACCATTTCATAAGATTCATTCTATACTGTTAAGTGTTTTTGTGGAACGGTTGAAATTTTGTCTCGCCTCCATTTTGCCTCAAAGCTGGTGTGCCACCTCTGCACAAGTGAGTGAGTGCTAGCTTGTTCTCTTGGATTGCAGCTCAAGATAACTCCATGACTGTCATTAGCAATTCGTGACAAGAGATGCACTTACAGAGGGTGGCTGGTATTTTATCCTTTGTAGGAATGCTGTTGTGTGTTTTTTTTTATCCTTTTACTGGAGCACTTCATTGTCCTGTCCTGCAACAGGATTGGAACTGATGAAAAGCCTGCCCTACCATAGTGGAAGATTACAAGCCAGCCACATGGAATAATTCAGTCTCCAACACCCAAAGGTGTGGCAAGGAGGGACTTTAGTATTTTTTAAAACGGTTTAACATTGTTCCCTTTGCAACCCAACAGAGTAGGACACAGTGATTTTACAATGAATGTATCTTTTTCTAATGACTGAACTTCTTACTAGAAAAGTTTTTTTTTAAATGAATGATACACCATAAAGTTTGTTCAATGAGATACAAAATCCCATCTGGAAAAAAAAAAGCGGGTTAATTTGAAGGGCTGGTTCTCGTCTATTTAGCATCCATTTCAAAGCAATACGATGTTTACGGTAAATCTGTAGCGATCATGTAAAACCATCATGTCTTGTTAGTTTAAAAGTACATAATTTTGGGTCCTAGTTCAGAAAGAAATAGCAGTGAGGGGAGATGCAGAATCTGCAATTTCTGAATTGTTTTCCGTGACCGTAAGGCTTTAGTGATACTTTCCCAAAATTTTTTAAATATTTAAACACTATTGCAATTTCTTTTTATTGTCTCAAGAATGGACGGCTGACTATATAACTACTAGATGGGGCGGGAGGGGAATATACTTTTTAAATTATTTTTTAAAAGTTCGGGTACACATTGTGTCTATACATCCCTGTTCTCTGTGACTAGGAGGCTTGCCTTTTCTCTCCCGTACCCCACCGGAACGGAATTATATTTATATGTGTGTTTTTCCGTTAATGTGAATATATTTTTATGTCTCTTTGAGATGAATACACGAAGAAGTAGTAGATGTAAAATGTTCCGGTTCAGAGAAACCTTGCGTGAGAAATTTGTTTTATTTTTATTCATGATGAGGCAAATTGTAAACCTTTTTTTAATTATTTTTTCAGTCTTTTTTTGTGTTCCTGTAAATTGTTATTTTTTACATTGCTCTTACAAAAACATTATTAACAATCTGATTGATTAGTGCATCAGTGTTAAACCATATCATGGTAATGAAGGAAATTTTAATTAAGAAAAACTGAAAGCTATGCTAAAGAATGAATGTAAAAAAAATGTACATAGTTGTAAAAAATGTTTCTAAGCGTCATTTTCTATGCACTTTTTTATTTAAGTGATAGTTTAATTAATAAACATGTCCATTTTATCCTTGGAGATACTTTAAATATATTTTGTGTATTTCATGTGGGTTTGCATTTTCTTTAAACATCTTCTCACATCTACACTATAGCATGGTTCCTTTGGTGCTGACGGTCCCCATGTCCTCACTGAAATGTCTGGTTTTCACATGAGAGCATTCACGGAGAGCATTGGTACTTTGTTGATACTGTTGTTATGGAGACATACTGATGAAGTCTGGTGTTGCTATATTATCCCCATTGGAGCTGAATTGAGTTGAATTGCAATAGCTCGTGCCCATGCCTGTGATAGGAGCAGGCAACCAGCACCTTTGGGGAACTCAGATCTTTGACCTATCTGGTTTTGCTACATGTGAGTCAGTGAAGATTCTGGGTTGTGTGCATAGGTCAGTAAAGAGTTACACTCCAGTTATGTATGTTATGTGTAAAAATTTGGGGTAAATATGAGTGGTAGAGGTTTCCAGCATGGAAACAGGTTCTTGGGTCCAATATATCATTATCACTTTTTTACCACTAAACTGGTCACAAATGCCCACGTTTGGCCCATATTCCTCTATACCCAATCTTACCCATGTAACTGCCTAAGTGCCTTTTAAAGGACAAAATTATACGCGCTTCTACTCCCTCTGGCAGCTTGTTCCAGACACTCACCACCCTTGAAAAAATACCCCTCTGGATCCTTTTGTATCTCTCCCCTCTCACCTTAAACCTGTGTCTTCTAGTTCTAGACTCCCCTACCTTTGGGAAAAGATATTAACCATCTACCTTATCTATGCCCCACATTATTTTATAGCCCTGTATAAGATCACCCCTCAGCCTCTTCGCTCCAGGAAAATGCATCTAATTCTATCCAGCCTCTCCTTATAACTCAAACCATCAAGTCCCGGTAGCATCCTAGTAAATCTTTTCTGTACTCTTTCTAGTTTAGTAATATCCTTTCTATAATAGGGTGACCAGAACTGTGCACAGTATTCCAAGTGTGGCCTTACCAATGTTTTGTACAACTTCAACAAGACATCACAAATCCTGTATTCAATGTTCTGACCAGTGAAACCAAACACACCAAATGCCATCTTCACCACCATGTCCACCTGTGACTCCACGTTCAAGGAGTTATGAACTTGTACCCCTAGATATTTTTGTTCTGTAACCCTCCCCAGCACCCTACCATTAACTGAGTAAGTCCTGCCCTGGTTTGATCCTACCAAAACACATCACCTCGCATTCATCTAAATAGAACTACATCTGCCATTCATCAGCCCACTGGCCAATTGATTAAGATACCATTGTGATCCTAGATAACATTCTTCACTGTCTACTATGCCACCAATTTTGGTGTCATCTGCAAACTTATTAAGCATGCCTCCAAAATTCGCATCCAAACAATGAAGATTCTGGGTCGTGTGTATAGGTCAGAAAACAGTTATACTCCAGATATGTATATAAAAGTGTAGGGTAGATATGAGTGGTAAGATACAGATACATTTTTAAAAACATGTTTAATCTCAACCATGCCTTCACTGGAAAGAAGCAGACATTCTGAATTACTCTCATTCCTTGTTCGTGACTAGTTCAAGTTGAGTTTGAGGAGTAAGGTGTTTTCTTGTCTACAAAAGACACAATGGAAATGAAATGCAAATATTGATGAGATGACCTGCATTAATGTTGATGCAGTATATCATGTCCCTCTCATCTGGCAATTAAACACCAAGAAAAACCTCACAGCAACAACGGTTGGTTCTGTGTAACATTGGGTTTTAACATGCCCAAATTAATGGGGTTTTTTTTCCTGCCAAGAGTTGAATGGGTCCAGATGGATTGACCTTCACTATAAAATGTAATGTAATTCACATTTCAGCAACAAACCTTCGCTACCTACATTTCTGCAATCTAACTTTGACGTTCCAGAAATGCAAGATAATTTGTGACAAAGGAGCATTCGTTCAAGATTGCAGTGAATATTTAATAGACTTGAATATGTTGAGACCCATCTTGGTACATTTTCCCAATAAGGTGGAATTTACTTTTTACATGAGCTACATTGAATTGCGGTAACTAACATGCTCCATGTTGAATGAAGAACAGTGCACGCAGCAATGCTTTCTGTTCACCAGCTGATGGAGTTGATTCACTCGTGATATCACAGGTAGTGGCTATCAATTTGTAGGTTTATTTTAATGTGTTCTCTTTCTGTTCTCAATAGTTTAAAGTCTGGTTACTCTATTTCTATGCTTTGAATGTACAACATTCTCAACCATCAGATAGGGATTGGGTCTGCACCTCTCCCTTTGTGTTGGTGTACCAACTCATCACCATTGTAAGACAGGGTAGGTGATGGCCTCGTGGTATTATCGCATGGTATTAATCCAGAAACTCAGCTAATGTTCTGGGGACCTGGGTTCGAATCCAGCCATGGCAGATGGTGAGATTTGAATTCAATAAAAATATCTGGAATATGAAACCATTGTCAGAAAAAGCCCATTTAGTCCACTAATGTACTTAAGGAAATCCTCCATCCTTACCTGGTCTGGCCTACGTGTGACCCTCGACCCACAACAATGTGACTGATTCTCAACTGCCCTCGGGCAAGCAGGGGTGGGCAATAAATGCTGGCGATGCCCATGTCCCAGAAATGAATAAAATTATGACGAGATATCCCTTCCCAAGGTTTGTTCAGCCAGTTGGACGCTTAATAGAGGGTCTATATGTGGTGAAAAATATTAGAGAAGCTAATTTATTTCTTGGCTGTCTGAAATTCTCTAGTTTCTCCTCAGCCTTTCCAAGGACTTAAACATCCAAAGTTCTTCAGTCTTCTCTACAATCTTCAGATTACTGAAGCCTGCTGTGATATTCCTGATATTTGTCATTTACCAGTAATATATTCCCTAAAGTCTGATGAAACTTCATTCTTTGGGGAACCTGTTCTTTGTCACTTGAGAACACCGGGAGCTGAATGTTAGTAATTATACTGACAGGTTGTAGTATGATTACTGCACATTTATAAAGATCACTATTGGTTTGTCGGGAAGTAAATCTAAGTTACACTAGAATCAGAATGAAACAGGGCCCACTCGGTCCATATGGCATTTGTTGTCTGTATTCAGTTAGTCCCAATACCCTTTCCATTGGCCAGAGTTCTGCAATTTTCTAACCTTCAAATATTCAATTCCCTTTTGAAATTGCTACTGAATTTGCTTCCATTGCCTTTTCAGGCGGTGCATTTCAATTCATAATTTGCTGCTTTAAAAAGTTACACCTTTATTGTCCCAACTCTGACAAATGGATAAATGCAAAATACTGCAGCTGCTGGAATCGGAAACAAAAACAGAAATTGCTGGAAAGTCTCAGCAGGTCTGATGGCATCTGTGGAAAGAGAATAGAGCCAATGTTTCGAGCCTGGATGGCCCTTTATCACAGGCCCAGTTGGCTCTATTCTCTCTGAGAAATGGACATAGTTTACACAAATTTTATTTTTTCAGGTAATCACTTATTATGTAGGAAATCCCAGCACACAGCAAAATTCCATAATCTGATGCGATTAATGACAAGTTAAACTGTTTTAGGTGGTGTGGGGTCAGGGAGAAATGTTGGCCAGGACACTGGGCGAGGTCACATCTGAAAGACAGTATTTCTGACAATGAAACACTCACTGTACCACACTGGAGTGTCATCTTAGATTGGGCTCCACCCTGGGGTCAAGGCAGAGAATACTACCAGGTAAAGGAAGCTGAGGCTTATACATCACTTACAAATGTGGCCAATGTTAATATAAAGTCAATTTGATTTAAATATAACTTGTATTACCCTAAAAGATTTCTCTTGTATCCTTATGATGTCTTTTGTTAAAGTTTGATGGGTGTTTCAATACTTTTCCAAGTAGTCATAGTTCACTTGCCCAACATGTGTCAGCTAGCATATTAGACTACTTATAGTCCTGGTTTCATTTGATTTGTGCACAAAAGTGCTGTTTTGGTGGGTGGGGAGGGGTGGTCATGTAATGAGGAAATGGATTGACATCAGGGATCTAATGTGGGACCTCATAACCATGTCTGCTTCAGTCTCCTGCTTGTTGGTGCCTCAAGAGTTTATGCTTTGTTTCTGCAAAGCTTGTGTTACCAGATATTCTGTGTTTGACTTCATTGCTGTTTATCAGAGAATGCAGGTCAGTGCTCTGAGCCTTGGCCTCCGCCCCACACTCCCATTGGTTGGAGTTAAATGTGGAGACAGCCTGTTCAGTCTGAAGTCCACTGCACCAGGTCTGACGAGGAAGCTATTTCAACTAGGCTGTACCTCGGTGAGTAGTTCTCACTGTAACCTGGGATATGGCTACCCTCAGTGACCAGGCTGTGCTCCAGGCTATCTTCAGTCCTAACGATCCCTTTGGCAACCTTGGGCTAGAAGCGGAGGTGGAGTTAACTGATGATGGTATGTGACGGTTCAATTTAATTATTTTCATTCAGAGTCTTCACGTTGCCCTTCACAAAATCAGGTTTGTGTGTTAGGAAGAGGACAATATCAAGTTTGGCACTGACACATGTTCTCTGTTTGCTTGAGACTCTTGTTGGAATCGTACATACTTTGCACTTAAGTGCAGTAATTGATGTCTAACCGTGGAACATTAATATAGTCAGGCCTAACTCCGGGGGCGCTCATAGCCAAGTGAGAGTTAATGTTTGTGGCTCCCATTTCTCACAGACCATTAAAGCCAAGGAACCTCCATCCTAGCAAGAGTCAACACTTTGGGGATGTATGTCCCAGTGAGAAACAATATCTGGTGACCCTGTACCACAGTTATTTGCAGCATGCAGGGAACCCCAGCAAAATTCTGTGCCCAGGAGATCTCTACCTCAGCAAGTCAGCACCCAAAAACTACTTGGTATAGGATCAAGAGAAACCAGAGTGTATTGTATCATTAATGTAGTCAAATAACCCAAGCCTGTTCACAGAGAATCTGTGTGGGCATGGTGGCACAATGTGTTCCTTAGTGTTCAGTTCCAGCCTAGGGTGAGTGTGTGCAGTTTGCACGTTCTCCCTGTGTCTATGTGGGTTTCCTCCAGGTGCTCTGGTTTCCTCCCACACTCCAAAGAGGTGCAGGTTAGGTTGATTGTCCATGCTAAATTGACGCTTAGTGTCAGGGGAATTAGCAGGGTACATATGTGGGGTTACGGGGCTAAGGCCTGGGTGGGATTGTTGTTGATGCAGGCTCGATGGGCTGAATGGCCTCCTTCTGCACTTCGGGCATTCTATTTGATGATTCAAAATTTGACACCCAAACCAGATACTAAGGCATTAGGTAGCAGACCAAAAGCTAGATCAGATAACTAGGTTTTAAGGAACACCTTAAATCATGAAAGAGAAGTGGAGTTTTGAAGTTCAAATTTATTTATTACTGTCGCATATAAGCTTACATTTAATTGCAATGAAGTTACAATCTGGCGCCTTTTGGGACACCGAGGGTGAATTTAGTGTGGCCAATGCACTTAATCAGCACACCTTTTGGACTGTGGGAGGAAACCAGAGCACCCAGAGGAAACAGACACGGGAGAACATGCCAACTCCGCACAGGCAGTGACCCAAGCCTGGAATCGAACCTGACTCCCTGGTGCTGTGAGGCAGCACTGCTAATCACTGTGCCGCAGGGTTTAGGCAGCTGAAGTCATGGCTGCCAGTGGTAGGGTGATTGATTCAGAGATGCTCAGGAAGCCAGAACTGGAGAGGTGCAGTAAGCTCTGAGGGCTGTAGAGATGGAAGTCCAGGAGTAAGATGATGCCTAGGGATTCGAACTGCAGCAAGTTTCATTGTCTAGGGAATCAACATCCCAATAAGTTAACATCTGAGGAATCTCATTCAATATCTTACACACACGTTGTTCTCCTTATATGGAGGGTTTCAGGCCAGAGTAAAACAATGGAGAAATGGGACTATTTTGGAACATTGGCTATATTACCTCTGCCTGTGTAACCCATCTCAATTTGTTATATTTAGATAGCAAGTTTGATCCAGTTCTAGTGAAAAAGGCTAAAGACTTGGAACTTCAGGGAATTTCCCTTGCAGAGTCTGGGAACATGGATGCAGCTGTGGAAACTTTCACTCAGGCCATAGCAATCATTCCTGAACGAGCATCTGGCTACAACAACCGGGCACAAACTCTGCGACTGAAAGGAGACACGACAGGTAAGGTGGAGGATAGGGTCAGTAACCAGTAAGGTACAAGAGGAGAAAGTAAACTTTATTTATTAGTCACAAGGCTTACATTAACACTGCAATGAATTTTCTGTGAAATTCCTCCTAGTCGCCACACTCCGGCGCCTGTTCAGATCAGTGCACCTAACCAGCACATCTTTCAGACTGTGGGAGGAAACCAGAGCACCTGGAGGAAACCCACGCAGACACGGGGAGAACGTGCAAACACTGCACACCGACCCAAGCCAAGAATTGAACCTGGGTACCTGGCGCTGTGAAGCAGCAGTGCTAACCACAATGTGGCCTGAAACATATTAGTAAAGTAGCAAATTACCTCTGATAGCTTTGACTCGGGTACAGCGCTTGTCTTATTGGATGATGGATGAGTGGGGAAATTACTGATTGAGGCAACAGTTGGGATAGTGGGAAAAATGCATGGATGTGTTGTGTGACAGATAGGTGGCTCTTTGGATGGGTCAGTGAATAACATGGCTTAAATAGGCAACAAATATGAGAGATGGTGGGGATGGTTAATAGTACAGTGATGGATAGAAATACAGTGATGGATTTATGGATGGATGTGATAATTAATGTATGGGGTGACACTTTTGGTGATGGATAGCTAATAATGTGAAAGGGGTATTGATGAGAAACTTATAGATGGGTGCAGTTACAGGCAGACCAGTCAAAGAGTGATGGGTATGATGATTGGATCTAGATGGGATGGAGTGATGGTTCCATCTGCTCCATGCTTACATCTCAAAGTTACAGAAATCAACATTGTCAAATAGGGATGCTGACAGGTAATTTCTGTTCATTTAATGAGTAATTACAATAACGTACAGGGGAACAATATCACAGCCAAACCTGCAGACCGAGGACACCCCACGACCGAGGCTGATTCTTCCCTTACACTCACACTTACATTGCAGCAGGAATCATTGGCAGTTTGGAGGAGGGAACCCGAGATGACTTTCCCTTCCTTAGCCCAGGAATGTTTAAGGCCAGTCATAATGTGCAAACTTTCTTAAATTTGTCCACCAGCTTTAAGGTGATACCTTCAGGGCTACAGCTTCAACTCAGCAGATGTTATCTACCAAAAGAGAAAGGGAGGGAAATATGTGGATTATACTGTTATATAATCGGAGATGTTATGTGGTTGCTCTGTCACTTGTTGAGTCTGGTCACATGCCTAGTTTGTAGCTGTTTCATGGGCTTTGCCTCAGTCCAGATCAAGCCTTTGTGGAGTTAACAGCTATTCAATAAATCTGCATTGTTATTTGCACCCAACCCATGTGCTACTATTTCATGTTCTTTTATCCGACAAGTGCAGTATATAACTGGATAAAAAGAATACTGGCGACGAGAATGGGGGTACATTCTTTATGAACGAAGGAAAAGAAAGAAAATCGGAGTTGCAATTACCAACTAAAAACTTTGATACTTTATAAAGTTGGAGCAGAATCAACAGCATGTCAGCCAATTCCAGCTGGCATCAGGCCAGCGGACCAATACTCATTACTCTTGCTTGCTGGATCAGCAGGAGGATAGAAGTTCAGCAAAATTGATTTACTGCAGGCCTACCTGTAAATGAATGTTGCAGCTGAATCTTAATACCTGCTTACCATCATCACTCATAAAGGTCTATTGCACTATGATAAATTACATTTCGGGATAACATCAGCACTAACTGTTTCAATGGTCCATGGACCAGATCGTACACGATTTACAGGGGGTACAATGTTAACTTGACAACATACTAATCTCTGATACCAATGAACAGGAGCGCTTGCCTAACACAGAAGCCACATTGAAACATCTTCATGGTCTTCATGTCAGGAGAGATGGGTGTGACTTCTTTCAAACATCAGCACAATACTTAGGCCATGTGATCAATAGCAAGGGCTTACACAAGGCAGCTAAAAAGATAGAGGCTTCACCATCGAGTGTAACACAGTTCAGATCATTCTTAGGGTTAACTAATTATTACAAATTTGTTACAAACTTAGTAACCCTACTTAAACTGTTGCATAACTTATGTACAAAACGGACATGACAATTGACACGAGAGTGCAGAAAAGAATATGTTAGTTAAAGAAGCAGTCACAAGTGTTGGCACATTTCAACCTGAAGTTCCAACTGCAACATACCCGTGATGTCTCGCCGCACAGAGTCGAAGTGCTGGTGTCACACATACTGCCATCAGGGCGAGAAAGACCAATAGCTTTCGCATTGTGTACCTTAACAGGTGCTGAATCAAATTACACCCAGCTGGAAAAGGGGGATTGAGTGTTATCTTTGGAATGCAGGAATTTCACCAATATCTTTATGGTTGTGGCTTCACATTGCTGATGGATCACTGTCCCTTAACAACTCTAGGGCCACATAAGGGTAATTTATTGCTTGCCACAAACAGACTTCAATGATGATCTTTAATATTATCGGTATATTCCTACGATGTCAAGTACTGTGAGTCAGAAAGACAAGCCAATGGTGGTGCAATGTTACAGTTAACTTTGTCTGCTGGTCATGTACCATCCAACAGTGTTTCCAATATCTTCTATTTTTCGCTGATAGAATGCATCCCAGTGACTGCAGTTCATGTTCAAAGACAGACTAAAAATGACCCCATGATGGGGAAGGTGCTGGAAATAGTAGCCAGAATTCTACCGCCCTGCCTGCCACGGAATCAGAAGGGGTGAGGAATGGATCATGGAAATGTCCATTGACCTTGGGTGGGATTTTCCAGTCTTGGATTGAACGAGGCAGTAAAATCCCACCTGGTGTTAAATGGGAGGACAGTGGAAATACATCCCAAATTAAGGCAATTTATTTCCAGAAAACTCCAGCTGACGATGGTACAGGGTGGATATTGTGAGGAATGAGGGTAAGAATTCCTCCAAACTTGTGACAAAAGAGAATTGGAACAATTACACGAAGGACATCCTGGGATGGGTTGAATGAAAGCACTTGTGAGGAGCTACTCCTGGTGGCCAGGCCTCGATGGCCAGATCAAGGAAAAAGGAGGACTGTGCCAGTCATGTGTGCGGACAAGGAATGCATCACTCTTCTCCTCGTTACGTCCATAGGAGTGGCCTAAAGTACCTTGGCAACATCTGCACATAGACTTTGCAGGTCCCTACAAGGACACATGTACATGGTTGTCATAGATACACACTCCAAATGGCCTGATATTGGCTGAATGAAGTCAACAACTGCAGAACAAAGCGTCAAAAAGCTGAATGGGATTTTCGCCAGATTTGGGAAACCGGAGCAAGTTGTGAGTGATAATGGACCACAATTCATAGCTCCAGAATTTGATAAATATCTAAAGATGAGTGATATCCAACATTTAAAATCAGCATCATACCACTCCTCCATGAATGGCAAGTTTTGGCGTGCAGCTATACCATCAGCAAAAAGTGGGTTCCTGCAACTGGCCCCATCTCCTATAGACTGATGATGAGTTAGTGTGAAGTCAACACATGCATCAATGTGCCAATACCACGTATGTCAGGAGCGGCACAGTGGTTAGCACTGTTGCCTCACAGCACCAAGGTCTTGGGTTCAATTCTGGCCTTGGGTCACTGTGTGGAGTTTTAATGTTCTCCCCATGCCTGTGTGGGTTTCCTCCGGGTGCTCCGATTTCCTCCCACAGTCCAAAGATGTGTGGGTTGGGTTGATTGGCCATGCTAGATTGGCCCTTAGTGTGCAAGGATGTGTAGGTTAAGTGGATCAGTCATAGTAACTGTGTGGGCTTATGGGGGTAAGGCGGAGGGGTGGATTGGAGTGGGCCTGGGTAAGATGCTCTTTCGGAATGTTGGTGTAGACTCAATGGGCTGAATGGCCTCCTCCTGCACTATAAAAGTCTCTTTGGTTGTAACTGCCTCTGGATAAACTGTCATCCGTTTCACCAAATATTGTGACCGGATAAATCAGCAGAAACTGGGATTGATGAAGAATCCTTTGCAGCTACAAGTCTTTCCTTTGCAAAACAGACTGTTGTGCCTTCCAGAGTAGAAACATCTCCTGAAGAGCCGGAGAATACCTGTAAGGCTAAGAACAACCTGAAGTGTGCGGGTAACCAGTGCGGAATAGATGCCCAACTGATTATCTTTCCTATTGACTTTATTCCTGCTTTTGGTGAGCTGAGCTGGCTGTGGGGGGGTGCTGGTTAGTGATGCAGAGAGACGCCAACAGAACAAGTTCAACACTCGGACCAGCTGAGGTTATTAATGAAGGCTCTGCCTTCTCAACCTTGCCCCTCGCCTGGGGTGTGGTGATCCTCAGGTTAAATCATCTCCAATCACAGTCAGTGGTCAATAGGGATTATGACAACTTTATTAGTACTGTGTAATAATGCATTCCCTGTCTTTGTGTGCGTGTGTGTGTGTGTGTGTGTGTTTAGATGACTATGTAAAAATGCAATGGTTGTTTGTTATGTGACCTTAGAAGTAAAGGGGTTAAGGGCAAGGGATTTTATAAAGTATATTTAAGGTTTATTTATTAGTCACATGTAAGGCTTACATTAACACTGCAATTAAGTTACTGTGAAATTCTCCTAGTCACACCACTCCGGCACCTGTTCAGGTCAGTGCATCTAACCAGCACATCTTTCAGACTGTGAGAGGAAACCAGAACAGCCGGAGGAAACCCATGCAGACACGGGGAGAATTTGCAAACTCTGCACAGACAGTGACCCAAGCCGGGAATCGAACCCAGGTCCCTGGCACTATGAGGTAGCAGTGCTGACCACATGCCACTGTGCCGCCCAATGTATTATATGTTTGGGATTGGTGTTGTGTTGTTGCACTGTGACTTGGAAGTTTAGTCTTTAACATTAGTTTTTAACATCATCAGCTGCTTTGTGGGCTTTTGCCTTAGTCTAAATTAAGCCTCTGTAGAGTAAACAACTATTCAATAAACCTGTGCTGTTGTTAGCAACCAATCCCAAATGTGACTTCTCATTCTATTATCCTGCTAGTGCAGTATATAATGAGTACAAATCTGTTATGCAGCTTCCCTGGTGGCTCTTTGGTTGGGTTTTACACTTTCACTGATGGACGCTGCGTTTGCTCCCAGTCAGGGAATGATTTTCTTCAAGAAGCAGCGATATTCTTCCAGCAGTTAGATGGTGTTATGGTTCAGGTCAGAAATTCCGAGGTGTTTTATGGAGCCTGCCTGGATCATAAGGTTTGCCTCTTGAATTTGGCTGGGATAAGCCTGATAGGTTTCACTTCAGGTGTGATTCAAACGATCCACTAGGGAGCTAAAAGCTATTTAAGAATATAATTACAATTTTTATAAGAAAATTAGCAAGAACATTTGTCAATTACAAACAAGAAACAAAATAACCACTTGTAATGTATAAGCCTTAACAAATATATCTTATGTGTTCCAATCAAACCAATCCCATAGACAAAGGGCCCTTTTTACAGGTTGAACACAGCTCACGGGTTATTGGACTTGCGACCTTTGGATGAAGTCTATCGTTCTCTGGATAGACTTAGAACAGTTTGAAATCAGAACAGCTTCCTAAAACACCAGGGACTCTGGGTAATTCACCAACAGCTGATTTCCCCCCTTCAGAAAGGCAAGACCTTGCTTTCAGCTAACCAGCAGAATTTTCAAAACCAAGGAGAGAGAGAGACTTATTTTCAAATTGATGCTCCTTCCAAAACTCAAACTGCGGCTCTAAATGGAAAAACTCCTATCACCTGACCTACCAACCAGATTTTCCCTAACAATGCAGAGTCATAACCGTCCCAGTAAAAATAAACAAATCCCTGTGTAAACAGCAAAAAAGATATCTCCAGTCAAACTGGTGCTATACTGCCATCACCTAAGGCTGTGAGTTGAGAAACACTGACTGCAAGACCTGCAGAGATCATGATTTTAAAAAAATCTCTTAAAGGTACACTAACGTCACAGTGGGCAAAAGATACGTCAGCACTTGTTACAAAACAATTGGACAATAAGAGTAAAGAAGTACTATAATTGTACAAGGCATTGGTGAGACCTCAATGTAAGTACTGTTCAGTTGCAGTGCTTGTGTGCAGTTTTGGTCTCCTTCCTTAAGGAAGGTCATATAAGGGGCTTCACAGGATAGATTCCCCTGGCTGGGGAATCTAGACACAGGTTCACGTGTCAGAATAAGGGGTTAGCCATTTAGGACTGAGATAAAGAGAAATTTTTTTAGTCAGTTAATGCTTCTTTGTTGAGAATCTGCACGACTTTTGTCATTGAAGGAATTAAGGATGTGAGGGAAGGTAGAATTGAGATAGAAGGTCTACAAGAATCTTGATGAATGGTGGAGCAGGCTTGAAGGACAAAACCCAAACCCTAATGCCTTTGGGTGCTCCATGTTCTAATGATTCCTATTATGGTTGACGTTCTGAATACTGATGTATCAGGGGACACTTGGCTCATCAATCACTAATCTTGATCATTTCAGGGGCGATGAGTGACCTGAACAAGGCAGTGGAGCTGAGCAGAGGGACAGGACGGACGGCTAGCCTGGCAATGGTCCAGCGAGGGCTCCTCCACCGACTCCACGGGCACGACCAGGAGGCTCTGCAGGACTTCAAGCAGGCGGCAGATCTGGGCAATGGGTTTGCCAAGAGCCAGGTCGTCCTCATGAATCCCTACGCAGCTCTTTGCAATCGCATGCTGGCCAAGATGGTGGCCAGCATCAGGAATCCAGGACACCCGCCTCACCCTCTGTCTGAAGGGTGATGGGCTGTGCTGGTACAAGAGTTACATTATTGATCTTTCTCTTCAGTCATTCATAATTACTTTGTTTTTAAATAACCTCCATGGATGATCTTTTTTTCAAAATTTCTGTTTACTAGTTGCCTTTCTGAGCCCACTGATGGCTACGATCAATATTAATGTATGTTAGCAACGGTGTTCCAGCTCTAACAGGAAGTAGCTCAGGTCCTGAAACAGCCCAAATTAAACTGCTCAGAGCAAAACCTGAAGCTGGCCAGCTTCAAGAATGGGTGCCAACTCTCCTGTACTTTCAGGGGTTGTCCCGTTTTTTAACTACTTGTCCTGTTTCCCTTTTGAACCGTATTTCTAATCAGCCTGTTGGAGATGGAGCATCTTTACTTTCTGTATGAGTGTGCACACTGTGGCTGTTCCAGCCACCAGCTTCCCCACAATCACTCCCTTATTTCACATGAGCTGGTCACAAGGCTTACTCATCGAGTGTTTTCACCTTTTGCACAGGAACAGGGTTAGGTTCTGGTTCTTCAAGTTGAATAAGGTGGTTTTACTCAAAATATTGCTCTAATTGCTCACTTATTATCTGTAAAATAAACCAACTGGACAAATTGTCCAGTCCGTGAATGTGCAGGTCAGGTGGATTGGCCACAGTAAATGTGTGGGGTTACATTTAAGAACTTAATGTTTGTTTATTGGTCACAAGTAAGGCTTACATTAACACTGCAATGAAGTTACTGTGAAATTCCCCTAGTTGCCACATGATGGTGCCTGTTTGGGTCAATGTAGCTAACTAGCCCGTCTTTCCTCTGGAGGAAACCCACGCAGACACAGGGAAAATGTACAAACTCCACCCAGACATTGACCCAAGCTGGGAATCGAACTCAGGTCCCTAGCACTGGGAGGCATCAGTGCTAACCACTGTGCCACTGTGCTGCCCCTACAGGGTTAGAATTGGAGAGAGGGCCTGGGTAAGATACTCTATCAGAGAGTCAGTGCAGATCTGATGGGCTAAATGGCCTCCTTCTGCACTGTAGGGATTCTATATGATTTTATTATTTATTAATTTCATCTCATTAAACTATGAATCTGCCTCCCTGTTGTAATTTTGGGAAATTTTGTAAGTGGGTCAACATAAGAATTAGGAAGGACAGGAGTGGACCAGCCAGCCCACTGAGCCTGACCTGCAACTGGATACCATCACGGGATAATAGTCTGCTTCAACTCCACACGTCCCTCCCCATTCCCCATATCCCTCAACTTCCTGACGGAACAGGAAGTCTGTCTATCTCAGCCTTAATCAGTGACCATTATTGAGTTTGGAGAACAAAGGATTTGGTGGTTCTGCCCTGGATCACCCAATCACAGGACTAGATAGCGAAGCAGAAAGGGTCATAGAATCATAAAAAGAGATCATAGAAACCCTACAGAAAGAGGCCATTCAGCCCATTGAGTCTGCACTGACCACAACCCCACCCAGGCCCTACCCCCATATCCCAACATATTTTACCCACTAATCCACACATCTTAGGGCACTAAGGGGCAATTTAGCATGGCCAAACAAACTTAACCTGCACATCTTTAGACTGTGGGAGGAAACTGGAGCACCCGGAAGAAACTCATGCAGACATGAGGAGAATGTGCAAACTCCACACAGACAGTGACCCAAGCCAGGAATCCAACCCAGGTCCCTGGAGCTGTGAAGCAGCGGTGCCAACCAGTCTGCTACCGTGCCGCCACTCCGTGCCGTCTATTCCAGATCCTAGGGAAAGCAGAGTCTGCTCATCGCTGGGACCAGGGAGGTTGAATAATGGAGAACATGCAGATCCGTAAGTTGTAACATAACTAACCCACCATCAAACCTGTCCATTAAAGTCAACTGTTGTAAAATGATCTTCTGCTTGAGTGCATTTTTGGCTTAATTTCTTTACCGTCACAAAGATGATAAACTTGATCAACATTCAGCATTCTCACCTAACTTTCAAATGTCCCACTGATGGAGGGAATAGAAAGATAAGGAAGCATTTATATTTCTATCACACCTTTTGTGACATTGGGATGTCTCAAAGCATTTTGCAATCAACTCAGTACTTTTGAAGTGTATCTATTGTCATGATGTGGAAAATGTGGCAACCAATTTATGCACAGCAAGCTCCCACAAACAGCATTGTGATAATGACCAGTTTATTTAAAGTTTTTTAAAGTTTATTTATTAGTTACAAATTGGCTTACATTAACACTGCAATGAAGTTACTCTGAAAATCCCCTAGTTGCCACATTCTGGCATCTGTTCGGGTACACTGAGGGAGAATTTAGCACAGCCAATGCACCCAACCTGTAAATCTTTGGACTGTGGGAGGAAACCGGAGCATCTGGAGGAAACCCACGCTGACACAGAGAGAACATGTAAACTCCGCACATTTTTAATGATGAGATTTATTGAGAGATTCACATTGCCCGGGACACTGAGGGGAACACTACTGCTGAACTTTGAAATAATGCTGTTGAACTTTCATATCCTCCCGGGGCCTTGGTTTAATATCTCAACCAAAAGACAGTTCCGCATTCCCTCAGCACTGTAAGTGTCAGCATTTTGTCTCAACTGTAGTGACCCTTGAATCCATAACCTCCTGATTGGAGGTGAGAATGCTAGCAACTGTATCATTATTTATTTATTAGTGTCACAAGCAGGCTTACATTAACACTGTAATGAAGTTACTGTGAAAATCCCCTAGTCCCCACACTCTGTTCAGATACACTGAGGGAGAATTTAGTATGGCCACAAGTAGCCTAACCAGCACCACTTTCGGACTGTGGGAGGAAACCAGAGCACCCAGAGGAAACCCGTGCACACACGGGGAGAACATGCAAACTCCACAGAGACAGTCACCCAAGACAGGAATCAGACCCGGGTCCCTGGCACTGGGAAGCAGCGGTGCTAACCACTGTGTTGCCCTAACACACCATGGCTAACGTACCAGTCCCAAAATCTTCCATGCCAATGCACGTTGAAGGTACTGATAAAAGAAAACTGCAGGAGCAATGAGAGTTCAATATCAGTTTGGTTCCAATTTGGGCAGAAAAGGTGGCACAGTGGGTTAGCACAGCTGCCTCACGGCGCCAGGGACCTGGGTTCGATTCCTGACTTGGGTGACTGTCTGTATAGAGTTTTCATGTTCTCCCTGTATCTGCATGGGTTTCCTCTGGGGGCTCCGGCTTCCTCCCACAGTCCAAAGATGCTTGGGTTAGGTGGATTGGCCGTGGTGAATTGTCCCTCAATGTCAGGGGGTCTAGCTAGGGTAAATGAATGGGATTATGGGGAAAGGACCTGGGTGGGATTGAGGTTGGTGTAGACTCGATGGGCTGAATGGCCTCCTTCTGCACTTTAGGGATTCTATTCTATGAAAATGAGTTTGCAATAAAATAATTATTTTTGTTATTAGTCAACCAGGCCACTAGATGGTGCAACTAACTGCTTGACTTGGAAGTGAAGTCATGCTCTTATGGCAAAGGGGTGAAACTACACCAACAATTTAATGTCAAAACAATAATTTGCATTTATATAGCGCCTTTAATGCACTAGAGTATCCCAATGTGCTTGACAATAGTGAACAAGCAGACAGATTGCGACAGCAAGCCAAAGGAGGATAAAAAAACCTGGTTAAAGAGGTGGATTTAAGGAGTATTTTACAAAGAACAAACAGGCCCCTCGGCCCATCCATCCCTGCGCCAATACATGGCTTCTATCTCTCTGTTCGCCTCCTATTCACATGCCTGCTGAGATACTCATTGAACGTTGCTATCATGCCTGCTTTCACCACCTGCCCTGGCAGCATGTTCCCGGCACCCATCACCCTCTGTGTGAAAAACTTTCTCCACGTGTCACCCCTAAACTTAGCCCCTCTCACCTTAAACCTGTGCCCTCTTAAAGGCGAAGGCAGCTGGGGAGGAAATTCTACAGCTTGGTACCTCGATAGCTGGAGATGCAGCAAGTCAGTGATCGAGCGATGGAGATTGGGGAGTGATAGAGGCTGGTGTTTGTGCTCTGAGATCTGGGTTGGAGCAGGTTATAAAGTAAGGGAGGGTTTGTGATGAATTTGAAAATAGAGTAAAATAACAAAACTGATGATCTCTAAACTTCTTTGATTTTCCTTTGGCGCAATGGTGGCAGTGGTTAGCTATGCTGCCTCAAAGCGCCAGGGACCCAGGTTCGATTCCTGGCTTGGGTCACTATCTGTGTGGAGTTTGCACATTCTCCCTGGGTCTGCGTGGGTTTCCTCCGGGTGCTCGGCTTCCTCCCACTGTTCAAAGATGTGCTGATTAGGAAGATTGGCCATGGTAAATTGTCCCTAACTGTCAGGGGGACTAGCTAGGGTATATACATGGGGTTATGGGAAAGAGCCTGGGTGGGATTGTGGTCAGTGCAGACTGGATGGGCTGAATGGTCTCTTTCTGCACTGTAGGATATATGAAAGGAACGGACTCTTAATTTGCGATGGGTGAGTTAGGTAAGGCAAACAGCTCAAAATGATGTCCTTTCATAAGATGAACATGGACAAAAATTAGTTTGAACAAAGGCACTTGGTTTTCAGATTTTGTTTTGCTGCTTTTCATTGAACCAAACTTTTTTGATTTTCCTTTGTCCGTCTTGGTTGAAGTTTTGGTTTTGGTTCACGATGGTCAAGTTTTCAATGTTGACAGAGCCTGGCTACTTTCCGACCAACATCTTGGTCCCCTTTCCTGAAATCTGGCTGGAAGTCAAGTGATGTCTGCCTGAACTCCTGTAAGTGCCTTGGGTTAGTTTCCTACTTAACAGTGATTCACGTTAGAATATTTTACAGTGGCTTAAGCGATCAAGTTGAATGTGGAGCAAAGAGGAAGCTTTTCTGACTGTAGATAAGCTGAACTGTGAAGGTCAGACACCGAGATAATAAAGACACTCGTGAAGATATCACATACCACAGTATTCTGTCAGAGCTGGAGAGGCCACAAGGCCACAAATAGACAAAGGTTGGCGAATGTACCACAGCCCAAAAAAACAAAGAGTTGGAGGTTGAAAGATCAGAATCATTAGAATAGAAAAGCCCTGAAGGAGGCCATTTGCCCATCAAGTCTGTGCTGGCTCTTTCAAAGAGCAAACCAGTTGTCCCACTCTCCCTGATCTTTCCCAATTTCCCTGCAATTTTTCTTTTCTACAAGTTATTGATCCAATTCTATTTTGAAGCTTGCTGTTGAATGAATATCTGCCAAGCTATTGTTACATTCCAAATCCTAACCATTTAATGCATTAAAAAAAGAGGTTTTCCCTCCTGTCACACTTGGTTCTTTTGCCAATCACCTTAATTCGCCCATTCAGCCACTGAAAATACTATCTCCTTATTCCCTTGATCGCCATTAGGATACCGCAAAACACCTCAAACACAGCACTGTTGCGGCGAGGGGTAGTTATAACTATATGTAGCCCAAGGTATAGCCCGTGGGTGGGATTTTGCAACCACGCTCACTCCGAAACCTGGATCTGCATCAAGATTGAGAGAGGAGGAATGGGAAGGGGGTGGAGGGTGGATGGGGGACAACAGGAGGATTTGATAGTAGATGAAGTGACTTCACCTTTGTCCCACCTGCTGCTGACACCCTCATTGTGCCTCTGTTACCTCCAGACTTGACAATCCCGATGGGACGCCCCCCCCATCCCCCCGACCGGCCTCCTGCTTTCCACCCGCCATAAACCTGAGACCACCCTAAACTCTGCTGCCTGCATCTTCCCCTCAGTGCATGTCCCATTCCCCTGTCAGCCCTGTACTCGCTGATCTATATCGACTCCTGGCCAAGTGACACCTGGATTTAAAAATTCTTGTCCTTGTCTTTCAAATCCCTGTGTGGACTCATCCTTCCCTTTCTCTGTGCTCTCTCCCAGCCCCACAAACCTCTGAGATATCTGCAGCCCTTTCATTCTGACCCCTCGATTACGGTTGCTCAACCCACTGGAGTCCATGTCTTCAGAACCATGCTCTTGAATTCTGCCCCTTGTCTTATCCAACTTGTTTTCCTCCTTTAAGACACCCCTTTGAAATGTAGCCCTTTGATATCGCTCTTAGTCATTGACCTGAGATTTCCCAGTGTGACTTAGTATCGTACTGTGTCCCAGTGAAACACTTTGGGACACAAGGCATTATTTCGATTTATTATTGTCACATGTTTTAGTAAACAGTGAAAAGGATTGTTTCTTGGGAACTATACAAAGCATACCATTCATAGAGTAGATAGGGGAGAAGGGAAGGAGAGGGTGCAGAATAGAGCGTTACTGTCACAGTTAGAGTGCAGAGAAAGATCAACTCTATATGGTAGGGGGCCCATTCAAAAATCTGATGGCAGCAGAGAAGAAGCTGTTCTTGAGACGGTTGGTACAAATCCTAAGACTTCTAAGTACATTTAAATATAAGTTATTGTGGGAAAGAGGGTAAGTGGATGCATCTCACCGGCATGTCTTTTCGGAATGTGGGAGGAAACTGGAGCACCCGGAGGAAACCCACGCAGACACGGGGAGAACATGCAGACTCCACACGGACAGTGACCCAAGCCGGGAATCGAACCCGGGTCCCTGGCGCTGTGAGGCAGCAGTGCTGTGCCCCCGTGCCGCCCACATGGTTTAGTTTATAACAATAATCAGTGTATCAGTCTATTATTTTGAAGTGCTGCCCAATGTGGCTGACTCTTAAGGTGGTGAAACCCCTTGAAATAAAGTCATGTTTGAAGTGGTGACCCCGTTGAGTGAGTGAGGCGGAGGAAGCGATGAGTCTTGATGAGAATACACAGAGTCGCAGGGCTCGTGTGAGAGGATTGTGAGCTGAGCGGGGGCGATGGGGGCTGGGACGGTCGTTGAAGATTTATTATGATGGTGGTAACGTGCCTGGCTGCTCAGTGTGGGCACAGGATTACAAAGACAGGCTGATGGAGCATAAGAATCTTTAAATCCGGGCTTGATTGAGTGTGCCTGAAGGCCACCCTCAGCCCTGCACTGCAGTAGATCAGTGAGAAGTAGCAGCTGTGATGCCACACGAACAAGAGGAAAGGAGGAGGATATTTATCTCCTGGTTAAAAGAGCAGGAATTGTCTCCGAATCCCGGATTAACTGAATAAGACACAAAGCTGTCAGCTGCTCTCCCTGGAATATCACTCCGAGGTGAGCCTGTTTCGAATTGTGCCTCTGCTTTCCTATCTGTCAGGTCTACCTCACCCTGCTCTGCTGTGTTGTGTTTAGAAACTGGCATGTTTCTGGGTTCCCGCTCAACGTGCTGCACTGGGGAGTCGCGAACGGTCCCTGGCCTTGGCCCTGGGCTCTTTCACATCCAGGTGATCAAAACGGTGCCCTGGCAAGGCCACTCAGCCAGGGCAAGGCTGGCGTGCGCGCGCGCCCCGGACACATTCCCTTCCACGGTAACCCGCGAAGGAGCCTCAGGCACGTTTAGTGGTGGGTGTTGCAGATTGGATCGATGTGGCTCATGTGGCTGTGCCAAGGGACGATGCCAGCTTGGAGCGTAGGATTCCTCTCCCGTTATTGCAAACCCCCCCCCCCCTCCCCACCCCGGTTGCTTGGGGTGAGGTAGCTCTCGCAATGACAGTGAGGGGGTGGTGGGGGGTGGATTGTCAGTGGTTGCAAAATCCCAGCGAGCTGTGATCCAGATCCCGGTTACTCGGTGGGGGGTGTTAACAGGATATGTTTCATTTTGAGAGTGTGTTGCGTTTGACCCTTGCCTGCTCACTGAGGGCATTCATCAACTGGGAACTATGATGCTCCCCACTGCAGGCTGTGTATTGAAGGGGAGGGTGAGGGGGTGAGGGTGAGGGGGTGAGGGTGAGGGGGTGAGGGTGGTAGAAGGTGTTGAGACACTGGAGAAGGAGCAGTGAGGACTAACCAGCATCTGAAAGGTTATAAATATCCGGATTACTGAACAAACTGTTGGGGGCTCTTTAGAGAATCGATGACTGAGAGAGAGAGAGAGAGATGATATGACAGAGGTGAGAATATTACGAAGGGGGTTTGAGAAGATGTTTCCGCCTCTGGAGGAATCCAGAATTAGAGGTTATAAATATTAAACAGTCACTAATATACCTAACGTAGAGATTCAGGCGAAACTTATTCCAGGAGTGGATTAAATGTGGAACTCACTACCAGCTGGAGTAGTTGAGGCGAATGGTGAAGGTGCATTTAAGTGTAAGGATTGAGGGAGGAAGGATGCGCGGATGGAGTGAGTGAAGAGGGGTTGGAGGAGGAACGCATGGAGCACTCTCACTGGCATCGACCATTTGGGCCCAAATTCAGTGAACATTGTTGCATTAGACGTATTGGATTTTGGAGTTAAAATGAACAAGATCAGGAACCTTCTCAGTGAGTCAATACCCTGACAGTATTTCACCCACAGATCATCATCTCTTCTTAAAAAAGTTTTAAAATTAGTGTCATAGGTAGGCTTACATTAACACTGCAATGAAGTTACTGTGAAAATCCCCTAGCCGCCACACTCCGGCGCCTGTTCGGTTACACCGAGGGAGAATTTAGCATGGCCAGTGCACCTAACCAGCATGTCTTTCGGACTGTGGGAGGAAACTGGAGCACCCGGAGGAAACCCACGCAGACACAGGGAGAACATGCAAACTCCACGCAGACAATGACCCTAGGCTGGAATTGAACCTGGGTCCCTGGTGCTGTGAGGCAGCTGAGCTAACCACTGTGCCACCCTTTATGATGTTAAATGTTGTTTGATTGCACTCCTGTGAAGCACCTTGGGACAGTTTATTCCTATTATAACGTTACTATTATAAAAAAAACTGGTGTTTATTTAGCCTTTTTTATGACTGTTAGATGTTTCAAAGTGCATTCTGGCCAGTGAAATAGTTTTGCAGCATAGTCACTTGTAATAGAGGAAATGCAGCAGCCAATTTGTGCACAGCAAGCTCCCACACACAAGTGATACTGACAATGTGATGTTGATTGAGGGATTAATATTGTCCAAGTTATGGGAATGTATCTTCAAAATAATGCCATAACATCTTTTACATTCAAAGACCAAGCAGATGGGGTCTTGGTTTAATAATGTACCTGAAAGATGGCATGTCTGACAGTGCAGCACTCCCTCAGTATTGCTGGCAAAGCATTTTCCGCTCAAAAGATTCAGTGCACTTGAGCTTTGGGCTACTGGGTAGCACAACTTAAAAAGATAAAACTGTCAGCAACACAACCCTTCCCTTAAAATCTTAAACTATTGCTGTCTTCCCTGTACCCTGGTTCTCTTAAACTTCTCGGCCTTTTGGCTAAGATGATGTTTAGTATGGACATGCTGTGTTTGGTTGAAGTCATTAGGTTACATTTCAGCTTCATTTGAAGCAATTTTTAAAAGCGGCGCCTTGGTCATTTGGCCAAGATGCAAATGAGATCAAGCCTTGGAGCAGGAGCTACACCTACTCCAATCAGCTTGGATCATGTAGATCAAGCCCAAGACCGGAGGTGAGAGTTTGTCTTATCAGCTTGGATCGGGAATGTCCCAACTTACTGAGACTCTGAATTGGACTTGATTGGATTGAATTGGAATAAAACCAAAAAAAAACTTCTATTGCAGTCATTACTAATCTAAACTTTTGTCTCTTGTCCCTCCTGTGAACTTTGGCTCAGTGGGAACTTGTGTTTGAGTTGGTGTGTCGTGGATGCAAAGCTCACTCCAGAGACAGGAACACAAAATCCAGGCTGATGCCTCCATTGCAGTACTGAGGAAATGCTGTAGTGTCAAATGTGCCAACATTTGGCTGAGATATTAGACAGTGGCTTTGTCTGCTCTGTCTCTCGGGGAAAGATCCCAGGACATTATTTGAAAAACCACAGGGGAGTTCTCTCCAGTGTCCTGGCCAAAATTTATTACTCAATTAGTGTGTTGAAAACAGATTATCTGGGTCACATTGCAGTTTGTAGGAGCTTGCTATGCAAAAATTGGCTGCTATGTTTCCTGTATTACGGCAGCGACCGCACTCTGGGGATACTATGGCAGCTGATTCATCAATGCAAGTTCTTCCTCTTACTCTGGATGGGAAGCAGCTGATCATTTTTTTATTGGTCCAGTTCCAGGGAAGATGTAATGCAAACAGGGAAGCAGCCTCCAACATGAGACTGGCTGGATGTGACAATGTCGTAGGAGCTTTCCTACTTCTACAGCTTGAGAATTACGTTTGTTCAGGTACTGCAGCATGGGGGGGGTGGTTGAGATTTCGTTCTTTCTACATTTACTGCTTCCACCCCCTTTCCCTGAAGGTGCCCAGCGCCTCAAAAACAATTGTTGGTGTAAACTCAGGTGCAATTTGTAACACGCAGAAAAGATTTCAGACTTTATGTATTAGTGTGTCACAAGTAAGGCTTACATTAACACTGCGATGAAGTTGCTATGAAATTCCCCTAGTCGCCACACTCCAGTGCCTGTTTGGGTCAATGCACCCTAACCAGTACGTATTTCAGACTGTGGGAGGAAACGGGAGCAAACCCACGCAGACACGGGGAGAATGTGCAAAACTCCACACAGACGATGATCCAAGCGGGGAATCGAACTCAGGTCCCTGGCACTGTGAGGCAGCAGTGCTAACCACTATGCCACCATGCCGCCCCAGTAACCACTGTGCTACCGTGCACCCCCCCCCCAAGCTGGGATGCTATCGGGACTTGATGGTTTGAGTTACAAGGAAAGGTTGGATAGACTGGGACTTTTTTCCCTGGAGCGTAGAAGGCTGAGGGGTGATCTTATTGAGGTCTATAAAATAATGAGGGCACATCAGCTAGATAGTCAATATCTTTTCCTAAAGGTAGGGGAGTCTAAAACCAGAGAGTACAGGTTTAAGGTGAGAGGGGAGAGATACAAAAGTGTCCAGAGGGGCAATTTTTCACAGAGGGTGGTGAGTGTCTGGAACAAGCTGCCAGAGGTAGTAGTAGAAGTGGGTACAATTTTGTCTTTTAAAAGCATTTAGATAATTACATGGCTAAGATGGGTGTAGAGGGATATGGGCCAAACATGGCAATTGGGACTAGCTTATTAAAAGAAGGACGGCATTGGTATGTTGGGCCGAAGGGCCTGTTTCCATGCTGGAAACCTCAATGATTCTATGACTCTATGAGGCATACAAGACAACTGAACCGTGTGGCCCAGTAGTGAATAACTATCCTCTCTCCACCTTCTCTATGGTAATGAACAGAATGCGACACTACTCTGGAACAGAGATAGCCAACTGATGATCATATCGAGCTGTTTAAAATCCTGAAAGTGTTTCATTGGGGTATAAATAGGGATATGTCTCCCCTTGAGGGAGAGTCCAAACCTTGGAGTCATTCGTATAAGATAGTCTTTAATAAATCCGATGGGGAATTTGGGAGAAAGCTCTTCACCTGGAATGTGTGAGAGTAGAACTCACTGCCACAGGGGGGTAACTGGGGCAAAGAGAATGGACACATGGAAGATGCAACTGGATAAACACTTCAGAGAGAAGAGAATGGAAGGATATGTGGATAGGGTGAAATCAAGTCGGATGGGGTGAGGCCAAATAGGCTGAATGGCCATAAGACATAGGAGCAGAATTAGGCCACTCAGCCCATCAAGTCTGCTCTGCCATTCAATCATGGCTGACATGATTCTCATCCCCATTCTCCTGCCTTCTCCCATAACCCCTGATCCCCTTATTAATCAAGAACCCATCTATCTCTGTCTTAAAGACACTCAATGACCTGGCTTCCACTGCCTTCTGTGGCAATGAGTTTCACAGATTCACCACCCCCTGGGTGAAGAAATTCCTCCTCATCTCAGTTTTAAAGGAGCGTCCCTTTGCTCTGAGGTTGTGCCCTCGAGTTCTTGTCTCTCCCACTAGTGGAAACATCCTCTCCACATCCTCTCTACCCAGGTCGCTCAGTATTCTGTAAGTTTCAATTAGATCCTCCCTCATCCTTCTAAACTCCATCGAGGACCAGACTCCTGAACCATTCCTGATACAACATATGAGAATGGCCTACAATGATCTGTAAATTCCATGTGGGTCACTCAGATGTCCTCATTGAGGAATAGCTCATATACCTGGGCAGACTGATGGGGTGTCTATAATCTCTAATCACTAACTATGACCCAAATCACACAGTCTCCCCCAGTAGGCACTTCACTGGGTGGCAGTTAACAGGGGTATTTGGCTCAGCTATGAATCTCCATGGGGGTAGCTTCATTACTGGGTCCCCTGCAACCCCAGGATCTATATAACGAGTTCATGCTTGAAGAGTGGCCTCATTGTGGGGTGACTATTGACGCAAAATTGGACCTCAGAAAATCTTAAGGGATTGGAGTCATAGAGTCATAGAGGTTTACAGCATGGAAACAGGCCCTTCGGCCCAACTTGTCCATGCCGCCCTTTTTTTTAATTGCCATGCTAGTCCCAATTGCTCGCGAATGACCTGTTTCCCTCTATATCCATCTTGCCCACGTATCTGTCTAAATGTTTTTAAAAGACAAGATCGTACTTGCCTTTACTACTACCACTGGCAGCTAATTCCAGATACTCACCATCCTCTATGTGGAACAATTGCATTTCTGGATATTTTTATATCTCTCCCCTCTCACCTTAAACCTATGCTCTCTACTTTCAGACTCCCCTACCTCTGGGAAAAGATATTGACGATCTAGCTGATCTATGCCCCTCATTATTTTATAGACCTCTATAAGATCACCCCCTCAGCCTCCTACACTCCAGAGAAAAAAGTCCCAGTCTATCCAGCCTCCCCTTATAACTCAAACCATCAAGTCCCAGTAGCTTCCTAGTAAATCTTTTCTGCACTCTTTCTAGTTTTGGTTGAGGGTGCGATGCTCTTTTTACTGGCATTCAGTGTTTTGGTTACAGAGATTGCTGAACCATTTCCTTTGATTAACGGACGTCCTCAGCCTGTCGTCACCTTGGAGGAAAATGCTACGAAAGAATTTACCTGCAGGATGGACGGCTGGAAGTCGGTGCCTGTTGTTACCTGGTACCTGAACGGCAAAAAGCAGATGAGTAACCAGACCGTGCTGATCCCCGACTCCAGCGAGGCCGGCAACCAGAGCTTCAGCACCTTTGTGATAACCACTCACAGGAAGGACAAGGAACTCAACTGTTCTGCCACTGACCCAGTGACCGGGAGAACCCAGAACGCCAGCGTGATCCTCAATGTGCAGTGTGAGTATGGGGAACTCCCTGGCAGTCTCAGAGGGGGCACATGGCCTATTCCTGCCCCAGCTGGGATCTGTCACAGGAATTCTAGTCTGTGATTCTTTGTGCTTTGGGTTCCGATTCTCTTGTGTTCTGGAATTTCGTCCCAGGGTCTCTAATTGAATTTGCTGCTGTAGGAGAGCCTGCGGTGTGAGAGGGTGAGGGGGCGAGTTTAAGACCAATGTAGAAAGTGAAGACCCACCTTGTTACACGCTGAGATTGTAGCAGTCATCAGGCCTCAGAGACTGGACCACAAAGCCAAGCCCACCAGCAGAAAGAAAACACAAACATTTAAAGGGGTCTTACAGATGTCAAAACTCAATCTGAGACCCATGCAAACTATTGTTATCTTGGAACGGATGGGCCCAAAATCGAGTACTGGGATCCCACTGGGCTGGGTCGTGACCCACAGTTTGGGAACCCTTGAATTAAGCTAATTAAAGTCAAACAATCCTGTTGCTCAATCGATCCAAATTGCTGGCATTAAAACATCCAGATTGGCACAAAGACCATTTGCCGTTGAGTGAATGAAGCTGATCTTAATGATAAGGAAATCAATCTGGAATAGGGCAATGATTGACGGTGTCTCTTGGCTTTGTCACCCACACTCGGATAGACTCTGAAACTTCCAGGCTGCCAAAACAATGAGTGTCACAACGCAAGGTGCCAGCTAACGCCCAGGGCATGCGAGGGAAGAGATTGGATCTGTTGGTTTAAAGGAAAGTCAGGAGAGGAAGACCAGATATTATCAACAGCGTTCAGTGAAAGCTAACTTTAAAAAGATATTTGGAAGCATATCGCTTTGTTCAAAAAGAAACAAATAGGTTGGAATGATCTGCCAGGTGAGGTGGTGAAAGTGAAGACTATTGGAGTGTCCAAATGCAGGCTGAGGTAGGAATGAGTTATAATGGGCTGAATGGCCTCCTCTCAGGTTTAATTTTTTATTTAGAGCTTGCAGCAATGTTGTGGACTTGGCAAGGCCCTGGATGCTCTGCCTCGTTATTTATGAGTCTCAGAGCAGAGAGAGACTGTTAAGAATTTACTGTTGACCATTAAACCATTGTCGATTGTCAGAAAAACCCATCTGATTCTCTTTAGGGAAGGAAATCTGCTGCCCTTACCCGGTCTGGCCTACATGTGACTCCAGAGCCACAGCAATGTGGGTGACTCTCAGTTGCCCTAGGGCCACTCGGAATGGGCAATAAATGCTGGCTGGCCAGCAACACCCACGTCCTGAGAGTGAATAAAAAAATACGGAAGCAAAATACCGCAGCGGCTTGGAATCTGAAATAAAGAGCGAAAACGTCGGAAAAATTCAGCAAGGGAAGCAGAGTAAATGTCCCAGGTCAATGATCTGAACTCAGGGTTCTGAGGAAAGGTCACTGAGCTGAATCGGACTCTCTGTTCAGCTCCAGCCCAATTACTTCCAACCATCTCCTCACTTCACCATTCAGCTGCCTCAACCCCAAGCACTACAATTCCCTCCTTAAACCTTTCCATCTGCTGACCTTTCCCTTCTCCTTTAAGGCATCCCTTAAGCCTGGCTCTTTGATCCAGCTTTTGGTCACCTGTCTTAACATCTGTTCCTTTGGCTTGGTGCCAGTTTTTTTGTCTGATAATGTTCCTTTGAAGTTTCTTGGGAAGTTGAGGAGGAATGTCTTCTCTCAAAGGGTGGTGAATCTTTGGAATTCTCTGCCCATTGAAGTGGTGGAGGCTGCCTCGCTAAATATATTTAAGTCACGGGTAGATAGGTTTTTGACAGACAAGGGAATTAAGGGTTATGGGGAGAAAGCGGGAAAGTGGAACTGATCCACTTCAGATCAGCCATGATCTTATTGAATGGCGGGGCAGGCTCGAAGGGCTAGATGGCCTACTCCTGCTCCTATTTCTTATGTTCTTATGTTGAGTTAAAGGTGCTATGTGAATGCAGGTTGCTGCTGTTGTTGCTAAATGAGATTTCTTGTCCTTTCTGTAACCGTTCCTCAGTCAAACCTGAAGTTGTTCGGATGGACACTGAGTACAAGGAGCGCAACGACTCGGGGCTGTTCCTCATCCTGTTTGTCTTGGTTCATGCGAACCCACCCGCCACCATTACCTGGGTGGATGAAAGTGGCAGCGTCGTCGTCAACACTTCCAACTTCATGATCCTGGACACCAAGAGCTACCCTTGGTTGACCAATCACACGGTCCACGTGCAGTTGTCCAGCCTGGCCAGGAACTACTCCTTCACCGCCGGCAATGAGTTTGGTATGACCAACTCCTCCATTTCTTTACCAGGTAAACCACACACAAAAAAAGCCCACTGTTGGCTACACAGCCCACCGGGAATTATTCTAAAGCCCTTGATTTCTAAAATGCTCCAGTTTCCACTCCAAAGATGTGCGGGTTAGGTTGATTGGCCATGATAAATTGTCCCCTCAGTGTCAGAGAGACTAACTAGGGTAAATAAGTGGAGTTATGGGGATTGGGCCTTGATTGGCTAAATGGCTCCCTTCTGCACTGTAGAGATTCTATGATTTTTCCATTGACGTTATCACGGGTTACAGAGCCAAAGCAGAGAAATTAAGTTGAGATGGCAATCGACAATGATCTAATTGAGCTGCTGACCACATTCAAGGGCCTGAATGGCCTCTTCCTGTGCCAAATGATACTACAAGAGTTGAACATTCTAGTTTTAAGTCCTACTCTAGAACTTTGACCACATATTAGAGGTGGACACTCCCAGTACAATACTGAGGTAGTGCAACACTGTCAGAGGTGCCATCTTTCAGGTTAAACTTTAAACATGAATCCCTGTCTACCAGGGAGGTGGGCACTAAAGATCCCATGGCACAATTTTGAATCGGAAAAGGGGAGTTCTCCCTGAAACCTTAACCAATATTTATCCCTCAATCAACATCAATAAAAAATTGCTTGTCTTGGTCAGAACCACATTGCTGTTTGTGGGAGCTTGCTGTGTACAAATGTGGGCACGTTTCCCATAGCATAACAGTGTTTTCAGTTTAGGATTGGCTGCAAAGTGCATTAGGGATGCCCAGAGGATGTGAAAGGTGCTATGTAAGTGCAGGTCTTTCTTTCTGATGTGAGGGGAGATGATGGTCTAGTGGTATAATCGCTTGACTATTAATCCAAAAACTCAGCTAATGTTCTGGGGACCCGGGTTCGAATCTTGCATGGCAGCTGGTGGAATTTGAATTCAATAAAAAATATCTGGAATTAAGAATCTGCTGTTGACCATGAAACCATTGTCGATTGAAGTAAAACCCCATCTGGTTCACTAATGTCATTTAGGGAAGGAAATCTGCCGTCCTTACCCAATCTGGCCTACATGTGACTCCAAAACCACAGCAATGAGGTTGACTCCCAACTGCCCTCTGAACAAGGGTGACCAGGGATGGGCAGTAAATGCTGGCCAGCCAGCGATGCCCATGTCCCACGGAGGAATTAAAGTGACTTATGCAAATACATTCTCTTTTCCTTCCAGGTTTCCTCCATTCACGTGTTGAAGTGCCTGTTTTAGTGATCCTTCTTGGGGGTGGAATCGGGCTCCTCACCATCCTGCTCCTGAACATTATCGTGTTGTGTGCTATGTACCGGATGAAGAGGAAAAGAGCAGGTAGAACGGTGCCTGGGAAATTGCAATGTGTGTGGCTGGGTTGACCCGTTGTTGGATGGCGCTGTAACTGCCTTACGCTCAACCCTCAGGCAGGGTTGGGGTTGGTGGTTGGCACAAGAATGTGCCACGGATGTTGCTCTTTGCCGTTTCCCCTTCAGGGTGATTTATAATTTGTACAGAATCCAAACTGGACCCGCCACGTAAATTATGTGGCTCCAAGAGTAGGTCAGAGGCTGGGAATCCTGTGGAGAGTAATTCACCTCTGACTCCCCAAAGCACAGTGAGAAGTCTCACAACACCAGGTTAAAGCCCAACAGGTTTATTTGGAATCACGAGCTTTTGGAGGGCTGTTCCTTCATGAGGTGAATCACACTCCAAAAGCTTGTGATTCCAAATAAACCTGTTGGACTTTAACCTGGTGTTATGAGTCTGCTTATTGTGCCCACCCCAGTCAAACGCTGGCATCTCCACATCATGGTCCCCAAAGCGTATCCATAAGGCACAGGTCAGGAGTGTGATGGAATACTCTCCACTTGTCTGAATGAGTGCAGCTCTGACAACACTCCAAGACAAAGCAGCCCACTTAATTGGAACCCAGTGTCCACCTTAAATAATCACTCACCCTCCCACTGATGCACAGTGTGTACCTTCTATAAGATGCAGCAACTCAGTAAGTCGCCAACACTTTACAGACACACAACTTTTGCTGCCTAGGATTAGAAGTACCACCTGCAGGTTCCCCTCAAGTCACTCACCGTCCTGACTTTGGAAATATATTGCCGTTTCTACACTGTCACTGGGTCAAAATCCTGGAATTCATTCCAGAACGGTGGGTGTATCGACACCACATGGACTGCAGTGTTTCAGGAAGATGCCTCACCAGCACCTCTTTAAAGGGTAATTAGATAATCAGTCATTGCCCACAAAGGACACAGGTATCACTCTCCGTGAGAGAGAGAAGATTGGTTAGATAGCTTGGGGAGGTCACCACTCCACAAGTGTGGGGTAAGGGGAGAAGGCAGGCTCAAGCTAATAGATGGATTGAACCCAAATGGCATCATTCTAGCCCAGTGAGCCAATTGGCAGTTAGGGATGGGCAATAAAATCTGGCCAGACCCCATGGATAATTTTTTTTTAAACAGTGAAGTTAGCGAGAGGCCTTTGTTGAGCGTTCTAAACCTGTGGCCCTTTCCCTCCTGTTTATACCCAAGCCACAGAGACCAGAAACCAATAGTGTCTGCGAGTTTACAGAATTGTAGAACAATACAACACATAAAGAGGGTATTTGCCTCCTTGAATCTGTGTCATCCCTTTCAAAACCCAATATCTCCCTCCCTGCTGCTCTCTCCCCAAACCCCCTCAAATTTTCACATTCACATATTCATCCAGTTCTCTTTTGAAAGCAGATGTGTACAGCACGTTATCAGACAGTGCATTCCAAACCCCTAACCACTCAGAGCTCAAAACATTCTCACTCACGTCACTTCTGGTCCTTTTGCCGATCACCCTAAACTTGTGATTAGTGACCCTTCAGCCAATAGAAGCAGTTTTTCTTTTTGAACTCGATGTGAACATTTCAGGATTTTAAATCCCCTTCAAACCTTCTCTGGTCTGAGGAGACCAACCCCAGATTCTCCCGTCTTTCCAGGGAAAGGAAATCCCTCATTTCTGGAAGTTTTCTGACAAATAAATCTCATCTGTACGCTCTCCAGAATCTCCATGTCCGCCTAAAGTCTGACAGGGTTACTGTTGGAATGTCAGAATATTTGCAGCCAGCTTGCTCACAACAAAATAAGCAAATTACTGTGGATGCTAGAGTCTGAGACAAGAACAGAGAATGCTGGAAAAGTTCAGCATGTCTGACAGCATCCTCTTTTGAAATTATCTCATTCATGAACTACCTCAATGAAAGATCCCCTCTGTCCCACACCAGGCTGTGTGTCCTTTGTTTTAAAGTTGCTACTTTTTGTTGCAGATCCTTATGCCCCTTCTCCCCATCCCTCCCCATCCTCCCTTCTGCTCTGACATAGTCAAAGGACCCGGAAAGTTAACTCTGTTTCTCTCCTCACAGATGCTGCTGGACCTGTTGAGATTCCCAGCATCCTCCCTCTCTTGTTGCCCTGTATAGCAATGTGCTAATGTCCTTAGTGAGGTGGGCTAAGAGAAAACATTAGCTGGGACGCTAGGGGAGAACGCCCCCCCCCCCCACTCCTTTGTCCTCGGAGTAATACATCCCACCTTCTCCTGAGAGAGCAGATGAAGCCTGGGTTTGAAACTCATTGGACAGACAGCACCCGCGACACTGCTGCATTCCCCCAGCACTGCAGTGAGTCTCTCACCTGAACCCACAATCTTCAAACTCGGGTTCGAGTGCGAGCAACCCAAACACAGCCCACACCTTGGGACGGCAAGGTAGCAAAGTGGTTAACACTGCTGCCTCACAGCACCAGAGAGTCAGGTTTGATTCCCGGTTTGGGTAACTGTCTGTGTGGAGTTTGCACATTCTCCCCGTGTCTGCGTGGGTTTCCTCCGATTTCCTCCCACAGTCCAAAATATGTGCATTGGCCGTGCTAAGTTCTCCCTCAGTGTATCCAAACAGGTGCTGGAGTGTGGCAACTGGGGGATCTTCACAGTAACTTCATTGCAGTGTTAATGTAGGCCTATTTGTGACACTAATAAATAAACTTTAAACACTGGGAATCGGTCGATCCTGATCGCGTTTTTTTAATTCTGTTCCAGATTTAAAACCCAGCTCTGACTCGGTGGTCCAGAGGTAAGTGATCCACTCTGTTACATTCCAATGGTTGCGTTTAGTTTGTGCTTTCACACCTTTCTCTTCCCACTGACTGCTGAACCTCAGATGTTCGTACACAATAATCACGAGTATAACGAACATTTCCAATCAGAAATTACCTCAGTTTGGATTAATCTGTTTGCCAGCCTGTGTCCCACTCACCCTGCTGCTGAATTCCTAACTTGTACCCAGTTCACCCATTCACCTGTACTCACTGATACCTGGCAACACCACCACCTGAAGGTTCCCCTCCAAGCCACTCACCGTCTGGACATGGAAATATATCAGCATTCTGTCACTGAGTCAAAATCCTGGAACTCCCTCCCTAACAGCACTGTGGGTGTACCTACACCACAGGAACTGCAGCGGGTTCAAGGAGGCAGCTCACCGCCACCTTCTCAAGGAGCAATTAGGGAAAGGTGATAAACGCTGGTCCAGCCAGCGACACCCACATCCCATAAATTCACTTAAAAAATTGTCTCCTGATCAAGATTTGAAAATTCCCCTTGTTTTCGCACCCGCTTCCCTCTTGTCTTTCTCTAGATGTCTGTAATCTCCTCCAGCTCCACAACCCTCCATGATAGCACAGTGGTTAGCACTGCTGCTTCACAGCACCTGGGTTCGATTCTCGGCTCGGGTCACTGTCTGTGTGGAGCCTGCACATTCTCCCCGTGTCTGCGTGGGTTTCCTCTGGGTGCTCCAGTTTCCTCCCACAGTCCAAAAGACGTGCTGATTAGGTGCATTGGCCGTGCTAAATTCTCCCTCAGTGTACCTGAACAGGCGCCGGAGTGTGGCAACGAAAGGGTTTTCACAGTAACTTCATTGCAGTGTTAATGTAAACCTACTTGTGACACTAATTAATAAATAAGGTTTAATCTTCTCCAGCTCCACGACCCTCCAAGATCTCTGCATTCCTCCAATTCTGGTCCCTTGTGCATCTCCCATTTGAACGGTTCCATTATTGGTGGCCTGTGTCCGGAGCTCTGGAATTCCCTTCCTATCCTTTCCGACTTTGTACCTCGCTCTCCTACAAGGTGCTCATTGATTGAATAAGCTTTTGTTTCTCCTCTCTAATGTCTTCTTTGACAGAGTCAAATATTGTTTGACCCTTCCTGTGAAGTATCTTGGGACATTTTATGAAGTTAGACACTTGTTGTTGCTGTGGAGACACCGCATGGTGGCCAGGAGCAGGAATACCGACTGATTGGTTCTCCCTTGATCAGGGACTCCTCTGTTGCTGATCTCAGCTGAATGAACTTGTTCTGAAAATCAAACAAAGTGGCCCAGAATTCTCCGGCTATTCACGTTGGGATTCTCCAGTCCCGCCGGCAGCGCAACCCTATCCATGGGTTTCCGGCGGGCGTGAGGTGACATCAATGGGAATTCTCATTGACAGCGGCGGGACTGGAGAATCTAGCAAACAATGCGCCACCTTCGCTGATGGGAAAAACGCGGCTGGAAGCCTGGAGAATCTTGCCTGAATGGCAAGCCTAGTAATCTCCAAGGTAGGGGCACGTTCGGCACAACTTTGTGGGCTGAAGGGCCTGTATTGTGCTGTGGTTTTTCTCTGTTTCTGTGAATATCCTATTCCTGCCCCTCTCTTTCTATTACACATCAGGAATATCACGAGGGAGATTCTCCAGTCTCCCAGGCGCATGTTTCTCGTCAGCAGGAGGTGGCGCGGTGTTTGCTAGCGGTGGGATTTTCACTGACGTCACTCCATGCCCACAGGAACCCCACGGGCTGCGGGGCGCTGCCGGCAGGACTGGAGAATCCCACCAATGTGAATAGCCAGAGAATTCCAGGCAGGCCCACATGACTGATTTGCTGAACCAATGCAGTCTGCATCAACGGGGGTGAAGTAGGAAGGGTTGAAAATGTGAAGTTTTTAGGTGTCCAAATCACCAACAATTAGTGCAGAAGAAGGCCATTTGGCCCATCGAGTCTGCACCTACAACAATCCGCACAACCCCACACATTTACCCCGCTAATCCCTCTAACCTACGCATCCCAGGATACTGAGGGGCAATGTGGCATGGCCAATCCACCTAACCTGATCCCTTGCCAACACTATAGTTAAGAAAGCCCCACCAACGCCTCTACTTTCTCAGAAGATTAAGGAAATTTGCCATGTCAGCTACGACTCGCGCCAACTTTTACAGATGCACCGTGGAAAGCATCCTTTCTAGTTGTATCACAGCTTGGTATGCAACCTGCTCTGCCCAAGACCGCAAGGAACTACAAAGGGTCTATGTCTGTATAAAGCACAAGAAACAATACTTTCCACTGTATACCAATACATGTGACAATAATAAATCAAATCACATCAAAGTCTGTCTTTTTGTTATTGCAGCGAATCCACAAATGTCAAATTTGATGAAGCTCAGATTCCACGGGAGAACATTTCACTTCAGTCGAACCTTAATCAGAATCAGGGCACGAATGATTTGAACTTACCCTCCGCAGGTAAGTCAGGGTCTGGTTCCTCAATGGAGAATGTGTGTTTGTGTTTGTTTTACGTAGACCAGACAGTGCGTTAGTCCAGGAATTCTGGCACAGTGGGTAGGAGCTGGGCCAGAAACTCTGTGTCCGGGTCCCACTGCAGGACTGGATGGTGAGGAAAGGTGGGTTCATGACATAGCCAAACAGATTGGTTCTTAGCTGGTATATCCGGATAGTAAGCAGTAAAAACCAGGAGAGTTTCCCTGTCAGCCCACAGTGGAGAGTGAGACAGTGGAACGCTGCAATACCAAGTATTATCCTGGAGCAACCCAATGGATTGGTCCCTCTTAGGGCATTGAAACAGAAGGAGGAGGAGGACTGTATAGTTCAGGTACTGACCAGCACACTGAGCGGGCAGGTTTTAAATAGAGGCTGAGAGATTTAGGGATGTCATTCCAGAGCTTATGTCTCCGACAGCTGATGGGTACGGCTGCCATTGGTGGAGTGATTAAATGCAGTAAAAAGTCTGACAACACCAGGTTTAAGTCCAACTGATTTATTTGATAGTACACTCACTAGTTTTCGGGGTTAGTCCCTTCGTCAGGTGAATGGAGAGTTCTGGCCTCAGACAGAGCATATAAACCATTCACCTGATGAAGGGACTAACCCCGAAAGCTTGTGAGTTTACTATCAAATAAATCGGTTGGACTTAAACCTGGTTTTGTCAGACTTTTTACTGTGTTTACCCCAGTCTAACACCGGCATATCCACATCAGGAGCGATTAAAATCAGAGATTTTGTATTTATCCATGGGAAATGGGTGTCGCTGGCTGGACCAGCATTTATTGCCCATTCCTGAGGGCAGTTGAGAGTCAACCACATCACTGTGGCTCTGGAGTCACATGTAGGCCAGACCAGGTAAGGACGGCAGATTTCCTTCTCTAAAGGACATTAGTGAACCAGATGGGTTTTAATAACAATCAACAACGGTTTCATGGTCACATTAGACTTTTAATTCCAATTTTTTTTTATTGAATTCAAATTCTACCATCAGCCATGGTGGGATTTGAACCCAGAACGTTAGCTGAGTTTCTGGATTAACGTCTATTGACGATACCATTAGGCCATCATCACCCCCTCAAAAAGCCAGAATTGGAGGAGTGTGGAGATCTCACGGGGCTGTAACAGGTTCAGGGAGAGGTGAGACCACGGAGAGTTTTGAAAATGAGGAGAGGAATTTTAAATGGAGTTGTTGTTAGATCAGGCAGCAATATTGGGAGCAAGCGGAGAGCATGTTGGGCGAATCGGACTTGCCATGTGTGAGGGTTAAAAAGTTTTATTTGATTTTCTCTCTTCCTTGGAACTTATTTCCAAAATGGAAAAGGATAATGGTTAAACTGGCGGAGTTTAGATATTTCTGGGCCTTTACTAACTGCACCGTTTCCATCCACTGTTAACCAGAGGCTAACGGAGCATCAAAGCAACAGCTTGGAAGGCAGGCAGCTTGTGATGATCTGTCAGACCCGGAGAACTTTGCTGCTGTGGATCCCAGAGGTAATAAATTTACAAAGCATCACTCTCAATCCTGCCCAGCCTTTGCTCCATTCCACCAGCGACCAGTCTCTTCACAGTGACGGGTGACTCTGGTCCCTCACCCTACCTGACGGTCTCTTACTGAGTTCCGTGGTTCACGGGACAAAAGCAGGAAATGCTGGATAAACACAGCAGCTTCGCCAGTGTCTGTGGAGAAAGAAACAGAGTTAACGTTTCAAATCCAACATGATTCTTCCTGCTGAACAGAGATAGGAATGGTGATCGGGATGCTGCTACACTGCAGTGTGTGAGATATCAATGCGGGAGTGTGTTAATATTTACACAGTGGGGAGGGGGAATCTCTGGGAGTGTGTTAATATTTACACAGTGGGGAGGGGGGTCTCTGGGAGTGTGTTAATATTTACACAGTGGGGAGGGGAATCTCTGGGAGTGTGTTAATATTTACACAGTGGGGAGGGGAATCTCTGGGAGTGTGTTAATATTTACACAGTGGGGAGGGGAATCTCTGGGAGTGTGTTAATATTTACACAGTGGGGAGGGGAATCTCTGGGAGTGTGTTAATATTTACACAGTGGGGAGGGGAATCTCTGGGAGTGTGTTAATATTTACACAGTGGGGAGGGGAATCTCTGGGAGTGTGTTAATATTTACACAGTGGGGAGGGGAATCTCTGGGAGTGTGTTAATATTTACACAGTGGGGAGGGGGGGTCTCTGGGAGTGTGTTAATATTTACACAGTGGGGAGGGGAATCTCTGGGAGTGTGTTAATATTTACACAGTGGGGAGGGGAATCTCTGGGAGTGTGTTAATATTTACACAGTGGGGAGGGGAATCTCTGGGAGTGTGTTAATATTTACACAGTGGGGAGGGGGGGTCTCTGGGAGTGTGTTAATATTTACACAGTGGGGAGGGGGGTCTCTGGGAGTGTGTTAATATTTACACAGTGGGGAGGGGGAATCTCTGGGAGTGTGTTAATATTTACACAGTGGGGAGGGGGAATCTCTGGGAGTGTGTTAATATTTACACAGTGGGGAGGGGGAATCTCTGGGAGTGTGTTAATATTTACACAGTGGGGAGGGGGGGTCTCTGGGAGTGTGTTAATATTTACACAGTGGGGAGGGGGAATCTCTGGGAGTGTGTTAATATTTACACAGTGGGGAGGGGGGTCTCTGGGAGTGTGTTAATATTTACACAGTGGGGAGGGGAATCTCTGGGAGTGTGTTAATATTTACACAGTGGGGAGGGGAATCTCTGGGAGTGTGTTAATATTTACACAGTGGGGAGGGGAATCTCTGGGAGTGTGTTAATATTTACACAGTGGGGAGGGGAATCTCTGGGAGTGTGTTAATATTTACACAGTGGGGAGGGGAATCTCTGGGAGTGTGTTAATATTGATGTGGGTATGCCGGCGTTGGACTGGCGTAAACACAGTAAAAAGTCTGACAACACCAGGTTTTAGTCCATCCTATTTATTTGATAATATACTCACAAGCTTTCGAGGGACACCCTCTTCTCCATTCACCTGACGAAGAGGGTGTCCCTCGAAAGCTTGTGAGTATATTATCAAATAAATAGGTTGGACTAAAACCTGGTGTTGTCAGACTTTTTACAGTGTGTTAATATTTACAGGGGGATCTCCAGGAGTGTGTTAATATTTATGGGGGTTTCTGGGGGTGTGTAAGTTTTTGTGGTGGTGTCTCTGGGAGTGTGTTATTGTTTATGGGGGTCTCTGGGAGTGTGTGAATGTTTGTGGGGGTCTCTGGGAGTGTGTTATTGTTTATGGGGGTCTCTGGGAGTGTGTGAATGTTTGTGGGGGTCTCTGGGAGTGTGTTATTGTTTACGGGGGCCTCTGGGGATATGTTAATGTTTACAGGGGTCTCTGGGAGTGTCTTAATGTTTATGGGGGTCTCTGGGGGGATGTATTATTGTTTATGGGGGTCTCTGGGAGTGGGTTATTGTTTATGGGGGTCGCTGGGAGTGTGTTAATGTTTATGGGGGTCTCTGGGGGGATGTATTATTGCTTATGGGGGTCTCTAGGAGTGTGTTGTTGTTTATGGGGGTCTCTGGGAGTGTGTTATTATTTATGGGGGTCTTTGGGAGTGTGTGAATGTTTATGGGCGTGTTGCAGTGTGAGTTGATATTTAGGTGGATCTCCAATCGAGATCCTGATTGCTGCTTTGCTGGGTTGGGGGTCTAAGGTGGGTGAAGACCCCAATGTCTGGACTGTGTCACCCGATTCTTTATCTTTATTTTTCTGCAGAATTTGTTCGATTCCCGATGTATGGATACATTTACAAAGTCTCCAGTATGAGCAGTGATGAAATCTGGCTCTAAGCGCTTTCTCCCTTTGCTCAGGTTGTTCACTGTTGAAAGGTTCCCATGAATGTAGGGGTTCAAACTCCCGCCACCCCCCCCCCAGCCAGGAGAAACAAGAGTCAGGATCCAACCCACCCGAAATACCCCCATTCCCCAGACCCCCCCACCCTGTCCACCCCCGTGTCATCATGATCCCTCCACTGGGAGATGCGGTGGTCTTTACTGAAACAATTGATTAGAGCACAAAACGGCCCCTGACGCACAGTTGAACCAAACCGGTCCCTCACTAGAGCGATGATGCACAAGGTGGACCGAAACATTCCTCTGCTCATTTTGGGGAACGGTTCGGAATCGTACAGCACAGGAAGAGGCCATTTTCAGCGCGCACATAAATTGTGAAAAGAGATTACTTCACATTTAAACTCCAAAGGTATCAAACACTGAAAAGTCCTATTTGTTTTCTTTTGTCTTAACTACCATTCTTCAATAAGTTACATTTATATAGCGCCTTTAACAGAGGGAGATTCGTGACACACACAAGTGCCAGGCAATGGCCGTCTCCAACAGGGGACAGAATCTAATCACCGCTCCTTCACGTTAAGCAGCATCACCTTACGCTGAAATTCACTCTACCTACGCAGCAAACCACGTCAACATCCTGTGGGTCACCATTGGCCAGAAGCTGAGTTGAGTCAGTGCAGAGAATTCTGTAACTCACCTCCTATCTCCCCAAAGCCTGTCCACCGTCTACAAGACCCAAGTTCAGGAGTGTGATGGAATATTCTCCACTTGCCTGGATGGGTGCAGCTCCAACAGCACTCAAGAAGTTTGACACCATCCAGGACAGAGCAGCCCGTTTGATTGGCACCCCATCCATGGTTATAAACACTCACTCCCGACCCCACTAACGCAGTGGTAGCAGTGTGTGCTATCTACAACATGCACCGCAGAAACTCACCAAGGATCTTTCAACAGCACCTTCCAGATCGGTGACCTCCACCATCTAGGACATGAGCAGCAGATACCTGGGAAGACCACCCACCTGGAGATTTCCCTCAGCCACGCACCATCTTGACTGGGAAAATATATCACCGTTCCTTCACTGTCACTGCGGTGAAATCCTGGCACTCCCTTCCTAACAGCACTGTGGGTGTACCTACACCACAGGGACTGCGGCGGGTTCAAGAAGATAGCTCACCATCATCTTCTCAAGGGGTAATTAGGGAGGGGCAATAAACACCGGCCAAACCATGGACTAATTCGAGAAGCTCAAAGGTATCTCACTGGGGGGTTATCAAACAAAACTTGACTCTGAGTCGCTGAGGAGATATTAGGCCAGGTGACCAAAGTTTGGTCAAAGAGGTGGGTCTTTCCTGAGCGTCTCTGTTGTGAATCTATTACCTTTCTCTTTGCCAAGTTCTTCAGTGGCTGAGGGCACTCCAGTATCCAGCCCTGTGTCTAACACTATCCTCCCGCTTTGTGTCTCTGCTCCTGACGGCTCGCTGCAAACTGTGTATTCCGTGTGGAATTGTGAACACGAGCTGACTGCTCCATGGCACAAAATCATAGAATCCCTACAGTGCAGAAGGAGGCCATTCAGCCCATCAAGCCTGCACTGACCACAATCCCACCCAGGCCCTATTCCCGTAACCCCTTATATTTACCCTGCTAATCTCCCTGACACTAAGGGTCAATTTGGCAGGGCCAACCCATCTAACTTGCACATCTTTGGACTGGGAAGAAATCAGAGCTCCTGGATAAAACCCACGCAGACACGGGGAGAATGTGCAAACTCCACACAGACAGTACCCCGAGGCTGGGATTGAACCTGGCTCCCTGGCATTGTGAGGCTGCAGTGCTAACCACTGTGCCCACTCAAAAGTTAGTATTGAGGAAGGAGGTTCTCAAATTTTATTTCAAGTGGTCAGAGTGTGACAAGGCTGGCATTTATTGCCCATCCCCAGTTGCCCTGAGAAATTTAACCACCCCGCCTGCCATGGGAATCAGAGCGGGCGACGGCCGGCCAATGGGAACTCCGTTGATCTCAGGCAGGATTTTACGACTTCAGGATGAAGGAGTTTGTAAATTCCTGCCCACGGAGTTTTACAACCCAAAGAAAAGGCCCTTTGGCCCATCCTGTCTACACTGGTTGGTCATTGTGGTTTTTGTGATATCGAATGGCATGCTCGACCACTTTGAACAGAGGAGAACTTGCCTTTTTTAAAAGTTATTTATTTATTAGTGTCACAAGTAGGCTTACATTAACACTGCAATGAAGTTACTGTGAAAATCCCCTAGTCGGCGCCTATTCGGGTACGCAGACGGAGGATTTTAGCACGGCCAATGCACCCTAACCAGCACGTCCTTGGAGCGGGGGAGGAAACCCACGCAGACATGGGAAGAACATGCAAACTCCACACAGACTGTGCTCCAAGCCAGAAATTGTACCCGAGTCCCTGGCGCTGTGAGACAGCAGTGCTAATCACTGTGCCACCATGCCACCCTTTCTGTAGCTTGCCTCAGAAAACCTTAGAATGTCTCAAAGCACTTTACGGACAATTAAATAGTTTGGAAGTGTAGTCAATGTTGTGATGGGGGTGGGGGATGGTTATTGACAACTCTACGGGTTAATGAGATATCCCAGTGCAGATTAACCTCCTTCATCTATGGAGGACATGAGGTGAAGGATTGAGTGTGGAATAGAAGAGGATTATGTTTGAAACTAGAAAGTAATGGTTGAAGGATACCAGGCCTATTTGACTCAGGGAAGGTTAGAAACCTTAGCGGTTCTGAGATGTTGGAGGATGGTTTGCAAGCGGCAATTTGAACACACGGTAGATATGGGGAAAGTGGGAGAGATAGTGAAGACTGTCTGGAGTTTAGCAGGGAAATTGTAAAGAGCAATTTGACCAGAATAGGTTTTAATAAACCAGAAGTGGGCAGTTGTGAGGGGGTCTGGAGGTGAGTAAAGGAAATGTTTGTGTAAACTGTCACGTTCCTGGACAAAAAGCTTGAGGGAAATTCATTCTGAGCTGAAGTTACAGGAATTCGCCCATCAAAGAGAGAGACTTCCAAATGTCCGCTCCACCTGTGAACTCTCGATTCAGGGATTGGCGCTGTGAGGCAAGCTTAAAAAAGGTCTACTTTATTGAATTCTGTTCCTAACAGCAAATGCCTAAGGCAACACGCTAAAGATCCCTGACTGTAGGGATGGACCAACAAAGCAGCAGCCAAGAAAACACAAGGAAAGGATAACCGGAAAGGTTAAATCACTCCCCAATATCTGTGTCTGGGGGGTGGTGAGGTGGGGGGTGGGGGGGGGGGTTAATGTCATTTCAAGGGGGTTTGGGGTTGGAATTTGTGGGAGAAGGAAAGGGTTTTTGGGGACAGATTTGCAGCCAGGGTGGGGGGGGCAGCGGGGGTGCAGAGATGGGTGCAACATCATTCCTTGAAATTTTGACCTCCATAATCAGCTTTGCACTTTTATCTGTGTCTGGTGAAGGATTGATGCTGGAAATGGGAAATGTTATTGAGGAACTGCATGTATTATTACAAAGAGCGGATCTGAGGGCGACAATGCTGAATAATTAACAGACTTGCTTCAAAAGCTGCTGATCTGAGTACTGATATTGTTTAATAGTGTAATATTGTATCTCTCTGTTTTATATATATGATATAAAAATGATGCAGTTAATCTGGTTCCATTTTTCTGGTCTAATTGAATGTGACGCATTGATTCAAGCTGTCCGAGGTGACTCACGTACTCTCAATCCATCAAGACACCCACCACCTCCAGAGTTCACCACCGCAGTGGCCACCATGTGTAGTAGCTACAAGATGCACCGCAGTATCTCACCAAGGCTCATTCGGCAGCACTTTCCAAACCCGTGACTGTTACCATCTCGAAGGACAAGGGGGAGCAGATACCTGGAAACACCATCACCTGCAAGTTCCCCTCCAAGCCACTCACCATCCTGACTTGGAAGTACATCGTCACTTCTTCACAGTGGCTGGGTCAAAATCCTGGAATTCCCTTGCTGACAGCAATGTGGGTGTACCTACACCACAGGGACTGCAGTGGTTCAAGAAGACAGCTCACCACCACCTCTTCAAAGGGCAATTAAGGATGAGTAATAAATGCTGGCCTAGTTAGCGGTGCACTCATCCTGTGAAAGAATTTTTAAATTCCAAATATTGCCTTAGGTTTGGTCCAATGGCTACAAGTGGAAATATCTTCCCTATGGCTACTTGTGCACAATCTTAAAAGTGCTGGATAAAGTCAGTCCTTTTTTCTAGAGCAAAGAGCCTTGACTTGTTCAATCTTTCCAGATAGTTGCAACTTCTCAGAATGTGAATGTTTTTTGCACTCTTTCTGCTGATTCTACATGCAGACCAGAAATATTAACACAATTCCATGTCTGGTCTAACCAGAGTTCTATGCAAGTTGACCAGATTTATTCTACTTTTCTATTCAGAGCTCTAGGAAGGCGTGTAATAGTTAGACACGGGGTCACTATGTTTGTCCAGCTTCACTGCGAATCAAAGTGTGTTTAGTGATAATTGTCAGTTACATGTTAATGCATCAGGTACAATATCATTGGTGTTATGGGACTATTCGAGACAAGCTCCATTAACAATTCAATTACATCTCAAATAATTGAAACTGAGAAATATTCAAAAAGGGAGACAGATCCTGCGGTTATGTAACATTACATTAAACATAAGGCACAGAAATAGACTATTTGGCCCATCCAGCGAGTGCTGGTTCTTGTACTGCACTCGAACCTCTTCACATTTTAATTATATAGATTGGGTGTGACATAGAATACCTGCAATGCAGAAGGAAGCTATTCGGTCCATCAAATCTGCACTAACTCTCCGAAAGTGGATCCCACCCAGGCACTTTCCCATAACCTGACAGATTCACCCCACTAATCCCCTAATCTACACACTTCTGGACCCTTAGGGGCAACTTAGCACGGTCAATCCACCTAACCTGAATATCATGGGACACTGAGGGGCAACTTAGCACGGCCAATCCACCTAACTTGCACATCTTTGGAGCGCGATAGGAAACTGGAGGAAACCCACGCAGATATGGGGAGAACGTGCTGACTCCATGCAGATGGTGACCCAACGCCCTAAGATTTTCTGTTGAAGCAGACGGAGCCCGAAGGCCGGTTGGATGTCCAATGTTCCGCTCCAAGGGTGATGTGTACCCCTCAAACACCGATTCTTCTACCTGGGAAAACGGGAACACCACTTGCGGGCTAGTTTGTGCCAACGTGGCGACCAGCCTCAAGTACCACCCTCAAAAACAAGAACGCATAACGACACCCGATAACCCCGTCACTCACGGCAGAAGCCGCTCCTCACTGGCTGGTCTCTCCCGCCATCAGCAGAACCGAACAGTATAAAGATACCCCCATCACCAATGGGTTTAAGTTGCTGCAGTTCCATCGCCACCTACGGATGGAAGGATGTTGATTTATTTTGTTCTTCATTCTTGTGTTGGAGTTTTGGCATTGCTGGCTAGGCCAGCATTTATTGCCCATCCCTAATTACCCCTCCTTGAACTGAGTGGCTTGCCAGGCCATGTCAGAGGGCAGTTGAAAGCCAGCCACATTGCTGTGGCGCTGGAGTCATGTGTAGGCCAGACCGGGTAAAGATGGCGGATTTCCTTCCCTAAAGGACATTAGTGAAGCAGATGGGTTTTTCCGACGACTGACAATGGTTTCACGGTCACTATTAGACTTCTAATTCCATGTATTTATTCATTTCAAATTGCACCATCTGCTGTGGTGGGATTCGAACCTGGGTCCCCAGAGTCTTCCCTGGGTGGGTGCACCACTTCATTACCACCTCACGCTCCATTAAAACCTGGTATAACATCAGTGAGATCGAATATAACTACTTCATAGAATTCCCTACAGTGCAGAAGGAGGCCATTCAGTCCGTCAAAACTGTGCCAACACTGAATATGTAGCCCCACATTAACTATTACATCTTTGGACTGTGGGAAGAAACTGGAGCACCCAGAGGAAACCCACTCAGACACAGGGAGAATGTACAAACTCCACACAGACAGTAACCCAAGGCCACTATTGAACCCGGGTCCCTGGCACTGTGATACAGCAGTGCTAACCAGCCTGAGACCTTTAGAATCAAGCATAAAATCGCCACAATGCAGCAGGAGGCCATTTGGCCCATCGAGACTGTACTGACAACAATTCCACCCAGGCCCCATCCCCATAACCCCATGCATTTATTAGTGTCACATGTAGGCTTACTTTAACATTGCAATGAAGTTACTGTGAAAATCTCCTAGTCGCCACACTCCAACGCCTGCTCGGGTACACTGAGGGAGAATTTAGCATGGCCAATGTGCCCTAACCAGCACGTCTTTCACATTGTGGGAGGAAACCCACGCAGACACAGGGAGAATGTGCAGACTCCACACAGACAATGACCCAAGCTGGGAATCAAACCTGGGTCCCTGGCGCTGTGAGGCAGGCGTGCTAACCACTGTGCCATCGTGCTGCCCCTAAAGCTCAGAAGTGAAATCCATCCCAAGGCTGAGGATGACGGTTGGACCAGGAGCCCAGGTTTTTAACTCATTCCTTGCAACTGTTCTATCGAGTATGGCCACATGATGGCAGCAAAAGTTCAAACCAGCACTCCCTATAGCTGTGATAGTGTCTGTGTGAAGGGGGTTGCTACGTTTAGGGGAGGGGGGTTTTCAGAAATTTTTGAAAATTACTTTCCAGGTTGTTTCCCCCAAATGTTCCTACCTCTGTTCATCTTGCTGGAGCGAGGCTGCTACAGGAACCGGCAACACACACAGGTGGGCAGCCCCTTGCATGTCAGTTCCCGAAGCTGCCAATATCTACCCGTGTGGGCTTCGTGCTCCCTTCACTGAGGCCTCAGTGGGACAGCGACCTGGGGGAAGTCTCCTGGCTAACGTACAGGGGTTGGGGTGAAACTCCATTAGACCCTTCTCTCAATCCAATCCTCTGACCAAACAGCCACTGGCATGAGCAGACCACACCCCCCCCTTGGCAGTGCCATCTCTGAGGGAGCTTTACTCTGTATCTAACCCCGTGCTGTACCTGTCCTGGGAGTGTTTGATGGGGACAGTGTAGAGGGAGCTTTACTCTGTATCTAACCCCGTGCTGTACCTGTCCTGGGAGTGTTTGATGGGGACAGTGTAGAGGGAGCTTTACTCTGTATCAAATCCCGTGCTGTCCCTGTCCTGGGAGTGTTTGATGAGGGGGACAGTGTAGAGGGAGCTTTACTCTGTATCTAACCCCGTGCTGTACCTGTCCTGGGAGTGTTTGATGAGGACAGTGTAGAGGGAGCTTTACTCTGTATCTAACCCCGTGCTGTACCTGTCCTGGGAGTGTTTAATGGGGACAGTGTAGAGGGAGCTTTACTCTGTATCTAGCCCTGTGCTGTACCTGTCCTGGGAGTGTTTGATGGGGGGACAGTGTAGAGGGAGCTTTACTCTGTATCTAACCCCGTGCTGTACCTGTCCTGGGAGTGTTTGATGGGGACAGTGTAGAGGGAGCTTTACTCTGTATCTAACCCCGTGCTGTACCTGTCCTGGGAGTGTTTGATGGGGGGACAGTGTAGAGGGAGCTTTACTCTGTATCTAACCCTGTGCTGTACTTGTCCTGGGAGTGTTTGATGGGGACAGTGTAGAGGGAGCTTTACTCAGATTTCACTGCTTGTTTTGCACAAGAAATTCATCAAGAAACTTAAAATGTTCTGATAATTCTTAATTATCTGGAATGTTCCATTTATTTATTTCCATTTGAACATAAATCTCTGGCTGGTTTAAAGGGAGACACAGATTTGAAGGTGGATATTGAATCACTAGATTGGACTCTGTAACAGGGTAAAATACATTCACTAAAAAGATGCTAACAATTATTTCCCTCTAATGCCTCAGTGCACAAAAGAACTGATTAATTCTGTGGATATTCGACGTTAGTTAACAATGAGTTTGAGCGCAGCGAAAGGCTTCTTATCCCCTCAAATATTCAGTGTAATGATAAATATCGATCCATCACAATCTACAGTGACATTTATTGTGGATGTTTGGGAGCTTGTTCCCGGTGGATGGGGTGAGGATTGATTCTCCTGACCCACAGCACCTGTTTGAAAGAGGAGAAAATGAGGTGAAACATACAGAATATAACTATTTACAGTAAGAAGTCTCAGAACATCAGGTTAAAGTCCAACAGATTTATTTGATAGCAGAAGCCATCTGATGGGGGGGCGGGCAGCGCTCCAAAATCTCGTGCTACCAAATAAACCTGTTGGATTTTAACCTGGTGTTGTGAGACGTCTTACTGTGCTCACCCCAGTCCAACACCGGCATCTCCGCATCATAAGTATTTACAGTCAGAAACAGGCTATTTGGTCCAATAGATTCATGCTTCTTCTCCATATGGATCTCATGGGATCCAGGGTGAGGTATCTAAATGGACACAAAATTGGCTTCTTGACAGAAGCCAGAGGGTGGTTGTAGAGAGTTGTTTTTCAAACTGGGGGCCTGTGACCAGTGGTGTGCCTCAGGGATCAGTGCTGGTTCCACTGTTATTTGTCATTTATATGAATGATTTTGATGAGAATATAGGGGGCATGGTTAGTAAGTTTGCAGATGACACCAAGATTGGTGGCATAGTGGACAGTGAAGAAAGTTATCTCCAATTGCAACAGGATCTTGATCAATTGGGCCAGTGGGCTGATGAATGGCAGATGGAGTTTAATTTAGACAAATGCGAGGTGATGCATTTTGGTGGATTGAACCAGGACAGGATTTACTCAGTTAATGGTAAGGGGTTGGGGAGAGTTACAGGACAAAGAGACCTAGGGGTACATGTTCATAAAGTGGAGTCACAGGAGGACAGAGTGGTGAAGAAGGCATTCGGCACGCTTGGTTTCATTGGTCAGAACATTGAATTCAGGAGTTGGATGTCTTGTTGAAGTTGTACAAGAAATTGGTAAGGCCACATTTGGAATACTGTATGCAGTTCTGGTCACCTTATTATAGAAGGGATATTATTAAATTAGAAAGAGTGCAGAAAAGATTTACTGGGATGCTACCAGGACTTGATGGATTGAGTTAAAAGAGAGGCTGGATAGACGGGGACTTTTTCTCTGGAGCATAGAAGGCTGAGGGGTGACCTTATAGAGGTCTATAAAATAATGAAGGGTACAGATCAGCTAGATAGTCAATATATTTTCCCAAAGGTAGGGGAGTCTGAAACTAGAGAGCATAGGCTTAAGGTGAGAGGGGAGAGATATAAAAGGGTCCAGAGGGGCAATTTTTTCACACAGAGGGTGGTGAGTGTCTGGAACAAGCTGCCACAGGTAATAGTAAAGGCGGGTACAATTTTGTCTTTTAAGAAGTATTTAGACAGTTACGTGGGTACGATGGGTATAGAGGGATATGAGCCAAATGTGGGCAACTGGGATTAGCTTAGGGGTTTCAAAAAAAAGGCGGCATGGACAAGTTGGGCCGAAGGGCCTGTTTACATGCTGTAAACCTCTATGACTCTATGATTCTCTTCCCATTCTCCCCTTGCTAACCCCATCGACATATCTTCTTATTCCCTTCTCGCTTTCTGTGTTTATCCAGCTTGATGTGGAGATGCCGCCATTGGACTGGGGTAAACGCGACAAGAAGTCTCACAACATCAGGTTAAAGTCCAACCAGTTTATTTGATACTAAACCCACAAGCTTTTGGAAACACTATTCGTTCGTCAGGAACTTTCTGAACTTTCCACACACCTGACGAAGGAACAGTGTTTCTGAAAGCTTGTGGGTTTAGTATCAAATAAACTGGTTGGACTTTAACCTGGTGTTGAGAGACTTCTTACTGTGTTTATCCAGTTTCCCATTAAATGTGTTGATACACTCCTCTTTGACCACCCCCACCCCCCCCCCCCGGGAGCGTGACCCACATTCTCCCTGGGTAAAGACATTTCTCTCGAAATCACCAATAGATTCATTAAAGACTTTTATTCATTCATTGGGTGTGGGTCAGCACTTATTGCCCATCCCTAGTTGCTCTTGGCTTATTAGATCATTTCAGGATCAACCACATTGCTGTGGGTGAGGACTAAAGGGATATTAAGGGGACAAAGATAATTGATGAGGGAAGGGTTGTAGATGTATTTGTATGGACTTCAGTAAAGCATTTGACAAGGTCCCACATGGCAGACTGATACAAAAACTAACATCACAGGGGATTTGTGGTGGGCTAACTAGATGGATACAGAACTGGCTTGGTTTTCGGAGATAGAGTGTAGTGGAGGAAGGATGTTTTTCAGAATGGAGCTAGCGGTATTCCGCAGGGATCAGTGCTGAGACCTCTGCTGTTTGTAGTACATATAAATGATCTGGAAGAAAATGTAGCTGGTCTGATTAGCTACAGCTCATGAAGAAAGCTCAAAGGAGTGATTACCATCGTCTAAATCTCATCTTCCTTTGGCGATCTAAAAAGAATCATCACAAAGAGCTTTTGTCAGTAACAGTCACAAACACACTTCGTAACTATTTTAAAACTGGACAAAATAATCTTTAAGAAATACCGTTTTTGTATTTTGCCTCTGCACCGGAACTTCCTGCCTGCGGTGAGAAGGGATGCAGAGTGTTAGCCACTGTCAGTCAGTTGATGATATTAAACATTGATTCACTTAAGAAGCCTCCAGCCCTGAACTCACAGCTTCCCTGATCGCTGCCTATTTCAGTCACGCAGTGGGTGCACCTGTCAGAAAGGAGCTTCTGAGAAAATAGTTATTTCCCTTAAAATAAATGGAATAGAATTTATCCAACGATACCGATCTGTGTATAGTAATAGGGTCAAAGTGAATGCTACCGGATCTCTCTGGGTTTAGGCGTGGTGTACACAGTGTTCTACGTACGTCAACTGGTGCGCTCTGCATTGTGTGCTTGTGTAAAATAGTATGCATAGTAGTATATATAGTACAGTATGCATACTCCACTCTGTGTGTGTATGTAGTGTTCTCAACATTGTGTGTGTGTGGGGCATGTTGTATGTGTGTGAGAAGTGATGTACAGTGTACAGAGAATTGGTGTACACAGTATTCAGTGTGCATGAAGTGGTGTACACTGTGTTCTGAATATGTGGTGTACTATGTCATGTGGGAGAACTGGTGTACACAGCATTCTGTGTGTACATGTAAAATGATGTGCACAGAGTTGTGTGTGTAAAGTGGTGTACACAGCGTTGTGTGTGTAAAGTGGTGTACACAGCGTTGTGTGTGTAAAGTGGTGTACACAGCGTTGTGTGTGTAAAGTGGTGTACACAGCGTTGTGTGTGTAAAGTGGTGTACACAGTATTGTGTGTGTAAAGTGGTGTACACAGAGTTGTGTGTGTAAAGTGGTGTACACAGCGTTTTTTTGTGTGTGTGAAGTTACAAAATGGCCATTTTTACATCCATCAACATTTCTCAGATGAACCCAGCTGTAATGAAGTGTCAACAACTCCGGTAACCTCCACTTGCTTTATTAATCCTTAAACAGGATTCTGACTGTATTTGAGATTGTGAACTCACTCAGGATTATTGCTACTCCCACGAAGAAAGCAGCAACAGCAAAGATCAGACCCCCTTTTCGAACAGTTTCATAATCTGCGTAAAAACAGAGAAAGGATTAATTCATTTCCAGAGGAAGCGGCTTCTGAGTGGTTTCAACTCCTGAAGGTGAACCTCACTGCAGAGTGAGTACGGTCTGTGTGTGAGAGAGATTGGGTATGTGTGTGAGAGAGTACGAGACGGTGCGAGAGAGAGTTCGAGTGTGAGAGAACATAGAACATTCCAGCGCAGTACAGGCCCTTCAGCCCTCGATGTTGCGCCCACCAGTAAAACGAATCTAATGACCCTCTAACCTAAACTATTCCAATATTATCTATATGCCTATCCACTGACCATTTGAACACCCTTAAAGAGGGCATGTGTGAGAGTGAGAGAGTGAGAGATGGTGCATGTGTGAGTGAGTGTGAGAAGGTGTGAGAGAGAGTTCGTGTGTGAGAGTGAGGGAGTGTGAAAGGGTACGTGTGTGAGTGAGTGTGAGAGAGAATGCAAGAGTGCGTGTGTGAGACAGAGAAAGCGCAGGAGTGCGTGTATGTGAGAGAGAGGATGAGTGTGGAAAGTGAGAGAGTGTGCATTAGGCAGCATTCCCTCTGCCCAGCACCAGGGAGTCAGGTTTTGGATTCTGGGGAGTGAGCCACGACAGATCAGCCATGATCTTATTGAATGGCGGGGCAGGCTCGAAGGGCTAGATGGCCGACTCCTGCTCCTATTTCTTATGTTCTTATGTTCAATCTAATCCTGTTGGGTGTTGGACATGATGGAGAGTTAAGAATCAATAATCAAACTATGTTGTAATTTACAGCGAAAGGACTTTCTGAGATTAACAGGATAGTGGCAGGGTGCTGAAAGAGAAAGCTTGCCTTATTCCCTGAGTATTATCTATAGGAAATCTGTGTGTCAGGAAAACAGGGAGTAAAACTCGCTGTGAAAGATAGAAGAATAACTTGTGTGGTTAGTGAGATAAATAGAGCGAGGGAGAGTTCTGTTAACTATAGGGAAAATGTTATTCAAAAGCTGTTAATTACACTGCACCTCAAAAGTTCAAGAAGAGGAACATTTAAATTGGGATTAGTGGTCCACCGTGCTGGGATCCTCTCAGTGGGCATGGTGATGCCTTCAAATTTTGGTTGACTTCAGCATGACCAGAAGATCCCACTGATGAGAGAGACTGGAAAATTTTTGTTTGAGAGAATTACCTTCAGGCACCAGAGTTCAGAATGTGAATGGACTTTTCAAAGAATTCGAAATGTTGGCTCTATTCTCTCCCCACAGGTGCTGTCAGACCTGTTGAGATGTTCCAGCATTTTCTCTTTTTGTTTCAGATTCCAGCATCCGCAGTATTTTGCTTTTATCAGAAGTAAATCCTGTCTGTGCCAATGAATCATAGAGTCACAGAATCCCTACAGTGCAAAAGGAGGCCATTCAGCCCATCGAGACTGCACCGACCACAATCCCACCCAGGCCCTATTGCCATAACCCTACATAATCCCCCTGACACTAAGGGGCAATCCCACCCGGACCTGTTCCCCATAACCCCAAGTATTTACCCCACTAATCCTCCTATAACCTACACATCCTGGGACATTAAAGGGCAATTTGGCGTGGCCAATCCACCTAATGTGCACACCTTTGTTGTCAATCTTGCTGGTAAACAGGACATTGGCAGTGCAGAGACAACACTGGCCGGGAGAGGAAACACAGCAGAGAGTGACAGCAAACAATACTTCTTCAAACTGGAGACAAGCGTGCACTTCTGTCCTGTCTAGAATATGGTTCAAGAAGATTCCATCGTAACCTCCAAAGGGGAATTGGGAAGGAAAAATTGCAGGATACAAGGATAGAGCAGGGGGAGTGAAACGAATTGAGTAGCTTTTTCAAAGCTCAAAGCAGTGATGCAGAGTTAAAATGTAACCGGTGACAACGTTGTATTAGCTGTAATGTGACAAATGGGAACAAGATGTAAGGGTCAGCTGACCCAGAAAACCATTCTCTGCCACCAATGATTCTTCAGAAGGAACTCTTCAAAATGCAGTGAATGAAAATACAATAAAACTTACTCCCACTCATAAATCAAAGAAAGGGGTAAATAAAGAAACATCATTACTCCAAACTTGGGGCCTCGTCCTGGGCCACTCCAAGCTCTGTTTATTTGGTCTCTCTCACTTCTGCGAGCTCCATTTTGTTTGCAGCTATCAATACTTCCTCATCATGGGGGCTGCTACCCCTATTCCAGTCATTGGTTTGATTCCTAGCCTTCTTTGTTAAGCTCCAACCTCTAAAGTCATGTCTGTTTCTGTCAAGGCGGCTACTCTCAGGCTGCTGTTGACACACCTTTGGTCACAGATTCATGACTTTTTCCTGGGTTTACGAACACTAACTCTCTCATCCTCACTGCGAGCAGTAAGGCTGTCCTTCAACATTGTAAGGTAATAACATTAGTGACAGGATCTTTTTCAGGGCAGCTCCTCAGTTTGGGACTTGATGGTTTGAGTTATGAGAGGCTGGATGGACTGGGACTTTTTTCTCTGGAGCGTAGGAGACTTAGGAGTAATTTTATAGAAGTTTATTTAAAAAATGGGCTATAGATCAGCTAGATTGTCAATATCTTTTCCCAAAGGTAGGGGTGTCTAAAACTAGAGGGCGTAGGTTTAAGGCGAGAGGGGAGAGATACAAAAGGATCCAGAGGGGCAATTTTTTCACACAGAGGGTGGTGAGTGTCTGGAACTAACTGCCAGAGGTAGTAGTAGAGGCAGGTTCAATTTTATGTTTTAAAAAGCATTTAGATAGTTACATGATGTGATAGGTAAAGAGGGATATGGGCAAAAGGGGGCAATTGGGACTAGCTTAGGGGTTTAAAAAAAGAGTGGCATGGACAAGTTGGGCCGAAGGGCCTGTTTCCATGCTGTAAACCTCTATGATTCAATGTGTTGGATCTGCTCCCTAACACAAAGTGACACAACAGATTCATTTCACTGCATGTGTCCTAAATCATTTATATTTTGAAAAGGAACAGGCAATTTTCCAGCTGTAATATACGCACACAATTCATTTTCAGATATTTCCTCTTGTTTGCCTCAAACTGCCTTTAAATTTTAATCGCCTTCCATTTCCTCCCATATCCTGAGGGCAGTGACTCACTGGCTGCTCAGGGGGAGCAGGGGGAGGGGGAGGGAGTGGAAGGGGCTGGGGGAGGGGGAAGGAGAGGGGTGGGGGGGAGGAGGAGGGGGAGGGGTGGGGGAGGAGGAGGAGGGGGAGGGGTGGGGGAGGAGGGGGAGGGGGAAGGGTGGGGAAGAAGGGGGAGGGGTGGGGGGAGGAGGAGAGGGAGAGGGAGGGGATGGGGAGGAGAGGGGATGGGGAGGGAAAGAGTGGGGGAGGGGAGGGGTGGTGGAGGGGAAGGGGAGAGGTGATGGAGAGGGAGGGGTGGGGAATGGGTGGGGTGGGGGAGGAGGAAGAGGAGGGGAGGGGAGGGGTACGGGGAGGGAGGGGGTTGAGGAGGGATGGGTGTGGGGGTGGGGGCTGGGGAGGGATGGGGTGGGGTACGGGGAGGGGTGAGGGTGGGGAAGCGAGGGGTGGGGTGGGAAGGGGAGAGGGCAGGGAAGGGTGTTAGAGAGGGGGAAAGGGGAGGGAAGGTTGGGGGAGGGAAAGGGGAGGGGGAGGGGAAGGGGAAGGGGAGGGGGAGAGGAGGGGTAGGAGGAGGTGTGGGGGAGGGGAGGAGGTGGGGTGGGGGAGGGAGAGGAGGAGGAGGTGCGGGGGAGGGAAGGGGAGAGGGAGGGGAGAAGGAGGAGGGGGAGGCGAGGAGGAGGAGGGGGAGGCGAGGAGGAGGAGGGGGAGGCGAGGAGGAGGAGGAGGGGGAGGGAGGGGGGCGGGTGTTAGCCGTCTTGTTTTCAAGGTCACGAATCCTTGTCAATGACACGGAGCAGCTTTAACTGACCCAGAAAAGAAGGAACCTTCAGCACTGCCTTGCTCCGAGTCTGAAAGGAGGTCGCTGGGAGAACTGAGAGACGCTCGCCAGGGTGCTGTGAATGACGTGCTTGGTGTGTGACCCGGTTCTTTACCTCGGGCTCTGAGCATCCAGAATGGGCTCGCGTTGCCAGGCGACAGTGCGCTGGGAGTGGAGGGCTGGCAGACGGATTTACCGCACGGTTCTGTTTGACCGCGGCCCTCCTGTGGGGAGAAGCTGCGGTCGGAGAGATTGGACTGCAGGCAGTGTCTGTGCTGCTGTGAAATCCTATTGTTCGAGTGCACAGCAGCCTGGTGAACTGTCTCTTCGGATTGTGTGTATGGCCCTTTGCCCAGGAGCTTCCAGGCTTCTGGTTGCCTTGGTGACGGGTGTGCAGCGAGTTGCCAACCTTCCAGGATTGGCCTGGAGTCTCCGGGGATTGGAGGTCAATCTCCGGGACACTGCTGCGTGTAACCCTGGAGACAAATCAGTGGGACATTAACGAGGAATGTCATTTGGTCGTTTCCTTTGAGCATTTTCCAGAAAAATATTGAAAATTGGGCAGGGTTGGGAGGGTGGGGGTGGGGGGATGGGGGGGGCGGGGTTGGGGGCGGCTGTTTGACTGATGGTCCAGCATCATCCCATTGGACAATGAGACTTCTTGCATTCCAATTGGTGCAGGGAGGCCTTGCATCACAAGATTGGATGTGTTGGCCGAACGATGGCTGGGGCATAGAGGGGGGGCAAGTCCCCATGTCGAAACTTCCAGGAATACATTTACTCACAGTTGGTAACCCCGGTTCTGCACAGCTCCAAGCTCTCAGTCTGGGCCTGGTTCCCCCCACTTCCCGTGACCGCGTTGATTGATGCGCGGCACAGAAGCTTCTAAGTGAAAGTGAACCTGGAAAATGTTGCCAGAACATTCTAGATATTGACAAAAAAATAAGCCCTGTGGCTCAAGGTTACTCAGCCGCTTTTGTTATTTGACTGGTTCCATTTTGTAAAAGCGTGCGGCAGCCATTTTGAAAATCAGAAAGACAAAAGTGGGGTCGCCAACGCTCCGGGAATTGAAGGTTCATCTCCAGGAGCCACACTGCTCCAAGCGGAATTCGGGAGAAAGGTCACGGGGGGGGCGTGAAAGAAATTGGGCCGGATTTTCCGGCCTCCTTGCGTTGTATTTCCCGGAGATGGCTGACAGCTGGATCTCCTGGTCCCGCTGATGTTGACCAGCTTCTCCGTATCGCGTATCCTCCACTTCCGGAGAGCATGTTGCGTTTTGCAGGAAGAGCCTGAACACTTTGGCCATTGTGTGCTTTTCCATTTCTTTTATTGAAAAATAGAAACTCGAGGCAGGAGGGGGCCATTCAGCCCTTTGAGTCTGCTCTGCCATTCATTTTAACCATGGCTTATCAAATTCAATATCCTGATCCTCCCTTCCCCGCAAATCTCTTGATCCCTTTAGCCCCAGAAGCTATATCTAATTTCTTCTTGGAATCAGACAAAATTTTGGCCGCAATTACATTCAGTGGGAGTGAATTTGACACATTCACCACCCTCTGGGTGAAGAATTTTCATCTCAGTTCTTATCCTCACACTGTGACCCCTAGTTCTGACTCTCCCACCATTGGGAGCATTCTTTCTTAATCTACCCTGTCTAATTCTCTTATAATTTTATAAGTTTCTACAAGATCCCCTCTCACTCTTCTAAACTCCACTAAATATGATCCCAACTGACTTAATCTCTCCTCATACGACAGACCTGCCATCCCGGGAATCAGCCTGGTAAAACTTTGCTGTACTCCCTCGGTAGCAAGGATATCCTTCCTCAGATGAGGACACCAAAACTATACACAATGCACCAGGCATGGCCTCACCACCGCCCTATACAATTGCAGCAAAACATCCCTATCCCTAAAGTCAAATCCTGTTGCTATGAAGACCAACATACTATTTGCCTTCTTTATTACCTGCGCTTACTTTCAGCAACTAACGCACGAGGACTCCGAGGTCTCGCTGAGTATCCACCTCTCTCAATTTACACCTATTCAAATAATAATCTGCTTTCCTATTATTGCTACCAAAGTGGATAATCTCACATTTATCCACATTATACGGCATCTGCCATGCAGACGCCCACACACTCAGCCTGTCCGAATCACACTGTAAATATTAGAGAAGGATCCTAAAGACTCTTTGACCATGCAGGACCAAGCTTCATAGGATGGAGACTAAGGGAATTCATCCAGCTGTCAACATCCAGGGGGTTACCACTGAGCAGAAACTCAACTGGATTCACCACATAAACACAGTGGCTACAAAGAAGGTCAGAAGCTGGAGTCCTGCAGCGAGTAACTCATGTCCTGACTCCCCAAAGCCTGCCCACCATCTACATAGCACAAATCAGGAATGCGATGGAATATTCTCAACTTGCCTGGATGGGTGCAACTCCAACAACATTCAAGAAGCTCAACACCATCCAGGACAAAGCAGCCCACTTGCTTGGCACTCCTCCCACCACTTTAAGCATTCAGTCCCTCCACCACCTACACACACTAGCAGCTGTGTGTACCATCTACAAGATGCACTGCAGGAACTCACCAAGGCTCCTTCAGCAGCACCTTCCAAATCTATGACATCTGCCATCTACAAGGACAAGAGCAGCAGATACCTGGCAACGCCACCATCCAAGCCACTCGCTATCCAGACTTGGAAATAAATTGGCCATTTCTTCTCTGCAACTGGGTCAAAATCCTGCAACTTCCTCCCTAACAGATCTGTGGGTGTACCAACACTACAGTTCAAGAAGGCAGCTTATCACCATCCTCTCAAGGGGCAATTAGGGATGGACAATAAATGCTAGCCTAACCAGCAATGCCCTCATCCCAGGAGATGATGAAGGAACAGACTTGATAACCAGAGTTTCAGCGATTGTACCCCACCCTCGTTTGATCTCGGAATGAATTTAATCAAGAACTCACCATAGGTGAAGCGACTGTCCGATAATTCAGCTGCAAAAGAGAAAAGAAGGAAGCCAGTTAGATAGAGCATCTTCTGATATCGAGGCACTTTCTTCCTCGCAAAGGAGCTGCCGCACATTAGGTACCAATGCTCTGCTCAACTGACTGCCCTTCACTGTGTTAGTGTGGAGATGCCGGTGTTGGACTGGGGTAAACACAGTAAGAAGCCTCACAACACCAGGTTAAAGTCCAACAGGTTTACTTGGTAGCGAACGCCACTAGCTTTCGGAGCGCTTGCTGCCCCTTCGTCAGGAGATTTTGGAAGGTCTCACCTGACGAAGGAGCAGCACTCCGAAAGCTAGTGGCATTTGCTACCAAGTAAACCTGTTGGACTTTAACCTGGTGTTGTAAGACTGCTTACTGTTTTCATTGCGTGAGCAGTGAGAGCCACTGGGGTATTGGGTAACACGGTGGGGTCACAGCTGAGTACAATCTCAAATTCTATTTGGCACCAACATCTTCCAATAGGAACACAGGGTAATGTTTGGGAGCAGGAACCCTAGCTGCTTATCTCCCCCCCCACCCACCCACCTCCCCCGCCACTCATCCATTTACCATCTCCCCAGGAACTAACAAATGTGAGGTTGTGCATTTTGGAAAGTCTAATACAGATAGGAAATATATAGCAAATGACAGGATCCTTAAGAGATAGGCAGAGGGATCTGGGTGTACAGGTACACAGATCACTCAAAGTGGCAATGCAGGTGGAGAAGGTAGTCAAGAAGGCATACGGCATGCTTATCTTCATTGGCAGGGACACTGAGTTTAAAAATTGGCAAGTCATGTTGCAGCTTTATAGAACTTTAGTTAGGCCGCACTTGGAATATAGTGTTCAATTCTGAGTGCCACACTACCAGAAGGATGTGGAGGCTTTGGAGGGGGTTCAGAAAACATTTATCAGGATGTTGCTTGGGATGGAGGGCATTAGCTATGAGGAGAGGTTGGAGAAACTTGGTTTGTTCTCACTGGAATGATGGAATTTGAGGGGAGACCTGATAGAAATCTACAAGATTATGAGGGGCACGGACAGAGTGGATAAACAGGACCTTTTTCCCAGGGTGGAAGAGTCAATTACTAGGGGGCATTGGTTTAAGGTGTGAAGGGCAAGGTTTAAAGGAGATGTACAAGGCAGGTTTTTTACACGGAAGGTGGTGGGAGCTGGAACTCGCTGCCTGGGGAGGGAGTGGAAGCAGATACCATAGTGACTTTGAAGGGACGTCTTGACAACTGCATGAATGGGATGGGAATAGAGGGATATGGTCCCCGGAAGGGTAGGGGGTTTTAGTTCAGTCGGGCAGCAGGGTTGGTGCAGGTTGGAGGGCCGAAGGGCCTGTTCCTGTGCTGTAATTTTGTCTGTTTTGCTGACACTAGAACTAGAACCTGGGAAGGAACTGGAAAGTTTCCTCTTTGCATTCCCTGGCCTCCCGCATACCTTCTCTCACTGTCTCATGGGAGGATATTCTTATCAACAGTCCCTCCTCCTTCCTTACCTCCCATAAGACCATAAGGTGTAGGAGCAGAACTAGGCCATTCAGCCCATCGAGCCTGCTCCACCATTCGATCATGGCTGATAAATTTCTCCAACTCCATTCTCCTGCCTTTTCCCCGTAACCTTTGCTCCCCTGACCAATCAAGAACCTATCTATCTCAGTCTTCAATACACTCAGTGACCTGGCCTCCTCTGTGGCAACGAATCCCACAGATTCACCACCCTCTGGCTGAAGAAATTCCCCCTCATCTCGGTTCTGAAGGATTGTCCCTTTACTCTGTGCCCTCGGATCCGAGTCTCTCCGACTAATGGAAACATCCTCTCCACGTCCTCTCTATCCAGGCTTTTCAGTATTCTGGAAGTTTCAATAAGATTCCCCCCTCATCCTTCTAAACCCCGTCGAGTGCTGACCCAGAATCCTCAAACACTCCTCATGCATCAAGCTTTTCGTTCCAAGGATCTCACCTTTGACCTCTGACTCTGGGCTTTAATTCATTTTAAGAATATTGAAGTAACTAATTCACAGCTTTAATTGCTGATGAGTCTGTTTGAAATCTCTGGCCTCTGAAACGTTTAAGCCAGTAACTCTTTGAAATCCCAGGTTCAAACTAGCTCAGCCTGCCCAGGGCTCCATCAGCCCATCTAGAACATTCTTTATCTAATATCACCACCCACACAGCATCTTTAACAAGGTAAAATACCCCAACACACAACCCAAAAGATTTATAAAAGAAACATTTGACTCTGAGAGACCTAAAGAGACATTTAGAACAGGTCAGCAAATGATTGGCCAAAGGAGGTGCATGTTTAGGAGAGTCTTAAGGAAGGGAAGAAAAAGATGTGCATTCATGTGGCGCCCTTTGTCACCTCAGGATGCCCCGCAAGTGTTTTACAGGCAATGAGGAGGAGTCAATGTTGTAATGTGAGTAAAGTGGAGATATAGCATTGGACACAGTGACTGTGGCAGTAAGAGCTGGTGAGAGACCACTGATTAGAGAGAGACAGTGACTGGAAGATGGAGAGGAGAAATGGAAAGGAACAGTTGGAAAGAGGAAAAGTTAAAAGGTGGGATCAGTGCACAGCAGAACGTGTGGGGTGGAAATTCTCAGAGTGAAAGGCTCTGGTAAAGAATTGCACCTCAAACACCTGTCAGCGTCAGAACAGGAGAAGACTAACTTCATCCACTCAACCTGTCCTACACACCTGCAGCTACCACACACAGAATCATAGAATCCCAGTACAGAGGGAGGCCATTCAGTCCATCCTGACCACAACTTCACGTATTTACCCAGCTAATCCCCCTGAAACTAATGTTAATTTATCACGGCCAATCAACCTACCCACACATCTTTGGACTATGGGAGGAAACCGGAGCACCCAGAGGAAACCCACACAGACACGGGGAGAATGTGCAAACTCTGCACAGGCAGTGACTGGAGGCTGGAATTGAACCTGGGACTCTGGTGCTGTGAGGCAGCAGTGCTAACCACTGTGCCAGCCTTTAATATTCCACATACCTGGAGCTTTACATCTTTCCTACACCTGTGGAACTACACACCTGTGAGAGACAAGCACACAGGGTAACAAAGTCTCACCAATTAAGCAACAAATACCGAAAAGCTTTCTGTCCTGTTTTTGTGATCAGATTGGTTGAGGAAATCATACTGACTCTGATCTAATACAGAATATGGAATAACAAAGAGTTGGCAGCACAGGAACCCTCTCTTCAGCCTAATAGACCCATTTCTCTCGATCACAGGATATTTATCTCTCAATTACCGGATTTGTAATCTGGTTAGCAACTACTTTTATTCTCCACCTGCTCTGGACATACCCATCCATCTCGTTCCCTGGCCCTGCTGTCCTTTTAACTGGAATCCTAACTCCTTTTGGCATTTTATCTTCAATTTCTGAGCAACAAATAGAGGTGTGTGTACTCACCGTGCATACAGTTTGTGTGTACTTGCCGTGTGTGCACTGTGTGCATACTTGCCGTGTATACATTATGTGCATACTCGCTGTGTGTGTACTCGCAGTGTGTGCACCATGTGTGTACTTGCCGTGTGTATACTTGACTTGTGCACACCGTGTATGTACTCATCGTGTGCGTACTCGCCGTGTGTTTACTCGCCATGTGTGTACTTGCCATGCGTATACCATGTGTGTGTTTGACATGTGTACTCGCCGTGTGTGCACCGTGTGTGTACTCACCGTGTGTGTACTCGCAGTGTGTGCACCACATGCATACTCGCTGTGCATGCACCGTGAGTGTACTTGCTGTGTGTATACCGTGTGCATACTTGCCGTCTATGCATCATGTGTGTACTCACCGTTTGTCATGCTGCTGAAAAGATGTACCAGCGACAGAGAGAGTCAGCGAGCGAGTGGCAATGGATGTTCTGGTTAGAACCCTGGGTGGGTGTAAAACTGTGTCAGACAGGAATAAATTAAACATTAATAGGCTGGGTAATCTTTGTCCCAGTCACATGGCAGCTGTTAAAGAAATTCATGTTTGACTACAATCACATGAAAAATCTGCCTAAGTTCCCCTTTCGCTGCGAGTTCAGAAACTGTGACAGCCAAATAATTAACCACAGCCTGGAGCGCCAGGGAGGGAGAGAAGGAACAGTTTGCAGTTCCCACGTACCTCATGCTCCACATTTTAATTGTTTCTGATTTTCTCCTCAGCTACATCTGAAATTGCAGAACCCGCACGCTGTTCTTATCCATCCCACTGGAGTCAGCCCCCCTCAGGTAGCCAATCCCGAGCGTCATTATATCAAGCCATTCGACCATGGTGGGCCTCACTGTCCTCAGTTGACAGACTCCAGTGAGGAGGAGGGATTCGCAGGTGAAAGTTGAGTTGGATTTTTCTCTCCGCGTCGCAGGACACTGTTCCCCCTCCCTAGAGATGATCACCTTACCCAACACTGACCAGTAACCGAACCTGGAGAGTGACTGTGTGTCAATAACTGCTAACCTCAAAACATGATACAGACTCATAGATCACAGAATCTTTACAGTGCAGCAGAGACCACTCAGCCCGTCGAGTCTGCACCGGCTCTCTGACAGAATATCTTACACAGAGACTCATTACTGCTCTATCCCTGTAACCCCAAACATTTCCCATGGCTATTCCATCTAACCAGGCACACTAAGGCGCAATTTATCCTGGCCAATCCACCTAATCTGTGCATTGTTGATCTGTGAGAGGAAACTGGAGCACCTGGAGGAAACCCACGCAGACACGGGGAGAGTGTACAGACTTCACAGAAACAGTCTCCCAAGGTCAGAATTGAACCCGGGTCCCTGGAGCTGTGAGGCAGCACTGCCAATATCTGTGCCACCCAACAGACTGTTGTCCCTTGGCTGGGTTCACATCTCCTCAACAGACAAAATCAGGTCATTTAGTTTGCTGCAGGAAAGAAATCTGAGGAAGTGAGGGAGGGAATGAGGGGATGCTGGGAATGACCACTGGTCAAGATACAAATCGTGACCCCTCAGACACTAAGGCAGCCCATGTCCAAACGCAGCAAGGCCTGGACAATATCCAGGCTGGGACTGACAACTGGCAAGTAATTTTCGCGCCACATAAATGCCAGGCAATAACCATCTCCAACAAGAGAGAATCTCATCATTGCCCCTTGACTTTCAATGCCATTACCATCACTGAATCCCCCACCATCAACACCCTGGGGTTACCGTTGACCAGAAACGGAACTGGACTAGCCATAGAAATACTGTGGCTACAAGAGCAAATAACAGGCTAGGAATACTGCGATGAGTAACTCACCTCCTGACTCCCCAAAGACTGTCCACAAGACACAGTCTACACTTGCCTGGAATTGTGCAGCTCCAACAACACCTAATAAGCCCAACACCATCCAGGACAAAGCAACCCGCTTGATTTCTAACCCTTCCACAAATATTCACCCCATTAATAATCAAAGGCAGCCATGTACCATCTACAAGACGGATTGCAGGAACTCACCAAGGTTCCTTAGGCAGCACCTTCCAAACCCACCACCTCTACCATCCAGAAGGACAAGGGAAGCAGATATCCGCGAAGACCGCCACCTGGAGGTTCCCCTCCAAGCCACTCACCATCTGGACTTGGAAATTTATTGATGTACCTTCACCGTCACTGGGTCAAAATTCTGGAACACCATCCCTAACAGCACTGTGGGTACACCTGTACCTCAGGCACTGCAGCGGTTCAAGAAGGGAGCTCACCACCACCTTCTCAAGGACATCTAGGGGTGGCCAATAAATGCTGATCCAGCCAGCAACCCCCACGTCCGATAAAATGAATTTAAAAAATCTCCTGATTCTTTCTTCCAGCATTTGTGCATTATTATCGCCGCAGGGAGTGGTTAGAATATGGAACTCACTACTACAGCAAGTGATCGAGATGAACAACATAAATAACTTATCACCCCAGTGACTTCTTTTTTATTAGTGTCACAAGTAAGGCTTACATTAACACTGCAATGAAGTTACTGTAAAAATCCCCTTGTCGCCACATTCTGGCACCTGTTTGGGTCAATGCACCCTAACCAGCACGTCTTTCAGAATATGGGAGGAAACCGGAGCAGCCGGAGGAAACCCACGCAGACACGGGGAGAATGTGCAAACTCTGCACAGACAGTGACCTGAGCCAGGAATTGAACCTGGGTACTTGGCACCATAAGGCAGCTGTGCTAACCACTGTGCCACCATGCCATCCCGATATGATTCTGTGCATCAGATCAATTCTTCACGTCTTTGTCTTATTTTAGTTTCTGATTTCTCCTGAATCCACCCTGTCTATCTGATTTCATTCACGGTTTCCCGTCACCCCAGCCTGCCTGTTGCCCTTTCTCTGCTCTCTGCCTTTCTGGGTCTTTTTCACTCGAGTCAGGTTTTCGTACTTCCACAGGCCTTCCAAGGAATAACAAACAGCCCAAATTCCAGCTCCAAGCGTGTGGGGCATTCACAGTGCTGATTCTGGACAGTGCGGGGTCCGCACATTCTCCCTGGGTCTGCGTGGGTTTCCTCCAGGTGCCCCAGTTTCCTCCCACAGTCCAAAGATGCGCAGATTAGGTGGATTGGCTGTGCTAAATTGCTCCTTAGTGTCTCAGGGAGATTAGCAGGGTAAATACATGGGGCGACGGGGATTGGGCCTGGCTGGGATTGTTGTTGGTGCAGGCTCAATGGGCTGAATGGCCTCCTTCTGCACTGTAGGGATTCCATGATTTATTAAGTGCCATCTGTGGTTTAACAATGTATTATCATTTCATAATTTGAATGATTTCAAGGGGATGAGGTTAATTTTTGAGATTTAACTGATCCAGTTAACACTGCTGTCTCACAGCGCCAGGGACCTGGGTTTGATTCCTGGCTCGGGTCACTGTCTGTGTGGAGTTTGCATGTTCTCCCCATGTCTGCATGGGTTTCCTCTGGGTGCTCCGGTTTCCTACCACGGTCCAAAGATGTGCAGATTAGGTGGATTGGCTGTGCTAAATTGTCCCTCAGTATCAGGGGGATTAGCTAGGGTAAATGCATGGGGTAATGGGGGTGGAGCCTGGGTGGAACTGTGATCGGTACAGACTTGATGGGCCAAATGGTCTCCTTCTGCACTGTAGGATTCTATGATTCTATGACAGAGTCTTCCATGCCAATGCACATTGAAGTTACTGATAAAAGAAAACTGCAGGAGCCATGAGATTCCAGTATAGACACAGACAGAGGTAGAAAGTCCAAACTCCACACAGACACGGACCCCAGGCTGGAACTGAACCGGGGTTCCTGGTGCTGTGAGGCAGCAATGCTAACCACTGTACCATCCTTGTCCTTGTTTGTAAAATATTTATTTTGTTTTCTTTTTAAGGCAACAACTATTGAGGTAGGTTTGTGCAGATGGTAAGAAGCAATGTTTGAAAGCTTAGTACTTGGAAAAGTGTTTAAATGCGTTTGGAGTGAGTGTGAGCAGGTGATGTCTGAGTGAGAAAGGCAAGGCATACTACAGACATGGGTAACTTAATACAACTGTATTAATCTAAAACAGATATTGTGTATGTATATTATCATTTCATAATTCTATGAATGAGTGACACATTGAGTATATAATTGAGTTGCTATCTGCTGTATTATTGGAAATTTGAATTCTGTCCAGTGCCATATTTACTGTGTAGATGCAACTTTTATTAAATGATAACAGTTAAAAGAACTTGCTAATGAGAAGGGTTTGAGATGTCTCTGGTTAGTCAAAGTGTGGGAGTGAACATCTCAACCCAAGAAGAATGAAGATCTGGAGTTAAGATGCAAGTAAAACAAAAATATAATTGTAAGGCTGATTCTTATACTCAGGTTGTGCTGCCGGAGGGTCCAGGGAAATGTTCAAACACAGGAAGGGGGAGTCTTGGAAACAGAAAGTTTGAAGAATCCCAGTTCAGATCTCACTCATAAAGAGGTTTCACCTCCCTGTACCTTCCAGTGTGTCTGCTAATATGGTCAGAGTGTAAAGTTTATTTATTGTAGGCTTACATTAACGCTGCAATGACGTTACTGTGAAAATCCCCTAGTTGCCACACTCTGGTGCCTGTTTGGGTACACTGAGGGAGAATTTAGCATGGCCAATGCACCCTAACCTGCACATCTTTTGGACTATGGGAGGAAACTGGAGCACCCAAAGGAAACCCATGCAGACACGGGGAGAATGTGCAAACTCCACAGAGACAGTCATCCAAAGCTGGGAATCGAACCTGGGTCCCTGGAGATGTGAGGCAGCGGTGCCAATCACTGTGCCTCTTGTGCCTAGGTAAGGTTAGAGTCACACACCTCCCACAGCACAAGATAAACTCTTGTCTGACAATCAGTTTGTTTTATGACGTTCCTCTTTGATCAAGCTTTTGCTCTGGCATCTCCTTATGTGACTTAGTGTCAGTTTCCCTGTGAAGCAGCTTGGGACATTTTACTAGGTGCTGTGTAAATGCAGGCTGTTGTTGTAGCTCTGTCCGCTCAACCCAGCATTTTGGTGATCTTTAGAGGTTGAATTTTGTCCGTCTTGGGATGAAAAACTCAGGATCTGTCAGTAACGACCATGTGGAAAACACGCAGGAATGCACGGGGACAGGGACAGGACACCCCCTTTATATGTGGCCAGTGAATCCCCCCATCCCACCCCACCCCATGCCATGGTACTGCTCAAAGAGCTGAGGACGTACAAGTAAAATTAATCTCTTAAGTAATGTCATAAGATCAGCCAGTTGTCTCTCTGCTGTCAGTGGGATCTGCCTGTGTGTAAATTGGCTCCCAGGTTCTTTACATAACAATGCGGACATGCCAAAATGGTCTGTAAAATAAGTTGGGATGTTCCGAGGTTGTGAAAGGGATTTTATAAGTGCAGGTGGCGTCTTCATTCCTTCACTCGTCATGTACACTTGGAGTTGGCATGGGAGGTCTGTGGATGGTATTCAAGATCATAGAATCCTATAGTGCAGAAAGAGGCCACTTGGCCCATCAAGCCTGCACCAACAACAATCCTACGCAGGCTCCATCCTCGTATCTGCACATATTTACCCTGCTAACCCCCTGACACTAAGGGGCAATTTAGCATGGCCAATCCACCTACTCCACACATCTTTGGAAAGTGGGTGGAAACTGGAGCACTCAGAGGAAACCCACACAAACACGGGGACAATGTACAAACTCTGCACAGACAGTGACCTGAGCTGGGAATTGAACCCAGGTCCCTGGCGTTATGAGGCAGCTGTGCTGACCACTGTGCCACCTCATGGTGTACGATCTAAACAGTAATCTTGTATACACCAATCAGTGAGCTTAGTGTGTTGCCTTTCTGCAGGAGTGCAGAGCTGATTGGGTAGAAGCGACGTACCTTATTCTGTGGTGATTGGGTGGTGATGTTTTCCCATCTGGAAGTTTTGGTTTCCTCTGATGTCACATTGTGTTGATGGTTGAACATCCCGCATTACTACAGTACGACACGGTGCCACAGTGGTTAGCACTGCTGCCTCACAGCACCAGGGACCCGGGTTCGATTCCCAGCTTGGATCACTGTCTATGTGGAGTTTGCTCATTCTCCCCATGTCTGTGTGGGTTTCCCCTGGATGCTCCGGATTCCCCTCTCAGTCTGAAAGATGTGCTGGTTAGGTGCATTGGCCATGCTAAATTCTCCCTCAGTGTACCCGAACGTGCGGCGGCTAGGGGGAATTTTCACAGTAAGTTCATTGCAGTGTTAATGTAAGCCTTATTTGTGACAATAATAAATAAGCCTTTACTTCACCATTCACTATTACTAATTCACTATTCAACCTAAAATATGACACTCAGTTGATGAATGTTTCAGAGGTGAATGGCATACACATCAAATTGAGTTTAATTCAGTGATTCAAGTTCTCAAGTAGATGGCCTCCTAACAACTCTAATTCAGTCCCCTCTATCTCCTGTGCACTTTAGCTGCTTTAGCACAACTTACTATGTTTCTTGTCTTAAATTGAGATAAGTGGCTAACTGCACCCATTTGTTATTTGCCTATCTCTTCATGGAGTGAGGAGCCTTGCGCGGTCCACTGTTTCAATGCACCTCACCCCAGACTTGCCCAGCCCCACTTAATCCCACTTTGCTGAATTTGCGTTGCACACACCTTCCTGCCCATCCCCAGGTTTCTGTGGGTAGAGTCCAACATTTGAGACAGCCTGATTATCTTTCGACTGTGGACCTGGTTTTAGCGTCGCGGTTATGTTACTGGGAGAGCAATCCAGAGGGTCTGACTTCCTGCATCAGAAACTTAAAAAATTTAAATTTAAAAGTATTTGGAAATAAAATGCTGTTTTCAGTAAATGCGACCACAAAGCTGTCAAATTGTCATTAAAACCCCACTGCTGCCTGATGTCCTTACTTGGTCAAGTCCTGAGGTGACTCACTCTTCGTGGCTTGATTGTATTAAAGAACTTTGAAGAATAGACATAAAAATATTGAAAAATGACCAAGGTTCAACGTGTTCTCCTTCTACCATCTTGGATACCATATCAGAGTTATTGACCTGTCACAGTGATTAATCTCTAACAATGAGTTTACAACAGGCCCAGATATAGGATCATAGATTCTATCTATAGAATCCCTACAGTGCAGAGGGAGGCTATCCGGCCCATCAAGTCTACACTGACTCTCCGAAACAGCATCCCACCCAGGCCCGCCCCTCCTCCCTATCCCCAGACATTTATCATGGCTGATCCCCCTAAACCTACACATCTTGGGGCATAAGGGGGCAATTCAATAGAGCCAATCCACCCAACCTGAACATCTTTGGTGTGTGGGAGGAAATTGGAGCACCAGACGGATACAGGGAGAATGTGCAAACTCCACACAGTCAGTGACCCGGGGCTGGAATTGAACCCAAGTCCCTGGCGTTGTGAGGCACCAGTGCTAACCACTGTGCCAAGAGATCAGAGGTAAAGAAAATTCCCAACTGGGGGACAGTTTTGGGAACCACAGATCCAAAGTTTCTTGTTCCTCTCAGGTGTGCACGTTACCAGTCACAAAGAAAGCCAAACTGCTATTGTCTGAAAGAATAACTGCAATGGTTCGAGAAGGTGGCCCATCACATTCCGAGACCAACTGGAGAAGGGCAATAAATGCAAGGGATGCCAACAGTGTGAGAAAGGATTAAAAACAAGCCCCACTCCCACTCCTGTGACAGATGATGAAGGCTCCAGACGTGGTTACAGAACATTGTCCCATTCACATTGAGTATTCCCGTCACTCCCAAAGCCCAGTGCATTGGCTTCACCTGGATTTAGCATCATAGAATCCTAAGACTTAGACAGGTTGCAGTTGCAGAGCTGGGCCGAGAGGTGGCGGATGGAGTTTAATGCGGAGAAGTGTGAGGTAATTCACTTTGGTAGGAATAACAGATGTGTCGAGTATAGGGCTAACGGGAGGACTTTGAATAGTGTGGATGAGCAGAGGGATCTAGGTGTATGTGTACATAGATCCCTGAAAGTTGGGAGTCAAGTAGATAAGGTTGTTAAGAAGGCATACGGTGTCTTGACGTTTATTGGTAGGGGGATTGAATTTAGGAGTCGCAGCGTCATGTTGCAACTGTACACAACTCTGGTGCGGCCGCACTTGGAGTACTGTGTGCAGTTCTGGTCCCCACATTACAGGAAGGATGTGGAGGCTTTGGAGAGGGTGCAAAGGAGGTTTACCAGGATGTTGCCTGGTATGGAGGGGAGGTCCTATGAGGAGAGGCTGAGGGATTTGGGGTTGTTTTCGCTGGAAAGAAGGCGGCTAAGAGGGGATCTTATTGAAACATATAAGATGATTAGAGGTTTAGATAGGGTGGATAGTGATAGCCTTTTTCCTCTGATGGAGAAATCTAGCACGAGGAGGCATGGCTTTAAATTAAGGGGTGGTAGTTATAGGACAGATGTCAGGGGTAGGTTCTTTACCCAGAGGGTGGTGAGGGATTGGAATGCCCTGCCTGCTGCAGTTGTAAATGCGCCTAGTTTGGGGGTGTTTAAGAGATCCGTGGATAGGTTTATGGACGAGAAGGGATTGGTTTAGGTTAGTGGGTCTTTGTTTTGTAATTGGTCGGCGCAACATCGTGGGCCGAAGGGCCTGTTCTGCGCTGTAATGTTCTATGTTCTATGTTCTACAGTGCCGAATGAGGCCATTCGGCCCATCAAGTCTGCACCGACCACAATCCCACCTAGACTCTATCCCCACAACCCAGAGTATTTACCCTAGCTAGACCCTCTGATACTAAGGGGCAATTTAGCACAGCCAGTGCACCTAACCTGCACATCTTTGGACTGTGGGAGGAAACAAGAGTACCCGGAGGAAACCCACACAGACACAGGGAGAATGTGCAAACTCCACACAGTGATCCAAGCTGGGAATCAAACCCAGGTCCCTGACGTTGTGAGGCAGCCGTGCTAACCACTGGGCCACCCAACACTCCTCGCTAGCTTAGCTCCTACACCAGGAAGTTTTACTCGGCAGAGGAATGGGGAAAACACAGGATTTCCTCAGAAATTCCAATGGCCCAATGACATGGGAAGCACTCAGAGAGTTAAAGCTGGAAATGAGCAAAGATTCTAAAAGAAAGATGATGGGTCAAAATCTTACAAACTGAAGGTGTGGGAAATTCAGAGCAGGTCAGCGAGACAGCAGACAGACAGGTAAGTGTTTCACAGCAGAGATCCCTTGGCAGAATAGGGGTGCTCATCACTCTCTGCTGCTGATTAACATTCTCTGCATTATTACTGAGGTTAGTTATTAATGAGACAGTGACAAGTGGTTTCTATAAATGATTGAGCATTCGAGTTTAGCTGATCCACTGCTTAGAACAAGTTACAACCAGAATCAAAAGCAGGATAAAATATCCGCAGCATGGGTTAGGATAGAGAGTAGTGTTCCACTGGCTCAGTTGACTGCAGTGACCATATAGACAGGCTGGTCAGATGGGCAGAATAAGTGTGCTAAATTGCCCTGACAAGTGTGAGATGATACAGTTTGGGAGGACTAATAATCCATGGGAATATACAATGAAGAGTAGGATGCTAGGAAGTGCAGAAGACCATGGGGTTCATGTCCAAAGATTCCTGAAGGCAGCAGGTCAGGTTGATAAGATGGTTAAGGAGGCATAGGGGATAGTTGCCTTTATTGGCCAAGGCATAGAACATAAGACCAGGGAGATTATGACAGAACTGTATAAAATACTTGTTAGGCCTCAGCTAGAGTAGTGTGTGCAGATCTGATCAGCACACTATAAGGAGGTTATGATTAGACTGGAGAGGGAGCGGAGGAGATTCAACAGGACATTGCCTGAGCTGGAATAGGAGGAGAGGCTGGTGAGGGTGGGATTGTTCTCCTCACAACAGAGAAGGCTGAGGGGGGACCTGATCGAGGTGTACAAAATTATGAGAGGTGGATAGGAAGGAATGTTTCCCCTCTGGAGAGGGGTCAATAACCAGGGGGCAGAGATTTTAAGGGGCAGAAGATTTAGAGGTGAATTTGAGGAAAAGCTTTTTCACTCAGAAGTTGGTGGGAATCTGGAACTTACTGCCTGAAAGGGTGATAGATATGGGAACCCTGCATTTAGGAAGCATTTAGATGAGTACTTAAAATGTCATAGCATACACGGCTATGGACCAAGTGCTGGAAAATAGGATTAGAATCAACAGGTGACGGATGGCCAGTGTAGACATGATGGGCCGAGTGGCCACTTTCTGTGCCGTAAAGCTTTATGGCTCTATGATTGGACCAATTAAACAACTAAAAGGCCCAAAATCTCTAAACACTATCTTTTGATATTTTGACGCCATTTACTTAACTTAGCCCATTTTTGGTTCCAGTTTTATTTGTATTAAGTTCTACCTTTTACACTCACACAGTTTGTGACAGAATGGGAACCCACACAGTTTATCCCTGGCTTCCTCCTCAGATCCAGTTTCCCCTTCACTCCCAACAACCCAGTTTTATAATAATCCACAATGTCTCATTTCCACACGTGCCTTCAACAGCTACAGATAAAAGCAAAATACTACAGATGCCGGAAGTCTGAAATAAAATCAGAAAGTGCTGGAAAAACCCAGCAGGTCTGGCAGCATCTGTGGAGAGAGAAACAGAGTTAACGTTTCAAGTCCGTGTGACTCTTCACCAGTGTTAAAGAGAGAGGGAGATGTCACGGCTTATATACTGTTTAAGAGGAGGTGGAACAAAATAGAAGGCCAGAATAAAGCAACATGGTGGCTCAGTGGTTAGCACTGCTGCCTCACAGCTCCAGGGACCTGGGTTCGATTCCTGGTTTGTGTCCGTGTGGAGTCTGCACATTCTCCCTGTGTCTCTGCAGGTTTCCTTCGGGTGCTCCAGTTTCCTCCAACAGTCCAAAGATGTGCAGGCTACGTGCTTTGGCTATGCTAAATTGCTCCTTGGTATCCCCAGGTGCATTGGTTAGAGGGATTAGTGGGATAAATATATGGGGTTATGGGGTCAGGGCCTGGGTGGGATTGTTGTTGGTGCTCACTTGATGGGCTGAATGGCCTCCTTCTGCATTGTAGAGATCCTGTGATAGGTGTGAGCAGGGAGAGATTACACAAACCTGTTCAGGGTATAAGATAAAAAGTGACAATAGCAGTGTTATGGACCGTAGAATGTGCTAATGGTGGCATAAAGGTAAAATAGCAGAGTGTGTTAACAGGAGGTCACAGGTCATTGCTATATTGTTAATGAAGCTGGTGGAATGTTGTAACAATCCAACTGTTTCCAACTACACTGACTCAATACTAGAAGCACAGAGTTTGTGTCGATAGAGGAGACAGGAAAGAACAAAAAGATTTGTATTTATATAGTGCCTTTAGTCACCTCAGCAAATAAGCACAAGTCCCAGCAGTAAGATAAGGGCCAAATGGTCTGTTTTGGTGATGTTGAGGGAGGGATAAATATATTGGCTGGGACACTGGGGAAAACTACCCTTCGTTTCTCCAAAATCTGCCCTGCAATCTTTTCAGCCCACAGCAGGGGGCAGATGGGTCCTCGGACATCGCAGCACTTCCTCACGAGAGTGCTGGCCTCAGATTCTGCAAATGAGTCTCGAACCATAAACCACTGACACCAAGGAACGAGAGAGCTGCCCACTCAGCTATGCATGACATTCTAATAAACGCCAAGCTCACCCTAACAGAGCTGTCCCCCGTGTTAAATATAAAATTCCAATGTGTGCATTAACCCATGTTCACTAACGCTGGTAACCGAGCTGTGAGCGTTTTCTTTATTTTTGGATACTTGTCCTGGGAAGGTCAAAGATGTCCTGGAGTTCTATCTTGGTTCCTTAACAAATCTAAGAAAGAAACACAGCGAACCTTTGACTGGCCAGTTGTACAAAGAACAAAGAACAAAGAACAACACAGCACGGGAAACAGGCCCTTCGGCCCAACGAGCCCGCGCCGCCGTCCCACTGTCTCAGTGTCCTATTCATGATTTTAGTCTATGCCTAATGTGCCAGGATCAGGGAGGTCCAATTTAGGGACAATTTAGTACCCAATCAATCAGCCTAAAAGCACATCTTTGGGGATGTGGGAGGAAACCGGAGTACCCGGAGGAAACCCACGCAACCACGGGGAGAACGTGCAAACTCCCACAGACACAGGCCCAAATGTACAATGTCTGCTCCCTTCCTGCCTGACTATCCGAATGTACCTGCTGTGGAGACGACAGGGATTGTGGAACTCGCTGCCCCATAGCGCGGTGAAGTCTGAATCATTGAACGGTTTCAAGAGCGAGATAGATATATTTCTAATAGAGAAAGGGATTGGGGACATGGGGAACAGGTGGAGGAGGTGGATTGGAGACCAGGGAGAGATCAGCCACGGTCTGATCCGAGTGGCAGACCAGCCCCAAAGGGCTGTATTTACCTACTCCTGCTCTTAACTCCTCTGTAAGAAACTGTAATTATTACTTGGACTACATGCTTTAGATTGGTCTAGATTCACAGTTGAATTATTGGATGAATGTCTCTTTGTGAAATTGGACCTTTTAGATTGATTGATGCTGATACCCGTGATCTAACCCAGTCCCAAACAAGACACACAGCTCCCAATTCATTCCCAGTTTAGCAACTCTGTCCTTTATTATTGTGGATATCACTAACAGTCTCATTTGTTATTTTTTTTTACAATAGTGCCTCTCACACCAGCTCTTTGATTGAGTGGAAGTGACTTTATAATGAGCGAACACAGCAACTAATTCATAGTGTTATATATCATTATTAAATACACTCTACAGAACACAGAGACATCACTATTGAAACATTAGCTGGGTGAAGGGCTGAGTGTAAGAGTTCCACTCATCTTCAGCTACTCGTGTGTTTGCCCTCACACGCGCACACGCACTCACATCCACGTACACGTCCAGCCACTGTTACAGAAGTACGGTCTACCAAGACTGCAAAATACCAAACTAACACAAACGCCACTTTCTACCCGACAATACTACACATCTTTTGGATGACCGATACAAGGTGGAGTTCGACAAGCTAATGGCACGTCACAAGATTCGTACATCATTCACGGCTATCGATATTTATATATTTGAATTCATGAACCAGGAGACAAACTGAACGAAGCTCTGAGTCTCCGTGCAGCTGGGTCCATCCGGAGTCTTCAACAACCTGCCAAAGAGTTCAACAGCCTCAGGTCTCTCGTTGACATCATCCTGTTAGGGCAAAACACAGAGAAACGGTGCTTGAAATGATTAAACATTTAAGAATTGGATTTGTGAATTTGTTTTTCTCCTTCGGGGCATTTGTCCCCGGCTGGAGTGAACCTTGCACTGGGAGGGGGAGAATTGGGTCAGCCAGTGGTCAGCACTGTTGCCTCACAGCACCTGGGGCTCAGGTTCAATTCCTGGGTTGGGTCACTGTCCTTGCGGAGCCTGCACGTTCTCCCCATGTCTGTGCGGGTTTCCTCCAGGTGCTCTGGTTTCCTCCCACAGTCCAAAGATGTGCAGGTTAGGTGGATTGGCCATGCTAAACTGCCTGTTAATGTCCCAAGATGTGTAGATTAAGGGAATTAGCCCTGGTAAATGCATGGGGTTATGGGGAAGGAGTGGGCCTGGTAAGATCTTCTTTTGGAGAGTCAGTCCAGACTTGATGGGCTGAATGTCCTCCATAAAGTTTATTTGTCATAAATGGGCTTACATTCACACTACAACGAAGTCACTTTGAAATTCCCCTAGCCACCACACTCCGGTACCTGTTTGGGTACACAGAGGGAGAATTTAGCGTGGCCAATGCACCTAATCAGTACGTCTTTCAAACTGTGGGCAGGAACGGGAGTACCCAGAGAAAACCCATGCAGACACAGGGAGAATGTGCAGAGTCAGCACAGACAGTGACCCAAGCCAGGAACTGAACTTGGTCCCTGGTCTGAGAGATAGCAGTGCTAACCACTATTCCACTGTGCTGCCCTATACATCTGCACTGTATGGTTCTATGGATCCAGTTGCCATGTTCCACATGGGTAGCAATGATATAGGCAGGACAAGAAAGGAGTTCTGCATCGTTAGTGTGAAGAGCTAGGCACCAAATTAAGAAACAGAACCTCAGAGGCAACAAGTGCCACTTACAAATTGGCATAGGAGAAATCAGATTAGAGAAATGAATGTGTGGGACAGAGACTGGAGTGGGAGAAAGTTAAAGTTAAAGTTTATTTATTCACAATTAACACTGCAATGAAGTTACTGCGAAATTCCTCTAGTTGCCACATTCTGGCACCTGTTTGGGTCAATGGACCTAACCAGCACGTCTTTCAGGCTGTGGAACGAAACCGGAGCACCCGGAAGAAACCCACACAGACACGGGGAGAACATGCAGACTCTGCACAGTCAGTGACCTGAGCCAGGAACTGAACCCAGGTCCCTGGCGCTGTGAGGCAGCAGTACAAACCATGGTGCCGTCGTGCTGCCTAGTATGAAAGTGGGGTCTGGTTCATGGCTCACTGACATTCGTGATGGGGAAAAGTCAGATCTCCATTTAAAGTGTACCGGGACCAGTGGTCTACCGAGCCATATATCTAGGGAAGTTGAGAGGGCTTTAAAGTAACCAAGGACATTGAAGGATCAAGCTTAGGTAGGTGTAACAAATCAAAGGGTAGACACAATCCAGGAGACATGAGGGCAGAGAATGGCAAAGAGAGAGAGAAAAATATTTAAGGATGCACCAACGTCAGGAGTAGATGTTACAAAGATAACAAGGAGATAAAATATAAGGCCCTGTATCTGAATGTGCGCAGCATTCATAATAAAGTAAATTAATTAATAGCACACATTGAAATAATGGTCTGATAGCTATTACAGAGACCTGGCTGTGGGGCTAGGATTGGGTCCTGAACGTTGAGGGTTATATCACATTCAAGAAGAACAGGAAGCTTGGTAAAGGCGGAGGGGTAGGACTGTTAATTAAGGGTGGCATTGATGCAATAGTTAGAGATTCCATAGGATCCCCACAGTGCAGAAAGAGGCCATTCAGCCCATCGAGTCTGCACCAGCTCCCCAAAGGAGCATCTTACCCTACTCAGTTTGGGTGGAAATGAGGAATAGTCAGGGGAAGAAGTCACTAGTGGGAGTGGCCTCCAGGCCCTCTAATGGAAATCACAGTGTAGGACAAAAGTGTGCAAGAAGAAATATTGGGGTTTTGTGATAAAGGGATGGCAATAATGTGTGATTTTAATCAGTATTTAAACTGGAAAAATCAGATTGACAGTAGTAGCCTGAATGTAGAGTTCGTAGAATGTTTGAGATAGTTTCATAGAGCTACACATTCTGGAACAAACCAGAGAACAGGTTGACTTGGTATTGTGTAATATAACAGGTTAATTAATGACCTCAGAGTAAAGGCAGCTCTAGATAACAGTGACCACAATATCATTGAATTTTATTTCTAATTTGAAAGGGAAAAGAGTGGGTCAAAGTCAAGTATTTTAAACTTAAAAAGGGTAACCATGAAAGCTGTGCTAGCTGACATGAATTGAGATACTGGACTAGTGGATATATCATAAGACCATAAGACGTATGAGCAGAATTAGGCCACTCGGCCCATCGAGTCTACTCCGCCATTCAATCATGGCTGATATTTTTCTCATTCCCATTCTCTTGCCTTTTACCCATAACCCCTGATCCCCTTATTAATCAAGAACCTATCTATCTCTGTCTCAAAGACATTCAATGACCCGGCCTCCACAGCCTTCTGTGGCAAAGAGTTCCACAGATTCACCACTCTCTGGCTGAAGAAATTCCTCCTCATCTCTGTTTTAAAGGATCATCCCTTTAGCCTGAGGTTGTGCCCTCATATTGATTGAGGCGCAGTGGCAGACATTTAAGAAAATATTTCAGAATACTCAGATTAAGTATATTCCTAAAGTAAAGATAAATTCTCAGGGATGGACCCACCATCCATGGTTAACTAAAAAAATTCAAGGAAAAAAATATATAAATGCATAAAGCTGTGTGGCAGGTCAGATGTTTGGTGAGAATATAAAGAGTGGCAGAGAACGACTGAAAGGTGAATCAGTAGAAAGAAATTAGAGTACGAGAGGAAGCTAGCTAAAAATGTAAAGTGTAAGAATTTCTATCGGGATGTAAAAAGGTAAAGAGTAAGTAAATTTGGTCGTCTAGAGAGTGACAATGGGGGAGTTAATAGTTCATAATGTATAAAAGGCAGATAAAATGAACAGATATTTTGCTTCTGTCTTTGTGATAGAGAATACAAAAAACATTCCAGTAAATCAGGAGGTGGAGGGGAGAGGGGGGGGGCGCTTGGTGACATTAAAATCACTAGAGAAGTGAGTCTGAACAAACTGAGGGAGCTGCCGCTGGCAGGTCTTTGGGTTCAGATGGACTTCGTTCAAGGGTCTTAAAACAAACGGCAAGTGAGGTAATTGATGCTTTTGCATTAATTTTCCAAAATTCGCCAAATTCTGAGAAGGTTCCATCAGAGTGGCGAGTGTGGCTCTTTACTCGAGAAGGAAGGTTAAAAAAACTGGAATCTCTAGGCTGATGAGTTTGATGTCTGTGATGGGGAAGATGCTGGAATCAACCATTAAAGGTGGTTATAACTGGAGGTTTAGGAAAACATAAGGGGTTTGGAAGAGTCAGCACGGCTTAGAAATCCAGCAGCTCAGGCACAGGTGGTGACAGCCGGGCAGGGAGACAGGCAGGCAGCCGGGCAGGGAGACAGGCAGGCAGCCGGGCAGGGAGACAGGCAGGCAGCCGGGCAGGGAGACAGGCAGGCAGCCGGGCAGGGAGACAGGCAGGCAGCCGGGCAGGGAGACAGGCAGGCAGCCGGGCAGGGAGACAGGCAGGCAGCCGGGCAGGGAGACAGGCAGGCAGCCGGGCAGGGAGACAGGCAGGCAGCCGGGCAGGGAGACAGGCAGGCAGCCGGGCAGGGAGACAGGCAGGCAGCCGGGCAGGGAGACAGGCAGGCAGCCGGGCAGGGAGACAGACAGACAGCCGGGCAGGGAGACAGACAGACAGCCGGGCAGGGAGACAGACAGACAGCCGGGCAGGGAGACAGACAGACAGCCGGGCAGGGAGACAGACAGACAGCCGGGCAGGGAGACAGACAGACAGCCGGGCAGGGAGACAGACAGACAGCCGGGCAGGGAGACAGACAGACAGCCGGGCAGGGAGACAGACAGACAGCCGGGCAGGGAGACAGACAGACAGCCGGGCAGGGAGACAGACAGACAGCCGGGCAGGGAGACAGACAGACAGCCGGGCAGGGAGACAGACAGACTCGCAGAGTAGACACCTTACGTGATTGGTCCTGATCAGTTCTCCACCTTGGCAGCGGCTTCCATTGCTGTGACCAAAGAGAAACAACAAAGTTTATCCGGGCGCCATCTCAATGTGGTTAAGTGTTGGAAGAGGAGTGAACGAGGTCATGAACCACATCCTTTCCCCAACCAAACTCCTCACCCACCCTAAACCCCCACCCCCCCGCCAACTGTCCTCCCAATGGGTGTTTTACTCGAGTAAATGTTCTATATAAATGCAAGTTGTTGCTATACAATGGCAGAATCATGTCATAAATCTCCAATTAGAGCAATGCCATCTTGTTAAATATTTCTGAGCAAGGACAGATCTCAGAATCCCTAATGCGCAGAACAAAGAACAAAAACAGCCCGGGAAACAGGCCCTTCGGCCCAACGAGCCCGCACCGCCATCTTAACACCACCAGTCCCCCTCTCCACCCATGGCCCTTATCTAATGTTTTATGGCCATCCACATTGAGGGAAACTAATTTAGGGACAATTTATTCCTGCCAATCAGCCTAACAGCACATCTTTGGGGTGTGGGAGGAAACCGGAGCACCCGGAGAAAACCCACGCAAGCACGGGGAGAATGCACAAACTCCTGCAGACCCAAATCCATGTGTCTGCACAGCAATCAGCGATAGGCACTGAGCTGTCGTCTTGCCCAGTATCTGGTCCAGTTTAAGCACACACTAACAACATGAAGCACTAGGCCAATCTCGAACAACCAAGAACGAGGCCACTCGGCCCATTGAGTCTGTACCGACTCTCCAGCAACAATCCCTATGACTCTAACCCTTTGTACTTACCTCGCTAATCCTCCTTTGGGCTGTGGGTGGAAACTGGGGCAAACCCATGCGGACACAGACAATCACCCAAGTCCAGAATTGAACCTGGGTCTCTGACACTGAGGCAGCAGTGCTAAACACTGTGCCATCCTGTGAAACCCAAGGGGTGGAATTTTCCCACCCCGTCTGCCACAGGAATTGTAGCGAGTGGTGGGGGTGGGGGCGAGGGGGGGGGGTGGCGGTGGTGGGTAGGGCAGGAGTGTAATACAAAGGTCCATTGCCCTCAGGCAGGATTTTCCAGTCTTGGGGCGAACTCAGTGGGAAAATCCCACCCAATACGTCAGAGTGATATCAGAGAGGCTGGTTCCAGCGGGTGGCCCTGTTCCTCTCCATCGATGTTTATCTTCAAGACACAAAACCATCTCCCAATGAGGAAGGCAATCTGTCTGCTCTGTGCTTTTTTATTCATTCGTGGTACATGGGGCAGCACAGTGGCACAGTGGTTGGCACTGCTGCCTCACAGCACCAGGGACCCAGTTTCAATTCCGGCCTCCGGTCACTGTGTGTGTGGAGTTTGCACATTCTCCCCGTGTCTGCTTGGGTTTCCTCCAGGTGCTCTGGTTCCCTCCCACAATCCAAAGATGTGCAGATAAAGTGGATTGGTCATGCTAAATTACCCCGTGGTGTCAGGGCGACTAGCAAGGGTAACTGAATGGGGTTGTGGGGATAGGGCCTAGTTGAGATTGCGGTCGGTGCAGACTCGATGGGCCAAATGGCCTCCCTCTGCACTGTAGGATTCTATGATTCTATGATACATGGTGTTGTTGGCTGGCCAGGATTTATTGCCCATCTCTAATTGCCCGAGTGCAGTTGAGAATCAAACATATTGCCATAGCTCTGGAGTCACACGTAGTCCAGACCAGGTGAAGACGGCAGATTTCCCTCCCTAAAGGACATTAGTGAACCAGATGGGTTTTTCCAACAATTAACAATGGTTTCATGGTCATCAGTAGATTCTTAATTCCAGATATTTTTTGTTGAATTCACATTCCACCATTTGCTGTGGTGGGATTCAAACCCAGGTCTCCAGAACATTAGCTGAGTTTCTGGATTAATAATCTAGTGATAATATCACAAGCCATCACCTCCCCCTCATCCAGATCCCTCATCACAACAGCTGTTTTTTCTGAGCAGTCACAGGGTTTGTGTCTCACTGCCTGACACAGTTCTGTCTATCTCACCTTTGTTGGTGATCAGAGTTTCAGCCTGAGCTTCCTCATCACCTGGAGACCTGACAGGAAACAAATAGAACATGGAAAAAGGCAGTCAGAACAGTGTCACTCTCGATTGTGCTTCTTTTATGAAGTTTATTTACTTTATGAAGGCTCTCAGTGTCAGTGTTCCCAGCGCGTGCACAGCACGGGGTTAGATACAGAGTAAAGCTCCCTCTACACTGTCCCCATTAAACACTCCCAGGACAGGTACAGCACGGGATTAGATACACAGTAAAGCTCTTTCTACACTATCCTCATCAAACACTCCCAGGACAGGTACAGCACGGGGTTAGATACAGAGTAAAGCTCTTTCTACACTATCCTCATCAAACACTCCCAGGACAGGTACAGCACGGGGTTAGATACAGAGTAAAGCTCCCTCTACACTGTCCCCATCAAACACTCCCATGACAGGTACAGCACGAGGTTAGATACAAAGTAAATCTCCCTCTACACTGTCCTCATCAAACTCTTCCAGGACAGGTACAGCACGGGGTTAGATACAAAGTAAAGCTCCCTCTACACTGTCCCCATCAAACTCTTCCAGGACATGTACAGCACAGGGTTAGATACAAAGTAAAGCTCCGTCTACATTGTCCCCCATCAAACACTCCCAGGACAGGTACAGCACGGGGTTAGATACAGAGTAAAGTTCCCTCTACACTGTCCAAAAACATCTGGTCAAGTAGAATTAGTGAGTAATGTGAGCCTATATTTCATGCAGCGATTCGGTACAATACAGGAATAAATCAATGACTTTGAAAGAACGCCTTTGTTCTACTAATCTCACATCACACATCATTATAGATCTGAGAGAATTGCGCCTCATTCATTCTCTGTGGCTTTGTGTCCTTTACTACTCTTAATTTCATAAGGATCTCAGCATCCAATTGGAACGTCATCTCCAGCATTCTGGGGGATAAAGTTCCAGATTCCTTCTCCACTTTCTGTGAAAGAAACTGCTTTCCCATATCACCCCTGAATGGCCTGGTTCCAGTTTTAAGGTAAAGCCTTTTGTCTCCAGCAGTGGAAAGGTAACCGTGTGGATAAGGAATCAGAGCCGGTGGGGTCAGGTATCTGTGCTGAGGACAGCACCTTGACCAGACTCCTCATAGAATAAAGAAAATTACAGCACAGGAACAGGCCCTTCGGCCCGCCAAGCCTGCACCGACCATGCTGCCCGACTGAACTAAAACCCCCTACCCTTCCGGGGACCGTATCCCTCCATTCCCATCCCATTCATGTATTTGTCAAGATGCTCATATCCGCTTCCACTATCTCCCCCGGCAGCGAGTTCCAGGCACCCATCACCCTCTGTATAAAAAGCCCCGGTTCTGCCTCTGCCCCTTTTCTCAGCTAATACCCTCCCCCGTCTGCTCTGTAACATTACCTGGCCTTCTGATTGAAGCTGCAACGGCACTTCCGACCTGCAAGGAAAGGACAGGACTGAGAGATTGTAGTGATAGAGTGAAGGATTATACACAGCAGATTTACAACAGGATTAGTGTGCATCATCAGGTTCTACTCACTCAAAATCAGCAGGATTCCCAGACTAAAGAGTATGACAGCAAAGACCAAACCTCCAATTCGCAGAGTCTCATAATCTGCAAATCAATCAAGGCAAATTACTCAGGTCTGTCGGAATCCAGGAAAATGGGATTAAATTGGGGCTGGGGAGACTGTGTGTAGCATTATACAGTTCAAAAAGCCTATTCTGCCCATCCTGCCTCTGCTAGCTCACTGAACTAACCATCCAATGAGCCCCACAAGCCCCGCACTTTTCCCACAACCCTGCAAAAAAAAAACAAAAGAAGCTATTTGTCCAATTCCCTTTTGCAAGTTCCTGTTGAATCTTCTGACTCCACTCTCGCAGGCAGGGCCTTCCAGGATCACAACAACTTCACTGCATCCCAATGCATGTGACAATAATAAATCAAATCAAAAAGAGGCAGAGGGGGGAAATTACAGATGCGGTGGATCTAATTTTCTAAAAAAAATTCCACATTTAGGATTTGTGCTTTTAGCTTGGAAAATTGCTGTTGTTGTTCCATTATTTAAGGAGGAAGGAAGAGAGAAACCAGGAATGGGATTCTCCAGCCGTGCTCGTCCCAAAACCATAAGATCATAAGACATAGGAGCAGAATTAGGCCACTAGACCCATCGAGTGTGCTCTATCATTCAATCATAACTAATATTTTTCCCATCTCCATTCTCCTGCTCTTTCTCCATATCCCTTGATCCCCTTATTAATCAAGAACTTATCTATCTCTGTCTTCAAGACATTCAATGACCTGGCCTCCTCTGCGGCAAAGAGTTCCACAGGTTCACCACCCTCTGGCTGAAGAAATTCCTCCTCATCTCTGTTTTAAAGGATTGTCCCTTTAGCCTGAGGTTGTGCCCTCTGGTTCTAGCTTTCTCTACAAGTGGAAACATCCTCTCCATGCCCACTCTATCGCAGGATCCTGTAAGATTCAATAAGATCCCCCTCCTCATTCTCCTAAACTCCAACGAGTACAGACCCAGAGTCCTCAACACCTGAGGCCAATGGGCCTTTGCGTGATCTGCCTTCCTGCCCACTACAATTCCCATGGGAGTGGGACGGGCAAATTTCCCCCCAGATACAGGTCTGCTGAGGGATAGTGACTGGAATCCAGCAGAGGTTCAGACAAGTGCAACTAAGTGCTTAAAAAAAAGATGAACTAAAGATCCTGGCTGAATGGAAGGCCGAGGAACAAAAATGAGTCACTCACCGTAATAAAACTCGTCTTTCTCTTGAGGTGCAGAGAGTTGGGAAAAGAATGCGAAAATATCAGTTTATTTGTTTACAGCAGTCACAATAAATAATTCTCTACAAAACTAATGTAAAAGATGGTGCCCAGAACTGCTCACAATGTCCCGGGTGCGGTCTAACTCTTAATTCAGAGGTAATAAGTGTCCCCTACAGAAAGTGGCACCGTTAATAAATTGCGAGACTTTAAAGAACAAAACTATAAAGGGAATTTAGCAAACTAGAATATAATTTCTGGCGAAGGTGATTCCCATTGGTGCCCATTAATTATGGAATGCAACTACCAGACACGCTCCCTCTCCATGGACACCCTGGTGTGGATACGGCCACCATAAGATATAGGTGCAGAATTAGTCCATTCGGCCCATCGAGTCTGCTCCATGGCTGATAAGTTTCTCAACTCCATTCTCCCACTTTATTCCCTTACCAATCAAGAACCTAGCTATCTCTGTCTTAAATGCACTCAATGCCTATCCGCCACAGCCTTCTGTGGCAACGAATTCCATAGATTCACCACTCTCTGATTGAAGGAATTCCCCCTCATCTCGGTTCTAAAGAGTTTACTACAGCCTCTAACCCAAGCTATTCCCTCAGTTCCTAGTCTCTTCTACTAATGGAAACATCTTCTCCACATCCACTCTATCCGCGCCTTTCAGTATTCTGCAAGTTTCAGAATGTGGAAAGAGGCAGTCAGACGGGAAGACCCTCTGGACCACCCGCTGCCTTGACCTGTTGATGGCTGGGTGTGCTGAGGCCAGAACTCTCCATTCACCTGACGAAGGGAAAACCCCGAAAGCTAGTGGGTTTACTATCAAATAAATTGTTTGGACTTAAACCTGGTGTTGTCAGACTTCTTAATGTGTTTACCCCAGTCCAACGCCGGCATCTCCACATCATGGGTGTGCTCTGACCAGAGGCTTTGTATAGCTGAAGTATGACCTCAATCCTCTAATCCTCTAGATGACAAGGCTAGCAATCCATTAGCCTTTTTGATTATCTTCTTTAACTTTACCTAATTACGTACCTGGGCCCTCAGCGCTCTTTGAACCTCCACTGCTTCCAGCTTTTATCATCTGGAGTGTAGAAACATAGGACTTAGGTGAGGAGTAGGCCATTCAGTCCTTTGAGCCTGCTCTGTCATTCAGTAAGGTCATGGTTGATCTGGGTGTGGTCTCAAATCCATTTTTCTGCGTGTTCCCCTGTCTATAGAATGTCTAACTCAGCGCTGAATGAATTCTGTGACCCGGCATCCACTGATCTCTGGGGAAGAGAATTCCACAAACTAATGACTCTCGGAAGATGTTTGGGAGGATACGGCCTTACTCGGAAAAACATTTCTCCGCATCTCTGTCTTAAGCGCAGGCCTTTTATTCCTAAACTGTCTGTATCTGGTCTCGCACATAAGTGGAATCATCCTCCTGGTATCCGGGTTAACAAATGCCCTGAGAATCTTATATGTTTCAGTAAGCTCGCCTCTCATTCTACTAAACTCCAGTGGTTATACGTCCAACCTGCCCAATCTTCCCTCATAACGTTAGTCCATCATCCCAGGAGGGAGTGGAGTGAACCTTTTCGAATTGTTTCTCACACAGCAGCTATTCTTGATCAAGGGGCGGCACAACGGTTAGCACTGCTGCTTCACAGCGCCAGGGACCTGGGTTCGATTCCCGGCTTGGGTCGCTGTCTGTGCAGAGTCTGCATGCTCTCCCCGTGTCTGTGTGGGTTTCCTCCGGGTGCTCCAATTTCCTCCCACAGTCTAAAAGACGTGCCAGGTAGCCGCATTGACCTGAACAGGTGCTGGACTGTGGCAACTCAGGGAATTTCACAGTGACTTCATTGCAGTGTTAATGCAAGTCTTACTTGCGACTAATAAATAGACTTTATGTTATCTCACCAGGAGATGTTTGGGAGGATATAGCCTTACTAAAAGGCACAGTTCATCACTCAGACAAGGTCTCTCACCCCAGCCCCTACCAATTGGGAGCAAAGCTAACGGAACGCTTACCCATGTTGGTTGAATTCCCGGCAACTGTAAAGGAAAGGAATCCAATGTCAATGATCAACAATGGAATTCAACATCGATTCTGAATTTGGAATTCAATTTCTGATGGATTCCTCGTGGAAATTCAATAAAAATAGAGATAATCTACAAGCATTCATTACTCTATACAACATCCAAATCCTTACATTTGAATGGAACTGGATTGGAGAGCTTTTTCACAAGGAGTCCATCATTGTGCCACGTGACCCAATCTGCTGTTATTGATTTCATACAACAGAGAGGCAGGACACTGGCTGATTATATAAAAGTACAGAATACTCACATTAGGTTCAGATCATTAGTGCGGAGTGGCTATTTCCCCTGATGGGTGAGATATGTCACTGTAGCAAGTGACTCAAAACCGAAGCGATTTGGTACCAGAGAGAGACAAAGAGAGGAAGAGACATGAAGCGACAGAGGAGAAACACAGAGTGATGGATAGAGAGAGACACTCGTAAGCACAATAATCTATAAAATACACTGAATACTCACGTAGCTATCTGAGCACATCTCAAATGGCAGAAAGCTGGCACTGTCGAGTGTGATTGTAGTGAGACAGAGCGACCACAGAGAGTAACAGAGAGGAGACAGAGAAAACATCGACAAAGAGGGATGCAAAGATACACAAACACACACACACACACACACACACACACACACACACACACACACACACACACACACACACACACACACACACACACACACACACACAGCAAGAGATGTCACAATTTGAAACAGTAAAAAATAAACAAACCCAGTGTCCAATATTCACATTTGGATGTTTTCACTGTCTGGGACCACATAAAATCACCTTTATTAACCAAGGCAAGATAGTCACATAACACACCCTGCACTGTAACACTGATATACCCCGCACCCCTCACTGTGACACCGATATACCCCGCACCCCTCACTGTGACACCGATATACCCCGCACCCCTCACTGTGACACCGATATACCCCGCACCCCTCACTGTGACACCGATATACTCCGCACCCCTCACTGTGACACCGATATACTCCGCACCCCTCACTGTGACATCGATATACCCCGCACCCCTCACTGTGATACTGATATAGCCCGCACCCCTCACTGCGACACCGATATAGCCCGCACCCCTCACTGCGACATCGATATAGCCCGCACCCCTCACAGTGACACTGATATACCCCGCACCCCTCACTGCGACACCGATATAGCCCACACCCCTCACTGTGACACTGATATACCCCGCACCCCTCACTGCGACACCGATATAGCCCGCACCCCTCACTGTGACACTGATATAGCCCGCACCCCTCACTGTGACACCGATATAGCCCGCACCCCTCACTGTGACACCGATATACCCCGCACCCCTCACTGTGATACTGATATACCCCGCACCCCTCACTGTGATACTGATATCCCCCGCACCCCTCACTGTGATACTGATATCCCCCGCACCCCTCACTGTGACACTGATATAGCCCGCACCCCTCACTGTGATACTGATATCCCCCGCACCCCTCACTGTGATACTGATATCCCCCGCACCCCTCACTGTGACATCGATATAGCCCGCACCCCTCACTGCGACACCGATATAGCCCGCACCCCTCACTGCGACACCGATATAGCCCGCACCCCTCACTGTGACACTGATATCCCCCGCACCCCTCACTGTGACACTGATATACCCCGCACCCCTCACTGTGACACTGATATCCCCCGCACCCCTCACTGTGATACTGATATACCCCGCACCCCTCACTGTGACACTGATATACCCCGCACCCCTCACTGTGACACTGATATACCCCGCACCCCTCACTGTGACACTGATATCCCCCGCACCCCTCACTGTGACACTGATATACCCCGCACCCCTCACTGTGATACTGATATACCCCGCACCCCTCACTGTGACACTGATATACCCCGCACCCCTCACTGTGACACTGATATACCCCGCACCCCTCACTGTGACACTGATATACCCCGCACCCCTCACTGTGACACTGATATACCCCGCACCCCTCACTGTGACACCGATATACCCCGCACCCCTCACTGTGACACCGATATACCCCGCACCCCTCACTGTGACACTGATATCCCCCGCACCCCTCACTGTGACACCGATATACCCCGCACCCCTCACTGCGACACCGATATACCCCGCACCCCTCACTGCGACATTTAAGAGAACATTTTGTGTGCCCTCTGTCTGATTCTGAACATGATGGTTGAAGGTTTGACACTAATTTTGTGAAATGAAATCTGGAGGCATCGAGGTGACCGAGTGTGCCAGAGGAACAGTGTCAGTGTCAGTGTGCCAGAGGAACAGTGTCAGTGTCAGTGTGCCAGAGGAACAGTGTCAGTGTCAGTGTGCCAGAGGAACAGTGTCAGTGTGTGTGCCAGAGGAACAGTGTCAGTGTGCCAGAGGAACAGTGTCAGTGCCAGTGTGCCAGAGGAACAGTGTCAGTGTGCCGAGTGTACCTGGTGTCTCACGTTTTGCCAATGGAACCCGATCTAGTAACCGACAGGACACCCGTAACAAATTGGAACGGCAATTTCGCAGCGTGCAGTTACCTTGGGTATGTCACTTACCAGCCAGATGAACCAGCCCACAGCACAGAACAAACATGCAGGCTTCCATGGTGTCTAAAAAATAAATAAAAACAGCAGAGCTTTAAAATGAGAAGAATTCCTAGAATGGGTAACTTTGCCTTGACTGAGAGTACAGACAGAACCTGTGCACCCCTCGCTGGACGCTCCTCGCCGGACATCTGGACAGGGGAACCCTCCTGGATTCTTCAACCTGACAGCTTGCACCCAGAAAAGTGATTTGAAATGACACAGTGAAATATCTGCCCACGTTACTGGGGGAATAAGAGTGCTTAAGTCTACATTCAGGAACAGTGGACGTCCCAACCCAGACAAATTCCTAGCCTGAGTTGCCAACTCTCCGGGGACTGTCCTGGAGTCTTCAGGAATTGTACACTAATTTTCAATACCTGCTATGAAATCCAGAAGTTTATTTATTAGTATCACAAGTAGACTTACATTAACGCTGCAATGAAGTTACTGTGAAAATCCCCCAGCCGCCACACTCTGGCACCTGTTCGGATACACTGAGGGAGAATTTAGCATGGCCAGTGCATTAAGCTGCATGTCTTTCAGACTGTGGGAGGAAACCGGAAAAATCAGAGGAAACCCACGCAGATATGGGGAGAACATGCAGGCTCCGCACAGACAGTGACCCAAGCTGAGAATCGAACCCGAACCCTGGTGCTGTGAGGAGCAGTGCGAACCCACTGTGCCAAAAGTCACAAGCGGCAAAATGCGTATTTTTTTAATTCCTTTGAGTTACTCATTATAAACAGGGGGAGAGGGGATACTGGGTTTGATCAATGGCCAGAAACCATCCAATCCCAATAAAGAGGAGCCTGCTTTCTTCCTGATTGGCTGTGGGAAGGCTGACATTGGATAGGTTGGGTAAATCGATAGGCAAATGAGGAGGTGTGGCCATCGGAGCCAGACGGTCGCTCTTTTTCCAAACTAAAGATCTGCCTTTAAAGAATCAAACTATACATACGACAAGAAAATAATACTGTATCTGCAAGTTACTTGAACACAGAGCAACACATGTACAAATCTGTGAAAGAGAAGATTGGTGGTTTGCTTATCCAGCCTGATTTAGTTGTGGTGATCTTTGCTGAAGGCTGCTGTGCATCTTCAGAATGCTGATTAACGACTGTCTTGTTTCAGTTGTGTCTTACATCATGTTTGAGTCACAACAGGACTACTTGGTGTTTCTGGTTGACCACAAACAAAGAACAGAAAGTACAGCACAGGAACAAACCCTTCGGCCTGCCAAGCCTGTACTGATCACGATGCCCTAACTAAAAAAAAAACCTTCTGCCTTTACTTGGTCCATATCCTTCTATTCCTTCCCTATTCATTACACATCTAGATGCCTCTTAAATGTTGCTAATGTGCCTACTTCCTCTGGCAGCGTGTTCCAGGCAGCCACCATTCTCTGCATGGAAAACCTCCCCCCCCACCACATCTTAAACTTTCCCCTGCTCACCTTGGGCCTGTGCCGCCTTTGTAATCGACACTTCCACCCTTGGAAAAAGCCTCTTGACTTGTGGTATCGTGGTGTTGATTTGACTCATGTTTCATCACATGGTGATACTGTTCGGTGTTCGTACTTGCTATGATTGTGATTCTGGGTGTATGCTGATGATTGCTGCTGGACTCCAGCTGCCATCACTTTGGTGTTGGTCTGGAACTTTCTGCCCCATGTTCAGGTTGGAAAATTCACTATCCAAGTTTTGGTCCTGGCCAACTTTCTTCTTCCCCTGTTGTTTTTGAGTAATTTATCAAGTACTGCTGGGAAGGTTTGCCCACACTTGTCTGCCAAATAGTCATTCCTAATTGGTCCCACAGTGTGATGTTTGCCAGCTCAGAACGGGTATACGTATTCAGTTTAAATCGTGTCCTGTAACCTATTGACTGAGGATCTGCATTGCAGAGTTCAGTGTTCTTCTCCCACTGTTAGCACGGGGTCTCCAGTGGTGCTCCTACTGATCTCTAGCCTTCACCATTGTCTTGACGATATCATGAATGGTGATCATGGATAGGTCTTTGCTCAGTGTTAGGTCTACTGGAACTGTGGTGTTCACAACATGAAATATCTGAAGTAACCAGGTGATTTTATTTTGTAGCCACACTTTTGAGTATAACATATAGAAACCTAGAAGATAGGAGCAGGATGAGGCCAATTGGCCCTTCAAGCTTGCTCTGCCATTCATTACGATCATGGCTGTTTATCCAACTCAATAGCCTAATCTGCTTTCTCCCCATAACCTTTCATCCCATTCGCCCCAAGTGCTATATCCAGCTATATCTTGAATACATTCAATGTTTTGGCACCAACTACTTCTGGTGGTAATGAATTCCACAGGCTCACCACTCTTTGGGTGAAGAAATGTCTCCTCATCTCCATCCTAAATGGTCTACCCTAAATCCTCAGACCGTAATGGATCCCAGGGTGGATCTCTGAGCCACTAAAATTGGATGCAAGTATAAAGTCACACCAAATGGATAAACAGAGTCTATGCATAATTTATCCACAATTAGCACTATCGCCACACATGCCGGCCTGGTAAGCAGTGTTGGTGGTGTGGCCTCATACAGCACCCAGAAAAAGCACAGCTTTCCAGAATATGTGCAAGGCACGTGACACCAGAGAAGAACCAGTGAAGAAAACAACGGCCAAAACAAGTGGCTCAATCCCATGGAAAGCTACAGCCATGTACCAAACCAGTTCAGCATTCCCAACAACCAAGAGTCAGTACCAAACAGCGTCAAGATAAGGTGCTGCACGTTTGACACTGATTGCTTGAAACATCAGTCCCATCTCTGAGAGTACATACATTTGAATGTGTGAATTGGAAGGACATTTGCATCTGTATCCAGTTTTGCATACACGGTATGTATATCTTTCCTCTGTGAATATACAGTCTGGGTGATGGAAAAGGATTCTGTTGATATCACTGTGTCTGTACAGTCTTCGGTGTTCACCGTGATAAACATCAACTCTTTGTGTTAATAATCTGATCATCCTCATTGTCTGACTGCGAGGTGTGGTTTGATGTTTTGTACACCTTGTCTTGACGCTGTTTGGAACTGGCTCTTGGTTGTTGGGAATGCTGAACTGGTTTGGTACACGGCTGTGGCTTTCCATGGGATTGAGCCACTTGTTTTGGCCGTTGTTTTCTTCACTGGTGCTTCTCTGGTGTCACGTGCCTTGCACATATTCTGGAAAGCTGTGCTTTTTCTGGGTGCTGTATGAGGCCACACCACCAACACTGCTTACCAGGCCGGCATGTGTGGCCATTGTGCTAATTGTGGATAAATTATGCATAGACTCTGTTTATCCATTTGGTGTGGCTTTATACTTGCATCCAATTTTAGTGGTGATTCCACAGTGAAGCTTTTGTTGTTAGTCCAGGAGGTCTTTTGGAACACTTTCGCTGCTATCACAAGCTCAAATACTGTGTTGACCAGTTCTGCTATCATAAAGTCCTAATCATACCCCCTCATCTCTGCATCTACTAATGAATTGGTTAACGTCTCTGAAGATTATTGCCTAAAGGACATGAATTCCAGACGATGTATCCCGAAACTGAGCTTCGCTCTCGAGTGTTGACCGTACTTTTCCAGGATCCTTAACTTGGTCGTTGGACAGACCCGACCCAACGTGCTGAGTCCGTGGACTCCATCACCTGCAGCTATTTCAGTTTTGATAGATTGGTTAATTGATTCAGAAATAATGAGACACTGTCTGCCAATTGTCAGAACAAAATGAGTTCAGATAGGAGATCCAACGGAATGCTGGAAATTTTGTGGTCAGCGTTTTGCAGGATTTCTAATGATATCTGGGGCTGTGAGAAGTCACGCAAGTTTCCTCCAGCTCTTAGAGTTAACTTAGCTGATTTCCCGTAACAGTGTTAGTGACTGTTCCCTTAATTGGTCATAGACCACAGTGGTAGCACTACAAAATTCTTCAATTGTTCCCGTGTTTAGCTTGAAGCTCTGCCCACATAGCAGTGATTCAAATGGGAAAATGGCTTCAAAAATGAAAGCAGACAGTGAAAAAATCCTGGACAGTGACTCCATCCAGCTGTTTGGAGTTGTTAGTGGATGGAGCTTTCTTCCCAAACAGTCTGTATTATTTAACAAGTTTTCACAGTAACTTCATTGCAGTATTAATGTAAGCCTACTTGTGTAAATGAACTTGAAACTTAAGTTCTTTAGCAGCGATGAATTCTCCTGTAAATTCATCGAGACACCCTCCTGAATCTGCTCCTGCTTAAACTTTGAAACGGACTTTTACTAACAAAGCTCTCCCAGTTTTGATCAACCAGAACCCTACACCTGCTGTCTGGAGCAAGGTGTGATCCCAGAATGGGGCAGTACAGTGTGTACATCCCTACAAATCTGCAGGATCCGTACACGGTGAGCTTTATTCATTGTTTTATTATCACACCAACTGTGAAGATTTGAAGCTTTTACATTTCCTGCAGTCAAATCTTCAAAATGCATGTCTCCAGCCTGTTATCTTCTTCTCTCTGATGTAACTCTACCAGTCAAACACAAGGATCAGTGAAACAGTAATGTTAGTTCAGTGTTTGAAGATGAGATTATTTATGGGGAGGATATTCGCTGGGAGGCTGTGAGGCACATATCTAACCTCAACCACTGCTGCTTACAGACAGACTGCAAGTCATGGGGATTAATACATCATATCTTAAAAACATGTGAATGAAAATGAGAGTTAGAAATGGCAGTTGGCCACTTGGCCCCTCGAGCCTGATCCATCATTCGATAAGATCATGGCTGGCCTGATTGTAAAGTCAACAGCACATTTCTGCTTAATATCATAGGAAACTACAAAGGGTCATGAATGAAGCCCAGTCCATCACACAAACCAATCTCCCATCCACTGACTCCATCTACATTTCCCGCTGCTTCAGAAAAACAGCCAGCGTAATTAAGGACCCCACGCAGTCCGGACATTCTCTTCCTCCTTCTCCCATTGGGCAAAAGAATACAAAAGTCTGAGGACACGTACCAATCGACTCAAGAACAGCTTCCCGGCTGCCATCAGACTTTTGAATGGACCTACTTCGCATTTAGTTGATCTTTCTCTACACCCTCGCTATGACTTTAACATCGCATTCTGCACTCTCTCCTTTCCTTCTCTATGAATGGTATGCTTTGTCTGTATAGTGCATAAGAAACAATACTTTTCACTGTATACTAATATGTGACAATAATAAATCAAATCACTGATAACCTTTCACCTCACCCCTTCTCAAGAATCTATCAATCTGTCCTAAAAACATTCAAAGACTTTGCTTCCACTGCCTTATGAGAATAAAACCATTTCAAAGCCTCATGACCCTCTAAGAGACATAAATATTCCTCATTTCTGTCCTGAATGAATGTCCCCTTATCTTGAAACAGAGACACCCTTGTTCGAGATTCTCCCACAATAATAAACATCCTTCCCACCTGCAACTTGTCAAGACCCCTCTGGATCTTAAATGTTTCAATCAGGTTGCCTCTTCTAAATTCCAGTGTTATAGGCCCAGCCAAACTGACCTTTTGTCATGAGTCAACCCACCCAGGTATCAGTAAATCGAGTAAACCATCTCTGAACAAATTTACATCTTTCCTTAAATAGGGAGACCAATACTGCATGCAGCACTCCAAATATGATCTCTTCACTAACGTCCTGTACAACTGAAGTATAACTTCCCTAGTGTTGCATTCAACTTAATATCTTTCCATTAGCTATCCAAATTCCTTACTCTATTCATTTTCTTGTCTTTTTCATTCATGCACTAGGGCACCCAGGTCCCTCTGCACATTGGAACTCTGCTTTGCAATCTTTCACCATTTGTCCACATTATACTCCATTTGCCAGGTCTTTGCCCATTCACTTACCCTTTCTAAATCCCTTTGTAGCTCTTATGTCCACCTCACTCCTTACTTTCCTATCTATCTTTGTCTCATTAGTAAATGTAGCAACCAAAACTTCATCCAAATTATTTACATTAATCGTAAAATGGTGAGGTCCCAGCACTGATCCCTGTGGCACACCACACCATATCCTGCCAACCAGAAAAAGACCCAATTATGCCAACTCAACTAATCTTCTATCCATACCAATATGTAACTCCCTATGTGAGATTTTATTTTCTGCAATAACTTTTGATGTGGCAGCAAATCAAAAGCCTTCTAAAAACGTAAGTACATTATATCCATCAGTTCCCATTTATCTATAGTGCACCTCAAAGCATTCCAATAAATTGGTTAAATGTGATTTCCCTTTCACAAAACCATGTTGACCCCTTATTTTTAAACAGCAGCCTCTCGTTCTAGAATCTTCCAAAAGAGGAAACATCTTCTCCACATCAACCCTGTCAAGACCCTCTAAGGATCTTGTATGTTTTCAATCAATCTTATTCTTCTAAACTCCCGTGGATACAAGCCTAGTCTGTCCAATCTTTCCCTTAAGACAACCCACTCAATCCAGGTATTGGTTCAATCAACTTTCTCTGAATGGCTTCCCAGTATTTACATCTTGCCTTAAATAATTTGACCAATATTGTACAAGATGCTCCAGATGTGGTCTTATCAATGCCCAATATTACTCAGGCATAATTTTCCTGCTTTTGTATTAGGTCAAGCTTAAACCTCTATGGTTGTGTTTGACAGAGACACTGTAGAGGGAGCTTAATTCTGCATCCCTAACTTGTATTGTACCTGCCCTACGACTGTTTGATGGGTAGAGAAAAGTAAGAAAATGCCAAATTTGATATTTTGTTCATTATCTAAAATGGTGCCCCCAAAGATGTGTGGGTTAGATAGATTGGCCATGCAAAAATTGTCCCTTAAATGTCAGGGAGATCATCAGGGTAGAATTCATGGGGTTATGGGGATAGGGCCTGGCTGGGATTGTTGTTGGTGTAGACTCGATGGGCCAAATGGCCTCTTTCTACACTGTAGGGTTTCTGTAAGTTGAGGGTATCACTGAAATTAGTCAATTAAACACATGCATCACTATAATTCCCTGCACTGTGCTTTCCCTTAATGTTCAGCAAAATATTGTTTTCTAGAATGCTCTGGGTACATTTTTTTTGCATTTGCAAGAGGATATTTTAAATTACAGAGGAGAAGCATCAAGGGCAGCAGAAAATTACAGAGAGGATCTGTTTGTGTTCATGCAAAGGCCGATTAGGCTGTGGGACTATTGTATCTTCACTTGACTGGGCTCAAAGTATTGAATTAGAATGCCACAATTCTTGAGTGATGGAAAAGTCTCCTCAACATATTCCAAAGGAACCATCATTTTTTTTTAAAAAATGACTTGGCTTCCTGCCCAGACTCAACTCAGCTTCAGCTCAGTGCCTTCATTATAAACAGCCTTCGTCTGTGACACATTCACCGAGCTGGGTTCCTTCCTGGGTTCTCCTCAACGCCCCATCGAATGGGGATTGATCTCCAGGACTGGGCTATAGGCAACATTCGGGAGAAAAATATCAAAGCAGCATTTAAAAATAAATTTACAAATATTGGTTGAAGTGGGGGAGGGAGTGGTGGTGGGGGAGGGGGGGCAAAATGGGAGGACACAACTATTAGATCAAGAGCCAAAGGAGAAATCACCCACTACTATCTACAAGATGGACTGCAGCAACTCACCAAGACTCCTTCAACAGTACCCTCTCCTCAACCTGTACCATCTCAAGAGCAGCTGGTGCATAGGAGCACCATCAACTGCAAAGTCCCCTCCAAGCCACAAACCGTCCTGACTTGGAAACATGTCGCCATTCCTTCACTGGCGCTGGGGAGCTCCCTCTCTAACATTTGGTGGACCTACACTACAGGGATTGCAGCCGCTCACCATTACCTTCTCGAGGGCAATTAGGGATGGACAGCAAATGCTGGCCTAGCCAATGACGACCGCATCCTGTGAAAAAAATTTAACAAGCTGCGTAACAAAGAGTTTGCCGGCTCCCTGAATGGTCTCGAGATGGTTGGACCCTGTGGAGGATGGAAATCATGAGGAAGTAATGGTGGGATGTGGAGATGGACAGTCACACGATGAAACCTCCAAAACTGCATCCAGAGATCGCAACAATAATTATTAATCCTTTAATAATCCCTAAGGATCTAATATATTAAGATCAATGTCTAACCTTCTTCAAGAGGCCATCTCCCTCCACTGCTGACTTGGTTGACAAATATATTCACCAAACAGGAATTTTCATTGCTTCAATACTGGTGGCCTAGTCCTCAGCTGTATGAGTCTCCGGCTCCGGAATTTCCTCCTTAAACCTCTCTCTCTTCCTTTACAATGCTCCTTAAAATCAACATAAGCATTTGGTCACCTGTCCTTTTACGTCACTTTTTTCATTTATTTGTGGATTATGGGTGTCACAGTTTGCCAGCTAATGCCCATCCTTAGCTGCCTGGGAGCAGTTGTGAGTCAACCACGTTGCTGTGGCTCGGGAGTCACATGTAGGCCAGACCGGGTAAGGACAGCAGATTTCCTTCCCTAAAGGGTGGGTTTTTCCTGATTATGGTTTCATGGTCATCAGAAGATTCATAGTTCCAGATATTTTTTATTAAATTCAAATTCAACTGTCCGCTGCTGTGGGATTCGAACCCAGGTCCCCAGAACATTAGCTGAGTTTCTGGATTAATAGCCCAACAATAATACCATTTGCTATCATTTCACCATGTTGGAAACAAGGCTTAAAAGTCTGCAGGCAGGAGACTTGGTTAGCGTGGGGAGCACTTTGCCCAGAAGATGCATCTTTTTGACTCCCTCTGTGCAGCATGGTGGAGCAGTGGTTTGTACTGCTGCCTCATAGCGACAGGGACCCAAATTCAATTCGGATGAACTGAGTGACTGCTCGTGCCCTTCTCTCCTCCGGGTGCTCCGGTTTCCTCCCCCACTCCAAAGATGTGCCATAGATGGATTGGCCATGCTAATTTGCCCCTTAGTGTCAGAGGGATTAGCAGGGTAAATAGGTGGGGATAGGGCCTGGGTGGGATTGTTGTTAGCGCAGGCTCAATGGGCCAAATGGCCTCCTTCTGCACTGGAGAGATTCTACGATTCCATGACTGACACTGATCACAACAAGAAAAATGCCTTTCAATCATTGAGAAATACTGCCATTGGACCAAGAGGCTCCAGCATCGATGCTCAGTAGCAGCAGTATGTACTATTTACAAGATGCACTGCAGCAATTCACCAAAGATCCTTAGACAGCACCTTCCAAACTCACGACCACTTCCATCTAGAAGGACAAGGGGTCTTTAAGAGACTTCTGGATGAGTACATGGGATTTAATGGGATTGCGGGTTATAGATAGGCCTGGTAGGTAGGGATATGATCAGCGCAACTTGTGGGCCGAAGGGCCTGTTTGTGCCGTGGTGTTCTATGTTCTATGAAACTGGAGCACTCGGAGGAAACCCACGCAGACATGGGGAGAACGTGCAGACTTCACACAGACAGCGACCCAAGCCAGAAATAGAACCGAGACCCCGGCGCTCTGAGGCAGCAGGGCTAACCACTGTGCCACCCCGACTTGTTCACAGTAACACAAGTGTTAGCATGGTGTGCATGATGAAGAGACCTGTTAAGATCTAAAACTACTTGTAGACAGAGTTTAGATCAAAAGAATTGACAACAGTTACATTACCTGGGAGGAAATGCCATTTATTTCATTGCACTAACACGATAAAAGTTGCGAACCACATTTGGTTCAGATTCAAATGCTGCTATACAGAAATGAGGGATCTTGTGAAAGCCAACAGATGCTGCTTTACGAGGCCCGTCTTCTCAGCACCTTACTGTTGGCTGTCACATACCTCTGCTATCGAGAAAGGAAATACAACAACGGTCACCTCCGCTGTTTGTGGAACAGTCTGTGCCTCTCCTGGAAAGATAAATATTCTGCCAGGAGAAAGACACAAAAAAAGTCCTGATTTTACCAGCACGCCCTCCTGAGACTTGCAGAACAGCATCCTCCGTTGGCCTGGGGTGCGATCTTACGAGACTCGGGCAGGTGGGCCGGTGAAATTCTGGCCAAAATCTGAGGTCAAGTACCAACCAACTCTTCCCTGCTGCCATCAGACTTTTGAATGGACCTGCCTCGCACTGAGTTGATCTTTCTCTACACCCTAGCTATGACTGTAACACTAATGTTCTGCACTCTCTTGTTTCTTTCTCTATGAACGGCATGCTTTGTCTGTACAGCACGCAAGAAACAATGCTTTTCACTGCATCCCAATACATGTGACGATAATAAATCAAATCAAAATATTAAAATTCAAATCATGAACCTCTCAAAGGCAAATCTTCCAAGTATATCGGCAGTCAACATGCAGAGGCCATTTTATTGGCTTGGATGGAGGACCATGGTACACAAACATTTCACTGAGGAACAATAGGCCATTCGGCCTTGGGACCGCCTCCGGCATTCAATAAGGTCACGGGTGATTGCTCAATGGCCTCAACTCCACGTTGCCGTCCATCCCCGGTAACCTATAGCCAAAGATTTTCGATATGGCGAGGTAACCGGAACCAAAAGATCAGTTGGATGTCCACAGCTCCACGTCAAAGATGTTCACAAGTGATCTTAGCATCTACAAATGTAGAAGGAGGCCATTTGGCCCATCCAGTCTGCACTGGCAACAATCCCACCCATGTCCCTTCCTATCCCCATAACCTCACATAATGTCAGGGGGATTAAGGGGAAATTTATCACGGCCAATCAACGTTACCTGCACATATTTGAACTGTGATGTGAAGACCCCAAACATTAATTCTCTCCGCTGGGAGACACTTGCCAACAATGGATGGAAAGGGCGTCATCACCAATGACCGGCTTGTTCCAGCATGTTGATTCGCAGCCACAGTGATCTGCCAACACCAAAGCAACCCCCAAAGACACCTGACAACCACTTCATCGGCGGCACTGAGGCAGAAGCTGCCTCTCACCGACTCACCTCTTCCACCAACAGTGAAGAGTATGAAGCTACCCCATGGCCAATGGATTTGATTGGCTGCATGTCCATTGCCTAGTACTGATGGAGAGACACTGGTGACGATGAATCCCAGGGTTAGCGCAGCAGCAAATTGAAACATTTGACTGTCCGTAATCACCCAGTGATGCAGCAACATAACCCTGGATCCAAATGCTGCCTGAATGCTTCTCTGAGCAAGATAACTGTGACAGCACTCTCCACTGTGGCAGGTACCAACGGGATCTTTCTGAATGTCATGATGTGGAGATGCCAGCATTGGACTGGGGTAGACACAGTAAGAAGTCTGACAACACCAGGTTAAAGTCCAACAGGTTTATTTGGTAGCAAACGCCGCTAGCTTTCGGGGCTCTGCCCCTTTGTCAGGTCAGTGAGGAGAACTCCCCACTCACCTGACGAAAGGGCAGAGCTCCAAAAGCTAGTGGTGTTTGCTACCAGATAATCCTGTTGGACTTTAACCCGGTGTTGCGAGACTTCTTACTATCTTTCTGAATGTCACAGCTAGGCACTGCATTGTTGGATTCAGTTTCTCACAAAGCAGACACAATACCGAGGCAAAGATCTGATGCGATCGACACATCCAAGGTGACTTCCGTGCCCCCTCCATTATAGACTCGAATCCGAACATGATGTTTAGTGAATACAGTTCTTAAAACATCATTTAATGTGACAATGCACACGGCAGCCTTTGTGTTGGGTTTTGTGAACTTACTACAGAATCATCTCTCTCTCTCTCATTAGGATGATGCGAGGTTCCAGCTATTGGCACTGAGAGGATGAAATATAAAGCGAGAGCAAGCGAGCCAATGCTCTACAGTAAACCTCAGTCTGGTAGAGGCAGTCAGTCAGGGGCCCACCCAACAACCAGCCAACCTTCTCGCCATTTTTTAATTAGAACAGGAGACGAACTTTCATGCCATTCAACGAGATCATGGTTGAGTTGAGCTGTTACTTAAGGGTGGCACAGTGGTTAGCACTGCTGCCTCACAGCGCCAGGGACCCGAGTTCAAATCCTGGCTGGGTCACTGTCCCTGTGGAGTTTGCACGTTCTCCCCGTGTCTGCGTCGGTTTCCTCCCACAGTCCAAAGATGTGTCGGTTAGGTTGATTGGCCATGCTAAATTGCCCCTTAGTGTCAGGAGATTAACAAGATAAATATGTGACGTTACGGGAATAAGGCCTGGGTGGGATTGTGGTCGGTGCATCTCAATGGGCCAAATGGCCTCCTTCTGCATTGTAGGAACTCCATGATTAACAACATCTGCCCATCTTGGCTTTTGTACCTTTGACTAGCAACACTTCAAAATCTATCAATCTTTAATTTAAAATAATTAAGTCAGTGTCTACTGCTTTTAGAGGGAGCTCCAAGCTTTGTCGCTTGTCTCTGATTTTAAGGTTACGTCCCTGGTCCGACTGCCTCATACCAGCAGAAAAAAAACCACCCGGTGTTGCATTGTCCTAAAAATTCTCAATCAACTCATCTCTATGCCTTTTATACTTTTTGGCGGCACAGTATCTCACAGCGCCAGGGACCCGGGTTCAATTCCCGGCTTGGATGATTGTGCAAACTCCACACAGACATTCTCCCCGTGTCTGCATGGGTTTCCTCCGGGTGCTCTGGTTTCCTCCCACAGTCCAAAGATGTGCGGGTTAGGTTGATTGGCCATATTAAAGAAAAATGCCCTTAGTGTCCTGAGATGTGTAGGTTAGAGGGGTTAATGGGTAAATATGTAGGGATGTGGGGGTAGGGCCTGGATGGGATTGTGGTCAAAGCAGACTTAATGGGCTAAATGGCCTCTTTCTGTACTGTAGGGTTTCTATGATTTCTAAATGCAAGGGCCTGGGTGGGGATTGTGCTTGGTGCAGACTTGATGGGCCGAATGGCTTCCTTCTGCACTGTAGGATTCTATGATTATATATTCTAGGGACCACAAGTCCAGTTCATGGAATTGTTCCACATAATCCCACATCTTGTAATCCCGATAATAGTTCTGGTGAATCGAGACTGCCCTCCCTCCCTGGTCAATACATCCAAAAATATGATGCCCAGATGGATTACCCAACCTTTCTTCCACCTCAGAATAGAAAGAGGCCATTCAACCCCTCATGTTGTTGTGCCATTGAGAGAGATCAAGGTTGATTTACGCTCCAGACCATAATCTGCCCAGGATTTTGTTCAGCTGTAACAGATTCCCTCCTCCCCTTTATATTTTAGTTCTCTGGTTATAAAGACTAACACATTCCATCAGCAATTTTGATTATTTATGTAACTCTCTCTCTCCTCAGGAAGTCATGTGCAATGAAGGAACCTTTTGAATCTATTTAATTGTTGTTTAACACTCTTTCCTCATGTTTTATTCCGCAACTCAATATATTCTCAGAGTGCAAAGCCCAAAGAGATTACTGAGGTTCTGGCATTATCCTGCTACCTGTGGCGATGTCGTGTTATAGTTCGCTCTCAGGAAGTCCAAGTTGCTGTGGTAACATGAACTTTTACATGCATGTTGGAGCCTGGAACTACGGATAGCAAAGGTAATTGTGCCAACTTTCTTTCTACCACCTGTATGACCAGTTCTTTCCACTTGCCACTGGTGTGCGTTGGAAAGATATATGCATTATGCTATGAACGCAGCTGTCTTTATAGAATCATAAAATAACTACAGTGCAGAAGGGGGCCATTCAGCCCATCGAGTCTCCACTGACTCAGTATCTGATCTAGGCTGTCTCTCCCACCCTATCCCATGGCTAATCCAGCTAACCTATATACCTAGGGACACTAAGAGGAAATTTAGCATGCCAGTCCACCTAACCTGTACATGTTTGGACTGTGGGAGGAAACTGGAGCACCCAGAGGAAACTCACGCGGACATGGAGAGAATGTGCAGACTCCACACAGACAGTCACCCCAGGGCTGGAATTGAACCCGGGTCCTGGCGCTTTGAGGCAGCAGTGCTAACCACTGTGCCACCATGCTGCTGTTGATCATCAAGTCCTGGGGTGGGACTCAGATCCGGAGATCTAGCACAGAGGCAGTAACAATACCACAAACCCTCCTGGACTAACGAAATGGTCAACTACCATCTTTCCAGAGTTATCAAAACGAAAGAATGTTTTGCGCTGCCCACAACTCAAAGTCAAGTTCAGAAAAAAAACTCTCCATATTTTTATGTATTAATTTTTATTTTCTTCAGGTATTTTGTGTGGGTTTGGGGGAGCTGACTGGGTAATGGATTACTCCCATCTCTGGAAGAATTTTGTGACGTGATAAACAATTCTAAAAAATGACTCGGATTTCAAAATACCAACAGGTTAACTTTCAGAGTCTACAGAAATTACTGGTCAGCAGATTTTGGTATTTTCCAGTGTGGCCTTGCGGCTTTCCATAGTAAATCAATCACCCAGAGCTTCCTGTCAGAAATCCTGAAATTTGATTTAATTTAAAAGAATTGTTTCTCATGCGCTAAACAGACAAAGCATACCATTCATAGAGGAGGAAAGGAAAGAGTGCAGAATGCAGTGGTACAGTCATAGCTAGGGTGTAGAGAAAGATCAACGTAACGCAAGGTAGGTCCATTCAAAAGTCTGACGGCAGCAGGGAAGAAACTGTTCTTGAGTATGTGACCTCAGACTTTTGTATCTTTTTCCCGAAGGAAGAAGGTGGAAGAGAGAATATCCGGGTGCTTGGGGTCCTTGACTATGCTGGCTGCTTTGCGAGACAGCGGGAAGTGTAGACAGAGTCAGTGGTTTGACTCGTGTCTGGTTTACTTCGCGAGAACAGACAAAGAATTCTCCACTAGCAAGAGGGTTCAGAGGCATTGGAAATGGTTAAAATACATCTCTACTTCCAGCCCCAAGAGCTTCCCTGACTGCTGGTGGTTTGAGTTCTAAACAGAGATCATTTGGGCAGTCACGGTCCAGTTCACATTTATAGATGTGAGCTGCAGCCACTGCAGTCCAATCTTCCACTAATGCAGCCATCAAATCCCCCAGCACACAACGATGACAGGCAATAATAGATGGTTAGCCATGTGGCGGAAAGAAAGTTGGAGCCTCAACGATCACTATCCAACACTACACGCTCTAACACACATGTAAAATTTCACGTTGTCACTGCAACTCCAACACCGAGTGAACTGTAACACCGTCACCACGGGTAGCCACGCCAAATAGAGAAATATCCATTTACTGAGTGAAAGGGCAGAAGACATTCACAACAATTTTGAGATACAATAGTTCAGTACAAATATGATTTCTCCCCTTCCCTTCTGGGTCCTCTCCCTGTCCAGGAATTCTTCCCCAGTGGGCGACATAGTGGCACAGTGGTTAGCACTGCTGCCTCACAGCGCCAGGGACCCGGGTTCGATTCCGGCCTCGATCTTTATGGAGTTTGCATGTTCTCCCCACGTCTGCGTGGGTTTTCTCCGGGTGCTCTGGTTTCCTCCCACATTCCAAAAGGTGTGTGGATTAGGTGGTTTGACCACGGGGAATGTATGGGGTTACAGGTACAGGGCAGGGAAAGAGGCTTAGATAAGATACTCTGTCAGAGAGCTGCTGCAGACTCATTGAACCGATGGCCTCTTCTGCACTGTAGGGATTCTAATGATTCTAACACAACTCCTAAATACAAGTTCTAGTGAGCATCACCTACTTCCAATTCACTGCAAGGAAATTCATCATTTACTCTTAAAAGGATCTGTATTTCCAACATTGATCGATAGACAGACAGTGCCAGAACCTCAGAAACCTCTTTGGGCTTTGCACTCAGAATATATTGGGCTGTGGAATAAAACATGAGGGAAGAGCATTGAGTGACAATTTAAATGGATTCAAGAGGTTCCTACACTGTACATGTGTTCCTGAGGAGAGAGAGAGGTACATCAATAATCAAAAGGCTAATGGAATGTGTTAGTGTTTAGATGTAGAGATGATAGTGTTTAGAACCAGAGAATTAGAAACAGAGAGGGGAGGAGGATGTGTTTCAGCTAAACAAAACCTTCTCAAGAGCAGTTTGGGATGGGCCAGTGACATCCACGTTCTGTGAAAAAAGTAAATTAATAAAAAGATTGAATGGAAGTCTTGAAGATGTGAAATGCTTCCCCAGAATTGTGGGCAAGAGATACAGGATTTGAGGAAGATCTTATTTTTTTTTATTAAAAGCACACAGTGAGCTGCCCACAGGACTATTATAAGGCCATAAGAAATAGGAACAGGAGTAAGCTATTCGGTCGCTCGAGCCTGCTTCACCATCCAATAGGATCAGGGTTGATCCAATGACATTCCTCACATCTGCTTTCCTGCCCTTTCCCGGTTAGCCTTCATTCCATTTCTGATTAAAAATTCTTCTATCGCACCATGAGGGTGGTGGAAGTGGAGAGCATCAATGATTTGGAAAAGAAATTGGATTGGTACTTAAAGGAAATAAACTTGCTGGGTTTTCGGGATAGACCTGGCTTTGGGGGTGGGATTGATTGGAGAGCACTCTAGAGTGTGTGGCTGGGCTCAATGGACCAAATGACCCCCTTCTGTACTGCTACAACTCTACAATGAAGCTGGAAGACACTGTTTCCAGTGGCTAGAGAATCAGTAACCAGAGGTCACAGATTTAAGATAATTGGCAAATTATCTTAAGAGGCAGAGAAACATTTTAGACCTTAAGACATAGGAGCAGGATTAGGCCACTTGGCCCATTGAGTCTGCTCCGCCATTCAATCATGGCTGATATTTTTCTCATTCCCATTCTCCTGCCTTTTCCCCGTAACCCCTGATCACCTTATTAATCAAGAATCTATCTATCTCTGTCTTAAAGACACTCAATGACCTGGCCTCCACAGCCTTCTGCGGCAGAGTTCCACAGATTCACCACTCTCTGGCTGAAGAAATACCTCCTCATCTCTGTTTTAAAACATCATCCCTTTATTCTGAGGTTGTGCCCTTTGGTTCTAGTTTTTTCTACTAGTGGAACCATCCTCTCCATGTCCACTCTATCCAGACCTTGCAAGATCCCCCTCATCCTTCTAAACTCCAACGAGTACAGACCAGAGTCTTCAATTTTTCCTCAAATGACAAGCTCTTCATTCTAGGGATCATTTTTGTGAATCTCCTCTGGACCCTCTCCAAGGCCAGCACATCCTTCCTTAGATACTGGGCCCAAAACTGCTCACCCAAATGGGGTCTAACCAGAGCCTTATACAGCCTCAGAAGTACATCCCTGCTCTTGTATTCTAGCCCTCTTGACATGAATGCTAACATTGCATTTGCCTTTCTAACTACCGACTGAACATGCATGTTAACCTTAAGAGAATCTTGAACAAAAACTCCCGAGTCCCTTTGCGTTTCTGATTTCCTAAGCATTTTCCCATTTAGAAAATAGTCTATGCCTCCATTCCTCTTTCTAAAGTGCAATAACCTCACACTTTTCCACATTGTATTCCATCTGCCACTTCTTTGCCCACTCTCCCAGCCTGTCCAAATCCCTCTGCACCCCCCCGCTTCCTCAGTACTGCCTGTCCCTCTACATATCTTTGTATCATCTGCAAACTTAGAAACGGTGCCTCCAGTTCCTTCCTCCAAATCATTAATGCATATTGTGAGAAGTTGTGGTCCCAGCACTGAACCCTGAGGCACACCACTAGTCACCGGCTGCCATCCGGATAAAGACCCCTTTATCCCTGCCCTCTGCCTGATAGCCAATCCTCTATCCATGCCAGGGTCTTACCCTTAACACCATGAGATTTTAACTTATTTAACAGTCTCCTATGCAGCACCTTGTCAAAGGTCTTCTGGAAATCTAAATAAATCATGTCCACCGGTTCTCCTTTATCTAACTTCCTTGTTAACTCCTCAAAGAACTCTAACAGATTTGTCAGACGTGAACTGTCCTTGAGACAGCCGTGCTGACTCAGTCCTATTTTATTATGCACTTCAAAGTACTCTGCGATCTCATCTTTAATAATGGACTCTAAAATCTTGCCAATGATCAAAGTCAGGCTAACCAGCCTATACTTTTCTGTCAGCTGTCTCTCTCCTTTATTAGACAGCGGTGTTACATTAGCTACCTTCCAGTCCCCTGGGACCCTTCCCGCTGTGGAGATGCCAACATTCGACTGGGATAAACACAGTAAGAAGTCTCACAACATCAGATTAAATTGGACTCCTCAGGAAGGCCACTGCCCTCGACTTGACGTGTATTCCCAAGCCATCAGGAGGTGCGTCAACACCAGAATTATCAAACGCACTCACAAGACAGCCCCGAACATCACCCAGACACAACGCAATGCCATCCACGCTCTCAAGATTAACCACAACATTGTCAGCTGATTTGATGACAAAGGAGGGGCCATCGTCATACTGAACAGAACGAATTACTGCAAAGAAGTGTACCGACAACTGAACTACGAGGAACACTATGGACAGTTACCCACAGATTCAACCAAAAAACACACCTGTCAACTCAACAATCTGATCAAGACATTTGATCCAGACCTTCAGAGCACCCTCTATGCTCTCATCCCACGTACTCCCTGCGCTGGAGATCCCTACTGCCTCCCAAAGATACACAAGGCAAACACATTGCCCAATACAATGTGACAGCCAATGGGACCCTGTGCAAGAACCTCTCTGGCTATGTCGAGAGCATCCTGAAACCCATTGTACAAAGAACCCCCAGCTTTTGTCACGACACCACGGATTTCCTACAGAAACTCAGCACACACGGAGCAGTTGAACCAGGGACACTCCTCGTCACAATGGATGTCTTGGCACTCTACACCAACATCCCCCACGAGGATGGCACTGCTGCAACTGCCTCAGTACTCAATGCCGACAACTGCCGGTTTCCAGATGCAATTTTACAACTCATCCGCTTCATCTGGACCACAATGTCTTCACCTTCAACAACCAGTTCTTCATTCAGACACATGGAACAGCCATGGAGACCAAATTCGCACCTCAGTATGCCAACATCTTCATTCACAGACTCGATCGAGACTTCTTCACTGCACAGGACCTTCAACCGATGCTATACACTAGATACATCGATGACTTTTTCTTCCTTTGGACTCATGGTGAACAATCATTGAAACAACTATATAATGACATCAACAAGTTCCATCCCACCATCAGACTCACCATGGACTATTCCCCAGAATCAGTTGCATTCTTGGACACACACATCTCCATTAAGGACGGTCACCTCAGCACCTCACTGTACCGCAAGCCCACAGACAATCTCACAATGTTCCACTTCTCCAGCTTCCATCCTAAACACGTTAAAGAAGCCATTCCCTATGAACAAGCCCTCCGTATACACAGGGTCTGCTCAGACACTTCCAGATGCTGAAAGATGCCCTCATAAGAACAGGATATGGCGCTCGATTCATAGATCGACAGTTCTGATGCGCCACAGCGAAAAACCACACTGACCTCCTCAGAAGACAAACATGGGCCATGGTGGACAGAGTACCCTTCGTCGTCCAGTACTTCCCTGGAGTGGAGAAGCTATGACATCTTCTCCAGAGTCTTCAACACATCATTGATGAAGACAAATCACTCGCCAGGGCCATCCCCATACCCCGCTTCTTGCCTTCAAACAACCGCACAACCTCAAACAGACCATTGTCCGCAGCAAACTACCCAGCCTTCAGGAGAACAGTGACCACAACACCACACAACCCTGCCACAGCAACCTCTGCAAGACATGCTGGATCATCAATACAGATGCCACCATCTCATGTGAGAACACAATCCACCAGGTACACAGCACGTACTATTGCAACTCGGCCAATGTTGTCTACCTGATGCGTTGCAGGAAAGGATGTCCCAAGGCTTGGTACATTGGGGAGACTGTGCAGACGCTACGACAACGGATGAATGAACATCGCTCGACAATCACCAGGCAAGACTGTTCCCTCCCTGTTGGCGAACACTTCAGCGGGCACGGGCATTCAGCCTCTGATCTTCTCCAAGGTTCTCCAAGGCGGCCTTCATGGCATACGATAGCGCAGAGTCACTGAGCAGAGACTGCTCGCCAAGTTCCACACACATGAGGACGGCTTCAACCGGGATCTTGGTTCATGTCACACTATCTGTAACCCCCATGACTTGCCTGGGCTTGCAACATCTCACTTACTGTCCTGTCTGGAGATAATACACATCTCTTTAACCTACGCTTAATGCTCTCTCCACTCACATTGTTTGCACCTTTAAGACTTGATTAGGTGTAAAGATTCTAATCAGTATTCTGGAAACTGTGTGTGCCTTTATATGTTCTGTTTGTGATCAGAACTCCCCACTCACCTGACGAAGGAGCAGCGCTCTGAAAGCTAGTGTTTACTACCAAATACACCTGTTGGACTTTAACCTGGTGTTGTGAGACTTCTTACTGTGTTTACCCTTCCTGCCTCCAGCGATTCCTGAAAAATCACCAACAGTGCCTCCACAATTTCCTCAGCTATCTCTTTGAGAGCCCTGGGATTTAGTCCATCTGGTCCAGGTGATTTATCCACCTTCAGACCTTTCAGTTTCCTCAGAACTTTCTCCTTAGTGATGGCCACTACACTCGCCTGTGTCCCCTGATTCTCCTGGAGCTCTGGCATCCCACTGGTGTCTCCCACCATGAAGACTGATGCAAAACAACTATTCAGTTCCTCTGCCATTGCTTTGTTTCCTATTATTACTCTCCAGCCTCATTTTCCAGTGGTCCAGTGGCTAATTTTGCCTCTCTCTTACCTTTTATATATTGAAAAAAACCCTTCCTATCTTCATTTATATTACTAGCTAGCTTACACTCATATTTCATCTTCTCCCCCTTATTGCTTTTTTAGTGGTTCTTTTAAAGATTTCCCAATCCTCTGGCTTCCCGCTAACCCTTGCCACTTTGTATGCTTTTGTTTTTATGCTGTCCTTGACTTCCCTCATCAGCCATGGATGCCTCGTCCTTCCCTTAGCACGTTTCCTCCTCCTTGGGATGAATTTCTGTTGTGCCTCCTGAGTAACTCCCAAAAACTCCTGCCATTGCTGTCCCACTGTCTTCCCTGCTCGGCTCCCTTTCCAATCAACTCCTCTCAGCTCCCCCCTCATGTCTTTGTAGTTATCTCTATTTAATTGTAATATCTGATTCCAGCTTCTCCCTCTCAAACTGCAGGGTAAATTCGATCATACTGTGCTCACTGGTTCCGAAGGTTTCCTTCACCTTCAGTTCGCTAATCAAGTCTGCTTCATTACACATCACCAAATCCAGAACTGCCTATTCCTAGTAGGCTCTGTCACAAGCTGCTCCAAAAAAAAAACCATCTCTAAAATTCCACAAATTACTTTTCTTGCAATCCACTACCTATGTGATTTTCCCAGTCTACCTGCAAATTGAAGTTGTCCATGATTATTGTAATATTGCCTTTTTTATACATGCCTTTTCTATCTTATTTTCTGCCGCACATCCTGATTACTGCTCGGGGTAGTGGGGGGAGCCTGTACATAACTCCCATCAGGGTCTTTTTACCTTTGAGACTCCTCAAGTCAACCCACAGAGATTCTATGCCTTCTGACCTTATAATCGCTTCTTGCTATCAATTTAACTTCATTCCTTACTAACAGTGCAACCCCACCCCCTGTGCCTGTCCTTCCGATAGGACACATATCCTCGGATATTTCGATCCCAGCCCTGATCCCCTTGCAGCCATGTCTTTGCGATGCCCACAACATCGTACCGGCCAATTTCAACGCACGCAACAAGCTCATTTATCTTGTTCCGTGTACTGCTCACATTTAGGTGCAACACCCTCAGTCCTGCATTGACCAGCTCTCTTCTCATACTTGTCACCTTCTTTGCTCTGCTGAAGTTAGGTTCCTGCCATCTTCTATACTCTCTGTTCTATTCGGTGGTCTGGAAACTTTACTAACTTCTCCTGAGCCCTCGACTGCTTTAACTAGTTGAAAGTCCTCATCATTAACCTGCACTTCTACTCTCTTCTTTAGCTTTGATTTTCTAGTTCTCCGTATAACTGAACCCTCCCCCCTATTATTTACTTTAAAGCCCTAGTTATACAATTCGCTAGGACTCTGGTCCCAGCATGACTCAGATGAAGGCCGTCCCAAGATTTTGTGCTTTGCATACAGGAGTTGGGATGTCTTGTTGAAGTTGTACAAGATATTGGTAGGGCCACACTTGGAATACTGCGAACAGTTCTGGTCATGCTATTAAATAAAGGACATTATTAAACTAGAAAGAGTGTAGAAAAGATTTACTAGGGTGCTACTGTACCCTATGAGGTTTGATGGTCTATGCTATAAGGAGAGGCTGGATAGACTGGGACGTTTTTCCCTGGTGCGTAGGAGACTGAGGGTTAATCTATAAAATAATGACAGGCATAGATCCATTAGTTGGTCAACATCTTTCCCAAAGGTAGGGGAGTCTAAAATTGGAGGACATAGGTTTAAGGTGAGAGGGGAGAGATACAAAAGAGTCCAGAGGGGCAATTTTTTCACACAGGTTGGTGAGTATCTAGAACAAGCTGCTAGAGGTAGTAGTAGAAGTGGGTACAATTTTGTCATTTAAAAAGCATTTACATGGGTAGGATGGGTATAGAGGGATATGGGCCAAACGTGGGCAATTGGGAATAGCTTAGTGACTAAAACAAAAGGCCAGCATGGACAAGTTGGGCCGAAGGGCCTGTTTCCATGCTGCAAACCTCTATGACTATTTGGTCATTGGGATTTGGGATGCACTGTTGCTGGAAGAAAAATCCATGGGAATTTTCAGAAAGTGAAAGAGTGATCCCAGAGATTGTCTCACTCAGCTGCCAGCACTGATAGGTGAATTTGCCCCTCCATTCATTTTGCACCCAAGCATACAGAAACAGAAGGAGGCCATTCAGCCCTTGGGATTCTGGTCTACCAGTGAACTAGCTCATTGTCAATTTGTGCCTCAATCCCATTTTACAGCCTTTGCACATTATCCCCTGGAACTTTTAATCCACAGGTAATTCTTCTACTCATCCTTTCAAGATTCTGATTGATCCCCAACATCTAGGTCAAGCAAAATTTGGCATGTTAACTACGACTCTCACCAACTTTTACAGGTGCACCATAGAAAACATTCTTTCTGGTTGTATCACAGCTTGGTATGGGCTCCTGTTCTGCCCAAGATTGCAAGGAACTACAAAAGGTTGTGAATGTAGCCCAATCCATCACGCAAACCAGCCTCCCATCCATTGACTCTGTCTACATTTTCCGCTGCCTCAGCAAAGCAGCCGGCATAATCAAGGACCCCACGCACCCGGACATTCTCTCTTCCACCTTCTTCCATCAGGAAAAAGATTTCCCTGCTGCTATCAGACTATCTCACATTAAGTTGATCTTTCTCTACACCCTAGCTCAGACTGTAACACTACATTCTACACTCTCTCCTTTCCTTCTCTATAAATGGTATGCATTGTCTGTATAATGGATAAGAAACAATATTTTTTACTGTATACTAATACATGTGACAATAACAAATCAAAGGATTTTTGGGTTGTGAGTATTCCAGATTTCCACAAACCTTTTATGTGAAACAGTGATTCACTGTGGAATTCATTACCACAGGAAGTAGTTGATGTGTTTAAGAGGCAGCTGGATATAGCACTTGGGGCAAATGAGTTCAAAGGTTATGGGGAGAAAGCAGGATTAGGCTATTGAGTTGGACAATCAACCATGATTGTGATGAATGGTGGAGCAGGCTCGAAGGGCCAAATGGCCTCCTCTTGCTCCTATCTTCTATGTTTAATTTCATCCCAGAGTGGCCTAGCTCCAGTTTAAACAGGATTTTTAATTTGTAGCCAAGACTAAGTTCAAAGTTTATTTATTAGTGTCACAAATAGGGTTACATCAACACTGCAACAAAGTTACCGCAAAAATCCCCCAATCGCCACACTCTGACGGGGTATACAGGGAAAATTTAGCACGGCCAATGCACCTAACTGGCACGTTTTTCGGACTGTGGGAGGAAACCAGAGCACCCGGAGGAAACCCACGCAGACATGGGGAGAATGTGCAGACTCTGTGTGAATAGTGACCTAAGCTGGGAATTGAACCTGGGTACCTAGCACTGTGAGGCAGCAGTGCTAACCACTGTGCCACCATTCCACTTCCCTCAGAGGGAGTAATATCTCTCTATCTATTCCATGCCTGTTTAGCATTGTAAATACCTCAATTACATCATCCCTCAACCATCTCAGCTCAAGAGAACACAAGCATAGTCTGTATGCAAAGGGAATAGTCTACACAAATTTTTCTCAGTTTAACAATTTTAGCCCTGTATCATTTTCATAAATATGAAACGTATCCACTCCAAGGCTAATACAACCTTGCCGAGGTGCAGTATCTACAGTGAAACATGATACTCTAAGTGGGGAAGCTTGGAGGCATTGAACTCCGTTTTCAGGGATCTTCCTATATCTGCTGCTTTTGGAAAAGTTCATTTGCCAAATTTCAAATGATTCCAACAATTTACACTACAGAAGAAAAAGAGGCAACCAATCAGCACCTTTTTACCTGTGGTATAAATTGTTGTTTGAAATTTGACTGGTGGAATTCTCCCCAAAAAGTTCTAGGTGCTGAATTCGCAGAAAAACTGGAGTAAATCCCGCTTTTTTTCAGTGGAATTTTCAAAATGAACCTCCCACACTCTGTGCATCACACTAGTGTCAATCACAACGAAAAGCTGTGATTCCCCCTGGAGGCTGTCATATAGCGCTGAGTGGGCCATTGCGCGTGTGCTGATCGGGCCATTGCGCATGTGCTGATCTGTCAGAGTGGAGATCGGTGCATGCGCAGTAGCCCCGATCCGTGGCCAGTGTCGCAACACTGGCCCTCCAATCTCCCCCCCCACCACCCCCAAATCGTGATCACTGGCCCTAACCCTCCCCCCGCCCACTCCAGCAGTCCCAATCTCTCTCCCATTGGCAGTCCCAACCTAGAAATCCAACAATTGGAGATGCTCTGAGGTTGAGGTCCCCAGCGGGAAGCCCGCTACACGGTCTCCGCTAATGTCTCCTGGTCCATTGCACTGCTGGAGCAGCACAGCGGGCTGGAAGAATCATCCCGACCTTCTTGGACTTGTCATGATGACTGCAAGGCGAAAAACCTCAGCAATGTCTCTCTTTAAGCAATATTCAAGTTCTAGGCAAGCAAGTGACTGAATATTTTTATAAGTGGGTGTTGCTGGCTAGACAACCAATTATTGTCCATGCCCCTTGTGGAGGTGGTGAGCTGCCTTCTTGAACCATATGCTGTAGGTACATCCTTAGTGCTGTTAGTGAGGCAGCTCCAGGATTTTGACCCAGCGACAGTGAAGGAACGGCGATATATTTTCAAGTCAGGATAATGAGTGGTTTGGAACGAAACTTTCAGATGGTGGTGTTCCCAGGTATCTGCTGCCCTTCTAGATGGCAGTGGGAGTTTGGAAATGCTGCGTGAGGACCTTTGATGAGATCCTGCAGCGTATCTTCTACATGGTACACACGGCTGCAACTAATATTGGTGTTTGTGGAAGAGGTAGCAATCCAGCAGGCTGCTTTGTCCTGGATGGTGTCAAATTGAGTGTTGTGGGAGCTGCATTCACCCAGGCAGGTGGAGAATATTCCATTAATGTCCTGACTTGTTTAGATTTTGTGGTCCATTTCTTCTGTAGATTTCCTCAAATCTCCCCCCACCCCAAGTCATAAACTGGTGTTGCAGGAACACAGTAAGAAGAACATGAGCAAGTGCAAGGACAAGGGCCACTACACAGACCAGAGCTGGAGTTTGTGATGGGTTTAAGATAAAGCAGCAGTCGGATGAATAGCTTTCATTTGTTCTTTTGTCCTCATTGTGGAGAGGAATGCTCGGACCAGGGGCTGGGAAAATTGTCCACATTTGACTGTCCATTTGGTAAGATCCCCAAGACTGGTCCTTAAGCAAGTTATTGATTGCAATATCATTCAGCTTAACGGGCAGTTAGCTCCAGGATGTCCAACCATTGCGGACAGGCCCAACAGCTGTGTAATCAATAGCACTGTCTTGTTTCAGTACAAATTCCCTGCGCTACAGGTTCTGAAGCAAATCAAAGCAGCAAACCATAGAATGAGAACAGTGCCTGTGACCCAGCTCTGGCTGTTGCACACGTACACAAGATTGGTACTTGCAGTCTCATCTGACATAAAGTGCAGGTTAAAAACAGCAAAACATGTTGCCTGGTTGACAGAGTGGGAAAATAGACCACCCTTTGAGGGAACAACAAAGAGTACAGCTCAAACTTCTCACAGGACTCCTACTGTGCAGAAGGAGGCCATTTGGCCCATCTAGTCTGCACCAACAACAATCCCACCCAGGCCTTTTCCCCATAACCCTACATACTTACCCCGCTAATCCTTCCAACATACGCATCCCGTAATAGTACGAGGCAATTTAGCATGGCCAATGCACCTAACACGCACATCTTTGGACTGTGGGAGGAAAACAGAGCACCCAGAGGAAGCAGAATCATAGAATCCCTATAGAGGCCATTCCGGACAATTGAGTCTGAACCAACTACCCAGGCGCTATTCCCGTAACCGCACATATTTAGCCTTTTAATCCTCTTGCCACTAGGGTCAATTTAGCATGGCTAATCCACCTAATCCGTACATCTTTGGGCTGTGGGGAGAAACCAGTGCACCCAGAGGAAACCCACGTGGACTTGGGGAGAACATGCAAATTCTACACAGACAGTGACCCAAGCTGGGAAGCGAACCCATGTGCCAGGCGCAGTGGGGCAGCAATGCTAACCACTGTGTCCAGTTTCTTTTAGGAACACTGCTGCCCCACAGTGCCAGAGACCCAGATTCAATTCCGCCCTCAGGTCACTCTGTGTGGTATTTGCACATTCCGCCCTCCCCGCCCCCGTGTCTGGGTGGGTTTCCTCCAGGTGCTCCGGCTTCCTCCCACAGTCCAAAAGATGAGTGGGTTCAGTTGATTGACCATGCTAAATTGTTTACAAGTGTCAGGGAGATCAGCAGGGTAAAATTGTGGGTTACAGGGACTGGTCCTGGCTGGGATTGTCATCAGTGTAGGCTCAATGGGCCACTGTAAGGATTCACAGGTTTTAAGTCGGTCCACCTCGTGTCCAACGAGGGGCATACACGCGATGGGTCGTACTGGGGCTGCTCTTGGTTGTTCGAGATTGGCCTATTGCTTCATGTTGTTAGTGTGTGCCTAAACTGGACCAGATACTGGGCAAGACGACAGCTCAGTGACTATCGCTGATTGCTGTGCAGACACATGGATTTGGGCCGGTGTCTGTGGGAGTTTGCGCATTCTCCCCGTGCTTGCGTGGGTTTTCTCCGGGTGCTCCAGTTTCCTCCCACACCCCAAAGATGTGCTGTTAGGCTGACTGGCAGGAATAAATTGTCCCTAAATCAGATTCCCTCAATCTGGATGGCCATAAAACATTAGATAGGGGTTGTGGGTGGAGAGGGGGACCGGTGTTGATTTGGCAGTGTGGGCTCGTTGGGCCGAAGGGCCTGTTTCCCAGGCTGATTTTGTTCTTTGTTCTATAACTGACCTGCTGTGATTACCACGTTATTGGGAGAGAGGGAATAGGAATGAAATGGTACAAAAGATTTACGAATTATCCAAAGTCTCTCACTTTCTGGGTGATTGCCCTCAATTTGCCGTGACGAGTGTCCACGACCAATGTCTTTGAACAAAGGCCCAAGCCAATCTGACCATGAGGAATATTGTCTGATTACATTGCACAGATATTTTGATTTTGCTGTGAAATCACTGAACTGGGAACGGAATTCACGATTTCTTGGCTCAGAGGTAGGTGTGGCTACTCATTGCCAAGCTGACTTCTAAAAAAACCCCAAAGCAACTCTGCAATGGAAGGAAGATTATTGAGAAGATTCTACAATAACAACGTGGACTGAGCAGCCTTACCCAGCCAAGGTGCTCAACAGGGGTGATCATCATTTGAAACTAGGCCACACCTGGATACACAGGGCAGATGATCAGAAGCTTGGTCAGACAAAGGCTTCAAGAAGCATCTGTAAGGTGTGGGGGGGGGGGGGGGGGAGAGGCCGAGGGGGGCGGGGATTCAGCAGCTGTAGACACGGACACAAATTGCAAAGCGATTAAAATCAAGGATGTGCAAGAGACAGAAATTGGAAGGGCACAGAGACTTGGAGTGTTGTAGGGTTGGAAGAGGTTACAGAGATATATAATATTATATACAGTCTATGCTTTAACAGGAGACCCTGACTGTCCAGACAATTTGCAGCATTACCGAACCATGTATTAATTCATTTTTATTGCCCTTCACAAATACAGAATTAAAACGATAAAAAAAAGAATTACTGTTTGAATTGCTGACTCATTTTATCTTAGTGTCTCCGTGCGAGTGGGTTTAGTGTCATTGGAGTCACCTTGCTTTGTATCTGTCTCACTGCAGACTCTGGCTGCAGACTCTGGTCTTACAGCAGGTTTTGGGAAGTGGCAGAGATACACAATATTATTTAGCCTCAGACCATTAGCTAACAGAAATATCCTTCCATTAGGGATTACCAGTTAACCAAACACTACTTCACAACCACACTCACACAATTCCCCCCACAGCCACATCTCTGGGGAGCTTAAATGGAACTGGAGTTTAGCTGTGTACGGTGCCATGTACTGGAGGACACTCCCAGACCAGGCTCAGTGGTGAATTACTGAATTTTGAGTAACAGGGGCTCAGAATATCTTGGAATACCTCACGCCTCAGCTCAGGCAAAGATCAGGCCAGATTCCCATCTCTGCAAAACTCTACTGCTCTTTTCCTAACTCAGCTCAAGTCCCATTCTCACATCATCCCAGGGCTCAGCGACTTCCACTTTCCTCTTCTGCTTCAATCTCATCCTTGTTTTCAAAGCCCTTCATGGTCTCATGCCTCCTCCCCATCTCTGTAATCTCCTCCGGTTCTGTAACCCTCCGAGATCTCTGCGACCCTCCAGCTCTGCTCTTTTAGCACAATTTGCCATAATCTACAATCTCCTCCGTCTCCCTCTCCGCCTTTAAGAAGCTCCTTAAGAGCTTTGTACAAAAGCTAAATAAGATGCTTGAAATCTGAAACAGAAAATGCTGGAAATACTCCGCAGGTCAGTCAGCATCTGTAGAGAGAAAAACAGAGCTCACGATTAAGGTCAATGACCTTCCATCAGAATGGACAAACCTAACTCTTTGACAATCAGTTTGATTATCCGTCCTCAAAGTCCTGTTTCAATTTTTGTTCGATAAAACACTGTCTACACTTCCCCTGCCTCGGGAAAGCAGCCAGCATAATTAAGAACCTCACGCACCCCAGACATTCTCTCTTCCACCGCCTTCTGTCGGGAAAAAGATACAAAAGTCTGAGATCACGTACCAACCGTCTCAAGAACATCTTCTTCCCTGCTGCCATCAGACTTTTGAATGGACTTATATTAAGTTGATCTTTCTCTACATCCTAGCTATGAGTGTAACAATACATTCTGCACCCTCTCCCTTCCTTCTCTATGTGCGGTATGCTTTGTTTGTAAAGCGCACAAGAAACAATCCTGTATACTGATACATGTGACAATAATGAATCAAATCAGAATCAAAATCCAGTGAGGCAGTCCGGAACATTTTACTATGTTGAGGGTGTTATACAAATGCATGTTTTTGTTGTAAGAACGCCAGTCTCTGTTGGTGTGAACTAAACTGGAATGCTACCTTGATTATAATGACTCCTTACAATCTAACCCCACTATCCTGTCAATCAGTCTGATCAGTCCCTTTAATATCCTTCCAATTACAGCAATATCCTTTTAGTACAGTAGCAAACAGAACTGTGCACACTATTTTAAGTGCAGTTACATCCATGATTTATAAACTGGCAAGATTACCTCACTTTTCTCCGTCCTAAATTGACTTTATAAGACATTCCAACATTGGAATTGCTACACTCGCCTCTACCCAGCATCGTTGGGTAGAAGCTTCAATTTATTGACAATCTGCATGGTTCAATTACACACTTCTTTTACCAAGTATGGAACTGCAGAAACATCAAACATATATTTTCAATAAATAGCACTCATAAAGCAGCCTTAACATAAAACATCCATAGGTGCCTCGTAGGAGCATTAGAAAGCAAATTTAGAGGCTGGCTACATAAAACAATACAAGGGCAGATGGTCAAAACTTTGATTGGTTTAGAGTCATTGTTACCAGCATGGAAACAGGCCCTTCAGCCCAACTTGCCCATGCCATCCAGTTTTTACCATTAAACTAGTCATAATTGCCACCCTTTGGCCCATATCCTTCTGTACCCATGTGATTGTCTAAATGCTTTTTAAAACATCACGTTAAAGTTCAACAGGTTTATTTGGAATCATGAACTTTCAGTGCGCTGCTCTTTCAGGACTCACCTGATGAAGGGGCAGTGCTCCAAAAGCTCATGATTCCAAACAAACCTAATGGATTTTAACCTGGTGTTGTGAGACTTCTCACTGTGCCCATCACAGCCCAAAGCCAGCATCTCCACATCATGCTTTTTAAGACACCTGCCTCTACTACTACCTCTGGCAGCTCGTTCCAGATACTCACCACCCTCTGTGTAAAACAATTGCCCCTCTGGACCTTTTTGTATCTCTCCCCTTGCACTTTAAACCTATGCCCTCTAGTTTTAGACTCTCCTACCTTTGGGAAAAGATGTTTGAAGGACTTTCTTAAGGGAAAGAGAGAGATTTAGGGAGATGATTCCACAGTGGAGAGTGGGGGAACAATTTTGTTCAGCATATCTTTACATCCAAACTAGTTTTCCTTTTTGGAGGGATACTGGGGGAAGAATTTCTGGGCTGATTCTCAACCCAGAACCTTAATATAAACGTTTGTTCCAATGGCCAACAAGTCCTAGCATTGGACTTGAATGCAGAGTTTCTGGTCCAGAGGTAGGTGTGTGGCAACCAAGCCAGGAAACCTGCTGGGAACAATTAAAATCAGAGAATCCCTGAACAAGTTTCCTCCCATGCAATAAGGGAACACATTCATTTGAAAAATAAAGTTCAAAAATATTAATCACGCGGCTCTTTTGAGGAAATTAGGTATTTTCTTCAACTAAACATAAAGGTTATGAATTAATTCTAGACTTATCAACAAAACACACTCCATATAGTTTGTTAGTGCCCTAAAGGTTAGGGCACCTTTGCACCATGCTGAATTTCTTTGTCGTTTGAAGGTTCAGACTCTTTCCTGTGCTCCTCTGCACTCAAGAATTTCCCATCTCGGTCAATTTGGTTGGGGTTGGTGGGCAGCTGAGTACAGGGCAGAAGCAGGAAGTGCCACCTCAGCAGGGCTGGCTGTATTGCAGTGAGCATGCCTGCTTCACAAGCAGGTAATCCACAACTGGGAGGAGAAGCAGGCATGCCCACTGCAGGGCAGCACAGTGGTTAGCACTGCTGCCTCTCAGCACCAGGAACCTGGGTTTGATTCCTGGCTTGGGTCACTGTGTGGAGTTTGCATATTCTCCCCGTGTCTGCGTGGGTTTCCTCCGGGTGCTCTGCTGTCCTCTCAGTCCAAACTCCATACAGCAGTCACACTTGGAGTATTGCGTATAGTTCTGGTTGCCGCATTATAGGAAGGATGTGGAAGGATTGGAAAGGGTGCAGAGGAGATTTACCAGGATGTTGCCTGGTATGGTGGGAAGGTCTTATGAGGAAAGGCTGAGGGACTTAAGGCTGTTTTCGTTAGGGAGAAGAAGGTTAAGAGGTGACTTAATGGAGGCATATAAGATGATAGGATTAGATAGGGTGGACAGTGAGAGCCTTTTTCCTCGAATGGAAATGGCTATCACAAGGGGACATAGGTTTAAATTGAGGGGTGATAGACATAGGACAGATGTCAGGGGTAGGTTCTTTTCTCAGAGTAGTATGAGTGTGGAATGCCCTACCTGCAACAGTAGTGGACTCGCCAACATTAACATAGAACATAGAACAGTACAGCACAGTACAGGCCCTTCAGCCCTCAATGTTGTGCTGAGCTATGTCCAAACCCAAGATCAAGCTATCCCACTCCCTATCATTCTGCTGTGCTCCATGTGCCTATCCAATAAACACTTGAAAGTTCCTAAAACGTCCGACTCCACTATAACAGCAGCCAGTCCATTCCACACCCCAACCACTCACTGAGTGAAGAATCTACCTCGGACATCCCTCCTATATCTCCAACCATGAGCCTTATAGTTAAGCCCCCTAGTAAGAGCTACATCCACCTGAGGAAATAGACCACTCTATCTATTCCCCTCATCATCTTATAAACCTCTTAAGTCACCTCTCATCCTCCTCCACTCTAAAGAGAAAAGCCCCAGCTCCCTCAACCTTTCCTCATAAGACCTACCCTCCAAACCAGACAGCATCCTGGTTAATCTCCTCTGCACTCTCTCCAATGCTTCCACATCCTTCTTATAGTGAGGTGACCAGAACTGATCACAATATTCCAAATGTGGTCTCATCAACATCCGTTATAGTTGCAGCATTAGCCCATGACTCTTAAACTCAAATCCCTTGTTAATAAACGCTAACACACTAAAGGCCTTCTTCACGGTTCTACCCACTTGAATGGCAATCTTCAGAGATCTGTGGATATGAACCACAAGATCTCTCTGTTCCTCCACATTCCTCAGAACCCTGCTGTTGACCCTGTAATCTGCATTTAAGTTTGTCCTATCAAAATGAATCACCTCACACTTATCAGAGTTAAACTCCATCTGCTACTTTTTGGCCCAGCTCTGCATCCTATCAATGTCTGTTTGCAGCCTGCAAGAGCCCTCCACCTCATCCACCACTCCACCAATCTTGGTGTCATCAGCAAATTTACTAACCCTCCCCTTCAGCCCCCTTTTCCAAGTCATTGATAAAAATCACAAATAGCAGAGGACCCAGCACTGATCCCTGTGGTACACCGCTGGTAACTGGCCTCCAGTCTGAAAGTTTTCCTTCCACCCCACCCTCTGTCTTCTATGAGACAGCCAGTTACTTATCCAAGGACATTTAAATGGTCATTGGATAAACATATGGATGATATTGGAGTAGTGTAGGTTAGATGGGCTTTAGATTGTTGTGCCGACCTGTGAAACCATCGAGGGCTGAAGGGCCTGTACTGCGCTGTAATGTTCTATGATTAGCAAACGGCCAAGGAGAGAGAGGCCAGGGATTGGTGCAGCCACAGTCTAACCAGCAAGTTACAGGAAACCATTGCCAATGGTGTTTGGGGAAGTGTCTTGTCAAGCATTAGATTTGTTCCCACTGAACCAATAACAGAAAGCCGGAGTGTCCAGAACTCGATCCTGCTAAAAATAGAGCAATGTGTGACACATGTGATACCTTTAAATAAAATGTGAAGAGACGAGGGGGATCATTTTCCATTTCACTCCAGAATCTAATTTCAAATCAGACAACTGGTAAGAAACACACTCTTTCTCAGCTAACAGAGTATGGCTCACAAGTGTTAGAGTTTATTGATCAGACCAATCATAGAGTCAGTGCAGAAGGAAGACATTTGGCCCACCACCCTGCACTATCCCCATAACCCTGCACATTTAGCATGGCCAATCCACCCAATCTAAACATCTTTTGGACTGTGGGAGGAAACCAGAGTTCCCACAGGAAACCCATGCAGACACGGGGAGAATGTGCAAGCTCGGCACAGACAGTCACCAAGGCTGGAATCGAACCTGGATCCCTGTGCTATGTGAGGTACTGGTGAAATTGATCTACCAAGATTTATAACAAGGATCAAACTCCTCGGCTGAATGGATTTAGACAGTTGGTGACATAAAGGCCAGAACTCTACCATCTTGCCCGCCATGGACCCTCGAGGTCTCCGTTGACCTCGGGAATTTCCAGTCTTGTCTGAGTGAGGCCGTAAAATCCCACCCAATGATTCTCTGACTAGACGAGTACTATAATCCAGAGGCTCGGACAAAAAATCTGGAGAAAAAAGTTTAAATCCAACCTTGGCAACTGGAGTATTAAAATTCAGATAATTGAATAAACATTGAGTAAAATGCTAAGATCAGTAATGGTGGCCATAAAACTACCAAACTGCTGTGAAATCTCAGTTGGTTTAATCAGTGACCTTTAAGAAGGAAATCTGTCTTCCTTATCCAGTCTGATTTGCCTATGATTGGCCGTCTCCTAACAGCGGCGTGGGCTCGTTGGGCCGAAGGGCCTGTTTCCCATGCTGGGTTGTTCTTTGTGCTCTGAAATAACCTATAAGAGAGTGAGTTAGGTTCAAGACACCACCACATTCTCAAGGGTAGTTGTTACTTGGCGGGTATGGGCTCCTTCACAACTCTGACAAATATTGAACTATAATCGTCGAGCATGCTCAGATTGGCTACAGGATTTGACAGGAGAAATGGGAGGCCCAAATCCATTGATATTTCCATTATTCCATCCCAAACCTTTTCCTCATCAAGCTCCGTCTGAAACCAATCTGCCCTGCCTGCTAGCCCCATCCAGTTGCTATGTTTTCTGACATCTGACCTGAACTACCCTTCACAATCAATATCTGTACATCCACAATCCATATCTGTACAACTCCTGTGGAGATGGAACCGATAGTCACCTTAATGCAATTTGTCAGATAGAATGAAATGTCCATTTATCTAACCCTGTGCTGCCCCTGTCCTGGGAGTGTTTGATGGGGGGACAGTGTAGAGGGAGCTTTACTCTGTATCTTTCCCCGTGCTGTACCTGTCCTGGGGGAGTTCACTGGGGACTGTGAAGAGGAAGATCTATGTTTATCTGTTTGACTGGAGTTACCTGTGAAATAGATGATCTGGGAGGCATCAATTTAGAACAACGTATTGTCATCATGTTGTGGGTCTGGATGAGAACCACTGCTCTTTATAGGTTTGTATACAAATCCCCTATAGAGGCAGCATTGAGCAAGTCTATTCCTCACCCAGGCAGATCCTGGCAGAGGAGGAGAAAGAATGACACGGCAGCACCTCTACACTGAACCCTGCACTCCACCCCTATCAACATCCACCATTGAAATTGAACTGCAAAAACCATTGAAATATAGTGGCTAAAAGAGCAGGTGAGAGACTAGGAATCCTGTGGTGAGTAACTCACCTCTTGACTCCCCAAAGCCTGTCCACCATCTACAAAGCACAAGTCAAGAGTGTGATGGAATACTCCCCACTTGCCTGGATGGGTGCACAACAACACTCAAGAAGCTTAATACCGTCCAAGAGTGGCACAGTGATTAGCACCACTATCTCACAGCGCCAGGGATCCGGGTTTGATTCCAACCTTAGGTCATCGTGCAAACTCCCCTCAGACATTCTCCCGTGTCTGCGTGGGTTTCCTCCGGGTGCTCCAGTTTCCTCCCACAATCCAATACAGGTTAGGTGGATCGGCCATGCTAAACCAGCCTCCCACTCATCGATTCTGTTTACACTTCCCGCTGTCTCAGCGAAGCAGCCAGGATAATTAAGGACACCACGCACCCCGGATGTTCTCTCTTCCACCTTCTTTTGTCGGGAAAAAGATACAAAAGTCTCAAGTCATGTACCAACCAACTCAAGAACAGCTTCTTCCCTGTTGCCATCAGACTTTTGAATGGACCTGCCTCGCATTAAGTTGATCTTTCTCTACACCCTAGCTATAGCTGTATCACTACATTCTGCACTCTCTCGTTTCCTTCTCAATGAATGGTATGCTTTGTCAGTATAGCGCACAAGGAACAACACTTTTCACTGTATGCTAATACGTGAAAATAATAAATCAAATCGCCCCTTAGGGTCCAATGATTAGCAGGGTAAGTGTATGGAGTTACAGGGCTGGGTTTGGACTGCTCTGTCGAGAGTCAGTACAGACTCAATGGGCTGAATGTCATCTTTCTGCACTGTTGGGATTCTATGATGACAAAGCAGCCGACTTGATTAGCACCCAATCCACCACTAACAGCCACTCCCTACACCGTCTACACTCAGTAACAGCAGTGCTGGTTGAGATGCAATGCAGCAACTCACCAAGGCTCCTTCCAAATCCATGACTTCTACCACCGAGAAGGACAAGGGCAGCAGATGCACGGGCACATCACCACCTGCAAGCTCCCCTCCAAAGCCCATACCACCCTTATTTGGAACCTCGGTGTCGCTGGGTCAAAACCCTGGAACTGCCTCCCAACAGCACTGTGAGTGGACCTGCACCTCAGGGACTGCAGCGATTCAAGGTGGTGGCTGACTACCACCTTCTCAAGGGCAATTAGGGATGGGCAATAGATGCTGGTCTAGCCAGCGATGTCCACATCCCGTAAAAGAATAAAAATAAGAAGCACTCTGGCTCAGTGTAACTCTGAAATATTATTCAGCTATCTTCACAAGCTGGCACGGAAACACTAAGCGTTTCCAAATAATTGCTTTAAATAACAGTTTGACCTGGGTGTAAAGAGAGATGTCTAGAGCAAAAAACACACCAGGATTATTGAACACAAGCCAATAGTTGTGGAGGATTGATAGCTGCTAGTGAGAACTCAGTTAATCAGATTAAAGCGTTCGAAAGGCATGCTGATCATCACCTGGGTACCAATTACAACACTGCCAAGTGACACAAAGATGTGGAGATGCCGGTGTCGGACTGGGGTGGACACAGTAAGAAGTCTCACAACACCAGCTTAAAGTCCAACAGGTTTGTTTGGAATCATGAGCTTTTGGAGCACTGCCCCTTCATCACAATATAATTGTAAAGAGTAAATGTCTGAAATGCAACAAGAACAAGCAGAATTATTTATGATGATGAGTTTTTTGATGAAGTTTTTTATTTAATGTTAAGCATTGAGGGAAGCATATTGATTTCTATTCTTTGTCCGTTGCTTAGAAATGGTGGAAGGTCTACAGCCCAGATGGAAACCATTTGGCCCATTGTGTCCATGCTAGCCTAATCCCACCTTCCCTGTGCCAGTTGCGATGGCCACAACTCATCAGCAGAAGGTCGGCCTTGTCAGAGTTTCACTTTGGTCCATTCCAGACAGGATTGTGTTAGTCGGTCTCCCTGCAGTCTCAGCATGATCACTCCCAACTTTATGCCTTAAACCTGAACTCAGTGGGCTTTAAATTCCCTTTGGAACTGAATGATGCCAGTCCAATCCCAGGTACATCCCCTCCCTCATTCCACATCATGCACTAAAGGGCAAAACCAATCCTTGCATCATAAAAATGATCTGGCCATGGGATTCAGAGGCAATTTCCCCTCTGAGGTTCTGAGTCACCATTCCAGCCTCAGTGGAAAGGAGAAAGTTTCCTCTCTCACTGCTGGGTCTTCAATGTGAAATGTAGGTTGTTGTTGTTGATGATCCAGTTCCATGGGTCCAACCACACGGGAAACAAACCCAGAGACAGAGCCAGAAATCAGTGACACGGAGAGGAATAGTGAGCATGGAGAGGAGGGTGAGGGAGGAAGAGGTGGGGGGGGTTAGGTGCAGGACAAGATGGGGCAGGGTGAAGTGGGAGGGGGGCAGGACAGAGCGAGGGGAGCGACAAACAAAATCCATTCGGTGTTTGGACTACATCTTAATGTCCTTCAAAAAAAATCTAGAAAAAAAACCAACTGTTTAAATTAAAAATTATAAAATGGTTTTATAGCAGCTAAAATATCTTCACTCATTTCCACGAGCAACAATTATGTGAAAATCTCTACCTGCTGTCATGGCCAGTCTCACAGAGACTGATGGAATCAAACCCTGAACGTGGGGAGTGTCAACTCATGAAACCCTGGACAAAACCTGCCCCATGGGGCTATTCAATGGCACTGGGAACCCACTGTGGGAATAGATTCAATTCCCTGAATCCCTAAACAGACACACACACACACACACACACACAGACCACTCAATGACACTGGGAGCCGTGTGGGAATAGATTCAATTCCCTGAAACCCTAAACAGAGACACACACACAGACAGAGACACACACACACACACACACACAGACACGCAGAGACACACACACACAGACACGCAGACAGAGACACACACAGACACAGAGACACACACACTGACCATTCAATGGCACTGGGAGCCATGTGGGAAAAGATTCAATTCCCTGAATCCCTAAACAGAGACACACACACACACTGACCAATGACACTGGGAGCCGTGTGGGAATAGATTCAATTCCCTGAATCCCTAAACAGAGACACACACATACACAGACAGAGACACAGAGACACACACACACAGAAACGCAGACAGAGACACAGACAGACACACACACACACACACAGTGACCATTCAATGACACTGGGATCCGTGTGGGAATAGATTCAATTCCCTGGTTCACTAAACAGAGACAAATACTGTAAAATACACACACACACACAGACAGAGACACACACCCACACATTATTCTGGGGGGGGGGCGGGGGGTAGCAGTCAATGAACGTGACTTTTTTCTCCTGACTCGTCATATTCCTTCGTTCAGAAGGGAAAAAATCCCTCCATCCTTTCACCATTCTTCAGAGTAAATCTCGCATTAACCCGTCAGCATCTCCCAGCATGGAAAGATGAGAAGGAATATGGGGGAAGAGCAGAAAGGGGTGATAACGGAAAAGGAACAGGTTGTCACAGAGAGGAGGGGGGTGCTGGGGGGAGGATGTTGCAATGTCAAATTGATCGATACAATTGGAAGACATTCTGGACAAGCTGGGGGTACAGACTCCGGGAGTTAGCCAGGCTCTGACCATGTCTCTCTGCAAAGTCAATGCCAGTTACAATCTCTCCTCACCGCCCAGTCACGTCCACACTGGGTGGGTGGGCGGAACATTGCCAAACAGGGTTCACCAGCATCCCCACCCCCCCCCGACAACAAACAACAAAGGGGAAGGGGGGGGGGGATACGTGATCCAAATGAGTACATTTCCCCATCTGACTGTAAATCATGTCCACACAAACTGAGAGAGCCCCCCACCTTGTTTACAACCGCGTGTGTAGGCACCACCCTTCAGGGCAGAGAGAGAGAGGGGAGGGGGGATTCTGAGCTGAATCGAAGGCTAATTCAATTTGTTTTTTTGTACACACAAGGGAAAAAAAAGGATAAAACTATTCAAAACCCCCCTTCCCATTACATTAAACTGTGACATTAATAAAATGATCCAGAGAAATCAGGGCGATACATTAACCAACCTCTCTCTGTTACCAAAAACCGATACATCCAGAGAAAAATCCACAAACTTCAACCCTGCTCAAACCCCGATTTCTATTTTTTAACAATTTTCAATTGCATGACTTTAATAAATGATATTTTTAAATTGAAATAAGATTTCTTACCTCGTTGCACAGTCCCCTCTGAATCTGGAGAGAGGGAGAGACACTCTGAACGGTGGTGAGTAACACGGGCTGTCTGTCTCTGTGTGTGTGTGTGTGTGTATACACTGGGAGAGGGATTACTCTCTCAGCCTGGCTGTTTAGCAGGGATTCGCTCGGTGTCTTGCCGGTGGAGTGACCATTCCAGACACTGTGACAGGGAGAGGGAGGGAGGGACACAGCCAGCGACCTCCGCAGCTGTTGCTCATCTCATTACACAGCGAGCAAGGTGCCCATTCACACAACTGAACTGCTAGACCCCTTTACACCCCCTCCCCCCGCCCACATCTCCACTCCCCCCACCACTATTCCGTGCCCTCCCACCTCTCCATTTCCCCCCCTCTCCATTTCCCCCCACCTCTCTGTTTCACCCCCAGCTCCCCTTTTCCCCCCTCTCCTCTCCATCCCCCCATCTCTCCAGTTTCCTTTCCCCTCCCTCCATTTCACCCCCTGCCCATCTCTCCATTTTGCCCCTCCGCCCACCTCTCTGTTCATTCCGCGCCCCCCACCCCACCTCTCCATTTCTAGGGAAGAGTCTGTACATCCATCATTTCTTTCTCTTTTCCTGCATTCTTTCATTCCATTTTCCATATGGTCTTAGCACCATAGAATCCCTACAGTGTAGAAGGAGGCCATTCAGCCCATCGAGCCTGCACCAGACTCAGCATCTCACCCGGGTCCACCCTGTAACCCCATGCATTTACTTCACCAATCCCCAACCTACACATCTTCGAACACTAAGGGACAATTTAGCATGGCCATAGAATCATATAGTACAGAAGGAGGCCATTCAGCCCATCGAGCATGCACCGACCATAATCCCATTAAGGCCCTATCCCCATAACTCCATGCATTTACCCTAGCTAGTCTTCCTGACACAGAAGGCCAATTTAGCACGGCCAATCCACCTAACCGCACATCTTCAGACTGTGGGAGGAAACTGGAGCTCCCGGAGGAAACCCGTGCAGACACTGGGAAAATGTGCAAACTCCACACAGATCATCACCGGAGCTGGGAATTGAACCCAAGTCCCTGGTGCTGAGAGGCAGCAGTACTAAAAACTGTGCCCTCGTGCATGGTGTTGAGCTTCTTGAGTGTTGTTGGAGTTTCATTCATCCAAGCACACGGAGGGTATTTTATCAAGTTCCTGACTTGTGCCATGTGGACAGGCTTCGGGGATTCAGGTGGTGAGTTACTCACCACAGGATTCCCAGCCTCTGACCTACTGTGGTAGTCACAGTATTTATCTGGCTAGTCCAGTTCAGAATCTGGTCAATGGAAACCCCCAGGATGTTGACAGGGGTGGACAGCAGGGCTCAGTGTAGCGTTGTTGCTGTGTCATTGTGTCTCTTTCTATGCACGATCTGCCCAGAGGAAACCCATGCAGACACAGGGAGAATGTGCAAACTCCACACCCATGGCCAGAATCGAACCCAGGCCCCTGACACTGTGAGACAGCAGTGCTAACCACTGTGTCACCATGATGGGAGATAAGGGGGTGATGAAATTGATATTTATGTAGGACGTACAGCATGGAAACAGACCATTCGGCCCAACTAATCCATGCCAGCCCCGTATCATTTCTTCCCCATTTAAATCTACCATAGTAACAATTCTTCTTTAATCTTTCACAGGATGTGGTCACCCTGGGACAGCTTTTGAGGGTAATTACCTTGAACTGAGCATCATTTTCAGAGGACAGTTGAGTCAAGTCTGGCGTAGTAAGTCAGCCATATCAGAAGATTTCCTTCCCCAAAGGATATCAATGAACCCAAATGGGTTTTTACAACAATCTGTGATAGTTATCACTGTCACCATCATTAAGACCAGTTTTGTTCATTGAATTTCACTTCCACATTTGAATACATGACCCCTAAGCATTAGCCTGAGATGACTGACCCTCCACAACCACAACCATCTTCCTCTGTACCAGGTATGACTCCAACCAACAGAGTGTGTTTGCCCCCTGACACCCATTGATCTCAGTTTCACTGGGGCTCCTTGATGCCACACTTGGTTGAATGCAGCCTTGATGTCAAAGGCAGTCGCTCACCTCACCTCTAGAATTTAACTCTTCTGTCCATGTTTGAAACAAGGCTGTCATGAAGTCAGGAGCTGAGTGACCCTGGCAAGACCCAAACTGGGCATCACTGAGCAGGTGCTGCTGGATAGCACAGTTGATGACCCCTTCCATCACTTTATTGATGATTGAGAGTGGACTGATTGCACGGTAATTGGCCTGGTTGGATTTGTCCTGCTTTTTGTGCACAGGACATACCTGGGCAATTTCCACATTGTTGGGTAGTGTTGTAACTGTACTGGAAGAGCTTGGCTAGAAGAGTGGCAAGTCTTCAGTGCTATTGCTGGAATGTTATCAGGGCCCAATGCCTTTGCAGTATTCAGTGCCTCCAACTGTTTCCTGATATCAAGCAGAGTGGATTCAATTGGCTGGAGACTTGGTATCTGAGATGTTGGGGACAACTGGAAGAGGCCGAGATGGATCATCCACTCGGCACTTCTGGCTGAAGGTTGCTGTGAATACTTCAGCCTTATCTTTTGCACTGATGTGCTGGGCTCCCCCATCATTGAGGATGGGGATATTTGTGGAGCCTCCACCAGTGAGTTGTTTAATTGTCCACCACCATTCTCGACTGGATGTGGCAGGACTGCAGAGCTCAGAATTGATCATTTGGTTGTGAAGTCACTCTATCTATCACTTGCTGTTTTTGCCATTCGGCATGCGAGTAATCCTGTGTTGTAGCTTCACCAGGCTGACACCTCATTTTTTGGTATGCCTGGTACTGCTCCTGGCATTGCCCTCCTGCACTCCACCTTGAACCAGGGTTGATCCCCTGGCTTGATGGTAATGGTTGAATGGAGGATATGCCGGACCATGAGATTGCAGATAGTGCTGGAGTACAATTCCGCTACTGTTGATGGCCCACAGTGCCTCATGGATGCCCAGACTTGAGTTGCTGGATTGGTTTGAAGTCTGTCCCATTTAGCACAGTGATAGTGCCAGACCCAGTCCAGCAGTTATAGGACTGACCAGCTTGATCAATAGAGCTGCTACTGAGCCACTTTTGAAATCCCCCACCCAGAGTACATTTTATACCCTTGCCACCCTCAGTGCTTCCTCCAAGTGTTGTTCAACATGGAAGGAGGATGGTATGTGGTAATGAGGTTTCATAAAACATAGAACATTACAGCACAGTACAGACCCTTCGGCCCTCGATGTTATGCCAGCCTGTGAAACTAATCTAAAGCCCATCTAACCTACACTATTCCAATATCATCCATATGTTTATCCAATGACCATTTAAATGCCCTGAACGTTGGCGAGTCCACTACTGTTCCAGGCAGGGCATTCCACGCCCTTACTACTCTCTGAGTAAAGAACCTATCTCTGACATCTTCCTATATCTATCACCCCTCAATTTAAAACTATGTTCCCCCATGCTAGCCATCACCATTCGAGGAAAAAGGCTCTCAAAGTCCACCCTATCTAATCTTCTGATCATTTTATATGCCTCTATTAAGTCACCTCTTAACCTTCTTCCCTCTAACGAAAACAGCCTCAGGTCCCTCAGCCTATCCTCATAAGACCTTCCCACCATACCGGGCAACATCCTGGTAAATCTCCTCTGCATCCTTTCCAATGCTTCCGCATCCTTCCTATAATGCGGCGACCAGAACTGTACGCAATACTCCAAATGTGGTTGTACCAGAGTTTTGTATAGCTGCAACATGACCTCATGGCTCCAAAACTCAATCTTCTTAACAACACTACTGACCTGGGTGCCAACTTTCAGGGATCTATGCACATGGACACTGAGATCTCTCTGCTTATCCACTCTACCAAGTAATTTACCATTAGCCCAGTGCTCTGTTTTCCTTTTACTCTTTCCAAAGTGAATCACTTCACACTTTTCCGCATTAAACTCCATTTGCCACCTCTCAGCCCAGCTCTGCAGCTTATTTATATCCCTCTGTAACCTGCAACATCCTCCCACACTGTCCACAACTCCACCGACTTTGATGTCATCTGCAAATTTACTAACCCATCCTTCTATGCCATCATCCAGGTCATTTATAAAAATTACGAACAGCAGTGGCCCCAAAACAGATCCTTGTGGTACACCACTAGTAACTGAACTCCAGGATGAACATTTCCCATCAACCACCACACTCTGACTTCTTACAGCTAGCCAATTTCTGATCCAAACTGCTAAATCACCCTCAATCCCATGCCTCCGTATTTTCTGCAATAGCGTACCGTGGGGAACTTTATCAAATGTTTTACTGAAATCCATATATACCGCATCAACTGCTTTACCTTCATCTACCTCTTTGGTCACCTTCTCAAAGAACTCAATAAGGTTTGTGAGGCATGACCTACCATTCACAAAACCATGTTGACTAACCCTAATCAAATTATTCCTTTCTAGATGATTATAAATCCTATTTCTTATAATCCTTTTCAAAACTTTGCCCACTACAGAAGTAAGGCTCACTGGTCTATAATTGTATCTAGTCCCCTTCTTGAAAAAGGGGACAACATTTGCCATTCTCCCATCTTCTGGCACTATTCCTGTAGACAATGATGACCTAAAGATCAAAGCCAAAGGCCCTGCAATCTCCTCCCTAGCCTCCCAGAGAATCCTAGGATAAATCCCACCCAGTCCAGGGGACTTACTATTTTCATACTTTCCAGAATTAAAGGTTTCCTTGCCCCATGTTTAACCTGAAGCCATGAGACTTCACGGGTCCGGAGTCGATGTTAAGGACAACAGGGCAACTCCCCCCCACCCCACCCCCCTCCCCGAATGTACACCACTGTGCTACCACCTCTGCTGGACCCAGTGGGACAGGACATATCCAGGGATGGTAATGGTGGTGTTATCTATAAGGTATGATCCTGTGAGTGTGACTATATCAGGTTGTTGCTTGACTAGTCGATGAGACAGCTCTCCTAATTTTGGCACCAGCCCCCAGATGTTAGTAAGGAGGACTTTGCAGGGCAGTTTGTTTTGCCATTGTCTTTTCTGGTGCCTAGGTGGTCCATCCGGTTTCAGTTCTTTGTTGAGACTTTTTAGCGATTGATACAACTGAGTGGCTTGCTAGGCCATTTCAGAGGGCAGTTGCTGTGGCTCTGTAGGCCAGAACAAGTAAGGACAGCAGATTTCCTGTCTTAAAGGACATTAGTGAACCAGATGGGTTTTTCAGACAATCGACAATGGTTTCATGGTCATCAGTAAATTCTTAATTCCAGACTTCTTAAAAATTGACTTAAATTCCACCATCTGCTGTGGTGGGATTTGAACCCGGGTCCCCAGAACATTAGCTGTGTTTCTGGATTGATAGTCAAGCGATAATACCACCAGGCCATCACCTCCCTTCCTACCAAGCTTCTTGAGTGTTGTTGGAGCTGCACTCATCCAGCTAAGGAGCGAGTATTCCATCAGACTCCTGACTTGTGTCTTTTGATGATGGACAGGTTTTGGGAGTCGGGAGTGAGTTACTGCACTGGAAGTGGCAGCTTAGACTTTATGTCCTTGTTGTGGGGTTTCAGCCTGGGGCAAAAGTAATCCTGAGTGAGACGCAGCTAATAATATGATTGGGTGGGGGAGGGAGATCCTTTTGAAACTAAAGAAGAAATGATGATCTCAAAGTGTCAAACGCTGTAATAAAACTTTGGAACCAGCCCTTTACAGAGCAGCAGAAGCGGGCTTCAAGAGAAGCTGGAATTTTCTTCATCTCCAAACAGAAACCTACCTGGTGCCTGGAATGAGTTAAAAGAAATGAACTTCTCAGTGTCACCTCGTGCAAAACACTGTTTGCTTTAGTGGAAATTGGTTAAAGCAATTGTTCCCAAATTGGCTCCACAGTACCCGGAAGTTCCATCAAATTTGAAAACCTGTTGTCCTTCCAGCTTGTCCAATCAAAGGCAGTTTTCACACTGTGTTGGTCACTGATATTCACTGTCGTGAATGTAGTTCAATCCATCACGCAAACCACCCTCCCATCCATTGTCTCTGTCTATGCTTCCCACTGCCTTGGCAAAGCAGCCAGCATAATTAAGGACCCCACGCACCCCGGACATTCTCTCTTCCACCTTCTCCTGTCAGAAAAAAGGTACAAAAGTCTGTGGTCACGTACCAACTGACTCAAGGACAGCTTCTTCCCTGCTGCTGTCAAACTTTTGAATGGACCTACCTCGCATTAAGTTGATCTTTCCCTACACCCTGTAACATGATATTCTGCACTCTCTCAATTCCTTCTGTATAAACAGTATGTTTTGTCTGTATAGTGTGGATGGAACAATACTTTTCACTGAATGTTAGTACATGTGACAATAATAAATCAAATCAAATAGATGCAGTAGTCAGTCTGTCAACAGCCAATGCACTGGGAAGCCAATCTCTGATTGGATGAGCTGGAATATGCAGCAGAATCAATATTGAAAGCCACAGAGAAAGACAAGAGTGGATTTGGCCGGACAGTGGAGTAACAGACTGCTTAAGAAAGTGGCCCTGGAATCAGTAGATCCATTGGTGGTTATTTTCCAGAATTCTTTGGACTCTGGACGTGTTCCTGCAGATTGGAGGGCAGCTAATGTAAACCCACCATTCAATAAAGGGGAGATAGAGAGAAAACAGGGAACTGTAGACCAGTGAGTCTAACAATGCTACTGGGGACATTGCTGGAGTCCATTATCAAGGATTTCACTGCTCCACATTTGGAAGGCAGTGGTATAATCAGACAAAGTCAGCATGGATTTACAAAAGGGAAACCATGCTTGGCAAATCGATCAGAATTCTTTGAGGATGTAACTAGTAAAGTTGACTGAGGAGAACTGAGGAGGTCAGTTGTTATGAAGAATGTTATGAGTATGGGATAGGAGTGACACAGTGGTTAGCACTACTGCCTCACATTGCTAGGGATCCAGGTTCGATTCCCGACTTGGGTCACTGTCTGCACGGAGCCTGCACTTTTTCCCCATGTTTGTATGGGTTTCCTCCGGGTGCTCCAGTTTCCCCTTACGGTCCAAAGATGTGCAGGCTGCGTTGATTAGCCATGCTAACTTACCTGACAGTGTTAGGGGGACTAGCAGGGGTACATGGGGTTACAGGAATAGGGCCTGGGTGGGATTGTGTTCAGTGTAGACTCAATGGACTGAATGGCCTCCTTCTGTCCTGTAAGGATTCTAGGCGGATACTCAGCAAGAGTGTGTGTGAGAGAGAGAGAGAGAGGAGAGAGTGTGTGTGTGTGTGTGAGAGAGAGAGGGGAATGTGTGTGTGAGAGAGAGGGGAATGTGTGTATGTGTGTGTGTGAGAGAGGGGAGTGTGTGTGTGTGAGAGAGAGAGGGGAGTGTGTGTGTGTGTGTGTGTGTGTGTGTGTGTGTGTGAGAGAGAGAGAGGAATGTGTATGTGTGTGTGTGAGAGAGAGAGAGGAATGTGTATGTGTGTGTGTGTGAGAAAGAGAGAGGGGAGTGTGTGTGTGTGTGTGTGTGAGGGAGAGGGGAGTGTGTGTGTGTGTGTCTGTGAGGGAGAGGGGAGTGTGTGTGTGTGTGTGTGTGTGAGAGAGAGAGGGGAGTGTGTGTGTGTGAGAGAGAGAGGGGAGTGTGTGTGTGTGAGAGAGAGAGGGGAGTGTGTGTGTGTGAGAGAGAGAGGGGAGTGTGTGTGTGTGTGAGAGAGAGAGAGAGGGGAGTGTGTGTGTGTGAGAGAGAGGGGAGTGTGTGTGTGTGAGAGAGAGGGGAGTGTGTGTGTGTGAGAGAGAGAGGGGAATGTGTGTGTGTGTGTGAGAGAGAGAGAGGGGAGTGTGTGTGTGAGGGAGAGAGAGGGGAGTGTGTGTGTGTGTGTGAGAGAGAGGGGAGTGTGTGTGTGTGAGAGAGAGGGGAGTGTGTGTGTGTGAGAGAGAGGGGAATGTGTGTGTGTGTGTGTGTGAGAGAGAGAGGGGAGTGTGTGTGTGTGTGAGAGAGAGAGAGGGGAGTGTGTGTGTGTGTGAGAGAGAGAGAGGGGAGTGTGTGTGTGTGAGAGAGAGGGGAGTGTGTGTGTGTGTGAGAGAGAGAGGGGAGTGTGTGTGTGTGAGAGAGAGAGGGGAGTGTGTGTGTGTGAGAGAGAGAGGGGAGTGTGTGTGTGTGTGAGAGAGAGAGAGAGGGGAGTGTGTGTGTGAGAGAGAGGGGAGTGTGTGTGTGTGAGAGAGAGGGGAGTGTGTGTGTGTGAGAGAGAGGGGAATGTGTGTGTGTGTGTGAGAGAGAGAGAGGGGAGTGTGTGTGTGAGGGAGAGAGAGGGGAGTGTGTGTGTGTGAGAGAGAGGGGAGTGTGTGTGTGTGAGAGAGAGGGGAATGTGTGTGTGTGTGTGTGAGAGAGAGAGAGGGGAGTGTGTGTGTGTGTGAGAGAGAGAGAGGGGAGTGTGTGTGTGTGTGAGAGAGAGAGAGAGGGGAGTGTGTGTGTGTGAGAGAGAGGGGAATGTGTGTGTGTGTGAGAGAGAGGGGAGTGTGTGTGAGAGAGAGAGAGGGGAGTGTGTGTGTGTGAGAGAGAGAGAGAGGGGAGTGTGTGTGTGTGTGAGAGAGAGGGGAGTGTGTGTGTGTGAGAGAGAGGGGAATGTGTGTGTGTGTGAGAGAGAGGGGAGTGTGTGTGAGAGAGAGAGAGGGGAGTGTGTGTGTGTGAGAGAGAGAGAGAGGGGAGTGTGTGTGTGTGTGTGTGAGAGAGAGGGGAGTGTGTGTGTGTGAGAGAGAGGGGAATGTGTGTGTGTGTGAGAGAGAGAGAGAGCGGGGAGTGTGTGTATGTGGGGGTGTGTTTTGGATATGTGTGTGTGGGTGCATGTGTGTGTGTGGGTGTGTTTTGGATATGTGTGTGTGGGTGCGTGTGTGTGTGTGTGCGGGTTGTTTTGGATGTGTGTGGGCGTGTTTTGGGTGTGAATATGTGGGTATGTTGAGAATCCAGCACCCCTAATATTAAACAAATTTGTGAGGAGGGTGAGTACTCCTCCCATAAATTGACAAAAAGGTGAGTCTCAGTATTTGTTGAATTTGATAACCTTAGAAATTACTTTGATAAATCTGTTTGTGCCGATTGTGCAAAAACAATCAACATTTCTGTGTTTTCTGTCTTCAACATATTTCTCAGGAATTCCTTCAGTACTCTTGTGGGGAGGTCAGGAGGGGTCAGTGGTTGGGAAAATTTGGGAAATGCTGGGTTAAACAGATTGCCTGCATTAGCGGAACACTCAGAGCTAAATATTGCAACAGTGCTGGCACAGACAGACATTAATATCAGCTTTCAGTCCTGCCAATTCTGGCAATCACTGCACATTGGCTTTTAATATAAACTCTCTAGTTTCTGTGCTATACAAAACCTGTCAGTCATCCGCCACCTTTCCCATGCATTGTGTAGAACCTGATTCATTCCTCGCTCATCTCTTTCTGGATGTAAACTTGTGTGAATCATCCAGGGAGAGATAGTGTGCGGGTGGTTACCTGCTTCTTAACCACAAATTCCACCGTTTGTAGTCACTCGGGTTTCTAGGATTGCGGAGGCCACGTGCAGGATTCTGAAGGAAATTGACAGGATCGACACTGAACCCTTCAGACGCTAGAACCCGGGACCCTGTGTCAGGATGAGGGGTTGCTAATTTAGGTGAGGAAAAGTTTCTTCACTCAGAAGGTTGTACGCCTTTGGAATATTCTACCCCAGAGGATTGTGGCAATTCAGTCGATGAATATATTCAAGGCTGAGATCAAAAGATTTTTGGCTTCTCAAAGTATCCAAGGATACAGAGAGTGGGCAAGAAAGTGGAGTGAAGGCGGAAGGCCAGCTATGATCATACTGATGTCATGATTATAGAAAGGATATTATTAAACTAGAAAGAATGCAGAAAAGATTTACTAGGATGCTACTGGGACTTGATGGTTTGACTTATAAGGAGAGATTGGATAGACTGGGAGTTCTTCCCCTTGGAGCGTAGGAGACTTAGAGGTCTATAAAATAATGAAGGGCACAGATAGTCAACATCTTTTCCCAAAGGTAGGGGAGTCTAAAACCAGAGGACTTAGGTTTAAACTGAGTGGGGAGAGATACAGAAGTGTCCAAAGAGGCAATTTTTTCACACCGAGAATGGTGAGTGTCTGGAACGAGCTGCCAGAGGCAGTAGTAGAGGCGGGTACAATTTTGTTTTTTGAAAAGCATTTAGACAGTTACATGGGTAAGATGGGTATAGAGGGATATGGTCCAAATGCGGGCAATTGGGACTAGCTTAGGGGTTTAAAAAAAGGGCAGCATGGATAAGTTGGGCTGAAGGGCCTGTTCCCATGCTGTAAACCTCTATGACTCTATGATGATGGAGTACACCCCTCAATTATGTACAGACATAATAAACATAAGGTTTTAAAAGTAGACATACAAGCCTGAGGATGTAAATTCTATCACTGGTCAAACTGCTGGTGGGTGACCATGAGGGAGACACTGAAATAACACCCTGTTTCCAGACAAGGCTACATCGCGGAGGTTGAGGGGCGACCTGATAGAAGTCTACAACATTATGAGGGGCACAGACTGTGTGGATAGTCAGAAGCTTTTTCCCAGGGCGAAAGGGTCAATTACCAGGGGGCATAGGTTTAAGGTGTGAGGGACAAGGCTTAAAGGAGATGTACGAGGCACCCTTTTTTACACAGAGGGTGGTGGATGCCTGGAACTCGCTACCGGGGGAGGTAGTGGAAGCAGATATGATAATGACTTTTAAGGGGTGTCTTGACAAATACAGAAATAGGATGGGAATAGAGGGATATGGTCCCCAGAAGGAAAGGGGGTTTTAGTTCAGACAGACAACAGGGTCGATATAGGCTTGGAGGGCCACAGGGCCTGTTCCTGTGCTGCAATTTTCTTTGTTCTTTTTAAAGGAAAAAAACTATACAGAAACCAACTGCCATATCCTGTGGAGATAATGAGAGCTGATTATCATCCCAGCTGGAATTATATCCTGTGGGCAATGTCTCAGAATATAAAAAAGCCAGCTGCAAAACCTTGTCATGTCAGCCTGTGCTGGGAGTATCAGCGTGTGACACAGGGGGAAGGACAGCAGCAGTTAAATCAAAACTCTTCTCTCTGATTGCTAAAGCAATCCAAGTCAGCAAAGCCACAGCTGAAAAAGGAAGGAGGGCAGCCTCTCAGCTAAACGACAGGACACTGGAATCCCCAAACGAACTATTCATCTGCAGAAGTCAGCGCTATTGGAATCTTAAATCACAACAGCTGCAACATTTCACCATCTACTCCTCACAGACAAATCAAAGACTGATTTGCATGTTTTTTAAACTTACTGTTGGAGATGACTCTCATTTCCAATCTGTGCAAATGTATATATATATGCGCTTTATCATTTTCCTCACATTTGGTAGCTAATAAACTCATTCTTCTTTGACTCAAGGAAGCCTGGTTAAATTAACTCCTTCTAAAACATAAATATTGGGACTGAGGAGAAGTAGAAAGGGTTGAGAGCTTCAAATTTTTAGGTATCCAGATCACCAACAATCTGTCCTGGTCCCCCCATGTCGAAGCTATAGTTAAGAAATGCCTCTACTTTCTCAGAAGATAAGGAAATTTGGCATGTCAGCTATGGCTCTCACCAACTTTTATAGATGCACCATAGAAAGCATTCTTTCTGGTTGTATCATCGCTTGGTATGGGCTCCTGCTCAGCCCAAGACCCAAGGGACTACAAAAGGTCGTGAATGTAGCCCAATCCATCACACAAACCAGCCTCCCATCCATTGACTCTGTCTACACTTCCTGCTGCCTAATTAAGGCAGCATAATTAAGGACCCCGAGCATCCTGGACATTCTGTCTTCCACCTTCTTCCTTCGGGAAAAAGATACAAAACTCTGAGGTCAAGTATCAACCGATTCAAGAACAGCTTCTTCCCTACTGCCGTCAGACTTTTGAATGGACTTACCTTGTATTAAGTTGATCTTTCTTTACACCCTAGGATGAGAGAGGAATTGGCAGATAGGATGAGAGAGGAATTGGCAAATGTAGATTGGGGGCGCAGATTGGTGGGTAGGACGGCTGAGGAACAGTGGAGGATCTTTAAGGAGGATCTTTAAGGAGATCTTTCTTGGTGCTCAGCAGAAATTTATTCCGATGGTAAAGAAGGATCGTAGGAGAAGAGATAATCAGCTGTGGTTAACGAAGGAGATAAAGGAGAGTATTAAATTAAAAGCTGATGCGTTTAGAGTGGCTAAAAGTAATGGGCGAATAGAAGATTGGGAGAGGTTTAAAAATCAACAAAGAATGACGAAGTTGATAAAGAAAGGAAGGATAGACTATGAATCTAGGCTAGCTCTAAATATAAAAAAGGATAGTAAGAGTTTTTATAAATATATAAAGAGGAGGAGGCTGGCTAGGGTGAATGTTGGACCCTTAGAGAATGAGAGGGAGGATTTAGTGGTGGGGGAGGAGGAAATGGCTGCGACCTTAAATAAGTTTTTTGCTTCAGTCTTCACGGAGGAGGACGCGAATAGTTTGCTGGGTATTAACGATGGAAAGATGGTAGGAGTGGAGGGCCTGAATGAGATCATTGTTACTAGAGAGGTAGTGCTCGACAGACTAGTGAGATTGATGGTGGACAAGTCCCCAGGACCGGATGGAATGCATCCCAGGGTTCTGAAGGAAATGGCGGAGGTGATAGTGGATGCCTTAGTGATTATTTACCAAACCTCGCTGGATTCCGGGGAAGTGCCGGAAGATTGGAAAACGGCTAATGTTACACCGCTGTTTAAAAAGGGTAGCAGGCAAAAGGCAGGGAATTATAGGCCGGTTAGTTTAACATCTGTTGTAGGAAAAATGCTTGAATCCGTCATCAGAGAAGAAATAGCGAGGCACCTTGAGAAGAATTGTTTGATAGAGCAGACGCAGCACGGATTCGTTAAAGGGAAGTCGTGTCTGACGAATTTATTGGAGTTCTATGAGGATGTGTCTAGTGCGGTGGATGGAGGGGAACCGTGGATGTGGTGTTTCTCGATTTTCAAAAGGCGTTTGATTAGGTGCCACACAAAAGGTTGCTTCAGAAGGTTAGGGGGCATGGAGTTGGGGGTAAGGTGTTAGCATGGATAGGGGATTGGCTGTCAAATAGGAGGCAGAGAGTAGGTGTCAATGGGTGCTATTCGGATTGGCAGTTGGTGACTAGTGGAGTGCCCCAGGGATCGGTGCTGGGGCCTCAGCTATTTACCATTTATATAGATAATCTGGAGGAGGGAGCTGAGTGTAGGGTGTCGAAATTTGCTGATGACACAAAGATGAGTGGAAAAGCAAATTGTGCGGAGGGTGTAGAAAGTCTGCAGAGGGATCTAGATAGGCTGAGCGAGTGGGCGAGGACCTGGCAGATGGAATACAATGTTGGCAAGTGTGAGATTATCCACTTTGGCAGGAATAATAGTAGGAGGGACTACTACATACAGGGCGAAAAGCTGCAGCATGCTACGGTGCAGAGGGACCTGGGGGTCCTTGTGCATGAGTCGCAAAAACCCAGCCTACAGGTGCAGCAGGTGATCAGGAAGGCAAATGGGATGCTGGCCTTCATAGCGGGGGATTGAATATAAAAGTAGGGAGGTCTTGCTGCAACTGTACAGGGCACTGGTGAGGCCGCAGCTGGAGTACTGTGTGCAGTTTTGGTCACCGCACTTGTGCAAGGATATTTTGGCCTTGGAGGGAGTGCAGAGGAGGTTCACTAGGCTGATTCCGGAGTTGAGGGGGTTGAGCTAAGAAGAGAGGCTGAATAGACTGGGCTTGTACTCGTTGGAGTTTAGAAGGATGAGGGGGGATCTTATTGAGACAAATAAGACGATGAAGGGGATGGATAGGATAGAGGTGGAGAGGCTCTTCCCGCTCAGAAAGGGCAGCAGGACTAGAGGGCACAGCCTCAAGATGAGGGGTGAGGGGGCAGTTTAGAACGGAGTTGAGGAGGAACTTCTTCAATCGAAGGGTGGTGAATCTCTGGAATTCTCTGCCCGTTGAAGTGGTGGAGGCTACCTCGCTAAATATATTTAAGACGCGGGTAGATAGGTTTTTGGTAGGCGAGGGGATTCAGGGTTATGGGGAGAAAGCGGGAAAGTGGAACTGAGTCACTTCAGATCAGCCATGATCTTATTGAATGGCGGGGCAGGCTTGAAGGGCTAGATGGCCTACTCCTGCTCCTATTTCTTATTTTCTTATGTTCTTATGCCCTAGCTATGACTACCACTACATTCTACACTCTCGTTTCCATCTCTATGAATGGTGTGCTTTGTCTGTATAACGCAGAAGAAACAATATTTTTCACTGTATGTTAATACATGTGACAATAATAAATCAAATCAAATCAAATCCAATCAAGACATCCAGAAGGGAAGAGAACTTTTCCAAATTATTCTTGTTGCGACCAGCAGAGGGGGTAGAATGGAGAAAAAGGGCCAGTTTATCTCTCCTGACCCAGGCAGGACATAACAATTTGGAGGTATCCCATCCAGAAGTTGACATAACACATTGGGGATTGTCGTCTGGAGACTTGTTGGAGCACTGAAAAGGTAGAATGGATTATCCTTGCTTCTGTTTATGATATTCTATGATAAGGTGCAGTAACAACTATCTATTTCTACGTCATGCCCAGTATAGTTACGTCATATTACGAACGTTCAGTCGATACTTTTAAAAATTGGACTCAAATAAGCTGTTAAGATGGCTGCCACAAGGCATGTGATTTACATTAAGAAAATAAGGACTAGGAGCAGGAGTATGCAATTTGGGATTTGGGCTACAGACAGTAGCAAGTCATAGTCTAATACCTAATTAAATATAACATTCACAGCAATCTGGGGAATTCACGCATCTCTTTGTTTAAGGCTGAGACAACACAAGAAAACTATTGATTTACCAGACTGCCTCTCTACATGCCTCATACTTGATAAAAGGAAAGATCAATATTCAATTTGTGGCAGATGGGAAGGAATGGTCACTTCCCATTGTGTCACAGTGGCTTTCCTCATACAGAATTGGGTGGGCCTCAAAGCTATTAATCAACAGAGCAGGATGGGGAGTCAACCACACCTCATTTGGAAAAGACTTTGAACCCGAGAAAGGCAACCTGGCCTGTCTGTTTACAAACTCGGCTCGGAGCTGTGTGCAGCCAATCCCATCCAAGACATTGGAACAATCGGTTCAACCAGTCTATGAACTGAACTCAAAGACAAGCGACGAGATATCAGGCAGGCAGACTGCGTAAGCTGCTCCAGATTAAAGTACACCTGAGAACCAACACACCAACTATTTAATTACAGGAAACCTCATAACCTGTGAACCCATTGTTTTAGACCATAAGACATAGGAGCAGGAGTAAGCCATTCAGCCCATTGAGTCTGTTTTTCCATTCATTGAGATCATGGCTGACCGGATAAACTTCAACTGCATTTTAGAATCCCTACCATACAGAAGAAGGCCATTCAGCCAATCGAGCCTGTACCCACCACAATCTCATCCAGGCCCTATTCTCACAACCCCACATGTTTACCCTGTAACCCCCCCGACACTAGGGTCAATTTAGCATGGCCAATCAACCTAACCGGTACGTCTTTGGACTGTGGGAGGAAACTGGAGCACCCGGGGGAAACCCACACCGACACGAGGAGAGCATGCGCACTCCACACAGATAGTGACCCGAGGCTTGAATTGGTTTGTGATCAGAACTCTCCACTCACCTGAAAGCCCGAAAGCTAATGGCTTTTGCTACCAAATAAACCTGTTGGACTTTAACCTGGTGTTGTGAGACTTCTTACAGTAACCTGGGCAGACGACCATGGAATTTTCCTCTCCTGCCCGCCACGGAAGTCGTAGTGGGCGGGACAAGGACCGTGCAAATATCCGTCGATCTTGGGCAGGAATTTTCAGACTTGGGGCAAGCACAGTCGAAAATCCAGCTCATGGAGCCTCCGGTGAGACGATAGACAGAGAGGAAAACAACCTAGGAAATGAATATGCTTTTGTCCTTATTGTCGCCCATTAATGAAATAAAAGTCCCATAAAATATGAATGAAAATATATCACTTTATTTCCAAAGAAACACATAATTCAATGCACCAACTTTATAATTACAATAAATCAGATTTATGTCTATATTCAAGTTTGATTGGATCATTTCAAATATATATTTTTCTTTTTGGATATTGGTATCCAAGAGCCACTGCTCCTCACGGAATGTAGTTCAATGCTTTGTACACTGTATTTGAGGCTAAAATCATCACTTCCATTGCTTAAATCACCTAATTCCTCCTCCCTTTGTTTTAAGGAAACATGAGCATTTTTTTCCTTGTACGTCAGTTATCTGAGACTACAGGTAAATATCTCAAAAGCATTTAACAAGTACAGTGCAATATCTTTGTTGTATGTCTTATATTTCTCAGAATAATGCCAACTCAACACTAGAACAGGTCTATTCACGAGAGTTTTAAAATATCTTCGCGATCAGAAAAATGTCTGCACTTACGCTTATAGTCCAGTTTCTAGCAGCTTTGGTAGCACCTGCTTACTTTGCTCTGCATCCGCACCCAGCCTTAACCAACCAAGCACAGTGAGCATAGATCATTACCAGGCTCACAAAATCATAAACAGAGCAACTGAACAATTGAATCTTATCCATTCTCCATAGGGGCGGCATGGTGGCACAATGGTTAGCGCTGCTACCTCACAATGCCAGGGACCCGGGGTCGATTTTCGACTTGGGTCACTGTCTGTGTGGACTGTGCACATTCTCCCCATGTCTGCATGGGTTTCCTCCAGATACTCCAGTTTCCTCCCACAGTCTGAAAGACATGCTGGTTAGGTGCATCGACCATGCTAAGTTCTCCCTAAGCGTACCCAAACAGACACTGGAGGATGGCGACTAAGGGATTTTCACAGTAACTTCGTTGCAGTGTGAATGTTAGCCTACTTGTGACACTAATAAATAAACTTTTTACTTTATTTTAGCTCTAAGCACTACCGACATTCTTATAATGTTCGGCTGACTTTGGGAGCATGGATTGAAATCAGAACCAACCATCCTTCACACAAAGGGTGGCAGAAGTATAGATTCACAATTCAGTTGATCATTTTGAAGATGGAATTAATGGATTTTCACTGTTCCGAAGGGTTGTGTAGTCAAGATGGGTAAATGGGGTTAGGATGCAGATCAGATAGAATCTCACTGAATGGCAGAATGGTTTTGAGGGGTAGAATGGCCTTCTTCTGTTCCTCTGATTCCATCCTCGCCCAGTGTAGCCTCTTCACACACAGGGTGGTGAAAATCTGGAATTTCTTTCCTTAAGCTACTGGCGGGGTGGGAGGAGGGGAGAGTGGGTGTTGCTGGAGTGTGGAGTGAGGGGTAGGGCAGTGTGGTGGGGGGTGTGGGGGGGGGGCAGTGTGGTGGGGAGGGTGTGGGGGGGGCAGTGTGGCGGGGAGGGTGTGGGGGGGGCAGTGTGGTGGGGAGGGTGTGTGGGGGGGGCAGTGTGGCGGGGAGGGTGTGGGGGGGGGCAGTGTGGTGGGGAGGGTGTGGGGGGGGGCAGTGTGGCGGGGAGGGTGTTGGGGGGGAGCAGTGTGGCGGGGAGGGTGTTGGGGGGGAGCAGTGTGGTGGGGAGGGTGTGGGGGGGGGCAGTGTGGCGGGGAGGGTGTTGGGGGGGAGCAGTGTGGTGGGGAGGGTGTGGGGGGGGGGCAGTGTGGTGGGGAGGGTGTGGGGGGGGGCAGTGTGGCGGGGAGGGTGTTGGGGGGGAGCAGTGTGGTGGGGAGGGTGTGGGGGGGGCAGTGTGGTGGGGAGGGTGTGGGGGGGGGGCAGTGTGGTGGGGAGGATGGGGACAGTGGGATGTGGTGTGAAATTGTTAAAACCGAGATTGATAGATTTCTATTTATTTCAGTAAGGAATCTGGAGTTAATGCTGGCAGGGTAACTCACCCAGAGTATTGTCGAATTCAAAATACAGACTGAGTTTCCATGGGATTAACTAACACTACACCGCGAGCAACCAGTTTCCAGCCTCCCCAAGATCAGAAAATCCCGTCCAAGGTCAACGGACCTTTGTATGGCCCAGCCCCCTCTCCCTCCCCTACCACCGCCCCTGCCAACCCCTCCCACACCCCCTCCCCACCCCCTCCCGCTATGATTCCCATAGCGGACGAAACGCGAAAGCTCCGCCCCAGAAGCCTGCCCCACCCACAAAGTTAGATCGAATTAGTCACCATGGGTGACCACAGTGGCTCAGTGGTTAGCACTGCTGCCTCACAGCTACAAGGACCCGGGTTCAATTCCGGCCTCGGGTGACTGTTTGTCTGTGCGGAGTTTGCACATTCTCCCCGTGTCCGTGTGGGTTTTGTCCGGGTGCTCCGGTTTCCTCCCACAGCCCAAAGGTGTGCGGGTTATGGGGATTGGCCATACTAGATTGCCCCCTAGTGTCAGGGGGATTAGCAGGGTAAATACGGGAATAGGGCCTGGATGGGATCATTGTTGGTGCAGGGGCTCGATGGGCCAAACAGCCTCCTTTTGCACTGTAGGGATGAATCTTTGTTAATTTTATCTGTGAGCTTTCGAAGTGGTTGTAAAAATTAAACTGTTTCTTATGGAGCACAAGTTTCAATAAGAGCATATTTTAAAGGCTTTAAAAAAGTTTTCTTAAAAAGTAAAGTTAAAAAGAAAGTTAAAAAGCTGATTCCTGTACCCCAAAGTATCTAACAAATAATTCTGTACATTTAAAAAAAGTCATATTTGGTCATTAAAACCCCCATCAGCCCCTCTGCAACTGATGAATAAATACTGATTAGAAATGTTTTGTGATAAACATATTCTTAATTGAACTCATCAAATTGCACCACCTAATCAAATTGCACCAAGTTACCACACTTAAATATAGCCAGGAATATTTTTAAAGCCAACATTTTTTAAAAATTTACATTTTAAATAGGTGCCCACTTGGGGTGGTTTCTCACAGGTTTTGTGTTTGGCAAAGTGCCTGTGGGTGTGAGAGGAAACGCAAGAGAATAAACATTCTTCAAATGAGGTGCAGTTTCGGGGTGCAGGTTCTCCCCCGTGATTTGCACTCAAATAACGGTGTGGGATTTTCTAGTCGTGCCTGCCCTGAGACCAGAAATTCCCGTCCCAGGTCAACAGACCTTTAAACAGTCCGTCAAACTTTCTGTCCTGCCCGTGATGATTCCTGAGCTGGGCAAGACCCAATAATTTACTCCAAATCTCTATTGGAGTTTCTGAAAGGGATACATTACTGATGTGCACACGACGTGAAAGACAGCTCCACTCCCGTGAACCACAAAGATCTGAGGCAATTCCTACAATAAAGTAACTTAGAATGAGGGAAACTGAGAGAGGAAAGATTTGACTTAAGACCAAGTTGAGGTTCACCCGTTGATAAATGAATACGTTTTCCCAAGTTGATGGAGCACATTTACACTTTTATGCAGTCACCGTCCCTCTTTTTGAACAAAGATTTCCAGTGCTTTGATGAGAATTGGGAGAAACCCAGCCTCCCTGATCTGGTCTTTGTAGAAAAGCAGTATAGACCATAGCTAACAACCTGGGTCGTGACAGTCTAAGTGGTCAGCATCCATCATTTTCGTTAGTTGCTGTTAGCCTGTAAAAATCAAATACAAAATATTAGGTCTGGGGAGAATACCATTCAGTAGTTTATACTTTAAAACTCGGTGTGGAGTCTGCATGTTCTCCCCATGTCTGTGTGGGTTTCATCCCGGTTTCCTCCCACACTCCAAAGATGTGTGGGTTAGGTTGATTGGCCATGTTAAATTGCCCCTGAGTGTCAGGGGTCTAGCAGGGTAAATACAGGGTGATTACAGGAAGAGGGCCTGGGTGGGATTGTTTTCGGTGCAGGCCCGATGGGCCAAATGGCCTCCTCCTGCATTGTAGGGATTTTATTCTATGGGTTTCCCTCTTGCTTATAACATGGTCCCACCTCAGAGATTAGCAATGAGAGAACCACCCAGCGGGAACTCACTGTGGACCAGACAATGCTTCTTTGAATCTTTTTTTTTTACTGAGGAACCTTCCCCATCACATTCCCCAGATACTGAGTGGTTTTCTGGCCCTCCCTGTCACTGCCGACAGTGACCCCTTACCCACCCTGGCAACACTCCAGCAGCACAGGGTACAAACAATGAGAAACCCCATCAACAGCTGCAGGACTGGAGAATCCCTCCACTGGCCAGTGGAGGGCTGTCTCTGCAAACATACCTGGATAGTGGGCAGAATTTGACCCAACTGATACCATCCCAGGTTCCAAGCTGTGGAAGTCCCTCCCTAATTCTTTCTACTCCTTCTGCAAGATCTTCCATTGAACCAATGAACATAAGAATATAAGAAATAGGAGCAGGAGTAGGCCATCTAGCCCTTCGAGCCTGCCCCACCATTCAATAAGATCATGGCTGTTCTGAAGTGGATCAGTTCCACTTTCCTGCTTTCTCCCCATAACTCTTAATCCCCTTGTCTATCAAAAACCTATCTACCCGTGACTTAAATATATTTAGCGAGGCAGCCTCCACCACTTCAATGGGCAGAGAATTCCAGAGATTTACCACCCTTTGAGTGAAGAAGTTCCTCCTCAACTCTGATGTTTTGGTCACCGAGCCTATCAACACATTATGTGGCTTGGTGTTAAATGTTGTTTGATAATATCCTTGTCAAGTGCCTTGGGATATTTCGCTATGTTAAGGTGCTATGTAAATGCAGACTATTGTTGTAAGTCGATGGATGGGAAAATAGCACAATCTGACTGCCTAGATTCACCTCACAAACTATCAGAGTGGCCTCCTGTTTGAAATCTAAAGCTTCTGACTATTCATTTACCCCATCAACCCAAGACTTTACCCTCTTTCATCACCCATGATCATCATGTCACCTTCATCTATTTGCCAGATTAATGATACAGTTAACAGGCTTGTTTCTTTGATGTGTTAACAAAGGTCTTCCTTTCATTGTGATTTTTGGTCACACATTTATGTGAAGCTTTAATGTTAAAACATAAACATTGAGAATAAAATCTTGTTTTGGTTAGGTAAGGGATCAGCCACGATTTAGCTGACTGGTGCAGACCAGGCTTGAGGGACAGAATGGCCACCTCCTATCCCTATGCACACCACTAAAGTAAAGCATGACAGACTCTTGCTGACACTGGAGGATGAGTTTATGAAGTCTCCAGACCGCATCATAAAATAAAGTTATATCCTTATACTGCAGTCACTACACACTGGCAACTTACCACAATCAGCATTGTTTCAGTTGTATTTATTAGTGTCACAAGAAGACTTACATTAACACTGAAATGAAGTTAGTGTGAAAATCCCATAGTTGCCACACTCTGGTGCCTGTTCGGGTACATTGAGGGGGAATTTAGCGCGGCCAATGCATCCTAACCAGCATGTCTTTCAGACTGTGGGAGGAAACCTGAGCACCCAGAGGAAACCCATGCAGATATGGGGAGAATGTGCAAACGCCACATAGACAGTGGCCCAAGCTGGGAATCAAACCCGGGTCCCTGGTGGACTGTGAGGCAGTGTTGCTAACCGCTGTGCCACCTTTGTATAGCCTTTGAAAGTGAGATAATAAATATTACTATTTATGGAGTGTCTGATAAGTCTTTGAAATATTTCAAAAGTACATTCATTTGTACTTAGAATCATAGAATCCCTGCAGGGAGGCCATTTGACCCATTAGGTCTGCCTTACTCTCTGGCAGAGTAATTCCCCCAGGCCATATCCATGTAATCCCACATATTTATCCCACTAATCCCCCTGACCTTGGGACACTAAGGGACAATTTAGCAAACCACCCAACCTGCGCATCTTCGGACTGTGGGAGGGAACCGGAGCGCCTGGAGGAAACCCACAGAGACACGGGGAGAACATGCAGACTCCGCACAGCCACCCGAGGTCAAAATTGAACCCGGGTCCCTGGTGTTGTGAGGCAGCAGTGCTAACCACTGTACCATTGTGCTGCCCTAATAAGTAAACAATGTAAGTAAATAAATAAACATAAGTAATTATGGTAACCATTGTGAGATGAAGACCATTTTGTATTGCAATTTAACTATGAGAAATGTTGACTAGGCCACCAGGAAAACCTCCTCTAATTGAAGTAGAGACACGGAACCGCCAACAGAGGCTGGGACAGTTTAATATCTCACCAGATGTTACTGGCAGCACAACACTGTTACCTCTGGGTTCTAATGTTGTCAGTTCAAACCCCACTCTAGATTGGAGCCTACAATCTAGGCTGACATTCTCAGTGCCGTTTTGAGGGTGTGCTGCACTGTTAGAGGAGCCCCTCTCATGACAAGTAATTAAACTGAAGCCCCCTCTGGTGTCTCAGGAGACGATACAAAAAATCCCTTGCCACATCTCAAAGGAGGCCAGGGTATCTCTCCCTCTAGATGTAGAAACAATAAAACAGATTTTCTGGTCAATTTCATGTTAGTGTTTGTGGGAGCTTGCTGTGTATAAATTGGCTGCTTTTTTTTCCTACAGCAATTATACTTCAATAAATACTTCAATGATTCTAAAGCGCTTGGGATCATAAAAGACACAATAAAATGGTAAGTCTTCCTTATGACAGCTCTACAGTGCTGTCCCTGAGTGCTGAAGTCCTTTACCTACACAATGTAATATAGTCACAAGTGATAGTGGAGCAAGAGGTTTGTTATAGATATAAGCTTATCCAGATCCCCACTGCTATGAATTCAGGTCCCGTTCTCTTCCACTCTGCTCACTGACCTACATCCATTTCCAGTTTGGCAACACTTCGATTTTCAATTTCCTGCCTTGTTTTCAAAATTTGTCTTGGTTTCTCCCCTCTCCCAACTTTCTCCATCCCTCTGAGATGTCTGTGCCCCATTCCTTTCTATAGCAGGATTAGGCTATTGAGTTGGATGATCAGCCATGATCGTAATGAATGGTGGAGTAGGCTTGAAGGACCAAATGACGTCCTCCTGCTCCTATTTTCTGTGTTTCTATCTCATTCCGTGGATAGCCTTGGGACATTTGCCTACATTAAAGTTGGGACCAGGATGCCATTCATTGCTGTTATAAGTTGCTCTTGTTATAAAATATTCTCCCCATTCATTACAAAGATAAGAATCCTCGTTACCTCCATTTGTGTGAAGATCCAGTTGGTGAGCTGGGTCACTCGGGCGTAGACACCTGGCTTGTTTATCCGACCACAGCCAATCCCCCAACTTGTAACTCCTGTCAGGTACCAGATACCGGATACTTCACATACAAGAGGCCCACCACTGTCACCCTAGGGTTTAAAGAGAAGAGTTTTGGAGTGAGAGGCAAATGCAGATCACAGACCCTGCGCAAAGTCCTGGTGTTTACTTCCAATGTAGCGGGCATTTAATTTCAATGGAGACAGAATGTTAGAGTGGGATAAATCTTGTGAGAATTTGCTCACACATGGTGATTTGGTCCAGGGCCTCATGCGTGTAACTCACAATTACCCCAATTTGCCAGGTTGTTAAAATGAGTCATTGGAAAATCCAGGATTTCCATAAATTGGGTACAACTCTTTATGTGTCTGATTGGACAATCCAGGTTGACACTGAGTGAGACTGAGGGGTAAGACTGGAGTCTCAATTGATCTTACTCCAGGAAGCATCAGCCATGATTTGGTGGGTACCTTTGAGTTTGAACCATCTGCCTTTCCCAGTCCAGAAACTTGAACACAATATCCCTCTGCAGTATTGCTGAGTGAACACTGAACTGTCAGAGGTGCCGCCTTTCAGCCTCTCAAGCCGTCCCTCCCATTTCTCAATGTTAAGTGAGTTGGCATTTTTCTGCATGCCCATCTCTGCGGATGTCACCACCCCCTTGCTGCCAGTTATGCAAACGCCCATCGCAGTTACGGTTGAGGTACACCTCAGATTCAGTTCATTTGGAACCCATGTGTCTAAGACAATCGATTCCACACTGGGACGCCAATGTGAGTGGAACGAGATAGAAAATCTGGTGAACTCTGGGGCAGCAACAATAATCTCTCCCTCAATGTCAACAAAACAGATCGTCATTGACTTCAGGAAGGGCAAAGGAGAACATACTCCCGTCTACATCACTGGGGACGAAGTAGAAAGGATCGAAAGCTTCAAGTTTTTAGGTGTCCAAATCACCAACAACCTGTCCTGGTCCCCCATGCCGACACTATAGTTAAGAAAGCTCACCAACGCCTCTACTTTCTCAGAAAACTAAGGAAAATTGGCTCCGACTCTCACCAATTTTTACAGATGCATCCTAGAATGCATTCTTTCTGGTTGTATCACAGCTTGCTATGGGCTCCTGCTCTGCCCAAGACCACAAAAGGTCATGAATGTAACCCAATCCATTACGCAAACCAGCCTCCCATGCATTGACTCTGTCTAAACTTCCCCCTGCCTCGGCAAAGCAGCCAGCACAATTGAAGACCCCACACATTCTCTCTCCCATCTTCTACCTTGGGGGGAAAAAGATGCAAAAGTCTGAGGTCACGTACTGACCGACTCAAGAACAGCTTCTTCCCTGCTGCTGTCAGACTTTTGAATGGACCAACCTTGCATTAAGTTGATCCTTCTCTACACCCTAGCTATGACTGTAACATTACATTTTGCACTCTGTCATCTCCTTCTCTATGAACGGTATGCTTTGTCTGGACAGCTTGCAAGAAACAATACTTTTCACGGTATTTGACAAAAATAAATCAAATCAAATCAAACCTGGTTTCTGACGGTCACGCACCTGACAAGAATCAATTCCACCAGTGATTTTTCCAGCACAGATCATCCGCTGTGTTATTGCTCCACTGTAAATACTTCTCTGGTTACAGGTATTACTGCTGATTATGTTGACAGAAGCTTGTAGGAGGATGCTTGAAATTGAAGCTGAAATGCATTTCACAAAGGGTTAAGGTTAGGATGTCACAATGTCATTCACTAACTCTGGAGGCAGGAGGCACAGAGTGACCTATCAAAAGGCTTCTGAAGTGGGGCGGTGCAGTGGCACAGTGGTTAGCACTGCTACCTCACAGTGCCAGGGACCCAGGTTCAATTCCAGTCTTGGGTCACTGTCTGTGTGGAGTTTGCACATTCTCCCTGATTCTGCGTGGGTTTCCTGTAGGTGCTCCAGTTTCCTCCCACACCCCAAAGAAGCGTGGGTTAGGTTCATTCGCTAAGCTAAATTTCCAATTAGTGGCAGGAAAATTAGCAAGGTAAATACCTGGGGTTACAGGGATAGGGCAGACTGAATGGGCCAAATGGCCTCCTTCTGCACTGTTAGGCTACTATTTTTTTAAGATCATTTATTCGTGTCACAAGTAGGCTTACATTCACACTGCAATGAAGTGACTGTGAAAAAAACCCCTAGTTGCCACATTCCGGTGCCTGTTTGGGTACACTGAGGGAGAATTTAGCATGGCCAATGCACCCTGACCAGCACGTCTCTCAGGCTGAGAGAGGAAACCAGAGCACGTGGAGAAAACCCACACAGACATGGGGAGAACATGCAAACTCCACACAGACTGCTGTGAGACAGCAGTGCTAATCACTGTGCTGCCCCATACTATGAATACTATACATTGGAACCCTATCCAAGTGAACATACACTTATCAACTGCAGTAATGTGTATTTCTATTGTGTCTTTAGCACAGTAAAGCATCCCATTCTACTCCACAAGACAGCGTTCTACATCAAAATTCAACATCAAGCCATAGCGAGAGATATTTGGTCAGGTGACAAAAAGCTTGGTCAAAGTGTTAATCTAAGGAATAGCTTAAGAAAAGAACAGTAAAAATTCTCACAACATCAGGTTAAAGTCCAACAGATTTATTTGGTAGCACGAGCTTTCGGAGCACTGCTGCTTCATCAGGTGAGTGCAGGATTTGGTTCACAAACAGGACATATGTAGACACAGATTCAATTACAAGATAATGGTTGGAATGCAAGTCTTAATTTACAGGTGCAGACAATGTGAGCGGAGAGAGGGTTAATCACAGGTTAAAGAGATGTGTATTGTCTCCAGCCAGAACAGTTAGTGAGATTTTGCAAGCCCAGGCAAGTTGTGGGGGTTGCAGGTAATGTGACATGAGCCCAAAATCCCAGTTGAGGCCGTCCTCACGTTTGCGGAACTTGGCTATCTGTCTCTGCTCGACGATTCTGTGTTGTCGTGTGTCTTGAAGGCCGCCTTGGAGAACACTTACCTGCTTTGACAACGGACTAATGGATACCCCTCGACAATCAAAGGTTTTCGGCCTCTGATCTTCAGGTAAGATCGCCACAAGGGACTACAAAAGGTCATGAATGTAACCCAATCCATCACGCGAACCAGCCTCCCATCCATTGACGCTGTCTACACTTCCCCCTGCCTTGGCAAAGCAGCCAGCATAATTAAAGACCCCACACACCCCAGACAGCAGTGAGACAGCAGTGCTAACTGCCGCGCCGCCCTCAAAGTTCCAAATTTTTGGGGAAAAGCAGGATACTGCAGATGCTGGAAATCTGGAATAAAAACAGAAACAGAACCTGGGAATGGCAGCTTTCTCTGTGGCCAATGCAGGGAGCTATTCAAATCCGGGTTGACTTTGACATTGCCGAAAAGCCCCACCCAGAGTTTTCCAGCATGTTCTGTTTTAACTTTGAGCACAATGTGCGTATCTTTGAATTAAAGTTCCTGTGAACAGGTGGAATAGATCGATTCTGTGCAAGCTCCAGCGATAGGGAAATGGTAACCCAAGCTCCAGAAACTTCTGACTAATCAACAAACACATTATTACTCACATCCACCTTCCTGCGTGTGACCAAACCCTGAGATCCAACAGTTCATCCCAGCAGGAAATTGTTGATCAAAAGTTGGCAAACAGGCGGGTTTGACATAATCTGGAAATGTTTAAAAAGCATAAAAATTAATGTTAAGTAAATCTGATTGATTTCATACATAGAACTTGAATACACATGCACACACCTGCCCTGGACAGTGTAGAGGGAGTTTTACTTTGTATCTAACCCTGTGCTGTACCTGTCCTGGGAGTGTTTGATGGGGACAGTGTAGAAGGAGCTTTACTCTGTATCTAATAACATAAGAACATAAGAAATAGGAGCAGGAGTAGACCATCTAGCCCTTCGAGCCTGCCCCGATATTCAATAAGATCATGGCTGATCTGAAGTGGATCAGTTCTACTTTCCCGCTTTCTCCCCATAACCCTTAATTCCCTTGTCTGTCAAAAACCTATCTACCCGTGACTTAAATATATTTAGCGAGGCAGCCTCCACCACTTCAATGGGCAGTGAATTCCAGAGATTCACCACCCTTTGAGTGAAGAAGTTCCTCCTCAACTCCGTTCTAAACTGCACCCCCCACTTTATCTTGAGGCTGTGCCCTCTAGTCCTGCTATCCTTTCTGAGCGGGGAGAATCTCTCTATCTCTACCCTATCCATCCTTTTCATTATCTTATACGTCTCTATAAGATCCCCCCTCATCCTTCTAAACTCCAACGAGTACAGACCCAGTCTATTCAGTCTCTCTTCATTGTCTAACCCCCTCATCTCCAGTATCAGCCTAGTGAACCTCCTCTGCACTCCCTCCAAGGCCAAAATATCCTTGCGCAAGTGTGGCGACCAAAACTGCACACAGTACTCCAGCTGCGGCCTCACCAGTGCCCTGTACAGTTGCAGCAAGACCTCCCTGCTTTTATATTCTATCCCCCTCGCTATAAAGGCCAGCATCCCATTCGCCTTCTTGATTACCTGCTGCACCTGCAGACTGGGTTTTTGCGACTCATGCACAAGGACCCCCAGGTCCCTCTGCACCGTAGCATGCTGCAGCTTTTCGCCCTTTAAATAGTAATCCCTCCTACTATTATTCCTGCCAAAGTGGATAATCTCACACTTGCTAACATTGTACTCCATCTGCCAGGTCCTCGCCCACTCGCTCAGCCTATCCAGATCCCTCTGCAGACTTTCCACACCCTCCACACAATTTGCTTTTCCATTCATCTTTGTGTCATCAGCAAATTTCATTACCCTACACCCAGCCCCCTCCTCCAGATCATCTATAAAAATGGTAAATAGCTGAGGCCCCAGCACCGATCCCTGCGGCACTCCACTAGTCACCAACCGCCAATCAGTTGGCACCCATTGATATTAACTCTCTGCCTCCTATTTGACAACCAATCCTCTATCCACGCTAACACCTTACCCCCAACTCCATGCCCCCTAACCTTCTGAAGCAACCTTTTGTGCGGCACCTTATCAAACGCCTTTTGAAAATCGAGAAACACCACATCCACTGGTTCCTCTCTGTCTACCGCGCTAGTCACATCCTCATAGAAATCCAATAAATTCTTCAAACACGACTTCCCCTTAACGAATCCGTGCTGCGTCTGCTCTATCAAACCATTCTTTTCCAGGTGCCTCGCTATTTCTTCTTTGATGACAGATACAAGCATTTTTCCAACTACAGACGTTAAACTAACCGGCCTATAATTCCCTGCCTTCTAACCCCATGCTGTACCTGTCCTGGGAGTGTTTGATGGGGACAGTGTAGAGGGATCTTTACTCTGTATCTAACCCCATGCTGCACCTATCTTGGGAGTGTTTGATGGGGGGACAGTGTAGAGGGAGCTTTACTCTGTATCTAACCCCGTGCTGTACCTGTCCTGGGAGTGTTTGATGGGGGGACAGTGTAGAGGGAGCTTTACTCTGTATCTAACCCCGTGCTGTACCTGTCCTGGGAGTGTTTGATGGGGGACAGTGTAGAGGGAGCTTTACTCTGTATCTAACCCCGTGCTGTACCTGTTCTGTGAGTGTTTGATGGGGGACAGTGTAGAGGGAGCTTTACTCTGTATCTAACCCTGTGCTGTACCTGTCCTGGGAGTGTTTGATGGGGGACAGTGTAGAGGGAGCTTTACTCTGTATCTAACCCTGTGCTGTACCTGTCCTGGGAGTGTTTGATGGGGGACAGTGTAGAGGGATCTTTACTCTGTATCTAACCCCGCGCTGTACCTGTCCTGGGAGTGTTTGATGGGGACAGTGTAGAGGGATCTTTACTCTGTATCTAACCCCGTGCTGTACCTGTCCTGGGAGTGTTTGATGGGGACAGTGTAAAGGGAGCTTTACTCAATTCTAATCTTCTGCTGTACCTGTCCTGGGAGCATTTTATGGGGGCAATATAGAGGGAGCTTTATTCTGGATCTAACCCCGTGCTGTAGTTGTCCTGTGAGTGTTAGATGGGGGATAGTTCAGAGGGGGCTTTACTCTGTATCTAACTCAGTGCTGTACCTGTCCTGGGAGTATTTGATGGGAAGAGCATAGAGGGAGCTGTAATCTGCAATTAACCCCATGCTGTCCCTGTCCTGTGAGTATTTGATGGGGGACAGTGTAGAGGAAGCTTTATTCTGTACCTCAGTTGATGCAAAGGATGACCACAGCAGACAATTTAGGAAAAGTTTATTCAGTGGCACTAACACAAGATATGAAAGTTATTTACGTACATGAATTTTGTTCCAGTCATCCAACTGATTCAGAGGATTGGACATATTATAACCAGACTTCAGAGGTTTATGTAGAGATTTTGATAGCTGCGGATGTGTCCTCCTGTCCAGGTATATCATTAGTCTAAAGTTTAGCAATAATGGTGGGCAGCAATGTGACACAGTGCCTCACAGCACCAGGGACCCAGGTTCAGTTCTGGCCTTGGGTAACTGTGTGCAGTTTGCACAATCTCCCCGGTTCTGTGTGGGTTTTCTCCGGGTGCTCTGGTTTCCCCACACAGTCCAAAGACGCGCAGGTTAGATGGATTGGCCACGCTAAATTGACCCTTAGTGTCAGGGGAATTTGCAGGGGCAATTGCTCCTTAATACCCAAAGATGGGTTAAGTGGATTGGCCATGCTAAATCAGCAGGCTTACAAGGAAGGATGAGGGAGAGGATCTGGGTAAGATACTCTGCCAGAGAGTCAGTACAGACTCAATGGGCTGAATGGCCTCCTGCTGCACTGTAGGGATTCTGTGATAATACATCTTCAACATGACATTACCTGTAAATTGCAGTGGCTGAGTAAGTTTCATCAAAGCTATGTCATAATCATTGGTCTCTGAACTGTAGCCGCTGTGAGTGATAATTTTCGAAACGTAACTTCGAGTGGCTCTGTATAGCTGATATTGAGAAATGAAACCACTGTACAGCTTCCAGTTAGACGGCTTATAGCTATCTTCCCTGGAATCAAAGGAAGATCAGTTACAGGTGCAAAAGGGCAAAGCTTTTCACTATATCTCCTCATGCAGCTCCTCGCCCTCTCTCCTTTCTTGTCCTCATGAGGCTGACCTTTAATTATAGTAGTGAGGATACACCCTCTGAACTCGCAGAATGGCCTCCAATCACATCACCAGGGTCTAATTTATATCATTTTAACTCAACGTCTAAATGGAGGTGAGGTAGTGATGATGCCATCCTCCCCAGGCTAGACCATCTGCAAACTGAACCAAAGGTCGGGAGACATTCCGAAGGATAAGTTTTAAAAGTTTTATTTACATTTACCCTGCAGCAGAGATTCAGGGAGCCCCCTTTCCTTTAGCCCAGGGCTTTCTCCAACAATTCCTCCTCTTTCACCTTAACCATCCCCTTTTGGATAACTAGTCCATTCAGTGTTGGGGCTGAAGGTCGACATCACCAAATCCCCCTTCAAAAGGAGTCCAGGCTGATACTCACTCGAAGAAGCAATGGCTGGCAGTGATGACCCAGTCCTGCGAGATGATGGTTGCACCACACACGTGCCGTGATTTGTAATGCAGACTAACTTGCCAAGGCCAGTTGCCCAATTGAGCCGGTGAACCACCCACAATTCTTGTTGAGGTCTTGATCCTCTTGCCACAGTCTAAATACACACACAACACAGATATTATTCAAAGCGACATTCATAAAAAAGAGGTTGTTTCTATTTGTTGTTTCAGGAGACTTTCCCATTGGGTGGCACGGTGGTTAGCACTGCTATCTCATAGTGCCAGAGACTCATGTTCAATTCTGGCCTTGAGTCACTGTGTGGAGTTTGCACATTTTCCATGTGTCTATGTGAGTTTCCTCGGGTGCTCTGGTTTCCTCCCACACTCCAAAGATGTGTGGGTTAGGTTGACTGGCCATGCTAAATTGACCCTTAGTGCTGGGGGGATTAGCAGGGTAAATACGTGGGGGTTATAGGGGTAGGGCCTGGATGGGATGGTTGTTGGTGCAGGCTCGATGGGCCAAATGGCCTCCTTCTGCATTATAGGGATTCTATGATTCTATTGCATAAACAACCAATACTTTCATATAGATTGTTCCAAATTGAAGGAATATTCCAAGATATTGTACTAATACAACCTGGGACACATCTTCCTCCACTCTGGCATTCCATAGACTTCCTGTTCCTGGATAATAAGCCTCCAGTCATCGGTTATCTAGCTCAGAATCATAAGGTGGAATTCACTCACTTGGTAAAGAGGAGATATTTGATCAGGTGGGAATTTGGCCACTGGGGTCCATTCCAAAGTCTCACCTACTAGAAGCAGGAGTAGGCCATTCAGCCCCTCGAGCTTGCTCTACCACGGCTGATCATCAAATTCAATATCCCGATCCCACCTTCCCCCTCAATTCCCTTGATCCCTTTAGCCCCAAGAGCAATAGCTAATTTCTTCTTGAAGTCACTAAAAAGTGAAACTAAAAGTCTTCTTTTTTGTACTCTATGCATCCATTTACAAAGTTCTGAATTCTATATGGTTTATTCATCACTTCTTCAATCTGAGCTATCATTTTCAATAATCTGCGTGCATTTACCACCAGATCAGCTCTGCAGCATGCAGATTATTGAAAGTGATAGCTCAGATTGAAGAAGTGATGAATAAGCCACATAGGATTCAGTACCTTAATAATTGTATCCGTTAGTTTCTATTCTCCCAGCTCATTCTTCCTGCCAAACTATATCACTTTACACGTCTGCAAATATCTCATCTGCCACGTGTCTGCCCATTCCATTAGCTTATCTACTTCCTCCTGAAGTCTATCACTCTCCTCCTCACAGTTCTTTCACGTTTTGTGTTGCCTACAAATTTTGAAATTGTGCCCAGAACACACCAGGCCCAGTTCATTAACATAGATCAAGCTTTGGAGCATTGCCGGTGTGATTATTGCTTTTGGCTCAATAATACTAATCAGTGGTTTTGTCTGTGTAATAATATGCAAAGTATTATTCGTACAATCAATCCTATGGCATTAGCTGTACAGCTGCTCTGTCAGACTAATAATGTGATTGACCACATGTTTAATTACAACTATGGGTCCAGCAATAAACGTGCTGTGGAGATGCCGGCATTGGACCGGGGTAAACACAGTATGAAGTCTCACAACACCACGTTAAAGTCCAAACAATTTATTTGCTAGTAAGTTTACTATCAAATAATGTGGTTGGACTTGGTGTTGTGAGACTTCTTACTCCAGCAATAAACAGCATTATTGACCTCCCTACACTAGTTTCAGAGGAGATTAGAGGGAGCTTTACTGTGTATCAAACCTTGTGCTGTACCTGTCCTGGGAGTGTTTGATAGAGACAGTGTAAAGGGAGCTTTACTGTGTATCAAACCTTGTGCTGTACCTGTCCTGGGACTCTTTGCTGAGACAATGTGAAGAGAACTTTATTTTGTATTTAATCCTGTGCTGTACCTGTCCTGGGAGTATCTGATGGGGGATAGCGTATAGAGAAATTTACTCTGTCTCTAACTCCGTGCTATTCTTGTCCTTGGAGTGTTTGATGGGGCAGTGTAGATGGAGTTTAACTCTGTAGCGAACTTCACACTGTATCTGTCCTGGGGGTGTTGTTAGGGACAGTGTAGAGAGAGCTTTACTCTCTATCTAATGCTGTGCTGCACCTGTCCTGGGAATGTTTGATGGGGACAGTGTAGAGGGAGCTTTACTCTGTATCTAACCCCATGCTGTACCTGTCCTGGGAGTGTTTGATGGGGACAGTGTAGAGGGAGCTTTACTCTGTATCTAACCCCATGCTGTACCTGTCCTGGGAATGTTTGATGGGGACAGTGTAGAGGGAGCTTTACTCTGTATCTAACCCCATGCTGTACCTGTCCTGGGAGTGTTTGATGGGGACAGTGTAGAGGGAGCTTTACTCTGTATCTAACCCCATGCTGTACCTGTCCTGGGAATGTTTGATGGGGACAGTGTAGAGGGAGCTTTACTCTGTATCTAACCCCATGCTGTACCTGTCCTGGGAGTGTTTGATGGGGACAGTGTAGAGGGAGCTTTACTCTGTATCTAACCCTGTGCTGTACCTGTCCTGGGTGTGTTTGATGGGGACAGTGTAGAGGGAGCTTTACTCTGTATCTAACCCTGTGCTGTACCTGTCCTGGGAGTGTTTGATGGGGACAGTGTAGAGGGAGCTTTACTCTGTATCTAACCCCGTGCTGTACCTGTCCTGGGAGTGTTTGATGGGGACAGTGTAGGGGGAGTTTTACTCTGTATCTAACCCCGTGCTGTACCTGTCCTGGGAGTGTTTGATGGGGGACAGTGTAGAGAGAGCTTTACTCTGTATCTAACCCTGTGCTGGGAGTATTTGATGCTGTTACTGGTTTCAAATCTTAAAAGGATCTAATTTTCCAGCACTGATAATCTGAAATAAACACTATTCTAGCTAAAATGAATTTGGTTTGAAGAGAATGAATCTTACCAATGCATTTGAGAGAGACGGTATCTTTTGTGGGACATGAGTAGCTGAAACACAAGGATCACTCATTACATCAGCAAAACAAATCAAAACACAGAGACAACTCATAGCAAATCAACCTCATGTAGTCTTGGATTCTTTTAATCAGAATTAAATTTAAGTAAATACCCTTTAATTTTTTTTCACCATGCTAAAGATAACACCAAATTCATGGGCAAGCACTAGCTTATTGATATTTTCACTGGACTATCAATCCAGAAACTTAGCTAATGTTCTGGGGGCCCAGGTTCAAATTTGAAATCAATAAAAGAAATATCTGGAATTAAGAATCTACTGATGACCATGAAACCATTGTTGATTGTTGGAAAAACCCATCTGGTTCACTAATGTCCTTTAGGGAAGGAAATCTGCCATCCTTACCTGATCTGGCCTACATGAGATTCCAGAGCCACAGCAATGTGGTTGATTCTCAACTGTCCTCGGGCAACTAGGAATGGGCAATAAATTTCTGACCAGCCAGCAACGCCCATGTCCCATGAATGACTGAAAGAAGGTTCTGTGTTCTATCATTATAAAGAATTCTACAGAGAACTTTCTCTGCCTTTCCTCTCCTGAAGGAAGTGATTCTCCTGGATTCCAGCTCTGCGGTCTGCAGTTTTCTGCCTCAGTCTCATATTTAATCTTTACGTGCAAATGTAGAAAGCGAGGAGGGCGGACATGGAGTATCGCCCAGCCAGTATCTGTCTTCTTAATCTGGGCTCATGCACACAAAGCTGGAAGTAGATGTGTCTGGGATCACTCAGAGAGTACTGCGCCTGCGACCCTCACCTCCTGCAGAAACAACAGGAATTGGATATGAGACTGGCCTTTCTCGGGCTCAGTCTCATGCCAGCCCAGTGAACTCCTGGTCTCAGTGGAGCTTAAGTCCTACTGTCCTGATCTGCCAGACTTCTCCTGGAGATAATTTAACCCTGTGTGATTACTGATCTGAATTGTTACATCTCCCACCTCACCCAGTAATACTCCATTCTTGATAAAAGGAAAAACAGCTTTTCCTGAACTTTGATAGCTCTGCCCATCACCCCCAATCTGCCTTCTCATTAACATCTACTGACTTACCTGTTGCTCAGGAGACTTTGGATTTTGGTCCCTTGATTGGTTGAGTTGACCACAAGACTTGAAGACTCCACTTCGCTCATTTTCTCAGTCAGGTAGAAGCTGTGAATTACATGAGGTGAATATTGTTGCCTTAAGTGACAAGGTGTTTCCATGCCCCCTTTCCATTAAACAATACTTCCACAATGGCACATTGTGGGTTAGCACTGCTGCCTCACAGCACCGGGGACCTGGGTTCAATTCCCAGCTTGGGTCACTGTCTGTGTGGAGTTTGCACTCTCTCCCCGTGTCTGTGTGGGTTTCCTTTGGGTGCTCCAGTTTCCCCCTACAGTCTGAAAGATGTGCTGGTTAGGTGCATTGGCCCGAATAGGTGGCACCTAGGGGAATTTCACAGTAACTTCCTTGCAGCATTAATGTAAGCCTTACTCTGGCTAATAAATAAACTTTTACTTTTTGTTATCTCTCTTATTCAGAACAAAAACATCAACTGCCATTTATAGGATGCCTTTGACACAATAAAGCCTACAATGATATAAAATATACAGCACAGGAATCTTGGCCAATCAGTCTCTGCCAATGTTCATGCTCCACTCGAGTCTCCTCCTATACTTCCACATCTAAATCTATCAACATAACTTTGTACTCTCTTCACCCACATATTCTTATCTAGCCTCCCCTTTAATGCACCTATACTATTTGTGTCAAATGCTCTCCATGGTAGCAAGTCCCACAATTTCCCATTCTCAGGTAAAAATGTTTTTGCCTGAATTTCATTTGGTTTCTACCCCACATCGATGGCCTCAAGTTCTGTTCTTTCTCACAGGTGGAAACATTTCCAAAGCGAGGTATAGAAAATGTTAATAAGCAAAATTTGACCAACTCAAATGAGGAATATGGGTGAACCATGACTGTTTTAAGACTGTCTTAAAGATGGTGCAAGAAGCAACTGGAAGGCAGAGATTATTTACAGGGGAGTTTGCAAAGCTAGGGCCCCGCTCAAATTAAGGCGCATTTGCCAGATATTGGGGATGTCCAGGAGTTGAAAATTGGAGGAGAGCAGAGATCTCAGAGGGCTGTGAGGTTGGAGGAGATTGCAGAAATAGAGAGGGGTGGGTAAAAAACATAGAACCATAGAATCCCTACAGTGCAGAATGAGACCACTTGGCCCATCGAGTCTGTACTGACTTTCCAAAAGAGCATCCAACCCAGATACCCCCCTCTGCCTTATCCCTGTAAACTCATGCATTTCCACTGACCAATCCCCCTAATCTATACATCTTGGGACCCTAAGGGGCAATTTACCATGGCCAATCCACCTAACCTGTTCATCTTTGGACTCAGAATTTTTAAACTGAGGTGTTGCCAGACTGGGAATGTGTGACAGGTCACAGATCTTGGACAATAAGAAAACCAGCAGTATAAAAGACGTAAATAATACATCCTAGCGTCAGTATGTGACTCAGCATTGCCTGCCCGAGGGATATGAAAGGACGTACAAGTCCCAAATTAAATTTTAACCACATTTTGCATCATAACTCCCAACCCTTTCCTTCTCCAACGAACCCTGTTCTGTATTTATAATCAGCTAGTTCAAAGTACTTTACTGTAACTGATTCCCCAAATCCATCCTCTTCTGGGCAACACTCCCTCATAATCCAACCTTCCTCATTTTAATCTACTGCCTAGAATCTGGTAGCACAGGGAGAGAGGTATCGGTTAATGGGACTTTAAAACCAGCTGAGTGTAAAGGGGAAGAAGCTTTGCGATGATTTGAAATTCTAGTTAGACCACAATTCTGGGCACCACACCTCAGGAAAGATGTGTTAGAGTTGGAGGGAATTCAGCACTGATTCACCAGGAAGTTATTAAGAGTCCAAAGTTTCGATTACATGGGGAGGGGGAGGGGGAGGGCGATTCTCCCAAAAACGCTGACTGGTGGGAACTCTGGTCTAGATCACGATTGCTTTTTTCAGGGCGGTTTCAGACCTGAATCTCTGCACTCTGTACGCTACAAAGGTCACAATCCTGAATATCATTAAAAACCCTGGGGACGGGGCCTACTCGTGCCAAAGTCCGACAGCTCCGGAACCCTGTGCGTGCGCAGTGGTCCCGATCTGTAGGCCTCCCCGTTTGCTGGACAGTTTGATTGCCGGCCAGCCCGAAATCCCCGCAGTGCTGCCCCTCCAGCAGCCCCCCCCCCCCGCAACACTCCGATCGCGACCCCCACAACAATTCCTGGTCCAACCCTGCCCTCCCCTCCCACCCCGGAGCACCTCAGTGTCCAGCTGAATCCCCAGCAGTGGCGACCTTCCCATCCGTCTCACCCCAGCACAGACCCCCCCACTGAGGTCAGACCCCCCCCGCCGAGTCAGGCACCCCTTCCCCCACCCTCTGGAGGCAGCCCCCCTCCCTCCATGCCACCAGACAGTGGGAGATCTGCCCCCCTAAGTTTGTATTCCTTGGGACAGGAGGTTAAGGAGTGATTTGATTGAGTTTGTGGGATTTAGAAAGGAATCGATGGTGTATACATAGTGAAAGAGAACAGATCAACAAACCCAAACTTAAACCAGAGCTCGGCCATTCAAGAGAGAATTAGGATTTTGATGTATAAGATTTATAATAAGATTTGATGTATAAGTAAATCGATCCTTTTCTGCCCCAAGGAATACAAACTTATAGATTTCCAATGCACACGCCACCCACACCCCACTACCAACCCATTCACACCCCCTGCACCCCGTCAATAGACCCTCAATGTTCATATCTCCAGAGTCACAGTTCAAAATTAATGATCCCCATACCTCCTGTATCCCAGCTGTCGACAAGCCTTGTTTGCCAAATTGTTGTTCCAGCCTGCGTAGCAAACGGGTAACCATTGCCTGGATTGCCAGCTGTAGACCTCTAGCTGTGATCTGGTCCCACTGAATCGCACTGTCGGGGCAGAGGGGTAGAGGCGAGAGAGAGAAGAAAATTCAGCTAGAGATTAATTTATCTGATTTCATTCAAACGGAACACAATTGTTGAGCTGCTGATGGTTGAGAGATCTTACCGCAGTCCAGTTCATCACTCTTGTCTGTACACTCATTGACTCCATCACACCTGGTCACCACGGAGGGGCAGTGATGGTTCACGCTGCCTGCTGGTTCCTTCATAAATGTATCTAGGAGGATGAATAAAAAACAAAGAAAATCCTGTTCAAATGGAATCAATAGACTTGGAGATGTATTTGCGCCAGGGGATTATACTGAGAATACAGCTAAAAGGTCAAGTCACAAAGACAGGTAGGAAAAGGTAGGCTCCCTAGACCAGAGGATGAAGGGGTTGTCTAATTGAGGGGTTAAACAGTCGCGGAAGGTGAGCATGCAGGTGCAGCAAATGGTATGTTGTCTTTCATTGCGAGAGGTTTCAAGTTCAGGAGCAGGGATGTGTTGTTGCAATTATACAGGGCCTTGTGAGGCCACACTTAGAATACTGTACGCAATTTTGGCCTCCTTTACAGAGGACGGGCGTTCTTGCTCTCGAGGGAGTGCAGTGAAGATTTACCAGGCTGATTCCGGGATGGGGGATTGAGATATGAGGAGAGGTTGATAGGTTAGGATAGTTTCTGCTGGAGTTCAGACAAATGAGGGAGGGATCTCATAGAGACTTATAAATTCTAACAGGACTAGACAGGGTAAATGCAGGGAGGATGTTCTCAATACTCGGAGTGTCACAGTCTGAGGATTCAAGTAGACCATTTAGGACAGAGATGAGGAGACATTTCTTCACCCAAAATGTGGTGAGCCCGTGTAATTCATTACCACAGGAAGTAGTTGGTGCCAAAACATTGAATGTATTCAAGGGGCAGCTGGATATAGCACTTGGGGCAAATGGGGTCAAAAGTTATGGGGAGAAAACAGGATTAGGCTATTGAGTTGGACGATCAGCCTTGAACGTGATGAATGGCGGAGCAGGCTTGAAAGACCGAATGGCCTTCTCCTGCTCCTAACTCCCATGTTCCCGTGTTTCTAACACGCTTAAGGGATTCAACAGGGTCAAGTGAAACTATTCCCTCTATGGGAGAGTCCAGAACACGGGTGGCACATCTTCAATGTTAGAGACATGGTGACCAGGGGTGATGTCAGGAAATACTTCTTCATATAGAGGGGAGTGGACATCTGGAACTCTTCCCCCACCCCCACCCACTCTCGTCCCACCATCCCCCCATCCTGCAACCCCCATAAAAACCTGCTGAGGTTGGAGTTCAACTTAAAATTTTAAAACTGAGATTGACGGATCTTAAGGAACTAATTGTAGATACGATGCAAATCGGCCATGATGGAATTGAATAGTGGGATAGACTCGAGGGGCTGAATGGCCTCCTCTTCTCTGTAAACCTACTTGCAGATTATCTGCCATGTTGTTGTTGCAGGGTATGGATTATAATTAGCGCATTGAGAAGAGATTTGGAAGTCTCCCAAATCCATAACATACAAAAACACGTCATATCCCTTAACTACCTGTAGATAATAGACTGGAAGTTTACTCCCCATAATTAGCACTGCTTAGTCACTGAAAGATAAATAAAAATAATTTCTTCTATTTATATCGCGCCCATAAATCATCAAAATATGCTACACAGTGCAATTACACATTAACAAATAAGGTAAGTAGCCCTTGTGAGCCAATCAGATGAGTGCTCTTGTGTATTGTATTTTGATCAGACATGATCTATTTTAACAGCAGTACAGACTTGCAGGCTGAATGGCCTTCCTAACTCACCCTCTCTTTGCCATTATTTGTGGGAGTGTTTCCCTGGAGATTAAACATTGTATATTACATCCATCACCTCCTCCCCCCGACCCTGAGTGAGCTTTACCATCCACTGGGTGAGCTTTGCTTCTCACCCAGTGGCCCCAGTTGCTATGGTTACTTACAAATGACCCAAGCTCCAGCGCCCAACAAACACAGGATGAAGAGGAGGGCACTGACACAGGAGTAAATCTTCTTTGGAGGACAGGATCTAGTAGGCTTTCTGCGCGGAACTGCAAGAAGGAGTGGAGAATAATGAGAGAGGTGCACCGAGAAGCAATACTCATAGAAATCATAGATCCCTACAGTGCAGAAAGAGGCCCTTTGGCCCATCGAGTCTGCACCGAACACAATCCCACCCAGGCCCTACTCCTACATATTATATCAACTAATCCCTCTAACCTACACATCTCAGGACACGAAGGGGCAATTTCTTAGCATGGCCAATCAACCTAACCTGCACATCTTTGGACTGTGGGAGGAAACCAGAGTACCCGGAGGAAACCCATGCAGACACGAGGAGAACATGCAAACTCCACACAGACAGTGACCTGAGCCGGGAATCGAACCCAGGACCCTGGAGCTGTGAAGCAGCCGTGCTAACCACTGTGCTACCGTGCTGCCCTTTGACACACGTAAATATTGGACACACGGGTGACTCAATCTCTTTGGCCGTTTCCCAATTCTCTGATAATATATTCGATAAAAGCCACATGAAAATCCTGGAGACATCTTGTAAGTTACAGCAGATAGATCCCCAATGGAAGCTCGCCCTTCAGCCCATAAAGGGCAAGTACACCCTTACAACATTACTCGGAACTTACAACATTGAAACAGGCCATTTGGCCCAATCGCTTCATCCTCCCACCTTACCTCAAAATGGAATTCTTGTGACAGTGTCCCTACCTCTGGGCCAGATGCTCAGGGTCCAGATACCATGGCAGGAATTGTTGACTAAGAAAGGAGTGTTTCTGATATGGTGCAGTGGGCTGTTAATCAGCCTGTGAATCCTTTCTCAAAGAGGAAGACAGTGTGTGTGAAGATACGCTTTAAAAATAAATTCATCTAACCTTGCCAATGTTGCCTTCTCCCTAATGCTTTAGTCTAACTTTCCATTAAAGACATCCATTTGTCTCAAACACTCCTTCTAGCAGCAAGCTCCACACTGTAACAATTCTCTGAGTAAAGAAATTTCTCCTGAATTCCTGATTGGATATAATTAGTGGCTATCTTACATTTATGATGCCTAGTTTTTGACTTCCCCCTACAACAAGTGAAACATTGGGTGGGATCTCCCCCACCAGCTGCAGCCAACTAGGCAGAGGCAGTAGATTATTGGCTGCTGCTGGGACCTTCCAGATCCATCAACAGGGTTTCCTGTCGCTTGTACCTCTGCCTCCGGGAAACCCGGAGCAGGGCGAGGGCATGGAGGAAGGTTCCGCCAGTGGGAACAGCCAGAAAATCCAACCCATTCTCCGCATTTACTCGCTCGAACCTTCTTGCAATTTTCAGGATCTTTATCCAATGAGCCCACAATCTTCTACCTTCTAGAGAAAAGAATCCAGTTTGTTCAATCTTTCCCAACATTCATAACTTGTGATGTGTCGTGGCAACCGAGTGCAATGGGGGGGGAGTGGTTGTCAATGGTTGTGTAAATTATCGTGGTGCTTAACTCAATGTGAATAGTGAAGTTAGTTGTGAGGTATTGTACTTCACCACTCTCTGAAATTTCAGGGTTTTCCTCTCACAATACCAGCAAAAGGATGCCTCATTCGTGAAACAGCCGCTACTTGAAATATCCTTTAACTCCCACACACTGAAGCCTGAGACAAAATCACAGCCTGCGGCAGACAAAGGGGTGCTACAGTCGGAAACGGTTTAGTAGGAGCCACCCAGGCTCTGACGGGGTTCAGAGGTATCACATTTGTAGAAAAATATTCACAACCAAAGCGACGAGCTTTCACCTCATGGAGCTCGGCACACACTCACATATCAATCACACACATACAGATGTGGTGCTATGTTTGATCAGGGAGTCTCTTTCTGAGGCAGCATAGTAAGGAGTCTCACACACCAGGTTAAAATCCAATAGGTTGGACTTTAACCTAGTGTTGTGAGAACGTCTTACTGTGCTCACCCCAGGCCAACGCCGGCATCTCCACATCTGAGGCAGCATCCAGCTTTACAGACGTCTTGCAGTTTAGAGTTATAGTTAGTAATGTTTGAAGTTCCAACTTTCTTTCCATCACACGGCCAAGCAGGAATCTCTCCCACTCTTACCACCTGCGAGTGTTGGAAAGGTGTACAGGCTGGGCGGCACGGTGGCACAGTGGTTAGCACTGCTGCCCCTCAAAGCCAGGGACCCAGGTTCTATTCCAGCCTTGGGTGAGTGGAGTTTGCACATTCTCCCCATGCCTGTGTGGGTTCCTCCAGGTGCTCCACTTTCCTCCCACATGGATTGGCCATGCTAAATTGCCCCTTTGTGTCAGGGTGATCAGCAAGGCAAATACGTGGTGTTTACAGGGATAGGGCCTGGGTGGGATTATGGTCGGCGCAAGCTCGATGGGCCAAGTTGGTTGTTTCTGCACTGTAGGGATTCTATGGTAACCAATCGGGTCAGCACATTCTGAACTCATCTTCCTTTGCCTGGGGTGGGTCTTGAATCTGGAGTCACTGTCCCAGAGGCCAGGGTGTTACCCACTGCAGCATAAGGCCCCCGCTCACACACACATACACCCACGCAGACTAGTGCACATCCATATATACCCTCACCCACAGAAACCTTCATCACAATCATAGAACTGTTACAGTGCAGAAAGAGGACATTTACCCAATGTGTCTACAGCAGCTCTCTCAAAGAGCAATTAACTTATATCGTTCTCACACATGCTCCTTATAAACCTCTACATTCTTCCTCTCCAAATAATAATCCAATTCCCCCTTGGAAAGCCTCCACTGTACTCCTAGGAAGGACATTCCAGAACTGAACCACTGCTGCATGGAAAGAGGTTTCTCTCCTGTCAATTTTACCAATCACTTTAAATCTTTGCCCTCTCCTTTTCCATCTTCCTATCCATTCCGTCCAGACCCCTCATGATTGAACACCTCCATCAAAATCTCCTCTCAGCCCCCTTCCTTCTAAGGAAAACATTCCCAACTTCTCCGATCTATCTTCATTCCTGATGTTCTTCATCCCAGGGACCATGATGAATCTTTTCTGCTCTCTCTGTCTCTCTCCACTGCCTTCACAACCTTCCTAAAGTGGTTGCACCTAGAATTGGATACAATGCTGCAGCTTAGGTCACACTAATGTCTTATATATAACCTCTTTTCCCTTTCAAACTCTGCCCCTATTGTTAAAGGCTAGGATACATTATGTGTTATTAATCATGCTCTGAACCTGTCCTGCCTGTTTTGATATACGGGTTCCTCTGCTTTTGCACCCAGTTTGGAATTTTACCCTCTAATTTATATGGTCTCTCCATGTTCTTCCCACCAAAATGAATCACTTCACGATTCTATACATTAAACTCCATCTGCCATCTGTCCACCCACTCCACCAATTTGGCTATGTGCTTCTGATGTTGAACACTATCCTTCCCAAAGTTTACAATGTTTCCAGGTTTCAGATTATTCACAAATTTTGAAATCTGGGTCATTAATATACATCAAAAAAAGCAAGGATCCCAACACTGATCCGCTGGGGAAGGGGCATAGCGCCAGGGAACCAGGTTCGATTCCCAGCTTGGGTCACTATCTGTGTGTGGAGCTTGTTCATTCTCCCCATATCTGCATGGGTTTCCTCCAGGTGCTCCGCTTCCCTCCTACAGTCCGAAAGACGTGCTGGTTAGGTACATTGGCCATGCTAAATTATCCCTCAATGTACATTGGTGAGGCCACAGCTGGAGTACTGTGTGCAGTTTTGGGCGCCGTACTTACACAAGGATATTTTGGCCTTGGAGGGAGTGCAGAGGAGGTTTACTAGGCTGATGCCGGAGTTGAGGGGGTTGAGCTATGAGGAGAGGCTGAATAAACTAGGCTTGTATTCGTTAGAGTTTAGAAGAATGAGGGGAGATCTCATTGAGACATATAAGATGATGAATGGGATGGATAGGATAGAGGTAGAGAGACTCTTCCTACTCAGAGAGGACAGTAGGACTAGAGGGCACAGCCTCAAGATAAAGGGGGGGGGTGCGGTTTAGAACGGAGTTGAGGAAGAACTTCACTCAAAGGGTGGTGAATCTCTGGAATTCTCTGCCCGTTGAAGTGGTGGAGGCTGCCTCGCTAAATATTTTTAAGATGCAGGTTGATGGGTTTTTGATAAGAGAGGGGATTAAGGGTTATGGGGAGAGGGCGGGAATGTGGAACTGAGCCACGGCAGATCAGCCATGATCTTATTGAATGGCGGGGCAGGCTCAAAGGGCCAGATGGCCTACTCCTGCTCCTATTTCTTATGTTCTTATTTACCTGAACAGGCGCTGGAATGTGGTGACTAGGGATTTTCATAGAGACTTCGTTGTGGAGTTAATGTAAGCCTACTTGTGACATTAATAAATAAACTGCACTGGAAACCTTCCTTCAGCCCATAAGACCATAAAACATAGGAGCAGAATTAGGCCACTCAGCCCATCGAGTCTGCTCTGCCATTCAATCATGGCTGATATTTTTCTCATCCCCGCTCTCCTGCCTTTTCCCCATAACCCCTGAACCATTTATTAATCAAGAACCTATCTATCTTTGATTTAAAGACATTCAATGACCTGGCCTCCACAGCCTTCTGCGGCAAAGTCCGAAAAGTATCCATTAGCAACTATTCACTGCTTTCTGTCACTCAGCTAATCTGTGCTCATGTTGCTCTTTTCCATGTTATTCCATGAGCTCTGACATTTCTCCCAGGTTTGTTGATCTGTGGTGCAGCACCGTATCGAATACCTACTGAAAGTCCATGTACACCACATCAACAGCATTACCCTCATCAACCCTCTCTTCAAAACACTTAATCAAGTTAGTTAAACACAATTCTTCCTCAAAACCCATGCTGACTTTTCTTAATTAACCCCTATCTGTCCATGTGACTGTTAATTTTGTCCCAAGTTACTGTTTCTGGAAGCCTCCCCCCCGCAGCCCCCACTGAAGTTAAACTGACTGGCCTATATTTGCTGCCTTATATTTACACCCTTCATTGAACAAGGTGTAATGTCTGTAATGCAATCCTCCGGCATAAGGCAGACTGAAAGATTATAGTCAGTATTTCCAGAATTTCCATTCTCTCTTCCCTCAGTATCCTTGGATGCATTTCGTCCAGTCCTTTTGCTTTATCATCTTTAAGTACAGATAGATAGTATATCCAATCTCTTACCAATTTTAAACCTTTTAGTGACTGAAATACCTCCTCTGTCACCATAGCCTGAGTAGCATTTTCTTTCTCGATAAAGACAGATGCGAAGTATCTATTTAATACCTTGGCCACGACCCCTGCCACCATGAATAAACCTCCTTTTTGGTCCCTTTTTGGCTTATTCCTCCTTTTATTACTCTCTCACTATTTATGTGTCTGTAGAAGACTTTGATTTCCTTTTTATGTTAGCTGCCAGTCTCTTTTCATACTTCCTCTTTGCTTTTCATATTCGCTTTTTCACCTCCCCCTTGAATCTTTTATTTTCAGTCCCTTTCGCACATGTACTTTTTACCTGACATTTGTCACCCGTGCATTATTTCTTTTTAACTTCTATCTCTTTTGTAATCCAGGGAGCTCTGGATTTCTTTGCCCTATCTTCCCCTTTTGAGAAAATATATCCTGACTGTACCTGGACTGTATCTTCTTTGAAGGTAGCCTGACTGTTTAGCAACTCTTTCTCCTGACAATGTTTGACTCTAATTTATTTGCTCCCAATCTGTCCTTAGTTTCGTTAAATTTATTTATTAGTCACAAGTAGGCTTACATTGACACTGTAATGGAGTTAGTGTGAAAATCCCCGAGTCGTCACACTGTTTGGGTACACTGAGGGAGAATTTAGCATGGGCAATGCACCTAACCAGCATAATCTTTGGACAGTGGGAAGAAATTGGAGTACCCGGAGGAAACCCATGCAGACACGGGGAGAACGTGCACATTCCACGCAGACAGTGACCTAAGCAGAGAATCGAACCCGGGTCCCGAGTGCTCTGAGGCAGCTGTGCTAAGCACTGTGCCACCCATGTACAAATATACTCACACTGACTAATGGTCTTAAATACATAGATTAATGTGAAGAATTACACACACTCAGGCTAACAAAAACAGACACAGACTGGTGTATTTATATACACAGGCTAACGCAGACTTTTATGTCCACAGCCACAGGTGTTAACACACGTAAACACAGAGATTAACATAGACACAAGTATGCACAAATAGACTAATGTGCATCCACACACGCACATTAGATAACTTACCATTACCCTGAATGACTTGAGTCGGAGAGCGTACAGGGCCGGCAGCAGGAATGTAATATGGTTGGTATGTTCCTGTCTCTGTGCTGGGGTAACTTTGAGCTGGATACTGTCCAGTGCCTGGGTAAGGGGGGACCTGGTAGCCTCCTGTGTTGGGATACGGTGGATACTGTTGTGCGTTGGGGTTTACAGGTGGTTGAACGTGCTCTGGCAAATAATTCTCATAAATACTCTGCAATGAAAAAACGAAATACAAGGTTAAAAATAAATCTTTGTCACTTCCTTCATAGCAGACCCCACTCTGCAGGAGAGAAGGATGGAATGCCTAGGCTGCTCATCACTCTTAGAATCCTACAGTGCAGAAGGAGGCCATTCGGCCCATCGAGTCTGCACCGACCACAATCCCACCCAGGCCCTATCCCCATAACCCCATGCATTCACCATTGCTGGTCCCCCTGACACTAAGGGGCAATTTAACATGGACAATCAATCTAACCTGCACATCTTTGGACAGTGGAAACCGGAGCACCTGGAGGAAACACAGGCAGGCATGGGGAGAAAGTACAAACTCCACACAGACAGTGACCCAAGCTGGGAATCGAACCCAGGTTCCTGGCACTGTGAAGCAGCAGTGCTAACCATTGTGCCACTGTGCTGCCCACATTGGTATCTCATACAAATTTTACTTAAATGTAATCTTTCATGGGATATCGTTGGCAAGGCCGGCATTTGTTGCCCATCCCTAATTGCCCTTGCACTGTGTTTCAGAGGGCAGTTAAAAGTCAACCATGTTGCAGTGGCTCTGGAGTCACATGTAGGCCAGACCAGGTAAGGACGGAAGATTTCCTTCCTTAAAGGACGTTGGTGAACCAGGTGGGTTTTTATAAAAGTTGATGATGGTTTCATGGTCACTATTGCTGAGATGAGATTACAGTCGCAACCTTCATCAATTGGATCCAATTGCTCATTACTGCTGAGTGTAAGCTGTTGATGCCAAAACACAGCCAGGAGGAATTGGGAAGAAAACTCCAGTGTTTTAACCAGCCTGAAGAAGAGGTGACCAACATCCTCAAGTAGAAGAATTTGAGGATAGGATTCAAGGCCTAGCCCTGACCGAGAGGCCAATCATTTAGCAAACCCCCAGAGCCTCAGTGTCTGATGCCTGTGAACAGGACTTTGAAATCCTTGCACTGCTCAAAAAAAATCCCTCTTCAAAACCTCACTCAGTTTTAGCACAGGGAACATAAAAATATACACTGTTCTGCCAAATGTTTTCATCAATGGAAATAGAAACTCCAACAAAAAGGAAGTGAGTAGTCAATATCCTTTTTAGTTATTCATGGGACACAGGGATTGCATTTATTGCCCATCCCTAGTTGCCCTTGGAGGGCAGTTGAGAGTCAACCTCATTGCTGTGGCTCCAGAGTCACATGTAGGCCAGCAGATTTCCTTCCCTAAGGACATTTGAGAACCAGATGGTTTTCTCAATAATCGACAATGGTTTCATGGTCATCAGTAGATTCTTAATTTCTCATATTTGAATTCAAATTCCACCATCTGCTGTGGCAGATTGCAAATCCGGGTCCCCAGAATATTAGCTGATTCTCTGGATTAATAACCTGGCGATAATATAATTCAAATGTTAGAAACCTTTCTGCCAATATCCTTGGGGTAACATTGGGTTCTCTGCCAGATTCGAATCCAGAGTTTGCCAAACTTCTTTCATTATCTGGTGCAGGAAACTCCTGGACATAGATTCAGGCCTGGTTTGAATAAAGTAAAAGTCTCACCAAACCTGACGCTGAAACCCTTCCTTCAGATCCATGTGAGAAAATTGAGATGAGAAGGTACTTACCCTGCCTATCCTTGTACCTCCTGTTCTCCTCAAATCTGAGCTCATCCAAAACTCTCCTGCCCATACATCTAACTCACGTCAAGTCCTGTTCGCCATCACCCCTGTGCTCGCTGATCTCAGCACTCTTCTGTATCCCTGGTTCCCATCACTCCACCCATTGTCCCTTCAGCTCCCTGAACCATAGATAATTGAGTGGCACAGTTTGCACATTCTCCCCATGTCTGTGTGGGTTTCCTCCAGGTGCTCCAGTTTCCTCCCACAGTCTGAAAGACATGCTGGCTGAATCATAGAATACCTACAGTACAGAAGGCGGCCATTTGGCCCATCAAGTATGTATCGACGACAATCCTACCCAGGCCCTATTCCTGTAACCCCATGCATTTATTCTGTTAATTCCCCTGAAAGTAGGGTCAATATAGCACGACCAGTCAACCTAACCCGCACATCTTTGGAGTGTGGGAAGTAACCGGAGCACCCGGAGGAAACCCACACAGACACAGGGAGAATGTGCAAACTCCACACAGACAACCCCAGACCAGAATTGAATCTAGGACCCTGCCGTTGTGAGGCACCAATGCTAATGACAGGGTCACCCAGCTGCCCAGTGAGTGCTTGGCCTTACTGTTGGTTAAGTGCATTGGCCGTGCTAAATTCTCCCTCAGTGTACCTGAACAGGTGCTGGAGTGTGGCGACATGGGGATTTTCACAGTAACTTCATTGCAGTGTGAATGTAAGCCTACCTGTGACAATAATAAATAAACTTTGAGCTTTAAAACTTTAGAAAACTTTATAAAAATTCATTGGAATTCCCTTGATAAAGCTCCCTGCCTCTCTATCCTCCTTAAAACTTCAGGTTGTGTGAGAGGTTGCTTGGACACACTCTCGCGAAGCACTTTGGGAGGTTTGACTACATCTGAGGCGCTATATAAATTATGTGCTGTTGTTGTAATGTAGCTCACTGGGGGCCCCAATGGCAGGAGCTAGGTACTGCAGCTTGCTGTTCCAAAGCAAACAGACTGTGGGTGATGTCTGTTCTGTCGCCAGTGTGTGGATGAAAAGGTTACTTGATGCAGTCAGCACTGTGGCTATTGTTTCAGAGATGTGGGTGTCACTGGCGTGGCCAGAATTTGTCGCCCATCCCTAATTGCCTCTGAGACAGTGGCTTACTTGGTTCTTTCAGAGGGCGGTTAAAGTCAACCACAGTGCTGTGGTTCTGGAGTCACATGTAGGCCAGACCGGGGTAAGGATGGCAGATTTCCTTCCCTGAAGAACATTAGTGAACCAGATGAGTTTTTACGACAATCGATGATAGTTTCATGGTGATCATTACTGAGACTAACTTTATATTCCAGGTCATGGATGGAATTTAAATTTCACCAGCTGGGATTTGAACCCGTCTTTCCAGAATATTAACCTGGGCCCTGGTTACTCACCCTATTGCTACATATTTATTAGGACTGAAATACCCCATAGTAAACTCTGTAAGGTGATTGTGAATATTTTTGTTTGGCAGGGTGAGCGATGCTGAGGTTTTCTCCGACCTCCCCACCCCGTGGCTTGCTTGTGGCAGAGAAGGTGGCCGGCCCTCGGTCAGTGGTGGGATCTCCACCGTCAATAGGTTTTACTGTTCCGTCCACACTCACTGCCACTGGGGAACCTGCAGCAGGGAATTGCCACTGGCAGCACCAGAAGATCCTGCCGGGAGGAACAGCCGGAAAATCCTGCCCTAAGAGTGAAAAGTGAAACGTTATTCTATTATGGGCAGCGAACAGTGAGTCAAGCGCTCACTGGTCGGGTACGGTATGGGTTAGATAGAGATGACCAGAGCCTCTAAATTACAGGCTTTGCAGTTTTGAGTCCCACACAACGACTTCAGTGCAGTGCTGAAGGAGTGTTGCACTGCCAGAGGTGCGTCATTTGGAAGCACATTAAACCCAAGGGTTCAGCCAACCTTTGACGTGGATGGAGAAAGATCCCAAGACTTGATTTCAGCGACCTGTAAGATGGTATGGTGGCACAGTGGTTAGCACTACTGCCTCAGAGGGCCAGGGACCTGGGTTCAATTCCTGGCTTGGGTCACTGTTTGTGTGGAATTTGCACATTCTCTCTGTCTCTGGGTGCTGTGGTTTCCTCCCAGAGTCTGAAAGACATGCTAGTTAGGTGCATTGACCCAAACAGGTGCTGGAGTGTGGTGACTAGTGGAATTTCATTGCAGTGTAATGTATGCCTTATTTGTGTCTAATAAATGAACTTTAAGTTCTCTGCCTTGATGTCTCGGTTAATATTTATGCCCCGATCAATATCACCAAAATAGATTATTTGGTTATCATAGTTTGTGGGATTTTTGCTGCGCATAAATTAACTGTTGCATTTCCTACATTACGACACTTTAGTTGAGTATACACTTTGAGTATTTAGTTGGTTGCGAAACACTCTAATATCTTGGAGGTACTTCTATAAATATATTTTTTTCTCTGCTTCAGGTGTCTGGCATCTTTCTGTGGCCCATTCCTGAGTGAGCCTGATAACGTTTTGGTGAATTGGAGCAGCTGTGAGATTGTCAGGAGAGAGAGGGATGGAACTTTCTCCTGCCTCCCTGGTCAGCTCCTGAATTCAGCTCCTGGGGTTTTGGATCAGTCTGGAGCACACTGCACCTTACATTGGAATTTTGGAAGAAAGAAGATGCTTTTGTGTGTACAATACTGACCAATCACAGAAGTTAGCTGTAAATCTCTGGTTGACGTGATCACAGGGAAATGGAGATTGGATGTAGAAAATTACAGAGTTTAAGATCTGCAAGTCCAAGGTTAAAGAGAAAAAAAAAGCAGATAGGAAGATAAATTAACTTTTATTGTTCAACAGGAAGTCAATATAATAGTCAACATTGATTAACCTGCACACTGGCAGGTCCCCAACTGACACAATCGCACTGGCAGGTCCCCAACTGACACAATCGCACTGGCAGGTCCTCAACTGACACAATCGCACTGGCAGGTCCCCAACTGACACAATCGCACTGGCAGGTCCCCAACTGACACAATCGCACTGGCAGGTCCCCAACTGACACAATCGCACTGGCAGGTCCCCAACTGACACAATCGCACTGGCAGGTCCCCAACTGACACAATCGCACTGGCAGGTCCCCAACTGACACAATCGCACTGGCAGGTCCCCAACTGACACAATCGCACTGGCAGGTCCCCAACTGACACAATCGCACTGGCAGGTCCCCAACTGACACAATCGCACTGGCAGGTCCCCAACTGACACAATCGCACTGGCAGGTCCCCAACTGACACAATCGCACTGGCAGGTCCCCAACTGACACAATCGCACTGGCAGGTCCCCAACTGACACAATCGCACTGGCAGGTCCCCAACTGACACAATCGCACTGGCAGGTCCCCAACTGACACAATCGCACTGGCAGGTCCCCAACTGACACAATCGCACTGGCAGGTCCCCAACTGACACAATCGCACTGGCAGGTCCCCAACTGACACAATCGCACTGGCAGGTCCCCAACTGACACAATCGCACTGGCAGGTCCCCAACTGACACAATCGCACTGGCAGGTCCCCAACTGACACAATCGCACTGGCAGGTCCCCAACTGACACAATCGCACTGGCAGGTCCCCAACTGACACAATCGCACTGGCAGGTCCCCAACTGACACAATCGCACTGGCAGGTCCCCAACTGACACAATTGCACTGGCAGGTCCCCAACTGACACAATCGCACTGGCAGGTCCTCAACTGACACAATCGCACTGGCAGGCCCCCAACTGACACAATCGCACTGGCAGGCCCCCAACTGACACAATCGCACTGGCAGGTCCCCAACTGACACAATCGCACTGGCAGGTCCCCAACTGACACAATCGCACTGGCAGGTCCCCAACTGACACAATCGCACTGGCAGGTCCCCAACTGACACAATCGCACTGGCAGGTCCCCAACTGACACAATCGCACTGGCAGGTCCCCAACTGACACAATCGCACTGGCAGGTCCTCAACTGACACAATCGCACTGGCAGGTCCCCAACTGACACAATCGCACTGGCAGGTCCCCAACTGACACAATCGCACTGGCAGGTCCCAAACTGACACAATCGCACTGGCAGGTCCTCAACTGACACAATCGCACTGGCAGGTCCTCAACTGACACAATCGCACTGGCAGGTCCCCAACTGACACAATCGCACTGGCAGGTCCTCAACTGACACAATCGCACTGGCAGGTCCTCAACTGACACAATCGCACTGGCAGGTCCCCAACTGACACAATCGCACTGGCAGGTCCCCAACTGACACAATCGCACTGGCAGGTCCCCAACTGACACAATCGCACTGGCAGGTCCTCAACTGACACAATCGCACTGGCAGGTCCCCAACTGACACAATCGCACTGGCAGGTCCTCAACTGACACAATCGCACTGGCAGCTCCTCAACTGACAGGGACTTTTTTCTCTGGAGTGTAGAAGGCTGACAGGTGATCTTATAGAGGTCTATAAAATAATGAAGGGCATAGATCAGCTCGATGGTCAATATCTTTTCCCAAAGGTAATGGAGTCTAAAACTAGAGGGCATAGGATTAAGGTGAGAGGGAGAGATACAAAAGGGTCCAGAGGGGCAATTCTTTCACAGAGAGTTGAGAGTGTCTGGAACAAGCTGCCCGAGGTAGTAGTAGAGGCAGGTACAATTTTGTCTTTTAAAAAGCATTTGGACAGTTACATGGGTAAGATGTGTATAGAGGATATGGGCCAAATGTGGGCAATTGGGATTAGTTTAGGGGTTTAGAAAAAAGGCAGCTTAGACAAGTTGGGCCGAAGGGCCTGTTTCCGTGCTGTAAACCTCTATGGCTCTATGACACAGTGGCACTGGCTGGTCCCCAACTGACACAAAAACAAAATACTGTGGATGCTGGAATCTGAAACAAAAACAGAAAATGCTGGAAAATCTCAGCTAATCTGAGAGCACCTGTGGGGAGAGAATAGTGCCAGCGTTTCGAGTCTAGATGACCTTTCGTCCGAGCTCTGGTCATCATGGTCAGCTCCGACAGAGGGTCATCTAGACTGGAAACGATGCCTCTATTCTCTCGCCACAGATGTTGTCAGGCCTGCTGAGATTTTCCGGCATTTTCTGTTTTTGCCCCACCTGAGACAATCACACTGGCAAGTCCTCGACTAAAACAATTGCACTGTGGATGCTCGATAGTCCATGAATCACATAGAGATGTTAGGGCACAGGATCCTCTGAAGGCTGTACCATAGTCTGGCCTCAATGGATTACACAAAGTTCCAGAACCAGAGTCATCACGATGACTAAGCAACAGTATGCAAAGATTAGGAAGAAGCAGTGTCACTGGGGAGGCACTGACGTGAAGGTAAAGAACCTTAAGTATGTTCCTACGTTTAGCCGCCATGGAAACCAGCAACCTAGAGTAACTAATGACAGTTAATACACACATCTAATTAAATACTAGCAATCAGAGGGGTTCAGTTGATGTTTTCAGAGTTTAATCTGAGGCTATGGTATGTGAATTGTTGTGCAGTGATTGAGGGAGATTAGTCACAAACTGTTTCAACTATAATATCAATCACACAAGCTCAAGGGCCACACATTCCTCAGCCATTCTGGGTAACTGGGAACATTGCTTTGCCCTTGTACCTGCCATGGCTCTCTCTCTCTCCTCTGAGTCAGCGAGGTGTTGGTTTCATCCCCACTGCAGCGGCGGGAGTGGAGAATCCAGGCTGACTTTCCAATGGCACGCTGAGGGAGAGCTGCACTGTCAGTGGTTGATGTTTTTCAGACGTGACGTTAAAACCAAGGCCCCTCAGGTGGATGCAAAAGATCTCCTGGCACCATTTCAAAGAAAGGATGGGAAGTTTTCCCTGGTGTCCTAGTTAATAACCAGTGGCACATTGGTTAGCACTGCTGCCTCACAGCGCTTAGGGACATGGGTTCGATTCCTGGCATGGGTCACTGTCCGTGTGGAGTCTGCTTATTCTCCCCGTGTCTGCATGGGTTTCCTCCCACAGTCTGAAAGACGTGCTGGTTAGGTGAAGTGGCCATGCTAAATTCCCCCTTAGTGTACCCGAACAGGTGCCAAAGTGTGGCAACCGGGGGATTTTCACAGTAACTTCATTGCAGTGTTAATGTAAGCCTATAAATCACTGATAAATAAACTTTAATAGTGAGTGAGCCAGCACATTTCCTGAGGCCTTTTTTATCAAAACTTGACGTGGGCAGAACTTCGATAATGCCACAAATGATGGCAGAAAAATATTCAGGCAAGCGTGCTGTTTTTTCACATCTTGTTAGCTTTTTTTTCCCCCCCACACATCAGTGGAATATGCTTCAATCACACTTGGAGCAAACACATAGGAAACATTTCATGGGCTACAGACAGTCCGCTCATGCAGATGCTGTTTTGGCTTTGAAACTGAACTTTGTTGAGGTAGTGGAACGCTTATCAGGCAGAACCACATCAAACTTGGGAGAAACCACATGTGAAAACTGAAGCAAACTCCTGAGTGGAGAATTTTGAAAAGTACAATATTGCAGTTTTTACTGCTCTGTGGAACTGTTTACTTCAAAAAGAATCAATGCTGTCAGCAAATTGCTGTAAAATGTCGATACAACTTTATTGAATGTTACATAATTGTGAGCCACAGTTAGAGGTTTTGTCATGGAAGTTGAAAATGACTATATCTTAGTGGAAGCAGAAGCATTAATATTCAAACAGGTCCCTCTGACGATAGGAAGTGTGCAAGAAGCAGGGGAGTTTTTTTTTGATGGAACTAGAAACAATGAAATCACTTTGAAAGAGAAAGAGATCATCACTGAGACTGTCAATGTTACCCAATAATGATGCAATTGTGGAGTAGAAGTGAATCAACAAGAAAACTGTTGATTTATTCTGCGTGCTTTTTGACAAACCCTTGAGTGAGAACGCTAAAAGCCACTGCAGTAAGAAGTTAACTGAATTCTGTCTGGAGGACAAAGACACAAAATCTATTTGAAGATGAAGAACAATTAGTTCATTTCATTGACAAATGAGGAGTTTTGTGCTTCACCAGCTGATTTGTACAAAATTGCAATTACGGAGACATGGTCAACGGAGGGACAGGACTGGCAACTTAACATTCTGGGATATCGCTGTTTTAGATGGGACAGAAGGGGAAATAGGAGGGGCAGCTGCAATGCTGATCTCAGCTGTGTTGAGGGAGGACACATTGACAGTCTCAGTGATGATCCCTTTCCCTTTCAAAGTGATTTCATTCTCTCTAGTTCCATCAAAAAAAAACTTCCTGCTTCTTGTACGGTGAGGCATTATGGGTGGTGCTCAGGAATAGGCCGGGTGAAATCGCAATGTTGGGAGCGTCCTATAGACCTTCCAACAGCCTGCGGGAGACAGAGGAGCTGGTGTGTAGTCAGATACTGGAAAATGTGAAAAAGCAGGTAGTTTGTGGTGGGTGACTTTAACTTTCCCGCTATTGACTGGGACTCCCTTAGAGCTAGGGGGTCGGATGGAGAGCAATTTGTTGGATGTGTCCAGGAGGAGTTTTTGATACAGTATATTGAATGTCCAACAAGGGAGGGGGTCATACTAGACTTGGTATTGGGGAATGAACTGGGCCAGGTGTTTGATATTTCAGTGGGGGAGCATTTTGGGCTTAGCTACCATAATTCCATAAAATTTATTTTTTAAAATTCATTTGTGGGGCATATATAGACTGGCTGGCCAGCATTCATTGCCCATCCCTTTGACAGTCAGTCATGTTGCTGTGGGTCTGGAGTCACATGTAGACCAGACCAAGTAAGGATGGCAGATTTCCTTCCCCAAAAGACTTTAGTGAACCAGATGGGTTTTTTCAGCAACCAACAATGGTTTCATGGTCATCGGTAGATTCTGAATTCCAGATATGTTTTATTGAATTCAATTCCATCATCTGCCGTGGCGGGATTCAAATCTGGGTCCCCAGAACATTAGCTGAGTTTCTGGATTAATAGTCTAGTGATAGTAGCACATGGCCATTGCCATGTGGTAATGTAAGCATGGATAAAGACAAGAGCGCCCTTGGATGAGGGGGCTTAATTGGGTGACGGCCAAATACATTCAAATTAGACATGAACTGGGGAATTTGGATTGGGAGCGGCTATTTGAGAGCAAATCCACGTCTGCCATGTGGGAGGCTTTTAAAGACCAGTTGACTGAAGTGCAGGACAGGCATGTCCCTGCAAAAATGAAGGATAGAAATGGCAGGATTTGGGAACCATGAATGACAAGGGAAATTGTAATCTTAGTCAAAGATAGGACTGGGTAACTAAAAACTGATGAAGCTATTGAGGAGTATAGTGAAAGTAGGAGGGAACTTAAACATGGAATTAGGGGAGCTAAAAGGTGCCTTTAGCAAACAGGGTCAAGGAGAATCCCAAGGTTTTTATGCAAATATTAGAGCAAGAGAGTAGCAAGAGAATGAGTAGGTCCACTCAAGGGCAATGGAGGGAAGTTATGGGTGGAGCTACAGGGAGTGGGTGAGATCCTTAATGAGTACTTTATATCATATTCACCAAGGAGAAGGACATGACAGATGTTGAGGTTGGGGATAGGTGTATGAACGCTCCAGAGAATGTCAATATATTGAAGGAGGAAGTATTGGGTATCCTAAATTGCATTAAGGTAAACAAGTCCTCGGGGCTGGATGGGATCTATCCCAGATTACTGCGGAAGCAAGGGGTGGGGAGAGGGGTGAATAGCTGGGGCTTTAACAGATGTCTTTAAATCCTCTTTGACCTCAGGCAAGTTCCAGGGGACTGGAGAATAGCCAATGTTATTCCTTGTTTCAGAAAAGTAACAGGGATAATTCAGAAAATTATAGACTGGTGAGCCTGACATCTGTGGTGGGGAAGTTTTTGAAGAAGATACTGAGGGACAGGATATGTACACATTTGGAAGAAAATGGACCAGTTAGTGACAGGCAGCATGGTTATGTATAGGAAAGGTCATGTCTCACCAACTTGATTGAGTTTTTTGAGGAGATAACAAAGATAATTGATGAGGGAAGGCTGTGGAAATATCTTTTATGGAATTCAGTAAGCAGTTTGACACAGTCCTGCATAACAGATTGGTGCTAAAACCAAAATCACAGGGGGTTCGGGATGGGCTTGGTTATAGGAGACAGAGAGTAGCGGTGGAAGGATGTTTTTCAGAATGGAGATCTGTAGCTAGTGGTACTCCACAGGAATCAGTGCTGGGACCTCTGTTGTTTATAGTATATATAAATGATCTAGAGGGAAATGTGGGTGGTTTGATTATCACGTTTGCAGGTGACATGAAGATTGGCGGAGTTGCTGATAGTGCCGGGGATTGTCAGAAGATACAACAGGATATTGATAGATTGAAGACTTGGGCACAGAAATGGCGGATGGATTTTAATCTGGGCAAATGCAAGGTGACATATTTTGGAGGATCAAATTTGGATGGGAATTATACTGTAAATGGCAGAACCCTTCAGAACATTAACATCTACCAGAGATTTGAGTACAAGAGTTGGGAAATCATGTTGCAGCTGCATAAAACATTGGTTAGGTCGCATTTGGAGTATTGCATGCAGTTCTGGTCACCATAGAACATAACAGCACAGTACAGGCCCTTCGGCCCTCGATGTTGCGCTGTGAAACCAATCTGAAGCCCATCTAACCTACACTATTCCAATATCATCCATATGTTTACCCAATGACCATTTAAATGGCCTTAATGCTGGTGAGTCCACTGCTGTTGTAGGCGGGGCATTCCACGCCCTTACTACCCTCTGAGTAAAGAGCCTACCTCTGACATCTGTTCTAAACCTACTACCCCTCAATTTAAAGCTATGTCCCCTTGTGCTAGCTATCGCCATCTGAGGAAAAAGGCTGTCACTGTCCACCCTATGTAATCCTCTGATCATCTTACATGCGTCTATTAAGTCACCTCTTAACCTTCTTCTCTCTAACGAAAACAGCCTCAAGTCCCTCAGCCTTTCCTCATAAGACCTTCCCACCATACCAGGCAACATCTTGGTAAATCTCCTCTGCACCCTTTCCAATCCAGACTACCAGAAGTATGTGGAAGCTTTGGAGAGAGTGCAAAGAAGGTTCCCCAGGATGTTACTTAGTCTCAAGGGTGTTGACTGTGAGGAGAGTTTGAATAAAGTAGGGTTGTTTTCACTGGAAAGACAGAGTCTGAGGGGAGACCAGGTAGAGGTCTACAGAATTATGAGAGGCATAGACAGGGTGGATAGTCAGGCTTTTCCCAGGGTGGAAGTGCCAATTACACAGGGGCACAGGTTCAAGGTGAGAGGGGAAAATTTAAGGGAGTGGTGGGTGCATGGAATGCACTGCCAGAGGAGGTGATGGAAGCAGCAACATTTAAGATGGATACATGAATAGGGAGAGAATAAAGAGATATGGGCCACGTAAGGGAAGAAGGTTTCTTTTTAGTTTAGTTCAGGCATCACAAAAGGCATGGGCTTGGAGAGCTGAAAGGTCTGTTCCTGTGCTGAATATTTTCTTGTTCTTTGTGATGGCTTGCAGGCAACATTTCCGATGCAAATGTTATTTGCAAATTACAATGAGTCAGGAACATTTGACAAGTTCAGTAATACTGATGATAGAAAATGTGCTGTTACAAGACTTTACCTATGATGATGTTATTGGTGATTTTATGAAGAAAATTTCTCTAAATTGCCATGAACTGCAAACAGCTGATGAAGCAAGGAAATCTTTTTAAAAATAAATCGCCCTCTTCCATATTCTCTTGTCCAAATACTGTTTTTGAAATGGGAGCACCACTTGCTGGTCTAATATTATGGCTGTCACCATTCCCTATTGCTCTTGGCCTTCAGGAAGAACAGTATCCTGCTGAACAGTTGCCAGCGAAGGCCATTGATATTGGACATGGGCTCACTGGACTCCACTTGATTGGAGTAATTGCTCCTGACTGGACTTTTCCTGGCTCATTCTGTCCTGCACTGACCTGGGCTGCGCTGCAGTCATATCATTGGCTGACTCCTCCATCTTGTTGCTCATTGGCCAGTTCCATGTTGCCTGCCTCAAGGCACATATGTTGCAACATTGACCATCTTTACCAAAGATGGCCCAAAAATGTACAGTTTATGTTGATTAGAACATAGAACATAGAACATAGATTGGCCATGCAAAATTGCTTCTTAGTGTCCAAAGATGTGTAGGCTGGATGGAATAGTGCAGGAGAGAGGGCCGGGGTAAGACACTCTGTTAGAGAGTCAGTGCAGGCTTGATGGGCCAAATGGCCTCTTCTGCGCTTTAGAGATTCTATGATTCTGTGACACCATCATGCTGACAACAGGAAGGCTTGGATTTCAATTCACTAATTACAGGCACATTTTCATAAGTTGAAAAGCACTCTAACAGTTAAGTAGTAACTTCTCATTTATGTATTTTTTTTGTATTTTTGCGGCATGCATTATGGATTTGAATTCATCGATTACAGGCTTGTTTTCATAAGTTACAAAGCGCTGAAGCAGTGATTTGTGTACATGTACGTTTTTGGGTTCATATGGCTTGCGTTATGGATTTGAATTTGTCAATTACAGGCTTGTCTTCATAAGCTAAAAAGCACTGAAGGAATGATATACGATTATATGTTTTTCTGTGGCTTGGAAGGTGTGAGCCAATGGTGGGCGGGGTCAGGAGGGCACTGATGTCATTTGGGGTGGGACTTTATGTCACCAGAGATGGAGCCCTGGGGGAACGGGGCGCGATGCCATCAGGTGCCACGGCATAGAAGTTCCCCAGAAGTATAAGTCCATCTTTGCTGACATTAGTCACAGACTTTACCTGATCATTATGAGAACTTGCTGTGTGAAAACTGACTGCAATATTTCCTGCATCACACCAGTATAAAGTAAAGTTTATTTATTATTCACACTGCAATGAAGTTACTGTGAAAATTCCCTAGTCGCCACACTCTGGTGCCTGTTCGGATACACTGAGGGAGAATTTAGCATGGCCAATTCATTTAACTCACACATCTTTGGACTACAAAGAACAACACAGCGTGGGAAACAGGCCCTTCGGCCCAACAAGCCCGCGCCACCATTTTAACATTATGAGTCCCCTCTCCACCCATGATCCTTGCCTACGCTTATGGCACTCCACATTGGAAACCAGATCGAGGGGAGACTAATTTAGGGACAATTTGTTCCACCTATCAGCCTAAGAGCACATCTTTGGGGTATGGGGAGAAACCAGAGTACCCGGAGGAAACCCATGCGGATTCAGGGAAAATGTGCAAACTCCACACAGATAGTGTATTCGATTCCCAAGCCGGGAATCGAACCCAGGTCCCTGGCGCTGTGAGGTAGCAGTGCTAACCACTGGGCCACCATGCCTCCCTGGTCAGGTTCTTCACTGGCGGTGAAGCATTTTAGGCCTAATATAAATGCGAATCTTTTGCTTTGAAAATAAGCCACACAAGCTGTGATATTGTAATGAAGAAATGTCTCTCTCAATTTTTGAGCCAAGGAGTGATCTTACAGTGTCAAAAAATAGTTTAATGAAACGTGACATAATTTGGATATTAATCAGAAATTCACTCAACTAACTGCGTGTATTGATTCACTAAGTGACATGTTTCGGAAGCCAGCTGTAGTATGTTAATTCATTCTAAATTCTGTCTATAAAAGGGTAATGTAGGATTCCAGTACACTAATTGCCACATAGCTAATTGAAATTTCGAGTGATAAATCGGAGAATGAAGATTAAAACACAATTGGTGACCAAGCAATCTTGATTCTCATATTCACAAGATGTATGCACGTGAAGTACATAGAGGTGAAAATAGTTATCTAGATTGTGCAAGAGGAATTTTATACAAAAATGAGCTGGCTAAAACAGTGTTGCCATGGCAACATTCATTTGTATTGGATGATTCTGATCTGGGTAAGAATGAGGAGGTGGGAACTAGTTAGTACAAGTTGGGATTTGATGGTTGTTGGAACTATCAACTGTCCTGCATTCGACCTGATGACACATTGGGTTAGTTAAGCTGCTCAAATGTTTGTTTTATATTTCATTGCTCAGGTACCTGTCATCAACCATTTTGAATACGACTCCTGATAGTGTTGGGAACTTACACAGTTATTAATCAACCAAGGTGCAGTCTGTGGCAATTCTGCCTCTGAATCCAAAGGTCGTGGGATCAAATATCAGCCCAAAAATCTAGGCTGACGAATTAGTGCAAAGTCCAGTTTATTGAATGAGATATCAAATCATGAAGGAACTCATGGCGCTGTTCTGAGGAAGACCTAATGACTTCTACCTGATATCCCGGCTAATATTGATCCCTCAACCACCTTAACTGAACATCGATCTCCTCACTGTTGGTAGTGGTTTGTGCGAATTGGCTGCCATGTTTCACTGCATTGTGAGTTTCAGGGGCATTGTCACAGGCTGCAAAACACCTCTGCACGTCACAGACACAATCTAACTGCGAGTTCTTTCTTTCTATTCCTCCTGCAGCTGAACTTCTGACACAATGGCCAGAATTTTCCAGCACCTGTCAAGCCATTGAAATTTGCAGCGGGACTGGAAGATCCTGCCGGCATAAAGAGTTGGAAAATTCCAGCTAATGTTTTCTCCATCATAAAATTACACGCACTCCCTCCTCCCTATCATCTCCCATCTTCAGCCCTACATCAGTCTTATCAGTTGTGGAAACATTCAACCTGTGCCATTTACCATCTCAAGCGACGATTCTTCAATTATTTGGATAAGGGATAAGAGGCAGAATGGATGGAGATGAATGGATGTTTTCTAGAGAAGTGTGTTCAAAGTTGAGATGGACAAATTTTTAGTTGGTAAGGGAATGAAGGGTTATGGGATAAGGCGGGAAAGTGGAGTTGAGGATTATCACATCAGATCAGTCATGATCTCATTGAATGGCAGGGCAGATTGGATTGCCCAAATGACCAACTTCCGCTCCTACATCTTATGGTTTTATGATCCGATGGACACCACTGACCCTCCCCCTCTGCAAGCTTGACATCCCACACTATGCAAAAACAAAACAAGAATTTGAAATTATACAGAACCTTTCACAATTTCAAGCTACCCCAGAGCACTTTCCAGTTAATTAAATAGTGTTGTCATGTATGAAACACAGCACGATGGCATAGTGGTTAGCACAGCTGCCTCATAATGCCAGGGACCCGGGTTCAATTCTGGCCTCAGGTCACTGTCTGCGTGGAGTTCTACATTCTCCATGTGTCTGTGTGGGTTTCCTCCAGGTGCTCTGGTTTCCTTCTATCGTCCAAAGATGTGTGGGTCAGGTTGATTGGCTGTGCTATAATTAACCCTAGTGTCAGGGGGATGAGTAGGGTAAATATGAGGGATTATGGGAATAGGGCCTGGTGGGATTGTGGTCAGTGCAACCATGCAAAGGTCCATTGACCAGAGAATTCCACCCCTGGTTTCTCGCAAACTCTAACTTCTGCCCTTTTATTATTATTTTGGTTCTACTTTGGCTCTTAAAACCTGTCCAATATTCTGACCTACGCCAACCTTCACAGATTTGCAGTGTTTCCTTCAGTTTGATGCTATCCTTAATAATCCGAATCAGCTATGGATGATGCATCTTCTCCTTAAGTCTTTCCCACTGGGATAAATATTTGCTGAGAGTTATTAAATATCTCCATAAAAGTCTCCCCTTACATGTCTACTATCCTCCTGTTTAACCTAGTTGCCCAATTCACTTTAGCCAGCTCTGCTTTCATATCCTTATAATGACCAATATTAGGTTTGTAACATTAGCCTTAGACCCATACTTCTCACCCTCAGACTGAACCTGAAATTCTATCATGTTTCGATCATTGTCACATACAGGCTCATTTACCATGAAGTTATTGATTAAGCCCGACTTGGAATATAATATTCAATTCCGATCATCAACCTACCAGAAGGATGTGGAGGCTTTGGAGAGGGTACAGAAAAGATTTACCAGGGTGTTGCCTGGTATGGAGGCATTGGCTGTGAGGAGAGGTTGGAGAAACTTGGTTTGTTCTCATTAGAACGACAAAGGTTGAGGGGCGACTTGATAGAAGTCTACAAGATTATGAGGGGCATGGACAGAGTGAATAGTCAGATGCTATCCCCAGGGTGGAAGAGTCAATTACTAGGGGGCATAGGTTTAAGATGAGAGGTACAAGGTTTAAAGGAGACGTACGAGGCAAGTTTTTTTTACACAGAGGGTGGTGGCTGCCGGGAACATAGTGGAAGCAGATACGACAGTGACTTTTAAGGGGCGGCTGGACAAATACATGAATAGGATGGGAGTAGCGGGATATGGTCCCCAGAAGGATAAGAGGTTTTAGTTCAGTCGGGCAGCATGGTGGGTGCAGGCTTGGAGGACCTCAAGGCCCATTCCTGTGCTGTAATTTTCTTTGTTATTTGTTCTGATCCATTGCTCATTATCAGATCTAGAATAGCCTGCTGCCTGGTTGGTGTTTTAGGAAATTGCCCTCAGTACACTCTGCGAACTTACCAGGCCCCTTTTGTCAATCTGATTTGCGAAATCTACGTATAGATTAAAGTCACCCATAATTATTACCAGAGTTCACAACTAAACCTACAACAATAGTTGGAAGAGCTTAGCCTTTCTTAGGTGTTTATAGATTCAGTTCCAAAATAGAAACCCTACAGAGCAAAAGGAGGCCATTTGGCCCATTGAGAATGCGCCAAAAACAATCCCACCTCAGGCCCTATCCCTACACATTTAAGCCACTAATCCTTCCAACCACCCAGGACACTATGTGGCAATTTACCACAGCCAATCTGCCTAACCCACAAATATTTGAACTGAGGGAGGAAACTGAAGCTCCCGGAGGAAATCCATGCAGATATGGAAAGAACATGCAAACCCCACACAGGCAGTGATCCCAGGCTGGGAATCGAACCTGGTGTCCCTGGAGCTGGGAGGCAGCAGTGCTAACCACTGTGCCACGTATAGCAGCTGATGAGAAAAGTCCCAATGAAATATGTGCAGCTGACTGAGGTCACGGGGGGGGCAGCAGTCACTTTTCAGTTCACGAGTTTTGTTAGCTCAAGTATAAAGTTTCCAGAAATATTAAGGTACATAGAAACTCACATTCGCTGATGCTTGACTGGGGAATTCAAACTCCCTTGGGAGACTTAACTTGGCAACAGCAATGTTAAACACAGCACAACAGTGACAAACAATTTATCACGCAACACATATTGCTGACCTTTCCGTCCAAACTGTGGAAATTTATAATGAACTCTCATGGCGCCTAAAACCATTGTCTCAAATTTGCCAATTCAAAGGGACACACCCTACCGCGTCTATCAGAGTTGATGCACACATTCTTTAGTAATATACATGGTCATCTCACAGCTTACCATTATATAAATGCACACTTGCTATATGGACTCTCCCAGATAGGCCTGGAATCTCCAAAGAATTAAAGATAAATCTCTAGGCATTGCTGTGACTAAAGACCTTTCGGGAGTGGAGTTGGGAGGGACGGGGGGGAGGCGGAGGGGGCTGGTGGTTTAAACAATAATTGAGATTGGGATAATGAAAGAACATAGAATAGAATCCATAGAATCCCTACGGTGCAAAAGGAGGCCATTTGGCCCATCGAGTCTGCACAGACCACAATCCCATAAAGGCACAACATTCTGGATTGACAGTTAATATTCATCCGATGAAGTATATTTGGTTTCTATTTGGGTTAGAAAATGAGATGCTGTGAGGGTTGATGAGCTTGGTGATCAATGGTGGCAGGAGGGTTGGGGGGGGATTTCATGGAATAGAACCCTCCTGAAATAACCTCATACCCAGAGCGTGCTTTACTAGTTAATAGACAGATTGACCATTCTCCTTGTGCTAAATTTTACAAGCCCCCCCGCAATGTAAAACAGGATGTGCCCCTATCTCCCACCTGCCCTCCACCCCTGAGCTCTCCCCATAAGATGGGGGGGAGCTGGTGGTCTGCTGATTGACACTCATCTGCCATATTCAAATGCACAATGAAGGGTCAACTAGGCTTACTGACCCTCACAACATGCTGCCCACGCTCTAGAATATTTGGTGTGGGTATCAGGCGGGAACTGAAGATGTGATTTTTTTAAATGTGAGGTATTTAAAGGGCAGGAAGGAGAGTGGGGAGGGGTCATTCTTCAGGGGCTGCTCATTGCTGAATGTGGAGTGCCCCTCCTCCCCTTTTCTTCTATCTGCTGCCCCCCTTAAAGCCACCCACTCCATCCCACATTGTCCCTCTTCCTAAACGGTCCAAACCCTCCCAGAACAAGACCCCGGGATCTGCCGTGGGGGGCCAAGGTCGTGGGCCCCTCCTCGCTCCTGCAGTTCCAGCAGCTGCCAGACTCCTTCCTGGACTGACGGAGCTCCTGGCCAATTGGATTGGTCAACAGCTCCGAGGGGTGGCGATCCCACTCCAACCCCATTGGTCTGCTCCGCAGTGCTTCATGGCTGCACATCGACTCCAGGCTGACGAGGCTTCAGGGAAGGGTGTGCTTTCTGCCTTGTCCTCCATCCCCCCAACTTTACACCCCCCTCCCCCCCATTCCCATATTAATCCACCTCTCATGTTTGAATGGGGTGGCACGGTGGCACAGTAGTTAGCACTGCTGCCTCACAGCGCCAGGGACCCGGGTTTGATTCCAGCCTTGGGCGACTGTCCGTGTGGAGTTAGCACGTTATCCCTGTGTCTGCATGGGTTTCTTCCAGGTACTCTGGTTTCTTCCCATAGTCCAAAGGTTAGGTTGACTGGCTGTGTGAAATTACCCCTTAGTATCCAAGGATGTGTAGGTTAGTGGGGTAAATACTTGGGATTATGAGGATAGGCTCTGAGTAGGATACTCTATCAGAGAATCGGTGCTGACTCGTTGGGTCGAATAGCCTGCTTCTGCTCTGTAGGATTCTAAAAGACGGCATTCAGGCAACAATCTGCTTTTACAGTACATAGTGCCTCTCATACAGTAAAACCTCCAACAGCTCTTCACAAATAAAAACTCACACGAACCACATATGGAGATATCAGAACAGGTGACCAAAAGCTTGGTCAAAGAGTTTGTTTTTAAGGAACATCTTAAAATAGCAGAGGTGGAGAGGATCAAGGAGGGAATTCTGGATCTTAGACCTGAGGCAGGTGAAGGCACGGCCACCAGTGTTGGAGCGTAGGAAATCAGGAATATAAGTTGGTCAGAATTGGATGAACACCAAGTTGTAGGGTTGGAGTTATAGGCATCAGGAGATGCAAGGAGACATGAATCTGTTGCCTCAAGTCCCTCCTTAAATCTGCATGCTTTAATTCTGTCTCCTACTTGAAGATGATACCAAGTGCCTGCCCCTTTGACTAAACCTTGAAATACCTGTGTTAGTATCTGGTGATGTGGCTGAGTGTTAAATTTTGTTTGATAACAATCCCGTGACGTGCCATGTGATGTTTTACTATTTCAAGGTGTTATGTAAGTGTTGCTCATTGTCTCCTCATGAGCACAAAGCAGGTTCTAACAGCTTTTACAAATTTCCTCTGGGGTTGGTGGATATTTGGGATCTTGGGTTCTTGTGGATATCATTAAAAACATTGGCACGGTGGCACAGTGGTTAGCACTGCTCCCTCACAGTGCCAGGGGCCTGGGTTTGATTCCAGCCTTGGCTCACTGTCTGTGTGAAGTTTGCACATTCTCCTCATATCTGCATGGGTTTCCTCTGGGTGCTCCAGTTTCTTCCCACAATCCAAAGATGTGTAAGTGGATTAACTGTGCTAAATTGCCCCTTCATTTCCAAAGATGTGTAGTTTAGGGGGATTTGTTGAGTAAATACATGGGGTTATGGGGAGAGGGCCTGGGTTGGTTGCCACGTCGGAGTCAGTGTAGACTCGATGGGCTGAATGGACTCCTTCTGCACTGTAGGGATTCTATGATCTTTTGCATAGATACATCACTAATGATCCAATCTGTAGAAAACATGGACTGATGTGGTTTGGAGTGGACTATATGGTACTTATGACACACAAAGAGCTCCAAAGGTTCATACCAGTATTTATGTTCCATTCCTCTTCATCTCATCCAACAACATTCCCTTCTTTTCCTTGATCAGGCCTCCCTTTAAATACAAAGATGCGCCTTGTCTCAACCACTCCTTTTGACAGTGAGTTCCACATTTTTAACACTCCTGAGTAAAGAGGTTCCTCCTGAATTTCCCATTGGATTTATCAGTAACAATCGCCCACAAGTGTGAACATTCACTCCCAGTCTACCCTCTCAAACCTTTTCATAATCTTAAAGACTTGTGTCTGAGATTACAGGGATAGGGCAGGGAAGAGGGCCTGGGTAACATAATCTGTCAGAGAGAGAGAGACGGTGCTTACTTGATGGGCTGAATGGCCTCCTTCTACACTGGAGGGATTCTATAATTTTTGTGGATAAAATACAATTGTTCAGCAATTTCTCTGCGCAAGAAGTAAGGTAAAGTCACAGGTGACCATAGGCTGTTTTCCCCTTTGAGGAGGAGAGTTGATTAGTGATAATTTAACTTGAGCATTACCACACCTCAGGCAAGGGGCAAGGTTGAGAAGGTGGGGCCTTCATAAATAACTGTATCCAAATCCCATGTGCCCATCTGGTTCCCATAACCCTTTGCTTTCCTTTACCTTTAACCATCTATCCAACCTGTTGTTAAATGACAACATGGTTTCTGCTTCAGCCGCTGACAGCTTGTGAAAACCCTCTCAGATGTTGTCACCACAGTCCCTGGACAGCGAGACCTGGACTATCTATCAACAATACACAACAGCGTTGGAGAAATTCCACAGCAATGCCCCTACCCCATCCTCTGGATTCAGTGGGAGGCGTGATGTGGAGCTGCTGGCTTTGGACTGGGGTAAACACAGTAAGGAGTCTCACAACACCAGGTTAAAGTCCAACAGGTTTATTTGGTAGCAGACGCCACTAGCTTTCGGAGTGCTTGCTGCCCCTTCGTCAGGTGAGTGGGAGTTCTGACCACAAGCAGACTCTGTGATCAGAACTTCCACTCACCTGACGAAGGGGCAGCGCTCCAAAAGCTAGTGGCGTTTGCTACCAAATAAACCTGTTGGACTTTAACCTGGTGTTGTGAGACTTTTTTTGATGGGAGAACCATTGAACAAACACTAGAAATAAATAGTGGGGAAAGTGGAGACCAATTGGATAGTTCTTTCAAAAAACCAACATAGGCATAAAGGACTGAATGGCCTTTCCTGAAAAACGTCATTTGACAATTCTATAAAGCTGAGTTTTGTACACCCGTCAATCAAAGGATAATTATTTCTGTTTTTTAAAATGAAACTGTATCATTCACATTTGCTGACATTGAATTTCCTCTGCCACGTCTTTGTACATTCTAACTAATCAATAACCCTTTTGTTTCTCAGAATTATTTACTCAGTCTCCCGTTTTGGTTTTGTTTACTAATTGGGAGACTACTCCCTTTGGCTCAGTGTCCAGATCCTTGATGTCAGCAGTGAACAGAGGTGGTTTCAGACTGAACTGTATGGGATCCAGCTTGCAACCACCCTGAGATGCTTCGCATAACTCTAATTTTCTAACAAAGGATTGCACTGATTTGAAACGTTAGCTCTATTCTCTCTCCACAGATACTGTCAGACCTACTGAGATTTTCTGGCATTTTCCATTTATGTTTCAGATCCCAGCATCTGCAGTATTTTGCTTTCAATCCAGTTTTCTTTCTCCCCTTCGAACCAGCTTTCAATCCAAATTTTTACCCTCCCGTAATTCAAAATCCCTGAATGGAACCACAATTACACTCGTTGGGCGGCTGTTCATTTTGGGGAGTCAGTAGGAAGCTATTCAAACCAAGGGAATGCTGCAATGCCTGTAACCTCTCCCAAATACTGTGGTGTTCACGTTGTCATGAATTCTACATGCTCAGTTTGAGCACTGGAAGGGAGTTAATAGACCAGTAACAAGAAAAGATCCCAGAGGCAACAGAGCTGTGTTACCCCAACCCTCCCAACACACACTTAGATTTCCCTCCATGCAAAATACTCAAGAATCCATAGAATCCTACACGCAGAAGGAGACCATTCAGCCCATCGTATCAGCACCGGCCATGATCCCACCCAGAGCCCTATCTACCACACAAACCAGCCTCCCATCTATTGACTCTGTCTACACTTCCCGCTGCCTCGGCAAAGCAGCCAGGACCCCACGCATCCCGGACATTCTCTCTTCCACCTTCTTCTGCCAGGAAAAAGATACAAAAGTCTGAGGTCACGTCCCAGCCGACTCAAGAACAGCTTCCTCCCTGCTGCTGTTAGACTTTTGAATGGACCTACCTCCCATTAGGTTGATCTTTCTCTACACCCTAGCTATGGTTGTAACAATACATTCTGCATTCTCTCATCTTTTTCTCTATGAACGGTATGCTTTGTCTTTATCATGCGCAAGACACAATATTTTCACTGTGTGTTAATACATGTGACAGCAATAAATCAAATGAAAGTTACGCAGACAATGTGCAAACTCCACTCAGAGACCCAAACCAGGAATTGAACCCAGGTCCCTGGCACTGTGAAGTAGCAGTGCTAACCATTGTGTCACTGTACCACCCAATGATCTGTGTTATTATATCACCTTGAACTATCTCAGGATCTTGCAAAGCACTTTATGGCCAACTAAGTACTTCTAAAATGGATTCAGTCTTCCAATGTTAAGGAACATTGCAAACAAGTTATGCACAGCAAGCTGCCACAAATAGCAAGATGGTCCTGAACAAATCATTAGCTTTTCAGTGAAGTTGGTGAATGTCCTGGAGGTGGAGCAGGGCTCCTTAACTTTTTTTAACAAAAAAATATTTTTGTATCCATGTGAGGGCAGACAGAGCCTCAGTTAAAGAAAGACTACACCTCTGACACTGCAGCACTCCATTGGAAGTACCAGTCTCTCAGCTCAGCATTGGAGTATCAGCCTAAATTATACACACAGACTCAGGGGCAGGAATTGAACCCATTACCTTTAAGCCCAGTGGTAAGCATGCTGCTACTGGGCCACAGCTGAGGTCTTGGGGAAGTGTAGAAATGTTCCTGTTTAGGTATGAACAAAGCTAAGGGTTCCTGTTGGAAACCACACACCTATTAAATAAGGAGTGAACTGCCAGAAAACCTAAAATTTCCATACCACATCAAACACCAATTGTCTTAGACAACACAGGGAGGGAAAGTGGTAGCATAGTGGTATTGTCACTGGGCTGATGACCTAGGGTAGTGTTCTAGGGATGTAGGTTCAAATCCCAACACAGCTGATGCTGAAATTTGAATCCAATAAAAATCTAGAATTAAAAGTCTAACGATGGCCATGAAACATTGTCAATTGTTCTTTTATAAACTTCTATCAGGTCACCCCTCAGCCTCCTTCTTTCCAGGAGAACAATCCCAGTTTATTCAATCTCTCCTCCTAGCCAATACCCTCCATACCAGGCAACATCCTGGTAAATCTTGTCAGTACACCCTCCAAAGCCCCCATATCATTCTGGTAGTGTGGCAACCAGAATTAGACATGGGATTCCAAATATGGCCTAACCAATGTCTTATGTAAGTGTAACATAATTTACTAACTTTTATACTCAGTGCCCCGGCTGATGAAGGCAAGCATGTCACATGCCATCCCCCACCCTAACCCCATAACCCTGCATATTTACCATCACTAATCCACCTAACCCGCACATCTTTGGACTGTGGGAGGAAACCGGGGCACCCGGAGGAAACCCACACAGACACGGGGAGAACAGCGAGTGATCCGGAATTGAACCTGGGTCCCTGGCGCTGTGAGGCAGCAGCGTGAGGCAACAGTGCTAACCACTGTGCCACTTTGTCTGGCCTACACGTGACTCCAGATTTGACTCTTAAATGCCATTCAGTTAAAGGGCAATTAGGGATGGGTAATAAATGCTGGCCCACATTCCATGAATGAATTTTTTGAGTCACCAGCAGATTGGCACATCCCACAGGCTGCCATTCCAGCCAACACCTGCTCATTTACCACAAATGCAGCGACCTTGGAAAATTCTGTCCTTTTCTCCTCCCCCGCCACCCTTCCACCCCAGCACAATATTGTAACATCAAAATTAGAATCTCTAGTTTTGAGACAATTTCTTCTTTCACTGCTCTCACTTCTCAATCTAGTTTTGTCCATTTGAAGGGTTGTGGATAGTAACTTCACTTTACACTGTCTCAGGACTTGGCAGTTCAGAAGGTAGCATTCCATTCCAGGTAATGTGAGAAACACATGAGGAATGTGGTGTACAAGACAAGCCACTATCCTGAGATATACGAGTCCTCCCAATCCACGTAACCCTCTCCATACCTACAACCCACAGAGACCTCAGTGCGCATGCAATAGGGTGCCATTGAAAATCCAGAGCTTGAGGGTCAGGCAGTCAATGGTGGAATGACTGCGCTTAGTCTGATGTTGAGGGGGGGGCGCGGGGAGGTCTTCATATCTAGTCACATGAACTTTTATGATCTTATTGAGTGGCTGAACTGATTCAATGGGCTGAATGGTCTCTTGCTCCTGTGTGCTAAATCCGTTTGAACAGAAATGTCATTCTTGCGGGGTGCAGTCCCACATCAAGAATTGAACACAAAACTCACAGAGGACAACACTGCTGGAATACTGTAATGCTAGATTTTGGTTTGATTTGATTTATTATTGTCGCATGCATTAGCATACAGTGAAAAGTATTGTTACTTGCACACTATACAGACAAAGCATACCATTCATAGAGAAGGCAACAAGAGAGTGCAGAATGTAGTGTTATAGTCATAGCTAGGGTGTAGAGAAAGATCAACTTAATATGAGGTAGGCCCATTCAAAAGTCTGATGGCAGCAGGGAAGAAGCTGTTCTTGAGTTAATTGGTATGTGATCCCAGACTTTTGTATCTTTTTCCAACGGAAGAAGGTGGAAGAGAGAATGTCTGGCGTGCATGGGGGTCCTTAATTATGCTGGGCTGCTTTCCTGAGGCAGCGGGAAGTGTAGACAGAATCAATGGCTGGGAGGCTGGTTTGTGCGATGGATTGGGCTACATTCACAAGCTTTTGTAGCTTCTTGTGGTCTTGGGCAGAGCAGGAGCCCATACCAAGCTGTGATACAACTTGGGAGGTTCCAACTTTAGGATCGGATGTTAATGTGAGGATCCATCGACCCTCTAATTTGGACGTAAAAGAATCCTTGTCATTGATTGAAAGAAGAGCAGGAGAGTCAATGTTTTGGCCAATATTTATCTCTCAGTTAGTCTGTGTTTCATTACAACAGTGACTATACTTCAAATATAGTGCTTAAGCTGTACAGCACTTTGAGATGTGCTCTGGTTGTCAAAGGCGTAAAGACTTGCTTTTCTTCCTTCTTAATCAAAGTTTTCCAGGCTGTGAAGGAAAGTTCAGTGAGTGGCACATTGGTTAGCACTGTTGTGTCACAGTGCCAGGGACCTGGGTTCAATTCCAGCCTCGGGTCGCTGTGTGGAGTTTATCCATTCTTCCTGTATCTGCATGGGTTTCCTCCCAGACTCCAAAGATGTGCTGGTTAGGTGGATTGGCCGTGCTAAATTGCCCCTTAGTGTCTCAAGATGTGGAGGTTAGATGGACTAGCCATGGTAAATGTGTGGGGTTATGGGGATAGGGCCTGGTTAAGACGCTTTCTCAGAGTGTCAGTGCAGATATGATGGGCCGAATGGTCTCTTCTGCACTGTAGGGATTCTTTGATTCTAAGTTAAAGTGTATTTATCACTCACAAGCGAGGCTTATGTTAACACTGCAATGAAGTTACTATGAAATTCCTCTCGTCGCCATGCCCCGACACCTGTTTGGGTCAATGCACCTAACCAGCATGTCTCTTAGACTGTGGGAGGAAACCGGAGCACACAGAGGAAACCCACGTAGACACAGAGAGATCGTGCAAACTCCACACAGACAGTGACCCAAACCGGGAAGCGAACCCGGGCCCTAGCGCTGTGAGGCAGCAGCGCTAACCACTGTGCTACCATGCCGCCCTCTGACAAGACTGACAGCTGGTTTACAGATCTGACTCATATTGAGAGACAGCTGTTCCACCACATTTAAAAAGTTTGAGGTTTACAAGTTGTGATGTTCCCCAGGGTCAGGCAATCAATGCTCAGCAATGACTTGTATTTTGTAAATCCAAGGCCTGTGGGTGATCAACTTTGATTTTTGCCAAAATATCACAAATTCCCCTGAAGTCTTCGGACGTTTTGGGGTAAATTTCGACCTCTCACATGTCGGCTTGTTTTATTCTTTGTTTTATCCCCAGGGATTGGGTGTCAGGAAACAGACTGTCTCGTGATATTAATTTCTAACTCCTGTCCCCCCCACCCCAAAAGCGAAGCAGAAAGATCCAGGGAGGGATTTAAATAGAACAGGGCAACTGGACACACCTTCATCAACATGGACTCCATTTTAATTTGTAGTCAGCATGGACGCAGGCCTCAAGCCAACGGGTTCCTCATTAAATGTAAAGTCATCGGGAAGCCGTTGGGGAGGCGATGGCCTGGTGTTATTATCACTAGGCTATTAATGTAGAAACACAGCTAATGTTCTGGGGACCCTGGTTTGAATTCCACCACGGCAGATGGTGGAATTTGAATTCAATAAAAAATAACTGGAATTAAGGATCTACTGATGACCACGAAACCATTGTCAGATTGTCGGAAAAGCCCATCTGGTTTACTAATGTCCCTTTAGAGAAGGAAATCTGCCATCCTTACCTGGTCTGGCCTACTTATGACTCCAGAGCCACAGCAATGTGGTCGACTCTCAATTGCCCTCGGTCAACTAGGGATGGGCAATAAAGTCTGTAGTCACATACCAACCGACTCAAGAACAGCTTCTTCCCTGCTGCCATCAGACTGTTGAATGGATCTACCTTGCACTAAGTTGATCTTTCTCTATACCCTGGCTATGACTGTAACATTACATTCTCTCCTTCTCTATGAACGACATGCATTAGTATAGCAAGCAAGAAACAATACTTTTCACTGTACACTAATACATGTAACAATAATAAATCAAATCAAAATGCTGGCCAGCCAGCAACACCCATGTCCCCCTGAATGAATTAAAAGAAATTCCACTATTTTAAATTAAGGTCTGAACAAGGTGGGGGAGGGGGGAGGGGGGAGGGGGAGGTGTACTTCCTCGTGTACAATCTCTCCCACCCTCACAGACCTTCTTGCAAGTATGATCTTTCTGCTGTACACAGAGCCTGTCCCATGTAAAATGCTGTCCTGTGTGAGTGCTACATTTAGGTACCACAAGCTTGCTATAATGAGCAATGGAAGATTGACTGACTGCTGGTAAGGGACAACCTGTCAACGAACTCCCATATTCAGAAATTGTAAACGTCAAAACCTCACTCAGTTTTTGCAGCACAGAGCATCACTTAATCGTCTCTTTAAAATCAGCACAGGTGCGATCCCAAGTTTTCTGTGGATTAGACACCAAAAATCAACAAAAAGACACTTACTGAGGGTGAACTCATTGCTGAAGCCCTGAGATTGAGCTGCCTTGTAAATGTGAAGGAAAGGTTTCAGAGCAAGTCCCGACACCTGGAATATCTCACTGCCCTCGGAATGCTTCACTTGAAACTCAGGAATTGCAGTGAACACTCTGCTGAACAGGGGACTGTCCACACACTGTGCGTAAGAAACTGTCCTGGGTTTCAGCTGGGAATCAAAGTTGATGAACTAGTTTGACGTGTAAAGTTTTGCCTTTGTGTGCTGTGCATCCTGCCACGCCTGTTAGATATCTACCTGTGAGTGGCTACACCGATGAGGAAATAATTAACCTGTACATTGAAGTTTTAACAGATTCTTAAAGTAATAACACTAGCTTGTATTTATATAGCACCTTCAGTGGAGTAATGTCCCGAGGCACTTCACAGGAGCATTATCTGACAGAATCTGACAATGAAGCTCATTAAGACAGATGATGAGAGAGGTTTTAAAAGGACATCTCAAATGAGGCGTGAGGAGCAGCGAGGTGGAGAGTTTTAGGGAGAGAATTCAAGGGATTAAGACCTAGGCATCTGAAGGTATGGCCACCCAATGGGCTGTGGTGAAGAGTTTAAGTTTAAAGTTTATTTATTAGTGTGACAAGTAGGCTTACATTAACACTGCAATGAAGTTACCATGAAAATTCCCTAGTCACCGCACTCTGGCGCCTGTTTGGGTACACTGAGGGAGAATTTAGCATGACCAATGTACTTAACCAGCACATCTTTCGGACTGTGGAAGGAAACCCACGCAGACACAGGGGGAATGTGCAGACTCAGCACAGTGTCCCAAGCCAGGAATCGAACACAGGCGCCTGGAGCTGTGGAGCAGCAGTGTTAACAACTGTGCCATCGTGCTGCCTCTGCAGACAGCCCAGTAACAATAACATCAGTTAAGGCTGTGAGCTACAGAGAACATGATGTGAGAAAACTCTAAAAGGTACACTAACGTCACACCCCCAACGCAAATAGTATTTCTATAAATGTAGAGATCAGAAATTCACACAATATTCCAGACGTAGTCTCACCAAAACTCTGTCCAGTTGTAGCAGGATTTCTTTATTCCTGTTCTCCAGACATCTTGCAATAAAGTCTAATAAATTGCATAGCTCATTAATGTGAATAGGAACACTTGTTCCTCTTAGTCAACACTGATCTACCGGGTGGGGTGATGTGGACGACGATTAGGAGAGGGGGACAAAAAATGACATTGAAATGATAGTTCAAAAAAGTCAAAGATATTTTTCTAAATCACAAATCATTAGCGGCAGAAATTTTTTTTTTTTAATTCATTCATGGGACATGGACATCACTGGCTGGCCAGAATTTATTACCCATCGCTAGCTATGGTTCAGGAGTCACATGTAGGCCAGCGATTTCCTTCCCGAAAGGACCTTAATGATCCAGGTGGGTTTCTCCTGACAATTGACAATGGTTTCATGGTCATCAGTAGATCCTTAATTCCAGGTATTTTTTATTGAATTCGAATTCCACCATCTGCCATGGCAGGATTCAAACCCAGGTCCCCAGAACATTAGCTGAGTTTCTGGATTAATAGTCTAGCGATGGTACCACTAGGCCACTGCCTCCCCTCGGACATCCAGTGACCCACGGCAACGCTTTGGCGACTTGAATTCTAAATCACCATGACAGATGGTGAAATCTGATTTTGATAAAATTCTGCTATTAAAAGTCTAATGGTGATTGCAAAAAAAAATTGTCAATTGTCATAAAAACCCAACTGGTTCACTAATGTCCTTTAGGGGAGGAAATTTGCTGTCTTTACCCAGTCTGGCCCACAAGTGATTCCAGACCCAAAGCAATGTGGTTGACTCTTAAAATACCCTCGGAAATGGTTGAGCGAGACATTCAGTTCAAGGGCAGTTAAGAGCAGGAAACAAATGCCCAAATTGCCAGTTCCATTAACGAAGCATATAAAAATAATGGCCTCCTTCTGTGCTGGAAATGTTTGATTTTTTTTTTGATGGACAACCAAACATTTTTCACTTCTAGCATGTGGAACCGCTGAGTGAGACTGAAGGCAAGAGTAGGCTGCAGAGGCCATATGCATGGTATAGAGTGGGCAGCAAACATGGAGAGGAGCACAGAGAGACCCAGAACAATGGCTAGAAAGATCCACAAGTCCAAAGCTAGTGATGGACACCAGGTGAGTTAGGTAGACTCTCAAATAAACCAAATGAATGCACCAGGTAAAGAAGTTAACTTAATTTCAAAACATTATTTAATAAAAGCAGATGCTGGAATCTAAAACCAAAAGAGAAAATGCTAGAAAATCTCAGCAGGTCTGGCAGGAGAGAAAAGAGCTGACGTTTCGAGTCCAGTTGACCCTTTATCAAAGCTTTGGCACAGTGTTTAGCACTGTTACCTCTCAGTGAAGTCTACTTGTGACGTTAATGAATAAACTTTTTAAACTTCCTCCATTACTGAATCTGAGTTTAATATTCTGACTATTACTGATGCTGTGTTCAGTACATTTCCAGTGACCATTGTTCAACATATTATCACTGAATCTGCGATCAATACTCAATTAATGAACATTGTTCAAAATGATGACTTTTGCTGACCCTGTAACTAAATATAGTTTAATGGATTTAATTGTTTTATTAACTATTGAAACGTGAGGCAATGGAGCAGTGAGTCATTCTATTTACCAGCAGGTCTTGCGGTGTAATGGGTAGTGTCCCTGTCTCTGCACCAGAAACTGTGGGTTCAAGTCCAACCCCAGGACGTAACGAGTAAGGAACGTGTGTTCGTAATGTGACCAAACAGGATGAGAATCAACCTGCAAATCCCTCAACACGCATCAATGGCAGGAGATAAGAGGGCAAAGATTCCTGATCAGTTATGTGATGGAAAGAATATTAGAGTCTCTGCCATCACCATAGCTCCAGAATACAACAAGCATGTATAAGTGTATGTTTCCACAGCAGCACATGATTCCTGAGTGAATTGTAACACACTGTCCTCTGTTAACTGTCAGTCACATCCTCCATTTACCTATAGATGCTAATTGACTTTGTCTCCAGTGGAATTTTAGACCTTTAAAAGCAGGTTGGTGGCACAGCGGTTAGCACTGCTGCCTCACAATGCCAGGGACCCAGGTTCGATTCCTGGCTTGGGTCACTGTCCATGTGGAATTTATACATTCTCTCAATATCTGCGTGGGTTTCCTCTGGGTGCTCTGGTTTTCTCCCACAGTCCAAAAATGTGCTGGTTAGGTGCATTGGCCATGTTAAATTCTCCCTCAGCCTGAACAGGTGCCAGAGTGTGGCGACTAGGGGGTTTTCACAGTAACTTCATTGCAGTGTGAATGTAAGTCTACTTCTGACTCGTAAATAAACTTTAAACTTTTAATGTTTATAAAGAAAAGGCGCCAAAATGCAAATTCACTTGGGACACATTGCAGCAACTGTCCAAAAGATAACTAAAACCCTCCTGATGATCTGAGAGACTGCTGGCATTTACAAATTGGCTTTGCTACATTTTTCAGTCTTTCCCATAATTCTCAGAGAATTGTTTAGGTTTCAGAATCCTGCTAACGTAGAGACTGGAGTCAGGAAAATATCAGCGTGCCATTGGCGTCAGCTAGTGTGTGTGTAATATAGTACACACCTAATAGTCAACCTGAACAAATATGAAACCACTTCCCCTTCAGTGTAGATGAGATGTGGAGATGCCGGCGTTGGACTGGGGTAAACGCAGTAAGAAGTCTCACAACACCAGGTTAAAATCCAACAGGTTTATTTGGTAGCAAATGCCACTAGCTTTTGGGGCTTTGCTCCTTTGTCAGCTGAACTTCCCACTCACCTGACGAAGGGGCAAAGCCCCAAAAGCTAGTGGCGTCTGCTACCAAATAAACCTGTTGGACTTTAACCTGGTGTTGTGAGACTTATATCCTGTCATGGTATATCAGGCAAGAGCTACTGGGGATATTATCACTGGTGGTTACTGGCTGGCTTCACCCCCTGCACCTTATCCGACTGCTCCTCATCACAGAGTCTAAGCAGAAACCTGGGAAGGCTTGTTGAAAGTCTGACAACACCAGGTTTTAATCCAACCTGTTGGATTGTCATTGTTGTCAACCACTTCAGGTCTTGAACAGCAGGTTAGGTGTAAGGATTTGCATTCTAATCAGTAATCTCTAAACAGTCTGTGCTTTATATGCTCTGTCTGAGGCCAGAACTCTCCATTCACCTGACGAAGGGACTAACCCCGAAAGCTTGTGCGTTTACTGTCAAATAAATCGGTTGGATTAAAACCTGGTGTTGTCAGACTTTTTACTGTGTTTACGCCAGTCCAACGCCGGCATACCCACATCAAGGCTTGTTGACCAGGGGAACCATCACAGCAGCACCTAATTTCAATGTCCGCACATACATGCAGTGGACTGGGATGGGGAGGTGGTCAGGGGGGCCTGGGTTCAGGCAGGGTGGGCATCAGGATGTACTGCCCACATAAGAACATAAGAAATAGGAGCAGGAGTAGGCCATCTAGCCCTTCGAGCCTGCCCCGCCATTCAATAAGATCATGGCTGATCTGTTGTGGCTCAGTTCCACATTCCCGCCCTCTCCCCATAACCCTTAATCCCCTCGCTTATCAAAAACCCATCAACCCGCGTCTTAAAAATATTTAGCGAGGCAGCCTCCACCACTTCAACGGGCAGAGAATTTCAGAGATTCACCACCCTTTGAGTGAAGAAGTTCCTCCTCAACTCCGTTCTAAACCGCCCCCCCTTTATCTTGAGGCTGTGCCCCCTAGTCCTACTGTCCTTTCTGAGCGGGAAGAGCCTCTCCACCTCTATCCTATCCATCCCATTCATCATCTTATACGTCTCAATGAGATCTCCCCTCATTCTTCTAAACTCTAACGAGTACAAGTCTAGTTTATTCAGCCTCTCCTCATAGCTCAACCCCCTCAACTCCGGTATCAGCCTAGTAAACCTCCTCTGCACTCCCTCCAAGGCCAAAATATCCTTGCGTAAGTGCGGCGACCAAAACTGCACACAGTACTCCAGCTGCGGCCTCACCAATGCCCTATACAGCTGCAGCAAGACCTCCCTACTTTTATATTCAATCCCCCTCGCTATGAAGGCCAGCATCCCATTAGCCTTCCTGACCACTTGCTGCACCTGCAAGCTGGGTTTTTGCGACTCATGCACAAGGACCCCGAGGTCCCTCTGCACCGTCGCCTGCTGCAGTTTTTCCCCACGTAAGTAATAGTCCTTCCTACCATTATTCCTACCAAAGTGGACCACCTCGCACTTGCCAACATTAAATTCCATTTGCCATTTCCTGGCCCATTCGCCCAGCCTATCTAGATCCTTCTGCAGACTCTCCACACCCTCTGCGCAATTTGCCGTTCCACCAATCTTGGTGTCATCAGCAAATTTCGACACCATACACTCGGTTCCCTCCTCCAGATCATCTATATAAATGGTAAATAGCTGAGGCCCCAGCACCGACCCCATCATCCAAGGAGTTACAGCTCTGTTCTCGTGATCTCAGGACTGAGACCAGTTGGGTTCAGTAAGAAGTCTCACAACACCAGGTTATCTGATAGTAATCTCACAAGCTTTCACAAATGGTGTGCCTTTGTCAAGCGTGTGGCCATCTCTACATCATGACTGGATGAGTTAGACAGACTAACTTCAGTACGTAGGTTCACAACACCAGCTTAAAGTCGAACAGGTTTATTTGGTAGCCACAAGCTTTCAGAGCACTGCTCTTTCTTCAGGTGAGAACAGATGGCTACCACAGACCCGAACTCTGAGTAGCCAACAACTCCAAACAGTCACAGATTCACAGAGCGTTGCCTGGAAGGTGGAGATCCTGGGCTGAGAAAAGATTGACTCAGCTTGATGTTCGAATTGTACATCAATTCGGGCAAGTCCTACACTGAGTATGACGGGAGCAATGTCTCAATATTATCATCCTTCTCACTGAGAGCTGGGATCCTCCCAACTCAAAGGTATAAGTGCACCCCACCTGTACAAGTCTGAACAGATCTAGCACCTGTACAGGTGCGTGCACACCTTTCACCTGCACAGTTTAAAAGTTTGTTTATTCGTGTCACAAGTAGGCTTACATTAACACTGCAATGAAGTTACTGTGAAAATCCCCCAGTCACCACACTCCAGTGCCAGTTCAGGTGCACTGAGGGAGAATTTAGCACGGCCAATCAACCTAACCAGCACGTCCTTCAGACTGTGGGAGGAAACCGGAGCACCTGAAGGAAACCCACGGGGAGAACGCGCAAACTCCATACTGTGGCGCAAGCTGGGAATCAAACCTAGGTCCCTGGCGCTGCAAGGCAGCAGTGCTAACCACCGTGCCACCCATATGAGGGCACATTCCACCTGTACAGGAATGTGCAGATCTATCATCTGTAACGTATGATCACAGCTTCCACCTGTGAAGGTATGAAAGCACTTTCCACCTGAACAGGTAAGAGCACACCCCACTTGTAGAGGAATGTTGAGACTTCCTACTCAGAGTTGCATTACCCGGATACTGTGAACTTCTGTGTTTTGTACTGGGTCACACCACTAAGGATACAAACTGAACACGCTCTCTGTGTTATATGATCCATTAGTTTGTGTTGATGGTCACAGAGCTCGCAGGGTTAAAATCAGTTTTAAGAGCCAAATTGATCATTTTAAGGGAGATACATGACAGTCTTGACAATGGAAACAGTCTGTATCAGTCCAACACACTTTGCTCAGGTACAGAGAGAGGCATTAAAATGTTCACACAAAAGCAGCATGGATTCTCATTCCTGAATCGGTCGATTGTGCCTGGCCTGATTAAACCTCACTTTATATTTCTGGCATCTGTAAGTAACGGTAACCATTCCCTGAGTGGGCAGCATGGTGGCACAATGGTTAGCACTGCTGCCGCACAGCACAGGGACCTGGGTTCAATTCCCCGCTTGGGTCACCGTGTGTGGAGTTTGCACATTCTCCCTGTGTCTGTGTGGGTTTCAAAGAACAGCACAGCACTGGAACAGGCCCTTCGGCCCTCCGAGCCTGCGCCGCTCATGCGCGCCCTACTAGACCATTCGTTTGTATCCCTCCATTCCCAGGCTGTTCATGTGGCTATCCAGATCAGTCTTAAACAATCCCAGTGTGTCCGCAAACGTCTACAAAGATGTGTGTGTGAGGTTGATTGGCCATGTTAAATTGCCCCTTAGTGGCAGGGGGATTAGCAGTGTAAATATGTTTGTTACAGGGATAGGGTGGGACTGTTGTTGGTGCAGGCTTGAAGGGCCAAATGGCCTCCTTCTGTGCTGTAGGGATTCTATGACTGCAAAACATAGGATTAAAATTAAACCTTAATTAAAGATAATTTTAACCCGCAGAGCTCTTTGATGTTAATCTTCTGCTGGACTTTTCACAATCTTCTGAAAGTTCTGCTGTGTTTTTTAATCTCTGGAGGGCTGCGATTGTTTCTTTTGTAGATCTCTTGTTGTTTGTGGGTTTTCTTTGGTTTATTTCAAAAAGATGCTTTGGTAATTTCTGTTGGTCTTCAACTCCACCAGCAGGTGGCACACCTCACCAAGGGGACTGCATGGAATCTGCAAAGTGCTTACAGCACAGAATGGGGCCATTCGATCCATAGTGTCAATGCTGGCTCTCTACAAGAGCAATCCCACGAGACCCCGTACCTGTCCTGTTGCCAGAGACCTTTCGCCGCAGGTAATTACTCAACTCTCCTTTGAGATCCCTAACTGAATCCATCTCCACCGCAATCTCAGGCAGCTCATTCCAGATCCATAGAAGCTTCGAACCCCACAGCGCAGGACTTATGTAAACACAAGTGTGGGGAGACATTGACTTAGTGGTATTATCACTAGACTATTAATCCAGAAACTTGGCTAATGTTCGGGGGACCTGAGTTCAAATCCTGCCACGGCAGATACCTGGAATTAAGAATCTACTGATGACCATGAAACCATTGTTGATTGTCTGAAAAACCCATCTGGTTCACCAATATCATTTAGGGAAGGAAATCTGCTGTCCTTACCTGGTCTGGCCTACATGTGACTCCAGAGTCACGGCAATGTGTGTATGTGGGAGGGAAGGGGGTCACTGCCAAATGAAGGTCATGTGGTGAAACCTCACATACTTCCGTCCATTGCTGATGGTCCTTGGAGTGAGCTGTGGGTAAGACAAGTGGTGATGGCGGAAACTGAACAATTTAAATCCACCACGGCAAGAGTGCCGGATATTGAGGAGAAACTGGGGGCAGAATAATGTTTATAACCGGACTGGCAAAGTTGGCCTTAACTGGGGGCATAGGCAGGATTGGTGACCCTAGTGTTGGGGAGTGGGTAGGGTAAATTGCCATGGCTTCTTGCTCCTGATCACCACGCGGTAAATCTGGTCAGAAAGTGAAAGGAGGGGGGGCAACAAGTGAGGACACAATTATGATGCCTCTCATGGTTACACTCAATGGGTGGAATTCTGTGGCCTTTCCCGCTGGTGGGATCTGCCAGTCCCGGAGAAGGAGACTCCCTGCGGAAGGTTTTCCAGTGGCAGGGAGGGCAAAGCATACAAAACGGCATAGACCTGACGGTAGAGGAAGATCCCACAGGCAGCCAATCGTGAGCCATCTCCATCACTGGCCAATATCTAACAAGACTGAAGTGCAGCTGTTATAGTGAGATATCGGATAATCAAAAATCAAACAAGATTGCATTTCGATAACACCTATCACCACCTCAGGATGTCACAAGTGTTTTGTAGTCAATCAAGTAATTCTTAAAGAGGTTTTAATTTCAGAAAGGTGCCAGCCAATTTATGCACAGCAAGCTCCCACAAGAATTGTATAGATGTGACTGTGTGTTCAGAGAATGACTTGCAACTCAGCACCGGCCATACGAGGTTAACTTTGCTAAATGCTTTCTGGTAGGAGGCCAAATGTACAAAGAATTCCCACCCACTACACCCTCATTTCACTCTTACTGGAATGATTGTGGGAGGCATTCCTAATTCATATTTTAAGCAAATTACCACAACCAGTATTGAAGGTGATTGGCAAGTCATGTTGCAGCATCCAGGAGGGCTTCTTGAAAAAGAACTAGGGAAGCGACCATACTGAGGAATGAGCCCAGCCAGGTGGGCGATGTTTCAGGAGGGGAGCAGTTCAGGAACAGTGACCACAATTCAGTGAGCTTTAAGGTACTGATGGATAAAGGTAAGTGCAGTCCTCAAGTTAAGATGCTAAATTGGGGGAAGGATAACTACAACAATATTAGGCAAGAACTGAAAAATGTAGATTGGGGAAAGATGTTTGAGGGCAAATCAACATCAGGCACGTGGGAGGTTTTCAAGTGTAAATTGATAGAGATTGAGGATCGGCACATTCCTGTAAGGATGAAGGTAAATATGGCAAGTTTTGGGAACCTTAGATAATGAGAGATATTGTGAGCCTAGCCAAAGAGAAAAGGGAAGCATTTATCAAAGTTAGGAGTCGGGGAACACACGAAGCAAGTGTGGAATATAAGGAAAGCAGAAAGAAACTTAAGCAAGGAATAAGGAGGGCTAAAAGGGGTCACAAAGAAACATTGGCCACAGGATTAAGGAAAATCCCAAGGCTTTTTATATATATGTAAAGAGCAAGATGGTAGCCAGGATGAGGGTTGGCCCACTCAAGGACAAGGGAGGAAATCTATGCATGGAGCCAAAGGAAATGGGCAAGGTATTAAATGAGTTCTTTGCATCAGTATTCACCAGAGAAGGACTTAATGGATGATGACTCTGGGAAAGGATGAGTAGATAGTTTGAACCATGTTGAGATTGAAAAAGAGGTGGTATTGGGGTTCTTGAGAAACATTAAGGTAGACAAGTCCCCAGGGCCCGATGGAATATACCCCAGAATACCAAGAGGGACAAGGGAGGAAATTCTAGGGCCTTGAGAGAAATCTTTGTATCCTCACTAGCTACAGGGGAGGTCCTAGAGGATTGGAGAATAGTCAGTGTTGTTCCTTTGTTTAAGGGTAGCAAGAATAATCCAGGTAATTACAGGCCAGCGAGCCTTACATCAGTGGTAGGGAGATTATTGGAAAGGATTCCTCGAGACAGGATTTATTCCTACTTGGAAATAAGTGGACATATTAGCGAGAGGCAACATGGTTTCATGAAAGGGAGGTTGTATTTCATGAACTTGATCAAGTTTCTCGAGGAAGTGAGGAAGATGATTGATGAGGGTAGGACAGTGGATGTTGTCTATATGGACTTCAGTAAGGCCTTTGACAAGGTCCCCCATGGCAGACTGATGCAAAAAGGTGAAGTCGCATGGGATCAGAGATGAGCTGGCAAGGTGGATACAAAACTGGCTCAGTTAAAGACAGAGTATAGAGGTGGAAGGGTGTGTTTCCGAATGGAGAGCTGTGACAGGTGGTGTTCCTCAGGTATCAGTGCTGGGACCTTTGCTGATTGTAATATATATAAATGATTTGGAGAAAATGTAACTGGTTTGATTAGTAAGTTTGCACTCCACACAACAGTTGGTGGATTTGTGGATAGCGATGAGGACCACCAGAAGATACAGATCAATTGGAAACTTGGGCAGAGAGATGGCAGATGGAGTTTAATCTGGACAAATGTGAGATAATGCATTTTGGAAGGTCTAATACAGATAGGAAATATACAGTAAATGGCAGAATCCTTAAGAGTATTGCTAGGCAGAGGGATCTGGGTGTACAGGTACACAGGTCACTGAAAGCGGCAATGCAAGTGGAAAAAGTAGTCAAGAAGGCATATGGCATGCTTACCTTCATTGGCCGGGGCGTTGAGTTTAAAAATTGGCAAGTCATGTTGTAGCTTTATAGAATCTTAGTTAGGCTGCACTTGGAATATAGTGTTCAATTCTGGTTGCCACATTACGAAAAGGATGTGTGGGCTTTGGAGGGGGTACAGAAAAGATTTACCAGGATGTTGCCTGGTATGGAGGGCATTAGCTATGAGGAGAGGTTGGAGAAACTTGGTTTGTTCTCACTAGAACGACAGAAGTTGAGGAGTGACCTGATAGAAGTCCACAAGATTATGAGGGGCATGGACAGAGTGGATAGTCAGAAGCTTTTTCCCAGGGTGGAAGAGTCAATTACTAGGGGGAAATAGGTTTAAGGTGCGAGGGGAAAGATTTAAAGGAGACGTACGAGGCAAGTTTTTTTTTATGCAGAGGGTAGTGGGTATCTGGGGATAGTAGTGGAAGCAGATACGATAGTGAGTTTTAAGAGGCATCCTTGACAAATACATGAATAGATTGGGAATAGAGGGATACGTTCCCCGGAAGGGTAGGGGGTTTTAGTTCAATCGGGCAGCATGTTTGAGAGGGGGAATTTCTGAGGTCAGGGCCTAGTGAGTTGAAACTACAGCACTCCAGCTGGAGCCTGACCAATGTGTGCATTCATAGTGTGTTCAGCATCAGGAGGTAGTGATGCTGTCACTGCAGGATCCTAAGAATTCTACTGTTACTCAGAGAAAGTCAGTTTGATTCCTAAGAAAATGAAAAAATGCTCTACTTGCTTGGGATTTCCCTCTCAAGGCAAGGGGAAGTCCGTCCCAATCGAGAACATACACTGCTCAAGTGTTTCTCTGCGAGGTCTCATCAAATAAAATTGTGGGAAATAGAATTGTCAATCCTCCTGGAATCTTCCATAAATAACTGTTAATCTCCAAGGTGGGTAAGGCCCAAGGGAAAGCCATTTGCACAATAATAGGTTCTGTTTACTTTAAACAGTTTTTAAATACACAGTTTTATTACTGATAACCAATCCAACATGCAGAAGATCCCAGAATCAACAGGGGAGAATTGAAGAGAGTGGGGGTCAATGGGTGCTATTCGGATTGGCGGTTGGTGACTAGTGGGGTGCCCCAGGGGTCGGTGCTGGGGCCTCAGCTATTTACCATTTATATAGATGATCTGGAGGAGGGAACCGAGTGTAGGGTGTCGAAATTTGCTGATGACACCAAGATTGGGGGAAAGGCAAATTGTGCGGAGGGTGTGGAGAGTCTGCAGAAGGATCTAGATAGGCTGGGCGAATGGGCCAGGAAATGGCAAATGGAATTTAATGTTGGCAAGTGTGAGGTGGTCCACTTTGGTAGGAAGAATGGTAGGAAGGACTATTACTTACGTGGCGAAAAACTGCAGCAGGCGACGGTGCAGAGGGACCTCGGGGTCCTTGTGCATGAGTCGCAAAAACCCAGCCTGCAAGTGCAGCAGGTGGTCAGGAAGGCGAATGGGATGCTGGCCTTCATAGCGAGGGGGATTGAATATAAAAGTAGGGAGGTCTTGCTGCAGCTGTATAGGGCATTGGTGAGGCCGCAGCTGGAGTACTGTGTGCAGTTTTGGGCGCCGCACCTGCGCAAGGATATTTTGGCCCTGGAGGGAGTGCAGAGGAGGTTTACTAGGCTGATACCGGAGTTGAGGGGGTTGAGCTATGAGGAGAGGCTGAATAAACTAGGCTTGTACTCGTTAGAGTTTAGAAGAATGAGGGGAGATCTCATTGAGACGTATAAGATGATGAATGGGATGGATAGGATAGAGGTGGAAAGACTCTTCCCGCTCAAAAAAGACAGTAGGACTAGGGGGCACAGCCTCAAGATAAAGGGGGGGCGGTTCAGAACGGAGTTGAGGAGGAACTTCTTCACTCAAAGGGTGGTGAATCTCTGGAATTCTCTGCCCGTTGAAGTGGTGGAGGCTGCCTCGCTAAATATTTTTAAGAAGCGGGTTGATGGGTTTTTGATAAGAGAGGGGATTAAGGGTTATGGGGAGAGGGCGGGAAAGTGGAACTGAGCCACGACAGATCAGCCATGATCTTATTGAATGGCGGGGCAGGCTCGAAGGGCCAGATGGCCTACTCCTGCTCCTATTTCTTATGTTCTTATGTTCTTATGTTCTTATGAATGTTTCTTATGTCCTCATGAATGCACAAACCTCGTCACTGTCATTCCTGGACTACACGCAAACAGGGAACTGACATCTGGCTGTAAGTACCAAAGTTACAACTGCAAAACAGAGGCTGTGCATTGTCTCCCCAAAGCCTATTCACTATCCAGTGGTTAGCACTGCTGCCTCATGGCGCCAGGAACCTGAATTCAATTCCCAGCCTCGGGTCACTGTCTGTATGGAGTCTGCACATTCTCCCCATGTCTGCGTGGGTTTCCTCCGGGCGCTCCGGTTTCCTCCCACAGTCCAGAAGAAGGGTGCACAGGCCGTGCTAAATTCTCCCTCAGTGTTCCCAGAGCAGGCACCGGATTGTGGCGACCAGGGGATTTTCACAGTAACTTCATTGCAGTGTTAAGGTAAGCCTACTTCTGACACTAATAACAGATAAATAATAAATTTTATAAACAAGTTACAAGTCAGGAGTATAATGGAATACTCTCCACTTGCCTGAATGGGTGCGGCTCCAACAACACAAGAAGCTTGACACCATCTGGCACAAAGCAGCCCCGCTTGATTGTTTGTGTACCCTGTGATGGGCAGTCATTCTGTCCTGTGTATACCCTGGCCCAGTGTCTGTCAGGGTAGAATCCAACTCCCCGTGACCCTGAATTGGAGGAAGCATTGAAGTGTTAATGGAATGAGTTTTAATGGTAAGACTGGAAGTGTAGCCTCCAATCCAGCTGGTGAAGGGATTCCAGAACACAAGTATTCCCCCTAAAAGGGAAGCAATTGGAATGGCTCAAAGAGGAAAGAGATCCCCACACTGAGGTTCTCCTGGATATTGAGGTAGGAATTCATTCAAATCAACTCCCCTCACATTTGAAGTGTTTGAATTTTTTTCCATTGGACAAAGACCATAAAAATGATTTATATTTATTTACCACCCTTAGACTGGTAAAGTCATAGAATTCCTACATTGCAGAAGGAGGCCATTCAGCCCATTGAGTCTGCACCAACAATACTCAAACCCAGTAATCCCATAAATTTACCTTGCTAGTACCCCTGACATTGACAGACAATTTAGCTTGGCCACCTAACCCACATATTTTTGGAGCGTGGGAGGAAACTGGAGCACCCGGAGGTAACCCACGCAGACATGGGGACAATGTGCAGGTTCCACACAGACAGTAATGAGAGGCCGGAATTGGGTCAGGTCCCTGGCACTATGAGCAGCGGTGCTAACCACTCTGCTGCCCCAGATATCCCCAGGTCCTTCACGGGTGTGTTATCAACCAATTTGACTCATCCATTTATGGAGATATTTGGACAGGTGAGCAAAAGATAAAGGTTTTAAGGAGATTGTCAAAGGAGGGGAGAGGATTGAAAGGCTCAGGGAGATAATTCAGCTGTTTAGGGCCTTGATACCTACAGGCAGGGCCAAAAATGGTGGAGTAATTAAAGACAGGGATGTATCAGAATTGGAGGAGCGCAGAGATAATGGAGAGTTGTCGGGCTGGCGACGGTGACAGAGATAGAGGAGCGAGGAGAGGCCAGGGAGGAATTTGAAAACAGGAATGAGAACTTTAAAATGAAGGAGTTGCTGGACCGGGTGTAAATGTGGGTCAGCGAGCACAGAGCTGGTAGGGGAATGAGACTATCTGCAAGTTAATATAGGAGCAGCAGGGTTCTGGATGAGTTTGAGTTTACACAGGGTAGGAGTCTGGGCAGGACAGTGTTGGAACAAGAGGTCAGTCCATCGGGGAGCCGTTTTGGGGAGAGGAGGGTGTCAGGCCACTCACAGTCCCGGTCATGTTGATATGTTTCTTCAGCCAGCTCTGTGCGGGTTAGAAAGCTTTGTCTCCAGGGCAACAATGAATTCAAACAACATTTGCTGACACTTCTCAATCCAGCTGTGGGTAATTTTAGTTGCCATGTGACCATGTCTGATAGCGGGCTTCGAATTCTGGGCTGGGTTTAAGTTGGACACCTGCTGCTTACTGTAACTTTAGAGCACACACATTTAAAAAGATTTCTGTTGCTCCTTACCTCCCGATTGCATTCCCTCTGCATCACCCGTTCGAAATAACTGTTACTCTGATTGTGCGCAAAACCAAAAAAAAACCCTGCATTTTTCACCACATTAATACAATGTCTACAAGGGCAGGTCAGAGGCTAGGAATACTGCAGAATAACTCACCTCCTGATGCCCCAGAGCCTGTCCACCATCTACAAAGCACAAGTCAGGAGTGTGATGGAATAATCCCCCCTTGGCTGGTTGGGTGCAGCTCCAACTAACACAAGCAGCTCAACACCATCCAGAACAAAGCAGCCAGCTTGATTGGCACCATATCTACAAACATTCAATCCCTCCACCACCGGCGCTCAGTAGCAGCAGTGTGTACGATCTACAAGATGCACTACAGCAATTCAAAGAGCCTTAGACCTTCCAAACCCACGACCACTTCCGTCTAAATGGACATTGGCAGCAGATACATGGGAACACCTCCGGCAACTTCCCCTCCAAACCACCCACCATCCTGACTTGGAAATATATCGGCCATTCCTTCGCAGTCGCTGGGTCAAAATTCTGGAATTCCCTCCCTAAAGGCTTCTGGGTCAACCCGCAGCACGTGGACTGCAGAGGTTTAAGGCGGCAGCTTCTCAAGGGCAATTAGGGATGGGCAATAAATGCTGGCCAGCCAGCGACACCCACGTCCCATGAATGAATAAAAAATCATCCATGACTACTGAGCATCTTAAAGCAGCTTTCTACAAATAAAATACTTTAGAAATGTGATTGCTGTTGTATTGTAGAAAATTCTCCAATTTGCAAGATTCCATGAACAGGAAGAAGATAATGACCAGATAATTTGTTTATTAGTGGTGTTAGTTGAGGGAATAATATTTCCAGACACCGGGATGAGCAATGTTGCTCTTCTTTAAGATGTGGTGTAGTGGTTAATGTTCACCTGCGATGTGGAAACTCACTTCACTTTTAATAGTTTGCTAGAAAGTCAGCACTTCTGACATGGCAGCATTGTGGAGTCAGTCTGGATGATGTGCTTATGTCCACGAAATGACTCCAAGGCAAGAGTCTTATCAACTGAGTCATGCCTGATACAAAACCATTTATGCACAGGTAGCAAAGTTAACATTGCCTGCTTTACAAAAGTCCCTTACCTCTGTCATATCTATAGAGGTTCTGTAATATGTAAGGCTTGAGGGCAAGAGTAGACCATTCAACCCAACAAGCCTGTTTCACCCATCACTTAGAACATGACTAATCCGTATCACAAACCCTCGAGACTGATTTGTGCCGACTCTCAATTTTGTTTCGTTGAACGGAGTGAAAAATCAGGCGAGTCCAACAAAAGGCATCCCCCATCCACTGCGTCACCATCCATCGAGTAGAATATTCTCCTGCGCCTACGAACGGGTTAACGCTGCGGCTGATTTTTGACTTCAAGGTCGGGTTAGGTAGGTAAGGGAGGGAGGCAGGAAAGTGGAGTTCAAACCACATTCAGATCAGTATGATTTGATTGATTGGCAAAGCAAGCTTAGTGGACCAAATGGCCTACTCCTGCTTCCATTTCTTATGAATGTCAGAACACCACTCCCTAATCCTCATATCCCTTGTTGGGGACAAGTTTTCATCTTGATTGGGGTTAAAATATCTGAGCAAAATCAAACCCCTCCAAATTCCTGAGCCACCCTGCACTGCATCCTTTGATAATCAGTTAAATATTTAAAGAAAAAGAATGCCTCAGTTACTGGGATTAACAACCTGACAAATTCAGCCACTGAGCTGTCCGGATCTCTTCCACTTTTGCTGATTTTCAATTCATTCCTGGGACGCATCAATGAAAGGTCAACGTTTATTGCCCAACATAATGGTTACACAGGAGGTAGAGAAAGTTCACCTTCTTCATAAACACCACAATCCACGTGTTATTCCTCTTGGTGGCTTCAGAAAACTGAGTGCCTTGCTAGGCCAGAGAAGGGAGTTAAGAGTCACATTGGCAAGGGGAACATAGAACACTACAGCACAAACAGGCCCTTCGGCCCACAAGTTGCACTGATCATATCCATACCTACCAGGCCATAGAACTATCTATAACTCCCAATCCCATTAAATCCCATGTACTCATCTAGACGTCTTTTAAAGGACCCCAGCGAGTTCGCCTCTACCACCGACGGCAGCCGATTCCACTCACTCACCACCCTCAGTGAACAACTTACCCCTCACATATGTCAATCCATCAGCAATTGCATCCTTTGCCAATTACATTGTTAAGACAATTACATGATAACTTCAATCAGACCATTGAGGTTGGCCTATTCATAGAATCATAGACTCCCTACAGTGTAGGAAGTGGCCATTTGGCCCATCGAGCCTGAACCAACAACAATCCACCTAGGCCCCCACATATTTACCCCACTAATCCCTCTAAGACTACACATCCCGGGACACTAAGGGGCAATTTGACATGGCCAATGCACCTAACCTGCACATCTTTGGACTGTAGAGCGCCCGAAGGAAACTCAGGCAGACGCAGGGAGAGCGTGCAAACTCCACACAGACAGTGAACCAAGCCAGGAATTGAACACAGGTCCCTGGAGCTGTGAGGCTGAGGTGCTAACCACTGTACCACCATGCTGTCCCATGGAGTATAAACTCCCTGATTAAGGATCTACAGTTAGTTTGCTGTGTTGTACTAATGTTTGTAGATTGTGTATTTAGAGGGCAATGCTCTGGAAAGCTATAACTGACAATGAACTCTTCCTAAATAGAAGTAATTATAGGTTATTGATAAATGGATGGCATTAGCCATTGGTAATGTATCTTGCATATTCGTATTTTAAATATTTATAACTGTTTTTATAATAATGTATTTGTAATAAACAAAAGAAATCCCTGACTAAGGATCCAATTAATGGGCCAATCAGAAAGTCTTAGCCTTGTACTTAACAGAGTGCTGACTGCTGGAACTCTGTGTACTGCTGTTAGAATTTGTAAAGAAAGGGATTTTGGTGAAGGGTCTTCAGTCTTCGAGGACATATTACAATTATTAAAGTAGGTGATGATCATTGTAAATGAATGCAGCTGGAACAGTTGGGTGTGGGAAAGTGATAAGTTGTTACTATGGCTGAATAAACTTGCTGAAGGTAAAAGACAAGTATACACTAATTTTGGAATTTTATTCCCCATCCCTAAATTGCTCTTGAATTTAATGCCCTGATAGGCCATTTCTGGGGCATTTAAGAGTCAACCGCATTGCTGTGGATCTGAAGTCACCTGTAGACCAGACCAGTTAAGGATGGCAGATCTCCTTCCCTATTTATTTATTCATTCATCACAGGTAGGCTAATATTAACACCGCGATGAAGTTACTGTGAAAATCCCCTGGTCACCACACTCTCGGGTACACTGAGGGAGAATTTAGCATGAACAATTCACCTAACCAGCACGTCTTTGGACTGCGGGAGGAAACCAGACCACCCAGAGGATTCCCACGCAGACACAGGGACCCTTTTATTCCAATGACTGGGAAAGTGGGTGTCTTTCGGATCAAACCAAATAAACAAACTTACATTACATTCGGACAAAGAAAAAGGGGGCGGCTCCCCAAAAGGAGGGGGGAACGGCCCAAACAGAAACAAAAGGTACAAAGGAAACTTAAGACACGTCAAATCAAAATGTGATTATTGGGGTCTATAAGGCACCTCAGCCCCTGCGGTGCTCAATGGGCACAGACTTTTTTTTTGATTTTGAATATGCAAACTTCACAGTGACCCAAGCCAGGAATTGAACCCAGGTCCCTGGCGGGGGTGAGGTAGCAGCACTAACCACTGTGCCACCATGCCACCCCAAAAGACATTAATGAACCAAAGGAAGTTTTATGACAATTGACAGTAGCCTCATGGTCATTTTAATTCCACAATTTTTTATTGAATTAAAATTTTACCACCTGCCCTAGATCCCCAGAGCATTACCCTAGGTCTTTGATACAGTGACAATATCACAACGCTAGCACTTCCCCTTAAGTTAATGACATCTAGGCCAAGACTGGTCTAGGACAACAGGATTCCTTCCCCTAGGGGACATTCATGAAGCAGTTGGAACTTTATTACCAACAGCTTCATGGTCACTTAGTGAGGCGGACTTTTTACATTCAGGTTTTATTAAAACTGGATTCAAATCCTTCAATTATCACAATGGGTATTTAAACCCATGTCCTCTGGACTAACTGTTCAGATCCTTTGATTATTAATACAGTAAATAGCCACTACACCATCAAACCAGATATGTGCAGCATCTTAATGACCCAACACGGTGGCACAGTGGTTAGCAGTGCTGCCTCACCACGCCATGGATCTGGGTTTGATTCCCAGCTTGGGTTACTCTCTGTGCAGAGTCTGCACACTCTCCCCGTGTCTGCGTGGGTTTCCTCTGGGGGCTCTGGTTTCCTCCCACAGTCTGAAAGACGTGCTGGTTAGGTGCATTGGCCATGCTAAATTCTCCCTCAGTGTACCCAAACAGGTGCCAGAGTGTGGCGTCTAGGAGATTTTTTTTTACAGTAACTTCATTGCAGTGTTAATGTAAACGACTAATAAATTCTGACTAAAAGCAACTAATAACTTCTGACACTAATAAATAAACTTCATATAACTCCACTGGCAGTGTTCTGATTCTGTTGGTGTTGAGATTAGTAATTCCTCCTATAAAAGTGGGACCTTGCCTCAACTGTTGCACTTTGAGATTTTGGAACTTTCAGATCAAAGTGAAAGATTACGTGGAACTCAGTGCCTGGCCTGCTCGGGTAAGTTCCTCTTAACAAAATAAAAGGAAATTTCTGGTTCTCTCTCTCGGTAATAAGGTAACAGAATTACAGAAACGTCTAGATATGAAATTTGATCTTGGAGAATGCAATTTAGCAGCAGGCAATTAACTGGGGGGGAGCAGGGAAGATGGGTGGTTGGCAGGGGGAATGAGCATCCCCCTGCTTTGTTTCATTACCAAATGGAAAGTAACCTCTGAAAAAACCCCAGAGATTTTGAATCATCTCCTACATTCTTGTAAAAAGCCTGCTTTCCAGAAGCAAAGTGAACTTGCTTCTTGAGTGGGTATAGATTTTCAAAGCCCTTCACAACCGTGTAGGTGAAGATCGCAGACCAGCTGGTCACAGAGGGGTTAGATCAATGTGTGGGGACCAGGAAATGGAGAAAAGAGCAACAGAAACACTTTTTTTTTGAAAACCAACTGTTTAATTTCACATTTATTGAAAAAGGATAAAACAAAATACTGCAGATACTGGAATCTGACAACAAAACCAAAAAAAAATCGCTGGAAAATCTCAGCAGGTCTGACAGCATCTGGGGTGAGATAGAGCCAACGTTGCGAGCCTGGATGATCCTTCGTCAGAGCTGACAGAGCTCTGGGCTGCGACGAAGGGTCATCCAGACTCGAAACGTTGGCTCCGTTCTCTCTCCACGGAATTCTCAGCGTTTTCTGGTTTTGTAACAGAGGGGACAATTTTTTCCTCCTGTAACATCCAACACTTTTCACCAAAAGAGAAAATGCTGGAAAATCTCAGCAGGTCTGGCAGCATCTGTAGAGAGAAAAGAGAACACGTTTCGAGTCCAGACAACCCTTTGTCACAGATGCTGCCAGACCTGGTGAGATTTTCCAGCGTTTTCTCTTTTGGTTTCAGATTCCAGTGTCCGCAGTAATTTGCTTTTATCCTCTCTTCAGAGAGGACGAACCCCTCTGGGATACAGGTCACTGCATACCTTCCACTATCATTTCCAATGAGGCCGGTCTCCATAGATAGTGAGCAAGAGAACGCTGCTGGACTATGGGGTTAATGAATGAATATTTGTGGATCTTGCTTGTGCCCTGTGGTGACATGCATGCACCACACGCTAGAGAGACAATGCTTGATTCACACAGCTCAACGCTGACACACCTCTAAAACACCTGAAGCAGTTTTAGCTTTTAATTTGCAAAGTATTCTTGTCAAGAAACAGGAACGATTTGAAAAATTTTATTCCCTTGGTGTGATGAAAGCCTCAGGAACAAGGTCACAAAAATGACAAATTGTTAATGATACGTACTGTAGCTGTCAGGCTGAGCCAAGCCTTGCGCAATTTCTACCTGAGCTTCTTCCAAACTTACTGGCACGAAACAGGATAGGTTTGCAAGTGGCACAATCTGAATTCTGTTATTTGGCAATGCCCGCACTCGGAGACAGGATTAGAGAGCGTCACCCTGGGCTTGAAGTGAAAGAGTTTCAGTTTGCGATGAGCGTGTTTTGAGGGGGATCCCCGAGATCACGGGTAGTTGTGTTTTATACATGGGGTGGTACAGCAACAGTGATTAGCACTGCTGCCCATAGCACCAGGGACCGGGATTCGATTCCCAGCTTGGGTTACTGTCTGTGTGGAGTTTGTACGTTCTCCCTGTGTCTGCGTGGGCTTCCTCTGGGTGCTCCGGTTTCCTCCCACAGTTGAAAGATGTGCAAGTTAAGTGGATTGGCTATGCTAAATTGCCCTTTGTGTCCAAAGGTGTGGGTTAGGTGGATTAGACATGTGAAATTCCCAGGGTTACAGAGATGGGGTGGGGGGGATGGAGTAAGATGCTGTTTTGGAGAGTTAGTGCAGACTCTTAAAGAAAACTTTTTAAAAAATCACATTTTTTTTTACATCTTCTAGGGCTTGACCCCCAGTGTTTGGAGGTTGATCCAGAATTCCTGGAGATTCTTGGATAATCCTGGAGGGTTGGCAACCCAACTGAGAAGGTGTTAGTAAGTGTCCTATTGAAACCAATAGACTTTGTGTTGACAGTTTTCCTGTGATGGTGCTCATTGTCTCTGATAAAAAACACCAGCTTGCATTTATATAGCACCTTTAACATAGCAAAATGTTCCAAGGTGCTTGGCAGGAGTGTTCGCAAACAGCAGTGATCATGGAGCCACAAGAGGAGATGCATGTACAGACAACAAAATCAGAGCCTAGAAGGAGGGAAGAAAGATCGAGACGGCAGTTCAAGGCTGGCATCCTCCAGTCCCATCTCAACTCAACAGACCTTTGGCTGGTCCATCAAATTTTCTGTCACAGTCCTGACAATTCCAGCTGTGAGAAGGACTGGAACCTCTCAGCCCAGTCCTTAGGGGTTGATGCAGCTGAAGACATGGCTACCAATAGTGTAGTAAAGGAAATGGGGGATGCACAAGAGGCCAGAATTGGAGGAGTGGTGAGATCTTGGAGGGTTGTATGGCTGATTTGATTTGATTTATTATTGTCACATGTATTAGATACAGTGAAAAATATCATTTCTTGAGTGCTAAACAGACAAAGCATACCATTCATAGAGAACACAGGAGAGGGGAAAAAAGAGGATGCAGGATATAGTGTTACAGTTAGAGAATGAAGAGAAAGATCAGCTTCATACATGATAGGAGCATTCAAAAATCTGATGGCAGCAGGAAAGAAGCTGTTTTTGAGTTGGTTGGTATGTGACCTCAGACTTTAGTATCTATTTCCCTGTGGAAGGAGTTGGAAGACAGTATGCCCAGGGTGCGTGGGGTCCTTGAATATACTGGCTGCTTTTCCAAGGCAGCAGGAAGACAGAATCAATGGATGGGAGGCTAGTTTGCGTGGTGGACTGGGCTACGTTCAGAACCCTTCGTAGTTTTTGGAGCCATATCAAGCTGTGACACATCCATAAATGATGGATTACAAAATGGGTAAGAATCATAGTGGACATGCCAAATTTCCTTAGCCTCCTGAGAAAATAGAAGCGCTGGTGGGTTTTCTTAACTATAGCATCAGCGTAGAGGGACCAGGACAGATTGTTGGTGATCTGAGCATCTAGAAACTGGAAGCTCTGGACCATTTCCACTTCACCACCTTTGATGTAGGCAGGGGAATGTACACCACTTCATTTCCTGAAGTGGATGACTAACTCCTTTGTTGTACTGACATTAAGGGAAAGATAATTTTTAATCAGCCATTTCACCAGGTTCTCTAATCTCTTTCCTGTACTCCATGTCATCATCATTTGCGATCAGACCAACTAAAGGTGATGTCATCAGCAAACCTGAAAATGGAGTTAGAGTGGAATTTGGCCACACAGTCATAGATATCTAAGGAGTATAATAAAGGGCTGAGGACACAGTCTTGTAGGGCACTGATGTTGAGGATAATCATGGGGAAGGTGTCATTGTCTATCCTGATTGTGGTATGTGGGTTAGGAAGTCTAGGATCTACTCACAAAGGGAGGAGTCAAGCCCTCAACCAAAACAGAAAATGTTGGAAAACCTCAGCAGGTCTGTAAGGAAAGAGCTGATGTTTCAAGTCCACTCAACCTTTTATCAAAGCTTTTATCCAGAGTTTGGATATGAGTTTAGTTGGGATACTGGTGTTGAAGGTTGAACTGTAGTCAGTAAGTAGGAGTCTGACGTAAGTGTGAGGGAGAGGGTTACATAGATAGGGAGAGAAAGGGCCACAAAGTAGTTTCAAAACAAGGATGAAAATTTTAAAACAGAGGTTTTGCTGGTGGAGATGCCAGTGTCAATCAGCACATACAGGGCTACTAGGTGAGTATGACATGGGGTGAGTTAGAATGGTAGAAATTGGGATGCACTCACATTTACAGAGGGTGCAGGGTGATTGTTGATCCATCAGAAGGTGCTCTTCAGTTGTAGGCAATAAAACAAAACAAAACTTACTCCAACTACTAAAGCAAAGAAAGATGTTTACTAATGCAACATCATCACTCCAATACCGAAAACCTCACCCTGAACCATTCCAAGCTCCCATAGGCCCCAGCAGCTTCTTATCTATACTGAGTCAGCTGGTCAGCTGACCACCACATCACTTCCTCATTGGTTGCATAGTTTACTGGGTCAGCTGACACAGCATGTTACCATTGGTCACACTACAACAGATCCAATGTTATCATTGGTTACATCCTAACATGGGTGATCAGCCAAAAGCCATAAGAAAAATCGGGTCTAAAGATAATTGGGTTTCAGCAACAGATGGAATGGATTTTAGAATCCCTCTTTTAATTTTTAGTCTGCATTTTTTGAGTGGCATTATCTTAATTCCATCTAACTGAAAATCTTGTCCTTGTGATCAATTGCTTTCTGGTCCAAAAACCGTTGAGCATCTGTCATTGAAATCTGAGGCGACTCTGTTTGCGTTCACCCTGAGTTTGAGGTGCAGGGTCACAGCAGGTCACAACCGTATTAAAGGAGTAGAAATAAGATCCAGCAGAGGAACAGGAAGAGGAAGAGGAATTGGAGCTTTGTGGAGGTGGAATTAATCTAGTACAGTACACAGCAAGCTTGATTCCTTATTAGGGCCTGACTTAAATGGGACTGCCTGGGAGAAGGGACTGATACCTGGAGACTTCTTAACTACACAGTTCAAAGAGGCAGCTTTTGAAACTGGGAAAATAATATTTTTAATAATAATCCTTGATTAAAATTGAGTTAGATCGGCAACTCCTTCAACACTAAGCTGCAAAGTAAATGTTTGAGGAACTATTCCCTTCTTAAAACTCCCTTGGGGAATTCAGGCTCAATGTTGCCAGAGGGAGTGGGAAGGTGTGTGGGTGAATTTGGAAATTGCGTTCCCAAAGAGCGGCATCCGATCCCACTGCTTCCGAGACAGTTTTAAATTTTCATAGGGCCAACATGGGGGAAGGGAACGGCAAACCTACTCATCGTCAATTAACCCTTTAAGCTTCTTAAGGGGCCTACCTGGAACAATCTTCTCTGGATTAACACAAACAGTTTGGCACACAATATTGCACAGCTGTTGGGATCACCATGGGACACAAGATGTTTGGTTTCCATCTTTGTTTATTTGTAAAATTTGACAGGGCAATTAGTGCTGGAATGCGTTTGGTACCTCGAGTTGACATCCTTAGCTACTTTGCATCATCTTTATTCTCCAGGTCCTTTCACAAGCTGCCTTCTTGCCTCAACAAGGCAGTGGTAATCTCCAACGTGGTCACCACCTGCCTTTGCTGTTGGTCGCAGGCCGTTCGTACTTCCTGCTGGCGTGAGGCACTTCCAATTGGGTATTTACATTTCAAACCAAAACTGTGGGAGCAATACAGTCTGGACACAGGCTCAGGACTTGAAATTCACCTGGGTGTCAGGTTCCTGACCCTATCTTGAAAATCCGAGCCCTCATATCTCAGAAAAAAAACCAAACAGAACCTGCCTTGGATCCGTGACTCCGTCAACCGCTCCTCCATACTGAAAAACAGAAGAATGAATAAAGTTTCTCAGAAAAATAAAAGGAAGGAAATGATTAAGGAGCACAGTGGTTAGCGCTGCTACCTCACAGCGCCAGGGGCCTGGGTTTGATTCCTGACTTGGGTCACTGTCTGTGTGGAGTTTGCATGTTCTCCCTGTGTCTGCATGGGTTTCCTCCGGATGCTCCAGTTTCCTTCCACATTCTGAAAGATGTGTTGGTTAGTTGCATTAACCCGGAGTGTGGCATCTAGGGGAATTTCACAGTAACTTCATTGCAGTGTTAATGTAAGCCTTACTATTAAATAAACTTTAGCACTGTGGTGAAACCTTAACTTTGAGCAAATGGTGAAATATGAACATGACAGGCTGAGGCAGAAAGAAGTAAATCTGAATCCTGACAATTCAACAGCCAGCTCCAGGTTTGCTCATTTTCCGCAGGTTCCTCTAAATCGGAGATAGAACCTTTCATCAAACTTTCCCCTTTCACTTGGTTAGAGATGTTGAGGTTACCCCTTATCCTTATATGGAAACGTTGGCCAACAGTAACTGCTGACTGACCACTTATGCTGCCAAAGTGGCCCCACTTCCGCCACGTGCACTAATTTCAGTGGAACGTGACTTGCACGCAATCCAGGTAAATGTCAGCACAATTACTGAAAAAACATTTATCATCATTCAGTAACTGAGGAAGTAAAACACTCAAAAAATCCCAAATACTTGGCTTCTCATCAGACCATTTTACCAGCAAATCCACTGTGCAGCTCAGAGTATTGAGATCACTGGAGATGTAATCACTGTGTCTGTTATTCATTTGTAATTTACTAACTATGATTAGTAATAACAAGAATCCTATTAGCCCAATCCATCAGACAGATCAGCCTCCCATCCATTGACTCTGTCTACACTTCCTGCTGCATTGGCAAAGCAGCCAGCATCATTAAGGACCCCACACACCCCAGACATTCTCTCTTCCATCTTCTTCCATCGGGAAAAAGATTCAAAAGTCTGAGGTCACATACCAACCGACACAAGAACAGTTTCTTCCCTGCTGCCATCAGATTTTTGAATGGACCTACCTTGCATTAAGCAGATCTTTCTCTACACCCTAGTTATGACTGTAACACTACATTCTGCACTCTCTCCTTCCCTTCTCTATGAATGGTATGCTTTGTTTGTACAGCGCACAAGAAACAATACTTTTCACTGTATACTAATGCATGTAATGATCATAAATCAAATCAAATCAAATCAAACATGGATTATTAGGCTTGCTTCCTTCAATATCTCCAATTTTCTCCTCTCCTCTCCTGAAAGGATTCACTTGTCCTGGGGCTGCTACACCCTCCCGTCTCTTGGCTCCAAAAGCCAGTCTTCCAGAATGGAAATTCTGGCTGGCTATTTGGCCATAGAGAGCATCACAATCCACCCTGATCCTGGAGTCTGTGTGTATGGTCTTTCCGGGAGGATTCTCTGGACAGGGATCAGCACTGGGAATTCGGGAAATGTCCCAAGGAAGAATTTTCCCTCCCTAGTCCCGTGTCAGGAAGCCAGTTTTAGAATCCTGCTCAACACATGCCAGGGATTAAGCCTCGGATTACCCTGCTTTGCGTGACTCAGTATCACAATGAGAGATGGTATCAGTTGAGGCTTAACATCAATTTAAATTTAAATAGCTCCCTTTAATGCAATAAACAAAAGCAAGGCTTTCTAAAACAGATATATGATATTGAACTGTATAAGAACTGCTAAAAGCTTGATCATATGCTTTAAGGAGTGTCAGTAGGCAAAATGCTTATCTCTGGTTCACACGATTGTGGGTTTGACCTCCACTTGAGAGAATTGAGCCCATAATTCAGCCTGCAATACTGAGAGAGAGCTGCTCTGTCTTGGGTGCCATCTTGCATTGGGTGGCACGTTGGCTCAGTGGTTAGCACTGCTGCCTCACAACGCCAGCAACCCAGGTTCAATACCGGCCTTGGGTGACTGTCTGTATGGAGTTTGCATGTTCTCCCCATGTCTACGTGGGTTTCTTCCAGCTGCTCCAGTTTACTCCCACAGTGCAAAAATGTGCGGGTTAGGTTGATTGGCTATGCTAAATTGCCACCTAGTGTCTGGGAGATTAGGAGGGTAAATATGTGGGGTTATGGGGATAGGACCTGGATGGGATTATTGTTGTTGCAGACTCGACGGGCTGAATGGCCTCCTTCTGCACTGTAGATTCTATGAAATGAGGCATTACATCAAGGAGGGCTTATGTGCCCTGTTAGATGGATGCAAAGGATTCCACGAATATTTCAGAGCGGAATTGCCTGAAAGGCTGATGAAAGCAGGTTCAGCAACAACTCGCAAAGAGATTTGGAAAAATACTTGACACGGAAACCCTTCCAGAATATCACAATTGCCCTTTCAAAGAATCAGAACAGGCATGAAGTGCTAATGGCCTTTTTCTGTGTTATCTGATCTGTAAGAGTAGATGAGTTCTCTTCAGTGTCATATCATAGAACCCCTAAACTGCAGAAGGAGACCATTCAGCCCATTGAATCCACACCAACCCTCTGACAGAGTATCTTGCCCCCAGGCCCAGCACCCTGCCCTAGCCCCTATAACCCCACATATTTACCACGGCTAATTCCATAACCTACATATTTTTAAGACACCAAGGGACAATTTAGCCTGGCCAATCCACTTAACCTGCACATTTTGGGAGTGTGGGAGGAAACTGGAGCACCCGAAGGAAACCCACGCAGACACAGGGAGAATGTGCAAACTCCACACAGACAGTGACCCAAGCTGGGAATCAAACCCGGGTCTCTGGCTCAGTGAGGCAGCAGTAACCACCATACCACCGTGCCTTGGGTGACAGTTATCCCTGAGTCTGAATCACCAAGAACAGATTATCTAGCTATTTTCATATTGCAGTCTGTGGGAGCTTGCTGTGCATAAATTGCATTTTCTCCACTCAAATTGTGACTACACTTCAAAGGTACCTGACTGTCTGTAAAGCTCTTTGTGAAGTTGTGAGGGCCTGAAAGGCGCTATGCAAATGCAATTTCTTTATTAACCATGGAGCCGCAGTACAAGGTGGGAACTGATGGCATTTCTGAAAGGGACTGATTGAAAAAAATACAAGGCTTTCATCGTTCAGACAACCTGCTCTGACACTGCAGCTCAGAGATTTCACTGACAGCCTCAGTTATAAAGGAGCCGGATTAAGCTTCACAAGAGTAGCTTTGTGCTTTTGTTGGTGGGATGGTGACTGATATCTAACCCTGAATACTTTCTGTTAAGATCCAACCTCCCATCCATGGACTCTGTCTACACTTCCTCCTGCCTCAGGAAAGCAGTTAACAAAATCAAGGACCCAATGCACTCCGGACATTCTCTCTTCCACCTTCTTCCCGACAAAAAGTCTGAGGTCACAGACCAACCAACTCAAGAACAACTTCTTCTCTGCTGCCATCAGACTTTTGAATGGATCTACCTTGCATTAAGTTAATCCATCTCTACACCCTAGCTATGACTGGAACATAATATTCTGCACACTTTTCTTCTGTATGAACCGTATGCTTTGCCTGTTTAGCGCATAAGAAACAATACTTTTCACTGTATGCTGATACATGTGACAATAATAAATCAAATCAAAAGCATAGGATCAGGTAGAATGCCTGTTCTTGTCAGCTTGGAGCTAGTATGTCTCTCTCGGAGGACCGTGAATGGAATTCCATTTGAAATTGAGTTTGGAACAAGCAAATGTTATAGAATCATCATAGAATCCTTACAGTGCAGAAAGAGGCCATTCGGCCCATTAAGTCTACACAGACAACAATCCCACCCAGGCCCTAATCCTGTAACCCCATGTATTCACCCTGCTAATCCTCCTGACACTCAAGAGGGGAATTTTTCCATCCTGCCCACCATGGGAACAGTATCGGATGGGAGGAGGGGGGACCATGCAAAGGTCTGTTGATCTCAGGTGGGATTTTCCTGTTTTGGGGCGAGTGTGGCCGGAAAAGGGGCAATTTAGCGCAGCCAATCCATCCAACCCGTCTATCTTTGGAGTGCGGGAGGAAACCAGAGCACCCAGAGGAAACCTACGCAAAGACACAGGGAGAACGTGCAAACTCCACACACAGACATTGGCCCCAGCCGGGAATCGAACCCCGGTCCCTGGCGCCGGGAGGCAGCAGTGCTGTGCCACCGTGCTGCCCAGGGAAATGGATTAGGGGCTGAGATTGGCAGGGAAATCCTCCAGTGACACTCTGCCCGCTCTGAGAAAGGAATAACTTTTAAAAATATATAAACAAGTTGCAAGAGAGCCGGATAAATAAGAAAGGCATTTGCTGATTACGATTGGACAAGTGCAAAGGCTAACTCTGAGAATGGAGGGGTAGTCAGCAAATGCATTGAATCTGATCCACCAGTGAAAGGGGTAGTGGGGGGAGGAGGAGGGTAGGTTGTTGGAGACACAGACACAGCAACAACTGCAAAGGGATGCTGACAGGTTCAGCTGTCAGTCAGTGCCCAGAATAGTGCAGGAGCTCTGGGCAGGGTGGTGGTGGGTGGGGGTGGGAAGGACCAGGAGAGTCGTGCAGTCTCTGTGCCTCTCTCACAGTAAAGGGGTGACCCAAGCAACCCCCAGCAGGAAAGCTCCGGGTTGGAGGAGGCAGGTGTGGGGGGGGGGGGGCGGGAAAGATGTTCCAGATTGAGAAGAAGGAATTTGGGGAGCATTTCGCCGGGGGCCCGCGGGTCTCCGTGGCCAACACTTGCGCCGACTACATGAGCGAGACCTCCAGCCTGGTGAGCGACTTGGACGAGACGGATTACGAGGTTGGCAGGCTGACCGCCTTAGCTTTCCGCAGCCTGGCCTGTCCACACAGCAGCTACATGGAGGTGCTGGAGGAGCCCAGGGCATCCACCGAGCTCTCCCTGTCCCTGTCCGAGGACAGCACCAACCGGTGGTCCACCTATGTGGAGTTGAGTGAAGCCAGTGGCAATGTGCAGGGGCTCCAGGCTGCCAGCCGGGAGGGGGTGCCCGGGCAGGCTCTGGGGCAAAGCCAGCTTGAGGACTGGGTGGACGTGGTGGTGGTGGAGAGCTTGAAGGAGGAGAAAGGGGAGAAGCGGACGGTGCCCAAGAGGGAGATCCAGTTCAAGAAGAGGGAGAGGAGTGAGCTGACCGTGTTCAGGGGCACAGATTGCCCGGAGGTGGGAGACCAGCAGCCCCAGGAGAGGGAGGAGGTCTCCCTCTGCAAGGAGGACACAGCTGGAGCCAGAGGCAGGCAGCTGCAGAGGACAGAGTCAGCGGAGGAATGCTCCAAGAAAGCCAAGTTCGCGTCCTGCCACATCTCCAATGTGATCTCCAAGAAGATGCAGTTCGAGCAGGAGCTGAAGATGGAGAGAGGGGCCATCCAGGACCCCCACTCCTCAGTCCCGTCCACCCCATCCTCAGCCCAGCTCCGCGAGTTCGAGTTCCCCTCGCTGGGAGCCCCCCAGGGCTCCGGGACCAGGTCAGAGAGCGAGGTGTCCCTGGAGGATTTCCCTGCCAACCTCAGCCGGAGAAGCTGCGAACTCAGCGCGGAGCTGGCGGATGGGAAGAGGGTCCTTCCTCGGCAGGACAGCGGCGGGTCGCTGAAGGGTGAGGCTCCCCTGTCCCTGGACAGTCGCTGTGAGAACAGCGGGTTCAGGAGCTGGAAGGATAGTAACCCAGAGAAGGGAGGAAAGCCCGCCAGAGCCCTGGCTCTAAGTGCAGAGAAAACCCACCCTTTAGCCAGTGACTCCAGCAACCCCCCAACTGACCCTCCACAACACACCCCTGAGGACAGATATCTAGAAAGTTTCCCACAGCTTCCTAAAGAGTTAACGCAGACTGGCTACCCAGGGGGAAGCAAGCAAACTCCTTACGAAGACAAAGGGACTTACAAGCAGTTGGGTAACACTTTAGACTCAAGAAATGCAGCAAGGAACACCCTAATGCCACAACTGGCCAAGCTGACAGCTGCTTGTCGAACCAGCCAGGAGAAGCAGGTGGACCCTTATGGAACTGTTGAACAACTGGCTCCAAACATTGGCTCCCGCAGTAAGATCATTACTCTTGACCCCAAGTACCAGACCCTACCCGCTTCCTTCAAGTTTGAGACGGATGATTGCAGGGTGACAGAGCCGCAGTTTGACAGGAGCGATTCCCTGGCACAGCAAAGGGTGAGGGGTCCCATTCATCAGGTGAGGGATGTGCGCAAACTCGTGAAGAACACCTATGGTGCGTTAAGCTTCAGTGGCACTGAGGGCAAACCTGCTGGGTTCGCGCAAATTCTTCACCCCGATGGCTCGCTGCTGTCCACAGAGTCTGGACCAGTGGACAGCACCCCAGCCATGCCCATTTACATCCAGTGTAAATCAGTAAGTTGTAAAGGTAACAGAGAAATCTCCAGCAGTTCATCAGTAGACAAGAAATATTGGACCTATGCAGGGAGTACAGACACCTCCAGGTTATATTCTTCTGATATCAAGCTATTGATTCCATCCGATTCAAAGAAAAACAGTTTAGGTGCTCCTAAAAAAGCAGAGAGTGAAAGCCAGGCTTGCAAACACACTGAGAAAGGGGAGAACATAGTGTCAAATCAGTCAACAGATTTGAAGAACATCAAAAAGAAAAACAAGGTTGACAAACCACAAATCACGTCTGCATCAAATAAGGAAGCCAGCAGTACATCTCCTATAAGTGATGATATTAAGAACACAAAAGAAAAGCAAGGTTTACGTCTGGTTAAGCAGTATTCAACAAGTGAAGATTGCAATTTATTGTCCAATAAGGTCAAAAGGGGTCACTCAGCTGGAATGCAGAATCATTACTCTCTCCCACATTCACACACAAAGGGTAATAAAGTTGAGAGCGTTGGGGAAAAAACAAAGAAAGATTCAGCAGAATCCATTCCAAAGCAAGAGAGTCAAGTGTCAAACAAAACTGTTCCCAAGAAAGAGGGGCCGGTGAAATTGCACAGCCAAGTAAAGCCGACTGGACCCGTCACCCCACTCAAAGAGGGAGCGAGTTTAAAACATGGACTAAGTGATTCTAAAAATGAAGTTCAAGACAGATCAGAAAATCTAAATAAACTCCAGAAAATTTCAGCTTCAAGGAATAACGATACCAAAACTTTGGCTGAAAAGATTGAGTCCATAACATTGGAAAACCGGAGCAACCGTGTGGGTACTTCAACCCCCAACTCAAACAGCACAAACATATCGAAAGGTAAAGAAATGTCAGAGAGAAAGGTGGACTCCAGATCGGATCATCAGAAAACACTCTCAAAGATGTCTTCATCAAGCAGTGAGACAGCCCAAGAATTAGCCAGGAGAGGGGAAATGAAGAAGGAAGGCCAAATCAGAAAGTTGGGAAATAAAAGTAACATTTTGGAAAATTCAGTTTTAAAGATCGAAGAAGTCAAAGGAAGTGATGAGCGTGCAAGAGAAAGTCAAGTCAAGGTGCAGCAGAAGGGTAAACAGTTTGGAAATTCTACTCCCAGTGGTGAAGGTATTCCATCACTGACTGGGAAGGGTGAGGATGTAGGGAAGATTCAGCGTGGATTGGAGAAGAGGAGTGTAGTGATGAGTAGCTCACTCTCGCAGTCTGTGGATATCTCAAAGTTCCCGGGGCGGGGTGATGCCAAAAATGCGACGCATGTAGGGTGGCAAAAGGAAAAAAGATTCTCATGTAATTCTATTTCAAACAGCGAAGTCATTAAATCATCAGTGGGCAAATATGAAACTGTCAAAGACATACAAGTTGGACTGGAGAATCAAATTAAGAAGATGGGCAACTCCAGTGAAGAAAAGTTAAAATCCAAGGCTGCTCATGAGAGCTTAACTGGACTGGAAAATCAACAAATGCCGCAGGATTATTCCACTGGGAGCAGTGAGAGCATGAAGATGTCCATTTGCAAAACTGAGACAAAGATAGAAAGTGTAAATGAGTCTGAGAATCAAGTTAAAAAGGGAAAGGCCGAACAAGCTTCAGACAAGACAGGAATGAAAATGTTAAAAGAATCGCAGCCAATCAAAGATAGTTACGTCTTGTCGTTGATTTTGGAAGAAGAAAGCAAGAATAATTTGGAACCTACTGATGTTAAAACAAGAAACAGACAGCCTTCGTCTGTGAAGCACCATCTTGCACAAACTTCCATTTCCTCTTCGGTCAGCACCAGAGATAAACAAACCTTATTCTCTGTCAAAGCTACAGATTACCAGCAAAATGCAACAAGCTCAGTGAAGACACCTACTCACAAACCTGAGAGTGGCAGTAACTCAAAAGGCTTCGCCATCGATATCCCTACAGCGACACCCAAAGTGACATATCAACAGACCAATTCACAAATCCATTCAAGTTCAGCAGAACTTACCGTGAAGACACTTCCTCCAGTAAATACTGTTGTCAAATTACCTGAACATATGAGCAAGCTGAACCCCTCTGCAGTTGAAATGCAGCCCACTGGTGGGACAGCCACTCAAGAACAAGCACCACTGTCCTCAGAAAGTGTGAACTACCTTACTATTCCTTTCAAGGAGCAGAAGGCACAGGTACCCAACCTGGGACAAACAGCTGCTTCTTCTCACTCTGCCACCTACAAAACAAATCCCCCTTCGTCGACAATCCCTTATTTTCAGCATCAGCGCAGTGTGGAGGCAGTGGACCCTCAAAGACAAGAGAAACAATCAATTTCTCACCAGGTTTCTCAGGAGGCACAGGCCCCTGCTACCTATGTGCAGCACCCAGGCTACACCTCTCTGAATCAAACCCAACTTCAGTTCTCTCCAGTTGCAAAGGCACCAAACTCTGTAGAGACAACGTGCGAAGTTCCCCAATCTTCTCAAGACTTGGACAATCCACATGTGCCTTGTTTTCCGTATCCCCAAACTCAGAGGAAAATGCTTGTGGATCCAGAGACTGGGAAATATTACTTTGTGGATGCACCTGTCCAACCTCCTCGCAAAATGTTGTTGGATCCGGAAACAGGGCAGTATGTGGAAGTCGTGATGCCTCAGCACCCATATGGTGGAGTGTATCAAGTGCCTTTCCATCCTTACCTTTTAAATGCGGGAGTTATGAGCCCATCTTATTTGCCCAATTTGCCATATCCTGGGTTGTTTGTAGGGCCTGCTGTGTCTTCTCAAAGACCTCTGGAAATGCCAGGCCAATTGTCCCAACCAAGTACCTCACAAGATAAAACAGATTCACAGCAACATAAACCGTTCACCCAGAGGAACGTTTCGGCTGAGTCTGCAAACATTGAGAACCTGTACTATATTCCGACAGGTATGCCAATATATCCGAATCCAGGACAGCCTGGTCTGCAGCAAGTGCCCATGCAAGCTAAATCTTGTGCTGAAGCTAATGACAGCAAAGCTGCAGGTATTTGGTCAATGCAACAATGTTATGGATTGAGCAACCTTCTGCCCCATGGAAGGCCAAGCAGTTTTATGGTGGAGTAAAAATTAAACGGGTACATTTGACGACAGGCTACGGCGGGTATGCAGAACCTGCAGCTAAGCGAATCTCAATATCGGCCGCGGACTCAACTACACGGTCACGTCAGAGACAAATGGCGTTCACTGAAGAAGTACTTTCCTCTGGACATCTTTCCAATATCACTCCAGGAACACAGGTTAATGGCAAAGTCCAAACATGGTTTATACAAGTGATGTCGAGAAGCATTTTGTGAGGCCCTAAGCTCCTTGCAGCAACATTGAACCACCAAACTGGGGCAAATTCATCAAACCCTGACTTTGCCTTCATATCCACTGGAACTCTTGAGATACTCTGAACGGGCTCAAAGACTTTGGCCTCTGCAGTTTGGCGACAAAGGAATAACATCAAAGGTTTCTTAAAGCTATGGCAAATTAATGCTTTATTGACAAAGAGTAAAAAAGAGCAAAATATGCCCTTGACTTTCATTAATACTGGGCATTAAACAGATTCCATCTCAATGTCTGCAAAAAGGACACATTGAATATGTCTGTCACTCTTAAATAATGTTTAATTCACAAACTTGTCAATAGTAAGTGCTTTTTTTTGAGGTTTCTATAATTCATTTTGTAAGTCAAGTCAACGCAAAGTTAAACATTTATATAGGCATTGCTGGGAATGTACACTTCATATGAACTAAGGATAGTGATGTTCGGGATATAATTTTCCACAAATATTGCCCCAACTGATGGAAACAGTTATGACCAATAGTAACCTCAATTTGTGTGTCAGTAATATACAGTTTTCATATAAGATCCAAACATATCCACGTTCTTCACACAGCGAAGTGCAGTGATTTGTCATGTAGGTAAATACTGTGTGAGTAGGAAAGATCAGTGATTTAAGAGGGAGTAAAATAGAGCCAAGAAAGGTTTTTTTTAGTTTTGCAAGGGACTGGGGTGGGGTGAGGGAAGTGGGAACATGTGGAACTGGTGTGTTGAGATTGTGAAACCAAAATTAAGGTTCAGAAAATAACTTGTTTTCTAATCTATGCCATACAGTTGACTTTCCTGTCACTTGTTAGGTGTTTATTTACCAACTAATCATTGTGAGGTATGTGCATGATTCCACTTCAATGCCTAGTTGCAAGCAGCGAGCAATCCTACGTTGAGAATGGCACAGCTGAAGCATAAATTAAAACCCGTTCTTCTCTGAGCAACGATCTGTCCCCAAGCTTCGAGACTCCCTTCTGCGTGACCTTTCCAACAAAGACACTGTGCCAACCTTGTGAATGGAATGGTCAATTCCTGACATGCTCTAGATACTTTACTGCTGTGAGCTTGTGTTTGCTGTGAACCTTCCAAGATTCAGTTTGCACAGTTGCCTCTGTAGCCAGGACAGAGAGAGAGAGGAAGAGAGAGTGAGAGAGAGAGAGTGAGAGAGAGTGAGAGAGAGTGAGAGACTTTCCTGTTAAAGAGTTTGGATTGGGATTGAAAGCTGGACTCAGGGATGTCAGGAAACTACCACCACTGCTTAATAGAAATGCTCCAAGTCCTGTCACCTGTCCTAATGGACATGGAATCGGACAACTGTACCACTCATAGGAACACCATAACATGTGTTGCATTCACCATTCTCCTTGGCTATTTGGTTAGCCCAATCCCAGTGATCACTACCATAGTTCCCTGTTGGACTCTGAGCAAAGTTGCAAACCCGATGGCAAGCAGTAAAGGAATATATCTGAAGAGGAAATTCACTGGCTAACAAATGGCACAGATTATGATACGTCACTGAAAGAGGCCATCCGGCCCATCATGTCTGTGCTGGCTCTTTGGTAGAGCTGTTCCACTCCCGTGTCCTTTCCCTCTAGCCCTGCAAATCTTTCCCCTTCTAATATTTGTCCTTTTATCTTTTGGAAGTTGCTGTTGAATCCATTTCCTCCACCCTTTCACATGGTGTTTTCCCCATAGTTACAACTCGCTGTGGAAACCTTTTTCCCTCATGGTCATCTCTGGTTCTTTCACTAGTTGCCCAAAATCTGTGTATAACAGAGAATTAATTCCTGTGGATGGATTCAAGACACAAAAGCTAATCTCCTAATGCTGAGTTGACTCACTGAGTTGCACTTTGTTCTGACTTATCCATGACCTTGTCTGCAACACTGTGGTACAGTGGCTGAATCTGCTCATTACAGGTGTTCCAAGGGCTAGTACAGGCATAATAGGCCAAATGGCCTCTTCCTTCTATGATTCCCACTTCTGCCGGGTGAGAACAGGATAAGATTGAGCTGCAATGCTTGCCATTGTCAAATAGCTTGAGCATATTCGCACTCTGGGCCTGGCACTGACTGAAGCGGAGGCCAGCTGCCAGAATCCTAGTGACAGGCAGATAGTTGACAGACAGCAATAAATATCTTGGCACAAATTGAATCTCGGGTTATGTGTATAAGATTTTAAAATGCGGCTTGCTATTTGTACCTTAATGCACTCTGTGCCTCGGTAATGTCACTCTTGTCTGTCTGTTAGAGCATGGTTCAAGCTCCAACTCAGACACTTGAATGCAAAATCTAAACTGATGCTTCAGTGTAGGGCTGAGGGAGTGCTGCATTGGCAGAGGTGCTGCTCTTTTGAACAGATGTTAAACTAAGGCCCTATCTGCTCTCTCAGGTGAATATAAAAGATCCGATAGCACTATTTCAAAGAAAAGTGTAAGAGAATGCCTAGTCTCTGAGCCAGTATTTACCCTTCAGGCATCAGCTAAAACAGATAGTCTGGTCATTTATTTTTATTTTTCTGGGAGCTTGCTGTGTACAAATTGCGGCAATTTTTCCTACATTACAACAGTGGCGATGCTTCAGAAGGCCTCGGTTGGCCGTTCAGTGCTTTGGGGACGTCCTGAGATGGTGATAGGTGCTATTTAAATGTAAGTGTTTCCTATTTCTTTAGACTGTGACAGGTGCGGTGTGTTCAGTAGTGACTTTAGTACAAGTATATGAATTGTGGAATCGTGTATATTTAAATGGAATCCTGTTACCCATTGAAATTGTGCTTTGGGAAGTGCTAACACTATTTGTAGCCTTGCTTTCATTTTGTGCTAAATAGTGGCACTTTTTTTTGTATCTGATACTGTATCAATATTATATTCCACAGGTTTGTATAAAACTTGTTGCATTTTATGTTGAACAACAAATAAACACCTCCTGAGAGACTTTTATTTCAAATATATGTAACCAGCACCTGCATGCTTTGTAAAGGGTTTGCTAGGTGAATGTGTTTGTGTTCTTTGTCACCTCTCTGTTCTAATTCATGGAGGAATCTCTGCCTTACTTGCGAAATGCACTTCCAATTCATGGTCATAAACTCTCAGGCGCTATCAACCTGGGTGAAATGACACAACAGTCACAACCCTGGTACTAAATGTGAGTATTTGATTTGATTTTGATTTGATTTATTCTTGTCACATGTATTAGTGTACAGTGAAAAGTATTGTTTCTTGCACACTGTACAGACAAAGCATGTAATTTGTAGAGAAGGAAAGGAGAGGATGTAGAATGTAGTGTTGCAATCACAGCTACAGGTGTAGAGAAAGATCAGCTTAGTATAAGGTAGGTCCATTCAGAAGTCTGTTGGCAGCAGGGAAGAAGCTGTTCTTGAGTCAGTTGGCACAGGATCTCAGACTTTTTCCAGATGGAAGAAGGTGGAAGAGTGTACATCTAGGATGCATGGGGGCCTTGACAATGCTGGCTGCTTTTCCAAGGCAACGAAAGTTTAGACAGAGTCAATGGATGGGAGGCTGGTTTGCGCGATGGACTGGGCTTTTTATAGTTACTTATGGTCTTGGTCAGAGCAGGAACCATACCAAGCTGTGATGCATCCAGGAAAGGAGCTTTCTATGGTGCATCTGTAAAACTTGATGAGAGTTGCAGTGGATATGCCAAATTTCCTGAGCCTCCTGAGGAAGTAGAGGCGTTGGTGGGCTTTCTTAACTGTAGCGTTGGCATGAGGGAACCAGGATAGGTTGTTGGTGATGTGGACACCTAGAAACTTGAAGCACTCGATCAGTTCCACTTCACCCCTGTTGATGTAGACAGAGATATGTCCTCCCTACGCTTCCTGAAGTCTCCTGACATTTAGATCAACAAGGCACATTACCCAGTCTTTTATCTTGCTGGAAAATCTCAGCAGATCTGACAGCATCTGTAGAGAGAGAATAGAGCCAAAGTTTTGAATCTGGATCCAGGCTCAAAGCATCGGTTCTCTTCTCTGTCCACAGATGCTGTCAGACTAGCTGAGAATTTCCAGTCTTTTCTGTTTTTGCTTCAAACTCCAGTAACTGCAGTATTTTGCTTTTATTATTCACTGTTTTATCTTGTTGATATCGCACCTTTGACAGGTTCAGGGTGAGAACAACATTGTTATTCATACTGAATGCAGAAGTGCTTGCCTAAACCATAAATAGAAGATAGTCACTAAAAATAGGGAATTTGAGAGACAAATTTCTACCCAGAGAACAGCTCACTACTGCATAGCATATTTGACTGAATAACTTGGATGCATTTAAAGGGAAATTAGATTAGTACATGAAGGAGAAGGGAATTGAAGGAAATGTACATTGAGTGTGAGTAGGTAGGGTAGGGGGAGGCCTGCGTGGAACATAAACACTGGATTGGGCCGAATGGCCAGTCTTTATGCTGTAAATTCTATGTGTTCAATGTAAGCAGTGGGGTAAACATTGGCTCCCAGAAAAATTATAACAGAGAAATTAGGACAGGTTGAAGATTTCAAAAATGTGCAGTTTAAATAGATTGGCCATGATGAATGTGTGGTGTTACAGGGTTAGGCCGGGACATTGGGCCTAGATGGGGTATTCTCTTGGAGGGTTGGTACAACCTCAATGGGCCGAATGGCCTCTTCTGCACTGTAGGGATTCTATGATACCATGTCTTAATTCCTTATATTTTTAATTTGATTTATTATTATCACATGTATTGTTATACAATGAAAACTATTGTTTCTTGTGCGCCATACAGACAAAGCATACCGTTCATAGAGAAGGAAAGGAGAGGGTGCAAAATGTAGTGTTACAGTCATAGCTAGGATGTGGAGAAAGATCAAATTAATGTGAGGTTGTTCCATTCAAAAGTCTGACAGCAGCAGGGAAGAAGCTGTTCTTGAGTTGGCTGATACGTGACTTCAGACGTATATGATTCATTTCTGGTCTCTGTCTGACCACCAATGGGGCTTGTGTGAGATTGTGGTAGGTGCAGACTCGATGGGCTGAATGGCCTTCTTCACTGTAAGGATTCTTTGTTCCTTTAACTATAGCTTCAAATTACGTTGAATTTACAGCTTAGACAATTCAACCAAACTGGTCTAATGGCAGCAGGTATGTTTTACTTCAGCTCCTCTCACTCAATGTCACTTCACTATATAAACAGATCCTTTATTCCTTACACCCACACAGTATTTGACTAGACTCCCCACAAACATATATATATCATTCACCTTTGTAGTAGACTGTTCCACATTCTCATCACTTTGTGGGTAAAGAAATTCGAAGTTTTTTTATTGGATTTATTATGGACAATCTGATATAAATATAAACTTCCTCAAGTTTGGAAAGGTTTTCTCTATGTCTACCTTATCAATCCCTTAAAACACCTTTATCAGTTTACCCAGAGCCTGATCCTTTTCAGAAAACAGGGATCCGCTCTTTTTTGATTTGTTTTTTTCCTCTGTACTTTATGAGATACGGGTGTGCTGACGAGGCCAGCATTAATTGCTTACCTCTGATCGCCCGAGAGGAATTGGTAATCAGCACCTTCCTGACTCACTGCAATATAAGTGGGGTTGGGAGTGAAGTCTATGTTGGCTTGATGAAACTGAGTGACTTACTAGCTCATTTTAGCGTCAACTACATTACTGTGGGTCTGAAGTTACATATAGACAAGATTAAAGAAGTTACTTATGGACCAGACTGGCTAAGGTGTTACATATAGATCAAACTTGGTAAAGAGTTACATAAAGACCAGAAATTACATATGGACAAAACTGGGTAAGGACTTACATATAGACCAAATTGGGGAAGCAATTTGATATAGGCCAGACTGGATAAGAAATTACATATAGACCAGACTAAACTGTAGGCTTTCTTCTCCAGGACTTCAGCAAACAGAGCTCCAGATGTTTCAATGACAATCCAGTAGTTTTACAGTCACTGATTAAATTATCTGCATCTACACGTATTTAATTTGGTGGATTTAAATTCCCCAGTTGTCAGGATTTGAACTCAAGCGATAGAGTCCCTACAGTACAGAAGGAGGCCATTTGGCCTGCCAAGTCTGCACCAACCACAATCCCACCCAGGCCCTATCTCTTAACCCTCATTTACCCTGCTAATCCCCATGACACTAGGGGGCAATTTACCTTGACCAATCAACATCTCTTGACTGTGGGAGGAAACCAGAGCACCCGGACAAAACCCACGCAGACACGGCGCAATGTGCAAACTCCACACAGGCAGTGAGCCGAGACCAGAATTGAACACGTGATCCTCGCTCTGTGAGGCAGCAGTGCTAACCACTGCTCCACCGTTCCACCCCAAGTCTCTTGAGCATTTAGATCTGGCCTCATAACCAATGTAACCACAGTGCTGCACTGCACCCTGATAGTTCTAATCCCTGGCAACTCCTTCATATATCACCGCATAGCTGATTTGATTGCTTGTTTTCTGCCTTGTTTTCTAGTTGTTTCGGACAGCTGCCACCAAGGGGCTTTGAAATCCAGTTCGCACAGGAAGGGGTTACAGTGTCGTTCAAAGATGCGACAATGAAGTGGAGAGTGCCAAGCAACAGTTGGACAGGACCCATGGCAGGGAAACATAAGCTATAAATAGCAAAGGTCACTCAATAAAGCTGTGCACAGTCTGATTGAAGTTAATGTTTATTCTAGCTGCAAGTGCATATTTGAATGTGTACCAGAGCACCTCAAATATGAGAAATCTGTGTTCTGGTTAATTGATTAACACTAACACTGCAGCTGTTTTGCCCTTAAGTTGAATCATTCGCTTTGCACCTCAACAGAATCTCTTGCAGATTCCGTGCACAGTTTTATATTCAACAGCTTTGGCTCAGATCCAAGTTTCATGTTTGCATCTCAGGATTTATTGCTAGGGTAAATTTAAAAGAATGATTTACACAGAGTTACGTTACAGACCATTTTGCAGGAGAGAAACAGAACACTCAATGTCAGCGATGATACTCCTCCCACCTCACTGTCAGCTGTGGCTCACTTCAGGGCCTTCAATACAAAATCCTGACTGAGTGCAGCACTCAGGGACTGCAGCACTGTTGGAGGTGCCATCTTTTAGATCAGATATTTGAGCAAGTTCCTGTCTGTCTTCTTGGATACGTGCAAAAGATCCCAGGCACTATTTTAAAGATAAGCTCTCCCTACAATGTCCTACAAGCCAGAACAAACGATCCACTCAATATCTCATTGCTGTCCATGAGAATATGCTGTCAGCAAATTGGCTCCGACTGATAAATCTTCAAAACCAATTAATTGTTAACGGTTTTGGACTGTCCTGGAGTCATGAATCCGGTGGCATAGTGGTTAGCACCGCTGCCTCACAGTGCTAGGGACCAGGGTTTGATTCTGGCTTCGGGTGATTGTCTGTATTAAGTTCTCTCCATATCTGCGTGGGTTTCTTATGGTTTCCTCCCACAGTCCAAATATTTGGAAGTTAGGTTGAATGGTCATGCTAAATTGCCCCTTAAGGGGCAAGCAGGATAAATGTGTGGGGATGGGTCCTGGGTGGGATGATTGTCGGTGCGGGTTTGATGGGCCAAATGGCCTCCTACTGCACTATAAAGATTACAGTCACCATTACTGATAATATTATTTTCTTCTAGACGTATTTAGTTTGTTGGATTTAAATTCCCCAGTTGTCAGGATTTGAACTCAAGCCGAAGATTCCCTACAGTACAGAAGGAGGCCATTTGGCCTACCAAGTCTGCACCAACCACAATCCCACCCGGGCCACCCAGATTCTAAGAAAAGTGCTATATCATGGAATCATTCTGTTGCAGAAGCAGGCCATTTGGCCCATTGCGTCTGCACCAGCTCTCCAAATGAGCATTGTGACTCAGTGCCATTGTCCTGCCTTTTCCCCCTGCACACCTAGCACCCCTTTGACTGCCTTGATCGAACCTGCCTCCACCAAACTTCCAGGCAGTGCACCCCGACTGTTCGCCTTCTTTTGCCAAGTACTTCAGAAGTGTGCGTTCTTGTTTTTGATCGTGTAAATGATATAAGTGCAAGTCTTTATTTTACCTTCATAATTTTCTTGCACTTGTCTGTAGCAATGGTCACAGAATGCAAACAAGGATTAAGACGCTGGGTTTACTGAATACAATAATTTGTCAGAGGGGAGAACTGAATCTATATAATATTCAAGTTAAGAAGCAAATCATGGAACAAAGGTGACAGGTTTATAATTCCAACTGACTGTCCACATGTGCAAGTTGGGAAGATCTTGTCAATGATAGAAACTGTTCCATTGGCATTTACACTTTGACTTCACAAATGCTGTAATCTCGGCTATTTATATAATGCATAATTGATCCCAGTCAGATGTTTGACACGCATGAAAATCCACCCCGTAGTCATACCGAGTCAGAGACAATCACTGACTTCCCCTTTCTAAAGTATTGCAGCGTGAAACTAGCAGAATAGAAACAGACTTGCTGCAAACCTCTGACTCCATCCGCATCCTCCATCCTCCGGTGTTGCTACAGTGCGTGAGGTTTTGGCTGAGTGCCAAATTCTCTGTTCTGGCGACGGGGCAAGGACAAACGAGATTGGAGAATCCCGCCCATTCTCTTTCTGTGCTGACGAAGGCTTCCTTACAATGAGTGTCAGCAATGGTGTGGTGGGTAGAACTCTCACCTCTGGGTCACAAAGTTCTAGATTCACATCGCATGTCTTGAGCACAAAGGCCGAGGCTAGCATTCCCAGTGTGGTACCAGGCGAGTGCTGCACTCTCACAGTGCTGCGCTGTTTGGAGGGGGCATCTTCCAGTTGACACACACGACCTCCTCGAGTGGATTCGTAAGATCCCATGGCAATATTTCAAAGAGCAGCAGGGGAGTTCTCCCAGGTGTCCCGGCCAATAATTGCCCCCCCAACCAACATCGCAAAAAACAAATTATTATATTATTAAAGCTTATTAAGTGTAAATTATCTTCTGAGATTCCTGCATTACAACAGTGAGTACATCTGAAACAAAAACGTACTTGAGATGGTTGGTTGTGAAAAGTGTTACAGAAATGCAAGCCTTTATTGAAAATATGAAAGGACTGGTAAAAATCACATGTCTAACCTCACAGAATGAGTTCCTGATGTTATCGTTCTTAATGTGAGTTTCTTCTCCACATGAGCACTCTTAACTAAAGTGTGTATGTTACACCAGTATGATCTTCACCAGGGTGTATGTTCTCTTCATCGCGGTGTGTGTACTTTTTATCTGGGTGTGTACCTTCTATTAGGATGGGTGTATCCCTCATTGGCATATAGAATCATAGAATCCCTCCAGTGCAGAAAGCAGCCCTTTGGCCCATCAGGTAGCACAAGCTTTCAGGGCCAATTCTCTGCACCAATTCTCTGACAGAGAACATCCCACCCGGGTCCTATCCCCGTAATCCCATATAATTAGCTTGCTAATGGCCCTGAGCCACACATTTTGGACACTAGGACGCAATCTAGCATGGCTGATCGACCTGACCTGCACATCTTTGGACTGTGGGACGAAACCGGAGCTCCCGGGAGAAACCCATGCAGATTTGGGGAGAACCTGCACACTTCATGCAGACAGTCATCCAAGGCCGGAATGAGACCCAGGTCCCTGGCACTGTGAGGCAGCAGTGCTAACTACTGTGCCACCTTGCCACTCGCTGCTGCCATCTGTATAACTATCATATCTGTCTTTTCACGAATGCCGGGGGGCCTACTCTGTGGTAATCGAGTGTTTTCTGCCTTTATTTTGGATTGTCGCAGTAAGAAGTCTCACCACACCAAGTTAAAGTCCAAGAGGTTTATTTGGTAGCAAAAGCCACGAGCTTTCGGAGCGCTTGCTGTCCCTTTGTCAGGTGAGTCATTTTAGATTGCCAGCATTTGCAAGTTTTCCATTTTATACAATTGATTTTTATTCCTTGTTTTGGCAGTCATTAATTAATGACTATATGCAGGGTGAATGTTAAACTGGATTGTCATCAAAGCTTTAGGTTATTGGTTAAAATCAGTGTCAGGCCTGTTTGACTTGGTTGAACACATTGTAAAATTCGACTTGTACACAGAAAGTCGAATCAGCTTTGTACATAAAGCCATGAAACTGAGTTCAACCCGATTGAAAGTGGAAAAACAGATTGTATATGCCAGTGCTTTAATGATTTGTCATTAAATTTCTCTTTCCTGAGTCAGATCCTGAGAGATTAAAGGGGAATTAAAGACAAGGTATTCTGTTACATCTTCAAGTTCAACAAGCAACAAGATCATTGAATCGCAGAGCACCGAACAAGGCCATTCAGCCCACCGTTGGAAGTTAGTCCCACTCTACCTGCTCTTTTCCCCATGGTCCAGCTAATATTTCCTTTTTGAGTATAGATCCCATTGAAAGTTAGACTTAAATCTGCTTCAACCCTCCTTTCACACAATGTGTTGTAGATCAGATCAACTAGTGAGTGATGTAACAAAACTCTCATCCACCCCGTTTCTTTCACCAATTATTTCAAATCTATGTACAGATGTTATCAACCTGCCAAACAATTTTCCCTCAACCACTCTCTCAAAACCCTTTAGAATTTTGAACATCTGTATGAAATCTCCCCTTCACACTCTCTGCTGTGATGAGAACTTCTCCAGTCTCCCCACGTTGACTGAAGCCCGTCATCCTTGGTTACTATTCTTGTAAATCTCCTTTCTATTTCCCAAGGCCTTGACATCCCTGCCAAACCGTAGGGCCCAGAATTGGACACATTTGTTCAGTTCAGGCCGAACCATTTAAATATCAAATAGGGAAGAAAAGCGAACGAAAATGTTTACTTTTTTACAGCCACTTTTACAAGCTTGGGACATCCCGAATGGCCTTACAGCCAATGGAATGCCTTTGAAGTGTAGTCGTTTTTACCTCGCAGGAAAGGTAACTGCAAGCGGGGAGCAGCAAACTCCCACATCCAACATCAACCTGTATGCACTTTTCATCAAAATTGAGGTTCGTTCTGTCTCATTTCCCCAACAGATTCCTCCTCTCTTTTCCTGGTGTTGTTACAGATTGCTGACCTGCCAATCACCCTCCAATACCTCTTCCAATTCATCAGTTATCATGTGTGCATTTGAACAGCTTGGCACCAGATTCTCATGGTGAAATCAAATGGAATGCTAATCAGGCAGGATCGATAGAAGGCAGCCAATCCACTCTTATCTGAATGAAGGAGAAAACATGCCTGAATGGGCGGCACAGTGGCTAGCATCGCTGCCTCACAGCGCCAGGGACCCAGGTTCGATTCTGGCCTCGGGTGAACGTCCGTGTGGAGTTTCACATTCTCTCTGTCTCTGCGTGGGTTTCCTCCAGGTGCTCAAGTTTCCTCCCACAGTCCAAAGATGTGTGAGTTAGGTGGATTGGCCATGCTAAGTTGCTCATTAATATTAGGGAGATTAGCAGGGGTTACAGGGATAGGGTGGGATTGTTTACGGTGCAGGTCTGATGGACTGATCAGCCCCCTTCTGCACTGTAGGGATTCTAGATGCAACCTGATAAAAGTTTCTTCAGGTTATTTGACCAGGTGGGGCATCATGTTTGAATTTATTTCTGCCCTGACATCGCCCCTGTACATCTTTCAGTAAGGTTCCCTGGCAGTGACAAGAAGCAGGATTTTTATCCCAGGGTCCGTATGTTCAAAAATAATTACAAAAAAGCCATGTTCTTAGTTAGCGGATGGTGTGAATGTGAGAGAGAAAGAGAAAAGGAAGATAGATCACGGTCTTTCAGCGGCAGCACCTGAAAGTTGAATCCTCCATTTTCATCAGCTGAGAGATCAGTACAAAAAAATGGATGAGCAAACTGGCAAAGATTTCAAAGATCACTCTCAAAAATGCTTAAATTCCAAAGAGTGCTTAAGGGAGAAAAGAACTTGTATTTACGTAGCACCTCATCATATCCTCAGGACATCCCAAAGCACTTCACAGCCAATGAAATACTTTCAATCTGCGAGGAAGCTTGTGCACAGCAAGATAGGTGGCACGGCGGCATGGTGGCACAGTGGTTAGCACTGCTGCCTCACAGCGCCAGGGACCCAGGTTCGATTCTTGGCTTGGGTCACTGTTTGTGTGGAGATTGCATGTTCTCCCTGTGCCTGTGTGCGTTTCCTCCGGGTGCTCCGGATTCTTCCCACCGTCCAAAGGTGTGCGGGTTAGGTGGATGGGCCATGCTAAATTGCCCCTTAGTGTGAGGGAGACTAGCTAGGGTAAATGTATGGTATTATGGGGATAGGGCCTGGATGGAATTGTGGTCGGTGCAGACTCGACGGGCTGAATGGTCTCCTACTGCAACGTAGGGATTCTAAGATTCCACAAACTGCAAAAGAAAAAAATTGCAGTTACATGACATCTTTTGCAACCTCGGGAGGTTCCAATGTGCAATACAGCCAATAAGATGCTTTTGAGGTTTAGTCATAAAATTGTAATATTGCAAATGCGACAATTTGTGAACAGCAAGATCCCATGGGTTAACTAATGGGATAAATGACCAGATCATTTGCCTTCCTTCTTCATGATGTTGACTGAAGAATAAGGACGGGGGGAGAACTCCCCTGCTCTCCTTCAAAATAGTATCGGGGATTCTTTTACAATCACCAGACAGGGCAAAGGAGGCCTCTGTTTAATGATCAGAGCCCCTGGCAATGCAGCTCTCCCTCACTACTGCATTGAGATATCAGCCTCCATTACATGCCCAAGTGTCTGGACATATGACCTTTTGACTCAGACACAAATGCCACCCACGGTCATCACAGATTCTTGGAATGAATAATCTGTTTACCTGCCCTTCAAATTTCCCTTCTCTTCCTCGAATAGTCAACTTGAGTGGGCAGCCCGGGGCTTGAGGTTTGGCATTTGACTCAAAATCTAGCAAGAGCTGACCCACAAAAGTGGAATCTTCAAGAAATAATTTATTTGTTTAAAATTTAACAAAATCACGCAACAGAAAGGTTTCAGTTTCAATCCTGGTCTCTGCTGATTTTAGCCAGATAAAGAGTTGCTTCTGTTCTCAGGATGAGTAATGGAGATTTCAGAGAAAGCTTCCAGCCCTGATTACTGTCTGTTGAACTGTGCCAGAAAGGTGGAAAGTTTGGCATTCTTATAACAAGCTGAGCACCAATTGGCCTTGAGAAATCTCAAAGGTGCACCATGCACCTAATGATGTACCTCTGAGTGCAGTCACTGTTGTGATATATACACGGCAGCCAATTTACAGAGCTTGATCCCATAAACAGCAATGTAATAATGACCAGGTCAATAAGATAAACGGCAAATACTGCGGATGCTGAAAATCTGAAATAAAAACAAAAAATGCTGGAGAAACATGTTCGTGTGCACGTGTCTGTATGTGTGGATGTGTGTTTGTCTGTATGTGTGTGTGTCAGTCTGTGTGTGTGTCTGTGTGTGTGTGTGTGAGTCTGTGTGTGTGTGTGTGTGGGTGTGAGTCTGTGTGTGTGTGTGTGTGTGTGAGTCTGTGTGTGTGTGTGTGTGTGTGTGTGTGTGTGTGTTTTTGGGTGGACTTTTCCCATCCTACGTGCCACAGGAAGCGTAGCAGACAGGACGGGACTATACAAAGGTCTATTGACATCAGGCAGGATTTTCTGGTCTTGATACAAAGGCAGCCGGAAAATCCCATCTTTTGTGTCTGCATGTCTGTGCATATGTTTGTGGATTTGTGTTTTGTGTTAGTGTGTTTATATATGTGTGTGTGTGTTTGTATTTGTGTGTCAGTTTTCATGTCTGTACATATGATCGTATTGAATGGCGGGGCAGGCTCAAAGGGCTAGATGGCCTACTCCTGCTCCTATTTCTTATGTTCTTATGTTATGTTTTGTATGTTTTGTGTTTGTATGTTTCTATATGTGTATGTTTGTGTATATATGTGTGTGTACAAATGTCTTGGAGAAGATATGTGTGTGTAAGGTCATTTTGGGATCAACCTATGGTCAGGTAGTTTGTTGATATGTACTCTATAGACTCTCACTTATAAATGAACGCTGAAATGATATAGGAGATCGGGTAAAGTGTTGAAACAGAAATCAGCTTATCGAAGAATTCAAAAGAGGAATTGGAAGGACTTTTGATAAGTAATATTGAAAGAAAAGCCCCAACACCCACACACACAAAGCTTTGAATTCTTCCTCAATATCCAGTTGATGGAAGATTACTGAAGCGTTTGATTAAATTATTTGGTCAACCCACCCCAACAAGAAATATCTGTATTCTAAGGAAGTGACTAGGCAAGTGAGAGTGACTTCTCCTCGAATGCTGCATAACCAATTCCCTTTAGAGAAAAACAAATCCCTCTTTGGGCTCGGTTCTGAATTCTAATCTATTAAAATTACAAAGGAGCAAAGTTTCAGAGTGGAAAGAGAATTTGGATATTGTAATATGCTCCCATGGGCAGCACACTGGCACAGTGGTTAGCACTGCTGCCTCACAGGACCAGGGACCCAGGTTCAATTCCTGGCTCGGGTCGCTGTCTGTGTGGAGTTTGCACATTCTCCCTATGTCTGCGTGGGTTTCCTCCGGGTGCTTCAGTTTCCTCCCACACTCCAAAGATGTGCGGGTTAGGTGGATTGGTCATGCTAAATTGCCCCTTAGCGTCAGGGGGATTAGCAGGGTAAATACAAGGGGTTACAGGGATAAGGCCTGGGTGGGATTATGGCCAGTGCAGACGTTATGGGCTGAATGACCTCCTTCTGCATTGTAGGGATTCTATGATTCTACATGGATCAGAGAAAGAAGAGAAGGGTTGAGCTGGATGCAGTTGTGCTGTCAAAAAGAAAATAAATGATATTGTTTAATATCCCATATAATGATAGTTAGGAACCAGATCAGAAACTCTAAGGTATATTATGAAATTAGCCTAGACCTCGATTGTTTTGATTTGGACATCAGGGTGAGCATAAGGTGTTTCGCTCCAGGTGTGATTCTATTGACCCAGTAAAAAGCTTTTATAAAAACAAACCTTAATAAACAACAGTTAAAAAAAACAAAAAGAATTCACAAAACTTTAACCAACTGAAATACTTAAACATGACAAGATGTTATTCTTAAATATTTTTATTAGTTCCAATTTAAGCAGTATCCTCATAGATGTAAACTTCTCTGTAGAATTAAGTAGTAAGATGCACAGGCTTACATGAATTCCCAGTCCTCTATCCTTTAAACCCCTCTGGCCAGAGATACAGAGCGGCACCCACCTTCTGACTCTCAGACATCAGCCTCCAAAGAACAGCCTGTTTTCACACAGCAGAACTCCAGTGATGGAGAGGGGGAGAAAACATTTCTTGCCTTTTTCAGACCTCTGGAGAGAGATACCTATTTTCAAGCAGGTCCCCTGACTTCAATTTCCAGGAAGAGAGAGAGAGTCGGGGGTGGGGGGGAATGCTACTGCTCATTTTCAAATTCAAATAGCAATTGCTTGTTTTCTTTCCTCTCTGTAAGCCTAGCTCCACTCACATGGAGGATTTTCTTGTCAATCAACCTAATGAATCTCTACGCTGAAACCCAGGGATCAACCCTAAGAGTAACAATAATGCATTAGCTCAGATTAAAATAAACACTCCAATAATTAGGAGCAATTAACCTTCTGCATACTCAGCATGTGAGCTGCTGGCTGTAGACAACTGGCACCGTAATCAGAATTGAAGTATGAGCACAACCTTCACCAGAAACATTACATAAAATACATTTCTTAAAGGCATAGTGCTGTCACATGATGCCAATGACAGATGAACCCAGCCCAATCTTCTAGACACACACAGACACCTGCATCACCTGAGCCTAAAAGAAGTACCATACAATTTAAGTTTCAACTCTTATTTCCAGTTTTCATAGAATCATAGAATCCTACAACACAGAAACAGGCCATTCAGCCCATCAAGTCTGCACTGACCACAATCCCATCCAGGCCCTATCCCTGTAGCCCCTCATATTTATCCTAGCTTGTCTCCCAACACTAAGAGTCAATTTAACATGGCCAGTCTGACCTAACCCACTCATCTTTGGGCTGTGGGAGGAAACTGGAGCACCTGGAGGAAACTCACGCAGACATAGAGAAAACATGCAAACTCCACGCAGACAGTGACCAAAGATGGGAATCAAACACGGGTCGCTGGCGCTGTTGTTAATTACTAGTTGTGAAAAAAACGTGAAGTTGCCACAGTACCAGATGACCATAGGCTGTTCTCTCCTTTGAGTGGGGGAGCTGGCCAGTGCTGATTTAACCTGAGGGTCACCACACCTCAGGTGAAAGGTAAGGTTGAGAAGGTGTAGCCCTCATGAATAACCTCAGCCAGTACAGGAATTGAAACCACCACTGTTAGCATTGCTAACCAGCCATCTAGCCAACTGAGCTAATCCGACACCCAATGTTAATAGTAAAGAATGATAATAATATCCAAATTCTCTGACCCAGAAAGAAAACCATTCACACTCCAGAGTCTCATTCCTGATTTGATTTATTATTGTCACATGTACTAACACGCAGTGAAAAGTATTGTTTCTTGCGTGCTATACAGACAAAGCATACCATTCATAGAGAAAGAAAGGAGGGAGTGCAGAGTGTAGTGTTACAGTCATGGCTAAACCAGAGCACCCAGAGGAAACCCATGCAGACACAGGGAGAATGTGCAACCTCCACACAGACAGTCACCCAAGGCCAGAATTGAACCAGAGACCCTGGTGTTGTGAGGCAGCAGTGCTAAGCAATGTGCCACCATGCCATCCTCCTCATAGCTTCATCTGTGGACTTCTAACTATTCTTTAAATACTGATGATGTGTAAAAAAAGTAAGATGCAATCCTTGTAAATAAAACATAGGTTGTATTTTTCTCGATACAACTTGATCAACTAGAACTTGATCAAAATCGTTCCTGTTGGTTGAAGCTGGAACTGCTTGTCACACACAGTTTTACAAACTGCTATCTTTAAAACTACTCAAGTGACAACAAGCCATAACTGCAATGCCATACTTAGAAACGCTGCCAATTGTCACACACGTGAACTTCCTGTCGTTCAAAATGGCCAAATTTCACCCGAGGGAAGGTAACACTTCTCTCACGTGAAATCTGGGGAGGCCATGGCCTAGTGGCATTATCACTCCACCATTAATCCAGAAACTCAGCTCATGTTCTAGGGACCCAGGTTCGAATCCTACCATAGCAGATGGTGAAATTTAAATTCACTAAGATATATCTGAAATTGAGGATTTGTTGATGACCATGAAACCATTGCCAGAAAAGCCCAGTTTGTTCACTAATGTCCTTTAGGGAAGGAAATATACTGTCCTTGCCTGGTCTGACCTTTAGTCCAGTTGTAATGTGAACTCACTCATTGTGAAAAAAGAATCACAATTACAGTAGATTTGTAAATAAATTGCAGCTTTTCTTCTGGAAAAGTTAAGGAAAATACATAAATGTTGATGCTTTTATCTGATAAGGTGTGCCTCCTTTTTCCCTGCTTGTGTGTCTTTTTATTGCTGCAGTGTTAAAATGTTGAAATGAAGAATCTGCAATATAAGCAGCTTCCAAGTGGCCATATTCAGGTCAAGATCAGAACTAACAAACAAACGTTAATGGACTAATGATCTCTATTGAGAGGCATGGTATGTTCCAGGCCCTGGGCCAGTAAATCAGAACACTGCACAATGTAAATGACTAATAAAAAAGGTATCAGAAGTGATGATAGTGAGATAAAAAACTGTGCCAAGAACACTGATACTATTGTAGACTCACTTCAGAGAGTTTCACAGTTTGCAAAATGACTCCATGGATTAATATGTTATATATTAATTAAAAATGACCAGAACATATTGACAAATTGTTGTCACATTTACGTGATGTTGATTAGAATATAAAATGTACAGCACATAAGCGTTCTTTGGTACTTGACCTGGTCTGGTTTCAACCAGTTTAGAGCTACTTGCCAGTGAATCTTTCTGAACACGTCCTCTTGTGAGTAATTGTCTCTCCTGGTAATCTTGTATAATTGGCGTTTGACTTGAAGACGGTGTTGTTCCCATGCCTCTGCTGCCCAAGTACTTCTTAGTGGCAGAGGCCGTGGATTTGGATTGTGCTTTTGAAAAAACCTTGATGAGTAGCTGTAGTGCATCTTGTAGGTGGATCATGTTGCTGCCACTTTGCATAGGTGGTTGGTGGAGTGAATGTTGAATGTTGGATGGAGTTCCAATCAAACAGACTGCATTATCCTAGATGTTGGTGAACTTCTTGAGTGTTGTTGGAGCTGCACTCATCCAGGCAAGTGGGGAATATTCCATCATAGTCTTGACTTATGCGTTGTAGATGGTGGACAAGCTTTGGGGAGTCAGGAGATGAAATACTCACCGCAGAATTCCCAGCCTCTGACCTGCTCTGGTAGCCACAGTATTTAGATGGCCGGTTCAGCTCAGTTTCTGGTCAATGGTAACTCCTGGGATGTGGATAGTAGGCCATTCAGTGAAGGCATTGTCATTGAATGTCAAGGGATGGTAGTTAGATTCTCTCTTGTTGGAGATATTCGTTGCCTGGCACTTGTTTGGTGTGAATGCAACTCGCCATTTGTCAGCCTAAGCCTGGGTATTGTCCAAATCTTTCCGGACATGGACATGGGCTGCTTCTTGCTGAAGATAATGCCTTGTGGGTTCACGTCAATCACTTTGATTAGTGACATTTTAGCCCTTAAAAACAGTTTCTCTTAATTTATTCTGTCCAAACTCTTCATGATTAAAAAAGAATGATCAAATCTCCTGTTAGCCTTCTCTAAGGGAAACAACCCCAAATTCTCTAATCTCTGCAAGTAACTAATCTCTCATCCCTGGAACCAATGCTCCCTCTATATTGATGTGGAGATGCTGGCGTTGGACTGGGGTAAACACAGTAAGAAGTCTCACAACACCAGGTTAAAGTCCAACAGGTTTATTTGTAGCAAATGCCACTAGCTTTCAGAACTGGCTGTTCCTTCGTCAGGTGGCACTATACTATACTATTGAGCTTGTATCTATATATGGCCTGTTTGTGAACAGAACTCCCACCCACCTGATGAAGAGGCAGTGCTCCAAAAGTTTGTGGTTTGTGCTGCCAAATAAACATGTTGGACTTTAACCTGGTGTTGTGAGACTTCTTACCCTCTAAATTGCACAGTGGCACAGCAATCTCAAAATCCCTGAGGGACCACATTGGCTACCTTGAATTACCACACTTGTAAAAAACTGTACAGGGGTCATAACACTAAAGCAAATTGCATGTGCATTCTGAGAAGAAAATAAGAGGGGACATTGTCCAGAACCACTCTCAAAAATCTCTTCTGCACCCTCTCCAAAATCTTCCTGAAGTGTAGTGCCCAGAATTCAGCCAGGGCTGAACAATTGTTTTATATAGCTCTGGCATCATTTGCCCTTTGCACTCTGTCTTCCAAAGGGACTCCGAAATTCACATTGAGGTTATCATGGAACAATATCTGCTATTCCGTCACGAGTTCACGGGGTCTCAGAAGTAAAACACTGCAGATGCTTGAAGCCTGTAATATAAACAGAAAATACTGGAAATACTCGGCAGGTCAGCAGGCAGCTAGGGAGAGAGAAACAGAATTAACATTTCAGCTATGTGATTTGTCTTTGGAGCAGACGCAGATAAATCTCAGTGGAATATATCAGTTTGTACCTGATTGCTTCCAATTATGGAATCTTCCTGGGGCTCAAGATGGCTATGATGTGGAGCTGCTGGCATTGGACTGGGGTGGGCACAGTAAGTAGTCTCACAACACCAGGTTAAAGTCCAACAGGTTTATTTGGGAGCACGAGCTTTCGGAGTGTTGCCCCTTTATCAGGTGAGTGAAGAGTTCGATTCACAAAACAGGGCATATGTAGACACAAGCTCAATTACAAGATAATGGTTGGAATGCGAGTCTTAACAAGTAGTCAAGTCTTTACAGGCTGTCAACACCTCAGGACTGACTTGGAACTTTCAGAAATTAAGATAAAGTGATTAAGATTCTGTTGCAAGCCAACCTTAAAGGCCTTAAAAATTAATTAGTTGCTTGAACAATTGAGTTTATTACAGTTACTATAAAAATATTGGAGAAAGGGAAATGGCTGTTTGACTGGGTGCAGCAGTTGGATGCGGCAGTCAACTCTCCTGGAACTTAAGATTCATCTCCAGGTATGGGTTGGAAACAAAAGCCAGGAGAAAGATTGTAGGGTTACTGGTGACATTTTGTCATTGTTCTTTGTACACTTCATTATGTCTAAAAATATAGGTGGAGGAAAATGTCAAGGAAATGAAAATTTACTTAATTTCTTTCACAACCTCAGTGCAGCCCAAAGCACTTTACAACCATTGAGTCCTAGGGGGTGATACTTATTAGGCTAGCAGGCTATGTTCACTTGTAGGGGGAGAGATCAGGCCACCGATCCCGATCCATGTTTGGGAAACGGGCAGTAGATGCTTGCAGGCATGGACGGGAGAGTGGGGGGGGAGAAATACGGGACCTCGGTATTTGCGGCGGGGGAGGGAGGAGGAGTGGGGAGGGGGTATCTTCAATTTCACTTTGAGATGGTGGGGTGCCGGGTGAGAATTATCTCTGTGAATCCAGGCTTGCCAGTATGCTTGGGCTCCCCGTCCCCTTCCAAACTGATGCCCTGGTCCCAAATAAATGACAGTGCAGAAAGATTGCGAATGGGTTCATGCTGGCATGTCCTGCACGGATCACACCAGTTGCCTTGCCCAAAAAGACACATATGGCCGGAATGTTACAGTAGCCGTTCATGCCAGCAAGATTTTCCCATCCCGCTGCATTGAATGCAGATTTGACTGGGTGCCACGTTCTCCAACTTCGCTGCAGTAGGAGCATGGCGTGAACGGCTGGTAAGATGGCACCCTTTGTCATTTTTTTGGGAAAATTCTGGAATTTTACAACATAAAAATAGGTCCTTTGGCCCTTCGTGTCGCTGCCAGCCAACAAACACTTTTCTTTTCTAATTGCATTTTCCAGCACTTGGTCCATAAACTTGAATACTACGATGTTTGAAGTTACCATCTAAATGCTTCTTCAATGTTGTGAGAATCGCCGCTTCTACCACCATTTCGGGCAGCGATTCCCACCAACCTTTGGGTGAAAATGTTTTCTTAAAACCCTTCTAAGATCCTTGCCCCTTACCTTAAATCTATGCCTCCTGGCTAGTGATCACTCTCCTAAGAGGAAAAGTTCCTTCTTATCTATCCTATCAACGTCCCTCATAATTTTGTGCACATCAATCAGACCACCCCTCAGTCTTCTCAATTTGCTAATCGAGTGGTCTTGAGGTGTAGAATTATCTATTTGGGTAATGAGAAGAGCTGCTTGCATGAGGTGAAAAAGTGTGATGTCTTAAAGGTTGGTGTTGGGTGGTCAGTTGTGGAAGGGTGGATACAGGGCAGTTGGGATATCAAGTGATAAAATTTTCAGGTGATACCTCGTACCAGAATTGAAAAATATATGATGAAACCTTAACAATATGCTCAAACACCATTGGTAACCATTGTGCATCAGATGGCTCTGGAATGTGTGAATTTTTTGTTTTATTCATTCGTGGGGCATGGGTGGCACAGCGTTTATTGCCCATCCCCGGTTGCCCAAAGGCAGTTGAGAGTCAACCACATTGCTGTGGCTCTGGAGTCACATGTAGGCCTGAAGGGTAAAGACGGCAGATTTCCTTCCCTAAATGACATTAGTGCACCAGATGGTCAATTGACAATGGCTTCATGGTCATCAGTAGGTTCTTAATTCCAGATATATTTTTATTGAATTCAAATTCCACCATCTGCCGTGGCGGGATTCAAACCCAGGTCCCCGGAACATTAGCTTTAATTATTTCAGGGTATTGTTATTTATCCTCACTCCATAAAAACCCTACAGTATAGAAAGAGGCCATTTGGCCCATCCAGTCTGCACCCACAACCATCCTACCCAGGCCCTATCCCCGTATCCCTACATATTTTACCCACTAATCCCTCTAACCCATGCATCCCGGGACACAAAGGAGCAATTTAGCTTGGCCAATCCACCTACGTCTTTGGACTGTGGGAAGAAACCGGAACACCCGGAGAAAACCCACGCAGAAACGGGGAGAATGAGCAAACTCCACACAGACAGTGACCCAAGCCAAGAAGCAAACCCAGGTCCCTGGAGCTGTGAAGCAGCAGCGCTAACCACCATGTCACCATGCTGTCCCACTCTATTGGACTCAGTTGACTCTGTCAAGCCCATTGACCAGTTCTCCCTGCATTCTGACCTTTGAACTGAGCCCATGCCCGGCCCGCGTGCACTGCCGCTGCCGCTCCACCTGGCTCCTGATTGGGTGGTATCAACGTCAATCCACCCCAGAACCTTGGTGATTGGTCAAAAGTCACGTCAATCTCAGCTCTAGGCCAATCAGAGTGCCGGGTGAGAGTAATGTGATGAAGGATTGGCTGATGCTGGCGGGAGGAGGGGCGGGCTTTCATCCTATCATCCAATAGGAAGGCGGTGTGGGTTAGGTTTTGACCAATGGTGGCCGGCGGCGCGCGGGGGGGGCGGGTCCTCGGGCTCGGGCGGGAGAGTGAGCGGAGGGGAAGGCGGTGAGAGCGGCGTTTACCTCAGGGCGGGGGGCGGTGCGGAAAGAGGGGCTGTCAACTCATAATAACCCCTAAATCCTCCCTCCTGCAGCAGATAGAGCGTCAATCCACAGTCTGTATCGAAAAATCTCCACCAGGGATCTGTTTAAAACCGACCCTGCCAGCTTTCGGGGGATTTTTATTTTTCAGGCAATTTTCGAATGCTGTGTCCCCCATTTGATTTTGATTTGATTTATTATTGCCACATATGCTGGGATACAGTTAAAATCTTTTTTTTATTGGGTGCTGTACAGACAAAGCATACCTTTCATAGAGTAGGTAGAGCAGGAAGGAAAGCTGGCGCAGTGGTTAGCACTGCTGTCCCACAGCGCCAGGGACCCGGGTTCGATTCCCCGCTCCGGTCTCTGTGCGGAGTTTGCACCTTCTCCCCATGTCTGCGTGGGTTTCCTCCGGGTGCTCCGGCTTCCCTCCAACAATCCGAAAGATGTGCAGATTAAGTTGGTTGGCCGTGCTAAATTGACTTTAGATTCTGGGGGATTGGCAGGGTAAATATGTGGGGTTATGGGGATAGGGTCTGGGTGGGATTGTGGTCAGTGCAGGCTTGATGGCCTGTACTGTAGGGATTCTACGATAAGAGGGTGCAGAATGTAGTGATACAGTCATACCTAGGGTGTAGAGAATGATCAACTCAATATTTGATTTATTATTGTCACATGTATTGGTATGCAGTGAAAAGTATTGTTTATTGCGCACTATACAGACAAAATGTATCATCCACAGAGAAGGAAAGGAGAGGGTGCAGAATGTCGTGTTACAGTCATAGCTGGAGTGCAGAGACAGATCAGCTTAATATAAGGTGGTCCATTCAAAAGTCTGATGGCAGCAGGGAAGAAGGCTGTCTGGATTATAGTCTGATTCTGCCCTCAGTTAGGACTGGTTTGTTCCTGTTACCATCTTGTCCTTCATGGCTGCCATGCGCGTCCATCTCATAGTGACCAGTCTCCTTGCCCACTCTCTAATTTGTGTTGAGACTTTTGCCACTGCTTGTCCATAGTCTTGCCCTCTCCCTCAACATCTCCTCCAGCCCTATGACCATCTTCAGGGATGGAATTTTCCCATCCTGACCACCATGGGAATCATAGTGCCGTGTCCCCCATTTGATTTTGATTTGATTTATTATTGCCGCATATGTTGGGATACAGTTAAAATCATTTTTTATTGGGTGCTGTACAGACAAAGCATACCTTTCGTAGAGTAGATAGAGCAGGAAGGAATTTGTGGACCGTACTGTAAGGTCCAAAGGTGGACATGGACTGTACAAAGGTGTGTTGACTTCGGGCGGGATATTCTGGCTTTGGGCGAGTGCGGTTTGAAAATCCTGCCCAAGGTCTCTGCACTCCTCCAATTGTGCCCTTCTTTATCACTGCTCCACCATTGGTTGGCCATGTCTTTGGCTGCCTGGGCTTTAACCTCTGTAAATTTAGCTCCATCTGTCTCACTCTACCACTCCTCACCTCCTTTCAGTCACTCCATGAAACCTATATCTTTGACCAAGATTTTGATCAGCTGTCCCACTATTGCTAGCTCGATGTGCCTTGGTGTCTCAATTTGTTTGACAATTGCACCTGTGAAGAGCTTTGAGACGTTTTGTGTTGCTTGGGAGGGTGGTATAGGCAGGTTGCCTCACACCCTTTAAAAAACATTTGGATGAGCACTTGGCATGTCATCACATTCAAAGCTATGGGCCAAGTGCTGGTAAATAGGATTAGGTGAGAGGTCAGATGTTTCTCGCTTTTCAGTGCAGACTTGATGGGCCAAAGGGCCTCTGATTCTATTTTCCCAGGTTTTGAAAAAAAATGTGTGGTCTCCTCAGTGTCTTGATCAACGTTATTCTCAGCCAGTGTGTTTAAAAACAGCTTACCAGGTCATAATTGCTGTAGGAGTTTGTTGTGTGTGAATTGGATAATGCATTTCTTCCATTCTAACAGTCAATACACTTCAAAAAGTATTTCATTGATTGTAAGGTGTTTAGAAGGTCCTGAGGTTCTTTGTTAATGCAGGACTTTCTTTCTAGGACTTCCCTACCCACTGAGTGATTGGATGGTAACCTAGAGGGACCCCCAACTGTTTGAAGGTGTTTGACTATGTTTAAATTCCTCCACTCATGCTGCTTCTTGCTGTGGTGATCAATGGATGTTTATCACCCTCTTGTTCCTCAAGGGGCCAACTTCAGCGTTGAGGCCAGGTCAACTAAATTGACATCTCAGCCTACTCGTACTCTCTTCATGGCATTCATAGAAGCTCTTTTATAGCAGGAGGCATAGGATAGGAATCCATGGTGTGAAGCTTGGCTGACTTGTTTTTTCTTGTTGTTCCCCTTGAGGTGAATGATAATGCCCTTGCCACCACCAGCGTGGGTCAGCACACTCAGCATTGGCGATTGAATCTAAAACCCTATTTTGCTTGGATCACTTCCATTGCGAGGCACATTTGTTTATCAATTTATATCAAATATGAAAGCGATGAAAACTTTTTCTGACTGTTCCCTCCCAAAATTAAAATATTACTATTTTAAGCCGGCACAGTGGTTAGCACTACTGCCTCACTGCGCCAGAGACCCAAGACCAATTCCAGCCTTGGGTGTCTGTGTGGAGCTTGCACATTCTCCCCATGTTTGTGTAGGTTTCCTCCTGGTGCTATGATTTCTTTCCAAAGATGTCTGGGTTAGATTGATTGGCCATGCTAAATTGCCCCTTAGTGTCAGGGGTACTAACGTGGTAAATATGTAGGGTTATAAGAATAGGGCCTGAGCAGGATTGTTATTGGTGCAGGCTGAACGGGCCGAATGCTCCTTCTGTAATGTAGGGATTCTATGATTCTCTGATCCACCTCAGATAACTGCAGGCTCTTAGCTCTTGTATGTTTCCCACCTCTGTTAATGCTTTATGACTCCTGTCAGCTTTGCTAGAACTCTAGCTCTTTTAAAGACATGTTAGGCTATTATTGCACTTTTTTGACTGCAATATATAGGCTATTATTTGGCTCAAGGACTGACTTGATAATCTTCAAAACACATTATAGAAGCTGTCATGTGTATGGTCGGCACAGTGGTTAGCACTGTTGCCTCACAGAGCCAGGGATCTGGGTTCAATTCTGGCCTTGGGTGACTGTGTGGAGTTTGCAAGTTCTCCCCATATCTGTGTGGGTTTCCTCTGGGTGCTCCAGTTTCTTCCCACACTCCAAAGATGTGCAAGTTAGGTGAATTGGCCATGATAACTTGTCCCTTAGTGCTAGTGGGATTGGCAGGGTAAATATGTAGAGTGATGAGAATAGGGATTGTTGTCAGTGTGGGCTTGTTGGGCTGAATGGCCTTCCTCTGCACTGTAGGGTTTTTATGATTCTGTAGGCATGATTGTCCAAATAACCTGCTTCTATTCTATGCTGTTTTTACTATTCAACATTTCTAAGATCATGCTTTACGTCCTAGACTATAATAAAAAAAAATTCTCATGTAGGTAAGGTATGCGCAGAATATTTTTCAATTAAGGCAGAGTGGTAGAAATCAAAAAGCATAAATTTAAATGAATTAGAAATACATTTGAATGAGTGATCTTACAGTGTGACAAATGTTAGGAACAATCTACTCGGACACAGTCAAACCACAGAGGTATTCATAACGTAGTTGGATGTTTGACTACTGGGCTAGTAGTACAAGAGGTATTAGATCAAATTGACTCACCATTTTTGTCTTTAATTCTTTATATGACAGATTAATTTTAAAGTTTTAAAATTTTAAATATAAGCTATTATGTATATTACAAAAGAATGTATGTAAAAGATTATGAAGCACATCTGTTCATTACCAAGAGTGGGTGCAATCATTGCTCATAGTTGAAAATTTCAAGTGAATCCATTATCAATGTAGCTGTAATCATCTGCTGTCTAAATAGGGAATGGTGCACAGAGCTATCTCTCCCCTTGCAGTCCCTGTATCAAAACACATGCAGAAATTAGAGAAACAAACTAAAGATAGAATTGATACTGAAAATAACTCCCATCTGAAGCTGACTACAAGCAGAGCCAAATAGGAAGTTGAATACTAATCAACCCTTACACATGCACAGAATTTCAAAAAGGCAGCAAAACTCAGGCCTCATGTCAGAGAAAGTCTGACGAAGTTTAGAGTCTCAGCTGTAAAGTTGGTAAATTTTGGGGATTTTGACATAATCCAAGGCCAGAAAACCAGATGAAAATAGGGCTGAAACTCTAAAACTCAAAGTATCTTCTTAAATTACATGGTCGGTTTAAAACAGAACGCTGAGCGATCGTCAATCAGATGACAACTCTATTTAAATGCAGCAGGCATAGTGGAAATGTATAACTGGTTCTTCAAATTGGGCTTAAAACAGGACTAGTTTTAAACTGGATATACTTCAGAAAGCTTGGAAACTTAAAAGATTACTGTTGCACAGCTGTGGAACAGAATGCTGATAAAAGCATTGGATGCTGTGTCGGTTATTGCTTCAGAAATTAGCTGGACAAATTTATGGTTTAGAAAATGGTTGGGTGTAATTTAAATTTTGATTACCAACATGAGGCAGGTGATTCCTGCACCAGTGGGCTGGGTGCAGGGGGTTGGAGATGAATAATGGAGATATATCACTGGAATTTTACTGCCCCGCCTGCCACGGGAATCGGAGCGGGTGAGGGACGGATAATGGGAAGGCCCATTGACCTTGGGTGGGTTTTCACAGTTTCGGGACGAGCGAGGTCGTAAAATCCTATCCATGGAGATAGATGAATGCTCTGGAATTTCACAAAATTATTTCAGATAGGGAAATCTGCAAGTCACTGTCCACATGCGTCCCGCAAAACGGTTTAAATTTGCCCACAAAGGCCAGATGACTCAGCTGCTATTTGTGCTTATATTTCTTACTGGTTTTTCCTGTTTTAAATTATATGGGGCTGGAAAGAGCTACTTAGTATCTGCTGCTTGAGACCAACAGAACATAAGAACATAAGAAATAGGAGCAGGAGTAGGCCATCTAGCCCTTCGAGCCTGCCCCGCCATTCAATAAGATCATGGCTGATCTGTCGTGGCTCAGTTCCACTTTCCCGCCCTCTCCCCATAACCCTTAATCCCCTCTCTTATCAAGAACCCATCAACCTGCTTCTTAAAAATATTTAGCGAGGCAGCCTCCACCACTTCAACGGGCAGAGAATTCCAGAGATTCACCACCCTTTGAGTGAAGAAGTTCCTCCTCAACTCCGTTCTAAACCGCCTCCCCTTTATCTTGAGGCTGTGCCCCCTAGTCCTACTGTCTTTTTTGAGCGGGAAGAGTCTCTCCACCTCTATCCTATCCATCCCATTCATCATCTTATACGTCTCAATGAGATCTCCCCTCATTCTTCTAAACTCTAACGAGTACAAGCCTAGTTTATTCAGCCTCTCCTCATAGCTCAATCCCCTCAACTCCGGTATCAGCCTAGTAAACCTCCTCTGCACTCCCTCCAGGGCCAAAATATCCTTGCGCAGGTGCGGCGCCCAAAACTGCACACAGTACTCCAGCTGCGGCCTCACCAATGCCCTATACAGCTGCAGCAAGACCTCCCTACTTTTATATTCAATCCCCCTCGCTATGAAGGCCAGCATCCCATTCGCCTTCCTGACCACCTGCTGCACCTGCAAGCTGGGTTTTTGCGACTCATGCACAAGGACCCCGAGGTCCCTCTGCACCGTCGCCTGCTGCAGTTTTTCGCCACGTAAGTAATAGTCCTTCCTACCATTCTTCCTACCAAAGTGGACCACCTCACACTTGCCAACATTAAATTCCATTTGCCATTTCCTGGCCCATTCGCCCAGCCTATCTAGATCCTTCTGCAGACTCTCCACACCCTCCGCACAATTTGCCTTTCCCCCAATCTTGGTGTCATCAGCAAATTTCGACACCCTGCACTCGGTTCCCTCCTCCAGATCGTCTATATAAATGGTAAATAGCTGAGGCCCCAGCACCGACCCCTGGGGCACCCCACTAGTCACCAACCGCCAATCCGAATAGCACCCATTGACCCCCACTCTCTGCCTCCTATTTGACAACCAATCCTCTATCCACGCTAACACCCTACCCCCAACTCCATGTCCCCTGACCTTCTGCAATAACCTCTTGTGAGGTACCTTGTCAAACGCCTTCTGAAAATCCAGAAAGACCACATCCACCGGCTCTCCTCTATCCACTGCCCTAGACACATCCTCATAGAACTCCAGTAAATTTGTCAGACACGACTTCCCTTTAATGAAACCGTGTTGCGTCTGCCCTATCAAGCAATTCCCTTCAAGATGCCTCGCAATTTCCTCCTTAATGACGGATTCCAACATTTTACCTACCACAGACGTTAAACTAACCGGCCTATAATTCCCCGCCTTTTGCCTGGCACCCTTCTTAAACAACGGCGTAACATTAGCCGTTTTCCAATCTTCCGGCACTTCCCCGGAATCCAGCGACGTCTGGAAAATAACCACCAAGGCATCCACTATAACCTCCGCCATTTCTTTCAGAACATTGATTTAAATGAGGCAGCGTACAAAGACTTTAAACTTGGAGACTCCTTCCATTGGGAACACAGCATTTATGCAGAATTTTCCTTCAAGAGACCAACTGATTGAAATTTGTCTGATAGAGAAGATCATACGTGGCGAAGGTTTCCTGATCAATATATTTTGGACAGGATTCTCTGATCTCATTCGCCCCACCCCCTCTGCCAGTGAGAGTGGAGAATTTGGCCCTCAGCCAAAACTCCATTCGCTGCAGCAGCACCAGAGAATCCCAGCGGTGGACGAGGTTGGAGGTTTCCAGTTTTTTTAAAAATTAATTCGTGTGATGTGGGCGTTGCTGGCTGGATCAGCATTTATTGTTCATTCCCAACTGCCCTTGAACTGAGTGGCATTTCAGAGGGCATTTAAGAGTCAATACACATATAGGCCAAGCCAGATAAGGATGGCAGATTTCCTTCCCCAAACAGCATTAGTGAACCTGATGTGTTTTTACAACAATTGACAATGTAAAGTAAAAAGTTTATTAATCACAAGTAAGGCCTACATTAACACTGTAATGAAGTTACTGTGAAATTCTCCTAGTCGCCATAGTCCAGGTCAATGCATGTAACTAGCACATCTTTCAGACTGTGGGAGGAAATGAGAGCACTCAGAGGAAACCCATGCAGACCTGGGGAGAATGTGGAAAATCCACACAGTGACCCAAACCAGGAATCGAGCCCAGGTCCCTGGCGCTGTGAGGCAGCAGTGCTAGCCACTATACCACCCATGACAATTGTTCACTATTAGACTTTTAATTTCAGTTTTATTTCATTTTAGACTTCCTTTGAAAGTGACCCGCTCATTGTGATTAATACACTTTATTTTAGGAGCCATTAAATCAGTTGAGCTTTGTTGGTGTTGACTAAACTAATATCAGCTTCATACCTGTACTTTCTGATCTTTATATTTGTATTCTGCAGAATAAATTTACTTTGAATAATTATCTTTCGCATCACTACTGGCTCTACATTCAGTTGAAACTGTTACAGAGTTCATAACATTTCACATACTTTGAACAGTGCATCAAAGACAAAACATAAGAACATAAGACATAGGAGCAGGAGTAGGCCATCCAGCCCTTCGAGCCTGCCCGCCATTCAATAAGATCATGGCTGATCTGTCATGTCTCAGTTCCACTTTCCCGCCCTCTCCCCATAACCCTTAATCCCCTCGCTTATCAAAAACCCATCAACCCGTGTCTTAAAAATATTTAGCGAGGCAGCCTCCACCACCTCAACGGGCAGAGAATTCCAGAGATTCACCACCCTTTGAGTGAAGAAGTTCCTCCTCAACTCTGTTCTAAACTGCCCCCCCTTTATCTTGAGGCTGTGCCCCCTAGTCCTACTGTCCTTTCTGAGCGGGAAGAGTCTCTCCACCTCTATCCTATCCATCCCATTCATCATCTTATACATCTCAATGAGATCTCCCCTCATTCTTCTAAACTCTAACGAGTACAAGCCTAGTTTATTCAGCCTCTCCTCATAGCTCAACCCCCTCAACTCCGGTATCAGCCTAGTAAACCTCCTCTGCACTCCCTCCAAGGCCAAAATATCCTTGCGTAAGTACGGCGACCAAAACTGCACACAGTACTCCAGCTGCGGCATTACCAATGCCCTATACAGCTGCAGCAAGACCTCCCTACTTTTATATTCAATCCCCCTCGCTATGAAGGCCAGCATCCCATTTGCCTTCCTGACCACCTGCTGCACCTGCAGGCTGGGTTTTTGCGACCCATGCACAAGGACCCCGAGGTCCCTCTGCACCGTCGCCTGCTGCAGTTTTTTGCCACGTAAGTAATAGTCCTTCCTACCATTATTCCTGCCAAAGTGGACCACCTTGCACTTGCCAACATTAAATTCCATTTGCCATTTCCTGGCCCATTCGCCCAGCCTATCTAGATCCTTCTGCAGACTCTCCACATCCTCCGCGCAATTTGCCGTCCCACCAATCTTGGTGTGAAACATGACACAGGAACATACTGAGATGCTGGTGTGTGCTTAGGCTATCTACAAGTTTTCCATTCCTGCCCCGTTACCAGCGAGAATGGAGAAATTGGTGTTCAGCCAAAACTCCAATCAATGTAGCGGCACCAGAAACTTCCAGCCGTGGGCGAGGTCGGAGGATTCCTGCGCAGGTGTTTCTCACCTGCAGGGAGTGTAATTGAGTGGCAGAATCATCTGTTGACTAGATCAGATTAGGATTGATAAAGGTGAGAGGCGTCATTTGCCTCCCAGGTAGGAGATAGCCCATGTGCTTAGGTGACAAGAACAATAGAAAAGTAGAAGACTGTTCTTGAGTGTGCTAAATGTCCTCTAAGACATACTAATCATCTTTAAAACTATAATTATTTAACCCGGAACCAGATGTGTTTGATTTTTGGGGGGAGTGGGGGGGAAAAGAGAAAATTTGGTTCAAGGTTGATTTAATGTATTAAAGGACCCCTCTATAAAGAGTGTTTTTCTTCTTGTCCTCCAGCACATTTTACAATCACACAGCTGCTGCTTTTCATTTCCTGATTGGTGTAGTACAAGGAGAGAGAGTAACACCACGTCAGCATTTGAAATATTTAATGCCAGTACATCCAATAACCCTTGATTGGACCCATTGCCAATAACTATCGCTGTGGCCACCATGAGTCTTCTCTTTGCAGCAGTTCTAACCGTGTATCTGTGCGATGGCATTAGTGGAGTTGGGCAGAAGTGGAGGCGGGGAGAGTATGCTTCTCAAAGTTCAGAGCAATTTCAAGAATCGGGGACAATTGAGATGAAATCACCTAATCTGAATGACGAGGAGTATCACTCCAACCACATGCCTGATTATTTGAAGTGTGACTCCTGCAGAGCAATTTCTTATCAGGTAGGTTCAGTGTTCTGGGCAATTACTGGTTTCTTTGTTGTACATCTATATTTTGGTATCCACTCACAGAGATAGTGATTTTTTTTCTACATCTCAGTTTTCTATTTATACTTAGCTATCATTTCCTTCATGTCATTTAATTTAGCCAAGTATATCAACAAGCTTTACAGTCTAGAAATATTAATTTAAAGTTGTTGCCCAAACAAAGATTGAAATTATCCAGTAACTGAAAAATGCAAAACTTTTAACTAAATAACTTATTATTATGCTTTAAAAACATGAATTATTGGGTTATTGAAAAACAGTACATTACAATGGCGGCTACACTTCAAAAGTATTTATTTGACTATGAAGGACTTTCGTGATGTGCTAAAGTCATGAAAGGCACAATGTAATTGTAAGTTATTTTTAATTGGCTTCACAAATGAAAGTAGACTACTCATATCTGTGTATTGAGCTCTGACGAAGGGTCATCCTGACTTGAAATGTTGGCTCTGTCCTCGCTACACAGATGCGGTCAGACCCGCTGAGATTTTCCTGCATTTTCTGTTTTTGTTTCAGATTCCAGTATTTTGCTTTCACTCCTATCTAGCTGCATGGGTAAAGTAGAGCAGGAAAGAGTATTCCTTTGTGTGCAAAGGAAAACTTGGATCTATAAAATGCTGAATTTTATTTTCAGTAATAGTAGTTTCACTAAATTTTAAATAGTTTTAGAAATGAAACTGGTACATTTATTTTGAGTGCTTCACCATTCACAGGAAGAGCATTGTGGATGATTCAGTGGCAAAGATAAGGCGGGACTGTCCCACAACAGAACCTACAGGCAGATTTGAATTTGTTAAAAAAAATCATGAGTGATGTTTCTCTTGATCCTATAAATATTTTATGAGTGATGTTAGAAGCTAAGTGCAATCATTTAACAAGTATTCTAATTGTTATGGATGGCATCTTTCTGTGTAATAAGTATTTATAGTCATTTGGCAGTACGGAATTTGAGTTTGCAAACAGAAAGAGCATATGCATGCATTGCACCTTTTTCAGCTAAACAGAGGTTTGGACTGTGACTCTCTGGTTTATTCCGCAGAGCATTACCTTGACCAATCAGATTTAGCCTCCTTGATTTGAAATTAAAGAAAAGCTTGGCAGTTAACTGTTCTGTACATTCTCAGTGGCCTCCATTAATCAGGCACTTACCAACCAATCAGCACTGACTTCTCATTCAGTATAAAGTGAATAGGGTGGCACAGTGGTTAGCACTGCTGCCTCACAGCACCAGGGACCCGGATTCGATTCCCAGCCTGAGTCACTGTCTGTTCTCCCTGTATCTGTGTGGGTTTTCTTTGGGTGCTCCAGTTTCCTCCGAAAGATGTGCTGGTTAGGTGCTTTGGCCATACTAAATTCTCCCTCAGTGTACCTGAACAGGCGTCGGACTAGGGGATTTTCACAGTAACTTCATTGCAGTGTTAATGTAAGCCTACTTGTGACAAATAAATAAACTTATAAAAAAAACTGTTGTTCCCTTTAGATTTGATATTCTTGCCAATCTGTTCTGATGAGTACCAGACGAAAAGCTTCGTTAGCATGTCTCTTTTTTCAGCAAGAATAAGTATTTGTTTTAAGTTATTCTTTTCTCAGAGTTACAAAGCCAATACGCAGAGTGGATGGGGTAAGCACCTAATCCATCTCCTTGCTTGCTCCAAAAACCACTTCAATCTAGTTCATAGTTCCCAGACAGGAGATATACTAGTTCAATAAGTATATGTTAAAATGTATTTAAGAACATAAGAACATAAGAAATAGGAGCAGGAGTAGGCCATCTAGCCCTTCAAGCCTGCCCCGCCATTCAATAAGATCATGGCTGATCTGTCATGGCTCAGTTCCACATTCCCGCCCTCTCCCCATAACCCTTAATCCCCTCTCTTATCAAAAACCCATCAACCCGAATCTTAAAAATATTTAGCGAGGTAGCCTCCACCACTTCAACGGGCAGAGAATTCCAGAGATTCACCACCCTTTGAGTGAAGAAGTTCCTCCTCAACTCCGTTCTAAACCGCCCCCCCCCTTTATCTTGAGGCTGTGCCCCCTAATCCTACTATCCTTTCTGAGCGGGAAGAGTCTCTCCACCTCTATCCTATCCATCCCATTCATCATCTTATACGTCTCAATGAGATCTCCCCTCATTCTTCTAAACTCTAACGAGTACAAACCCAATCTATTCAGCCTCTCCTCATAGCTCAACCCCCTCAACTCTGGCATCAGCCTAGTAAACCTCCTCTGCACTCCCTCCAAGGCCAAAATATCCTTGCGTAAGTGCGGCGCCCAAAACTGCACACAGTACTCCAGCTGCGGCCTTACCAATGCCCTATACAGCCGCAGCAAGACCTCCCTACTTTTATATTCAATCCCCCTCGCTATTTCTGCTGGAAAAATTTTTAAATGTGTCCTGTGAAGCAGCACCTTCTAGTCGTATTAGACAATACCTGTCCTTTCTCAGATAATTTTATTTTCATTGGACAGAACATTAGAATAAAATATAATAACGGGTGGCACGGTGACACAGTGGTTAGCACTGCTGCCTCAGAGCACCAGGGACCCAGGTTCGATTCCTGGCTTGGGTCACTGTCTGCACGGAGTCTGCATGTTCTCCCGGTGTTTGCGTGGGTTTCCTCTGGGTGCTCCGGTTTCCTCCCACAATCCAACAATGTGTGGGTTAGGTGGATTGACCATGATAAATTGCTTCTCAGTGTCAGAGGGACTAGCTAGGGTAAATGCATGGGGGTTATGGGGATAGGGCCTGGATGGGATTGTGGTTGGTGCAGATTCGATGGGCCGAATGGCCTCCTTCTGCATTATAGGATTTTATGATTCTATCCTCTTTTACCCTGCTGGGAATAGAAAACTCTCTGACATCAGTGAGGGCAGTTGCTTTTATCCATAAGCTTGTTGAAAGTTGAGGGTAATATGATAGGTGTGATAGGACTTTAAAACCACAGGAGACATATACTCTTAATGAAGAAGCTTGGGGTGAGAAATGAGGGATCGCTGTTCCAATATGATAAGGAATGCAGGCGGAAAACTATTGTTAACTTTTGGAAGAACTGGCTGGCTTAACTTAACTTTTCTTTTAAAAACATTGACCTTTTATTAAATTAATTTTTCATTTATTGTTTGCCCCTGTCTTGTGAAGATGCAGGAATATCTTTCAAAGTGGGAATCAAAAAACTCTGCAGTGAAAGAGGGAAAAGCCATTCTGACTGAATCCGATTACACCGAAGCTTTGGAGAAATGCTGCTCCCAGAGTTGGGAAAAGTGAGTTTCTGTCAGTTCAACTTTTATGCAAAATGAAACATGCCTTTGCTCTGCTTGTCCTAAATAGTTACAATTTGGAGATGCTGGCATTGGACTGGGGTGGGCACAGTAAGAAGTCTCACAACACCAGGTTAAAGTCCAACAGGTTTATTTGGTAGCACAAACCACAAGCTTTCTGAGCACTGCCCCTTCATCAGGTGAGTGGGAGTTCTGTTCACAAACAGGCCATATATACATACAAACTATACTATACTATTGAGTTTGTATCTATACATGCCGTGTTTGTGAACAGAACTCCCACTAACCTGATGACGAGGCAATGCTCGGAAAGCTTGTGGTTTGTGTTACCAAATAAACCTGTTGGACTTTAACTTGGTGTTGTGAGACTTCTTACTGACCTAGACAATGATATAGATGGCATAAGATAGTAAGTAATAGAAATATTAAAAAGACCTTTGAGCTGTGATTGGATGTCACAATACAGCAATTGTGACTAATTGTGTTACAGAATTATTTTTATTCTTTGTTGTATACAATCTCTTGTATATTTATATAAATTATTGTAGTTACCTGGGATTGAGAAAGGGGCGGATATCTAAGTGACTAAACAGAGAATGGCAAGTAGCTCAACAACAGCTTGTATTTATTTAGCACCCTTAACACAATAAAATGTCCCAATGTACTGCACAGGTGCATTATAAGGCAAAATCTGATACTGAGCCACACACTGGTGCAGATTTGGTCAAAGAGGCAAGTTTTAAGGAGCATCTTAAAGGAGGAAAGGGAGGCAGAGAGGTTTAGGAAGGGAATTCCAGAGCTTTGACCTCAGGCAGCTTGAGGCATGGCCATTAGTGGTGAAGTGATTGAAATCAAAGATGCTCAAAATGAAGGGATTGCAAGGGTTAAGTTTAAAGTTACTGTGAAAATCCCCTAGTCGCCACATTCCAGCGCCTGTTTGGGTATACTGAGGGAGAATTTAGCATGGCCGATGCATCTAATTAGCATATCTTTCAGGGAAACTGGAGCACCTGGTGGAAACCCACACAGACTCAGGGAGAATGTGCAAACTCCGAACAAGCCAGGAATTGAACCTGGATCTCTGGTGCTGTGAGGTAGCAGTGCTATCCATTGTGGGAGGCGGTTACCTGTAATGTGAAACAGGACCTGACTGAAAATTTCATAAACCAAAAACGGAATTGTGGTGCAGATCACATGAGACATATATAATACGATCTGATCAATCAAAATAAGATATTAACCTATAACTACGTCACTCATTATTTTTCTTTTACTTGTCTTCAAGAGATCTGAATTATCTTCATTCAGGTTTTGAAATTTTATAAAGAAATAAAAAAAGTTAATTTCCAGCACAATTTTCTTTTAAATTCTATTAAGATTATGTGCCCCATACCTGAAGAGCATTTCTCGAGTTATCTAGAGCCTGGCATGACTGCAGTTATTTTCCACACTGAGACACACTGTAATTATTAAACATTTAACAGTAACAGGGTGCAAGTAGTAGTATGGATTTGGTTTCTCAGTGCCCCAGGCACACTGTGATAATAAGCAAGGATAGTTTGATGCCAAGTATTTGAGGGCTTCATAGTGCAAATGTTAAAGGCATTGAGAACAAGTAACATGTTCTACTGGCTCTCAGATCGCAGACCAGAGACATATATGGTCAGAACAAGACCAAGAAAGTATTCCCAGTTTGTGAATTGTGAACCCCATGGTCCTGGTAAAGTAGGTGAACCCCCTGTTATTCGTCATCCTTCCCCAGCCCACACCCCCAGCCCAATGCTCATTCATCCCCTGATCAAGAAGCCTGTCACAATATCTCATGGCCCAATATCTCCCTGACATGTGAAAATTGACCATTTGACATACTAAATCTTTCCATATTTCTTGAAGTATTGCTTCCTATGATAACCCTTGTCTTCTATGTGCTGTCTGGATTATTAAACCAGGCACAAAGGCCTGGTATGTTAATCAAGATTTCAATGAAGATTTTTACAGTATAGTTGGATATTTTGGGTACTACATCTATATATAAGAATACATCTGTCTGTTATTTGACCATGGAGCATCTGTGTATCAATGATATTTTTGTTCTATGTTCACTTTGCAGGCATGGAGTAATAGAGTTGAATGGTATTAAACGTCTGTCAGGCCCAGGACTGGAGACAGAAGACTTTATGGGTGTAATGATGACCAGTGGACCGTGGCCAGGAAGGTAAGAATATCATAAAAGCTGTAATTTAAATGCCTAAAATGCAGTAGCCATTGCATTCCATTGTATGGGGAACAATACTAGTGTTTTTTACTTAAGAACTGTTGAGGTATAACATCCTTACAGCTTAACAGTTCTGATGAATAAGTATTACAAGGAAATGTTTTCTGGGCTGTTTAAATAATTGTTTCTGTTAAATACCCCCACAACAAATTGTCAAAGTTAGTGAAAGCCAAACTCAAGTGTGGCTTTTGTGGAATGAGTCACTTTGTTAAAGAAGTCGCCTATTTTGATGCATGTCACTCAATGCAGTTGCAGATTCGTATACTTAAAGGGCTTCCGGTCTTCTTAATGATCACCATCAAAAAGGTCATCCTTAAAATGTCTAATGATACCACCTGTGTGTGGAGGAAAACACCTTCCACACCCTTCAGAAATGTTTCAAAGTTCTTCATATAATCTACTGAATCTTATGTCAAGCAGAAGTCATTTTGTGCACAGATAAAAAAGAGAAGGTTTGCATTTATGTGCACCTTTCAAGACCACCACTTGTTCCAAGGCATTTACAGCCAACAAAATCCAGTAACGTAAGTAGGAAATGCAGCTGTTTATATACAGCAAGCTCCCACAAACAGCCATATAATGGGCCATAACTTCTGAGCTCTGATCGGATTTGAAGGTAAGAACATAAGAAATAGGAGCAGGAGTAGGCCATCTAGCCCTTCAAGCCTGCCCCGCCATTCAATAAGATCATGGCTGACCTGAAGTGGATCAGTTCCACTTTCCCGCTTTCTCCCCTTAACCCTTAATTCCCTTGTCTATCAAAAACCTATCTACCCGTGACTTAAATATATTTAGCGAGGTAGCCTCCACCACTTCAATGGGCAGAGAATTCCAAAGATTCACCTCCCTTTGAGTGAAGAAGTTCCTCCTCAACTCCGATCTAAACTGCCCCCTCCACCCCCCCCCCTTATCTTGAGGCTGTGCCCTCTAGTCCTGCTATCCTTTCTAAGCGGGAAGAATCTCTCTACCTCTATCCTATCCAGCCCCTTCATTATCTTATACGTCTAAGATCCCCCCTCATCCTTCTAAACTCCAACGAGTACAGACCCAGTCCATTTAGTCTCTCTCCATAGTCCAACCCCCTCATCTCCAGTATCAGCCTAGTGAACCTCCTCTGCACTCCCTCCAAGGCCAATATATCCTTCTGCAAGTGCGGCGACCAAAACTGCACGCAGTACTCCAGCTGCGGCATCACCAGTACCCTGTACAGTTGCAGCAAGACCTCCCTATTTTTATATTCTATCCCCCTCGCTATAAAGGCCAACATTCCATTCGCCTTCTTGATCACCTGCTGCACCTGCAGACTGGGTTTTTGCGACTCATGCACAAGGACCCCCCGGTCCCTCTGCACCGTAGCATGCTGCAGCTTTTCGCCTTTTAAATAATAATCCCTCCTAGTATTATTTCTGCTAAAGTGGATAACCTCACACTTGCTAACGTTATACTCCATCTGCCAGGTCCTCGCCCACTCGCTCAGCCTATCCAGATCCCTCTGCAGACTTTCCACACCCTCAACGCAATTTGCTTTTCCACTCATCTTCGTGTCATCAGCAAATTTTGTCACCCTACACTCAGCCCCCGTCTCCAGATCATCTACATAAATGGTACATAGTTGAGGCCCCAGCACTGATCCCTGCAGCACTCCACTAGTCACCAACCGCCAACTAGAGTAGCACCCATTGATACCAACTCTCTGCATCCTATTAGACAGCCAATCCTCTATCCACGCTAACACCTTACCCCCAACTCTGTGCACCCTAACCTTCTGTAGCAATCTTTTATGAGGCACCTTATCAAACGCCTTTTGGAAATCTAAAAACACCACATCCACTGGTTCGCCTCTGTCTACCGCACTAGTCACATCCTCATAGAAATCCAATAAATTCGTCAAACATGACTTCCCCTTAACGAATCCGTGCTGCATCTGCTCGATCAAACCATTCTTTTCTAGGTGCCTCGCTATTTCTTCTTTGACGATGGATTCTAGCATTTTTCCAACAACAGACGTTAAACTAACCAGCCTATAATTCCCTGCCTTTTGTCTACATCTTGGAAGCTGCAGATGAGGGGTTATATGGAAATTTACCAGAAGCGTGAACTTCTGGGCAATCGCCCTGCACTGGAAACCAAGCAAATATCTGGTTTAAATCGCACACTTCTGCCAGGGTTATGCCAATAGCTACTCTGAAAAAGTTAGAATATGGGTAACTATTGTAAACAGCCAGACTGACCCCTACGAGACTCCAAGTCAGCCTTGATTTTTGTGCTCGGCTCATGGGAGTGGGAGTTGAACCCACAATTTTCTGACTAAAGAGGCGAGACTGTCACAACTGACAGAATCTCACACACAGCAATTATTAGAGTGGAGTGCCACAAACTGAGCTAAGCTGTTGAGGGAGGGAGGAAAGACTGAACGTTGCATCATCCTAGACCTCTTTCTGGCCGAAGGCAATTGGCAAGATTGTGAGTGAGTTGTCTAAATGCAGATTGGAGAAAAACTCTAGCCTCGAGATAATTAAAGAAATGGTTAGAAAAGATACTACTGTTAAAAAAAAGCTAAATAGCAACAAATGCATATTTCCCTATATAAGTAGAATTGAAACAGCAAGATGCAGATTAGAATCCCAAAGTTTCTTCTGATCACAAAAATAAATTGAAAACGTGCAGCAGCCTATGAGCATTTGAAAATAGAAAACACAGATAATATTTAGCATTCTCTCTTTCAGATGTTTATTTCTGTTGTCCACTTTGGCAGGAATAATGGTAGGAAGGACTATTACTTACGTGGCGAAAAACTGCAGCAGGCGACGGTGCAGAGGGACCTCAGGGTCCTTGTGCATGAGTCGCAAAAACCCAGCCTGCAGGTGCAGCAGGTGGTCAGGAAGGCGAATGGGATGCTGGCCTTCATAGCGAGGGGGATTGAATATAAAAGTAGGGAGGTCTTGCTGCAACTGTACAGGGCACTGGTGAGGCCGCAGTTGGAGTACTGTGTGCAGTTTTGGTCGCCGCACTTACGCAAGGATATTTTGGCCTTGGAGGGAGTGCAGAGGAGGTTTACTAGGCTGATACCGGAGTTGAGGGGGTTGAATTATGAGGAGAGGCTGAATAAACTGGGCTTGTACTCGTTCGAGTTTAGAAGAATGAGGGGAGATCTCATTGAGACATATAAGATGATGAATGGGATGGATAGGATAGAGGTGGAGAGGCTCTTACTGCTCAGAAAGGACAGTAGGACTAGGGGGCACAGCCTCAAGATAAGGGGGGGGGTGCAGTTTAGAACGGAGTTGAGGAGGAACTTCTTCACTCAAAGGGTGGTGAATCTCTGGAATTCTCTGCCCGTTGAAGTGGTGGAGGCTGCCTCGCTAAATATTTTTAAGACGCGGGTTGATGGGTTTTTGATAAGAGAGGGGATTAAGGGTTATGGGGAGAGGGCGGGAAAGTGGAACTGAGCCACGACAAATCAGCCATGATCTTATTGAATGGCGGGGCAGGCCTGAAGGGCTAGATGGCCTATTCCTGCTCCTATTTCTTATGTTCTTTCTAGTACTATCTGTTCGTTTTTCAGCTATCCTCCATTTACTTTATTTAGGGGGAGGCGGTGGCCTAGTAGTATTATTGTTAGCCTATTAATCCAGAAACTGAGCTAATGTTCTGGGGACCCTGGTTCGAATCCTGCCACAGCAGGTGATGGAATTTGAATTCAATTAAAAAATATCTGGAATTAAGAATCTACTGATGATCTTGAAACCATTGCTGATTGTCGGCAAAATCCAACTTGTTCACTAATGCCCTTTAGAGAAGGAAATCTGCCGTCCCTTCCTGTCTGGCCTACATGTGATTCCAGAGCCACAGCAATGTGGTTGACCCTTAGCTGCCCTCAGGCTACTAGGAATGGGCAGTAAATGCTGACCAGTCAGCGACGCCCATGTCCCACGAATGAATAAAACTTATTGATTTATTTTCTCGTTTTTTCAAATTTTACTTGTTCAGGTTGTTAATGTTTCTGTGTAACTTCTACAGGTTGTTTAAAATGTGCCAGGCCTACCTGGGAGAGTTCACGGAAGAGGAAATATATAACGAGTACAGGAACAATCGGAATTATTTAGAAGATTTTCTCTGCTTTGGTAAACACGGAGCTTGCAAAAAACAGAAAACCTTCCAAACAGCATTTAAAGATGAAATATAAATGTCTTGCAATGGCTGCTCAGATGATATGTGCACATTGGGAATTTTGGTTAGGGTGTGGGACGATGCTTGTGGGCGAAGGAAGAGTCAGCACGTGATGTTTTTACTTATTCAAACTCGTTAAAATGAGGAATCAGGCGCTCCCCGAACCCAAATTCCCAATTTTCACATTTGACATTGAATCCTATATAATCATATGTTATTTAAAATGCTGGTAAGTAGTCATGCTTTTGTAACCTCATAATTTGTGATGCTGAAGTTTCATGACATTCTTCCATGTAATTACTTGTATCCAGAAATCGATTGTGCCTATTAGTGCACAGTTCCCATCACTTCGAAGACCTGCTTTTAAAACAAGCGATCACTTATATTGACCAAAAAGCAAAAAAAAAGTAACCATTTAGATTAATGTTGAATTTCAGTGTTGCTGTGTCATTACTGATTCACAGCCAGAAACTGCTGGGGGCCAGTATTTTGTTTGGAAAGTGAACCAATGTTAATGTGTGTTTTTGGATTCTGAATGCTCCAAACCTCCTGTGACAAACTGCTGTGTGTTTTCTAAAGACTTTATTTACCAGCTTTATGTATTGAAGCCGAAACTATCTTTGTGGAAGTGTAACTGACAATTTCTACAGCGTTTTAGAATTTAGAGGAAAAGGCTACAATCTGTCACACTGAACTGTAATGTTTTGGTCATTTACACCACTGATTAGAATGCTAGGCATCTACATCCACACAACAGCATTTATACAGATATTGTGGGAAGATTGTGCTCACATATGCTACAAGCGAGAGGAACTAAATCTAAATTTTATGTAAGCAAATAAGTGGTCTCTGGAGATCTGGAGAACAATCAGAATCTGGTAATCATCTATAGGTTGTGATATTTCTAAATTGATTTTAATCTTACTGAAAACAGTTCTCTTTACTTTTCCTTTATTCCTGAATGATTGACCCAATCATTCAATCCTGTACCCATGTTGCCATTCTTAAGGGCCAAGATAATTTGATCCTAGCATAGTGGGGTGGGTGGTTACGGAGGGAGGTGGGGGCATGTAGTAGGGAAACATTACAACTGTGCACGCATGTATCCTTATCCTTACCTGCGAGTCGTAGGTGCATTCTTAAGCAAAGGCACAAATGAGGAAACCCAGCTGATTTCCTTCCTTTAGCCTTGACCTCTTTCCTTAGCCTCCTCTACCATCACCTCGGTTACAATCCGTGCAAAGCCGGCACTAATCATCAAGACCTGGGATTTTTTGGTCACATTGCTCAGTTGCACCTCGTTTTCACCAGCTGACCCACTGAGGGGATGTTTTGTAATCTCGCTTTTTTTTATGTGCAGCACCAAAGTCAGGTCAGGATACAGATGTTAATTATTCTAAGTTACATTTAAAGCTACATTTGAGACCCAATTTTCACAATTATCTAAACGCTCCTTCACACTAGCTGTCACTATTCAGTGATCACAAGTCATACATGCATGTCTCTGAAATTTATAATTTAGATTGAAATACCTGTGAAATGAATAGAAGGGATCACCCACAAGAGGTACTGCAAGCATGTTTCAGGAATTTATCTTGTTAAGTCTAATGTTTAGTAATTCGGTTAAGAAAAATAAAGAGTTTGCATTTTTAAGGCATGTGTTGATTTTTTAAAAGTTCTGTCAGATTTGTCGTTAATATATTTAATATCAATATTGCATGATTAACAAAAGGTTAATTATCAGATTTGTGGAGCACCAGTTTAGGAGGTAATAAATCATGGTGGTCATTTTAATGAGAAATTTCTGCCTTTGACATTCAGTACCAACATCGAACTCAGCCCCTTTCAGGGCTCAGGTTAAACAGAGGGTTAGGCCAGAATTTTACCAGCACATACGCCCTGAAATTGGGGTGGGCGAGGCTTGTGGAATGGCATTCTCTATTGACCTTGGGCAGGCTTTTACGAGCCTGGGTGGGCAAAGTGGTAAAATTCCAGTATTCATCTCCCTCTACCCTATCCCTGTTGTAACTTGAAACTACAGATAAGATAGTTAAATGTGTTGTTTAAAGAATAATCTTCTTTGTACAAATAAATAAGAAAGTCTAACAATAACAGTAACTCAGAAGAACAGTAATAACTATGAAAACAGGAACACCAGTAAAAGTAGATCTTGCTTGCAAAACACACTCTTGCAGACTGGAAAGCCCTCCAAAACTTGCACATGCTCAGAACGCTTAACAGATGCCAGTAAAACAATTACAAAAGGGGACAGATTATAAGAATACTCTGGACTCAAAATGGCATTCTGTAATAACTACAAAAGCAAAATACTCCTAATGCTGGAAATATAAAGTTTATTTATTAGTGTCACAAGCAGGCTTACATTAACACTGCAATGAAGTCACTCTGAAATTCCCCTAGTTGCCATACTCCCTGTTCAGATACTTTAAGGAAGAATTTAGCATGGCCAATGCATCTTTAGACTGGGAGGAAACCAGAGAATCTGAGGAAACCCACGCAGACACTGGGAGAATATGCAAACTCTGCACAGTGACCCAAATCAGGGATTGAACCTGGGTCCCTGATGCTGTGAGGCAGCAGTGCTTGCCACTGTGCCACCCTAACAAAAAATACTAAAGCTCAACAGATCAGGCAGTATCCAATCTGGGGAGAACCTCTTTTCTGTGCTGCTGCTGATCAGATGGAAAAAATGGCAGACTGAGTTTGCAGTGCAGCAAAGCAATACAAATGGTTCCACCAGCTAGATGTCACGCAATTCTCACCTCTTCACATTAAATTTTTCAAGGGACGTGTAGTTCGTCATCTGGGCTCCCAGGGTGGTAAAATGTTCCAAGCACTGAGGCTTGAAAGGAAGGTGTGTTCTTTGTCCAGAAGACAAATATGCTCTGATTGGTCACCCTGGCTTACGAAGTGCAGGTGGCCTTTATAGAGTTTTTTTTGAATTTGGTCCTTGTAGCCCATAGGATGTCATTAGTATCTCTTTTACCTATGAGGTAAAAGCACAGTTTTGTTCCCCTTATTTGAGGGAAGATGTAGTGGCATTGGAGGTTGTTCAGAGAAGATTCACTAAATTGATTCCAGAGATGAGGGGTTTGTCGTATGAAGCGAGATTGAACAGTTTAGGCCGATACTCTCTGGAATTTAGAATGAGGGGAGATCAGATTGATGTATACAAGATGATAAAAGGTATGGATAAAGTAGATGTGAATCAGATGCTTCCTCTTGTGGGACATTCTAGGACGAGAGGTCATATTCTTAGGATAAGGGGTAGCAAATTTAAAAGAGTTGAGGAAAAATTACTTCTCTCAAAGGGTTGTGAGTCTAGAATTCACTACCCCAAAGTGTGGTGGATGCTGGGACAGTGAGTAAATTTAAGGAAGAGTTAGACAGATTTTTAATTGGTAATGGGTTGAAGGGTTATGGGGAGAAGGCGGAAAAATGGGGATAAGGAGCATATCAGCCATGATTGAATGGTGGAGCGGACTTGATGGGCCAAATGGCCTAATTGTGCTCCTATAACTTATGAACTTATGCAACATTGCGATGGAAGCTCTTTTCATTCAAGGATCATTGACAGACATAGCTTCAAATATTTTAAAAGGTCTTTTTCCATTTTTTTAAATTTTGGAAGAGAAAATTATGAAAAATCTCAGCAGGTCTGGCAGCATGCTGCTCTACAATCTTACAGATGCTGCCAAGACCTGCTAAGATTTTCCAGCATTTTCTCTTTGGTTTCAGATTCCAGCATCCATAGTAATTTGCTTTTCTGAGGTTATCCATATTTATTTTATAAAAATATTCAGGAGAAGGCCTCAGAATCCTTACAAACTGGAAAATTCAATCATAAAGCAGAGGAAAAAGCACTACACCTTAATAAAACTTGTGAGTTTGTTATTTTTCTCAACATTAGTCTTCTCACCTCCTCTTGTTTCTATTTCTTTGAAATTGTATTTGCAAAATTCCTGCTCATCATTTTCTTAAAAATCTCCCTTCCCCAAAAAATACCGTGCGGGCTTGAATTTCCCCTGTTTCACTGTGCTTGTGTTTGTTCCTGTTTCTATTGTTTTAGGGCATTTTTCACACATGCTCAAAAGGAAAGGTTGAACTTGTACAGTGACTCTGGCATCTGTTCGGGTACACTGAGGGAGAATTTAGCATGGCCAATGCACTTAACCAGCACGACTCGGACTGTGGGAGGAAACCGGAGCACCTGGAGGAAACCCATGCTCTTTTGCTCATTAAATATATGACTTCTCCAAGTAAACCACACAGATCAAATCAACTTGGAATGTCCCTTTCTGCTGTTTTTATTCAATCATGGTTTTTTACATGGCTAAACGGCACTATCAGTACATTCTGCATGACAATGGACAAGAAAAGGCTTCCATGTGTTAGCAATTATTTTCAGAATTGTAGGATCATATTTTAACTGACATCATTCAACCCATTAGTTTTAGGAATATCATAAACTTGCTTGGAATTTCTACGTTAATATTGCAAATAAGAAGAAGCTGTTTTGAAAACCCATATCAGTCATATCAAGGCTGTCTCAGCAAGCTGAAATGGGAAAAATTATGACAAAGGGCTAACTGTTCGAGATCAGTAGATCAGTCTACTCTCAATCATCAGTAAAGTGATGGAAAGATTCATCAGCTCTGTGGTCAAGTGGCACTTGCTCATTAACAACCTGCTCACTGAAGCTCCGTTTAGGTCCTGCCAGAATTACTCATTTCCTGACCTCATTATTTCCTTGGTTCTAATGTGGGCCGAAGGACTGAACTCAACTGGTGAGGCGAGAGGGTGACTGCCCTTGACATCAAGGTAGCATTTGACCCAATATGATGTCAAGGAGTGCTAGCAAAATTGGAATCGGGGAAAACACTCCGCTGGTTGCAGTGATATACAGCACAGAGAAGGTCATCAGTTCCTCAGGGTCCAAGGCCCAAACATCTTCAGCTGCTTCAATGACTTTCTTTCCATCATGAGGTTAGGAGTGGGGATATTTGCTGATGATTGCACAATGTTTAGTATCATTGTGGCTGCTCAGATATTTGAAGTAGTCAATGTCCAAATGCAGCAAGACTTGAGCAATATCCAGACTCACAGAAGTGCTTGGCAATGACCATCTCCAACAAGAGAGACTCTAACCATTGCCCTTTGACATTCAATGGCATTAACATTGCTGAATCCCTTAATATGAATAACTTGTGGGGTCACCATTGACCAGAAAGCTGAACTGGAACTAGTCACATAAATATTTTGGCTACAAGGGCAGGTCAGAGGCTAGAAATCCCGTGAAGAATAACTTACCTCCTGACTTCCCAAAGACTGTCCACCATCTAAAAGCCACAAGTCAGGAATGTGATGGAATACCCATGACATCGGTAGGAAAAGGGACAGGGATATAAAACAGAAATTCAGGGAGTTAGAGTGGAAGCGTAGGGCTAAAACAAACAGAGTGGTTATCTCTGGTTTGTTACCTGTGCCGCGGGATAGCATGGAGAAGAATAGAGAGAGAGAACATTTGAAATAGTGGCTAAAGGGATGGTGCAGGAGGGAAGGGTTCAGATACTTGGACAATTGGGGCTCATTCTGGGGTAGGTGGGACATCTACAAGAGGGATGGTTTGCACCTGAACCAGAGGGGTACTAATATCTTGGGGGGGAAGTTTGCCAATGCTATTCGGGGGGGTTTAAACTGATTCTGAGGGGGGATGGGAACCTGAATTGTAGCTCCAATGTACAGGAGGATGAGAATAGGGAGGTCATGGATAAGGTTTCTAGGTCACAGCAGTGTATTAGCAGGCGGGAGGGTGGTTTGAAGTGTGTATAACACGAGGAGCATACGCAATAAGGTGGATGAACTTGCAGCCTGGATTGGTGCCTGGGATTTCAATGTTGTGGCCATTACAGAGACATGGATAGAGCAGGGACAGGAATGGTTGTTGCAGGTTCCGGGGTTCAGATGTTTCAGTCAGAGCAGAGAAGGTGGTAGAAGAGGGGGAGGCGTGGTATTGTTAGTCAAGGACAGTATTACGGTGGCAGAAAGGACGTTTGATGTGAACCTGTCTATTGAGGTAGTATGGGCAGAGATTAGAAACAGGAAAGGAGAGGTCACTGTTGGGAGATTTTTATAGGCCTCCAAAAAGTTCCAGAGACGTAGAGGAAAGGATTGCAAAGATGATCCTGGATAGGTGCGAAAGTAACAGGGTAGTTGTTATGGGGGAACTTTAACTTTACAAATATTGATTGGAAAAGCTATAGTTCAAGCACATTAGAGGGGTCAGTTTTTGTCCAATGTGTGCAGGAAGGTTTCATGACACAGTATGTAGATACGCCAACAATAGGTGAGGCTACATTGGATTTGGTACTGGGTAATGAACCAGACCAGGTGTTAGACTTGGAGGTAGGTGAGCACTTTGGTGATAGTGACCACAATTCGGTTACGTTTACCTTAGTGATGGAAAGGGATAGGTATATACCGAAGGGCAGAAGTTATAGCTGGGGGAAAGGTAATTATGAGGCTATTGGGTGAGATTTAGGATACATAGGGTGGAATAGGAAATTGCAGGGGCTGGGAACATCTGAAATGTGAAGCTTATTCAAGGAGCAGCTACTGTGAGTCCTTGATAAATATGTACCTGTTAGGCAGGGAGGAAGTGGTTGAGCGAGGGAACCGTGGTGTACTAAGGAAGTTGAATTTCTTGTGAAGAGGAAGAAGGAGGCTTATATAAAGATAAGACGTGAAGGCTCAGTTAGGGCACTGGAGAGTTAGAAATTAGCCAGGAAGGAGCTAAAGAGAGAGTTATGAAGAGCTAGAAGAGGACATGAGAAGACTTTGGTGGATAGGATCAAGGAAAATCCTAAAGCTTTCTACAGGTATGTCAAGAATAAAAGATTGGTTAGGGCAAGATTAGGGCCAGTCAGAGACAGCAGTGGAAGTTGTGCGTGGACCCTGAAGAGATAGGAGAGGCACTGAATGAATATTTTTCGTCAGTATTCACACAGGAAAAAGCCAGTGTAGTTGAGGAGAATACTGCGATACCCAGTAGTAGACTAGACGGGATTGAGATACATAAAGAGGAGGTGTTAGCAATGCTTGAGAGTATGAAAATAGATAAGTCCCCTGGGCCGGATGGGATTTACCCTAGGATTCTCTGGGAGGCTAGGGAGGAGATTGCAGAGCCTTTGGCTTTGATCTTCATGTCATCATTGGCTACAGGTATAGTGCCGGAAGACTAGAAGATAGCAAATGTTGTCCCCTTGTTCAAGAAGGGGAGTAGAGACCATCCTGGGAGTTATAGACCGGTGAGCCTTACTTCTGTTGTGGGCAAAGTTTTGGAAAGAGTTATAAGGGATAGGATTTATAATCATCTAGAGGGAAATAAATTGATTAGGGATAGGTCGTGCCTCACAAACCTTATCGAGTTTTTTGAAAAGGTGACCAAAGAGGTGGACAAGGGTAAGGCAGTTGACGTGGTGTATATGGATTTTAGCAAAGCGTTTGATAAGGTTCTCCATGGTAGGCTACCGCAGAAAATGCAGATGCATGGGATTGAGAGTGTTGCAGTTTGGATCAGGAATTGGCTAGCTGATAGAAGACAGAGGGTGGTGGTTGATGGGAAATATTTAACCTGGAGTTCAGTTACAAGTGGTGTACCTCAAGGATCTGTTTTGGGGTCACTGCTGTTTGCCATTTTTATAAATGACCTAGATGAGGGTGTAGAAGGATGGATTAGTAAATTTGCTGATGACACCAAAGTTGGAGGAGTTGTAGACAGTGAGGATGGATGTTACAGTTTGCAGAGGGACATAGATAAGTTGCAGAGCTGGGCCGAGAGGTGGCAGATGGAGTTTAATACGGAAAAGTGTGAAGTGATTCACTTTGGTAAGAGTAACAGGAGTACAGAATATAGGGCTAATGGAAGGACTCTTAGTAGTGTTGACAAGCAGAGAGATCTCAGGGTACATGTGCATAGCTCCCTAAAAGTTGGCACCCAGGTTGATAAGGTTGTTAAGAAGGCGTACGGTGTGTTAGCTTTTATTGGTAGAGGGATTGAATTTCGGAGCCATGAGGTCATGTTAAAACTGTACAAAACTCTGGTGCGGCCGCATTATATTGCATTTTGCGTACAGTTCTGGTCGCCGCATTATAAGAAAGATGTGGAGGCATTGGAAAGGGTGCAGAGGAGGTTTACCAGGATGTTGCCTGGTATGGTGGGAAGGTCTTATGAGGAAAGGCTGAGGGACTTGAGGTTATTTTCATTAGAGAGAAGAAGGTTAAGAGGTGACTTAATAGAGACATATAAGATGATCAAAGGATTGGATAGGGTGGACAGTGAGAGCCTTTTTCCTTGAATGGTGATGGCTAACATAAGGGGACATAGCTTTAAATTAAGGGGTGGTAGTTATAGGATGGATGTCAGAGGTAGGTTCTTTACTCAGAGAGTAGTAAGGGCGTGGAATGCCCTGCCTGCAGCAGTTGTGAACTCGCCAACTTTAAGGGCGTTCAAATGGTCAGTGGATAGGCATTGGAATAGTTTAGGTTCGAGGGTCATTAGATTGGTTCCACTGGTCGGCGCAACATCGAGGGCCGAAGGGCCTGTACTGCGCTGTAATGTTCTATCTTCTATGTTCTACTCTCCACTTGCTCGGATGAGTGCAGCTCCAACAACAGTCAATAATCTCAACACCATCCAGGACAAAGTGGCCTGCTTGGATGGAATCCCGTCCACCATTTTAAGCACTCACTTCCTCCACCAAGGATGCACAGTGGCAACAGTTTGTCTCACTCACAAGATGCACTGCAAGAACTTATCAAGGTTCCTTAATTCTGCATCTTCAAAACCCATGAGTGCTACTATCTAGAAGGATATGGGCAGCAGATGCATGTGAGCACCACCATCTGGAAGCTCCCCCCCAGGCCACATACACCCTGACCTAGAAATATATCACTATTCCTTCACTGGGTCAAAATGTTGGCACTCCCTCCCCTCTCCCCCACAAACAGCACTATGGGTGTACCTGCACCACATGGACTGCAGCCGTTCAAGAAGACAGCTCATCACACCTTCACAAGGGCAGTTAGGGATGGGCAATAAAGCTGGCTTAGCCAGTGAAGCCCATGTTCCGTGAAAGAATGTTTTAAAATTGAGATAAATTCATGCCCTTTGCTCATTAAACATGCGACTTTTCCAAGTAAACTGCAAGGTCAAATCAATTTGGAATGCCCTTTTCTGCTGTTATTATTCAATCATGGATATTTTTACATGGCTAAACTGCACGTTCTGCATGATAATGGATAGAAAAGGCTTCCAAGTGTTAGCAATTATTTTCAGAATTGCAGAATCATATTTTAAATGCTACCATTAATCCATTAAAATGTTAGATTTAGGAATGTCGTAAACTGCCCAGAAATTTGTATGGTAATACTGCAAATGTCAGGAGGACAGATCAAATGGAAATAGATTTAAATCAATGGGAAACGAAGCAGGCAACACAGTGGACGGCACAGTGGCACTGAGTACACTGATACAGTGACTAGCGCTGGGGAGCCGGGTTCAATTCGTGGCTTGGATCACTGTCTGTGCGGGTCGCTGTCGGTGCGGAGTCTACATCTTCTCCCTGTGTCTGCGTGGGTCTCCTCCGGGTGCTCCGGTTTCCTCCCACAGTCCAGAAGACGTGCTGGTTAGATGCATTGGCAGTGCTAAATTCTCCCTCAGTGTATCCGAACAGGCGCCAGAGTGTGGCGACTAGAGGATTTTCACAGTAACTTCATTGCAGTGTTAATGTAAGCCTATTTGTGACAGTCTTGCTGAGACAATCTTGATGTGGGTTTCTGAAAGCTGCCTGCACACAATTTCTCCAAACATGACTGCGGTAAAGCTATAAGTTCCTAAGTCACCCAATCTCATCTCTAACTTTCCCGTACAAGATTAGATAAATATTGTTTTACTCTCCCCATAAAACTAACAAAATAAGGATATTAATACATGATCCATTATCAATAAAAACCAAAGTGCAAGCACATTGTCCTGTAGTGTGATCAGTTTGGCACCTTAGATAATGATTAGCATCGTATAATTTCAGCTGGCTTTATAGCTTTTAATTTACAACACTGCAAGTCCTTCCCATTTAATTGCATCGTCCACAAATCATACAAATCCACAAACATCATAGACAAAAGGCCGCTTTGACTCTGAGGGTTTCCAAAGTACAGGTGTTAGGTTCACTGGTCAGGAATTCTGTGCTTTTCTCCTCTTGCCTTTCAAAACACTTTACCATCAATAAGTTATTTTTGAAGTGTAGTCACTGGCCATGCAGGCAAACATGGTGGCCAATTTATACACAAGGAGCTCCTACAACCAGCAATGAGATAAATGGATCAGTTATTCAGTGTTGATTGAGGGGTATCAATGGCCAGAAAGTCAAAATAAAAGTAAAAGTAAAGGTTAATTATTAGTCACAAGGCTTACATTCACACTGCATTGAAGTTACTGTGAAATTTCCCACACTCGGGCGCTTGTTCGGGTCAATGCACCTAACTAACACGTCTTTCAGACTGTGGGAGGAAACCGGAGCACCCGGAGGAAACCCACATAGACATGGGGAGAACATGCAGGTTCACACGGACAGTGACACAAGGCAGGTATTGAACCCAGGCTCCTGGCACTGTGAGGCAGCAGTGCTAACCACTGTGCCACCATGCTGCCCATGTGAAGTAATGAGGGAGAATCGTTACATCACCTGAACATGCAGGCAGTAACTTAGTCTAATATCTCAGCTAAAAGACAGGAGATGATGAAATAATAATTTGGGGCAACCAACATGGATTATTATGTATACTTATTGACATATTATAGAAACAATCCACGTCCTAATCAGCAACTACTGAACAACACCCAGGCTTGGGCTGACAAGTCACAAGTTACATTCAAAGAACAAAGAACAACAAAGAACAACACAGCACGGGAAACAGGCCCTTCGGCCCAACGAGCCCACGCTGCCGTCCCACTGTCTCAGTGACCTATTCATGATTTTAGTCTATACCTAACGTGCAAGGATCAGGGAGGTCCAATTTAGGGACAATTTAGTACCCAATCAATCAGCCAAAAATCATTCATGCCATGCAAGTGCCAGGCAATGACCATCTCCAATAACAGAGAATCTAACCATTGCCCCTTGACTTCAATGGCATTACCTTCACTGAATAACTCTGTATCCACATCCTGGGGGCTACCATTGACCAGAAACCGAACTGACCCAGCCATACAAATATTATGACTACAAGAACAGGTCAGAGACTGGGAATTCTGCAGCAGGTATCTCAACCCCTGACACCCCAAAGCCTGTTCACCATCTACAAGGAACAAATCAGGAGTGTAATGGAATATGCTCCACTTACCTAGATGGGTGCAGTTCCAACAATATTCAAGAAGCTTGATACCATCCAGGACAAAGCAGCTTGCACCATTGGCACCACATCCACAAACATACTCTCCCTCCAACACCAATGAACCAGCTGTTTGTACTCTCTACAAGATGCACTGCAAAAATTCTCTAAAGTTCCTTAGACAGCAGCTTCCACGCCCACAACTTTCCATCTAGAAGGACAAGGGCAGCAAACTAATGGAAACACCACCAACTGGAAGTTCCCCTCCAAGCCACTCACCATCCTGACCTGGAAGTATGTCGCTGTTCCTTTGCAGTCACTGGGGTCAAAATCCTGGAACTCTCTCCTTAACACCTCAGTGGATGTATCTACACCACAGGGACTGGAGCAGTTCAAAAGGCAGCTCACCACTCACCTTCTCAAGGGCATCAGACAAGGGCAAGAAACATTGACCAACCAGCAACACCCACACCCTGTAAATGAATTTGAAAAAGACCACACATATACACATTGGAAAGGAGCAAACCATTGAATCATTGAGCTTGTGCCCCCATAGTGGCTCTCTGACAGAATCCCACAAATGTGTCTTTGCCCCCTATTTCTCAATAAAGGTTACTAAAAACCTACCAATCTTGGTTTAAAAATTAACAATTGATAAGCATCTATTGCTATTTGTCGAAGAGACTTACAAACTTCTACCACTCTTTATGTGACAAAATGTTTCATAATTTCACTTCTGCAAAATCTGGCTCTGGTGGTTAGACCATGTCCCCAAGTTTGAGTGTCCCCAACTAGCAGATACATGCCAGAATTCTCTGACCTCGCCGCTGCAGTGAATGGAGATTTGGCTGAGTGCCAAATTCTCCTTTCTTGCTGGCAGTGGCGGGGGGGTGTACAAGACAGGAGAATTCCAGCCACAGTTCGTCACCTGTTTCCCTTAATATCGTGAGGAAAAAAAAAGATCAAAACAATCTTTAACTTTCTAAATTCCAGAGTCTATTTCACAGCCTCATTTGTTTTATAATCATCCTTTGGAACACAAAAACCATTCTAAAAAATTATTCCACACTCCTTCCAACACCAGTTTATCCTTCCTAAGGTGTAGTGCTCAGAATTCCTCATAGAATTCCCGGTCTGTTCCGAACCAGTCCAAAAGACATACTGGTTACATGCATTGACCTGAACAGACGCCAGAATGTGGTGACTAGGGGAATTTCCCAGTAGCTTCATTGCAGTGTTAATGTAAACCTTACTTGTGACTAATAAATAAACTTTATTTTACTTGTACGTTTGTAGAATAAATTCAACGCCTTGTATTCTTATTGCTCCAGATATAAAGAGCAGCATTCCATTTGCCATTTTGATTATTCTCTGTACCTATTTGTAACAATTTTATAATCTGGGACTTCCAAGTTTCTTTGGTCCTCAACTCCTTACCATTTAGAAAGTCCCCTCTTCCAGCCTCTTTACATCCAAAAGTGGAAGACAATAATAACCCCCAGGACTTGCACGGGGAATCACTGATTGACCTCCCTTTAGGACTCATTGAGTACAAGCTCCCTGGGGCCTGGTAATTAACTAACTGGGTGGAGCTTGTATAACAAGCCCGGCATAAAGCAGGCCCCTGAGTGGGTTGCATTTGTCCCAGCTGGGACCTGTTTATGCCTTGTGGTTTTTGCTTTATTTTGTGCAATACAACACTGTTCCTTTACAGCCGACTCCTGGAGTTATTATAAGGATTTCACAGTTGTCTACATTAAAATCTGTTTGTGCCAGCTTTTCCCATTCATTAAATCTCACTGCTCCGACCTACACAGCTTTCAATGCCGATCTCAAAAAGAAAGGTCGTGCTTGCTGGGACAGAGAGTTTTTTAAGCAGGGGATGGGTACCATGGGTGGGGAGAATCCATTGGACATTCAAAAAGCCTTTGGGAAGATACCATATTCGGAAACTAATAGTGAAGGTTGGATAGAGGACTGCAGCAGAATATCTATAATGGGGATGGGGATTGGGGGGGGGGTGCAAAAAAAGGCTGAGGACCCATTTAGGATGCAATTCTGCCATGAGAACAGAGTGGGAAAGATAGGAGCTTGACCGACCAGTCATGACAGCCAACTGAGCTAATCATAGGCCTAATTATTGACCCTCCTTGTGAAATTCCACCCCTTCCCCCCATGATCATAGAATCCCTACAGTGCTGAATGAGGCCATTCAGCCCATCAAGTCTGCACCGACAACAATCCCACCCAGACCCTATCCCCATCACCCCACACATTCAGCCCGTTAATCCCCCTGACACTAAAGGGCAATTTAGCATTGCCAATCCATCTGAGCTGCACACCCTTGGACTCTGGAAGAAAACTGAAGCACCCAGATGAAACCCACGCAGACACAGGGGGAATATGCAAACTCCACACAGTCACCCAAGGTCATAATTGAACCCGGGTCCCTGGCACTGTGAGGCAGCAGTGCTAACCATTGGGCCACCATGCCACGTGACAGAGGGTTGGGGGTGTGAGTAGGGGGCCAGCTACATCGAGGTGGTCCCCCTGCATATTCCCTGGGAAGCAGGTTGCTGGAGAGGCCAAGGACAATGATTGTTCCCATGAGCCCAGTGCCACTGCTGGGGTGCTGAAAGATGAAGCATCCTCTTCCCCTCGCGAGGGCATCCCGGGTGCTTTCTCGTAATTGTTGCTGCTTAGAACTAAGGTGCCACTGAGATGGCAGATCTCTGATTAGACCAGCAAAGTTGGGTGCCTAAATCACCATACTGAATTGAGTGTAGGATGGTAGCAGCCAATTAGATGACCATCTCTGGGTGATGCCAGTCCACTGTTTGCCCATGTAGGCTGGAACACTTCATGTATGACAACATCGAGACTCACCTCTTCCTCAGGAAAGTCCCGGCTTTGGTATCTGAGGTATCAACATGCTGACATTAGGTGAAACATGTTCCTCATAAATGTAAATGGGAACTCAAAATTGAAAAACAACAGTTTTAAAGCTTTCTGACTTGAAAACCAATACAGAAACAAGCTATCTAAAGTGATACAGAATTGAGGAAGCTGAATAAACAGGGGGAGGCTAGGGTGAATCGGGACACTGTTGAAGATCTATGTCTTATGATCATTTTATCTCAATATTTACAAAATAATTTTATCAGATCTCCTTAACAGGAGAAATGTGCTGTTTTAAAATTAAACAATTCTTGTGAATCTTCCCTCAGCTTTCCACAGTACCCTGACACTTGAAGGGGCTTTGTCTTGAAGGGATTGACTAAGTTCCCACAATGTGGGTATTTCCCTCTATCCAACCCTAACTCGCAGGCAATACAGAAGTAACCAGAAATAAGAGACTTCTTTTTCCCTTTGTGAACAAATTCTGCATTCTGTATAAAGTCCAAAACTAGAACAATGTTCCCACATTTCGGATGGCTCTTTAGGACACAAATAAAAGCCTGTTGGCTGAACATTCTCTGTCACCTGCAAGCTCTTCCTATACTTTGCAAACCCATCTTGTCACGTACTTTATTCAATGGTGAATGCTCATTTTATCACAGGTTATTAAAACAATAGAAATTTTTATTTTTATTTATTCATTGTTGGCATGTCGGTGTGGCTTGGTGAGGTTAGCATTCATCACCCATCTCTTGACGAGATGGTGAATGAGCAATCTTCTTGAATAGCTGAGTTCCATGAGGTGAAAGTATGGTGCTGTTTGGTGAGATGTTCCAGGACTTTGGCCAACAATGATGAAGGAATGGCGTTATATTTCCAAGTCAGGGTGGCATGCATGACTTGGAGGGGAAGCTGTTGACAATAATCTCCCTCAGCCTTAGCTCCCCGAGACAAGCCTCAGTTACAATGAGTATTATTAGAAGACTATTCAATCCCTACGTGGCATCACACACAAAGCCTAAGCCTTCTCTCATATGACATCCAGGCTCACACATATTCTAGAACCTGAGGAAGGAGCTGTACTCCGAAAGCTCATGATTCCAAATAAACCTGTTGGACTTTAACCTGGTATAGTGAGACTTCTTCCTATGTTCTATAACAGTATTTGGCAACCTGTGGCCCTGGGGGTCACGTGCAGCTATCAGGGTTATAAGTGTGGCCCATGAGACATTTTATTGATGGTTGCCCATGTGCAGAGTTGCCACATTCTATTGATTCCCATCCACTTGGTTTTTTTTCCCTACTGGTTTGATTGAGGTGATATAGCAAGGTCGAATGTAGCGAGGAGCATGCTGATTGCTCACAACACCGACTGTGAGAGCCGTGCACCCCCTCTGAGTCCAATCAAGCATAAATTTTCTTTATTTTTGTCACTTGAGGTTGATAGTTCTGTTAATATATGAACGAGTAATCATTTTCTACAGCTCCTTACGAAATAGTCAGTGTGTATTAAATATATTTCATTTTAAATGGTTAGTGAACAAGGCCGGTTTCAATCTTGCCGCCCACTGAGATGAAGGAGGGCCACTCGTGCCTCCCTCTGCTAACCAAGATTGCCCATCACTGTTCTCGAAATAGCATTGGATAGAGAGCTGGAATAGAATCCCTACTGGGTACCCCCATCGCTTTCATAGTTACAGAGTTTTACAGCACAAAAAAGAGGGCCTTTGGCTCGTCATATCTGCGGTGCCCATTAAACATGTACTTACTGTCATCTTATTTCCCAGCACTTGGTCTCTGAACCAATGCTTTTACTGCTACTGAACTGACTGCAAGAAAACTAACTCAGCACAGATTCAGAATGGGATCTTTTTGGCATGTATAGCTGAGTGCCAGATTGAGGAAGTACGTAATGTGAAATTTCACCCCTTTGTTGCTGAAGGAATTGGGCTAAAATGTAGATATGAGGTAAGAACAAATGGACAAATGCAGATTACAACCCCCCTTCCTCCCCCAACTTCTCTGGCAGCGCTGCTGTGTAATAAACATAGTGACTAATTGTTTAAATGTACAATCTGCAATAAAACATTTACTTCAGGAGGGATATGGTGAAATAGAAATACTACGACAGTTTGTGTAATTTTAGAATGATGAATCACCATCAAGTTACATGCTGAGTTCAGAAAGTCATGGTGTTTTGACATCATCACAGAATCATGGAATCCCTACAGGGCAGGAAGAGGCCATTCGGCCCATTGAACCTGCACCGACTCTCCGACAACAATCCCACCCATGCTCTATCCCCAGAATCCCGCATGTTTAAGTTTTAGTTCATTTATTAGTGTCACAAGTAGGCTTACATTAACACTGCAATGAGGTTACTCTGAAAATCCCCTAGTCACCACACTCCAGTACCTGTTTGGGTACACTCAGGTAGAATTTACCATGGCCAATGCTCCTAACCAGCACATCTTTCAGACTGTGGGAGGAAACCAGAGCACCTAGAAGAAACCCACGCTGACACAGGGAGGACATGCAGAATCCGTATAGACGGACACCCAAGCTGGGAATCGAACCTGGGTCCTTGGAGCTGTGAGGCAGCGGTGCTAACCACTGTGCCACCATATCTTTACCCTGCTAAACCTTCCCTAACTAACACATCTTGGGACAAGAGGCAATTCAGCACAGCCAATCCATATAACCCACATATCTTTGGAGTGTGCTTTGGAATATTTATCATAAAATATTTGCTGAGCATTTTACACAGACTTTACCCCAGGGAACATGTAAACTCATTGATGTTACTCATTGATGTTTAATATATTTTTGTTTGGTTTTAACCCTTCTAACCAGACTATCTAATGGATGGCATGGTGGCACAATGGTTAGCACTGCTGCTTCACAGTGCCAGGGACCAGGGTTTGATTCCCGGCATGGGTCACTGTCTGGGCTGAGGCTGCACATTATCCCCGTGTCTGCGTGGATTTCCTCCGGGTGCTCTGGTTTCATCCCACATTTTGAAAGATGTGCTGGTTATTGCGTTGGCCATGCTAAATTCTCCCTCAGTGTACCCAAACAGGTGCCAAAGTGTGATGACTTGGGGATTTTCATAGTAACTTCATTGCAATGTTAATGTAAGTCTGTTTGTAACATTAATAAATACATTTATAATCCTGAGTGAAAATTGTGGCTGCATTTTAATGAATTTCACAGTGTGCTTAAAGCCAGAAAGATTGGTGGGTAATCTAGTCTGACATTCTAGGAGTGCTACTAAAGGAATGCTGCACGGTTGGAGGTGCTTTGTTTCAGATAGGACATTAGAACCAACCTGCTCTGCTCTGTCAGACATGGCACCGTTTCACAGAAGGAGTGTTCACCTGCACCCACACAACCCACCACAGAATCCCTCAATGGGCAGCATGGTGGCACAGTGGTTAGCACTGCTGCCTCACAGTGCCAGGAAGCTGGGTTGCATTTCCAGCTTGGGTCACTGTCTGTGTGGAGTTTGCACATTCTCCCTGCGTCTGCGTGGGTTTCCTCCGGATGTTCCAGTTACCTCCCACACGCCAAATATGTGCAGGTTAGATGGATTGGCCATGCTAAATTGGCCCTTGTGGTGGCACGGTGGCATAGTGGTTAACATTGCGGCCTCACGGTGCCAGGGACCCGCATTCGGTTCCCGGCTTGGGTCACCGTCTGTGCGGAGTTTGCACATTATCCCTGTCTCTGTGTGCGTTTCCTCTGGGGGCTCCGGTTTCCTCCCACGGGCTGAAAGATGCGCTAAATTGCCCCTTAATGTGGGTTAGCGGGATTAACCATGGTAAATGTGCAGGGTTACAGGGATAGGGCTTGGATGAAATGCTCAAGGCGAGCCAGTACATATTTGATGGGCCGAATGGCCTCTTACTGCACTGTAGGGACCTATGATCATAACCAGTCATCTATCCCAAGACTGGTGTGCGATCTTGCTGTGAACAATCGATCTTCGATTACAGCAGTGACCGAACGGCGCTAAATAAATGCAGTTTCTTTTTAAATCTTTCACAGAAGGTTTAGCAAGGCAGGACCCTGGGTTTGTAAATTTTTTTTTTAAAAAGAAATGCAGCAGCAATGGACGAGAAACGACGAGAAAGATCATACTGGGTCCGGGGGCAGGGTTCTTTCTGCGAATTTCACACCAATGTGTTATATCTGAAAGGGGAAATGTCTTTTTTCGCTCTCCCTGTGATCTTTCGGTTATTTGATAGGAAACCCCAAGATTTTCAGTGAGCCTGGGGTTGGCTTTGAGAGGGTTAGGGGGTGAGTCTGTCAGTGGGAGCTCACAGCCTGTTGCTGCCTTTCTCCGGGGAGACTTGGCAGGAAATTCCCCAACATCTGGGCGTTTACAGCGAGCCAGGAAATTATCAGGCGGAAACTGTGACGCTTGTGACACCCTCCCACGCCTATACCTGCTGCAACTGGACAAGCCAGACTCTCAGTGTAACTGGGACTGAGCGAGATATCTACAGAAACAGCAATGGAACTGAGGATTACAACCTTCTTATTTTTACTGCTGCCCATCCTCTCTGGTAGGTCCACATGTGTTTCCAACACAGCCACAGATTATTTATATTTAAAAAAAACACTCTTTGCTGTGTGCAAAAGTTGCAGCTATTCCTGTTGGATTAATAATTGTTGAGCATGTTGTGTAGCTGAGCGCGGCACTGTGTGTTTGCTCTGTGCTCGATCCTTATTTGTAGGATCTCACCCTGTAACCACTTGCATTTGCATAGCACCGATTCCGGGACCAATGTGCTTTTTGAAGTCTAGTCGTTGTTGTAGTGTAGGAGTTGTGTCGGTTTGCCGGTACACGGCAGGCTCCCAATGAGGTGGTGACTAGATGGGTTATTTTATTTCAGTTGATGATTTTTGATTTATTATTGTCACATGTATTAACATACGGTGAAAAGTACTGTTCCTTGCAGCGCTATACGGGCTAAGCATACCGTTCATAGAGAAGGAAAGGAGCGAGTGCAGAATGTAGTGTTACAGTCATAGCTCGGGTGTAGAGAAAGATCAACTTAATGCAAGGTAGGTCCATTCAAAAGTCTGACAGGGAAGGAACTGTTCTTGTGGGCAACCTTAGACTTTTGTATCTTTTTCCAACAGAAGAAGGTGGAAGATGTTTAGTTGAAGGATAGGCATTTGGCCAAAACATCACCGGGAAAATAGATTGGGCATTGCCAGTGAGGTATAGATCTGCAAAGGTCTGAATAAAAACCCCTTTTTGTGAATAATGGCTTGGCTTCCATTGTTTAAACAAGTTTGCCCTATCCAATTCACACCTTCTCCAGGTGTGGGAGTCCAAGTGGGCGTTTTAGATTTTTTTAATTTTAAAGAAGTCTCTCAGGGCAACATTTCCCTTCCATCAATGATTCTAATTGCTCACTCACACTGTCAGAACAAAAACGAACAGAGTTTCTATGCAAAGTTGGAAGTATGGATATTTTGGCATCACATTTCTGGTGGCACCCAGCTAAACTGGGAGACACTGTAACCAGATGCCGCACAATGTAGATCAGAGCTCTATCTTACTGCTGTTTTATTCATGGGATGAGGGGCAAATGTAATCTACCTTTAGTTGAACTGCTGCAATGAGTTATCGGCTGTTACTGATTTACCCTCAGGCATCCAGATTATTCATTCTCTGTTAATGATTAAAAATCAAAGATTAAAAAGAAAAGCAAAATACTGCAAATGCTGGAATCTAAAACAGAAACAGAAAATGCTGGAAACGCTCAGCAGGCATGGGTAGCACAGTGGTTAGCACTGCTGCCTCACAGCTCCAGCGACCTGAGTTCGAATCCTAGCTTGGGTCACTGTGTGGAGTTTGCACATTCTCCCCGTGTCTCCGTGGGTTTCTGCCGGGTGCTCCGGTTTCCTCCCACAGCCCAAAGATATGCAGGTTAGGTTGATTGACCTAAATTGCTCCTGAAGTATTCCCAGGACGTATATGTGAGAGGGATTAGCGGGGGTAAATAGATGGAGTTTCGGGACTTGTTGTCGGTGCACTCTCAATTGGTTAAACACCTCCTTCTGCACCGTAGGGATTCTGTGATTCTAGATCTGACAGCATCTGTGGAAAGAGAACAGAACCAATGCTTTGTTGCTCTGACGAAGGGTCATCCAGACTCGAACCGTCGACTCTGTCCTCTCTCCACAGATGTTGTCAGACCTGCTGAGATTTTCCAGCATTTTCTGCTTTTGTTCCAAAGGTAACTCGATTGTTCAGTGCAGCACTAAGTCATGAAGGTCCCGACCTGGGTCTGTGTTGAGTTATCTGATCTCAGCTGTAACAATAGCACGCTTAACTCCACCTCCACCAGCCCTGGATTAGGCAAGGAACAATCATTCAATGTTCTGTTGGTTGGACTGGATTGTGTTGGGTGGTATGTGGATCTGGTTCTGCTAGTTATATGCGGCTGTGTTGGATTGGGCTCAAATGCTTTGGATTGAATTTTGTTCTGATAGTTTTGATCTGGTTTTTTTATGTTGGGTTCAGTTTATTTGCCCTGGTAGTTGATGGGATTCCGGTGCAGGTAATTTCTCAGCTGGTCGCTGGGGCATTGTTATTAGATTCAGATGAACTCGAAATAAAACAGCAATGCTGGAGCACTAAAAGCCCATGACTGAGATGCCTAGCAAATTTACCTGCATAGAGGTGTTGTGAAGACCCGCTCCCCCATCCCCCACCTTTTTCATCCACTTTTAGTTTAGATCATATAATGCTTATAAATATTCTATTTTGTTTCTTTATTGCATTGACTGGATTGGATATGGGTTCTCTCCAATAACTAATGCTCCCGGCCATTATCATAGAATCCCTACAGTGCAAAAAGAGGCCATTTGGCTGATTGAGTCTGCACCAACAACAACCCTACCCAACTCCTGTCCCTGGTATTTACCCTGCTAAATCCCCTGCCATTATGGGGAAATTGAGCTTGGCCAATCCACCTAACCTGGACTTTTTTTTTGGATCACGTTTATATGACCCGTGACAATGATTAAGCAACCTATTCAGCTGGGAGCGCCACAGTCAAACCTGATCTTCATCTGACATCCGGGTGCGTCCCCAGCAGGGGGTTACTGGATACCAGTGAGGAGCAGGAGCAATGCCGTAATCCCTTGCCTCCACCCCAAACAAGCTGAGAATGAGAAGGTCAAAGCAAACCACTTGAACAGCACTCCATCCACCACCGTAAACATTCACTCCCTCAACTACTGACATAATGGTTAGCACTGCAGCCTCACAGCGCCAGGGGACCAGGTCTGTGTGGAGTTTGCACGTTCTCCCCATGTCTGCGTGGGTTTCCTCCGGGTGCTCCAGTTTCTTCCTACATTCTGAAAGACGTGCTGGTTAGGATACATCGACCTGAACAGACTGTGGCGACTAGGGAAATTTCACAGTAACTTCATTGCAGCGTTAATGTAAGCCTTACTTGTGACTAATAAATAAACTTTAAAAACAGACACTGTCGATTGCCAATTGCCTTGGGCATTCAGAGTCGAACACAATAGGCTAGATCTGGTAGGTGTGACAGGAACTAGTTAAGTTTGGTTATTATAATTAATTAACCACAAATTTGTCAGATTGAATTTCACTACCTGTCACAGTGGGTCTGAAATCTGTCCGATTGTAAAGGAAATTGAGAGGATTGCGTTAAAGGCAGCCTAGATATTTCTGTTTGTGAGTAAGTCCAAACCTAGTGTTCACAACTATGAGATAGTCACTAAAATTCCAATAAAGAATTCAGGGGGAATTTCCATATCCAGACATTGGTGGGACTGTGAACTACATGGAGTGGTTGAGGCAAATAGCATAGTTGTACTTGGGGGGAAGCTATTTCAGTACAGGAGGGAGAAAAGATCGGATCAGATGGAACGGGCTGGGAGGAGGCTTCTCTGGAGTGTTAACACCGGCAGAATTATTTTGGTGGAATGGTCTGTTTCAGTGCAGCGAATACAACTAGATCAGTCATGATGTTGTTGAATGGCAAAGCAGCTCAAAGGACCAAATGGCCTACTTCTGCCCCTAAGTGCTGTGTTCCTATAATTCTTTGTAAACTGCATTGTCATAGCCACTGGCCTCTCTTACCACAGGAGGAACTGTTGGTTGCAACAGTACAAGCAGCAATAGAGCGAAGTCAACTCCATTCATACCTAACATAAACTTAGCCACACCCCCCCCAACTCCGAAGCCTGGCCCAGCACTAACCAGGAATCGTTGTAGTGATTTTGCATACTGACATTACCAGTTAATTGATTGTGGACTTAAAGAACGTATTTTTTGTAAAACAGTTTGCTTGCTCAGCTCAACACTAGACTAGGAAACTGGGGTTGAACCTTTAGCTTTCTGGTCTGTCTAGCCCTGTAGCATAAACATAAATGTCAGAAAGATTTATTCAGTGTGAATAAAGCTGGTGTCTTTTTTTTTTGCCCAGATTTGAATTTTGGTGAATCTCTACAATAGGTTGTAATTTCACAGAAAGATTATGTGTATCATACAAATCCAAGCATGTCTTTTCTGGGCAATACGTCTATAGATTTGATTCCAATACGTGTGGAATTGCGTGTTTACTTTGAATAAACTCAGTGACGTTCAATCCTGTTACTTCCCAGTATGAGAAAAATTGTTCCAAGTAATATGCAGAAGTTCTGCCGAGACCAGAGATGGCGATGATTCATTTGCAGTCTGACTTCACACTGATTTGAACATGTGCTGCGTCTAAAGGAATTGAAACTTTAAATTTATTCTTACAGGAGCTGATGCTGGCCTGCAGCCCCCCAAAAATCCTCGTTTCACTTCTGTGAATACCAGCAACATCTTCAGCTGGGACCCAGTACAGGGGTATTCGCAGACTGTTCGATACGATGTGCAATACATGAGGTAAAGTAGCATCCTCTCACCTTCTCACCGGTTAGGAGTTAGTCGAAGAGTGTAAAGTTTTACCTATAGTTGACTTCAGTGGACCTTCGTTTAAGGAAACATAAAAAATAGAAGCAGCAGTAGGCCATTTGGCCCTTTGAGCCTACTCCACTATTCATTTTGATCATATTCAACATCCTAATTTTTTTAAAAATTCATTTGTGCGACATGGGTGTTGCTGGCTGGCCAGCGTTTATTGCCCATCCCTAGTTACCCTTCAAGAGCAGTTGAGAGTCAACCACATTGCTGTGGCTCTGAAGTCACATGTAGGCTGGACCAGGTAAGGGTGGCAGATTTCCTCCCCTATAGGACATTAGTGAACCAGATGGTTTTTCAACAATTGACAATGGTTCCATGGTCATCAGTAGATTCTTTAATTCCAGATTTTTAAAAAATGGAATTCGAATTCAACCATCTGCTGTGGCAGCATTCGAACCCAGAACATTAGCTGAGTTTCAGGATTAACAGTCTAGCGATAATACCACTAGACCATTGCGTCCCCAATATCCCTTGATCCCTTTAGCCCCAAGAGCTATATCTAATTCCTTCTTCAAATCACATGTTTTGGCCTCAACTACTTTCTATGGTAGTGAATTCCACAGATTCACGACCCTCTGGGTGAAGAAATTTCTCCCCACCTCAGTCCTGTTTGCCCCTTATCCTCAAACTATAAGCCATAGTTTTGGACACCTCCACCACTGGGAACATTCATTCTGAAACTACCCTGTCTAACCCTGTTAGAATTTTGAGTTTCATCCCCACCATCCCAATGAGGAGGTGGGGGAGGAAACAACTTGAGGTGTGACATGGTGGCACAGTGGTTAGCACCCCTGCCTCACAGCGCCAGGGACCTGGGTTCGATCCCTGGTTTGGGTCACTGTCCTGCACATTGTCCCCATGTCTACATGGGTTTCCTCTGGATTCTGTGGTCTGCAGCAGAGTTCGAAAGACGTGCTGGTTAGACGCATTGGCCATGCTAAATTCTCCCTCAGTGTACCTGAACAGGCGCCGGATGTGGTGTCTAGAGGATTTTCACAGTAACTTCATTGCACTGTTAATCTAAGTCTTCTTGTGACACTAATAAATAAATAAGGTTTTGCTCCTGATTTGTATTCAGTGCATCCTCCATGTCAGTGCCAAGCCCGGGAGGCACAGTGGGGGCGGGCAGGGAGAGGGATCATGATCAGACAGGTTTTAACCTTTGTAGTCAGTTGTGGTTCTGGGGATAACCGCTGAGCATTCTAACCTCTGAGTCATGGGTTTGAGCCCAACCCCATTCAAAACAAGTTTAACGAGGTGATCAATACAGCGCGAGTGCTGCGCTGTTGGAGCTGCTGTCTGTGGGTGAGATATTATACTGAGACTCTCTCCTCTTGGGTGTACAGGGAAGATCCCATCTGGCGAAAAGCAGTCGAGTTCTCCTGGTGTCGTGGTTCGACAGTGTCACCAGAAACAAATTATCTGGGCCTTTATCCCCTTTTTTGTGGGAGCTTACTGTGCGCAATTTGGCGAGGTGTTTCCCACATTAAAACATCATCATCCATAAAATACTCTGGAATGTTCTGCGGTCATGAAAGTTGAGGGCATAGAAGTGCCACCTGGCACAGTGGTTAGCACTGCTGCCTCACAGCGCCAGGGACCCGGGTTCACTTCCCGGCCTCGGTGTGCAATTTGCACCTTCTCCCCGAGTCTGCATGGGTTTCCTCCATGTGCTCCGGTTTCCTCCCCCAGTCCAAATTCCGACGAAACCCATGCAGACGCAGGGAAAACATGCAAACTCCACACAGTCAGTCACCCAAGGCTTGGAATCGAACTCGGGTTCCTGGTGCTATAAGGCAGCAGCGAGGCAACATAATGTCAGAGAAATAAACCCATTGACAGCCAAGCATCATCCAATCAGGTCTTGCTTTCCAATTAGCAGTACATCACAAGAATGGATGTGTTGGTCAATGAATGGCTGGAATGTGTAGAAGGATCATGTGACAAAACCTCCCGGAGTTTAGAAGGATGAGGGGGGATCTTATAGAGACATATAAGATAATGAAGGGGATGGATAGGGTAGAGGTAGAGAGATTCTTCCCGCTCAAAAAGGACAGCAGGACTAGAGGGCACAGCCTCAAGATAAGGGGGGCAGATTAGATCGGAGTTGAGGAGGAACTTCTTCACTCAAAGGGTGGTGAATCTCTGGAATTCTCTGCCTGTTGAAGTGGTGGAGGCTACCTCGCTAAATATATTTAAGTCATGGGTAGGTAGAGTTTTGGTAGACAAGGGAATTAAGGGTTATGGGGAGAAAGCGGGAAAGTGGAACTGAGTCACTTCAGATCAGCCATGATCTTATTGAATGGCCGGGCAGGCTCGAAGTGCTAGATGGCCTACTCCTGCTCCTATTTCTTATGTTCTTATGAATACTTTTAATCACAGCTGACAGCTGCATCCTGGGTCCATTCTGGTAATTCTCTGTTAAGACCTTGACGCCTTTCCTGAAATTTGAAACACAGAGTTGATTTAAGATATTCCAGTTTATGGATGTGCTTTATAAAGGCCTGGCAAAACCTCAAAGGCAAAATATAAGCCGACTACAAAGATGTGCAGGTTAGGTTGATTGGCCATGTTAAATAAGGTTAAAGCTTATTTATTAGTCACAAGTAAGGCTTACATTAACACTGCAGTGAAGTTATTGTGAAATTCCCCTAGTTGCCACAGTCCCCTAGTTGTTTGGGTCAAAGCACCTAACCAGCACGTCTTTCTGACTGTGAGGGGAAACTGGAGAAAACCCGCGCAGACATGGGGAGAATGTGCAAACTCCACACAAACAGTGACCCAAACTGGGAATCGAACCCGGGTCCCTGGCGCTGTGAATCAGCAATGCTGACCATTGTGCTACTGTGCCGCCTCTTAAAGGCACAAATTGCTCCTCAGTGTCAGGGGGATTAGCAGGGTAAACACATGGGGATAGGGCCTGGGTGGGATTGTTGTTGGTGCAGGGTCAATGGGCCGAATGGCCTCCTTCTGCACTGTAGGGATTCTATGAATTCTCTAAAACTAGAAACGTGCAGCAGGCCTCAGGCCTCATCAGCTCAGCAGGTTGATGTTTAGATTTTAGCGTTACTTACTTTAGTGCTCCACTCCATTGATGTCAATGCACCTGGAATCCTTGGTTTTAATAATCTGCTCAGCAAAATATTGGAAGGATCAAAGCCATTGGTTTTGGTTCCTGTCACAGCCCTCATCCATTCCTCTCCCAGGCAACTGTCTACGAATGAACCAAGTTGTTTACTGTCATTATCAGTGCCGCTGCTAACATATCCATTAACATACAGCAAACGGGTGTAGGAACTGGGAGCCTCAGGCTGATGCTTAGATAATTGCCAATCTTCACATCAAGTTCTATGTTTAGACTTGAAGGGAGAAGGACATGCTGTGAGTTTCGTGTGGATTAACCTAATGATGCAAAGAAAGGCCAGTCATAAGTGAGATCAGAATTCTTGATGCTTAATCTCCCACATCAGTAAATCAGAGACTATTTCATCATTAATGATTTTCAGGGACTTTCACTGACATTGTACTGCTCGAGTGATGTTGCAATTTTGGGATATCTGTGCAGAAATATTTTTAAAGATTTGCCCATGGTGATGACAAACTCCACTGTGTTGTAATGATGGACACAACTCAACAAAGTCAAAAGTGGCAGATACAAGAGGACAATTTCAACGTGGCAGCCAAAATATATCATGGAATCCCTACATTGCAGAAGGAGGCCATTCGGCCCATCGAGTCTGCACCAGCCACAATCCCACTTAGGGCCTATCACCATAACTCCAAATACTTACCCTAGCTAATCCCCCTGACACCAAGTGGCAATTTAGCATGGCCAATCAACCTAACCTGCACATATTTGGAGTGATTTATACAAACATTTCTGCATAGGATACTCCAAAAATTGCAACATCACTTGTACAATGCACAGTGTCGGTGAAAGTCCCTGTACAAGCTGAAAATCATTAATCAGAAAGTAGTCTCTGATTCACTGATGCGGGAGATTAAGCATCAACGTTTGCACGTTCTCCCCGTGTCTGCGTGGGTTTCCTCGGATGCTCCGGTTTCCTCCCGTCGTCCAAAGATGTGCGGGTTAGGTTGATTGGCCGTGGTAAATTGACCCTTAGTGTCAGGAGGGATTAGCAGGGTGAATGCATGAGGATACAGGAATAGGGCCAGGGTGGGATTATGGTCAGCGCAGACTCGATGGGCTGAGTGGCCTCCTTCTGCACTGTAAGAGGAAAGTAAAATGCTGGCTTAGTCAGCAATATTCACATCCTGTGAAAGAATAAAAGAAATGGTGTTCCCATCCTCCAACATTCACTTTGCTGTAAATTAGGTGATGGATTTTTCAATAATGTCGTCCAGCTGAGAGAAAGCAGGAGTAAACACCACTTCAAAGGCATTCTTATCTGATACTGGTACACCTCAGTTAACTCAATAACCTCACTACTGCAGCAAGTTCCTCTTATGGTCTAAATTGATGATGTTCTGTGATCATTGTTCTAATACCAGGAAGTGCTGTGTTGAGTTTTATTTGCAGCTCCTTGGGTAATGAAACGGCCCCTGCCCACACGTGGTGAACCCGGACAGCTTTTGGGTTTGGGCCAGTCAGTGGCAGGTAAGGTTTGTGCCACACAAGTGCCGGAGAGTGACCATCTCCAGTTTTTAAAATAAGCTTACTGAGCTCCCCGTGGCGTTCAATTGTTGAACCCCTTGCAATCAATATCCTCGTTCATCGATGGTGGTCCAGTAAGAGAGATGAAACCCAAGTAGGGAAGGAGGGAGTTTTCAGGAAAGGTTGGCCTTTTATTAATGACTCACAGAAGCTGATCTGTTTCCTCATTGGCCCACAGGTATGGACGTAAGGAGAATTTTACCTCAGTGAAGCACTGTACGGGCATTTCTGACCCTCAGTGTGACCTCACCCAGGAGACCTTGGATTTAGAAGTGGAGTTTATCGCCAGTGTCCGAAGCGTTGTTGGCAACAGAACCTCAAAAGGGGAAAGTTTTGTTCGTTTTATACCCTTGGATCACAGTAAGTCACCTCTCGCACAGAAAGGAATGTAACCCCAACCTCTTCTGAGGCTCAGAGTGGTGAAGGAACAGTTTCCAGTTTGAAGGGCAGAGAGCAGCACAGTGACACGGTGGTTGGCACTGCTGCCTCACAGCGGGTTCAATTCCAGTATTGGGTGACTGGCTGTGTGAAGTTTGCACGTTCTCCCGGGTTTCCTCTGGGTGCTCCGGTTTCCTCCACGCTCCAAAGATGTGCGGGTTAGGTAGATTGGCCAAGGTAGATTGCCCCTTAGTTTCCCAAGATGTGTCGGTTATGTGGATTAACCATGCTGAATGTGAAGGGTTGGGGGGGTGCCTTGGGCACAGAGAGGAGAGGAGGGCCTGGGTAAGGTACTCATTCAAAGAGTCAGTGCAGATTTGATGGGCCAAATGGCCTCCTTCTGCATTGTCAGGATTCTATGATTGAAGTTTGGGGACTGGATGCTAATTTCTAAATAGTTTGCTTACTGGTTAAATTGTTTTAAAGAGGTTTAGACAACTGAAACTGTTTCCCACTGAAATGTTCACACACAGGACAAAACAAGCGCCTTGTGCTCCTATCTGACCATTGAAGGGAGGAAGGTGCTGAGATCCAACACATTGCTACCCATTAGGAACAAGAATTCTGACATTTATTCCTTACTAGTCCCTGAGGCAGTTGTGGTCCAAGCTCCAACTCAGTGGGTATCAGTTATCTCAGCACAGATCAAACCTGCGGTGGAGGTTCGCTGGATTCATGGAAGTGATGGGAGGTTGAGTGCAAAGTCTTAGAAGTTTAGAAGAATGAGAGGTGATATTACTGAAATATATCTTGAGGGAACCTTGCAGAGTAGATACAGAGAGGCTGCTTCCTCTCCAGGTAAAGAGCCTAGAACTAGGAGTCAAAGTCTCAATAATAATATTTAAGATGATGAAATATTTCTTCACTCAGGGTGAATCTTTTAAAGTTTCTGTCTCAGTCATTGAGTCTGTTCAATGTTAAGTAGATTTTTGGTCTTGGAGGGAATTGGGGGAAATTGGTTTTGGGTGAGAAACTGGATGTTGAACTCATGATCTCACTGAATGGGGCAAAGTCTTGAAGAGCAGTTTGCCTACTCCTGCTCCTGTTTTTCATTTGCTTGGCTTACACCAAATCTCTAAACAGTGGACAGTAAGACCCACTTATTTATTAACACCCGCTGCTCGTATTCAGACTGACATTCTCACTCATTGACACAGTTCCACGGACTCAGACACTTGATGTGTTCACACTCACTAACACAAACGTGAATGCTCACCTTCACTGTCTCATGGGATTTAGGGATTTACAGCATGGAAACAGGCCTTTCGGCCCAACTTGTCCGTACCGCCCTTTTTTTAAACCCCTAAGCTAGTCCCCATTGCCCGCATTTGGTCCATTTCCCTCTATATCCATTTCCCTCTATATCCATTTTACCCATGTAACTGTTTAAACACTTTTTCAAAGACAAAATTGTATCTGCCTCTACTCCTGCCTCTGGCAGCCCTGATTTACTGGTGCTTACACATGTGCACTCGCTGACGCACTCAAACAGATACATTTGCGCTCAGTGATGTGCTTGCTGACAGTCACACTCATTGTCATGCTCTCGCTTGTACATGTACTGACTCACCAAGACAGTAAGGGGAGATGGTGGTGTGGTAGTAATGTCTCTACCTAGTAATCCAGAGGCTAATGTTCTGGGGACATGGGTTCAAATCCCACCGTGGCAACTGGTGGAATTTAAAGTTCAATCAGTACGTCTGGAATTGTAAATCTAGTCTCAGTCATGCTGACCATGACAACTGTCATTGGTTGTCATAAAAGCCCATCTCCTTCACTAACTGCTCTCTGAAATTGACTGAGCAAGACACTCAGTTCAAGGGCAATTAGGGATGGGTAAAAAAATATTGGCCCAGCCAGTGACACCCACATCCTGTGACAGAATTTAAAAAACACACCTACTCACTGACACATTCACTTCTGTTTCGGTGACTGATCTGTACTTAATTTTGTGTTTCTTTCAGTCTCTTTAGGTTTGCCATCCTTTGACATTAAGGTTGAGAACGACATGATTCACGTCAACATCTCTCCGCCGACCTTTCAGAACATGTCAATGGAGGAGCTCCTCAATTCATCGTTGATATACGTGGTTTACGTGCGTGAGAACGGCAGGGACAAGGTAAAAGCTCGTGGAGATCTTCCAGCTGAAATTCCCTGGCCGTGTGGGAGCGTTCTCTGTTATCCACATTTGGCCGATGCCAACATTGTGCTCCCTCTACCTTCGCCCTGCCCAGTTTGTAACCCTCCCCTCCACCGCTCTGTCCCCCTATCTTCTACAAAAGGTGGTTATTCAACATGTCCTGCTCCCTCTCCCGAGTGATCTTGTTCTTCATATCTGAGTCACGCCGTTAAGTGTCAGGCAGAGCAGCCAGCCCCAGTCCTTCTCAGGCCTGAGTCACTGGACAATGACCAGCTGTAGCTGGGCATCACCGTGCCCATTCCATAGAGAGGATAATAGAGGCTGATTGTACCTTTTTGTCTGTGTGAGCACGAATCCTCCAGAGCCTGGGTCTTGGGAAGGCCCATTCCTCGCAACAACCTGTACTTTGTACAAACACCTTTTTCTAACGCATCTCAAACAGCTTCACAGGAGCCAAGGACAGCTGACCAAATGCTTTGCCAAATAGGCATCTGAAGGAGCAGAATCAGTGAGACAGAGTTGGAGAGAATTAGGGAGGCAGTTCCAGAACTTGGGGACCAGGTGGCCAAAGTTACTCCTGTCAGAACTGGAGGGATTAAAATTGGGCCTTGCAAGAAGACAGAATTGTCCAATGTGGAGATCTTGTTGGGTTTGGGGGGAGGGGATAGTGGCTCTAAGGCCCCCATCACTCCTCCTCTCCGCAGCCACAAGTTTGTTCATGGCTCCTTGTTTGGGGGCACACAGAATGTGGGGATGTGGCACTCTGGGTGTACACCATCCTCTAAAAGGCAATGATGTATTAAACTGTCTCCCTATTTCCCCACACCCCATAACCAAAATAGTGAACAGGCCGCAGATTCCTTGACCTCTGTGAGGAACATACGAACAGGGAGCAGAAATAGTCCACTCGGACCCTCGAGCCTGCTCCATTCTTTAAGATCATAGCTGACCTGATAGGGTGGCACCGTGGTTAGCGCTGCTGCCTCACAGCTCCAGGGACCTGGGTTCAATTCCTGGCCTTGGGTCACTGTCTATGTGGAGACTGCATGTTCTTCCTGTGTCTGTGTGGGTTTCCTCCCACACCCTAAAGATGTGCAGGTTAGGTTGATTGGCCATGCTAAATTAACCCTGGTGTCCTGGGATGCGATAGGTTAGAGGGATTAGCATGTTAACTAAGCGGGAATAGGGCCTAGGTGGGATTGATGTCAGTGCAGACTTGATGGGCCAAAGGCCTCCTTCTGCACTGTAGGGATTCTGTGATAGTAACCTCAAATCTGCATTCCACCTACCCTGATGACCTATCACCCCCTTAACATACCAAGAATCTACCCATTTCAGCCTTAAAAATATTCCAAGACTCTGCTTCCATTGCCTTTTCAGGAATAGAATTCTGAAGATTCATGACCCTCAGAGAAAAGAAATTGCCTCATCTCCGTTTAAGTGAGTGACCCCTTATTTTTAAATAGTTCTAGGTTCTTCCACGAGAGGGAGCGTGTTCTCAGTGCAACAGGGGTCACACTGTTAGGGCATGGTGCTGGTCTGACGCTCTTGCTAAAAAACCTTTAGGTTTGGACAAAATGCTAGACAAACAGAACAGTTTGAGCTGGCTCTATGTGTAATATGCTGGTCCACAACATACAGTGATAACAGAGTGGCTGACTAATCCCTGTAACCACTCCCTATCAATGAGTCCACAACAGACCAAGGCATGAGGTGAGGAAAAACCCCAACGATGAAGAACTTTGGGAAATAATGAGATCCAAAGTCACCTGTTACTGCTATTCTCTTTTGGCATTGCAGATTAATATCCATATCATATTAGCCTAATTATTCTCAAAATGACAAATGTAGTCTCCCACGCAAAAAGAATTGCTACTCAAACTGCAGAGTGATGGTCATCGTCAGTAGAGACAGCCAATCGGTAGCCTTTTATTGTTCAGTAGAATTTTTCCTAAGAACTTCCTTACGCAAGTCCTGAAAAGATTGGGGGTGGGATTTAAAGTCATCGAATCCCTACAGCGCAGAAGAAGCCATTTGGCTCATCGAGTCTGCACCGACTCTCTGACACGGTATCTTACGCAGGCTCTCTCTCCTGCTGTATGGCTACAACCCCATACATTTATATATGGCTAATCCATCCAACCTGGACATCTTGGGATACCAAGGGGCAATTTAGCCTGGCCAATCTACCTAACCTGCACACCTTTGGTCTGTGGGATGAAACCAGAGCACCCGGAGGAAATCCATGCAGACCCGGAGGAGAACGTGCAAACTCCACACAGACAGTGACCTAAGGCCGGAAGTCGAAGCCAGGGTTGGTGTGAGGCAGCAGTGCTAACCAACCTGCCACCATCTTGAAATGCTTATGGTGCTAGTTGATTTCTCTAATCTGTCCTTTGCTTGTGTTCCAACAGCTTGAAGAAGTGACGCTCTCCAGAGAATTGATCATACCCACAGTGCTACCAGGAAAAACCTACTGCATTAGCGTGAGAGCAAAATTGGAGGCAGACGAAAAAGAAGGAAACGTCACGGAAGAAAAATGTGTAACGATCCCAATCCCAAATCCAGGTAGAGTAGTGCATCAGTGGTGCTATCAATTCCGAATTTATGTAATTTTTGTTATTTGCAGTTTCTTATTTGAAGGTTAGTCAGAGCACAGAACTGTCTTAGAATCCCTACAGTGCAAAAGGAGGCTATTCAGCCTATCGAATCTGTACTAACTACAATCCCACCAGGCCCTGTGCCTGTAATCCTGCACATTTACCCTGCTAATCCCCCTGACACTAGGGTCAATTTGGTATGGCCAATCAACCTAACCCACGGCAATCGCCTTGTGGCATTATCACTGGAATACTGATCCCAAAACTCAGCTGATATCTCTGGGGACCCAGGCTCACACACCTGGTGAAGATGGCTCCCTCCATTCATTAGATACATTTTTCTGACTGGGCCTGTGCGTGTGCAGTGAGCGACCTCCAAAGGGGGGATTATGAAGAGCGTTTACATACGGTCACCTGTTCCCTAGAAAGATGTCATTTCTGATTGAGGTTTTTAGGATTTTGATAGGGGAGGTAGAAGAAAAGAATCTCCGTTGGTGGACATGAGGGGGCTATAACCTTAAAATCAGCCAATTCAGACGTTAGGAAATTCTCTCGTCAAGGGTGGTAGGAGTGTGCTCAACAAGGGCAAAAAGGGAAAGGGGCTAAGATAGCCATGATCTCAGTGAATGGTAATAAGCTTGAGGGGCTGAATGGCCTCCTGTTTCTTATTCCATCTGATTAAGATTCTCATTACTTTCTGTCTCTTTCTTCTGCTAATGGGAGTTTCCTGTTTCTTTCTATAGCACTGCGCACTCCAATCAATGTCATCTTTGGCGTCATCATATTATTTTTACTCAGTTTTTGCCTTGGAATGGCCTGCTGGTTGTACTTAAAGAAACAAAGCACAATCCCAACTGTTCTGGTAAGTTCACTTGTCCCTCACTGAAAAATTATGAAATTTCTTTTCCTAAAAGAATTCTCTGTGGCAATACCTTGACAAATGAGTCAACCTGCCTGATTTGAATTTCAGCGCAAGCTTGGCGGTTAACTGCTCCCTGGTGCATTCTCCATGGCAATGTCTCTACCAATCAGAGTCCACTTACCAACCAGTCGGCACTCTCTTCTTAAGCAATATTATTTATTGTTCCCTTTAGAATTGGCACAGCAAGAAGTCTCACAATACCAGGTTAAAATCCAACTGGTTTAAACCTGTTGGACTTTAACCTGGTGTAGTGAGACTTCTTACTGTGCCTACCCAGTCCAATGCCAGCAACTCCACATCATGGCCCTTTAGAATTGGTATTCTCACTTATTCTGTCCTGAAGAGTCCAAAGCAAAAAGCTTCGACCAAATGCCTTTTTTCAGTAATACTCAAATTCAAATTTGGAGTATTGGATTTCCATCTGATTATCTCTTCCTGAAATCCCTCCCTTACCCTCTGCACAAAACAGCATCGAACTGGGCTTTCAATAAGCTCAGTGGGCCAGTTTCACCCACCAGTCCTAGCGACCTGCTTAGTGCTGATCATCTCCTTTGTGGAGATCATAGAATCATAAAATCCCAACAGTGCAGAAGAGTACTTTTGGCCCATCGAGTCTGCACTGACTCTCCAATAGACTGTCTTATCCAGGCCCCCTGCCTCACCCTATCCATACAACCCCACACATTTACCAATGGCTAATCCATCTAACCTATTCATCTTGGGTCACTAAGGGCAATTTAGCATGGCCAATCCACCTAACCTGCACATCTTTAGTGATATCTGCCCTAAACTTGTCAGTACCCCATGTTCTCTTGTTCTGCTCCCCAGGCCTCCTCAATCTTGTTTAGTGTCCCTCAAACCTCAGGAAGGAAAGCAACTGTCTTTCCTGAATCTGGCTACGGTGTGACTCCCTATGTCCAGCAATGACCTTCCTGCAAAATGGTCTAGGAAGACGCAGTTGTACAAAACTACTGCAGGTTGAGTGTCCTTTATCCCCAAAAAATCCAAGAACTGTGTCTTTTTTTGTAATATAGATTTGCACATTACCCAAAAAGCGAAATGGTATGAAATCGGTCCGAGGACTTTGGATAAATGATACTCGTTTGTGTTTATAAAAATATATCTCTGTTGCGCATCTTCCATTCAACAGCCAACAACAAAAGATAAAGTTTATTTTCAAAAGAAAAACCATGACTCCACCGTGTGGGAGCTGGTATTGTCACTGGACCAGTAATCCAGACAGCCAGGGTAATGCTCTGGGTCCTACCATGGCAGGTGGTGAAATTTGAAATCCAATAAAAATGTGGAATTAGAAGTCTAACGGTGACCATGAAACCATTGTCATAAAACATATCTGGTTCACTAATGTCCTCTAGGGAGGGAAATCTGCAGTTCTTACCTGGTCTGGCCTACATATGACTCCAGAGCCAGAGCACTGTGGTTGACTCTCAACTGCTATTGGGCAATTAGGGATGGGCGATAAATGCTGGCGCAGTCAGCGATGCCCATGTCCCATGAATGAATAAAAGACAATGGTTAAATGGCTGAGGAAAGGATCCTGATCGCTTTGCGTCCCTGGGCTATTGCTGGTGATAACACGGCCTGATATTTGTCTTCTCGAAGTAGACATGCCATCTGTGAAGCTTTGGAAGGCCTAACTCAGTATCTGGCCTTTGGAAAGGGGCACACAGCCCATGCCCACTGCTGAAGAACAGTCCCAAAAACTCATCGCCCCCCCGCCACCCCACCCTGCCAATTGTCCCTCTCATCGGTCCTTCCATGGCCTTTTATAGCAAAGATGAACTGCTCCTTTTTGACAGTGTTTCACAGTACAGAAGACAAGTTGTTTTTGTATTATTAGGACATTTGTGGTTAAGCTTGAACTGTGATTTGTTTCCTCTCTCAGAAATCTCTTGACAAGAACAAGAAGTCTTTGAGCATCATGGATTACCTGAGTCTGATTGAGGATGTGGTCATCCAGCAGGTGCTGGCTGACATGCCTCTCGTTAGCCCCTGTACCATTCAGGAGCCGGACGACCCGTGGCCAGAGCTGAAAATCAAGGGGGCGCCGTCAGTGGACAGTGGGATCGATATTGGGAGTGGCTCGTCAGGCCAGATGCCTTTGTTATGTGAACCACTGAACCCTTACATGCAGCAAACACCCGAGTCAAGTAGCCAGCGGAGCGTGAGCCCAGAGGGTGACCAGAACAATTCTCAACCAACGCAGTCCTGTTTAATAAACATCCCCGATATCATAAACACAGCTGCCGACGATGAGGGAAACATCACATCATCTGGTTATCAGAGGCAGACACCAAGGACTAACACAGCTTCCGAACATGAGGAATGCAGTGCCCCAGTTCAGACTGTTCATGACATCTCTCCTTGGTCTGTTCCGACTTTGGACATTAACATAACCGAAGGTTTCACAAGAGGACTTCTCACCTTAGATGATGTGATGTTAACAGACAACAGATTATAGGAAAAAAATCACTTCAATTGAAACCTGATTAATGTCCCTTTTTTGTAAATTAATTATTTATTTATTAAAATATTTCCAATTTAGCCTGATTTTTTTTGGATTTTTCAAGGTGGCTGGACATAGAATAATGAGCGTCATGATGGCACAGTGGTTAGCACTGCTGCCTTGCAGTGCCAGGGGCTAGGGTTCAATCCCGGCCTCAGTGACTATCTGTCTATGTGCAGTTTGCATGTCCTCCCCGTGTCTGCGTGGGTTTCCTCCAGGTGCTCCAGTTTCCTCCACAGTCTGAAAAACGTGCTGGGTAGGTGGATTGGCTGTGCTAAATTGCCCCTTAGTGTCCCCAAGATGTGTAGGTTAAGTGGATTAGCTATGGGAAATGTGTGGGGTTATAGGGATAGGGTAGAGAAGAGGGCGTGTGTAGAATACTCGGTGCAGACTCAATGGGCCAAATGGCCTTTTCTGCACCGCAGGAATTCTATGATTCAAAGCGTTGGGATCTTGCGTGCAAAAATAGTGAACTTTATAAAGCTCTTATTAAGACGACATTGCACTCAGCTCTGGGTACCACATGACAGAAGGATGTGAGGGTCCTTGTGGGAGGGCAGGGGAGATGTGAGGGTCCTCGTGGGGGTGCAGAGGAGATGTGAGGATCCTCACGGGAATGCAGGTGACGTTTACCAGCAGAGTTTCAGGGATGAAGAGCTTTGATTACAAGGTTAATTTGGAGAAACTGGGGTTGTTCTCCTCGGAGCAAAGGACATCGAGGGAGAGTTGTCTATAAAATTAAGAAAGGTTTGGGTGAGGTAGACAAAGAAAAGCTGTTGCCATTGGCTGCTTGTACAAGCACTGGGGTCACACATTCCAAGATTTGGGCAAAAGATTGAGGTGAGATACGAGGTTAAAATATTTTTACACTGAATGCCAATGGACTTTCTGACGAAAGTGGTGAAAGTGGTAACAGTCAAAGGCAGCACAGTGCTTAGCACTGCTGCCTCACAGCACCAGGGACCTGAGTTCGATTCCCAGCCTTGGTCACTCTATGTGGAGTTTGCACATTCTCCCCGTGTCTGAGTGGGTTTCCTCCCACAGCCCAAAGATGTGTGGGTTAGGTGCATTGGCCATACTAAATTGATCTGGGATGCATAAATTAGAGGGATTAGCGGGGTAAATATGTGGGGTTACAGGGATAGAGTCGAAGTGGGGTTGTTGTCGATGCAGGCTCGATGAGCCGAATGGCCTCCTTCTGCATTGTAGGGATTCTATGATTTCATAAGGATGGTCACCTGAGAGGAATAACGCTATAGGGGATAGAGTGGGAGAAAGTTGCCGCTTGGATTGTGCTGCAGAGAACTCGCAACAACTGGATGGACCTTCCATATTGACAACGATTCTCGGGCTGATTCATGGGCTGTGCTTCATACAGGGGAATATTTTAACCAACTTACGGTTTATCCACCAGTTAAAGTCCACACAGCCGCTTTTATTGAATAAAGAGCTCACTTCAGTTAAGATTGAAAATATCCCATTTTGAGGTACAACAGATCATTACAAAGGCAAAATTGACTGCAATCCTTCCACCCAACAGTTGGTGGCGAGTTTTGGTGTATATTTAATATTGGCTCCCGAGTGGAATTGGTCTCTTTATTGCTAAACTCAGTTTCCCTTATGGTAACGGCCAGCGAGGGAACCTCGGGCTTTAAACATCATGTCCACATCTCCACTTTCTATCTGCTTTCCACCCAGGTTAAAAATTCAGTCTCTTTGTCCGCTGATATTTTTATTCACAGGCACTCACTCTCATGTTCCCATTCAAGTGAGTTCAGCATTTGTATTTCACAAAGTAGATGAAAGTTTATCCACTGCTTCGCCACAAAGTTAAAACAGCTAAAGGAAAAGCAACATTAATCACAAAATTTCTTAACATTGACCGTCCAAAACTTAACGTCTGCACCCCAAGGCAAGGCTGCTGATATTCAGGAAGGGAATACCTTCTTTTCATGCACCTGGTGCCAGCATCAAACACTCCCAGGACAGGTACAGCACGGGGTTAGATACAGAGTAAAGCTCCCTCTGCACTGTCCCCCCATCAAACACTCCCAGGACAGGTACAGCACGGGGTTGGATACAGAGTAAAGCTCCCTCTACACTGTCCCCCCATCAAACAGTCCCAGGACAGTGACTAGTGACTAGTGGAGTGCCTCAGGAGTCGGTGCTGGGGCCTCAGCTATTTACCATTTATATAGATGATCTGGAGGAGGGAACCGAGTGTATGGTGTCGAAATTTGCTGATGACACCAAGACTGGTGGAACGGCAAATTGCGCGGAGGGTGTGGAAAGTCTGCAGAAGGATCTAGATAGGCTGGGCGAATGGGCCAGGAACTGGCAAATGGAATTTAATGTTGGCAAGTTTGAGGTGGTCCACTTTGGTAGGAATAATGGTAGGAAGGACTATTACTTACGTGGAGAAAAACTGCAGGAGGCGACGGTGCAGAGGGACCTGGGGGTCCTTGTGCATGAGTCGCAAAAACCCAGCCTGCAGGTGCAGCAGGTGGTCAGGAAGGCGAATGGGATGCTGGCCTTCATAGCGAGGGGGATTGAATATAGAAGTAGGGAGGTCTTGCTGTGGCTATATAGGGCATTGGTGAGGCTGCAGCTGGAGTGCTGTGTGCAGTTTTGGGCGCCGTACTTACGCAAGGATATTTTGGCCTTGGAGGGAGTGCAGAGGAGGTTTACTAGGCTGATGCTGGAGTTGAGGGGGTTGAGCTATGAGGAGAGGCTGAATAAACTAGGCTTGTACTTGTTAGAGTTTAGAAGAATGAGGGGAGATCTCATTGAGATGTATAAGATGATGAATGGGATGGACAGGATAGAGGTGGAGAGATTCTTCCCGCTCAGAAAGGACAGTAGGACTAGGGGGCACAGCCTCAAGATAAAGGGGGGGGTGCGGTTTAGAACGGAGTGGAGGAAGAACTTCTTCATTCAAAGGGTGGTGAATCTCTGGAATTCTCTGCCCGTTGAAGTGGTGGAGGCTACCTCACTAAATATTTTTAAGACGCGGGTTGATGGGTTTTTGATAAGCGAGGGGATTAAGGGTTATGGGGAGAGGGCGGGAATGTGGAACTGAGCCACGACAGATCAGCCATGATCTTATTGAATGGCGGGGCAGGCTCGAGGGGCCAGATGGCCTACTCCTGCTCCTATTTCTTATGTTCTTATGACAGGTACAGCACGGGGTTAGATACAGAGTAAAGCTCCCTCTACACTGTCCCCATCAAACACCTGTGTTTAAGATCTCAGGGCCCCTATTTCGAACGGCTGGTGAATTCTCTCTGGTGTTCGTGGAATATTCATATCTCAACCAAAATCATTGAAAGAAATAGAATATCTGGTCAATATCAGACGGCTGATTGCGTTATGTGCAAACTGACGCTGTATTTCTTTTCTCTATTAAGGAGAGGTGGATAGATTGGGACTTTTTTCTCTGGAGTGTAGAAGGCTGAGGGGTGATCTTATAGAGGTCTATAAAATAATGAGGGGCACAGATCAGCTAAATAGTCAATATCTTTTCCGAAACATAGGGGAGCCTAAAACTAGAGGCATAGGCTTAAGGTGACAAGGGAGAGATACAAAAGTGTCCAGAGGGGCAATTATTGTCACACAGAGGGTGGTGAGTGTCTGGAACAGGCTGCCAGAGGTAGTAGTAGAGGCGGGTACAATTTTGTCTTTTAAAAAGTATTTAGATAGTTACATGGGTACAATGGGTATAGAGGGATATGGGCCAAATGCCGGCAATTGGGATTAGTTTAGAGGTTTTAAAAAAAAGGGTGGCATGGACGAGTTGGGCAAAAGGGCATTTCCATGCTGTAAACCTCTATGACTCTGAATCTAATCAACAACTCTGAAATAGAATATCTGACTATAAATCCCTTATTGTTTGTGGAATTTTTCTGTGTGCAGAAAAGCTGTGGGATTTTCTACATTGCAAAAGTAACTCCAGTTTGAGAAAGTACCTAATTGGTTGTGAAAGCTATGGGACGTCAAAGTCATTGTGCAAGGGGCTGCGATAAATGCAAGTTCTTGTTCAGTTTTGGAATACGATGGAATATTTTCTTACCTCGTTGAGTGATCCCATTGTCCTTTCATTTATACTCCTATTGTTGCTTTGGACTGGATGTAACTGAACCCCCAGATCTCAAACTTGGTAAAACCCAATCACCAGTCAGAGCTGTGATTTCCCCTGGGATTTTTAAGAAAGTTCCTCATTCTAACACCAGTAAAATAACCAATAGGAATAAAGTTTCCTGTTTCTCAGCAATGTCAGCGGGGGTGACAATCTCACACACCTCGCACTCTTCCTTCAAAGATGCTGTTCGTTGGCTGGGTACAGATCCTCATCGCGTTTCTTTATGTTGTGATACTGGAACTGACGTTCTGAGCTGGCGTTTCCCTGAGTGTTCAAAATTCCACTAATGGTAAAGGGCGGGTCAAACTCCAACTGGATCGATTTCAGATCTCTGTTAGAAGAATTCAAAATTTAAGGTCTGTTCTTTCCCTTCCCTCCATCCCATAATTCCCTCACCAGTCCACTGACATCTCCCCAAAACACTCAGCTCCTTCCCATCCCACCCCAAGACATCGGCCCTCTCCCCTCACATCCCTCTGCACCTCCCCGTCCCACCCAGGAAACCTCCCCCTCCCCACCCACCAGCACGTCCCCACACCACACAGGGCATCCCCTTCCTCTCTCACCACCCCGTCCCCCCAGCACCTCCTGATCCCACCCAGCACCTCCCAACCTCTATTCTGCTCTTGCTGAGATTTGGCCATTTGGACACAAGGAGATTTTCTAATTCCTTGGACCCCCGATGGCCAGTCCTTTACCGGGAGTTTGTGGTGAGGCTTGTTTACCAAGGTGGGCAGACTCACCTGAAACCAGTCCTGTTCTCACACAACAAGGTGACACACCAGACCCTTCTAGCAAGAGGTCAATGGATAATCTATAGCATAAAAGCAAATTACAGCGAATGCTGGAATCTGAAACAAAAACAGAAAATGCTGGAAAATCTCAGCAGGTCTGACAGTATCTGTGGGGAGAGAATAGAGCCAACATTTTGCTCTAGATGACTCCTCGAAGAAGGGTTATCTTGACTCGAAGAATTGACTTTATTCTAGATTTTCCAGCATTTTCTGTTGATCCATAGCATTCTCGCTGCAAAGTTCCTTATCAGGCATCCAGCCTGATATCAGAGAGCAAAGAACAAAGAAAATTACAGCACAGGAACAGGCCCGTCAGCCTTCCAAGGCTGCATCAACCATACTGTTCAACTGAACTTTGGAATCTAACCTGGGCTTTGTTTATCTGCGCCTGATGTATTGTTAGATCTGGTCTGTAATAGAGCACAAGGACGGCACGGTGGCACGGTGATTAGCATTTTTGCCTCATAGCGTCAGGGACCCGGGTTCAATTCCGGCCTTGGGTGACTATCTGTGTGGAGTTTGCACGTTCTCCCCGTGTCTGCATGGGTTTTCTCTGGGTGCTCCGGTTTCCTCCCAGAATCTGAAAGACGTGTTGGTTAAGTGCATTGGCTGTGTTAAATTCTCCCTCAGTGCACCCGAACAGGTGCCGGAGTGTGGCAACTAGGGAATTTTCACAGTACCTTCATCACAGTGTGAATCTAAGCCTACTTGTGACAAATGAATAAACGTTAAAAAAAGCTATATCATTTGTGAATATTTCCACAGTAACAATGACACACACTGTCTCTCCGCTGTCAATGACATCAACAAATATACATGACAGCCAATTGTCACACTCCAGAGGTCACACAAACAACCTTTTAACAAAGAGAAGGCAGGAAAATCAGTTAATGTTGGATACGTTTACACTGCTGCCTGAAACTACTGAGTATTTTCCAATTTGCAGAGTCCCTTCCACATGACAGTTTACCTCTGAGTGACCTGAAGCCAACCTTCCTTAACAATTAACCTTTGTGTCTTTATGAGTGCACAGCTTCACCTTAGAAGCAGAATAATGCAGGGAACATGTCTTCAATTTACAGCTGGCCATCCGATTATCTGATGTTGCTGTTCTTATATCGCCCACTTCCTTCACTTTCACTGGGTCAAAATCCTGGAACTCCATCCCTAACAGCGCTGTGGGTGCACCTACGCAACATGGATTCCAGCAGCTCAACGAGACAGCTCAAGGGCAATTAGGGATGGGCAATAAGTGCTGACCTAGCCAGTGAAGCCTGTATCCTGCAAACAATTTTTTTTTAAAAGTCCTTTTTTGTATGTAGGGCAATTCCAGAAGTGAGTAATAATGATTATAATTTCCACCCTCAATGGTTTCATTTTGTGGGTTGCTGAGAAACACTGACCAAGGGATAAAATTCTAATATTACAACTTGTGTGTGGATTTTCTTTGCTAGTTTCTTCTGCTAATGATGGAACTTCACTTGCTGTTTGCTCTCCAAGTAGCTAGATTTTGAGTGTCACCAAGATAGCTGACTTCAGGTTTTCACACAGGGTCCCTGCCTAACATCAACTTAAGGATTGTAAGGAGCTAGAATCATTGATGGATTTCGCAGCCCACAAGAATCGAGGACACGTGTGACCCACCCCCCCACTATTCATTCTCCACCTCCTCATCCTACCCCTCTACCTCACCCATCCCCAACCACCCACCTCCCCCCACCCTGCCCTCCACAACCCCCACCCCAGCTCCTTCATCTGCTCAGACTGTGGCTCCAAGCTGCACCTTCATAGTTATTACATAGGATTTACAGCACAGAAACTGTGTACAGTTCTGGTCACCCTATTATAGAAAGGATATTATTAAACTAGAAAGAGTGCAGAAAAGATTTACTAAGATGCTACTGGGACTTGATGGATTCAGTTATAAGGAGAGGCTGGATAGACTGGGATTTTTTTTTCTCTGGAGCGTAGGAGGCTGAGGGGTGACGTTATAGAGGTCTATAAAATAGTGAGGGGCACAGATCAGCTAGATCGTCAACATCTTTTCCCAAAGATGGTGGGGTTTAAAACTAGAGGGCATAGGTTTAAGGTGAGAGGGGAGAGATACAAAAGGGTCCAGAGGGGCAATTTTTTTCACACAGAGGGTGGTGAGTGTCTGGAACGAGCTGCCACAGGTAGTAGTAGAGGCAGGTACAATTTTCTTTAAAGGACATTAGTGAACCAGATGGGTTTTGAAACAGCAACTATAATAGTTTCATGGTCACTGTTACTGAGTAACTGAATTTAAATCCCACCAGATCTGGCCCCTAGTGTCTAAGTCTGGGCCTCTGCATTACTAGTGACATTCCCATCATGCCACCATCTCTCCCTTTATGTTGATATAGATGGTCTATCGCCAACCTCTTCCTCAAGGATTCTCGCCGTATCCCCTCTTACCAAAACCTTTGATAGTTTTAAAGGCCTGGATGATCAACGAGCTTTTATTTTTTCCAAGAGATCAGTCACCCAATCCTTTCCTGAGAGGCAGACACACACATTTCTATCATTCCTGCTCTGCTGTGTCTCAGCAATGTTGTTACTTCGACAGATTGTATAGTCAGTGAGTAAACTATTCCCAGTGATGTGCTGGTGAAAATTGTAAACTGTACCTGAGAACGTTCCGGCTAAAGGTCAGCTTGGACTCTGTAAAACACACAGAGCAACAGCGTTAATAAAGATCAGCGTATTGAAGCAATGTGGTACACATCCTCACCCACACCGTCACACGTACACCCTCACACACACTGTCACATATACACCATCATACACACCCACACTCACACAGTCATATATACCCTCACAAGCACACGTCATCATTCACACCTTCACATATGCACACGCCCTCACCCAATTATATATACCCTCCTACACACACATATACACACAAACCTTCACACACAGTCACAATCTCACTAAATCATATACTTCTTCCTATACATACAATATCACGCACACCCTCCTGCACACACCCAGTCCCACACACATACACACACCCTCCCACACATATACGCCCACACCCCCCACACATGCACACACCCCACACACGACACACACACACCTTCACAAACACACACGATGTTTGATAACTTTTTTCACCATCTTTTCTCTGTCCTGTAATGCTGACATTCTTTGAACCAGGGATACAGTGCCACAGGCACCCTCTGCTGCCTCATCCTCATGCCCATTCTCCCCAGATGTGCACACATACTGAGTGTGACTCCCTTACACACTGTCTCACACACACACACACACACACACACACACACACACACACACACACACACACACACACACACACACACACACACACACACACACACACACACACACACACACACCTTCCAGAAGTGGGGAGTGAGCTTCAGGGGGAAACAATGAATAATATTTCCTGTTTCTCCCTCTGGAACTCCCTGGCACTGAAGGGAGATGTACCAACTTGACAAAAATCAGCACAGGTCAAGGATTCAACCTCTTCTGATATACACTGGGAGTTAACTCCTCCTGGGAAGGGAGGGATTCAGTACATGAGCTGTAGATCGGATAATTAATTAATATTCTGGATGCCTCTCAGATTCCTTTTCCCCATCCTATTATTTTATTGGGAATCACCCACATAATATTGTCAAACACAGTGGATACACATTAATAGGGTAAATACACAAGGTTACAGGAATAAGACCTAGATGGGATTGTGGTTGATGCAGACTTGATGGGCCAGATGGCTTCTTCTGCATTGTTGGGATTCTATGATTCTATGAATATTAATTTAAAACATACATGGTTTCTAATGCTAATCCCTAAGGTTAGTTTGACGTGCCCGCGGATTAAGTGTAGAGTTTCCAGTTGATGGTAAAGGTCAGGGTTTCAGCATAAGGGTTGGGTTTAGGATTAGAGGTTACCCATGAGATACCAGCATCTCCCAGGTGGTCACAATCCAGTCTCCAGAACCAAAGAGGAAGCCCACAGGTTGACAGGCCTCTGTCAAAATTTGAATGGACAATAAAATACTTCTAAGCACTAGATCAAACCCAGGAAGGGACCCAGCTTGAAGAGGTCATAACCAACAGCTCCAACTGCTGTACATCCCAACATCCTTCCTTCGCTGACCCTCCCTGCCCCCAAAAATAATTAAGGACGAGAACAATCTTCTACAAACCTTAAATCCATGCTCCCTAAGGACTCATTTAAGGAAAATATATTGAACTTTCTTCAATTAACATAGACTACACTCATTGTACACCACCTGTATAAAAAAATCTCTAGCGAAGAGAAACTTTAACCAGTGCCGAGTGCCTTAACTACAATCGCCAACCCCTTACACTCAACTCCAGTCCTGTCCGTTAGCCTGAGTTACGTTTTGTGGGCTGGATTGTAGGGTCAGTAATCCCACCATTTATAATCATATCACAAAATCTCTACAATGCAGAAGGAGGCCAATCATCCCATTGAGCCTGAACTGACAACAACCTCACCAAGGCCCTATGCCTCTATAACCCCAGGTTTTTACTCTGCCAGTCCCCCCTGACACCAAGGGGCAATTTAGCAGGGCCAATCCACCTAATCTGTACATCTTTGGAGTGTGAATCGCCTTCGCTGCACTTACTCTGAAAGCAGCATCCGTGTCTGTAGTAATGGATTAGGGATATGGCCAGTGCAATCCCAACGAGGATCAGCAGACAGACAGCGATGATGATCCCCCGCGTATTTACACCATCACCTAGAAACGGACAGAGATGGCATTCAGTTTACTTCCTCAGTTTATTTATTAGAGTCACAAGTAGGCTTACATTAACACTGCAATGAAGTTAAATCCCCTAGTCGCCACACTCTGGCGCATTTTGGGTAACCGAGGGTGAATTTAGCATGGCCAATGCACCCTAGCCAGCTCTTTTTTTGGACTGTGGGAGGAAACCAGAGCACCTGGAGGAAACACACGCAGACACAATGAGTGGTACCATTTTCCTGAGCAAATGGAGGCCTTGCTTATCCTCTCACACGTACATAAAGACCCCAATGTTTTGAAGAAATATGTGGGGTTCTCCCTGGTGTTACATATCATTGAAACATACAGTGCAGAAAGAGGCCATTCGACCCATCATGTCTGCACTGACCACAATCCCACCCAGGCCCTATCTCCATAACCCCATGCATTTACCCTAGCTAGTCCCCTGACACTAAGGGGCAATTTAGCATGGCCAATCCATCTGACCAGCACATCTTCCAAACTGTGGGAGGAAACCCACGCAGACACGGGGAGGATGTGCAAACTCCACACAGACAGAGACCCAAGCCAGGAATTGAACTCAGGTCCCTGGCACTGTGAGACAGCAGTGCTAGGGCGGGCACAGTGGCACAATGGTTAACACTGCTACCTCACAGCACCAGGAACTCGGGTTCGATTCCTGGCTTGGGTCACTATATAGAGTCTGCACGTTCTCCCCGTGTCTGCGTGAGTTTCCTCTGGGTACTCCAGTTTCCTCCCACATTCTGAAAGATGTGCTGGTTAGGCGCATTGACCCTAACAAGCGATAGAGTGTGGGGGCGACTAGGGGAATTTCACAGTAACTTCATTGCTGTGTTAATGTAAACCTTACCTGAGACTAATAAACAAATAAAACTAACCACCATGCCACCCAACAGTGGTATCCCATTTGCATATCACTTAAACTAACTTGATTATTTGGTCACCATCATATTGGTGTTTGTGGGAGCTTGCTGCGCACAAATTGGTTGCAGTGTTTCTAAGATTACAGGAGTGACCACACTGCACAAAGTATTTGTTAGTTATCGAGTCAGACAGTGCAGAAAAGGCCCTTTGCCCCATCGAGTCTGTACTACAATAACTAGTTGTGCTAATTCCATTTTCCAGCACTTGTCACACATACAAGTGCTCATCCAAATTTTTTTTTTAAAGGCTGTATGGTTTCTGGCCTCCACTATCTTCTCGGGCAATGCACTCCAGATTCCCACTGCTCTCCGAGTGATGTTTGTTTCCTTCTTTGATCATTCAGAGGATATGAAATTTGCTACAGAAACACAAACTCTTTTTTTAATTCAAGGTATTGGTTAAATGTCCAAGTGACAGGATGTTCGGGAATGAAAGGAATTCAGCGAGGTCCCCCCTTACTGTCTCCTGATTGTGTGATGTTCTCGTGTGCGATCTGCCTCTGGACAAAGAGCAGGATCTCACTGGGAGAAGCGACTGTCCCTCGATCCTCCTGAGAATTACCTGCAAAACAGAAGTTTGGATTGGGTTGCAGTGGAGGCTCTGTGGCCCAGTGAGACTGGGAGCTGCCGTCACCTCGCTGGCAGACAGACCCCGGGGCACAGGAAGAGATGCACACCCATCTCCTCAATCCATGGGCATCAGTTATGGTTCAGTGGGCAGCCTTCTTGTCTCTGAATTAGAAGGTTGAGAGTTCAGGTCGCGCTTCAGACTTGAGCACTGACACACCTAGTGCCCTGCTGAGAGAATGCTGAATTGTCAAAGGTGCCACCCTTTTGGTGAAGCATTAAATCAAGGCTCAATCTGTCATCTCAGGTAAAAAATCCCATAGATCATAGAATCCAACAGTGCAGAAAGAGGCCCTTCGGCCCATCGAGTCTGCACCGATCACAATCCCACCCAGGCCCTACTCCCATATCATACCCACTAATCCCTCTAACCTACACATCCCTGGACACTAAGGGACAATTTCTTAGCATGGCCAATCAACCTAACCCACACATCTTTGGACTGCGGGAGGAAACCAGGACACCTGGAGGAAACCCACGCAGACACGAGGAGAATGTGTAAACTCCACACAGACAGTGACCCGAGCCGGGAATCGAACCCAGGACCCTGGAGCTGTGAAGCAGAGGTGCTAACCCACTGTGCTACCGTGCCGCCCATGGCACAGGTGGAAGTAGGGTAGGTCAGGACCCAGGTCTGATTCGCGGGGTGAAGGGGCTGTCCATGGAAAGGTCCGGTGACCTCGGGTGGGATTTTCTGGTTTCGGGGTGAGTGAGGCTGGAAAACCCTGCCTCTGTGGTGTCTGTCCCTCATCAGTAGAAGGATATGTTCTAGCTCTGACGACTCACCGTGTGAGTGAACTATACACGTTCAGGAACCGATACTGAGGCCCACAGTCAGACAGGAAGATATTGTTCACTGATGGGTGCCATAACTGAACGGGGGACGGGTGGGGGAGGGGGGGTGGGGGTCGAATTAAATGGGTCAATAACTGGCCCTTGGCCTTTTGGCCAGTTGGGCACTTGCATTAAAGCTAATAATTGAAGCTACAGAAGATAATTTCAGGATTAAAAAGCAAACTCTGATTTTAATCAAAATAAGACAGCAAAGGGCTAAATTTTGTCACACATACCACAGAGATTGTGACAGTCTCGCATTACAAAATCACAAGAGCAGCTAGTTCCAACGTTCTATTACTTCCTGCTGCTGACAAAAATTTCCCCAACTTTGTAACGTAATCCTTAAAGCAAACAGCAAGAATTTAACCCTGTCTATTGTCTGAAATTAGGAATTCATCTCTGAAACAATTACTGGGTCCTCTGACCCTCACTCTTACCCATCTTGTCCCCGGCACAGCCTGGATAAGGTGAACTTGCTGCAGTGACCCAGCTCTCTCTTTAACCCTGACTGCCACCAGAACTGGTTTGTCCTGATTCCTCACAAGTCAACTTTGTGAATGCCTCGAATAACCGGGAAATCAGGTGAGCAGCTAGAGTTACAGAAACGGGGCAAACTTGAAACTGCCATCAAAGCTCCATTCAGTCTCCCCCCACTTCCTCTAACTCCATCTTTCCCTTCCCCCCATCCCTTCTCTCTTCCTCTCTGACCCTTCCCCTCCCCTCCTGATCCCCACCTCTCTTTTTCAATCCTTCCTCCTCATCCACCCTCTCCTCCATCCTCTCTCCCCCCCATCCTCACTCCTAGCCCAAACTATTGCAATAGTATTCACACAACATAGAACATTCCAGCGCAGTACAGGCCCTTCAGCCCTCGATGTTGCACCGACCTGTGAAACCAATCTAAAGCCCACCTAACTATTCCAATACCATCCATATGTTCACCCAATGACCATTTAAATACCCTTAATGTTGCGAGTCCACTACTGTTGCAAGCAGGACATTCCACACCCTTACTACTCTCTGAGTAAAGAACCTACCTCTGACATCTGTCCTATATCTATCACCCCTCAATAAAGCTATATCCCCTTGTGCTAGCCAGCTTCATCCGAGGAAAAAGGCTCTCACTGTCCACCCTATCTAATCCTCTGTGAATTCATTTCCTGAAAAGTGACTTGTCCATCCAAGGTTGTGAAATGTGCTATAGAAGTTCAAATTCCAGCTTTGACAAACAGTCATCAGGACTCGAAATGTCAGCTCTTTTTTCTCCTTACAAATGCTTGGTTCCAGATTCCAACATCCGCAGTAATTTGCTTTTATGTAGAAATTCAAATATTTCTTTAATTCATAAAGTCCCTACAGTGCTGAAGGAGGCCATTCAGCCCATTGAGTCTGCACTAAACCATCTTTTTATCCCACCCAGGCCTTATCCCAGTAACCCCACATACTTACCCCGCTAATCTTCCTAACCTATACATTTGGGACACTGAGGGGCAATTTAGCCTAACTTGCACATCTTTGGAGTGTGGGAGAAAACCCACGCAGAGAAGGGGAGAATGTGTTAATCCACCTAACCTGCACATCTTTGGATGTGAGAGGAAATCGGAGCACCGGAGGAAACCCACGCAGACACAGGGAGAACGTGCAAACTCCACATAGAACGTGACCCAAGCTGGGAATTGAACCCGGGTCCCTGGTGCTGTGAGGCTAAGCACTGTGCAACCCATGCCGCCTCAATTAGTCCGAGCGGTTAAACAGGGATCCTGTCTGAAAGAGTCAATGAATGACCAAATTCCTGCTTTTGCTCCTGAATTTCAGGGGTGATGTAGATTGCGTCTCTGTCAGTGCGCTGACATTAAAGAGTTAATCCTTACCATACCCAAGGAGGATACCCACCCTGGGTAATACAACATCCCGTCACTGACATTTGTTAATCCCTTCAGCATAAGTTTCCACTTTCACACAGAAAGAACCAAACTCACGCAATAACCATGTAAACCAATTAAACTCATTAGGGTCATGTAAAAAAGGGAAAGGTAAAGATTTATTTACCAATGTCACAAGTTGGCTTACGTTAACACTGCAATGAAAATCCCCCTGGTCTCCACACTCCGGCACCTATTTGGGTTACATTGAAGGGGAATTTAGCACAGCCAATTCACCCTAATCGGCACGTCTTTCGGACTGTGGGAGGAAACAGGAGCACCCGGAGGAAACCCACGCAGACATGGGGAGAATGTGCAGTCTCCGCACAGACAGTGACTCCCAAGCCAGGAATCGAACCCGGGTCCCTGGCGCTGTGAGGCATCAGTGTTAATCACTGTGCCACCGTGCTGCCCACTATTGTCAGCGCAATCTTGTTTGAGGCAGGGTGGTGGATAACAGTGGAGCTGTCACCTGACTGACCATTTACAGGGAGGACAAAGAAACCCATCAGATGGCTAAATGGATGGGAAACAGAAACAACATTTAGCAGTTGCAAATATTAATTCCCTTATCGAACCCAATTCTAATTTTGTACTCATATCTGAAATACAGACCAAGGACTCTCCAATAAATCAGTAAATGATTTTAAGGTACTTCCTCTCAGATAAAGCAAGAATATAATAGTTAATAATGAATACTCCAGAGTGAGTTAAAGTCTGGAATCTAATTGGGGTTCAGATATATATATATATGTATATATACACACAGAATAACAGATAATCTACAAATGGTTTACGGCTGAAATTTAATCAAGGGTTACAGGTGGTTTATATATAAGATATCAGGTATCAGGGGAACGAGGTACAAGATGGAATGTAATCACGTTCTATTCTTTGTTAATGCCAGGTTTGATATTTAATTTTAGGTACTATTCTTGCTTATTTGAGTGTTATTGTTCATGGTCCCAGTTGAGAGATGCAGAAAATGCTAGTCTTTTTTTAAATGAATTTATGAGATGTGGGTGTCGCTGGCTAGACCAGCATTTATCCCTAATTGCCCCTTGAGTGGGTGGTGGAGAGCTGCCTGCTTGAACTGCTGCAGTCCCTGACGTGTAGGTACACCCACAGTGCTGTTAGGAAGGGAATTCCAGGAATTTCACCCAGCTACAATGAAAGAACGGCAATATATTTCCAAGTGGGTGGCATGGTGTCACAGTGGTTAGCACTGCTGCCTCGCAGCGCCAGGGACCCAGGTTCAATTCCAGCCTCAGGTTACTGAAACTTTGCACTTTCTCTCTGCGTCAGAGTACTAATCTTTGTACTAATATTAAATAATCAATAGTATTTGTTAGTAATTTTCATTAATTACTACGGTCAATCCAGCCCCAGTTCAATCCCATTCTGTTCTCTAATCCTGCCCAACATTGTCTTACTGCTCCACACCACCTTCTCAATCATAGAATCCCTACAGTGCAGAAGGAAGCCATTCGGCCCATCGAGTCTGCACCGACCACAATCCCACCCAGACCCTATACATTTACCCTAGCTAGTCTCCACGACACTAAGGGGCAATTTAGCATGGCGAGTAAGCTAACTCGCACATCTTTGGACTGTGGGAGGAAACATATGCAGACATGGGGAGAATGTGCAAACTCCACACAGACAATGACCCAAACCGAGAATTGAACTTGGGTCCCTGGTGCTGTGAGGCAGCAGTGCTAACTACTGTGCCACCATGCTGCCCCTCATTGCACTCTCCTCTCCCTCCCCTCCCTCACTCACTTCTGTCTCCTCTGAGTCTCTCTCCCCCAACACCTTGTCCGTAAAAAGCAGGGAGTTGTTGAGATGCTGGCCCATGTCAGTCAGCCCTGCAGCAATGATGTAACTGAACACCAGAGGGTGCTGTTGTTTGCTATTCCCAGTAAGAAGTCTGACAACACCAGGTTTAAGTCCAACCAACTTATTTGATAATAAACTCACAACCTTTTGAGGTTAACATTTTCGTTGGGTGAATGGAGAGTTCTGGCCTCAGACAGAGCATATAAAGCACAGACAGTTTACAGATTACTGATTAGAATGCGAATCTTTACACCTAACCTGCTGTTCAAGTCTTAAAGGGGCCAACAATGTGTGTGGAAGGAGCACTGATCACAGGTTAAAGAGATGTGTATTGTCTCCAGGCAGTACAGTAAGTGAGGTTTTGCAAACCCAGACAGGTCACGGGGGTTACAGATAGTGCGACATGAACCCAAGATCCCTGTTGAGACCATCCTCATGTGTGTGAAACTTGGCTATCAGTCTCTGCTCAGCGACTCTGCGCTGTGAAGGCCGCCTTGGAGAACGCTTACCCGAAGGTCAGAGACCGAATGCCCGTGACTGCTGAAGTGTTGGAAGGATAAGCATGAGATGTTTCACTTCAGGTATGATTCAAGTGACCAACTAGGGAGCTTTTGTCAAATAAAGTTTATTTAACAATACAGTTAATATGTAGAGTAAGAAAATTAGTAAGAACCTTTATCAATTACAAACAATGATAATGTATAACCCTTAACAAAGATCTCTCCAATGTTCCATTGTTGTGGGGGGAGGGGGTGGGGATTAGCAGGGTAAATAGGTGAGATTGTGGGGATAGGGCCTGGGTAGTAGACTCGATGGGCCAAATGCCTTGTTCTGCACTGTAGGGATATGATTCTATTCTATGATCTGACATCACCTCAGACTGTGAGCACGAATTTAAAAATCTTAAAGGTACACTAGTATCACATATGGTAAAGGTGCCACATAAATGTAAGTTATTGTTGACAGCGCACAAAAAAAAAATCCAAAGTTGAATAACATTGGTGCCTAAAAGGCTTTTTAACTTTCTCATTCTGGCTTCTCATCTTGCTCTGAATTCCCCTGAGAATTGATGCAGGAAGTGAACTGTCGATGCGAAGGAGGTCATTTCAACTTGACTGATAATGCTCGCTGGATGATAGCAATGCTGAGTCTTTCAGAAAAGAACTTGGGAAATACTTGGAAGAGAAAACATTGTGAGAAGAGGGCGATCGCAGAGTGAGACCAGCTGGATTGCTATTCAAAAAGAGCTGGTGCAGACACGATGGGCTGAATGGCCTCCCGGTGTGCTGCACCAACCGTTCATCCTACAAGGGACTTAGAGAGGAGCCCTTCCAGCTCTCAGGATGCTCTGATTTTGTTTTAAGTCTCGGTTTTCTCGCCTCCAGTTTTCAATGTGGTGACCGGGAGGAATGGTCGCTGAGGTATCCACGTAGGGAAAGGCCCATACTGCTGCCCTCAGCAGTGCTACGCCAGCAGGGAACCCGTACCGCCTCAATGTCCACACCTTTGGCTGTAGCTCTGGTGGGAAGGGATTCAAGGAATACAGTTCCAAAATGTTAACACACCTTAGGAGGCCAAGGAAATCTGGTATGTTCATCAGGGCTCTCAGAAATCATTACAGATGCACCATAGAAAGCATTCTTTCTGGTTGTATCACAGTTTGGTACATCTGCTCTGACCAATTCTGCAGGATTGTGAATATAGCCCAGTCCATCATACAAACTCATCCATTGACTCCTTCTACACTTCACGTTGCCTCAGAAAAACAGCCAGCAGGATTAAGGATCCCACGCACCTCGTACATACTCTCTTCCACCTTCTTCTGTTGGGAAAAAGATACAAAAGACTGACGTACCAACTGACTCAAGAACAGCTTCTTCCCTGCTGTCATCAGACTTACTATATATTACTTACTATATATTAAATTGATCTTTCTTTACATCCTAGCTCTGACTGCAACACAATATTCTGCACCTTCTCCTTTCCTTCTCTCCTATGTACTCTGTGAATGAAACGTTTTGCCTGTATAGTGCACAAGAAACACTACTTTTCACTGTATCCCAATACATGTGACAATAATAAATCACATTTTACCCTGCCATGGATGGAAAAATCAACTGCAGTTAATGTCACCAAAGCTGATTGGAGCATATTTTGGAAGGTTTCATCAGATGACATCCCACCTTATAGCCAGCTCAGGCACAATCTTTTCACTGGGTGCCTGATGTGCCAAGTGGTCAACAATGGTGGCTGCAATACCCATAATCCTCTGCACTCCAGAAACCACTGTATCTATCAAGTGGTTTGACCACAGCTCGAATTCACCAAAGGTTTCAATACATCCTGGGATCCTTGCAGACTGGCGATTTATTGTGAGTCTTCTCAGAGTGAAACTGCAAAGGAAAACATCCTTCTGGTCTTACCAAGGCAGTGCTGTGCTGATGGAGGGCTTTCAGATGAGATATTAAACTGAGACAATATCCCGAGACATTAAGTCGAAGGGGATGGGGAGTTCTCCCTGTTTTCCTGGGCAATAAATCACTCTATGACATTCACAGGGACTGATACAGGTCTGGATACGGACACTGGTGAAAGACTGATTCTAGTATTATTAAAAATACTGATTCCAAAAAAAGGGAAACAGAATCCTCAAAGCTCCAAAATGAAATATTTCAGGAAACCCCCTCAATTCCCCTGCATCGGTTTAACCAATTGATTCATTGGCATTTCTAGGCATTAACCCACCTCTTCCTCATCATAATTCTATTCCAATGACTTTTCCAGGCACCAATTCTAATGAGCCGCTTCACACTTTAAAGCTGAACTCTTACCATCATATTGCTGTCAGAGTTTAATTGAAATGGAGTAAGAAATTGCATTCATTCAAGAAGCTTGGAGATCACATCACCAATCTGAAGAGACTGGGAGCCCCTGAGAATGACATGGGAGAATACCTGTTTGACTGACTCACCTCCAACTGACTGGGATTCGAATGGAAATGTCAGCTTTGCTGATTTGGAAATAAAACATCTTTGTCTGTGTAATTCTGGAGCTGATTTCATTATTTTGAAATACTTGACTCCTTTAAATCCCAATCCAGCTTCCTAAACATGATCCAATTCCTGCCCAGGACAATTACCCCCCTCCTTTTGGGGAGCCGCCCCCTTTTTCTTTGTCCAAATGTAATTTAAGTTTGTTTGCTTGGTTTGACCCACCTGAAAGAATGACCCAAAAGACCAACCTGAAAGACCCAGGACAATTACACTGATTCAAAAACATGGGGTGTTTTTTTTAAAAAAAAAGAAATTGCATTCATGTAGTGCCCTTCACATCCTCATGACATTCCAAAACATGCAGCAGCCAATCAGTTGCTTCTACAGATTTAGGCAAATTGAGTAGCCAATTAGTACACAGCTGGTGAGCAGGTGGATTAATGATTATATCATTTGCTTTGCTGGTTTGAGTTGCAGTTGGGAGGGGACTGGGCTGCTTTCTCCCAGTATAACTGTGAGTCTTTCATGTCCCTCTGGAACAAATGGACATGCTCAGGGGTAAAGGTAAGTAAATGTGTCTCACAAGAATTATCCACACTTGGGCCTCCTGTGCCAAAGTAGCTGGTGGTTCTGATAGTTTACGTTGACACAATCTCATGTGGGGTGTAAAATTTACCAAGCAGACACACCCAGTTTCAGTTCAGCCGTGAGGGTTTACACAGGACTGGATAAGGACACATATCATAAAATAACCCTAATCATTAATGATTCTCATGTGGCCTCACCCTTCTTTTGATGATTAGTCATTTTATTATTGAAAAACGCAGCACTTCACTGAGGGCAAATTCAGCCAAAGCAGGCCATTCAGCCCCTTAAGCCAATTCTGCCCCCCCTCCAAATCAATGAGATCATGACTGACCACCTAATTCAACTCCACTTTCCTGGCCTATCCCTTAAATGTCCAAAAATCACTCAGCCTTGTGATATAGCCTTGAGTACAAATAATGTACTCAACTGACTGCTCAACAACTCAATATCCTTCTGGAGCAGAGAATTCCAAAGATTCACAACCCTTTCAGTGATGTAATACCTCTTTGTCCCTGTTGAAAATGACTGACATTTTATCCCAAGGTGATGACTGTAAAGTCAAGATTCTGTAAGAGGGAGACAAATAAACGTTGGATAATTGCAACAGGCAGACAACAATCATGATTTATTCAGGGTGAAAGGAGTGTAATCAACTGGTAACGTACCAAAGAAACTTTTTAGTGAGTTTGAAAGTTATATAGCACAGTATTAGGAGTAAAATGTCACCCAGCTAACATGGCAAGGACAGACACTGTAGGTTCAATGCATATGTGGATATGCTCTGCAAACAAGGTCAACAGTGCAAGGTTGGAGCCCGATAGCAACGAGCCGTGGCGCAGTGATTAGCACTGCTGCCTCACAGTGCCAGAGACCCAGTTTGGGTGACTGTATGTGTGGAGTCTGCACGTTCTCCCTGTGTCTGCATGGGTTTTACTCTGGGTGCTCTGGTTTCCTCCCACACTCCAAAAGATGTGCTGGTTAGCTGCATTGGCTGTGCTAAATTCTCCCTCAATGTGCCCAAACAGATGTTGGAGCGTGGCGACCCGGAGATTTTCAGTGACTTTATTACAGTGTTAGTGTAAGCTGACTTGACACGAATAAATAAACTTTAAACACTGGGGAGTTGAAGCAGCTGAAGAAAGATAAGACAGATAATTCCCGTTGGAATGTGAATGATGCTTTGCCTATGTGACTTATTGGGTATAAATACTGCCTGGTTCTTCAGCCAGGATAGAGTCAATCCCAGCGGCCTTCCCTTGAGGTTGAGTTCCTCCAACACATTGGCTGATAAGAGAAACCCAGTACAGACTTCGTTTGAGATTATTTCAGAGAATAATCTGCTCCATAACAATTCCATAGGATCCCTACACAGAGAAGGAAGACGTTCGGCCCACAAGCCTGCACTGACTCTCTGAAAGATCATCCCACCCAGGACCTCTCCCGAGCCCTAGCCCTATAACCCCTCTCGTTTACCATGGCCAATCCCCCTAACCTATACATCTTTGGACTTGTGGGAGGCAACCAAAGATGTGTAGGTTAGGGGGATTTTCTCTGGGAGCACCCAGAGAAGACCCATGCAGACACTGGGAGAACGTGGAGACTCCACACAGGCAGTCACCCGAGGCCAGAATTAAACCCGGGTCCCTGGCGCTGTGAGGCAGCAGTGCTAACTATCGTGCCACTCCAGCTAAATGGAAACAATCTCTCAACATACATGAAAGCTGTTGGACAGGATGTTTCTCTAGTCACCCTCGAATGACGTCAGAGATACTTCCCCATCTTCTTGAGAATACTGATTTCCTAAAACTGACTGTTTAGTCTGGTGTGAGACTTGAATCTACAACCTTTGACTTCCAATGTTCAAGTAAATCCAATTAAATTTACCGCAAAAATAAATGATAGGAAGTTTCTTATTAGCTTCCTGATTAGTCCATCTTAAGCATGCTGTGTTATTAGTTAGAAAACTAACAAAATTACAACCTACATTCACAGAGCACAATTTATAGACTGAACATTTGAAAGTTCTTCATGGGTAATTAACATTAAACTGGTGAACACTATATAGTAGAAAGAAATATGGCAATTACTTTGTCCACAGCAGAATCCCTTAAACAACAACGGCTGATTAATCTGTTCCAGTGATGTCAGACGAAAAATAAATATTTGCTGGGCATTGGGAGAGCTTTCCTGCTCTCCCAGTAAGTGCCTGGGATCTTTCATATTGGTTAGGCCATGCTAAAATTTAACATTTGCCATGCTAAATTCTCGCTCAGCATAATCGAACAGGTGCCAGAGTGTAGCGACTAGGGGCTTTTCACCGTAGCTTAGTTGCAGCGTTAACGTAAGCCTACTTATGACACTAATGAATGAACTTTTTATTGTTAGGAAGGGTGACAGGACCTCAGTTTAATGCATCATTTGAAAAAAGGTAGTGCTATCCTTTAAACCGAGGCACAGTGGCACTGTGGTTAGCACTGATCCCTCACAGCACCAGGCACCCCGGTTCAATTCCAGCCTTGGGTCACTCTGTGTGCAGAGTTTGCACGTTCTCCCTATGTCTGCATGGCTTTCCTCGGGGTGCTCTGGTTTTCTCCCACAGTCCAAAAGACATGCTGCGTTGGCCAAACTAAATTTTCCCTCTGTGTGCCCAAACAGGGGCCAGAGTGTGGTGACTAAGGGCTTTTTACAGTAAGCCTGCCTGTGACACTAATAAATAAACTTAAGTTTTTAAAGTCATCTATGAAATATGAGCATCATTGGCAAGGCCAGCATTTATTACCCATCACTAATACCCCTTCAGAAGGTGATGGTGAGCTGCCTGCTTGAACCACTGCAGTCTGTGTGTTGTAGGTACACCCACAGTGCTGTTATAGAGGGAATCCCACTATTTTGACCCAGCGACAGTGAAGGAACAGTGACTGACCGTTCCGAGTCACAGTACTGTTGACACTGCGCCAAAATTGACATCATACTGGCGCCATACTCAGTCATGACTCACCAGATTACAAAAGCCCTAAGGAACCATCATATTTCCCGATATTTACACCAAAGACTGCGTATCGTCTTGTTCTCTGTCTTTTTATTTAAAAAAAAAAATTCTCTTCATCTCTATGTTTTTACTAAAGCAAAACCATTTCCAGTGGCAACAGTGTCAGCACAGTAAGAAGTCTCACAACTCCAGGTTAGAGTCCAACCAGTTTATTTGATAGTAAACCCACAAGCTTTCGGAAACAGTATTCCTTCGTCAAGTGTGTGGAAAGTTCTCTTCCACACCTTCCACACACCTGATGAAGGAACACCGTTTCCGAAAGCTTGTGGGATTACTATCAAATAAACTGGTTGGACTTTAACCTGGTGTTGTGAGACTTCTTACTGTGTTTACCCCAGTCCAACACCGGCATCTCTACAACTGTGTCAGTAAGCGGTGGATATTGACTCAAGGTGACTGGCAAAAGAATCGGAGGCAATTTAGGGAAATTTTTAGAAAAACAAGTTATTCTGATCAGGAATGCACAGAAAGGGCAGATTTGGAAGCAGATTAGATCTTAATTTTAAAAGAAAATTGGAAAAATACTTGGAGAATACATCCAGAGGACTTGGCAAAACAATCGTGGAGTGAGACTAATGCGATAGGTCTGCTAAAGAATTAGCACAGTCATGGTGGGCTGAATGGCCACATTCTCTGCTTTATGATGCTATGATGTAGGGCCAAAAACATCTTGTGACTCAGTAGGTAATGGCCCTGGCCCTGGCTCTGAATCAGAAGCTCAAGGTTTAAGTCCCATTCTAGGATTTGATGATGAAGGAAGCTGTGTTTGTGACATGTCCAAAGAGTTTGAGGATTAACCTGTAAATCCTTCCAACACCAGTCCTAGGCCGGCAGCAAGAGTGGGAGAAATTCCTGGCCAGCCATGTGATGGAAAGAACAAAGAACATTCCAGCACAGGAACAGGCCCTTCGTCCTACCAAGCCTGTGCTGACACGTGGCGCCTTTCTAAAAGTCTTTGTCTCAACGTGGCCTGTACCCCTCCATTCCCTGCCTATTCATGTATCTGTCAAGATGCCTCTTAAACATTGCTATTGTGTCTGCTCCTACCATCTCGTCTGGCAGCGCATTCCAGGCATTTCCCACCCTCCGTGTAAAAGAAACTCATTTCACCTTTAAACTTTTCCCCCTTTTACCTTAAATCTAAGTACCCTAGTAATTGACATTTCTACCCCAGAGAAAAAGATTCTGACTATCCATTCTGTCCATGCCTCTCATAATTTTGTAAACTTCCATCGGGTCGCCCTTCAGCCTCCGATGTTCAAGTGAAAATAAACCAAGTTTGTCCAATCTCTCCTCAAAGCTAATACCTTTCAAACCAGACAACATCCTGGCAAACCTTTTCTGTACCCTTCCCAAAGTCACCACATCGTTCTGATAGTGTGGTGACCAGAACTGTAGGCAGTATTCCAAATGTGACCTAACTAAAGTTCTGTCCAGCTGCAACATGACTTGTCAATTTTGATACTCTATGCCCTGACTGATAAAGGTGAGCGTACCATACACCCTCTTGACATTGGAGACTCTATCATCACTATCCATAGCTCTAGATTATACAAGATGCATCTAGATGTTCTTGTTGATCATACTGGGTGCCAACAGCATGGGATTTGACTCCCATTCCACCAGGGGTGTAGTTGGGACCTGTTGTCTTGTCCTAACTGTGGTGGATATTACAGTGCTATGGGTCGGACATCTCTTTGGGCAGAGAACTGAAGGAGAACATTTAAGGAAATGTGCTCCTTTGCACTCTATCCCCCTTCCTTTAGGAAGGGAGATGGTGTGGGGTGGTAGTGGCTTAATTGTATTGTCACTGGTAGTAATCCAGAGACTCGGGGGTTAATGCTCTGGGGACTTGGGTTCGATTCCCACCATGGCAGACTGTGAAACTTGAATTCAGTAAAAATCTGGAATTAAACTTCTAATGATGACCGTGAAACCGTTGTTGTGAGAATTGTTTGTTGTAAGAAATCCACCTGGTTTACTCATGTCCTTAGGGAAAAAAATCTGCCATCCTTAGCTGGTGTGACCTATATGTGACCCCGGTGCCACATGATTCTTAATGTTCTCAGGGATGGGCAATGAATGGTGGCCTGGCCCACATCCCATCAATGAATAAAAAAAATGAATTAAAGTATAGGACAATCGCTATTCCTTTTTACCTGCTTGATTGCCACACAATGACCTTTGACAGCGGGTAATTATAACACACCTTTGACCTCATAAATCATTTCGAGGCAATTTATCAGAACATTCCTAATGGAAATTTGGCACTGAGGAGATATCGGACCAAGGTGACTGAAAGATTGGCCGTAAATGTAGATAATTAAGGAGCAGTTTTGAAAGAGGAGAGGTTTCAGAGGCGGAATTCCAGAGCTTAGGGCCCAGGTTACCAACAGTGGAGCGATGAAAATCAGGTACACTCATTGAGAGTCCAGAATTAGACAAGTTTATTTTGCTCCGGCTAATGTTAATTGTTGTTTTTTTTTAGCGACACCTCCTTTACTACACCTTGTTTTCCACTATGCCACCTTGCTTAATATCAGGCGTTAGAATATCCAGGAGGAACTACCATGAAATACCATTCAGAACGTGCCTTATCTCTCTCGAGATCCCAAGTGCCCAAACCTGTTCCGGTTTCTTAACCCAACAACTTTGCGTCAGGATTCTATGAGTCAGACGCTCAGTCTTTTGTTATTTTTGCTAAACATTTCTGGCCAGTGACTGTTTCGAAGAAACCGCCTGAGTGAATCTTTTTGTATTTGTGTAGCTCGGGTAAAAATAACTCCTACACCTTTCATAATCACATGTCTCCTGACTTCCTTATTGTTCTCTCCTCATACCTTGAGCTTTTTATGTTATCTATCTGACACTGAATGAGAAATACTCTCACTGTGACACCAATCTACATTCCAACGGCACTGCATGCCAGTTACCAACCTGACATTACCTCTGCTTCTTGACCTTCTGGCTAAGGTCATGCGGCAGATCAAGCCCTGGATGGGGTGCGATGCCTTATCTCGTCGGCTTGGATCTTGTTTGTCTCTCTTGTGGGGACCTTGAATTGGATTCAGTTGGATTTTGAATTTGGTTTTGAGAGCAAGCAAGGAATGGATTTGGGTTTGCCTGGTCCACTCTGAGCATTGGCTTTGTAACTTTAAGGGTGGAGTTAATTTTTTTTTAGAAAAGCAGAGTGAAGTGAAGCATCCTCACCAAGTGCTGACAGTTCCCTGAGAAGAATGTCCTTAACAACACCATCGGAAAGTCTGACACAGATTATTCGACTCAATAGGTTGACGTTTCTGCTGAGCCTCCTCCCACCTGACTTTGTCCCATCTTATCAGCATTTCCTTCCTCTCTCCCGTGTATCAATCTCCCCCTTTAATATTCAGTCATTTCAATCACTCCATTACGGTAATAAGTTCCACGTTCTAACCTCTCTGTCTCTGAATAAAGATGTTTTTCCTGAACCCCCTATTGGATTTAATCATCCTGAGTTTGAACTTCTGGCCCCTAGTTTTGGAGACGTACTCCACAAGTGAAAACATCTTCTGTACATCAAACCTTTCTGCAATCACAAAAGCCTCAACCCTTCTCTTTTTCAGAGAAAATAATCCCAGTTTCTTCAATCTTTCCTGGTAGGTGTTGATTTTAAAAATCTCCCCCGTTTAGTATAATCCTTTGTAAATCTCTTAAATTTCTCCAGTGTTTGCGTGGAACTCTCTTGTTGCTTTGATGGGCAAATTAAGAGGTTAAAAGGTGGCCCTCCAAACTGGATGTCACCAGGAAATGTTCTTTGATATTGCACAGACCTCTCGTGTTTACCCTCCCCCCACCCTGTCCTTGCACAGCTCCCTCCCCAGCACGCCCCTCCTCCTCTTGTCTTTAACAACCATCCCCAGCCTTCAGCATCACCTCGCGTATCAAACCTTACCCCCAGTTGAACTTCAGTTCTCTGTTGTGGTGCCTGCATGAGTCCTGCAGCACGGTGCTCTCCAGACGGACACTGGTATGTGACACCACAGGGGGAAGGGGGGAGGAGGGAGACCCATGTATTCCCCAACCCCAGTGGCCCTTCAGTAGCACAAGAGGGTCAACAGGTCCAGCAGGATAGTGCTGTCCACGATGGTTAGCTCAGCGTGGAGACGAAGGGCAGGAAATGGTCTGTCCGGCAGTGTGATGTGCAGCACGGGAATTCAAGTCAGTGCCAAACCCGATTGGTCAGGTATGATATTGACAAGGCAGTCCTCAGTTTGCAAGAGACTTTGAGATGAGTGCAAGGTGTGCCAGTGTTCCTGATATAGAGTCATAGAGGTTTACAGCAGGGAAACAGGCCCTTTGACCCAACTTGTCCACGCCACCCTTTTATTTAAAACCCCTAAGCTAATTCCAATTGCGTGCGTTTGGCCCATATCCTTCCATACCCATCATATCCATGTAACTATCTAAATGCTTTTTAAAAGATAAAATTGTACCCGTCTCTACTACTACCTCTGGCAGCTTGTTCCAGACACTCACCACCCTCTGTGTGAAAAATTGCCCCTCTGAAAACTTTTATATCTCTCCCCTCTCACCTTAAACCTATGCCTCTAGTTTTAGACTCCCCTACCTTTGGGATAAGATATTGACTATCTAGCTGATCTGTGCCCCTCATTATTTTATAGACCTCTATAAGATCACCCCTAAGCCTCCTACGCTCCAGAGAAAATAGTCCCCGTCTATTCAGTCTCTCCTTATAATTCAATCCATCAAGTCCTGGTAACATCCTAGTAAATCTTCTCTGCACTCTTTTTAGTTTAATAATATCCTTTCTATAATAGGGTGACCAGAATTGCACACAGTATTTCAATCATGGCCTTACCAATGTCTTGTACAACTTCAACAAGACGTCCCATCTCCTGTATTCAATGTTCTGACCAATGAAACCAAGCATGCTGAATGCCTTCTTCACCACTCTGTCCACCTGAGACTCCACTTTCAAGGAGCTATGAACATGTACCTCTCAATCGCTTTGTCCTGTAACTCTCCCCAATGCCCTACCATGAACTGAGTTAGTCCTGCCCTGGTTCAACCTATCAAAATGCATCATCTCGCATTTGTCTAAATTAAACTCCATCTGCCATTTGTCAGCCCACTGGCCCAATTGATCAAGGTCCCATTGTAATTGGAGAACTTTTTTCACTGTCCACTATGCCACCAATCTTGGTGTCATCTGCAAACTTACTAACCATGCCCCCTATATTCTTATCCAAGTCATTAATATAAATGACAATATATGCTGTACATCACTGTGCTGGGGCAGACTGGATTCTGCCCTCCATCTCCATGCCAACATTATCTCCTGATTTCGAGACTGGAAAGCCTGGGCAGTTGTTTTAATGGGCGTTCATGAGATGCAGATGCAATTCACGCCAGTGGGAAGAGCGACCCTCTACTCACTCGCCATTGTGAAAACTGTAATATGATTTTGCATTGACGGATTTCCAACCTTCCGGCTCCAGCTAGATTCTCCACTCCTGCCCACTACCAGTTTATAAAGTTTTAAAGTTAAGGTTATTGTTGACATAAGTCAGTTTACATTAACACTGCAATGCAGTAACTGTGAAAATCCCCTAGTCACCACACTCTGGCACCTGTTTGGGTACACTGAGGGAGAATGTAGCATGGCCAATGCACCTCCCCAGTATGTCTTTCGGACTGGGGGAGGAAATCGGAGCACCCAGAGGATGCCCATGCAGACACGGGGAGAATGTGTAGACTCTGCACAGACAGTGATCCAAGCCGGGAATCAAACCCGGGTCTCTGGAGCTGTGTCACCCGTGCACCCCCTCCACCCCCTCCACCCCCCCACTAAACCTGACGGGAGAATCCCACCCTATGTCTTCAGAACTGGACACAGCTGTGTTCAAACCAAGGTTTTACATCAAAGTTCAAGCTAACTTATCTTTTTTTTCAATTCCCTGTCTAGAAATAAACCCAAGGTCCTGTTTGACTTGTTTAGTGGCTGTATTAACTGGAGTTAAATAACGGGTTGGTTGCTGAGGTGGTTGGCTGAATTCAGCACGTTCACTCCCCGGTGAAGTTAATAATTGAACACGCATGTTTCTCTGTCCAAACAGCCTACGTGTAATACTTATGACACCACACTTCCTTCTCCAATTACCATTATTAGTTTCCTGTTTTATTTTGTTCTTCCCTATCTCAGTGCAATCTTTTTCAAATCTAATAGTGAACTTCATTCCTTTTTTTTGCCTTTATTGAATAACAGTTGCTGGTAAGTGAGTTTGTTTTTTCTATGCTACTTCTTTAAGACTAATAATCTTTTCCTTGCTTATTGTTCAACAGGGTGTTGTCATCTCATCCATCTTGTTCTCCTTCAGCTGAAATGGATTTTTGGTTGGTTAGTCTCTCGGACACCCTGTCCTTATTTGATGTCTGCAGATTTCCACTTTTCACTCAAAAATCACGGGTGCTCAAATCTGGATGGGTTTCACTGCACCCTCTCTTTCTCTGTCTCTCGATCCTGTATTAATTTGTGAGGAATATTTCCCTCTCGGTGAATTGCCTATGCTAGTTTACTGCTGTTGGTGCCCCCACCTCCCGCTTTCCTCCTTTAACTGTGGTTTGAACTCGATAATGAGGGCCTAAATATGCAAACTATTCTATGCAAAATGAAGGGAACGCTGTATTAGTGGAGATGCTTTTTGGTGACCACTCCTTACGTCATGCTTTCTGTCAGATTCTGGCTTCAGTCAATGTTAGTGATCCAATGGCATTATTAAATAAACATCACATTGTGCTGGTACAGCAAACTGGAGGGGCCGAATGGTCCACTCCTGACCCTGTTCCTATGTTGTTGGTGCCCTGGTCATAATTTTTCCAACAACTAACATGGGAACAGGAGGGACTTCCTTCTCTCTTCAAGCCAACAAGTTCATGCCTGATCCTAAATCCACCTTGTAGAATCTCTACAGTGCAGAAAGAGGCTATTTGGCCCATTGAATCTGCTTGTTATGGTGCAGATTCAATGCACCTGCACATCTTTGGACTGTGGGAGGAAACCCCAGCAGATATGGGGAGAATGTGCAAACTCCACTGAGAGTCACCAAAGGTTGGAATTGAACCTAGGTCCCTGACGCTGTGAGGCAGCAGTGCTAACCACTGTGCCACCGTGACACCTCATCTCCTTATTCTTAAAACCATTGGCTAATAAAAATCTAGTAAGAAGTCTCACAACACCAGGTTAAAGTCCAACAGATTTATTTGGTAGCAAACGCCACTAGCTTTCGGAGTGCTGCTCCTTCGTCAAGTGAGTGGTGAATGAGAACTCCCCACTCTCCTGATGAAGGGGCAGCACTCCAAAAGCTAGTGGCGTTTGCTACCAAATAAACCTGTTGGGCTTTAACCTGGTGTTGTGAGACTTCTCACTGTGTTTACCTCAGTCCAACGCCGGCATCTCTACATCATTAGTAAAAATCTATCCAGTTCAAATGTAAAATTATTAATTAAGCTCGCACCCACTGTTTCCCTTTGGGAGGGGGTTCGACATACTAGCAGTATGTTAATTAGATTAACATACACAGACAAAGGATATTGTTGAATTAAGTAATGGGAGTGAAGACAGATTGCGGGCACACTGGGGTAGTAGATAGAAAGCAGAGACTGGCACAGTGGTTAGCACTGCTGCCTCATAGCGCCAGGAGCCTACATTTGATTCCAGCCTTGGGTCACTGTCTGTGTGGAGTTTGCATATCCACCCCTACTGTGTGGGTTTCCTCCGTGTGCTCCAGTTTCCTCCCACAGTCCAAAGATGATTTGATTTGATTTATTATTGTCACATGTATTAGTATAGAGTGAAAAGTATTGTTCCTGGCGCGCTACACAGACAAAGCATACCATTCATTGAAAAGGAAAGGAGAGAGTGCAGAATGTAGCGTTACAGTCAAAGCTAGGGTGTAGAGAAAGATCAACTTAGTACAAGGTAGGTCCATTCAAAAGTCTGATGGCAGCAGGGGAGAAGCTGTTCTGCAGTCAGTTGGTACACGATCTCAGACTTTTGTATCTTTTCCTCAATGGAAGAAGGTGGAAGAGAGAATGTCCGGGGTGCGTCGGGTCCTTAATTATGCTGGCTGCTTTTCTAAGGCAGCGGGAAGTTTAGACAGAGTCAAAGGATGGGGGGCTGGTTTGTGTGATGGATTGGGCCATGCTAAATTGCCCCTATATGCAATGTTGCATTCTGTAAATATAGTCTCAAAAAAAACCTTGAGCTCCAGTTTCGTACTTCAACTAGCTTGGGATTGGATAATTCTCACTTCTAACATTGTTAATCTAATGACTCATTTCCTAAATCCTCTCCCGAATGGCCTGCTGTGGATTTTAATGTTAAATGTCCTTATCCAAGACTTCACCATCTCCCCAAGAGACGAATAAATCATTATCTGATTAGTGTACGTGGGATGTTGCAAATGCAAAATGACCGCTGAGATTTCCTATTGAATAATTGTCACCGCACTTTCAAATAATATTTGGGCCCCATAGAATATCAGCTCCCTTTTGGCAAGTGGAGCTCGCCCAATAGGGAAGGAGCAACGGGGAGGTTAAAATCAGCTGGCTCCATTCAGGCTGGCGGTCGATATCTTGGAAGATTCCAAGATGGCGCCACAGTGAGGTGACTCCTTGCGAGCTGTGCCCAGCACACCTTCTAATTCTATCTTTTACTCTTGTTCGATGCTTCTAAAACTTCATTCTAACTCTATTAAAGTCTCTCGTTTCCTTCTCTATGAACAGTATGCTTTGTCTGTACACCCGCAAGGACCAATGCTTTTCACCGTATGGTAATACATGTGACAATAATAAATGAAATCAGATCAAATTCGATAGGTTAGGCACTGATCAGCACTCTGTAACCGTGGAAATGCATTCAGGTATCGCTGTAAATAAAAAGGTGATTGCTGATGGAAGGCTGGCCTCGGCAAGATTATTACACTCACCTGGACAGGGAGTTCCTCTGGTGTGACAAACTTTCTGGTCAATTTCCCAATTGATATCCAGCCTCTTCCTATAATGTAATAGCAAACAGCATGGGGGAAAGAGTCCTCTTCTAGCAGAACACAATGGACTTGTGGCACTCACAGCAAGACACTCAAACTCCAACAGGGAAGATTAGTCCGTGTTCTTTCCCGCAACTAGTGAGGAGACCACTGATTTTTACAGGAGAGGGAGAGGCAGGAGAATGGGGATGAGAATCATATCAACTGTGACTGAACCGGCAGAGCAGACTTGATGGGCCTAATTCTGCTCCTATATCTTATGGTCCAAGACCTGGACAAAATCCAGGTTTGGGCTGACAAGCAGCAAGGAGCATTCATGCCACACAAATGTCAGGCAGTGACTATCATCAATAAGAGACTCTTCTAACCACCGTCCCTTGACATCCAATGGTGTTACCACCGCTGAATCCCCCATTACCAACATCCTTGGCTTAACTGGACTCACCACATAAACACAGTGGCTACAAGAGCAGGTCAGAGGTTGGGAATACTGTGGCGAGTAACTCACCTCCCAACTCCCCAAAGCCTGTCCACCATCCCCCCAGCACTGATCCTCAGCAGCAGCAGTGTGTACTATCTACAAGATGCACTGCAGAGAGATCCTTTGAAAGTATCTTCCAAACCCACAAGCACTTCCACCTAGAAGGACAAGGGCAACAGATACCTGGGGACGCCACCCACCTGCAGGTTCCCCTCTGAGCCACTCACTGTCCTGACTTGGAAATATATCACCGTTCCTTCACAGTCACTGGGTCAAAATCCTAAAATTCCCTTCCTGACGACATTGTGGGTCAACACACAGCACATAGGCTGCAGCGATTCAAGAAGGCAGCTCACCACCTGCTCAAACTATACTAGGGATGGCCAATAAATGCTGGCCAGCCAGCGATGCCCATGAGCCACAAATGAATTTTTTAAAAAACCCACATTATTATTAAAGTTAGAAATGGTTTAGAACTCTAAGAAAGTCCGAAATATAAAAATCTGCCCTTTTATAACGAATGTACAGTGTGATCATGTTCTATATAGCCTTCAGCACCCCATTTCATCTCCTCCCACATCCCACGTACACAGCAGATCGCAGCATTGGAGTTACCCCATCCATTCCCTCCCCTAAGGGTGAGATAGCTATCAATGTTTCTTGATCCATAGAATCCTTATAGTGCTGAAGGAGGCCATTCGGCCCATCAGGCCTGCACCGACCACAATCCCACCCAGGCCCAATCCCTGTAGCCGCATGTACTCACGCTGGTAGTCCCCCTGATTCTAAGTGGCAAATTAACATGGTCAATCAATCTGACCTGCACATCTCTCGACTGTGGGTGGAAACTGGTGCAGCCAGAGGAAACCCACACAGACATGAGGAGAATGTGCAAACTCCGCACAGATAGCGAACCAAGCTGGGAATTGAACCCGGGTCCCTGGCACTGTGAGGCAGCGGTGCTAACCACTGTGCTGCCCCTTCAATTGTTTGATTCTTCTGTCTGCAGGGAGGAAAAATGTCCTATGTAGGGATTGTCAGAATCCTCTTCCATCTGTAAGGCAATGCCCAAAAACCGAAAGAAAAGCACCTTTAAGAAATGTCTCCCTGATATTCAATTAGAGGCTAGGCTAATGGACTTTCACTCTCCAGGCCACACACAAATAGTTTCCTCCAGTTCCGTAATCGCACCGTTCTGCCTCCCAAAAGGCCTTGTTATTTGTTTCCATCCGCAGGTAGATTTTACAGCTGCCATAAAAGGAATTGCTTGCTAATTCCCTCTCTCTCCCCGTCATAAATGTTTAAGGGTGTATATATTATCTCTGCAGTGAGAGGGAGGAACACTTCTGCCTATTCCTCAGCAGCAGAAATTCCATTGCTGGGAGCACGATGCGAAATGTATTGAAAGGATCGGACAGACGGAAGGTAAGAAACAAACCACAGGATATTTTACTAATGTTTGTTTCGGGTGATGTGGGAGAGAGAAGCTGGCATAGGAACTTGGGAATTTAGGAGCAGAAGTAGCCAAAAATCAGTCCTTTGAGCCTACTCTGAACCGTGTAACTGACTTGCATTCTTGGCTGGTGTTGGGTTGAGGTTCCAGTAGAGAAAGGTCAATGCAGCAACATCCTATTGGCGAAAGCCTGGGTGTAGCTTTTGTTAAAGGTTACCCATCCTCCTCCTCCCCCCTCACAATATTAACCATAAGACCTAGGAGCACTCGACCCATCGAGTCTGCCCCTCCCTTCAATCATGGCTGATGAACCATCCAATAAGAATGGGAAATAATCCATCAACAAGTCGTATTTACATTTTTTTCTTGTTTTTCCATGGGATGACTGGGTCAGTGTGTGTTGCCCATCCCGAATTTCCCTTGAACTGAGTGGCTTGCCACACCATTTCAGAGGGAAGTTAAAAGTCAACCCTCATTGCTGTGGCTCTGGAGTCACAGGCCAGAGCAGATGAGGACACAGATTTCCTTCCCTAAGGAATATTAGTGAACCGGATGGCTTTTTCGGACAATCGACAATGGTTTCCTAGCTTTCTATTCCAGATTTATTAAGTGAGTTTAAATTCCACTAGCTGGAATTTGAACCCCAGTCTGCAGATCATTAGCCTGGGCCTCTACCGCCATGCTGCCATCTCCATCATCCTTTCAGGCTTTGAATTCTACATCATAGCACAGTACTTTTATTTTTGTTTTACTCTCTCCTCCACTTCTTTAGTCTAATGCTCATTATTCTGTTACTGGTCTCTCTGCCACCTGCCACAATGTCTCCTAACTTACTTGATCAAATCTCCTCGCTGTGTATCCTCACCTGCGCAGTGTCAACAGGTCAACTGCAATATGAGGAAAATGAGAATTCTTGCTATTTTTTGCAATATCATTGTCATATTTGACAAATATGACAATATGACATTATTGTCACATGTATTAACATACAGTGAAAAATATTGTTTCCTGCACACTGTACAGACAAAGCATACCATTCATTAAGAAGGAAAGGAGAGAGTGCAGAATATAGTGTTACAGCCATAGTTAGGGTGTAGAGAAAGGTCAACCTAATCGGAGGTAGGTCCATTCAAAAGTCTGATGGCAGCAGGGAAGAAGTTGTTCTTGAATTGGTTGGTACGTGACCTCAGACTTTTGTACTTTTTTTCCCAACAGAAGAAGGTAGAAGAGAGAATATCCAGGGTGCGAGGGGTCCTTAGTTATGCTGGCTGCTTTGCTGAGGCAGCGGAAAGTGTAGACTAAGTCAATGGATGGGAGGCTGGGTTTGCGTGATGAACTGGGCTACGTTCACGACCTTTTGTAGTTCCTTGTAGTCTTGGGCAGAGCAGGAGCCATACCAAGCTGCGATACAACCAGAAAAAGTGCTTTCTATGGTACATCTCTAAAAGTTGGGGAGAATCGTAGCGGATATGGGAAACATTTGTGTGCGTGTGTGAATACAGGTTGTGACCGGTTTAGTTCAATCGGAGGCAGGCTGCAAAGATTACATCAATAAAGGAGGTAGGAAGACAAATGGTAAAGTACAGAAGGCCAGAGAAACAGTTTGACTAGGAACTTATGTTAAGCAAATAGGGGAAGTGGTTTTAAAGCTGACAATTGAATTTCTAAGGAAACACATACAAGTGGGAGTTGGTAAATGTGTGAAGCAAAATAGTAAGTTTACTTTATAGATGTACTGGCCATAAACTAATAAAAAAATCAATCAATTCTGGGAAGAGGAACTGCTAAATGATTGTAAAACCAATAGAGTGGAAGGTTAAAGGTGAAAACAGGACAGTGGAGCATTGTGTGGTACTAGAAGGTTATAACTTAGAAAATCTATAAGCACCGTTGTTATCAAAAATTTGATAGCAATTATCACAACTCTGTTTAAATAAACTGTGCTGAATCACGGAATTGTTAAAGAGTGGTGGCCATTCAGCCCATTCTGCACTAGCTTTCTAAATGAGCAATTTATTTGGTGCCATTCTCCCACCATCTCCTCATGTTCCTGCATTTTTATTTTTTGAGTTTATTTAACCTAATGTTTTTAAGGAAATGTTTATAAAATTAACTGTGTAAATGTGTTCTTGTGTCTTTAAATGTTATTTTATTTTTGTTAACATTTAATATGTTTATATTTACTATTTAAAAATCAACCAATGGTTTAGGCTTGCTTATCTTGATTTCCGATAACTCCTCATTACAGACAAATTGAAAAATGTTGTGGCAGCTTGTTTCAAGTTTCCCTTTGGGATTTAGGCAGCATGGTACTTATTATTTGTCATGCCAGAACATTACTGAACCCACCAGTGTAAAATAAATTGAATTGGAAACCTTGAGAAGAAAAGGGGCAGAAACTATGTTAAATCTTTATATTGAAACAACCGGTAATGTACAGAATGGGATTGCTATAGAGAATCGGTCACAAAATTTAGTCACATTGACAAATATGGGTTAAAGAAAGCCAGCTTGGATTTCTTCAGAGAATCATGTTTAACTAACAGAGAGTTAACTGTGTAAGTGTGTCCTTGTGTCTTTAAATGTTATTTTGATTTTTTTTTAGTTTAATAAATGTTTATATTTACTATTTAATCATCACCAATGTCTGGGACTTAATTATCTTGACTTCAGATAACTCCTCATAATAGATAAATTGAAAAGTTGTTCGGGTCAATGCTGCTGATGTGATGTACATAGACCTCTGAAAGAGAATTGATACAGTGTTACACAACAGACTTGAGCGAAGCCACAGCTCACAGAATAAAGGCGAAAATAATAGCATAGCTGAATGACAAGAGATGAGGAGTAGTGGTTTTTGGGTGTTTCTTGGGCTGGAGGAGGTGAGTAGTTCAATTCCCCAGAAGTTAATATTGAGAAGTTTGCTTTTCCTGATACATATTAATGAACCAGAACTTGGTGTACAGGGAACAGCACAATTTCAAAATGTGCAAATGATACGAAACTTGAAGCATTATGAACTGTGAGGAAGAAAGTGTGGAACTTGAAAAGGACATGGAGAAGTTGGTGGAGTGGGCAGACAGGTGGCAGATGAAGTTCAATGCGGAGAAATGTGAAGTGATTAATTTTGGTGTTAAAAAGCTTGGAGTGACAATATAAAATAAATACAAAGCTGCAGGGAGTGTGGGAGCAAAAGATCCTGAATGTACTTGTGCATAAGTCATTGAGGGTGGGAGGACAGGTTGAGAGTGTTGTTAACAAAGTATACGGTATCCTAGGCTTCATAAATTGAGGCATAAAGTGCAAGAGCAAAAAGATGCGTTGAACTTGTAAAGGGCACTGGTTTGGCCTCAGTTGGAGTTTCTAGGTGTCGTATTTTAGGAAAGATGTGAAGGCATTGAATGAGGAACTGCAGAGCGAGCAAAGATTGGTGAGATTAGGACTGTTGTATAGCTGTGCTGTCAGGGAAGTAACGCCCAAGAAGGCTGAGAGGAGACTTGATAGAAATGTTCAAAGTCACGAGGAGCCTGCACAGAGGAGAAAGGAAGAAACTGTTCCCACTCAGGAAAGGAGCAAGAACAAGAGGGCAAGATTTAAAGTAATTGGTAAAAGAAGCAAAGTGGACGTGTAGAAGGCCGTTCTCACCCAGCGAATTGTTAGAATCTGGAAACGTGCTGCCTGGGAGTGTGGAGGAGGAACTAGACTGTTATTTGTAATGGAAGAATTACAGGGACATGGGGAGGAAGCGGGAGAATGGCACTAAATAAATTGCTCATTTGGAAAGCTAGTGCAGACACAATGGGCTGAATGGCCACCACTCAGTAACAATTCCGTAATTCAGCACTGTTTATTTAAACAGAGTTGTGGTAATTGCTATCAAATTAAAATTTGGATCCATGAAACACATGTAGGAGGATCCAGTGGAACTTGTTAAAATTGATGAAAATGGGAAGGTTTTTCAAGGCTATTAATCCTTATTCGTATCCACACTTATTTCTGCAGGTAGTTCTGGTCACCATGTTATTATGAAAAGTACATGGGGACATTGGGGAGGGTGCAGAAGAGATTTACCGAGGTAATTTCTGAAAAGTTTGGGTTGTATCAGGAAAGGATTCACAAGCTGGGTCTCTCCTTTTCAACTAAGGAGGCAGAGGGTGACTTTGCGGAGACCTTTAAAAATCTGAAAGGTTTGGAGGCAGAAAGAATGCTTCCTCTTGTGGGGAAGAGGCTGTGAATATGAGATAGTCACCAAGAAATCTTTACCCAACAGCATGGTGAGAATGTGGGGTCTCTCAACCACTGAGAGTAGTTGGAGTGAATAGCTGCATTTTGACGGAGAAGGGAATTGAGTATGAGGATAGTAGAGTTAGATGAAGAAAGATGGGAAGAGGCTCGAGTGAGCATAAACATAGGCGTGGAATGGATGGGTTGAATGGCCTGTTTATGTGCCATACATCCTGTGTATTTACTCGAGAGCAATGCATAAGAACACACTGTTGGAGGGAGGAGGTAGCTAAAAGAGTTAATTTGATTAAGTTGTGTTGATGGTATATCATAGGATTCTCTCATCGATCAGTGAGTACCACCCTAAGGATTACTGAGTCCATAAAACATAGGAGCAGAATTAGGCCACTCGGCCCATCGAATCTGCTCTGCCATTCAATCTGGCTGATATTTTCCTCATCCCCATTCTCCTACCTTTTCCCCATAACCCCTGATCCCTTTATTAATCAACAACCTATCTATTTCTGTCTTAAAGACACTCATTGACCTGGCCTGCAAAACCTTCTGCGGCAAAGAATTCCACAGATTCACCACTCTCCGGCTGAAAAATTCACCCTCATCTCTGTTTTAAAAGGCTCGTCCTTTTAGTCTGAGGTTGTGCCCTCTGGTTCTAGCTTTTCCTACCAGTGGAAACATCCTCTCCACAACCACTCTATCCAGGCCTCGCAGTATCCTGTAAGTTTCAATAAGATCCCTTCTCATCCTTCTAAACTCCAACGAGTACAGACCCGAGGTTGGGGTGGGGTGGAGGGCAGCTGTGGGGGGGTAGTGTGTGTTGGTGTGTGGATACAAGGGTGAGATATTAGTGTGGGTTAGGCTGCAGGAGGTGATAGGGTTGTCAATTCTGGATAGGCATAATTCTGGAGATTTCATCACATCAATTCTTGCCTCCAAACACCACCCGGCCCCACCCCCACCGCCACCCCTACCATCACCACTCAAACACTCGATCTCCGTGCCTGTCTATTCTCATGGTGCCTTGCCCAATCAGAACACAAACGGATCATGGATTACCCAAGTGGCAGTTCCTTGATTGTAAAACAGCTTTTTATTCCTCTGTCTGTCTGACGCAGACACGCTTATAACTAATAAACAACAATATTCAGAGAAATTCCCATGCTGGGTTGTTCTTTGTTTTTTTGTTCTCTTCTTTGTTTTTAAATTCATTAGAGTGCTGGGGACTGGGTGCTCACGTTCTCGGAGAGAATCGAAGGGAACCCTGGAGATATGGAACCTTAAACAGTGAGACCAATTACTACATTATTTATCATCACCCCACTGTGATTAACAGTAAAGCCTTGGGGTAAAGTGTACCAAAGTTTATAGCGTGCAGGATTACAACAATCAACAAAGTCGGGGCAAGAATTGCAGTGAGAAACTTGAGGAGAATAAAAAGAGGAAGATGGAAACTCTCTGCAGGTTGTCAACATTGGTGAAATTGTTTCAGTCCCTTCTACCCTTCCTCGGGACTGGGGGCTATGATCGATAGACAGGATTTAAAATGTGAGAGAAGGGATGCAGTGGGGAAGAATAGAGAATAGCTACTCTGAGTTCAGACACGTATGCAACAAAAACAATTGTGGACGGACCGGTTTTGTGTGCTGTTGACAAGGAAGTGGTATTAACTGTCTCGATGCTGTTGCTGTTTGGGTTCCCTCTCTCTCTCTTTCCGTCTTGTTACCCAGCACACATTCAAAGCTGTTTCTAACCGTGGATCACTTTGTGCCAGAGAGCGGCTAGGGGAGGCTGAATGGGTTGCTAACACCCCTTTGCAGTGGCAGTGGTTGGCACTACTGCCTCTCAGCACCAGGGACCTGGATTCAATTCCTGGGGTGGGTCTCTGTCAGTGTGGAGTTTGCACATTCTCCCCGTGTCTGTGTGGGTTTCCTCCTGGTGCTCTGGTTTCCTCCCACAGTCTGAAAGACTTGCTGGTTAGATGCATTGGCTGTGTTAAATTCTCCCTCAGTATACCCGAACAGGTGGCGACCAAGAGATTTTCACAGTAACTTCAGTGTTAATGTAAGCCTATTTGTGACACTAATAAATAAGCTTTAATTTTAAGCTCACGTAACTTCAGATCTCAGTTTCAGTATGACACTGTGTCAATGTGTAAAGTGCAATCCTTGGGAATTTGCTAAACCCAAATTTAACCATTCGCAGCTGGGATTCATCACAAATTCCGGTATCGCCCAATTCAACCGTCCTCATGACCTACACAGTGATGTAGCCTTGGTCACGTTTGAACTACATTGATTAGAATCCAGCCCATAACTTCCTCCCCTGCATCTTTTTTTTTAAAGTAAGACTTTCATTCTTCTATTGCCTTTTCTAATGGAGCATTTTTGAAGCATAGCTACTGTTGTTATGTAGGAAATATTGCAGCTAATTTACACACAGCAAACTCCCACAAACAGCAAGAGTGCCATCGTCTAGTTAGTGATGACGATTGTGGGATAACCAATGACTCACGCATCCCAGAGATCCACCTTGTTCTGCCGGGAAAAAGGGACAAAAGTCTGAGGACACATGCCAACTGACTTAAAAACAACTTCTTCCCTGCTGCCATCAGACTTTTGAATGGACCTACTTCACAATAACTTGATTTTTCTCTACGCCCTAGCTATGACTGCAATACTACATTCTATACACTCTCCTTTCCTTCTCTATGTATGGTATGCTTTGCCTGCACAGTGGCAATGTGGCACAATGATTAGCACTGCTGCCTCAGAGCACCAGGGACCTGGGTTCAATCTTTGGCTCGGGCCACTGTCCATGTGGAGTTTGCACATTTCCCTGTGTCTGTATGGGTTTCTTCCGGATGCTCCGGTTTCCTCCCACAGTCCGAAGATGTGTGCGTTAGGTGAATTGGCCATGCTAAATTGCCCCTTAGCCTCAGGGGACTAGCTAGAGTAAATATGGTTATGGGGATAGGGCCTGGGTGGGATTGTAGTTGGTACAGTCTCAATGGGCTGAATGGCCTCCTGCACTGTAGGGATTCTCAAATGATAGCATGCTGTATACTAGTATGTGTGAAAATAAATCAAATCAAATAAATATTGACCAGGATACTGGGGTGAGATCCTTCATTTTTTTTGAACTAGTGTTTTGGGATCTCTTGCGCCCTTCTAACAGGGTAGATGAGAGGCTTGTTTAAACCTCTAGTTCAAAAGGTGACACCTCCAACAGTGCAGCACTCCCTCAGTACTGCACTGCGAGTGTCAGCCTGAATATTGTGGTGACTCCTCACAGCCGCAAACTTCCTGACTCAGAGTTGGGAATGCTGCCCGCTGATCCACAACAGACCCCGAAGTGGTTGTGCAACTGGCTGTACCTGTTCTATGTATAGACTGTTTATGTGTGTGCGTCATGCACATAGATCAGTGGAATCCTGGTCTGTTGTTTCACATTGCGCTGGATTTTTGTAGATCAGCTGACTTCACTCAATCCTTACAGACTGAGCACTTCCGATGCTCCAAACAGTTTCCGTAGCAGCAACAATGGCTAAAAAGCCCCGAAAGGTAAGAGAAGTTTCCCGTTCGTCTCTCTCTCACCCCCCCCCACCCCACAGATTGGATTGTTTCATTGCTTCTTTTTTAAAAATTAGCCCAAGTCTATCGGAACACAAACTCTGGAAGGCAAACTGGAACATGTCTTGGTTTTGGGTCACTTGCAGGGTGTTCTGTGTTTGCCTTGTTGCTGCTGCTGAAATGTAAATGAGTCTTAAAACTGTTTGCGCTTTAGGGAGGATGTGAAGGGTGCAGGAAGATCTCTGGGAACGGCTCCACAGCTTGGATGAACTGCATTCGTGTTTCTGAGGCAGGAGAAGGTGGAGAGGAGATTTGATAGAGGTGTTCAAAATTGTTGGGGGGGGGGTGCCCAGACAGAGGAGCTGGAGGGTAACTGTCCTTGATGGCAGAATGTTTCAGCAGAGTATACACGGGTTTAAAGTAAAAATCAAAGCGGATGCTGGAACCTGAAACAAAAATAGAAAATGCTGGAAAATTTCAGCAGGTCTGACAGCATCTGTGGAGAGAGAATAGAGCTAACGTTTCAAGACCCTTCCTCGCTCTGTCATCCAGATGTGAGGTGAATTTGATGCACTGTCTGAGAGTGGGGGAGGCAGAGTCAATTGTAACTTTCAAAAATAAGTTGGAAAAGTACCAAAGGAGTGAGAAATTTGCAGGGGAAGGGGGTAGGGGTTGGGAGTGGGACTAAGTGTGTTGCTCTTGGAGAGAGCCAGAGCCGACATGATAGGCCAAATGCTCCAATCATGATGGGTCTGAATGGTTGTGATATTCCAAAGTTCCTTGGATTCTGGTAAGGTCCAGAGAAGGACTCCTTTATCCTGACCCTCTGCTTTCTGTTAGTCAGCCAATCCTCAATCCAATCCAGTACTCTACCCCCAACCCCCTGTGATCTCACGTCCTGTATCAATCTTCTATGCGGCACCTTGTTAAACACCTTCTGGAAATCTAGATATACCACATCCAGAGGTTTCCCCCTATCCACCTTGCTGGTTATGTCCTCAAAGAACTTTTGCCAGGCATGACTTTCCCTTCATAAATCCATGCTGAGAATGGCGGGTTGACCTTTGTCCTTCCAAATGCCCAGCCTTCTCTCCCTTAATGATTGATTCCAGCAAATTCCCCACCATAGAGGTCAAGCTAACTGGCCTCTAGTTTCCTGCTTTTTGCCTCTCTCCTTTATTGAATAGGGCTGTCACATTAGCGTGTCTCCTTAATGTCATTTATATAAATGATTTGGATGAGAATATAGGGGGCATGGTGAGTAAGTTTGCAGATGATGCAAAAATTGGTGGCATAGTGGACAGTGAAGAAAGTTATCTCTGATTGTAACCGGATCTTGATCAAATGGGCTAGTGGGCTGACAAATGGCAGATGGAGCTTAATTTAGACAAATGCTAGGTGATGCATTTTGGTAGATTGAACAAGGGCAGGACTTACTCAGTTAATGGTAGGGCACTGGGGAAAGTTACAGAACAAAGAGATCAAGAGGTTCAGATTCATAGCTCCTTGAAAGTGGAGTCACAGGTGGACAGAGTGATAAAGAAGGTATTCGGCATGCTTGGTTTCATCGGTCAGAACATTGAATGCAGGGGTTGGGATGTCTTGTTAAAGTTGTACAAGACATTGGTAAGGCCACACTTGGAATACTGTTTGCAATTCTGGTCACTCTATTATAGAAAGGATATTATTAACCTAGAAATAGTGCAGAAAAGATTTACTACCGGGACTTGATGGATTGAGTATAAGGAGGATGAATAGACTAGGACTTTTTTCTCTGGAGCGTAGGAGGCTGAGGGGTGACCTGATAGAGGTCTATAAAATAATGAAGGACATAGAAAAGGTAGATAGTCAATATCTTTTCCCAAAGGTACGGGAGTCTAAAACTAGAGGGCATAAGTTTAAGGTGAGAGGAGAGAGATACAAAAGTGTCCAGTGGGACAATTTTTTCATACAGAGGGTGGTGATTGTTTGGAACAAGCTGCCAGAGGTAGTGGTAGAGGCGGGTACAATTTTATCTTTTTAAAAAGCATTTAGGTAGTTACATGCGTACGATGGGTATAGAGGGGTATGGGCCAAATGCGGACAATTGGGGTTAGCTTAGGGGTTTTAAAAAAGAAAGGGCGGCATGGACAAGTTGGGCCAAAGGGCCTGTTTCCATGCTGTAAACTTCTATGGCTCTATGTCCGGGCCAACGTTCATCCCTCATTCAACATTACATGAAAACAAATAATTTGGCCATTATCACTTTGTTTGAGGGAGCTTGCTGAGTACTCCATGGCTGTCATACTTTCTACATCACATCAGTGACTGCACTTCGAAAAGTATCTGATTGGCTGTAAAGTGCTTTGAGACGTACTGTGGGTATGAAATTTGATAAATGAATGATTTTCTCTTTTAATTAATCTGCTAATCAGTATAGCTGTACTGTCAGGGGGAGAGACGCCCAAGGTATTTTCTCTGAGATAGACAGGACAGTGACTAATCCAGGATAATTGTGGAAATTGGGAACTGGCATAAATGCTACCAGCGACCTGCTGAGAGGGATAGCAGGTTAATGTTTTGGGCATGGGCCCGATATTGAAAACTGGCACTCTGGAGACAGGTTCAAACAGAACAGAAAAAAAACAGGCAAACTGAACAGGTGAAGGAATAGGGGAAAATGCCTGTTTGAAAGATAGGTGAATCTAAGCTTGGTCTGTACCGGTGCCATCCCGATAACTGGTGCTGTATGCTGTCTATATAATGTTCACTGACATTCTTGAGGCCAATTTAAATTCTGCACTTTTTAAACACATATGTCAGTGTTTGTAATTTTTGAAAAATGTCAGGAATACTCGTGTTTATCTAACAAATGAAATACTTTTTGGTGGGTAGTCACTACAGCAATGTAGGAAATGCAACAATTTGTACACGGCAAGCTCGCTGACATAGCAACGCAATTTAATTGTAAAATGGTAATCTGCGTTTTGCTGGTTGAAGGATGAATATTGACCAGAGAGCATTCTTCTGCTTTTCATAATAGTGTCCAGGGGGTTTCTTATGTCCCTCTGAGAGGTGGACTTGGTTTACTGTCTCACCTCTTTTTAAAAAAAAACCTGAGCCTCCAACAGTGCAGCACTCCCTCAGTATTGCACTGAAACATCTGAACTTGAGCCAAGAACCTTCCGAGATGAGTCCTACCAACCCAGCCATCGCTGACAGCCATGGATTCAAGTCGCATTTAGTGTGGCATGGTGGCACAGTGGTTCGCACTGCTGCCTCACAACTCCAAGGTCCTGGGTTCGATTCCTGGTTTGGGTCATTGTCTGTCTTCAGTCTGCACGCTCGCCCCACATCTGCGTGGGTTTCCTCCCACAGTCCAAAGACATGCAGGTAAGATGCATTGGCCGTGTTAAATTGCCCCTTAGTGTCCCAGGATGCGTTGGTTAGAGGGATTAGCAAGGTAAATATGCAAGGTTACAGGCGTAGGACCTAGGTGGGATTGTTGCCTGTGCAGATTCAATGGACAGAATGGCCTCCTTCTGCACTGTTGGGATTCTATGACTTAGCTATATATTGACCTTCAACCCTCTCCCTTCCAAATGGACATGAATCATCCAGTGGCACGCTTTGACTAATACAAGAGTTCTCCCTGTATCATGGACATTTTCCAGCCTTCAGCCAACATCGCTAGAGCAGATTATTTGTTGACTTATTGTGGGATCTTGCTGTGTGTATATTGACTGCCAGCTATAACACGTATAAGTAGTGACTATAGTTCAAGAAGGTGCTGTAATATCTGTAGCGAGGTTTTGGGAGCACTGGAGGTTACAAAGAACGTTCTGCAAGTTCCTGCTTGCTTGCTCTCTTCCCACCAACCCCCCCCCCTCATGTGTTCCAACCCCTCTCTCCTTTAGCTATCTCTCTCTTGATTTTGAACCTTTGAGCTCAGGTTGATGTATTTGAACGTCAGCTGCTGTTGCTGTCTCATCGCTTGTTCAGTGCTCAGCTTGAAGCAAATTAGATTTGATGCTTTTAAAAAAAAATCTTGATTTTATACATTGTGATTCAACGTATTTTGTGAAGTACATGATACGATGGCGCTGTGGTTAGCACTGCTTCCTCACTATGCCAAAGACCCAGGTTCAATTGCCAGCTTGTGTCACTGTCTTTGCAGAGTCTGTACGTTCTTCCCTTGTCTGCGTGGGTTTCCTCCGGGTGCTCTGGTTTCCTCCCATAGTCCGAAAGATATGCTGGTTAAGTGCGTTGGCCACGCTAAATTCTCCCTCAGTGTACCTGAACAGGCGCCAGAGTGTGGAGATTAGGGGATTATCACAGTAACTTCAATGCAGTGTTAATGTAAGCCTACTTATGACCAATAAATAAACTTTGTACAGGGAGAAGGAGCTGGAAAGGTTAACCAAGGAGTCCATTTGGTGATCAGGTCTGTCAGCATCGAGAAAACAAAAGCTTACGTTTCAGGTGAAACCCAAAACATGAAGCTCTGTTTTGCATTTTAGAAATGACTAGTTGTTATGTGCTGGGTTACTCCAGTGATGTTAACCAAAACCCAAACAAATGGGCGACTCTTAAAGAGGCACCACTGACAGGAAGGATAAAGACCACGACAAAAAGAAAGTCATCAAACTAAATAACATTCATATAGGGATTTTTAACACAGTTAAACATTCCAAGATGCTGTTGACAAAGAAAATTTGTTACTGTGTGACACGAGGAAATATTAAGACAGTTGACAGAAACTTAGAATTGGCAGTGCCCCCAAAGGAAGGTAGGGAGGTGGAGATGTTTAGGAAGCGAATGTCAGAGTTTAGGATTTGGGCAACTTGAGGCATGACCCACTTGTGATATCGACAGGTTGATCTGTCTGATGTAAAGCTCAATCTCACTGCCTTGGCATTTCCCCAGCCTGGACTGTAGGACATATACCATGGCACAGTGGTCAGCAGTGCTGCTTCTCAGTGCCAGGGATCCAGGGTCGATTCCCAGCTTGGTTCACTGTAGAGTCTGCATGTTCTCCCCATGTCTGCATGGGTTTCCTCCGGTTGCTCCAGTTTCCTTCTGCAGTCTGTGAGACGTTCCGGTTGGGTGCATTGGCCATGCTAAATTCTCCCTTGGTGTACCTGGCCGGGTGCTGGAGTGTAGTAACTAAGGGATTTTCACAGTGACTGCATTGCAGTGTTAATGTAAGCATACTTGTGACACTAACAAATAAACTTTAAAACATCTTGACCTATTGTTCCAGGCTGTGCAGGCTGTATGTCGCAAGCATCATTTGTTCGTTTTGCAATTTCTGTTGTGCAAAGAATGTCACAAAACCTTGGGACTGAGTTCATGCTGGATTTTCCGATATTGCTGGTTTTTGGAATGATGATGCAGTCAGACTGAGTCAAGGCTTGTCCAGGGGGAAAAACAGGCGCGTGAAGCTGATGAGTAGTCAACTAATGTCCTTTAGGGAAGGAAATTTTGCCTTCCTTACCTGGTCTGGCCTACATGTGACCTCAGATCCATAGCAATGTGGTTGATTCTTAACTGCCCCCTCCAGGGCAATAGGATAGGCAAAAAAGCCAGCCAGCCAGCAATGCCCACATCCCATGAATGAAGTAAAGGAAACCCACCATGCCAAATGCACCACCAACCCAATAAACAATAATATAAATTTATACATGGCAGCTTTAAAAAAGACAATGCCTAGTGTTCTGACATTGCAGGTTTTTGGACAGCCAGCTTGAGATATTGTTATTGTTTTATGCAGTTCATCCAGTTGAGTTTCTGGTCAATGGTGTCTCTAGCTCCAGGATCTTGGAGAAGTGAAGCTGTTATTGGTCAAAGTGACCATTAAAATTGTTGTATTTTAACAAAAAAGAAACTGTTTCGCTAATGTTCTTTTTAGTGAAGGAAAGTTGCCGACCTTAACAGGGCTGGGGTCATGTGACTCTTTCCCACAGCGTTGTGGTTGACTCTTAACTGTCATCTGACGGCACTCATGAGAAACAGGAGCAGGAGTAGACCGCACGGCTGTTCAGCCTGCTCCACCGTGCAATATCTCCGTGGCTGATGCTGTGTTTCAACTTTGTTTTCCTATCCAATCCCCATATCCCTCAATTCCCTGAGCCCGGAAATCTGTCCCTTTCCAGTCTTAAATATTTCCAATGTTGGAGCATCCACAGCCCTCAGGGGTAGGGAATTCCAAAGATTCACAAGCCTTTGAGTGAAGCAATTCCTCCTCATCTGAGTCCTAAATGATCAATGCCTTATCCTGAGACTACGCCCCGTGTTTTAGATTCCCCGACCAATGGAAACAATCTCTCAGCATCCACTCTAGTAAACCCCATCAGAATCCTATAAGTTTACCATGGAACCGTAGAAATGATCCAGTGTTGCAGAGGGACATTTGGCCCATCTTGTTCATGCTGATCCAAAGGCACCCAGGTACCCTTTCTAATCCCACCGTCCTGCACCCAGCACAAAGCCCTGCAACTTACAGCACTTAAGGTGCAGATCCAGGTACTTGTAACAAGAGTTTAGGGTCTCTGCCTCCACCACCAATTCAGGCAGTGAATTCCAGACACCCACCACCCTCTGTGTAAAAAAAAAAGCTTTTCTTCGTGTCCTCTCTTATCCTTCTGCTACTTAGCTTGAATCTGAATCCTGGTCTCTGAACTCTCTGTCAAGGGAAAGAGGTTCCTTCTGTCTATCCTCTCTCTATCCCTCACAATTTTGTACACTTCAATCATGTCACCCCTCAGCCTTCTCTGTTCCAAGAAAAACACTCCAACCTCCTCAATCTCTCCTCGTATCTGAAATTCTCCAGCCCTGGAAACATTCCAGTGAATCTCCTCTGCACCCTCTCCAGAGAAATTACATCCTTCCTGTAAGGTGGTGACAAGAACTGCGCACAACACTCCAAATGCAGCCTCACCAGTACCATCTTTATATCCCTACTTCTGTGTTCTGTACCTCTGCCAATGAAGGAGAGGATTCTATATGTCTTCTTTACATCTTCGTCTGCCTGTACTGCTACCTTTTGGGACTGTGCATTTACAGACCAGGGTCTCTCAGTATCCCTTCTACTGTTTGACATCGCCACATGCATTACTCACACTTATCAGAGTTGAACTCCATCTGCCACTTTCCTGCACACTGCAGCAATCCATTTATATCATCTTGGAGTTTACAGCTATCCTCTACACCATAAATTTTTGTTGTCTGTAAATTTCCCATTCGTGCCCACACACTCTCTCAGGTCCAAATTGTTAATATATAAAACAAACAATGGGGTCTCAACACCAAGCCCTTTGGAATATCACTTTAAACAGCTTTCCATTCATCGAACTTTACACTTTGTTTCTGTTACTAAACCAACTTTGGATCCAATTCTCCACATTTATCCTGTATCCCATGGGCTTTCGCCTTTTTAAGCAGTCTGCCACTGGGACCTTGTCAAATGCCTCAATAAAATCCATGTGGACAACAACCACTGCACTACATCAATCCTCCTTCCCACTTTCTCAGAGAATTAAGGCATGATCTTCCCTTAACAAACCCATGCTTACTGTCCCTGACTAGTCCATACCTTTCCAGTGACCGTTTATCCAATCTCTCAGGATTGATTCTAACAACTTACCCACCACCAAAGTAAGACTAACCAGCCTAGAATTATTTGGCATTTCCTTTGTACCCTTTTTCAACAATGTTTGCATTCTTCCAGTCCTCCGGCATTCCCCCTGTGTCTAGTAAAGATTAGAAAATAATTCTCAGAGCATCTGCTATTTCCTCCCTGACCTCCTTCAACATCCTAGCTCTGGCGACTTATCCATGGGTGCCAACTCCTCTAACATTTCACTGATATTGTGATTATTTTATCCAAAATTTCACCCTGCTCCTCCTAGATTATTATTCCCTCATTATCCTTTTTATTAAAACTCCATTAAAAGCTCTTCCCATATCCTCTGCATCTTCCTACACTTTCCTGAATTCATCTCTGATTAGGTCCCATTTTTTTTCTTATTATCCTTTTGCTCTTTATATACTGATAAGATATCTTTGGGTTTTCCTTAATCTTGCTTGCTAATATTTTTTCATGCCCTCTCTTTGATTTCCTTATTTCTTTTTTTACTTGGTCCCTATACTTTCTACATTCGTCTAGGCTACCTACAGTGTTGAGTTTTGTATGACTATCATAAGTTTTCATTTTCCTCTGAAGAAGGATCATCCAGACTTGAAACGTTGGCTCTAAGCTCTCCCCACAGACCTGCTGAGTTTTTTTTTGTTTTTGTTTCAGATTCCAGCAGCTGCAGTATTTTTGCTTTTATATAAGCTTTCATTTTCTGTTTGATCTTGCCTTTTCCCTCACCCATTCAATAAGACTGATCTGACTGTAACCCCAACCCCACATTCCTGCCGACCCCCAATAATCTTTCACCCCCTTGTTATTCAGGAATCTATCTAACTCTGTCTTAAAAATATTCAAAGATTCTGCTCCCACCGCCTTTTGAGGAAGAGAGTTCCAAAGATTCATGATCCTCAGAGAAAAAGACTCTCTGTATCTCTGTTTTCCATGAGCAACCTCTTATTTTTAAACTGTGACCTCTAGTCCTAGATTCTCCCACAATCTCTCCCTCAATGTCAACAAAATGAAAGAAATTGTCCTCGGCTTCAGGAAGTGTAAAGGAGAACATGCCCCTGTCTACATCAACAGGAACAAAGTAGAAAGGATCGAGAGCTTCACATTTTTAGGTGTGCAGATCAACAACAACCAGCTCTGGTTCTACCACACCACCCCCCCCCCCCCAACCCCCCATGCTGACATTATAGTTAATAAAGCCCACCAATGCCTCTACATTCTCAGAAGACTGAGAAAATTTGGCATGTCAGCTATGACTCTCACCAATTTTTACAAATGCACCATAGAAAGCATTCTTTCTGATTGTATCACAGCTTGGTATGGGGTCCTGCTCTGCCCAAGGCCACAAAGAACTCAAAAGGTCATGAATGTAGCCCAATCCATCATGCAAAACAGCCTCCCATCCATTGACTCTGTCTACACTTCCTGCTGCCTCGGCAAAGCAGCCAGCATGATTAAGGACCCCACACACCCCAGACATTCTCTCTTCCACCTTCTTCCATCGGGAAGAAGATACAAAAGTCCGAGGTCACGTACCGACCGACTCAAGAACAGCTTCTTCCCTGATGCTGTCAGACTTTTGAATGGACTTACCTTGCATTAAGTTGATCTTTCTCTACACCCTAGCTATGACTGTAAGACTACATTTTGCACTCTCTTCTTTCCTTCTCTATGAACGGTATGCTTTGTATAGTGCGTGAGAAACAATACTTTTTACTGTATGTTAATACATGTGACAATAATAAATCAAATCAAAGAGGAAACATCCTCTCCACATCCACCCTGTCAAAACCCCACAGGATCTTATAGATTTCATTCAAGTCACCTTTCAATCGAGTCACCGCTTCTGCGCGCTAACTTTCTGTGTTCCTTGTGCCAGGATACACAAGTCTCTTTGAACGTCAAAACTTAGAAGTTTCTTGCCCTTTAAAATATATTTCGCGTTTTTTATTCTTATGACCAAAGTTTTCTGAAACTGCTGAAGCTTCTCCTGTTCTCTGTTCTAGTTCTCATGCATTTAACCTTGTCTGTATATCCTTAAACCTCCCCTGCCCCCAATCACGGGAGGTAACGGGGGCGATTTTTCTGCTGCTTAAGTAGCACAGCAGGCGGGAGGCATCAGCGGCGGCCGTTTTGTGGGCTTTCCACTGGGCACCTCGGCCTCTGCGTGTCACCGAGCCTAGGATTTTTGACGTAAATTGTTGTGCGCTAGAAGTTGGCTTGGAGCTGATTATCATATGGGAAATCTCCATTTCAATATCATTAGCAAGCTCAGGACTGAATTCTCCATGCCCTCTAGCATCAACCGCTCCCACCACCCCCCCCACTCCTGGGAGTGGTTGCCCCCCTAGCAGGGTTTACTACTGCTCCTCACTAACGTGGAACTGGAGGCCTGACTCCGCTGGAGGGAACCGAGGCCATTGAGGACCCCCCCCCCTCCAAGGAGGTTGAGGATAGGGGGTTGCCACTTAGGGTGACAGGCTGGCACTACCTGGCACTGCCTACTGGGCACCAGGCTGTGCCAGGGTGGTGGAGCCAGGGGGGATGGGGTTTTCTTGAGGGCGATTGGTGGAGGGACTGGCTGCCACTCTGCAATTGGGAGAAGGAGAGAGCGAGAGCGACTGGGGCAGCCCATCAGGGGGTGGTGAGGACTGTTGTAGAGGAGGGGGGGAATATTGGAGCTGGCTATTGAGATCGGGGATAGGTGCTGGGGCTACCTGGGGAGATCAGAGCTGGCGGGAGTAGGAACATAGAGTCCAGGGAGGTCTGGGAGGCCAGCAAATATGGGGATGGTCAGAAATCCAGAGATTTGGTAGGGGGGTTTGGCCAGCGATTGGGCTGGCCAGCGATCTGAAGGCTGGCAATGGAGGGGACCATTGCACATGTGCCGACCTCTGCTCTGATCCACTCTGTACTAGGCTGCTGGCCTCTTGGGTGGGAATAGGCCCTGCACACAGTGGAGAATCCTGCTCAGGCACTCTGTGATGTATGGAATCTCAGAATTTCATTCTGGAAATCGCGCTTTAAAAAAAGGTGGGATTTACACCTAATTTCCTGCATGTTGGGATCTATTTTTGGGAGAATCCCGGCCATTGACTTCCTATCAATTCTGTCCCGTTCCCTCCTCATGTTCACAGTTCCATTGCACTGACACCCTAAACTTCCGAAATGTGTATTTCCTTCTGCCAAACAGCACCCTCATGAGCCTGGGAACCAAGACCGTCCTTCCCCAGGGGCCCATTGTTGAGGGTGAACAATTCTTTGTGTCTGCTTTAAAGTTTTATAACGATTCACTATTAAATCTTAACTTTTATTCTAAGTTTAAGTTTACTTATAAGTGTCGCAAGTAGGCTTACATTAACACTGCAATGAAGTTACTGTGAAAATCGCCACACTCCGGTGCCTGTTCGGGTACACCGAGGGAGAATTTAACACGGCCAATGCACCCCCTAACCATCATGTCTTTCGGACTGTGGAAGGAAACTGGATGAAACCCACGCAGACATGGGGGAGAATGTGCAGACTCTGCTCAGACGGTGACCCGAGCTGGGAATCGAACCTGGGTCCCCGGCACTGTGAGGCAGCATTGCCGGTGGAGTGCATATCTGGGCAGTTTCCTAGCGCCAGTGTTCCGGAAGTATTCGGGGAGAAAGGGGCTGCAATTTGCCTGCGGGGCCCTGAGGGAAGTATGATTGCATCAAGCTATTCCCCATGTTCATATCACTTGTGTCAATATTAATGATTAACACTGTCCAATTACCAGCAGAAGGCCATATAATGTTCAACGTCCAATCAGTTGCGTGGGGATGGAGTTGAAGGGGGAGGGGGAGTGAATGGGTTAGGAGGAAATAACGGAAAATAAATCAAACTGCTCTTGAATGTTGAGTAACTCCTGGCAGTGTGAGTGCGCTGGGCCCTGGGTACCTGCTAGGTGCTATGAGGAAGGAGCTGAAGGACTGTCTGTGACTACAGATTGGGAAACTCGGTCTAACACAAAGGTAAGGTTATTAATCTCTGCTTGTGTGTTCATGGAGATTTCATCCAGTGACCTCCTATCTTAAACTGCCCCACCTCCAGACACCCAATTGGAAAGGAGTTAGACTCTTGAGCTGTTCAATTGGATTAATCCTAGACCCTTTCACTGACAAGTTCTTAAATCTGTCACCAATATTTTAATAATCAATAGAATCATAAAGTTGATCCAGCACAAAAGGAGGCCATTTGACCCATTGTGTCTGTGCTGTTTCTTGGAAAGAGTAATTCACTTTGTTCCACTTCCCTTATAGCCCTGCAAATCTGTCCTTTCCTGATTATCACCCAATTCCCTTTTGGAAGGCTTTATTGATACCACCTCCGCCACGCTCTCAGGCAGCGCATTCCAGATCCTAACCACTCGCTGCGTTATCAAGTTTTCCCTCATGTCGCCATTGCCTCTCTTGCCAACTGCTATCAAATCCGTGAGCCAAGGCAGGAATTGAACTTGGGTCTCTGGCGCTGTGAGGCAGCGGTGCTAGCCACAGTGCCACCGTGCCACATCATAGTTGTTTCTGTGTTGCAAATCATGGTGGGGATATTGAAGCAATGAGTCTGCCCACTTCTCAGAGTGAGAGGAGGGGAGGCCAAATACTTGGAAAGTTAACAAACTAAACTTTCCATGTCAAACACAATTGGGAAAATGTGCCCACTGTTGGTCTGAAATTGAGATGATCATACATGGACAATCAGGTAGAGTCATAAACCAAATTGCCCCTTTTATAAATGGCACTTAAACACATATTCCTTGACATAGTTACCTGATGGAGTTTTATTAATGTGGTTGAAAGATATTAAAAATAAGAATGTATCTGAGTGGGTGGCACTGTGGCACAGCAGTTAGCACTGCTGCCCCACAGTGCCAGGGACCTGGATTCAATTCCCAGCTTGGGTCACTGTCTGTGTGGAGTTTGCACATTCTCCCCATGTCTGCGTGGGTTTCCTCTGGGTGCTCCAGTTTCTCTCTCAGCGCTGGTCAGGTGGATTGACCCGAACAGGAGCTGTAGTGTGGAGACTTGGGGAGTTTCACAGTATCTTCATTGCAGTGTTAACGTTAGCCTTACTTGTGACTAATAAATAAACTTTACTTGAGTGTGAGGAACTTAACTGAATATGACTGAAAACAAAACCAGACGGATCTATTATCTCAATGGTGTTCAGCTTACTCAAAAATAAATATTTTGATCTGACAAGCCTTTTCAAGCTTGCCAGTGCGGCAAAGAAAGTGAGTGTAATCTGAAGAGATGTTCTGGACTTGAAAAAACTATTTCAAGTTTGAGAGAGGCGCAGGTTCTATTTGGTTAGTGGGATGTGGTTCCTGTGACTCAGATCATGAGTTGGTGAAAAAAGGAAATGTTGATGGGCTTTGGGTGGCTTTCCCCCACTTTTAAACTTAACGGTGCAGAGGTCAGTAACCAGAAGACATGGATTTAATTTGAGTAACAAATGAACAAGGTGTTTGTTACGCTGGGTATTGTTTATAAATCCGGAATGTACTTAGCCAGGAGCGTGTTTGATCATTCCACAGGGGAATTGGATATTTACTGAAGGAGGGAGGCATTTCCGAGACTGGGTAATGGGACCAATGGGATAGTTCTTTCAAAGAATTGGAATGTGTATGATGGGTCAAATGGCTTCCCATGCTGTGTTCCTGCTGATACAATTAGTGGAGTTTTGGCTAAGACAAAACCAAGTGTTCTTGTCACCCTGGATCTAGTATGCCCTCTAAAAGTTAAAATTTAAGCTTATTTATTAGAGTTACAAGTAGGCTTACATTAACACTACAATGCAGTTACTGTGAAAATCCCCTAGTTGCCACACTCCAGTACCTGTTCAGGTACACCTGAGGGGGAATGGAGCATGCCGACGCACCTAACCAGCACACCTTTCAGATTGTGGGAGGAAACCCACGCAGACACGGGGAAAGCATGCAGACTCCACATAGACAGTGTCCCAAGCCGAGAATCGAACCTGGGTCCCTAGTACTGTGAGGCAGCAGTGCTAACCACTGTGCCACCGTGCTGCCCTCTTCTGGGACCCTGAATTAGGTTCCATTTGAATTATTTTTGGAGTAAGCAAGGAAATCGATTGCCTCTGCGCATTTTAAGAACATAAGAACATAAGAAATAGGAGCAGGAGTAGGCCATCTAGCCCTTCGAGCCTGCCCCGCCATTCAATAAGATCATGGCTGATCTGTCGTGGCTCAGTTCCACTTTCCCGCCCTCTCCCCATAACCCTCAATCCCTTCTCTTATCAAAAACCCATCAACCCGCTTCTTAAAAATATTTAGCGAGGCAGCCTCCACCACTTCAACGGGCAGAGAATTCCAGAGATTCACCACCCTTTGAGTGAAGAAGTTCCTCCTCAACTCCGTTCTAAACCGCCTCCCCTTTATCTTGAGGCTGTGCCCCCTAGTCCTACTGTCTTTTTTGAGCGGGAAGAGTCTCTCCACCTCTATCCTATCCATCCCATTCATCATCTTATACGTCTCAATGAGATCTCCCCTCATTCTTCTAAACTCTAACGAGTACAAGCCTAGTTTATTCAGCCTCTCCTCATAGCTCAATCCCCTCAACTCCGGTATCAGCCTAGTAAACCTCCTCTGCACTCCCTCCAGGGCCAAAATATCCTTGCGCAGGTGCGGCGCCCAAAACTGCACACAGTACTCCAGCTGCGGCCTCACCAATGCCCTATACAGCTGCAGCAAGACCTCCCTACTTTTATATTCAATCCCCCTCGCTATGAAGGCCAGCATCCCATTCGCCTTCCTGACCACCTGCTGCACCTGCAAGCTGGGTTTTTGCGACTCATGCACAAGGACCCCGAGGTCCCTCTGCACCGTCGCCTGCTGCAGTTTTTCGCCACGTAAGTAATAGTCCTTCCTACCATTCTTCCTACCAAAGTGGACCACCTCGCACTTGCCAACATTAAATTCCATTTGCCATTTCCTGGCCCATTTGCCCAGCCTATCTAGATCCTTCTGCAGACTCTCCACACCCTCCGCACAATTTGCCGTTCCCCCAATCTTGGTGTCATCAGCAAATTTCGACACCCTGCACTCGGTTCCCTCCTCCAGATCATCTATATAAATGGTAAATAGCTGAGGCCCCAGCACTGACCCCTGGGGCACTCCACTAGTCACCATCCGCCAATCCGAATAGCACCCATTGACCCCCACTCTCTGCCTCCTATTTGACAACCAATCCTCTATCCACGCTAACACCCTACCCCCAACTCCATGTCCCCTGACCTTCTGCAATAACCTCTTGTGAGGTACCTTGTCAAAGGCCTTCTGAAAATCCAGAAAGACCACATCCACCAGCTCTCCTCTATCCACTGCCCTAGACACATCCTCATAGAACTCCAGTAAATTTGTCAGACACGACTTCCCTTTAATGAAACCGTGTTGCGTCCGCCCTATCAAGCAATTCCCTTCAAGATGCCTCGCAATTTCCTGCTTAATGACAGATTCTAACATTTTACCTACCACAGACGTTAAACTAACCGGCCTATAATTCCCCGCCTTTTGCCTGGCACCCTTCTTAAACAACGGCGTAACATTAGCCGTTTTCCAATCTTCCGGCACTTCCCCAGAATCCAGCGACGTCTGGAAAATAACCACCAAGGCATCCGGGAGACTTATAGCTCTGAGGAAAGAATTAAAAAAGATAATAACAAGTAAAATCGAAGGAGAAACACTAACTCTTCAATCCTTTTTCTTCCAATTGGTGCAGGCTGTATTTTGAGTTGCAGTTTCTATCAATCATTGATATTCATGCTGATGGGAGATTGGTAAATAATGTGGTTAATTGTAGTGGGTTAGATTAAGTACAGAGTGCATTGAGCAAAGTTCTGAGATGATGACTGTAGAGATATAACCAGTCCCCTTCACCAGTGGAATTTAGCTCATTATCAGTGCAGGTTCAGTTCCTTGTTCTCTTCATTTGTGTTAGCGCTTGCCTGTGAAAAGGGGAGGAAGGTCCTTTCTCTATTGGCCTGTTCAAGCCTTTGGTGAAAGGATGAATTTATGACCCTGTCGTCCTGCTTACACCGTATGCTCCTGTAGGTTTACAACAGCTGGAGTTTGATTGGTCGAAGGTGAGATCTGTTATGATTGATCTATGGAGCCAACTCTTTTGTTTTAAACTGACGAGAAAGTGTGAGGCAGTGTAAACAGTTATCCAAGTGCATAATATTGGAAAAGTCGATATGCAGACTAGGGAAAATCTCCCAAGGCGTCAATTCATAACCATTTCAAAAATAGACTCCCTCTTAAACGAGGAAGTGAAGATTCGGTTACAACACTTTTGTTTGGTTAAAGGTTGCAGGTTGTAGGGGGAAATGGAAGGCGTGGGGAAGTGTTGACTTCAAAGGTTACGTTACTGGGAGTGAATAAGGAGACTGTGTAATCAATCTGTTACAATAGCACCAAGACAAAATTGGTGCATGGGGAGTTTGGGGGGCTTGGAGATATCGGGTGACTCCAGAGCCAGTGGAGAGTATCGGTAGAACGGGTTTTGCCACTCTCTTCAGAAAAGCTTCCCAAAGGTTTCCTGGACGCGCAAGTAGGATTCAGAGCTGGAACCCAGGGGGAGAGAAGCGATTGTAAGAATGTGGAATAGTAACGCTGTGAGGCCAGGTCTGTGCAATTTCAATCATTTGTGTATCCCAGGCTTAACCCTTAACCATCTGTAACCTCACACTATCCCATTGCTTCTATCTACTTCTGTTACCTCTTGCCTCTTGGAGGCACTCCCCGAACTGCTTCACAGCCAATGAAGTGCTTTGCTTTTTCTTTGTAAAGTTAAGTGGTCTGTGTCATGTAAAGGAATTGTTATTGGTCTGTCTTCCCCTCTGTGCTGGGTACAGCAGCCACCATCCCCACCCCACCCCCCAACCTGTATTATATCCAAATCAGTTATTCACTGGAGCATTAGCGTTGATTGCAAAAGGGAGTCCGGAATAAAAGTAGGGAAGTTGTATCAGCAACTGGACTACAGTTCCCACCTCTCTCCTTGAGAAAGGATATGATTTCATTAGAAACTGTTCAGAGAAGATTTGCTGGACAGATCCCTGGGATTTAAGGTGTCACCTTGTGAGGAAATGTTGAACGGGCTGGGCTGACACCCACTGGAGTTTAGATAAATGAGGGGTGATCTGAGGGGGACTTTACAGCGTGAATGCTGGGAGGATGTTTCCCCTGGGGAAGAGGGGGATCTAGAATTAGAGAACAAGGTTTCAAAATTTAGGGATCTCCGAGTTATTTATTTGAGGGTCAATACCAGAGGATAGTGATGGTCATTGAATATATTCAAGGGGTGGGGGGGGCGGGGTTACATAGATTTTTAATTGACAAGTGACTCGAGGGTTATGGGAGGGAGGGGGCAGGCTGAAAATTGGAGTTGAGGCCACAATTAGACCAGCCATGATCAAAGGAGGAGCATGCTCATGGGGCCAAATGGCCTACTCCCTGCCCCTAATTCTTAGTATTCAGTCTTTGATATATTTATACCCAAAAGCGCTGCTGATTTGAAGTGTAGGAACCTTGGTTCATTCACTCCATTCTCCGACTTACTCCACTATCTGCTCCTCAGGGAAACTCCAAAGTCTCAGCTTCCATTGATTTGATATCACTGTCTTTGAACTGTTGCTCACTCAGGTAAGACGAGAACTGTGAGCAGAGGGAACAATATCAAGATGTGAGTTTCAGAGTAGAATTTGAGATTTACAGTGGAATAAAATCTCTCCCATGGTGGTTAACCTGCTGCCTCACAGCGCCAAGGACGCGGGTTCAATTCTGGCCTCGGGTCACTGTCTGTGTGGAGCCTGCACGTTCTCCCTGTGTCTGTGTGGGTTTCCTTCAGGTGCTCCAGTTTCCTCCCACAGTCCAAAGATGTGCAGGTTAGGTGGATTAGCCATGCTAAATTGTCCCAACAAGTGTAGGTTAGGGGAATTAGTGGGGTAAGTACGTAGGGTTACAGGAAAAGACCTGGGTAGGATTCAATTTTGAAGAGTGTAGACTCGAAGGGTAGAATGGCCTCCTTTTGCTGTATAGGGATTGCATGATTTTGAAGGTGGGAGAATTTAGCAGGATTGCAATGAGCAGAAACTTAGAATCCCAGGTGAAATGCATGGTAATTTTGAGATAAAATATGGCACCTCCAGAGAGAAAAACAAAATTAATATCCCAGATGAATGGCCTTTCATCAGAATTGGGAAAAGTTATGACTTTTAAGTAAGTATAAGTGGGAATGGGAGGAGTGGATAAAGATCAATGGGAAAGTTCTCATGGTAGTGTAAGATGGGAGAGGCTAAATGATGAAGGAGTGGGAATGGGACAGGAAAGAAATGAAAGATGAGGCTAGAGAGGATGTGTACACGGCAAAATGATGAACAGCTACTTTCCGAAAGTAAAAACGAGAGTAAAATCCAAATCTCCAAAGAAAATAGGGGCAGAGATTACGATTTGTTGAGTCTGGAGATACCTATTTGAAAGGAAAGATTTGAAGACTGTAGCAGACCAAGGACTGAGACATCAGCAATGAGATCAATATGGAGACAGACAGCTGACCAGAAACTTAGGGTAACGCGGACTGAGTGGAGGTTCCACAAAGTGCGCACCCAGTCTGTAATTGATCTCCCTGCTCTAGAGGAGACCAGATTGTGAGCTATCAATGCTGTAAAGTAAATTGAAAGAAATGCACAAATCTCTTTCACATGGGTGGTGTTTGGGACTTTGGACACTGAGGAGAGAGGAGGCAAAAGGGCAGGTGTCACACCACCTGGGTTTGGTTACAACCTGCCCCAGGTAAGGTTCCCCAAAAGTTGTTGATCCAGATGCCTCAATTTGTCACTGTCTGGTTGGGATCCCCCAGTTATTCCAAACCCAGAGATGAAGGGGCGACTGGCTCTGTAATTTATTCAACCCACCCTGTGCTGGCTTTAATTGAGCAAGATTCCCTTTCCCTTGGAAACATTTTCCAGCCCCAGTAGTCGTGCTTTAAAAGGAGCCAATTTAACCAGGCTTTCTTAGTTAAGGTAGAGCAAGTTTATTAACTACTAAAATGGTAAAACATGCATCTCAATTCACACAAATTCTAAAGAAAAATTGACATCCATTAGTAAGTAAATACAAACTAAAAAATTATGTGGAACAGTCCTTGGATGTGAGGAATAGGTGTTGAGGCATTGCAGATGTTACAATGTGATGTTGAAAATGAGAAGGAACAGTTGGCGGCCTCCAGCTAGGGATGTGATGGGGGGGTGGGGAAGGTGGCGATGTGGGGGCTGGTGGAGTGGAAGATGAGGGAACAGAGGAGAACCCTCTCATAGTTCTGGGAGAAAAGAAGTGAGAATGGAACAGGCGTGATCATGGACCACCTCCTCCCTGGTGAGGTGGGAACCGCTGGTTGAGGAAAAAGGAAGATGTATGGAGGGTTGCTTCATCGGAACAGATTTGACAGAGAAACCGGGAGGAGGGATCAGTGTGTTCCAGGGAGCAGGCATGAGAAGGTAGAGTCAGAGAGCGTACAGTGAATGTTTGTAATTAACCTCTCTTATTGAAATAGAGAGCAAGATGATGAATGAAGGGAAGAGTCAGAGTGTGTGAAGGTGAGATCGGTGTGGAAATTGGAAATAAAGTTGATGAAATTTTCAGTTTGGGGCAAAAACAGGAAGCAGCGCTGATACATCAGTGTACAGGAAGTGAGGAAGGGGTAGGAGTGGAGGAAGGAAATTTGAAGCAAGCAAAACACGGCAGATGCTGGAAATTTGAAACTTTGATGGAACAAAGAGCACTTTCTGAATTGAGCAATAATTTGAATAACTGAATCTGATTGGTGCGATTGTTTGCGGCATTGGAAGGGAAAGGATTATGACAAGAAAATAACTAAATGGAGGGGCGGTGGGGTGGGGACAGGTTAATGGGCAATAAAGATGTCTGCGGAATAATGGGAAACTCTCACTCCTAATGTCCTATTCCTGACCTTGTCTCTTGGAGACAGGGACACAGAGAGGTAAAAGAGAACAAGCCAGACAGCTGCTTGGCACGTGGCCATATCCAGTCAATTATTCTTGGTGTGTCTTTGTCGTACATGAAATAACAAGCAAAGCTGTCAGCTCAGGGTGGAATAGTGCCGTGGGATCTTTCTCAACCTCTGGTGGGGAAAGGGAACCTGGGTTTCATGGGGCCACTGGACTGGGGCAAGGGTGGAATCAGTTTGCAGTGACCTCCGGGGTTGCACTTAAAAATGTGTTTCACAGCTCCTCATAAACTGGCTTACCCTGAGGGCAGTATGTTAATATTGTGACCTGGGTGTCTTTTGATCAGAGGGAACTGGAAATCACACTAGCTGCAAACTAGTGAACCTTCATTGACCATTTACAGAGACATGCTCTGTTAGAACATTCTCAGAGGATTTGCCAGGACCCCTCTTCCAGGGGTTTTCTTTTCCAATTCATTCTTGGGATATAGGTATCGCTGGTAAGGCCTGCATAGTTCCCCATCCCTAATTGCCCTTGGCCTAGCAAGCCACTTTGTTCATTTTAGTGCAATAGGCAGTTAAGAGTCAACCACTTGTATTGGGTCAGGAGTCACGTGTAGGCCAGACCGGATAAGAACGGCAGATTTCCTTCCCTAAAGGGCATTGGTGAACCAGACTGGTTTTTACGACAGTGGGCCAGACCATTGGAAGGTTTGGTGAGTTTTCCTACCCCCTAGTTGAACTTTTAATCAACCGTTTATCCAGCTAATCCCCATAACCCACACATCTTGAGACACTAAGGGGCAATTTAACATGGCCAATATACTTAACCTGTGGACTGTAGGAGGAAACCAGAGCACCCAAAGGAAACCCACACACACATGGGGAGAATGCTCAAACTCCACACAGTCACCCGTGGCTGGAATTGAACCCAGGTCCCTGGCACTGTGAGGCAGCTGTGCTAACCACTGTGCCCACTGTGCTGCCCTATGCCTTTTCTGTTAGTCCACAAATGACCAAAATTTATTAATTTTTCTGATTGTGGAATTTGAGCGTATGCGCCGGAAATCCTCTGCCCCGTCCACCACGGGAATCGGAATGGGCGAGGGGTGGACAATGGGAAGGTCCGTTGATCTCGGGTGGGATTTTCCGGTCTTGGGTCAAGCGAGGCCGTGAAATCCCACCCATGTCCTTGGGATCTTAGTGGATCTCCAGAACCCTTGCACCTGCTCCTCGTGATGTGAATGTGATTTTAAGGATTTTTAAATGAGATGACAAAGCTCATGGAAGATATGTTTATAGCCATCGTTTCTGGCAGACAGAAGCTTAACAATTTGTAGCAATCATCAGACTTCTGGTACCAAAGGAACTCATGGGGTCAGTGAATGTGTCAATCTAGTAAGCAGTCTCACAACACCAGGTTAAAGTCCAACAGGTTTATTTGGTAGTGCGAGCTTTCAAAGCAGTGCGCCTTCATTGGGTGAGTGGAAAGTTGCATCCACAAACAGGGTTGGCCTATTGAGACTGATGAATCACGTTGGATATTTGTCCTGAAGCAGTTGGTCCAAGCCAGTCTCTATCCTCTACACAAACCTCCCCCTAGTTTGCTTCATCTCACCTGACCGGCACTCTTTTCTCTCAGAAGAGTCACAGCGGACTGGAAATGTTAACTCTGCTTCTCTCCACAGATGCTGCCTGACCTGCTGAGTTTCTCCAGCATTTTCTGTCTTTATTTCCGATCTCCAACACCCGCAGTTTTGCTTTAATCTTCCTATTTTGAGTTGTTCCTGATGTTGGCATTGACGCACTTGGCCCATTCCAGGCAGTTCCTGAGTCAGGTTGTTTTGTGTCTCCCAGTTGACACTGGAAAGTATTTGACTGTATCCTCTTGCATACCATTTTTCAGGCACGAGAAAACGTGACTTCCAGAGAGGAGACAGATGAGTTTGTTGGCTTCAGATCTTCAAGTCCAGCGGATCCAGGTTTAAAAACTCACTCTTTAACGTATAGTCAAACATTCTTGTCACACCCATGCGCTTATGGGAAGGTTTGTTTGGGCCCTAAAGCCCACCTTGCGTTAACCTCACTGGGAGAGATTGTTTCACACTGTTGGATTTGGTGAGGAAGTTGAGGTTTTTGCAGAATGAACCTGGATAGGTTCCTGTTTCGGAGTGGGATTTCAGTAGAAAGCGATGGAATGAGTGATTAGATAATCTGTGAGCCTGATGGACCCATTGCTGCTGGGATTGTGAAGGGCAGAGGGAAAAGGGAGAGGGCATAGGTGGTCAAGTAGGACTTGCCACACAGAAAGAGGCTCCTAAATCCACTGGATCCGTGTCGATGCTTCTGCTGCAGTCGCGTCTCCTCCCATCCCTACTTCACCTCAACATATCTTTCTACCCTTCTAAAAATTTTAACAGGGTTAGAAGGGGTAGATTCAGAAAGAATGTTCCCGTTTGGGGGAGGGGGGGTGGTAGTCCAGAACTAGGGGGTCATAGTTTGAGGATAAAGAGTTAAATCTTTTAGGACTGAGATGAGGAGAAATTTCTTCACCCAGAGTGTGGTGAATGGTGACTTCATTACCACAGAAAGTAGTTGAGGCCAAAACATTGTGTGATTTTAAGGAAGGAATTAGATATAGTGCTTGGAGCTAAAGGGATCAAGGGTATCAGAGGAAGGGGAAATCAGAATCTTGAATTTGATGATCAGCCATGATCAAAATGAATGGCAGAGCAGGCTCACTTATTTTCTATGCATGTTTCTACCTACTTCTTTCTTCCTTTGTGTTTATCCAGTTATGCTATTTGCCTCAATTACTCCATGTAGCCACGAGTGCCAGTCTCTGGGTAAATATACAGTTAATCTCAGCCTGGTCTGGCCAAGGTTCTACATAAATTTCTTCCCTCTAGAAACAAATGTTGTGTGTTTGTCTTTTTAGGGCGTTGTCAGTTTGCGTTGCTGCTGGGAATGATTTGTAAGGTGTATTGTAACTGGAGCAAAACAGACATTGACAGTAAAAAGGAACTGCAGAGTGGGAAGGTATTTGAGACCGGATGTCACCGTCAGTTTATGAAGGGGAGAACGTTTGGAAAAGTCTGTGGGTGGAGATTAAAACAGTGACAGGGCATGTCAATCTCTGTAATTAGAGGCCTGCTCCCATTATCCCAGAAGCTTGTGATATTGCTGCATGCTATTCCTCTTGTTAAGGTTTCCATTCTGTCCTAACTCTGATATCCCAATGAGAGTTTTACCTACTCCTGAAATAAGGTTGTCCCAAGCGCTTGCTGGAGTGAGTCACTTAAACATCACTTGAGCAAACCAGGGTGTATAATCTGAGCTGTCACTCCTGGAACTCGTGCCTCTAAATCATATTGTTGTGGGCTCAAGTCTCACTGCAGAAACTTAACAAGATCTCGGCTGACATTCCTGGTGCGGCCCTGAGGGGGTGCGGTCTTTCAGATGAGATGAGCGACCAAGGCTCCCTCCATCATTATGGGTAGATGTAAAGGATTGCGTGATGCAAAGAGCAGAATCTCCCTGATATCTTGCTTAGTTTTTAATTATTCAAGTGGCATCACTAAAGTGGATGGACTGGTTGTTATTATTATTGTACGTGGGAGGTTTCTGTTCACAAATTTGTTGTTATGATCCTTCATTTCAACAATGACTACACTTCGAAGGCACTTCATTGGCTGCTGAGCACTTTGGGATATTCTGAGGTTGTATCAGGCGCTATATAAATACAAGGGTTTTTTTCCCTCTTCTTTCATCTGATCTTCCTTCCCTACGAGACACTCGTTCTCCTATTCAGAAGAATTTCAGGGCATTTGTGACTTGGACACCTAAATAAACAACCTTTTCTAATCTCCAGAAATGGCTACCAGTTCAAGAAGCAAGACGTCAAAGAAAAAGATCATTATAACCGTATTGACGGTCCTCGTAGCTCTAGCAATTCTTGCAATCGTCATTTATTTTGGTAAGTTGCTCTTCTCATTCAAGAAGTTGATATAAAATATTCCCCCTTGCTACGCTCTTCATTTTCCTCCAACCCGCTGTTTGAAATGCTGGGCTGTGTTCCAGCACCTCTCCCGTAAGTGTGAGTCAGCAAGTGTCCAGCAGATAATCACCTTTGTGGGAGCACAGCTTCCTGATCTAATTCCTCCCCCCTCCTCACATTCACTCACTGACACAGAGGCACACTCCCCAATGGGGTCCCGATCAGATAAAAGCAAAATACTGGAAATCTGAAATAAAAACATAAAATGTTGGATATACTCAGTCAGTGGGTCTGCCAGAAACACAGTTAATGTTTTTGAGTCTGTATGACCCTTCTACCGTTCTGTCTATTCTGCATTTTCTGTTTTTATTTCAGGGTAATGATCATGATTGGTGCCAATTTTTAAAAAATATATCTATATTTTCTCACCCCCCTCTCACACCAGGGGTCCCAAGCCCAAAGGGAATAGTTCCTGTTACTGGAATGTAGGAACAGAAAGAGGCCATTCATCCATTGAACCTGTTCTGTCAATTAGTTGAATCATTATAAAATCCCCTTCAGTACAGAGGGAGGCCATTCACCCCATCAAGTCTGTATTGACCACAATCCCTCCTAGACCCTATTCCCGTAACCTCACATATTTATCCCGCTAATCCCCCTGACTCTAGGGTCAATTTAGCATAGCCAATGCACCTAACCAGATTGTGTGGGAGGGTGGGGGTTGGGTCTTTTGGGCTGACCAGATTTTGGGAGGAAGCCGGAGCACTCAGAGGAAGCCCACGTGGATACTAGGAGAAAGTGCAGACTCCTCACAAGCAGTGAATGAGGCTAGAATTGAACCTGGATCCCTGGTGCTGTGAGGCAGCAATGCTAGCCACTGTGTCACCATTCCGTCCATGAGAGTTGTATCCCGTTGATCTACACCTTGACTCCATTGATGTATCAATTCCTTCTATAACCGCTTAATTTTCTACAATCGAAGGAAACTGATTTGAGTCTGGAGATTGGTACGGATGGTGGGATCGTCTACTTTTTGAACTGAGGCAAGAGTAGTCAGCATCTCCTTGTATGGGAGGCTGTCAGTAATGCTAATGTGAAGTGATGGCGTGTTTAGGATTTGGGGAAATGCCATCTTGTTTACTGCTGCTGTTTGTCTGAAATGATCAAAATCTACAGAACAAGTCAGAACATAACACCAGTAAGAAACTGCTCCCAAATCCTGGTGAAAGGTTTTCCCTGTCTTGTACTGTCCCTGCTATCCACTGGTACACAATTTTTGGCAGTAATCAACAGACAGTAACCGGGGGAAGGAATCCTGGTTAACCTTTCCCGTTGTTCTGAATCGATTTCTGGTGTTGCTCCACATGGTGGCACAGTGATTAGCGCTGCTGCCTCACAGTGCCAGGGATCCGGGGTTCAATTCCGTATCACTGTCTGTGTGGAGTCTGCAAGTTCTCCTTGTGTCTGTGTGGGTTTCCTCCAGGTGCTCCAGTTTCCTCTTGCAGTCCAAAGGTGTGCGGGTAAGGTTGATTGGCACGGTAATTTGCCCCATAATGTCAGGGGGACTAGCTAGGGTAAATATATGGAGTTAAGAGGATAAGGCCTAGGTGGGATTGTGGCTAGTGCAGGCCTGATGAGCTGTATGGCCTGCTTTTACACTGTAGGGATTCTATGGTTCTTGCCTCTTGGTAAGAAGTTTCACAACACCAGGTCAAAGTCCAACAGATTTATTTGGTAGCAAACGCCACTAGCTTTTGGGGCAAAGTTTGGGCCTCTTGTACAAAGTGTCCCAGAATGTAAGAGGAGATTATTATGTGAGATGGTGACCCATTACTTAACAAATGAACATAGGAATTAGGACCAGGGAATAGGCCATTCAGCCCATCAAGCCTGCAGTAAGATCGTAGCTGACCTGAAGTGGCCTTGACTTCACTTTCTTTCCTATCCCCCATACTCTTAGGCTCCCTAATCTATCTAACTCGGTCATAACTATATTCTGTGACCCTGCCTGTCTGAGGAAGAGAATTCCATAGACATGCAACAACTGAGGAAAAATTCTCCCCTTCTCTGTCATAAATAGGAGACCCCTTTTACTGCCCCCCAGTGCCCCCATTCTAGTATCCTCCACCAGGGAAAACATTCTCCCAGCATTCAGCCAGTCAAGCCCCCTTAGCCTTTGTTTTTATGTTTAGGTATGATTACCTTTCAATCTCCTAACCTCTGATGGATACTGGTCTACCTTCCAATGTTTCCTCGTAGGCCCACCCCCTCATTCCAGGAATCAGTCAAGTGAACTCGGGCAGCACGGTGAGACAGTGGTTAGCACTGCTGCCTCACAGCATCAGGGACCCAGGTTCAATTCCAGCTTCGTGTCACTGTCTGTGTGGAGACTGCATGTTCTCCCCATGTCTGCGTGGGTTTCCTCCGGGTACTCTGATTTCCTCCCACACTCCAAAATGTGCAAGTAGGTGGATTAGCTACGCTAAATTGTCCCTTAGTGTCCAAAGAAGTCCAGGTTAAGTGGATTAACCGTGGTAAAATATGCAGGGTTACAGAGATATTGGAATATGATGAGTTGGTGCAGGTTTGATGGGCCAAATGGCCTCTTTCAGGAATTGTAGGGATTCTATGGACTTTGTTTGAACTGCTTCAATGCAATTGTGTTCTTTCTTAAGTAAGTGGGTTGTTACTTTGAGTCCACAACCCCAAGTAGAATTGCCCATGGGGCCACTGGTGTGTCCACTACCCAGCTGATATTTAACCAGCACCATTCTCTCCCTTTGCAGTGAAGGTCGCCATCGACACGTATTATTACTTCTGTTCCAAATCTTTTAAGTTCATTCCTCGCGATTCTCTGTGTAACGGAATCTCAGACTGTTCGGGAGATGAAGATGAGCTGGACTGTGTGATGAACATCACGTTCCGTGACCAATTCCCAGGTAAGTAAAGAATCCTCTTCTGTGTGTTTTACGCTACTATTTGTCTGTTGGGGCAGTGACAACCTCCTGTGTTCCCTTTCAGTGCGAATATACGGACTCAACTCCATCCTATTAGTAAAAGATTTGAAAACTCAGACTTGGAAGAGCGTGTGCTATGACAACTGGAGACCCAAGCTTGCTGAGATAACATGCAAACAACTGGGTTATTCGAGGTAAGAGTGTAGCCTGCTTCTCTCCTAATGCCTTTTAAATCATAGAATCCCTACAGTACAGAGGAGGCCATTTGGCCCATTGAATCTCACCGGTCACAAACTGCTCAAGCCCTATCCCTCTAACCCCATGTATTTACCCTGCTAGTTCCCCTGACATTATGGTGCGATTATCTATGGCCAATCCATCTAACCTGGACATCTTTGACATTATGGGGCAACTTACCATAGCCAATCCACCTAACCCTCACATCTTTGGACTGTGGGAGTATATCGGAGCACCCAGAGGAAACCCACGCAGACACGGGGAACAACGTGCAAACTCCAAACAGACAGTGACACGAGGCCGGAATTGAACCTGGTTCCATGGCGCTGTGAGGCAGCAGTACCGACAACTGTGCCACTGTGCAGCCCATAAGACGTGAGACCGAGGTCCCATCTGATCACTGACGTGGATTATAAAAGATCCCTTTTGTCTTGAAGGGAGTCTTGATGTCCCAGCTGAAACATTTTCAACTCAACTGACATCACTTAAACAGATGGACTTGGAATTTAACTCATCGATATTTCTGGGGTCTTGCATGTACAAACATGAGTTTGACTGAGATTTTTAAAAATTTATTCATGGGATGTGGCGGTCACTGGCTGATGTGGAGATGCTGGCGTTGGACTGGGGTAAACACAGTAAGAAGTTGACAATACCAGGTTTAAATCCAACCAAATAGTTGGATAGTCCAACTATCAAATAAATTGGTTGGACTTGAACCTGGTGTTGTCAGACTTCTTACTGTGTCACTGGCTGGACCAGCATTTGCTGCCCATCCCTGAAGGCACTTGAGAGTCAACCACATTGCTGTGGCTCTGGAGTCACATGTAGGCCAGACCAGGTAAGGACAGCAGATTTCCTTCCCTAAAAGACATTAGTAAACCAGATAGATTTTTCCGACAATCAACGATGCTTTCATGGTTATCAGTAGATTCTTAGTTTCAGATTTATCTTTTGAATTCAAATTTCGCTATCTACTGTGGCTGGATTCAAACCCAGGTCCCCAGAACATTACCCTGGGTCTCTGGATTACTAGTCCAGAGATGATACCACTGAGCCACCATCTCCCCTAAAATATTGAATTGTCTCTGGAGCAAATGGACGTTCTGAGGTTATGAATGGATCTGTATCGCTGCATGCCCTGCCTCCCCACCCCAATTCCCAACTCCATTCCCCTACATTTTGCTGATTGGATCACAAGTTGGAGTCAATCAATCTGGTTATTTGGAGATGGCTGGAGAAAGCTTTTCATTTCTCCAGTGCTTTGCCATGGTGCATCTCAAATATTATGGACATTTTGCCTTGAATTTTACTGGCACACCCGCCTCAGCTCCGGGAGTGGGCGAAGCTCGGGGAGAGGTATTCTCTACTGGCGGGATTGTACGACACTCGCTAGAGCACTACTGCCTCACAGTGCAAGGGACCCAGGTCCAATCCGAGCCTTGGGTCACTGTCTGTGTGGAGTTTGCATGTTCTCCCCATGTCTGCGTGGGTTTCTTTTGGGTGCTCCAGTTACCTCCCACAGTCCAGAGGTGTACAGATTAGGTGAATTGGCCATGCTAAATTGTGCCTTAGTGTCAGGGACATTAGTGGAGTGAATATTGGAGTTATGGCGCAAGGCCTGGGTGGGCTTGTTGTTAGTGCAATTATGGCCAGTGCTGACTTGATGGGCTGAATGGCCTCCTTCTGCACTGTAGGATTCTATGATTCCAAATTTTTGACACAGTATGGCAATAATAAAAGGAACATGAAGGATCTTGGGTTTTGCAAACTCTAGATACCGTGCACAAATGACAAGGGATGATGGAGTTTTCACTGGTTTGACTCCTCTTGATAGGATTGGGTAAGATACAGGGCATTGTTGACTCTGAGGCTTTGGAACAAGGTCGGCGAAGTATGACTGACGTTGGTGCATTTGAAAATTGAGTTAAGAGAGGAGGCTGCAGAAACTGGATAGCAGGAAGATGGAAATTGGACCCCCAAATCTTCCCGTACCCCTCACTGCCTCCCCCTCAAGTGGCAACATTGATCTGTGAAGACCAGACTTGAGCAGAATGTTGCGCTTTTTCTGAGTTTGTAGTTTTGGTATCGAAGCATCAGTCATTGTTAAATCCCGTCAAGTTGGATCCTGGATGGAACAAACTTGACAGGTAGTTTTGGCAAAGAGTGACGATGACACAGAGCCCATGCCTGGAATGGTTTATTTAACAAGTGTTCTTACTCCGCAGGAACCCTACAGGAAGTCCAGCGGAAGAGAGCCTATGGCCCGAGCACAAGTTGATCAAAAAAGTCACCAATCCAACTTCCATTCAGGATGCGTTAACAGAAGGGTGAGTGGGATCTGATTACTCAAACTCAGTGAACTGATGTGTAGCAGAGGTGATGCTAAACTGCTTCATCAGTCGCCCATGTCTTAATGCAGGGCTACATTGACACTGGCTTTGTGTGTGGATGGCATTTTTCTGTTGCAGGTCGATAGGGTCCTGATTGTAGATTCTGATTTGCAAATGGAATTTACCTCAACGTATTCCAGAGATGAAGCATTCTGGATTTAGGTGTGGCTTACGTTTTTTTTATAAAATGTATCTATTAGTGTCACAAAAGTGACATTAACGCTGCAATGAAGTCATTATGAAAATCCCCTAGTCGCCACACTCCGCTGCCTGTTTGGGTACAAGGAGGGAGAATTTAGCATGGCCAATACACCTAACCAGCACGTCTTTCCAACTGTGGAAGGAAACCGGAGCACCCGGAGGAATCCAACGTATCTATGGGGGAACGTGCAGACTCCACACAGTCATTCAAGCTGGGAATCAAACCCGGGTTCCTGCCATTGTGAGGCAGCAGTGCTAACCACTGTGCCACCATGCCGCCTTAGTACTGCTGCCTCACAGTGCCAGGGACCCGGGTTCAATTATAGCCTCAGCTGATTGTGTGGAGTTTGGATTCTCTGCCCCATTCCTCATCGCTCCTAACCCTGCAAAGGTTGGTATACCTGAAGCACAGCCTCTTCATCACTGTGTTGTAAATCACTGAGAATATATCTTGATACTTCAAGGCATATGAGGTTTCATTAAAGAGTTAATCCCATCTTCTGAAAGGCAATTAGAGGTGGGCAATAGATGCTTTAAGTTTATTTATTATTGACACAAGTAGGCTTACATTTAACACTGCAACAAAATCACTGTGAAAATCCCCTAGTCGCCACACTCTGGCGCCTATTTGGGTACACTAAGGGAGAATTTAGCACGGCCAATCCAACTAACCTGCACATCTTTGGACTGTAGGAGGAAACCAGAGCGGCCAGAGGAAACTCACGCAGACACAGGGAGAACATGCAAATGCCACACAGACAGTGAAACTTGGGTCCCTGGTGCTGTGAGGCAGTAATGCTAACCGCTGTGCCACTGTTTCTGATGACTCTCTGCTAATTTTGCTTGTAGCAATGTATTCAGGACATTACTCTATAATTCCTGGACATTGCAGAGTTCTGAATCCCAGTCTAACTGCCAGCCTCGAGGAGGGAAGACCTTACTGCACTATTCTGACACTTCACACAACATTTTGGAAGGTCTAATACAGATGGGAAATATAGAGTAAATGGCAGAACTCTTAAAGTATTGACAGGCAGAGGGATCTGGGTGTCCAGGTACACAGGTCACTGAAAGTAGCAACGCAAGTGGAGAAGGTAGTCAAGAGGCATACGACGTCCTTGCCTTCATCAGTTGGAGCATTGAATGTGAAAATTGGCAAGTCATGTTGCAGCTTTATGGAACCTTAGGCCGCACTTGGAATATAGTCTTCAATTCTGGGTGCCACACTACCAGAAGGATGTGGAGGCTTTGGAGGGGGTACAGAAAAGATTTACCAGGATGCTGCCTGGTATGGAGGGCATTAGCTATGAGGAGAGGTTGGAGAAACTTGGTTTGTTCTCACTGGAACGACGGAGGTGGAGGGGAGACCTGATAAAAGTTTACAAGATTATGAGAAGCATGGACAGAGTGGATAGTCAGAAGCTTTTTCCCAGGGTGGAAGAGTCAATTACTCGTGGGCATACATTTAAGGTGTGAGGGGCAAGGTTTATAGGAGGTATACGAGGCAAGTTTGTTGCACTGAGGGTGGTGGGTGCCTGGAACTCACTGCCAAGGGACATAGTGGAAGCAGATATGATAGTGACTTTTAAAGGGTGTCCTGACAAATATATGAATAAGATGGGAATAGAGGGATATGGTCCCCGGAAAGGTAGGGGGTTTTAGTTCAGTTGGGCAGCAGAGTCGGTGCAGGCTTGAGGGGCCGAAGGGCCTGTTCCTGTGCTATAATTTTCTTTGTTCAAACATCCTGTGACTTCCCTTGAACAAAGTTGCCTATTTATTTTTGAATGCGCTCTCTCCTTTGATCATTGAGTCACATCACACTTGAGCTTTGGGATTGTTCCAGATTAATATATAGGGAGTTTTTTTAGAGCAATTGAGATATCTAGAAAGGGACTGGGGGGGGGCGGTGATTTCATTCCCAGAATTGTAGAGGAGTATAAGGCAAATGGAGACTATTTGGCCCACTGGGTCTTTACCAGTCCTTTTGATGGACAATCCAGCTCATCCCATTCCTCAGGCCTTCCCCGTTTCCCTACAATTTCCGTTTTGAAAGTTACTATAGAATGAGCCCCCATTGCCTTGTCCATTGCAAATCCTAACTGCGTGTTGTATTAAGAAGCTTTCCATCACTGGGTCTTTTGCCAATCACTTTAACATTGGTGCCTTTTGGATATCGATCTTCAAAGGCTGGGAACAGTTCTCTTTATCGAGTCAGTCAAAACCCTTCCAGAATTGAAGCACAAATCCGGACTTGTATCAAACACAAAGCCAGAGGTTTTGTGGTTGCTGGCGTGAAATCGCTTGGGCATATCCAAAGAAATGCTTTGGTTATTAAATAGCTTGTGATCTAAAATCAGGAACATTGCTCCAAGCTTTCTGAATGGACTGTTAGTGTAATTGCAGCATTTTATTATCTCTCCCGGCACCAGGTCAACATCCTAACAAAATTAAATAAAGTTGAAGCTTAGCTGAAAAATAAATCAGCCACTCAACCATTAACTGAACTATTACTTTCTGTTTAGGCTTTGTTATTCTGAGAAGATTGTCTCTTTAGTCTGTGCACGTAAGTTCATTTACTATTCCCTATTTTTCAATTTAAGTTCTTCAGAGTCTCTGGATATTTGGAAATTTCCACTCAGCAGTTTTGCTAGTGGAAAGTTTTGATTTGATTTATTATTGTCACATGTATTAGTATACAGTGAAAAGTATTGTTTCTTGCACACTACATAAACAAAGTATATCGTTCATAGAGAAGGAAAGGAGAAAGTGCAGAATGTAATGTTACAGTCATAGCTAGGGTGTAGAGAAAGATCAACTTAATGTAAGGTAAGTCCATTCAAAAGTCTGATGGCAGCAGGGAAGAAGCTGCTCTTGAATTGCTTTGTACACGCTTTCAGACTTTTGTATCTTTTTCCCGACGAAAGAAAGAATGTTTGGAGTGTGTGGGGTCCTTGATTATGCTGGCTGCTTTTCCAAGACAGCGGGAAGTGTAGACAGTGCCAGTGGATGAAAGGCTGATTTGAGTGATGCACTGCGATTCGTTCATGACCCTTTATTGTTTCTTGTGGTCTTGGGCAGAGCAGGAACCATACCAAGCTGCGATATAACCAGAAAGAATGCTTTCTATGGTGCGTCTGTTAAAAAAATAGTGAGAGTTGTAGATGACAAACCAAATTTCCTTAACCTCCTGAGACAGTGGAACTGTTGGTGGGCTTTCTTAACTATTACTGGATAGGGAGACAGGAATTGTTGGAATTGAAAAAACTAAAGCCCACCTTGCTCTTTGTCTACCATCCTGGTTGTAGATTTGATATAATGTTGGCATTGCTGGCAAGACAAAATAATCAATCTTCTATCGATGAGTCAACAACAAACCCAGACAGTGGCCACGTGGATGGTTATATTGTCATTTGTTTCCTGGGGTTCTGTTTTAACTATCAATTATTTGATTACTGGCTCTCTTTTGGCTTCAGGGCATCTATTGCATTGCACACCATCTGATTCCTGACAAATGTTTTTTTATAAAGTTTTATACACTCATCAAGCTACAGGAACAGTTTGTGTGACTCATTCAATCTCTTCCTGTGTTTTATAACATTCCCACGTCGCTGGCCTCAGGGTAGACTGGCAACTATTGTCTATCTGCCATTGTCTTTTGAGAAGTTTGTGGTGCACAGCTGCCTTAAACCCCTTCAGTCTGTTTGGTGTGGCCACTTCCGCTAGCTAGTGAGTTCACCGATTTTGATGAGTGCGGGTGAAAGATGTTTCCAAGTCAGAATGGTGCGTTTTGTAGACAAGAACTTGGAGTTGGTGGTGTTTTTAAGCACTTGAGGTCTTTGTTCTTCAAGGTGGTAGAGGTTGCAAGCTTGGAAGGTGCTGTTTGGAGAGTGTAGAAGACTTAGGGGTGATCTTATAGAGGTCTATAAAATAATGAGGAGCATAGATCAGCTAGAAAGTCAATATCTTTTCCCAAAGGTAGGGGAGTCTAAAACTAGGGGGCATAGGTTTAAGGTGAGAGGGGAAAGATACAAAAGGATCCAGAGGGGCACTTTTTTCACACAGAGGGTGCTGAGTGTCTGGAACAAGCTGCCAGTGGTAGTAGTAGAGGTGGGTACAATTTTGTCAGTTACATGGGTAGGATGGGTATAGAGGGAAATGGACCAAATGCAGACAATTGGGACTGGCTTAGTGGTTTCTTAAAACAAAAGGGTGGCCTGGACAAGCTGGCCGAAGAGTCTGTTTCCATGCTGTAAACCTCTATGACTCTAGTTCCTGCAGTGCACCCTATGGATGGTACGTGCTGTCGTCACTGAGAGTCAGTGGTGAAGAGAGTGATGGATTTGGTGCCAATCAAACAGGCTGCTTTGTCCTTAATGATGTTGAGCTTTTTTGGAGCTGCACTAATCCAGACAAGACCATAAGACGCAGGAACAGAATTAGGCCATCGAGTCTGCCCTGCCATTCAATCATGGCTAATTTTTTTTTCTCATCCCCACAACTCGTGATCCCCTTAATAATAAGTCTATAAGACATAAGAGCAGAATTAGACAAGTCTCAAATATCCCACCACACTCCTGATTTGTGGCTTGTAGATGGTGGACAGGCTTTGGGGAGTCAGGAGGTGACTTACCTGCTGCAGAATTCCCAGCCTGTGACTGGTTCTTGTAGCCATAGTATTTATATGACTAGTCCAGAAATTGCATGTTGTAGAATCCATTTTCAGGAGTCAAAGGACTGTGTCACAGGCTGTGTTTCTGCTTTCTCTAATTCATATTAATCCAGAAAGAAAGGTGATTGGGCAAGGTTTCTTTTGCTCAGACAAATTCCGATACTGTAACGATTAGTTTGCATTTTTCAATTATCCTGAAGAATTGTTTTCTGTTCAATCTTGGGGAAAATAACCTAATGGGTATTTTGTCTTGAAATGTTTCAGGATGTGAGCGAAGTGCCACTGACCGGATTGTGGGGGGCACCGATACCAATATTGATGAGTGGCCCTGGCAGGTTAGCCTCCAGTACAAGAGACAGCATCTATGCGGTGGGAGCATTATCAATTCCCAATGGGTCCTAACTGCTGCACACTGTTTCCCAGAGTAAGTGTGTACATAATGACGTGCTCTGTCATACATCAACCCGATTCCACACCCTACTCCCCACATTGCATTTTCTTCCAATTGATTGACACTCCATCCCTACCCCCACTCATCTTCCATAAATCACTCTGTCTCCATTGACCCCATCAAACACTCCCAGGACAAGTACAGCACTTGGTTATTTACAGAGTATTGATACCTCTACTCTGTCCCTATCAAACACTCTCAGGACAGGTATAAAACGGGATTAGATACAGAGTCAAGCTCCCTCTATGCTGTCCCCCATGAAACGCTCCCAGGAAAGGAACAGCACTTGGTTAGATACAGAGTAATGTTCCTTCTACTCTGTCCCTATCAAACACTTCCAGGATAGTTACAGCATGGGGTTAGATACAGAGTAAAGATCCCTCAGTACTGTCCCCATCAAATGTTCCCCAGATAGGTACAGAACAGGGCTAGATACAGAATAATGCTCCCTCTACTCTGTTCCCATCAAACATTCCCAGGATAGGTGCAGCACAGGGTCAGATACAGAGTAAAGCTCCCGTGTCCCCCATGAAACATTCCCAGGACAGATATAACACTGGGTTAGATACAGAGTAAAGATCCCTCAGTACTGTCCCCCATCAAACACTCCCAGGACAGGTACAGCACGGGGTTAAATACAGAATAAAGCTCCCTCTACACTGTCCCCATTAAACACTCCCAGGACAGGTACAGCACAGGGTTAGATACAGAGTAAAGCTCCCTCTACACTGTCCCCCCATCAAACACTCCCAGGACAGGTACAGCACGGGGTTAAATACAGAGTAAAGCTCCCTCTATACCGTCTGATTGGTCCCAGTGTCAAAAACAGCAATTAAACCGTTTTTCTTTTTGGAATGATTTGCTGATTTGAGTTGTTTATTCCAGGGAGTACCATCAGATAGGGAACTGGAGGGTGTTTGCTGGGAGTGAGACTCTCTACTCCGGGGGAAAGAGTTTCTCTGTTATGAAAATCGTCACAAATGCGCGCTACAACCAACGGACCAGTGACTATGATGTTGCACTCGTTAAAGTGAGATCACAGTTACCGTACACAGGTAAGATACAGCTCCAGCACAGATAGGAGCTCTGTTAATGAATGAACTGCATTTAATTGTTAATTCACCAGTATCACCCCATTAGTCAACATTTCTTCACTAAGAACACCTGCTTCTGTGCAATTTTCCCTTACTGTATTGAAGATTTGACTCTCTGGGGTACTGGGACCAGCTCCCATTGGGGTACGGGTCCCGCACACACTGACTCTCACTGGGGTACGGGTCCCGCACACACTGACTCTCACTGGGGTACGGGTCCCGCACACACTGACTCTCACTGGGGTACGGGTCCCGCACACACTGATTCTCACTGGGGTACGGGTCCCACACACACTGACTCTCACTGGAGTATAGGTCCCACACACACACTGACTCTCACTGGGGTATGGGTCCCACACACACACTGACTGTCACTGGAGTATAGGTCCCACATACACTGATTCTCACTGGAGTACGGTTCCCCCACACACACACACACTGACTCTCACTGGGGTACGGGTCCCGCACACACTGACTCTCACTGGGGTACGGTTCCAACACACACACACTGACTCTCACTGGGGTACGGGTCCCGCACACACTGACTCTCACTGGGGTACGGTTCCCACACACACACTGACTCTCACTGGGGTACGGGTCCCACACACACTGACTCTCACTGGGGTACAGGCCCCACACACACTGACTCTCACTGGGGTACGGGTCCCACACACACTGACTCTCACTGGGGTACGGGTCCCACACACACTGACTCTCACTGGGGTACGGGTCCCACACACACTGACTCTCACTGGGGTACAGGCCCCACACACACTGACTCTCACTGGGGTACAGGTCCCACACACACTGACTCTCACTGGGGTACAGGTCCCACACACACTGACTCTCACTGGGGTACAGGTCCCACACACACTGACTCTCACTGGGGTACAGGTCCCGCACACACTGACTCTCACTGGGGTACGGGTCCCACACACACTGACTCTCACTGGGGTACAGGTCCCACACACACTGACTCTCACTGGGGTACGGGTCCCGCACACACTGACTCTCACTGGGGTACAGGTCCCACACACACTGACTCTCACTGGGGTATGGGTCCCACACACACTGACTCTCATTAGGGTATGGGTTCCATGTTTCATATTATCCCAGGCAGCTTGGGCAACAAATTCAACTGTGGGTGCTATCACAACCAAATTTCATCCTCTCCTCCCCCTACGCACAAGCACAGGGGTGCAGCTTATCACTTCCATGCATGTGCTATTGTGGCTGTGAATGCTGTCGAACTCCCTGGGTTCCCTTCACCCTGATGTGCTGCACCCGATTGTGGTCACTGCCACAGCCCAAGAATTATTGTGTTTTTGGTGTTTAAGATGAGACTTTCCACCAAACCCCCCAGACCACCTCCCACATGAAGATCAGACCTTGTCCTGTACTCCACCTCAACATATCTACCTGCAAGTGGATTTAAATACTGATGCCTTATAAATAAATCCAAGTCAATCCCACAGCATGCACCAAAACATCTGCAGTCCAGTTGCAACAATCCTATATGAGGCAGTGTTCAAGTAGCAAGCTAACAGAAATGTGGCAGCTCACCAGACATACGCAGTAATAGAATCATAAAAATCCTACAGTGCAGAAGGAGCACATTCGGCCCATTGACTCTGCATTAACCACAATCCCATCCAGGCCCTATCCCTGCTTAGTTATCCTGCTAATACCATTAACCTATCATATCCCAGGTCACTAAGGGATAATTTTGCAATCAGCCCAACCCTTCACGACTTTGGACAGTGGGAGGAATCGAACCCGGGTCCCAGGTGCTGTGAGGCAGCGGTGCTCGCCCCTGTGCCACCATGCTACCCCCAATTAGATAAAAGTTTGGCATTGGCGCAAGGTGTGATATGTACAACCAGGGAGGGCAGATAAGCAGACCATGGATCAAAGGCCAGGTCAACTAACATTAAACAGAAATTGGACAGATATGTCTCGATGCAGTGAGCTGAATGTTGCAGGTTAAATACTGTTCTGCTCTGTCCAATATATTAATGAGAGATTTGAATTGAATCAGTTTTTCCTGGTCTGCTTTTCTCTTACACACTGTGTTGACTTGGAGTTGAATGGAGTTTGGAAAAATTGGAAATCTAACCGATTCTAGTTGTATGCCACATTAACCTGTACATTGAAAAATACAGTAATCTAAATAAAAAGTGATTTTCTATCTGTCACCTGACCAGAACATACTGGTTCTGTCCAAGGTAGAGTGGTGTCCCTAAGCCCACAGCCATTTACTTTGCTATGAACGCAATCTTTTCCTGCAGAGTAATTTCTCTCCATTTCTTGATTCAAGATTACATCCGTCCGGTTTGCTTACCCAACTACAACTCCAAATTTCAAACGAGACACATGGCGTGGGTGACCGGCTGGGGCTACACGAAGGAGTTTGGTAAGGAGCCTCGGGAAAATTCTAACAGGGTGGATACAGGATGTTTCCAGTGGTGGGGGTGTCCAGAACCAGGGATCAGTCTCAGGATAAGGGGTAAACTGTATTGACTAGGATGAGGAGAAACATCTTCATCCAGAGTGTGGAATTCACCATCCTGAGAGCAGTTGAGGCCAAAAACATTGTGGGTGGGAGTTTACCAGCTTGTCATGCGTGGCGAGCCAGTAAGACAAGGCAAGAGGCGTAAAACTGAGTTCGCGCCCAGTTTCTCCCCCCTCTTCCGGCCCCATCCTGCTGGTGAAATCAGTCCAAGGTGTGAGGCTGGTTTAAATGTGTCAAAATTCACAAAGTGTGCGGAGGACGCTGAAAGTCTGCAAAGGGATATAGATAATTTTAAGTGAGCGGGCAAGTGTCTGGCAGATGGAGTACAATGTTAGTAAATGTGAGGTCATCCATTTTGGTAGGACTAACAACAAAATGGACTATTATTTAAATGGTAAAGAATTGCAGCATGCTGCTGTGCAGAGGGACCTGGGTGTCCTTGTGCAGGAATCTCAAGGAGTTGGTTTGCAGGTGCAGCAGGTAATTAAGAAGGCAAATGAAATTTTAAGAACATAAGAACATAAGAAATAGGAGCAGGAGTAGGCCATCTAGCCCTTCGAGCCTGCCCCACCATTCAATAAGATCATGGCTGATCTGTCGTGTCTCAGTTCCACATTCCCGCCCTCTCCCCATAACCCTTAATCCCCTTGCCTATCAAAAACCTATCAACCCACGTCTTAAATATATTTAGCGAGGCAGCCTCCACCACTTCAACAGGCAGAGAATTCCAGAGATTCACCACCCTTTGAGTGAAGAAGTTCCTCCTCAACTCTGTTCTAAACCACCCCCCCTTTATCTTGAGGCTGTGCCCTCTAGTCCTACTGTCCTTTCTGAGCGGGAAGAGCCTCTCCACCTCTATCCTATCCATCCCATTCATCATCTTATATGTCTCAATGAGATCTCCCCTCATTCTTCTAAACTCTAACGAGTACAAGCCTAGTTTATTCAGCCTCTCCTCATAGTTCAATTTTGTCCTTCATCGCTAGAGGGATGGAGTTTAAAAACAGCGAGGTTATGTTGCAGCTGTATAAGGTACTGGTGAGGCCACACCTGGAGTACTGTGTACAGTTTTGGTCTCCTTACTTGAGAAAGGATACACAGGAGATTCACTAGATTGATTCTGGAGTTGAAAACGTTGGCTTATGAGGAGATACTGAGTAGTCTGGGGCTATGCTCATTGGAATTCGAAGAATGAGGGGAGATCTTATAGAAACATTTAAGATCATGAACGGAATAGATAACATAGAAGCAGGGAAGTTGTTTCCACTGGTGGGTAAAACTAGAACTAGGGGGCATGGCCTCAAAGTAAGGGGAAGCAGATGTCCGTTAGGGAAGGAAATCTGCTGACCTTGCATGTAGGTTTGGTCTACATGTGACCCCTGATATACAGCACAGGTTGACTCTTAATTCCCCTAAGGGATGGGCAACAAATGCTGGCCCAGCCAGCAATGTCCACATCCATGAACAAATAAAGAAAACAGTCCCACAAATATCAATGTAATAATGCACATGTTTCTTTTCAGTGATATTGGTTGTTGGATAAATCTTGGGCAGGTGATGGGGGAAAATTTGTTTGTTCTTCAAGATGGTGCCTTGGATCTTTTAATGTCCATCTAACAGGGCAGATAGGGTCTCGGTTTCATCAGACAGATGGCACCCCTGACAGTGCAGAACTCTCTCTGTACTGCATCAAACTGTCGGTTTGGGTTCTGTTAACTGAGGACAATCTCCTTCTTTTGATTCTTAATTTTTTGTTTTGTTTTGTTTTTATAACAGGTAAAGTCTCAACTGTGCTTCAACAAGCTAATGTATCGCTGCTTGGACGGGACGTTTGCAATAGCAGACAGTTATACGGTGGGCAGATCACTAACCGTATGCTGTGTGCGGGGTACCTGGCCGGCAAGATCGACGCATGTCAGGTATGGACGGGGGTGAATGCAGAGCCAGGTCCCTGAAAGAGGCAGTAGGTTCTAGAGTTTTGGGTCCTGCTCTGAGCAGATTGGACAGTGATTTGATTTGATCTGATTTGATTTATTATTGTCACATGTATTAGCATACAGTGAAAAGTATTGTTTCTTGTGCACTATGTAAAGCATACCGTTCATACAGAAGAAAAGGAGGAAGTACACAATGTAGTGTCACAGTCATAGCGAGAGTGTAGAGAAAAATCAATTTAATGCGAAGTAAATCCATTCAAAAGTCTAACAGCAGCAAGGAAGAAGCTTCATGAGTCAGTTGGTACGTGACCTCAGACTTTTGTATCTTTTTCCCAATGGAAGAACGTGGAAAAGAGAATATCCAGAGTGCGTGGGGTCCTTAATTATACTGGCTGCTTTGCCGAGGCAGCAGGAAGTGCAGATAGAGTCAATGGATGGGAGGCTGGTTTGTGTGATGGATTGGGCTACATTCACTACATCTTGTAGTTTCTTGCGGTCTTGGACAAAGCAGGAACCATACCAAGCTGTGATACAACCAGAAAGAATGCTTTCTATGGTGCATCTGTAAAAGTTGGTGAGAGTTGTAGCTGACATGCCAAATTTCCTTTGTCTTCTGAGGAAGTAGAGGCGTTGGTTGGAGAAACTGTGTGATAACTTAGTCAAACTATTCAACAATTCCCAAATTTATCTTCATTGTTCATGCCCTGAATAAAACCCACAGCATGTGAACTAGATATTTGATCCAATCGAGACTTCTCTCTAATTTATCTAAAGTTTTTTTTTTACTGAACTATTTATTAGAATCATTAATCATATTTCATATTTTGCTCCAAGTGTTTTGAACTCACTTGAAGCTATACCATCTTCTGTGTTCACCTTATCAAATTCATCAGTCAGGTCACCTCTCTGCATTTAGCCTGTTTTTATTTTTTCCCATGAGACCAGAGAATATGGGAGCGGCATTAGGCCATTCAGCCCATCGAATCTGCTCCGCAATTCGATCAAGGCTGATAAATTTCTCAAACCGTTCCCCTGCTTTTTTCCCGTAACCCTTGATCCCTTTACTCATCAAGAACCCACCTATCTTTTGTCTTAAAAGAAATGAATTCCACAGATTCACTACTCTCTGGCTGAAGAAACTCTTCCTTAAATCGGTTCTAAAGGGTCGCCCTTTACTCTGAGGCTGTGCTGTCGGATCCTACTCTCCCCTGCTAATGGAAACCTCTTCCCCACATCCCCTCTACCCAGTGCTTTCAATATTCTGTAAGTCTCAATGAGAACTGCCCCCCAATCCTTCTAAACTCCATTGAGTACAGACCCATATGATGCTCCTCGTATGTCAAATTTTCATTCCCGTGAACCTCCTCTGGACTCCACAGTTAGTGACCTCCTTATTCTTTCTATCAAATGCACATTTACTCTTTTTTGCATATTAAATCCCTCAATTGAAGACCCACTTGTTTTGTGGGTGGGATAGGGCCTGCCTGCCATGAACCACCCCCCCCCCCCCAACTTTTTTTCCCACCCTCCCCACCACCTCCCACACCATTGTCCAGTGCTCTGTTGACCATCTGTACTCTCGCTCTGGGAGTGCCTCCTGAGTGAGCTAGCCCAGTGCTGTACCCAGAAAGATACCAACTCTTTCAGGAGAAGAGGGGAAAATTGCAGCTCTCTCGATTTTTACTGTTTTTTTTTCACCCACATTGGAATTGAGGAGCTGGTAAACTTTCTCTCTTTTGGAACTAAGGCACGTTTTGTGGGATTTTAGATACGTGAAAGCCACAATTTAAATTGATGGTGGGACGGGCTTGAGAAGTTGATTGGTCTCTGGTATTCTGACATTCCTGTTTGTGTACACTGGAATGTGTGTTGAATGTGAGACTCTACCAGATGGACTGTTGAATTTGCCATTCTGTCTCTTTTCAGGGAGACAGCGGGGGTCCGTTAGTTTTCTTCCAGAGGTACTGGCAGGTAATCGGGATTGTGAGCTGGGGGAGTGGATGTGCCCGTCCCAATCGACCCGGAGTTTACAGCGATGTGACTGCCCTGCTTGACTGGATCTACAATGTCATCAGTGTAAGTACAAGAGGCACACTGTTCCCAACTCTGACCCCCATCACACTGGCACACAGTGCCCCAGCCCTCCTCCCCACTGTCACCCTGACACCCTCACACTCAGGACACATGTCCTACTTCCCCAGTATTCACTTTCTCTAAATAATTTAGAGAATAAACAAAATGTTGAGGAAGGGGCCAAATTATTACATAATTCTCTTAATCCACTCCGCATCTTTCATTGGCTGGTGAACCCAGTGCACTCTCCCTGGGCTACAGGAGAGAGGGATAGAAAAATGTCAAGCTTCCTGCTCCTAATCTCTCTCTCTGCTCCTTAATCAGCACCTAGACTGGCAAACTCTCTCCGCTCATTTCACCATTTCTCATCTGCCCTTGTTTCCCCACTCTTGCAATCTCTCTCACTGTTGTTCCCTTCCCTTCCCTCTCTCTGCCTCTGCAATGTTCATACTCATCATGTGATGCTCTCCTGCCACCCAGTGGCTGCACCAAGCATGGTACAAATACTTTAAAGTTTATTTATTACTGTCACAAGTGGGCTTACATTAACACTGCAATGAAGTCACTGTCAAAATCCCTGAGTTGCCACACTCCGGTGCCTGTTCAGGTACACTGCGGGAGAATTTAGCATGGCCAATGCACCTAACGAGTGCGTCTTTCAGACTGTGGGAGGAAACTGGAGCACCCGGAGGAAACCCATGCAGACACAGGGAGAACATACAGACAGTGACCCAAGCTGGGGATCGAACCCAGGTCCCTGTGAGGCAGCAGTGCTAACCCACTGCCACCGTACTCAACAGAAACTTGATTTTAGTCTATCTGTCAATCACAGAGACGGGAACAGCAAGGACGTTACAGTTCTACTTACTGACCCCTACCCCCTATACACCCAGGATTTGGATGTTATGGGGCGTTTGAAGGACTTGCCTAGCATTTAGAAACCAAGGCAGCAAGTCTCTGTCAAAGCTGAACAATCAAACCATCACAAAAGGTCGGGCAAATGGTTTCATAGCAACAAGTTAAACATCTACTTAGAATCTTGTCGCTAAGTGGTTAGACTGGGAGGTTTGCCAATTGTGGGCATTTCTGACATTGTGCCACTTGCTCTCTTTGCCATTTGACAAGTGACTCCAATTAAAATTCTCACAAACCGCACGCAATTCAGTGGGGAGGGAAGCTTTTTATTGACAAAAGCTGCTGTGAGCTGAAGATACAGCAGCTATGAGCAAAGTATTACAGAGTCTAAATAAAAGCAAAGTGCGGTGGATGCTGGAATCTGAAACCAATTGGGGCGGTACGGTAGCACAGTGGTTAGCACTGCTGCCTCACAGCACCAGGGACCCAGGTTCAATTCCCAGCTCGGGTCACTGTCTGTGTAGGGTTTGCATGTTCTCCTCGTGTCTGTGCAGGTTTCCTCCGGGTGCTCTGGTTTCCTCCCACATTCTGAAACGTGCTGGTTAGGGTAAATTGACCTGAACAGGCACCGGACTGTGGTGACTAGGGGATTTTCACAGTAACTTCATTGCAGTGTTAATGTAAGCCTTGCTTGAGACTAATAAATAAACTTTACTTTAAAAGAGAAAATGCTGGAAAATCTCAGCAGGTCTGGCAGCATCTGTAAGGAGAGAAACGAGCTGACGTTTTGAGTCCAGACGACCCTTTGGCAGCTTTGACAAAGGATCATCTGGACTGGAAATATCAGCTCTTTTTTATCATATTACAGAGTCTCCTGGTCAAACAGGAAGACTCTCCATCAAGGCCAACGCTTCCCTGCCCAATTCTGTTGCTGTTAACCTCAGGCTTATTGAGAGCTTTATGAAGTCTTTCAAAATGAAATTCCATTTTCGAATATTTTATGTTGCATTCACTTTATTCATGTTGACATTCAATGGTATTACTGTCACTGAATACCCCCCCACCCCACCATCTGCATCCTGGGGGTTACCATTGACCAGAAACTCAGCTGGATCAGCCAAATAAATATTGTGGGCTACTAATCCTGTCATGATTAACTTGCCTCTGTGTGGGATCCCCCTGGGTGCTCCAGTTTCTTTCCACAGTCCAAAGATGTGTGGGTTAGGTTGACTGGCCATGATAAATTGACCCTCATGTCAGGACATTTGTGGTGTAAATATGTGGGGTTACGGGAATGGGGCCTGGGTGGGATTGTGGTCAGTGCAGACTCAATGGGCCAAATGGCCTCCTTCTGCACTGTTAGGATTCAATGTAGATCCCACGTAGGCCACCTGTCCTCCCTCCCCACCATCACTGTCCACCTCCTACAAGGCACAAATCAGGAGTGTGATGGAATACTCTCCAGTTGCCTGGATCTGTGCAGCTCCAACAACACTCAAAAAGCTCAACACCATCCAGGACAAAGCAGCCTATTTGATTGTTATGCCTCCTACAAACATTCAAACCCTCCACCATTGATGGACAATAACAGTTGTACAGGAACTCACCAAGCTTCCATTGACTTCCAGCCACTTACACACCCCTGATTTTAACTACATCACCACAGCCTGTCATACCTTTAGCCGCATGGACTTTAAGTTCTGGAATTCCCTCCTTAAACCTCTCTAGCTTGCTTTTCCTTTTTAAGGCATTTTGATTGAGCTTTTAGTCACCTGATCTAATGGTGATTCGCTGTCAGGTATCACATGATGGTGATCTTATGAAGCACTTTGACACACTTTGCTAAACTAAAGAAGCTATATAAATGTAGGTTGTTGTTGGGGTGGGCTTTGAGTTTATTTACAATGTTTAATAATATTAGATAACTTGCATGATGCTGATGATTGGTCCATATATTTCATTCTATTCAGGATGTGAATATTTCGAATATTACAAATTTACAGCACAGAGCTAGGCCATTCAGCCCACCTGGTCTGTGTCGGTTTTTGTGTTCCACCGTGAGGTTCCTCCTACCCCTCCCTATCTCCCTATCAGCAAATCCTTATCCCTCGTGTCTATCCAACCTTCCTTTCATCTGTATCTTAACTACCCTCTGTGTAATTGTGAGTTCTACATTTTAACCACCCTGCAAATAACTTTCCTTTTGTTTTATTCATTTGTGGGACATGGGCATCGCTGACTGGCCAGCATTTATTGCCCATCCCTAGCTGCCTAAGGGCAGTTGACCACATTAGTGTGGCACTGGAATCACATGAAGGTCAGACCAGATAACGATGGCAGATTTCCTTCCCTAAGGACATTAATGAACCAGATGGATTTTTCCGACAATGGTTTCATGGTCATCAGTAGATTCGTAATTCCAGATTTTTTTATTGAATTCAAATTTTACTGACTGTCGTAGCCGGATTCGAACCTGGGTCCCCAGAATCTTAGCTGAGTTTCTGGATTAATAGTCTCGCGATAAAACCACTAAGCCATGGCCTCCCCTGAAATCACTGTTAGATTTATTACTGACTGTATTATATTGATATCGCCTAGAAGTGAAACACCTCTTCCCAATCAGACATTTAGTAATTTATAAGATATCTATTAATCACCCTGCAGTATTTCTCTTGAGGAAAAAAATTAACATAACATTTCTACATTTCAATTTTATTTCTTGGAAATTAACTGTACATTTGGTTGTTTATTTTCATTGGCCTTGTTAAATGAAGCAATGAGAGTTCCTGCATGTAAAAAAAAACAATTGCATTTTTATGTTCTTTTTAGGCACAACAGTGAGGAGGAGAGGTTTGGGGTGGAAGAGGTTCACTTCGGGTCGGGGCCTAGTTCCCTGGACGTGTGGGAGATCTTCACTCCATGCACTTTATTGAAGACTTGTCAGGGACCAGGTAATTTCACCTTGAATTGCTTGGCTTTGTTGTTCCGCCTGGAATGCAAGGATACGAATATTCCAGCTACCTCAGCGACCCTCTACACTGGAGCCCCGACTGGGCAAACGCTGAGACTTCATGGTTACTTTTTATTATTAATGATGTGAACTGTGTTAAGTTGAAGATGGGAAACAATCGCACCGTCAGTATGGAAAGGTATCAGAAGACAATGGAAGAAATACTGGGATTCGCTAACTTTTTCAGGGATGAATCTGCGATTGTTGTTTACAACCAGGTACCTCCTAATGAGTCAAACCTCCACATTTCTAACAGGAGAAAATACCAGAGGGCAAGAGGAAAAAAGCTTCAATTTTCAACCAGAAATGACCGATCAGACAACCGGATTACTTTTTGATTGAAATGTCCAATAAGGTGACCAGATTTTTGCACAGCAGATTACAGAGTGACTAATCAGGTCATGGGAAGAAAAGCTTGATTAGTGTGTAGCTGAATGCTACTGTCTTAATTTCATTCTTTTTTTAATATGGGCTTATTAACCTGTGTTTCTATGTTTAATGTATATAAGACATATATTTTTACACATTTCAAAAAAGATATATAAAGCAGTGAGGACCAGGAGTTTTGGGGGAGAGAAACACTTGCTTTCTGCCTGAGTGCAGCTTGTTTCTGGGGAGGTTTGGCCCATTCCCAATCCCTCAAGTCTCTTAGCACAACCCGCCTTATAAGCCCATTACCACAAGAAAAATAATGATCGTGTGTGTTTGACTATATACGGAAGACTGGCAATGTTGGTGATCAGAAACGACACTGCCTCCCATTCTGGGCATCTTCCTTGGTGCCGGCAATGAGCCATCCCAGATCCGAGCCACCACTGGGCAAATCTTCTTCCTCCTTCCCTCCAGCATCGGCTTCCAGGTGTGGATGTGATGGGTGCTGAACGGAAGGTTCAGTATGCGGCCCATTCTAAAGGTTAAGCCTGCAACACTTGTCCATTCCCTACACCAGCCTTTGTATCGGTTCCAGGTGAGATTGAAGAGACTGTGTGTAGTTTTGCACAAAGACTGGCCACATAGAGTGGAGATTGGGCTGGATTTCAGTGCAACACCTTGGGGAAACTGCCAGTATGGGAAACAGTCAAATGTAATTACACCGACAAAAGCCAATGAACAAGAACCTGATGAATTCAAAGGCTCAGGGTGAGTCTCAGTTGTCTTATGCCAGTTATTATGGTATGTGATTTTATAGATTGTTGAATGTACCATTCCATTCAGTAATGCAGAGAGCAAATTTTCTAAAGGAACTTTGTTTACTTGAATCAGGGTCCTTCCTTGCGATTGACGTGAAGCTGAGGCAAGGGGCATTTTGTTTAAAATTCCACCCTAAAATGAGTATGAGAAACGCCTGTTGAACGAGGGGTCTGTTTGGCACAGTAACGGGCACTACCTGATCTGACACTGCCTCATTTTCCATTCTGTTGACTCCCCTTGGAATGGTACAAGGACAGTTCCTGTCATGTTTGTGCTTGTCCATCTTTTCGACGTACCATACTCTGGTATTAAGCTATTGTGTGGCCAAGAGTTTAAGGCTTCCACAATGTACTGCTTTTTCTCGCTCTCTCTCAGTCCCTCGCGTCAGGTGACTGAAGTTTTGACCTTGAATGCTGGAGCCAAATTGTGTGTCAAAATTTCTTTTTTTTTGGTTCTTTTTATGTCTTTGAATCTGAATTTTCAGATTGGTTTTTAAATAAATAATTGACTGTTTCTTCAGACCAGTCTCTGTGGTGACTGGAATACTGGGGAGATTTTAACCCTACAGGGTGGTGTGATTGAATGGGGGGGAGAGGGGTTGGTGAGAGAGGATTTGCACAGGAAGATGGCTCTCCCCACTTTCACTGGAAGTGGAGGGGAAATTCCAATCTCCTTTAACCTGTACTAGCAAAGAACAAAGAAAATTACAGCGCAGGAACAGGGTCTCCGGCACTCCACCCTGGCACTGACCATGCTGCCCGTCTGAACTAAAACCACCTACTATTCCAGGGACCATATCCCTCTACTCCCATCCTATTCATGTATTTGTCAAGACGCCCTTTAAAAATCACTATGGTACCTGCTTCTGCTACCTCTCCAGTAGGGAGTTCCAGGCACCCACCACCCTCTGTGGAACAAACTCGCCTCCTACATCTCCTTTAAACTTGCCCCTCGCACTTTAAACCTGTGTGCCCTAGTAATTGACTCTTCCACCCTGGGAAAAAGCTTCTGACTATCCACTCTGTCCATACCCTCAAACTGTAAACTTCTATCAGATCGCCCCCTCAACCTCCGTCTCTCCAGTGAGAACAAACCAAGTTTCTCCAGACTCTCCTCATAGCTAGTGCCCTCCATACCAGGCAACATCCTGGTAAATCTTTTCTGTACCCTCTGCAAAGCCTCCACATCCTTCTGGCAGTGTGGCAACCAGAATTGAACACTATATTCCAAGTGCGGCCTAACTAAGGTTCTATAAAGCTGCAACATGACTTGCCAATTTTTAAACTCAATACCCCGGCCGATGAAGGTAAGCATGCCATACGCCTTCTTGACTACCTTCTCCACCTGCGTTGCCACTTTGTCACTTGTGTACCTGTACACCCAGATCCCTTTGCCTATCAATACTCTTAAGGGTTCTGCCATTTACTCCATATTTCCTATCGGTATTAGACCTTCCAAAATGCATAATCTCCCATTTGTCCAGATTAAACTCCATCTGCCATCTCTCTGCCCAAGTCTCCAACCAACCTATATCCTGTTGTATCTTCTGACAGTTCCCATCATTATCCACATTTCACCAATCTTTGTATTGTTTGGAAAATTACTAATCAAACATTTTCCTCCAAATCATTTATATATTTTAAACAGCAAAGATCCCAGCACTGAGCCCCGAGGAACGCCGTTAGTTATAGCCCTCCATTCAGAACCCACTGCTACCCTCTGTCTTCTATGACTGAGCCAGTTCTGTATCCGTCTTGTCCCTGTTGTGTCAAACTGAGGTCTTTGCAGACTGCAGTCTGGTGTTGGGAATTTGACCATCATAAAATTAGTGTATTGGGTTAACTTTTTAAGTTTATTTGTCACACGTAAGGCTTACTTTAACGTTGCAATGAAGTTGTTGTGAAATTCTCGTAGTCGCCACACTCCGGTGCCTGTGCAGGTACACTGAGGGAGAATTGAGCACGGCCAATGCACCTAACCAGCACGTCTTTCAGACTGTGGGAAGTAACTGGAGCAAACCCACACAGACATGGGGAGAATGTGCAAGCTCCACACAGACCCAAGCCAGGAGTTGCGCCTGGCTCCCGGGCACTGAGGCAGTAGTGCTAACCACTGTGCCAGTAAAAGGAACACATAATGCTGGGAGCACTCACCAAGTGTGGCAGCATCTGTGGAGACAGAAATGGAGTTGACACTGCAGGTGTGAGTCCTCTCAGTCACCATGTGTATTACTGGAGTGGCTATTATTCTTGACTCTGAGGCAGCAGGCTGTGGGCTCAAAATCCTCTCCAGACATTAGAGGGAACTCTGCAGAGCTCCCACCCTCTGATGAAACATTAAACCAAGACCTCGTTTGCCCACTGGAGGGTTATAGAAGATCTGATGCCGCAACGTCAAAGATCAGGGGAGTGGCCAGAGGTAAAATCTTGGGTTGGTCATGCTCTGTCTGCAAATTCCATTGTAACTGGCATTGAGTTCTGTTCACTTTAGAAAGTTTAATTATTAGTTATTATTAGGAGTGGCATTATGGTTAGCACTGCTGATTCATAATGCCACAGAAATGAAGTAATTATGAAAATCCCTTAGGCGCCAGAGTGTGGTGACTGTTTGAGTACACTAGGGGAGAATTTAACATGGTCAATGCACCTAAGCAGCACGTCTTTGGACTATGGGAGGAAACCGAGCACCCGGAGGAAACCCATGCAGAAACGGGAGAATGTGCAGACTCTGCACAGACAGTGACCCAAGCCAGGAATCAAACCTGAATCCTTGGCACTGAGGCAGCAGTACCAACCACTCTGCTGCGAGGGAAGGTTCACTAATCTTGTATGGCCTTTGGATCCACAGAAATGTGATTGACCTTTAACTGTTTTGGCTCAGGAGCAATTAAAAACATTAGCCCCTGTAGATTGAATTAGGAAAAAAAACAAAGCAATTGAAACTTGACTTTCCAATCATTGGTCCAAGAGGGAATGGAAACAGTCCTCACTGGTCACTGATTGAGAGAGGAAAATGAGACTAAAGCAGACACATGGAGTTAGATTGAAATGTTTTTATTTTGATTTGTGAGGCATCTTGTTTTCAGTAGAAAATAAATCTATTACCAGCATACAAAAATTAAATAGACTCTAGTCTGTCAATCTTTTACACATTGGCAACACATGCATAGTTTATATTTGGCATCTAAAATCAAAAAAGGCAACGCAAACTTCATTGTCAGAGAGTTTGAGAGACATTGTATTGGCCCTGCTACCTTCGTATCCCTCCTGTTGTACCAGTCGCCAGGGTGAGGGACAGGACAATGTGATGGTCTGCTGAAGTCAGCATATTCTTTGACCAGCAAAGATGGCCCTTGGGTTCGGTGACCTTTCTGTTTCGGGCTACATTTACCGCCTTAAAAAAAAAATCAAGTCAAAAAAGCCAGCAAGTTATTTGGCCGTTTTGAATTGATTTCCTCAAGATAAACCCGAATAAAATGAAATCGACCCCTTTAGACAGCAACGTTTGTCGAGGTTTTTAATCTTTTGCCTCGCCTATTCTTGTGTGTGGAGGGGCCGGGGGGTGTGGGAGAGAATGAGAATGAAGGGATTGTGTTCATATCCTGACTGACAGCTCTTAAAAGGGAAACCTCTCATTCCCAAACCTGGGTGGCAGCAAGGAAACCAGAGAGAGCTCTTCCCAGGATTTAAGTAAACCAAGTCACAAAGCTTTGAAACACAAAACACAGAACCCATTCGATACAATCAGTGGGCAACATTCTTTAGCTTATAAATCCAGTAAATTGCAAGACATTTCCTACCCCAGCCTCCACCCCTTCATAGCGGAGTGCCCTTGGAATAAGATTTCCCAAAGCCCGCAAGTGTTTTCATCCTGAAATGTGTAAATTATGGAGTGGTATGTGGGGACAACCAAACAGGACTGCCAGAGCTCAAGGTCATATCTCTTACAATCTACCTTGTAACGGGCACTATGACAGTCCTGCCTCAACAGTAAAGACCTGGGGCACTTCTCCAGACAGCCCTCTGTGCAATTCTTTCAAGGAACCTCAGGTTGTCTTGACTGAGGCAGTTGGAATCTCCAGTGCTGGTCTTCAATGAGATGATCTTTGGGCAACTTGTACACGCAGGGTTTGAAAGGATATCGTGAGAATCTTCAGGAAGGTAGCTGGCCACAGGCTCTGTGGATATTGCTTAAACTCTTGCTGTTTCTTTTCTAATGCCCAAGATCTTGAGCGCAACGTGACTTGACATCTGACGTGTGTAGCATATTAAGAACTATAGTGAGGTAACTGACATCACAGCATCGCTCAGCATAGTCACATCAGTGCAAATTTTAATAACAAGTCAGTACATCATGGTGTGTATTCAGCAACATCAAGAAGCATCTTAAACTTCACACACTCACTCAAGCGTGGGCGATAAATACTTTCCCCAGGCTTAGGGCATCACTGGAGTTATTTACCACTGATCAGCACCTGAAGAGTGGTTAATTTTGTGTTCGTCAGCACATTGAGTGACCTCCAGTGACTTGAACTTTATTGTCTCTTTTTTTAAAAAAAATTTTACTTCATTCTTAAAATTACAAAGCCAATGCTCAGAATGGACCTGGCAAACCCAAATCCATTCCTTGCTTGCTCCCAAAAAAAACTCAAATTCCAATTCATGGTGCCCAGAAAAGAGACAAACAAGCTCCAAGCTGACAAGATAAGGCATTGCACTCCACCCTTGGGCTCTTGATCTTAGCCAAAAGCTCAGAAATCCTTCCTGATCACGGTTTCACCTACGCCAGGCAAATCTCCTTGAAGTCACAGTCAATATAAACATTTCCAGGTTTAAAAAGCCTCGTCAAGAACAAGCTTAACTTCAACTCCCAGCAACATCTCTTGTTTTGTCCACCAGTGTTCTAGGTTCTCACTCTGGAAATGTCACAAGCTGCCTCGGTTAACAACCCAGGCCTGGAATTCTACAACCCAACACATCGCATTAAGTGGCCTCCATGTTTTGACATCAAATGGAGGGAAAGAACTCCATCTGGAGCAGGTTCATACTTGGGCCCCACAAATGGAAGGACAAAGTTGAACCAATAATGCCATTCAGTTCCTCGTTCTCAGCCCCAGAAAATAAGTACGCTTTTTAGTAAAGATGCAGAAAAGTCACATCAGGTGTTGCAGTGCATACTATTCCTTGAGTTTGTAGTTTTGACTCAATGTGGCACCAGCTCCCTTATCCTGTTGGAATAGATTCTCCCCATTCCTGATTGGCGCCCATCCCCCCAACCCCAAAGCCAATGTACAGAGCTGTCCCGAGTGTATTTAAGATGCTTCCTGCTCACATCAGTGCGATGATTAATGAGGCTGATCAAAATCAGTTTCAAATTAGACCAAAATTAGCCATTTTGGGATTGGGTTTGAAAGCGAGAGCTGATGGCCTGGAAGGAGAGGGGCAATGTTCTCTTTGGTGGGAGGGGAAAAATTTCTTTGGGCTCTTAACTCCAGAAATCCAGGTGGAAAAGCCATAAAAATCGGGGAGAACATGGAATTTACACTCAACCCAACAGAAACAGCTTTACCTCATCCAGCCAGGTAAGAGTCTTATAGGATTGGGTACAATGTTAGTTTAACATCTGTCTGATTTTATTGTGCCTTGTAGCAAATGAGTAACATTGAGTTGAGTGTAAGAATCAAATGTCCTGTCCAATCCCAGTCAGCAATTTAGATTAAAGTTACTCCTTTGGCTCCAAGGTTTTAAATTTGAATCCTGCACGTAGGGAATGAATAAAGCAAAATGTTTTAGGTTTTACAGGTGAGGAATCTTTTTGGAATTTCGGCACTATTATAGGGACCACATTCCAGGATACACTGATACTGACCAGCCTCATCATTGCATACCGGTTTACTAATGGACACACGTGCCTGTTGCTACCACACCAATCATTCATGACACCATGGCTCATTCGCCTTAGAAGTGCTTTTGGTGTACAGGTGATGACATCATCACTCTACTAGAGCAGTAATCCAATGAGACTCCGCTGCCCATTCATTCATAAAAATTCAAACGCTATCAGATGGCACCAATCCCAAGGGGAACAGCCTTTGGGAAATTTACAGTCATACAGTGAGATGAAGTTACGTTTCTTTCATGATGGAAGCGTGGCTTGGACTTCCCTGCTCACCTTCAAGGTTTATCAGGTTAAGATCAAACGGTAGGTCAAGGCCAAGATGGGATGCAATGTCCCACCTTGTCAGCTTGTTGGTCTCTCTTGTGGGGACTATGAATTGGATTCAATTGGAATTTAAATTTGGTTTTTGGAGCAAATAAGGGATGGATTTGCCCTACCCATTCTGAGCACTGGCTCCGTAACTTTAAGGATGGAGTAAACATTTTTAAAAAATCTACTGGATGCTTCCTACAACCAGAGGTGTGGAGAGCATGGCTGTAACAGCAAAAAGCAGCATCCTGTTTCTTCGTAACTGTCCTTAGTTCAATGGAAACATTCCTGTCAGGAAATGGGGCAGCTGCTTCACCGAGCTGGGGAAGGGTTGGCAGAGGTGCAAATTCAAGGATTGAGTTGGCAGGGAGGGGAGGAACCAGGGAATGCTGATTGAGCCAGACTAATGGGAACTGCACAAACTCACTAAGCAAGTCTGAACCCCAAAGGCTTTCAGCAGAGGTTTCAGGGAGCAACCTAGGGGCAACTCCCCAAAACCTCCTCGGTTGACCGCAAGTTGATTGGGGAAGGCTCTAACCTGTAAGTGGCTCTACCTACAGCTCACAGCTGGATGATTCATTCATTGCAACATAGCTGATGAATTTTCATGAGTCACGCACATACTGCATCATGCAGTATAGCCTGTACACGCACACTGACAGCTCATGTTGCCAATGCAGAAAGACATGCCCAAAGGAGATTTTAGTCACTTCTAACAGTCTCCACTGAAGGCACACAGACAGCGATAAACCTGTGGCCTCATTGATGGCAGGAACATATAAAGACCAGAATTCAATCAATGAGAAATACTGGCTTCTTCGACAGATCCAAGTGTCAGAATATTCAGCAGCTGCTTGGATAGGTAATTGGACCTCCAATCCCCCCCAGACACAGAACAGCTCGAGAGACGTTTGGAGATGAATGGGGAGTTGAGTTCATTCACTGCTTTCGTACGAAACTATTTTGAAAATGGGAAACTAACCCCAAAATTCTCACGAACGTGGAACTGAAAGTCACTCCCTGATTGTCAGTGTTCTTGTTTGTATACAACGGAAAAATCAAAGTGGAGATGGAAAAATCACCATCGGTGACATTCTCTGGACAGGAAGTGCATTGAGTGAAAGCAGGAAGTTTGCGATTAGCAGCACTTCCAACAGTAGGGAAAATATCTTCCCTTCACAATTTCATTCAGAATGCTAATTATTACTGGCTCGAATTAAAGGAAGTTCAACAAGCTCCGTTGCGAAAAGTACTTCCTGTCTGCAGAGCCGTCACTTAAGCCTCAGGACTTGAAAATTCCCAATCAATTGCAAATCATTCCCAAAATTTTTTTGCTCGAATAAGAAAAATGACAATCTGAACTTTAAGTGATCTTTCAGGTCTCCCTTTAACGGATCAACTTTCAGATAATTCACTCCTTAAAACACCTTTGAAATTCACAGCAAAAAAAGCAAAGAGCTATTAAAGTTATATTAAGATAGCATCCTGAGTAGCATCATCTCTTAGTCAATAACACTGGACATGCAGAGCGATTGGGCGATTGTGCAAATTCTCCCAGAGTTTATATTGTTTAAAATATCTTTTATGCGCTTTTGAATAATTGCAATGGTGAAGCAGTGATGGACCTCTTTTTCTGATCTCAGACCAGGCTAAAACTGACCATTCACCCGTGTCCAGCATTGGGGAGTCGATATTGAAGAGCAGGGTACATCTGCTCTAAAGGAGTGCAAGGATGTTGTGTGTCAAGGTTTTGATTTGGGTACAAATTTCCAGGTAAAAAGGTATACGTTTACCCACAAAGCTGAGGTTTGGCCAATCACAACACAACCAGCATGATTGGTCAGAGTTTGCATGACAATTTATCAATTTAAAATCAAGGAATAATTAGGCAGGAGGACAATGAGGAGGAATATTTTTCACCTTATTTGTCCCTCATCTCCTTTAGAAACAGCATAGAAACACGCCACTTGTTCTCTGTACCTCATGACCCTTCCTTATCTAACTCCATCAACATGACCTTTTATTTCTCTTCCCTCTCCCCCACATGGGTTCATAATATCCATTCAGTGCAGAAGGAGGCCATTCAGCCCATTGAGCCTGCACCCAGGCCCTATCCCTGTAACCCCACATATTTATTCTGCTAATCCCCCTGGCACCATGAGGCAATTCATTCTCCCCCTTCAGTGTATTTTTGTACAGTTCACCTCACTAATCACTGGGTTCCACATTCTCACCACTCCCTGAGAAAAATTGTATGTGGATCTAAAATGACAAGAGAGGATGCATATCCCACCCACCCTCGACCAACTGCTCTCTTCACTGCATTAAGACATCACTGAATGTGCTTTGTGACGGAGGCCCGTCACTTGAACCTTTCCCATTTAGAATGGTGAGCAGGGACGCCTCAGCTGAGAGCTTCCTGGTCGAGAAAGAGTCCACAGCTGCCCCTGTTGCTGTAATCCATGGGCAGTGGGATCTTTCGAGGTGTGGAGAATTGCACTTGTGCAATTGTGTCACATGAATCAATAGCTAAACTACCAATGGGTGTAAACCGTGACTCGTGGCACAATTGATGCCCATTGCATCTGTGCTGACATTGGTGAAGCTCAACTTTGGCGTAGCATCAAAACAGTCTTGCAAGGGGAGTTGCCTGATGTGAGTTCAGCTTGGATTTATTGCATTATCTTCCCTCTAAAGTATAGTCTTTAGACATGGCACTAACACTGCTGAACCAACCCCTTGGACTGGATAATTATCATTTGCTCAGGTAGAGTGGACCCCACTGCTCATCCACATATTGTTCCATCTGGCTTTACATTCTAGTACCACGTGGCTTTGGACCATCATCAATCCTGTGCTTCTGAAAAGCCAATTGGATGATTTTCCATGGTGGCAGAGTTAACGCAAGCCAATCTTAATCAGATGGCAACCATTTCCTCTCCAAAACGCCAGAATCTTAAGTTAGATTAAATAAGAACAATCATTTAGTCTGTCTATCCAGAAAGACCTCATCACAGCATCCACCAATCTTCTTGGCGATTCTAAGGTCTTTGAATCCATTACCTTACCAGTAATCCATTCTCATTGCTTAATGAAAGCTGACACTGACCCCTGACCCCACTGTCCTCCTGCCAAGAGATTCTCTTCAAACTGTGCAAATACTCCACAAGTGTCCTCATTTTTCACCACCAGGAGGATAAGAAAGGTCACCTGGAGAGAGGAAGGTGGTTTCTCTTTGAAACTTTACCCTAACTTTAGCCTTGATTGAAATATTAGATATTCTGTTATCTGGTCTGATATCAGCACACACCAGACAGCGTTAATATCACTCAGTGTCAGCCCTGATGTTGGATTAATGGAAAGCTGAAATAACAGTCACCAGTTTTAGAAAAATCACACTTTGTACAGCAATGCATTTCCCTCTGTCAAACTCCTTCCAGATGGACCCTTTCCTGATGAAGGACTGTTGTATTATGTGCCTGCGTGCCATTGTAATGTAAAAGTGCAGAGCAAAGATTAAAGTGGGACTGGAGAATAGCACCGTCCACGGTATGATGTATGGAGTCGCATGGTAATAGACTCAGAGAGAACACTTTTAGAAGCAGTCTGCATGGAGACAGCAGCTCCATGCATGACATAATCTGGGACCTGTAAATAGTTAAAGATTAACAATAAACAGTTCATGTTTTAACATACAATGCTCGAGATCTCATAAATGAGACGCTACAGCCAAGCCCATAGTGCAACATGGTGCTCAGCAGCGACACCATATAATACAACAGTGGACGTCCCCTAAAGAGAACCATTTTTAAAATTGTGCTCCTGTTACATCAACTGGAGGTCCAATAGAAAGGGAGGTTCAATTTCAGTTGAACAGAGTCTTAGTCACACTCTGTTTTAAGGAACTGTGTTCAGTACTGGGCACCACGATCTATTGGCCTTGGAGAAGGTACAGTGCAGGTACTCCAGAAAAATATAAGGACTGAAATCCTGAGGATAGGCTCCATAAAGCTGGCTCGTATTTCCTTAGGTTTGGAAGCTTGAAGGCAAATGTCTTTAAAGTGATAAAAGATTTGTTAAGGTGGGGAGTTGGGAGTCCAGGATAGCGGAGCATACCCAGATCAAAGTAAAATACTGTGGGTGTTGGAAAGCTGAAATAAAAACAAAAAGTGCTGGAAAGACTCAGCAGGTCCGGCAGTGTCTGTGAAGACAGAAACAGAGTTAAATGTTTTTGAGTCCAATGTGACTCTTCTTCAGAACTGTCAGAACCAGATTATTAGAGTTTAGTTATTCAGGAGTGAAAGCATTTCTTCACATAAAGGTAGTGGAGGTCTAGAACTTTCTTCCCAAAATGGTGAGAGTGCTATGGCGGTGGTGGTGGGGGGCGGGGGGGGGTGGGTTGGGGGGGTGGGGAGCAGGCAGCAACTAAAATGATTGTGCCTGAGATCGATACATTTTATGGGCAGGATTTAATCAATGTAGATGGGGCAAGGATGGGTAGATGAAGTTACAGGCATAAATCATTCACAAGCTAATGGAATTGTAAGACATGCCCAAGGGACTGAATGGCCTCCTCCTGTGCACCTGCTGATTATATATATATATATATATAGCTTTGGGTGAGGTGCAAGTGATAGCTATGTCAACGCGCTGATACTTTTCAACACCTGTACCCAAAACTGACACCCTTTCTATAAACAGAGAAGTTGATAACCAGCGGTATGGGGTTAAACTCATCATTCGCAGGATTTGAGGGAAGCTGATGAGTAAGCTTTTCAGCTGGAGGCCAGTGCAGGTCTGGAATGCACAGCCCGAAAGAATGGTGGCCCTTATTGCATCTAAAGAAAGATTCGGATAGGCTCTTGAGATGCCTTACTCTACAGAGTGGCACACAATGTGCCAAATTGGCCTTCTGTGTTGTAAGACTCTCTACGTTAACCATGACAGGTGCCAACACTGTGCTCCCAATGCCCGGAGTCTGAGAAATGTTATGGATGAGGGGCACATATCTGTGGCTGCTGTCCCAATCCACAGTCTCTCAATAACTTGCTTCAGGTTGGGAGTGGACATTCTGGCAGCTTTTCAGAAATGACCCTGATAGCCCGGTTCCACAATAGGAATTAGTTCTGTACTGGCGACCAAAGCTGTATTGATGAGCTGATAAGTGTAAATGGATTAGCTGTACACAAAGAAAGCTGGAAATTTTTCCTTGCAAGTAGCTACCAGCAACTAACAGTAAACATGATTTTCCAACACTGGTAGCCCTGGTTTAGTGAGTTATGTCTCTGCAACAGAAGCTCCGCTTTCCAATAGCATGGTGACAAAGGAAAAAAAACTTGGATTCCAACACCACTTCAGGCTCATACCAGCTTCTGGGGCCTCCCAGCAGAATTTTGGATGAGTCAGGTCAATAAGGTAAGTCGCCATAGTCCCAGATGACCATAGGCTGCTCTCGCCTTCCAGTCAGGCCAGATTTACTGAGTGGGGTTTAGCTAGTTAATGACTTCAGTTGATGTAAAGGAGAGCCAACAGTTCTTTAGGACACATCAAGCCAAGAGGAAGGAGTTGAAAAAGTCACACTGGCTAAAAGGCAACATGCGATATAAGTCTGGTGCTGCATAACTGATGCCAATCCCTGTATGAATAGAATGAGCATGCTGCAAGGCAGATGAGTTGCATGCCCCTCGCATCTCAGAGTGTGATATGACAGCACTGAGAATCGGGGAAGAGAGAGATAGACAGTACATGTGAGCAGGGCAGTCGGGATGGATTTACGTCCATAACTGCGGTGTCCCGAAAACAGTCGCACTGCTGGCCAGAGACTCCCTTGCGATCTGTGTACGATTCACCCCCTCCCCTCCCCCATCCTGTTACAGTGTAGTAGGGTTACCTTATAAACTGTGTGTACCCGCTAGTGTTTTTATAGGCACGTCACATGTCTTTAAGCACTGATGCTAAAATCGGTGCAATCTTCAAGCCTTTGGTGGGGTTTTGAGGTTGGATTTGGAACCGTAATGTCCGTGTTCAGTGTTGGCACAGGAGTTAACCAGGCACTCCTTCCTAAAGAGACGACAGCAAACACCATGAATAGAACCAGCTACCCACCGGTGTTATACAGTTACAAACTTTTCACACGGGGATACAATCAACCAAGCAAATGCAGCATCAAATCGGCTAAAACGCTTTGGTCCTGAATTTCCTGGGAGCCGCCTTCACTTGTGCTGCTGTAACTGCGGTGTAACATCACCCTGGCTTCCTCCGAACGGTACGGCGAGGGCTGGGGTGTCTGTCCCACTTACGCTGAAGATACAGCAGTGCAGTGGAAACGGCTCCCAGGAAATTCTGAGTCAAACAGAAAGGACTTACATTTCACAGCCTCAGGATTTCCCAAAGTGCTTTAGAGCCAATGAAATACTGGTCACTGCTGTGACATAGGAAACTTGGCAGCACCTTTAGTGCATGCCAAGATCCCACAAACAGCAATGCATTCATGACCGTACGATTTGCTTTTGTTTTAGAAAAGTGATATCGATTGAAGAATAAGCATTGGTCAGGGTGTTAGGGAAGCCCCAGTTCTTTTTCAAAGTGGTCTCTTAGGACCAACTGAGAGGGCAGACAGGACCTTGATTTGATGCCTTATTTGAAAGACAGCATCTCTGACAGTGCAGCACTCCTCCAGTACAGCACTGCAATGCCAGCCTGGACTCTGGAGCAGGTCCTGCACACTTGACTCAGAGGCAAGGTTGCTGTCCATCGAGACACGGCCGAGAGGGGCGCAGACGGGCAAAAACCAAGGGAGGGGTGAGTCAACCCGAGTGATGGAGCGATCGGATGAGGAAGGGGAGGCAGAGGTCAAAGTTCAGATTTGGGTGACTTGGCAAAGGAAGATCCCACCCTCCAATAATCATGGCCACTCCTGTCAAGACACAGAATGCTATACAATCAGGAATTTAACAATTAAGCAAATGAATTATTTACAGTTTCAACCAAGTCTTTAAATTTAAAAAACTGAAAACTTAAAAGTAGTTGGTGGGGGTTGAGGTGGGTGGGTGGGGGGAGGTTGTGCGTGAAAAATATTACCCCCGAACGTAGCAGCTGGAAATGCAGAGTGGCTCGATAAACTCGAAGAGCAAGAGTAATATTATTGCATGCCAAGTGTCAGCTGTAATCACTGAAAAAAACCTGAAGGTATGGCCCTCTCCTAGCCCCCCCGCATCCCCCCCATTGGGAAGCACGGTTTAAACAAGGCTGTTCTGATGCTACCTGATCAGGTAAGGTTTCATACCTCAATTCTAAAATCATTTCGGCCCTAAACGTCAACAGGAAACAATCAGTCCTGGTTACACTGTTATGTGGGCGTATTCATGACACACATGAACTATAATACAATATTAAAATGAGTTGTGTCATATTAAGTGGAAGTGTATTGCTACAGAGCTAAAATCTCAGACATGAGTAATATTTATAGTGATCCTACAAAGGATCTTATTGCTCCTAGTTGCATAGAATGAGCAGAGTATATAACAGTAAACACCGTGGATTATATCTTGTTCAGTCTTCGATATCCCTTAGATAACCAAGAATGAAATGCTCTGTCTACATCGAAAGAAAGGACATTGTGAAGTGTATCTGATTAATGACAGAATAATAAGAGTATAAGAAAAATTAAATTGATATAGGATGACACAGAGAATGACGAACAAACTAAAGGCAATTATTCGAGTGAATGGTGCGAGGTATATCACAGCATGTAACAGTCAGTCAGCTAGTTCATACTCATTTTACAAACTGCTGGTTGCAAATTTCCATTTTCAAATGTTTTTAAAAATAATAATCTTCTGCATATTTGCATCTTACTTACTTCTTCTTTCCGACTTGCTTAATTATAAATTTTACAAGCTTTTTAATAATAAATATTAGAATGAGGAATCCTATAACCCCTCCGACAACAGACAGAATGATCATTGTCAGTGTATTGTCCACTTCTATCACTGTAACACAAAGGGAAAGTTTCAGAAATTAGTACAATGAAAATCACTAGATGGATGCACAATAAAATAACTATTGGATAACAGGGAAAACAAGTAGTTGCAATGATGTAGAGACACATAGAAGGACATACAGATATACAGGGAACAGTGGGATATAGAGATTGAAGGGATAAGGGCAGCATGGTGGCACAGTGGTCAGCACTGCTGCCTCACAGCACCAGGTACATGGGTTTGATTCCCAGTTTGGGTCACCATCTGTGCGAAGTCTGCACGTTCTCCCCATGTCTACGTGGGTTTCCTCCGAGCGCTCTGGTTTCCTCCCACAGTTCAAAGACATGCTGGTTAGATGCATTTGCCATGCTAAATTCTCCCTCAGAGTACCCGAACAGGCACCAGAATGTGGTGACTAGGGAATTTTCACAGTAACTTCATTGCAGTGTTAATGTAAGCCTATTAGTGACACTAATAAATAAATAATAGACAGGGGAAATATCAGGGGGCAGGGCAGGCCAATCCACTCCCAGGGGGTGGGTTGGTTATTTAAATATTTTAATGAGACTTGGGGCGTCTTCACTTTCATGGTGATTCCATTTTTCACCAAAATTTGCCACATTTCAGAGGCTTCAGGACACACAGCTGGGGAAAAGAGCTGAGATGAGATCTATACATAGCAAGTGTCTTTATAACACTGCTTGTGGGTCCTGAGGAATAGGAGTTTCCTCCAGGCTTAAAAAACTTACCGTGAAATCCATACTCTCATGATCATGCTCTGTCCGCACTCTACCTGCTCCCTGTCCTCATGCCATAGTCAGCTCCACCTGCAACCCCCTCTCCCCCTCAGTGGAGCTCCAGCTGTGGCCTTTCCTGTCTGACACGCAGGGAAAAAGCCACATTTCCCAATATCCTGTCCCTAAATCCACTCCACCATTTGGAAGGTGCCCAGATGATAAAATTGAGGACAGAAATAGAGATTCAGAGGGATAATACACAGAAGGGTAGAGACATAGAGTGACACAGGACGACAGAGAGATGGAGAGATAGTGAACACACGAGGAATAGAGAAACATGGGGAACAGAGAGAGTCACAGAAATATACAGGTAGTGAAGGGAAAATAGACAAACACAGGGGAATAGAGACATAAAAGGGAAGTAGATTCTCAAGGGCGATGTTAGAGACACGCAAGGAGAATAGAAAAAGATACCCTTCTGAGGATAGAGGCGCCCCGGGGGCAGTGGTGGTGGGGGGTGGGGGGAGAGAGTGTTGGAAACAGTGGGGAAAAACACATAAGGAGAATGTGGTAGGGGCAGAATATAGAATCAATGGAGGGAGGGGTGGGGTTGGTGGGCTAGAGACACGCAGAGATAGACAGACACACACAGTGGAAAAAAGGCTATACAACGAGGAACAAATATTTGAGATAACTTGGGTCTAAAACTCAAACATGCAACATTTTAACATCTAATTAGAGCCTGTTGACAAATTCAAAAAAGCAGAAAATGCTGGAAAATCTCAGTAGGTCCGACAGCATCTGTGGAGGGAGAATAGAGCCAACCTTTCAGGTCTGGATGATCTTTCATTCTCTGACAAGGATAACTAAACCCAATTAAACAAAGTAATTCATTTAACCCAACTGACACTGCTTAAAGGGCCACTGTTATACATTTTTTTTTAAATGAAAGAATCTTATCGAATTAAAATAAAAGTTCTTTTGGCAAATAATTCTCTCTTTATACTCTTTCGAGTATATTTCTAACAAATTACCCAATTGACAGCCCCTTAAAAGGGCACTATAACAAAAACAGAGTTTAAAGGAACCCAAGTCTCTCTTTATAAATGCTCTAGGTTCAGAGTTAAAGCAATAGCCTCCACCTGTGTATCTTTGAGAAAGGCTTTGGAAATCTGAAGCACAAAGGGACTAGGAAGTCTTGGTTCAGGACTCTCTTAAGGTGAGTGTGTAGATTTAGTCAGCAGTTAGGAAGCCAAATTCAATGTTAGCATTCATTTCTACAGGGCTAGAATGCAAGAGCAAGGATGTACTGCTGAAGCTGTATAAGGCTCTGGTCATTTGGAATAGTGTGAGCAGGTTTGGGTCCCGTACCTAAGGAAGGATATGCTGGCCTTGGAGGTGAGTCCAGAAGAGATTCACAAAAATGATCTGAGGAATGAAGAGTTTGTCATATGAGGAGCAGTTGAGTTATCTAGGTGTATACTCGATGGAGTTTAGAAGACTGAGGGGGATCTAACTGAAACTTACAGAATGCTGAGAGACCTTGATAGAGTTAACATGGAAAGAACGTTTCTGCTAGTGGGAGAGACTAGAACTCGAAGGCACAACCTCAGGGCAAAGGGATACTCCTTTAAAGCTGAGATGAGGAGAGATTTCTTCAGCTGGGGGTGATAAACCTGTGGAACTCATTGCCACAAAAGGCTGTGGAGGCCAGGTCATTGAATGTCTCTAAGATAGAGATAGATAAGTTATTGATCAATAAGGCGATCAAGGATTGGGGGGAGAAGGCAGGAGAATGGGGATGAGAATCATATCAGCCACGATTAAATGGCAGAGCAGACTTGATGGGGCAAATGGCCTAATTCTGCTCCCATAGCTTATAGTCTTAACAATATAATTAGCATATCACTAACACCTGGATAAGAAGCTATCCTGGAATTCACTTTAGATTTATTAGTGACTTTTATATTTCAGAGCCCCTAATTTTGGTCAAACACCCCCCAGAATCCTACACATACATATAGTGAAAAGAAGCCTCTCTACATCTTTGCTACTGATCCCTGCTCAAGGTAGACTTAGTCACATCACTCAGGAGCTGACCATTGTTGAAAACAGGTTTCTGCTGTCACCCATTTTTAAATGGGAAATCTCTGAGTGCAAATCACCTCAAGAATTATCAGGGCACTCACATTGGCTGACAACAATTAGTTGTAGAGTTGCATTAGCCTCTTGATTCATTTCCTGCGGGTTTTTAAAGAAGCAAGTATACAATCCTGTATCCTCGAAATCTGCATCCGTCAGCAAGAGGGAAAGATTCTTATCTTTAATTTCCCCAACAAGCAAGAACCTGTTGTCCTCAATCAGTGGGGTGACAAAGGGCCTCTTATCTTTCAGTCTAATTTGAATAATCTGTGCAGAAGAAAAAATTATAGTTAGAAGGCATATTTTGATAAGAAAAGCTCTCCCTCACCCACCTGTCACTACACCCAACCCTAAAGAACACAAGGCTTGTGTCTCTGTAAAACCATTCACAAAACCCAAGATCACCAAAGTGCTTTAAAGCCACTGAAATATGTCTTAGGACTGCTGTAAAGTAGGAAATGCTGCACAGGAAGATCCCACTAAACAGCAGGATGATAATGTCAAGATAATTTGTTTTTGTGATGTGTGTTGGGTTTAAGTGTTGGCCCTAGGACACTGTTAATAACTCGACAGAAGTAAATACCGCTGATGCAGGAATTTGAAACAAAAACAGAAAATGCTGGAAAATTTCAGCAGGTCTGACAGCATCTGTGGAGAGAACATAGAGCCAATTTTTCAAGTCTAGATGACCCTTTGTGACCCTTTGTCTCTGTTTCCATGCTGGCAACTTCTCACTGAAGAATGGCTTACCCAGAGGCTAAGTCAACTGCTGAAGCCAGTCTTACAATAAGTCTGTGGAGGCTGAAGTCCCTACACCAAAATCCCTTTATTTGTAAACTCTAACAGCAGTGCACAGAGTACTACCACCCCTGGGGGTGTCAGAGGAACTGACACGCTCAGTTAAGTGCAAGATAAGGACTCCCTAATTGGCCCATCAATTGGATTCTTACTTAATCACCGAGTTCATAGTCCAATAGGCCAACCTCAATGGCTTGATTGAAGTCATTAAAAATGTCCACACCCAACATCCATCAAAAGACAGAGGGGGAGCAAGGGTGGAGTGAAAGGAAAGGGGAGGTCATCAAAATGGTTTTTAGACAAAGTAAATGAGAGTAGCGTTGGGTTTGATCTAAAGGCCATAATAAATCTACTTTTAAATGTTAAAACATGGAGAATGAGCAGGACATTAAATAACAGACAGAAAGAAAATGTTCAACATTCATTGAGTTTAAAATTGCTCATTAAATTTTCACCTTAGTATGGTTACTGTATGATAAATAAAGCTACTCTTAATTTACTCTGAAATTAAAGCTTTTTTACACACAAAGGGTGGAAAACACTTTTCCACAAATGGCAATGGAGGGTCAACCTGTTCTTCATTTTAAATATGAGACCCGATCAATTCTGGCTGAGTTATTAAGGGAAATGGGGGAACAGCAAGTATATGGAGTTAGGGCATAGGTCAGCCATGATCCCATCGAACAATGGAGCAGGTTCAAGGGGCTAACTTGGCACAATGGCACAACGGCACTGCTGGCACAATGGCACTGCTTCTTCACAGCTCCAGGGACCCAGTTCAATTCGGACCTTGGGCCTGTGAGGAGTTGGCACATTCTCCGTGTCTGTGTGGGTTTCCTCCCACAGTCCAAAGATGTGCAGGTTAGGTGGATTGGTCATGGTAAATTATCTCTTAGTGTCCCAGGATGTGCAGATTAGGTGGATTGGCCATGATAAATTGTCCCTTAGGTGTCCCAAGATGTGCAGGTTAGGGGGATTGGCCATGGTAAATTGCACCTTAGTGTCCCGAGATGTGTAGGTTTGGTGAATTAGTGGTGTAAATGCTCAGCGTTATGGGATGGGCCTGGGTAAGATGCTCTGTTACATAGTTGGTGCAGACCCGATGGGAGTCAGCGATTCTATAATGATTCTATAGCTTCCATCTGTCCTTAAGTTCCTTTCCTGGAGTAGATTTATTTCTGCAATATTTCTATTTGCTTCAAGGAATGTACATCAGTCAGGAAGACCAATGGGATGGAAGATTTAGTATAGTTTAATGTGGATCCTCCACTGGGTATTGTCTGCGGTGAATTTCACCTCCCCATCTCACACAGTTCAGTCCCATTCCTAAAAGTCTCCCAAAGTGGTAAAAGTCATTTCCATAGATTATTTATTTTATTGAGGAACCAAATGCAAGGTCCAAAACACAGGCCGGCGCACAGGAACTAGGGGTGCAAAGGAAGACATCAGAAATAATGGCTTTGTAACATCAAGCACTGAATTTAAAGAAGGGTTTGTGGAAGAAAGTAAAGAGCACACAAAATGTATTTGGGTAGTAGACCTTGATTTGAATACAGCAAGGATATGGAGATGGGGAGCAGGGAAAGGTGAAGAATTCTAAAAGGTAGTATTGCAATGGTGAGACACACAGTTTAGAGACTAAATCTTGGAGTTGGAAGCCTTTGATATTACACATAGAATCCCTTCAGTGCAGAAGAAAGCCATTCAGACTGACTCTCTGACAAGTGTGTCTTACGCAGGCCCTCTCCCCCACTCTATCACTGTAACTCCATACATTCACCATGGCTAATCTATCTAACCTACACATTTTGGGCACTAAAGGACAATGTACAATGGTCCTGTAATCCACCTGGCCTGCAAATTTGGAGCACCCTGAAGAAACCCACACTGACACGGGGAGCACATGCAAACTCCATGCAAACAGGCAGCACAGTGGTTAGCACTGCTGCCTCACAATGCTGGAGAACCAAGTTCGATTGCCAGCTTGGGTCACTGCCTGTGTGGAGTTTGCACGTTCTTCTCGTGTCTGCATGAGTTTCTTCCAAATGCTCTGGTTTCCTCCCACAGTCCAAAGATGTGTGGGTTAGGTGGATTGGCCATGCTAAATTGCCTCTTAGCCTCTTAGGAGCAGGGGTCTAGCTATGGCAAATGCATGGGATTATAGGGATAATCCTGGATGGGATTGTGGTCAGTGCAGATTCGATGGGCTGAATGGCCTCTTTCTGCACTGTAGGACTCTGATTCTATTGCTCAGAGCCCACTCCTCAGAAATGCCCACTGAGATTTTTAGGGTTGAGGCAGATTCCTTGCTGGAGAGTTGGAGTGGAGGGAAGGAAAGGAAAAGGGACGGTAGCACGGTGGTTAGCACTGCTGCTTCATAGCTCCAGGGACCTGGGTTCAATTCCCGGCTTGGGTCACTGTCTGTGTGGAGGCTGCACATTCTCCTTGTGTCTGCGTGGGTTTCCTCCTCGCAGTCTGGTTTCCTCCCACAGTATAAAGATGCACGGGTTAGGTTGATTGGCCAGGCTAAGATTGCCCCTTAGTGTCTTGAGATGCGTAGGTTAGCGGGTAAAATATGTAGGGATATAGGGGTAGGGCCTGGATGGGATTCTGGTCAGTGTGGACTTGATGGGCCGAATGGCCTCTTTCTGTACTGTAGAGTTTCTATGATTCCTATGATGAATGTGAAGTTACGATGCTTACTTTCTTCGCTTTCTCTGTATGGTTTTTCTGGAATGTCCACCAGAAGCTGGAGTCTCTGTAATCCATGCAGCTGGAAAAGATGCAGGGTAGGGTGACATCGGTGCCGTTTAATACTTCAATTGTTGGCTTTTTTCCAATGTTCACTTCAATTGCTACATTATCTTGAAACTGAGCGAGAGCTGCCAAGAAAAACAGACAAGTCAAATAATTAAATACCGCAATTTTTTGTTAACAGTTTCAGATTTCCCTCTTGACCCCCAGCTACCTGAAAGAGGCACACTCATTGAAATTTAGATCCATCCACTCAATGTAACCATCTCCTGTCTTGTTTTGATTTGATTTATTATTGTCACATGTATTAACATATGGAGAAAAGTATTGTTTCTTGCGCGCTATACTGACAAAACATACCATTCATAGAGAAGGAAAGGAGAGAGTGCAGAATGTAGTGTTACAGTCATGGCTAGGGTGTAGAGAAAGATCAACTTAGTGCGAGATAGGTCCATTTCAAAAATCAGATGGCAGCAGGGAAGAAGCTGTTCTTGAGTCGGTTGGTACGTGTCCTCAGACTTTTACATCTTTTTCCTGATGGAAGAAGATAGAAGAAAGAATGTCCGGGGTGCGTGGAGTCCTTAATTATGCTGGCTGCTTTGCCGAGGCAGCGGGAGTTGTAGATAGAGTCAATGGATGGGAGGCTGGTTTGTGTGATGGATTGGGCTACATTCATGACCTTTTGTAGTTCCTTATGGTCTTGGGCAGAGCAGGAGCCATATCAGGCTGTGATACAACCAGAAATAATGCTTTCTATGGTGTATGTATAAAGGTTGGAGAGAGTCGTAGCTGACATGCCAAATTCCCTTAGTCTTCTGAGAAAGTAGAGGTGTCTGCAAGCCCATTGAATGTTAGGAGAATTTCAGAGTATTGGAAACATCCAGCTATGCCCTTTTCCTGTCCCTAAGACTCAGATTGTCTAAATTGTACTAGGAGGGGGTCACTGAAAACTCCTCAGAAATGACAATCCACACTGATTTGATTTTGTCTGCTGTGTATTTACCCAACAACCTATTGGGATAATGATTCTGAACCTTTATCCATGTCTGCATTACCTGACAGACTTAACAATTGCATTGTTCTCCTGGTGAGCCTCCTACATTCTGTAAATCTGAGTTCATCCCATGCTTCGTTACTCCACAACTCAAATTAAATCACCTTCATCCATCACCCCTATATTCATTGACCTGTGCTGGCTCCTAATCCAGCAACATCTTGATTTTAAAACACAATGTTTTAGTTTTCAAATCCTGCCATGGCCACACCCCTCACCATAGAACCACAGAATCCCGGTAGTGCAGAAAGAGGCCATTTGGCCCACTGAGTCTGCGCTGGCTCTCCAAAAGAGCATCCCAACCAGGCCCCTCCCCTCCATCCCATCCCTGTAACCCTGCGCTTTCACCGTAACCAATCCACCTAACCTACACATTACTGGACACTAAGAAGCAATTTATCATGGCCAATGAACCTAAACTGCACATCTTGGGACTGTGGGAGGAAATCGGGGCACCCAGAGGAAATCCACGCAGATACGAGGAGAAGGCGCAAACTCTGCACAGTCACCCAATGCTGGAATCGAACCCAAGTCCCTGGCACTGTGAGGCAGCAGTGCTAACACTGTGCCACCATGCCAGCCATACCCTGTCACACCATACATTTCTGAAATTCCTTCCAACTCCACAACACTCTGAACTCAAGGCTGCTCCAATCCTTGCCTTCAGCACATCTCCTGTTTTCAGCACTGGCAGCCATGCTTTCTGTTAGTGAGCTGTCAAACTGTCCCCCTAAAACTCTCTTCCTTCTTGTCACCCCTTAAAACCTATCCTTTGACTAGGCTTATAGATGTCTGTCCTAATATCTCCCTTTAGAGAACTTCATAGGATCGATACTATGCGGAAGGAGGCCATTCGGCCCATTCAGTCTGCACCGACCACGATCCCACCCAGGCCCTATCCCCACAAATTCACTTATTTACTCTGACACCAGGGTCATTTTAGTACGGCCAATCAACCTAATCTGTGCTCATCTTTGGACTGTGGGAGGAAACCAGAGCACCCAGAGGATACCCACACAGACATGGGGAGAAGGTGCAAACTCTGCACAGACAGTGACCCAAGCCGGGAATCGAACTTGAGTTCCTGCCTTGCGAGGCAGCAGTGCTAACCACTGCGTCACCGTGCTGCCCCTAAGTGCCTCGGTATCAAAACTCTGTCTAGCAATGCTCCTGTGAAGCACGTTGGGACATCTTTATAATGTTAAAGGTGCTATATAAATTGTTGTTGATGTAACATTCCCCATGCATGATATTCACCCGTAGTCTCTCTTGTTGAATGTAAGTAAACACACTATATACTTCTGCAACCCTTCTCTTTATAAGAGAATTGATTATTCTCGTGGTCCTCTCTTTGGGTCACCCTTAGTAAGTTTGGTATAGATTTGCCAGCTCAGTGTGTGTGGAGCCAGTTATAACCTTTGGTTTATGTACAGGATAAAGGTATTGCAAATTCTGGGTGTATGAGTGGGCAGAAGGATGAGGGATATGTGGATGAACACAGCATGTTATTTTTGCTCTGTCAACTAGCTGTAACTACTACCTTTGGGGAATTGTAAAAAGTGCAGGAAGGTTCAACTGAAAATCCTTGGAAGTGAGGCAAGATCTGGAGAGATGGGTAAGGATCTGAGAAGATGACAAGGATTTTTGGATGAATGACGAGGATTTTTGGATAGATGACGAGGATTTTTGGATGGATGACGAGGATTTTTGGATGCCTGTTCATTATTGCTTGTTACTGTAACCACTGTTTTATATTGTAACCAGTGTGATCTGAAATCTGGAAGGAAGTTAATTTCACAAAAAGCAGTGGATGTGGATCAATATCCCTACACAGGCAAAGAAGTTTGAATTGATTAACTCCTTCCAACAGCAGCCAGATATATACTTGGTGTGAAATCAGATCAGAAGGTTAGGTAGGATGGTCTGGGATGATCAAAAACTCTTTGGAACATGATGGTTCCTCAGCTTTTCAGGTCAGGGATGACATGGAGGGCAGGAGGCAGTGGTGAAACAGTGATGTGCAAAGGTGGAGGGATAATCTGCAGAATAAGAGCATAGATATTCAATACACTAATTCAGGATAAGAATTCTCACTCCGTAACGGTACAGATTTGCCGCGTACTGAGGGTAAAGATCATTCATTTTGTCACTGTACAGAGTTACTGAGTATTCAGGTATGGATTACTCACTCCGTAACTGTACAGAGTTACGATGTATTCAGGATAAGGGTCACTTAGTGTAACTGTACAGAGTTACTGTGTATTCAGGGTAAGTGTCACTCATTGTGAAACTGCACAGAGTTATTGTGTATTCGGGATAAGCGTCAGTCACTGTGAAATTGTACAGAGCTACTGTGTATTCAGGGTAAGCGTCACTCATTGTGTAACTGTACAGAGTTACTGTGTATTCAGGATAAGCGTCACTCACTGTGTAACTGTACAGAGCTACTGTGCACTCAGGGTAAAGATCAGTGACTGTGTAACTGTGCAGAGTCTCTGTGTATTCAGGGTAAGGGCCACTCATTGTGTAACTGTACAGAGTTACTGTGTGTTCAGGATAAGCATCACACTGTGTAACTGTACAGAGTTACTGTGCATTCAGGGTGAGGATCACTCACTGTGTAACTGTACAAAGTTTCTGTGTATTCAGGTAGGGATTGCTCAGTCCATATCCATACAGAGTTACTGTGTGTTTAGGGTAAGAGTCACTCACTGTGTCGCTATACAGAGTTACTTTGTATTTAGGATAAGGGTCATTCAATGTGTAACTGTTCAGAGTCACTGTGTATTCAGAGTAAGCGTCCTCACTGTATCACTGCATATCTTTGTGCTTCTATGACATCTTTCGCAATTATCAGACATTCTAAAGTGCTTTGGAATTGTGGTCATTATTGTCATGCAAGAAATATGGAAACCAACCTGTGCTTAGCATGCACCCACAAACTATCTGTGATGTGGACTAGATACTCGTCTTGTGTTGACTGAAGACAATTATTGGGCAGGTCCACTTGCAAAAACCCTTTAAAATACTGCCATCCACTTGAGAGTGCCAATGAAGCTTCAGGTCTAAAGACAGCACTTCTGACAGTGCCACTCTCTCTCAGTACTGCATTTTCAGCACCAACTGGAGTTCTGGAGATTTCTGGAGATTTGAACCTTCTGAGTTAGAGGCAACAGCTGCCATTCACCGAGCCCCAGCAGAAGCATTAGTCACTGTGTCAGTGTACGGTGTTATTTTTGTACTCAATGGAACCTTGCTTACAATTTATTTCTGAGGATTTGATTGATTTTGTTTGCATATTATCTTCGGTCAACCGAAAATTTTAAAACTAACTCGTATCGATTTTTTTGTGAGGCAAGTGTTACAGAACCACGGCAAGTAAATCTTGTCAAATCATCAATCGGCCATGATCTAACCGAATGGTGGAATGGGATTGAGGGGCTGAATAGCATCCTCCTGTCGTATGTTCCTTCCTCGAGATGAAAATGTCAATCCCTGATCATAGAATCCCTACAGTGCATTCGGCCCATCGAGTCTGCACCAACCACAATCCCACCCAGGCCATTCCCGCAATGCCATATATTTACCCTGCTAATTCTCCTGACACTAAAGGGCAATTTTAGCCTGGCCAATCAACCTAACCCGCACATTTTTGGGCTGAGGGGTAACTGGAGCTTCCGGAGGAAACCCACACAGACATGGGGAGAAAGTGCAAACTCCACACAGCCAGTGATCCAAGGCAGAATTAAACCCAGATCCCTAGTGCTGTGAAGCAACAGTGCTAACCACAGTCCCACTCTCATCTTACCCCTCATTTGTCTACAGATGGTTTGTAGATCTGTATCACCTTTATTCATGTTTATGGATTTCTGTCTGCTGCAGTAAATGAATTCACTGCGGAAAGCCTGCTGACAGAGACGAGATCTCAGATTTCTCATGTGAATTTATCATTGTTCTGCTGGTTGCACCATCTTCACCAAGATAGTCTTATCCATCGATAGATTTCAGGTATTTATTTTCTTTATACAGCTGTGTTCATGATCACAGGGCAACAGTAAATGCTTTACAGCCAATGAATTATCTTATTTAAGTTTAGTCACTGTTGTAATGTGGGAAATGTGGCAGCCAATTGTGTGCATAGCAAGATCCCACAATAGCAACGTGTTAAAAACAAAAAGAACAACACAGCACAGGAAACAGGCCCTTCGGCCCAACGAGCCCGTGCTGCCATTTTAACATTATGAATGCCGTCCTCTGCCCATGGCCTTTGTCTACACCTATTGGGGAAGATTGAGGGAAGACTAATTTAGGGACAATTTGTTACACCAATCAGCCTAAGAGCACGTCTCCGTGTTGATGACCAGATAACCTGTCCTTTTTATTTTAACGATGTTGGCTGAAGAATAAGTATTAGGCAGAAAAGTGGCGTGAATTCCTTTGCCCATTTCAAAATAGCAACACGGGATCTATGATGCTTACCTGAAACATCAGGTAAAACCTCGGTAAAACATCTTATTGCAAAGTGTTACGATCCTGAACGTGAGCCCCAAATTTGTTATGATCCAGTTAGGAACCAGTAACTTTTTTTGGTAAAGCAGGTAAAATTTGAAAACCGATTTGGAAACTGCATGGTGAAAAATTACAACGTGCAGAGGGACCTGGGGGTCCTTATGCATGAATCCCAAAAACTCAGTCTGCAGGTGCAGCAGGTGATCAAGAAGGCAAATAGAATGTTGGCCTTTACCGCGAGGGGTTTGGAGTATAAAAACAAGAGGTCTTGCTGCAATTGTACAAGGTACTGGTGAGGCCGCAACTGGAGTGCTGTGTGCAGTTTTGGTCCCCTTATTTGCAAAAAGATATATTGGTCTTGGAGGGAGTACAGAGAAGGTTCACCAGGCTGATACTGGTGGTGAGGGGGTTAGCTTATGAGGAGAGATTGAGTAGATTGGGCCTGTACTCGTTGGAGTTTAGAAGGCTGAGAGGGAACCTTATAGAGACATATAAGCTAATGAAGGGGCTCGACAGGGTAGAGGCAGAGAGATTATTTCCACTTAGAAAGGAAACAAGAACTAGAGGGCACAGCCTCAAAATAAGGGAGAGTCAATTTAGAACAGAGTTGAGGAGGAACTACTTCTCTCAGAGGGTAGTGAAAATTTGGAATTCTCTGCCCATTGAAGCAGTGGAGGCTACCTCGTTAAATGTGTTTAAGTCACAGGTAGATAGATTTCTGATCGATAAGGGAATTAAGGGTTATGGGGAGCAAGCAGGTAAGTGGAATTGAACCACTATCAGATCAGCCATGATCTTATTGAATGGCAGGGCAGGCTCGAGGGGTTAGATGTTCAACATCTAGAACATATTTCTTATGTTCTTATTGAACTGTTTTAAATAAACAAAAGAAATGTTACCATACATGAGTTAATAAGTCAAGAATACCTATCTTATACTCAAACATCCAAAATTAACATGAGGCAAACATGAACGAACAAACAAACTGGTTGCCGACACAATAATCTGCATGTTAAGTGGCATTCCTACAATCATTGAGAATCTAGCTCACCACAGAGAACAGAATGCCCACTCTTCACACATAGAACCTGCCTGCTCACTGTTGCTGTGTCATTTGGTGAATTCAATTCACATATGCAATTTCCAAGCAGTGCTAATTTGTTTTTCTTAGGATATGGGTACAAGCTCTACTTACTGCCATTGCTAGGTGCTCTGTGGTCAGTCAGTAATTTAGTCAAAGTGGAGTTATGTATGGTCCAGAATGGGATGAGTGTCTGATTCCCTTTCCTGACATTCCCCCTTGAAAGGGCTGATTGATTTCCTGGTGCTGACCCACAATATATAAGATGTATCACAGCTCATTTCATAAAGATTTGGCCTCATGGTCTCTGAGTTATTACTCATGTACTAAAATCAGTACAATATCAAACAATTCGAATATCCACAATGTGAACAAATACACATTAGAAAAGAATGAAATGAGAAAAGTCATTCACACTGTCAAGCTTTCTTCTATCACACATCAAATATAAACCTGACCGTCACCAACTTTCAACCGTCAGACTCTCCCCCATTTATGGAATCTGCCCCAATCATGAACCATTTAACCTCCTCTCTGATATCCAAAGAAGTTATACCATTCATCTAGCTTCTCCCTTCTTTCCTCACATTTCTCTCCACTGAAAGTACTTTTAATACTCAAGTTTTACACTGTCACTAATTTCTTTTTTTAATTCTTTCATGGAATGTGGATGGCAAGGCCTGTCCCTAATTGTCCTTGAACTTAGTGACTTGTTAGACCATTTCAAGGGAGCCATTTTTTGTGGAATTCTGTGGGTCGGAGTCACATATAGGACAGACCGGGCATGGAAGGAAGATTTCTTCCCATTACATCCACAGCTGCTGTTACTGTCCAGTGAGCCAGAACCCCAAACACTGATCATAAACCTTTTTGTTTGTGAAGAAGAGGAGCAATAGCTACTGACCTCAAAAGCATAGAACTGCAGTAACACCTTCAGAATGTCAAAAATGAAACAAATTATTAAATAAGGGGAAAAAAAACCTAAAACACACATCCATGCTGATGTTAAATAAAGGATGTCCCAAGATACAGAATGGTTACTTGAAACACTGATTTGTAGTGGTGTATGTATGTTTTTCACATTATGTGAGGAACAATGTATTACCCAGCTAGGAACCAGTTCAGTTGTTTTGTGAACAATTAACAAAGAATATTTATTAACTTAAAACAAAAACAACACACATTACAAGAAGGACTATATTTCTCATAACACTTAAGGATACTATTGGATATACACACACAATCTTAACATCAAATAACTCCTGGTCCCCAAAACTACCTATGTTCACCTGAACTCTGAGACACCCCTTTTTCCAAACAATATTAAGTAACTCTATGAATTAAATTCTGCAAATAATTACCAAACACAGGCAACATGTGGGTAATAGTCCTCTGGTCCAGTTAAAGTGGAAAGTGGCAGCTTATCTCGGGAAGTGATACTTGCAACTTGCTGCAGCTCTGATGTTACCAGTCTCTTTCCCTCGGTTTTTTAGTGTTTTACTGCTATACCATTTCTTTCCCTTTGATCGTATCCCCCTGCGGAGTCAGCTTTGTAAGAAGTCTCACAACACCAAGTTAAAGTCCAACCAGTTTTTTTGATAGTAAACCCACAAGCTTTCGGGGTTTGCCCCTTCGTCAGGTGAGTGGAGAGTTCTGGTCCAAAAGCTTGTGGGTTTACTATCAAATAAACTGGTTGGATTTTAACCTGGTGTTGTGAGACTTCTTACTGTGTTTACCCCAGTCCAATGCCAGCATCTCCACATCACAAGTACGCTTAAACTGGACCAGATGCTGGGCAACACAACAGCTCAGTGACTTTCACTGTTTGCTGTGCAGATACATGGATTTGGGCCAGTGGCTGCGGGAGTTTACGCATTTTCCCCGTGCTTGCGTGGGTTTTCTCTGGGTGCTCCGGTTTCCTCCCACACCCCAAAAATGTGCTGTTAGGCTGACTGGTGTAACGAATTGTCCCTAAATTAGTCTTCCCTCAATGTGGAATGCCATAAGCATAGACAAGGGTCATGGGTGGAGAGGGGACTCATAACGTTAAAATGGCAGCGCGGGCTCGTTGGGCCGAAGGGCCTGTTTCCTGTGCTGTGTTGTTCTTTGTTCTTTGTATGTGTCAATTTCCTTATCTCTCCGCTTTGAAGTTACCACAATTGTAACCCCATTGTTCTCTCTCATCACATATGTAAATTGCTCATTTCCATCTGATGGGGTCATTTGCACCTCATCATTTCTCCAGCCATCTGCCTCTAGAATAGAAATAGAATAGAATAGAAACCCTACAGTGCATAAAGAGGCCATTTGGCCCATTGAGTCTGCAGCAACCACAATCCCACCCAGGCCCAACCCCCGTATCCCACATATTTACCCACTAATCCCTCTAACCTAGGCATCTCAGGACACTACAGGGTAATTTTAGATGGCCAATCAACCTAACCCGCACATCTTTGGACTAATCAACTCCCTGCTTTGACTTTGTGTTTTTAATTTACTTTTCACCATTCTTAGCAATTTCCCTCCTTTGAAAAAAGAAATGCCTTAATTTCATTTCTGAATCATCTTTTATTGGGTCTACCTTATTAAACATTACAGCGATTTTAAAAACAGGCACCAACATAAAATATACCCCACAGTATTTACACCCAGTGCTCCCAGCAGTGTCTACACTCATAATAAAGCACTCACAATGACATTTTCTCTTTGGGTCACATGAATCATTTTTAAATTAAACAGTAGAAGTAACAAAATTGTGGGTGGAGAAAGAATGGCTGCAACAATAACTTAACAATAATGGCAATAGTGGCTTTAAAATGGCTATTCTGGCTGGGAGCTAAGCATGCTGGGATTTTTGGTCAATTTATAGATTAAAACCAGATGCAGGTTGTAAAGTTGCTCTGGTCTGGGAACTGTGATCTGAACCTTTCTAGATAAGGGAAGTTGTTTACATTAATCGAAGACAGCGTGGCTTCAATTTATCTGACTGCTATGTATGGTGCATGTCAAATGAACTAAGCGTAATGGTGTTGTTTGAAAGTAATTTCAGTGGATGCTCAAGCTATGCGATCGGTTTCTGGTTATACAGTTGGCTGGGTGACAGAGAATCTTCCGGAAACGAGTGGAAAATTGTGGATAAAAAGGCACGTGAGCCTTTGTTTGCCAGCGATAACTCGAAGAGACCAAACATCGCAAGAAGACTTGTACCTGGACGGATGCTTCAGAGAAGAAGAAGATAGATTCTACATCGAGGATATTTCTTGGCCAAGGTTTTACTAAACTTGGTGGTATCTATTTTTAGTTAAAGTTGATGTTCAGTTAACGTGCAGTTAAGAGTTCAAGTTCAGTTGAAAGTAGATGTTCAGGTAGAGTTAGAACTCAGTAAAGAATTAATGAGTTGCAACTGTTTATGTTGAGTTGATACTAGAAGCGTTAAACGAAGGAAATGTTAAATAACTGTCTTTGCTTGTCTCATTAGACTGGAATGCTGGGAAGGTCTTTAAATTAAAAGCTGTATAACAAACTCCATCCGCATAACCTCGCATTCCAATCTCAAAATTTCTCCAGAAATTTTAGGGGATTATGGTTTGTATATATGATTGCCTCTGCAGGATTATTGCCAACATAAATCTCAAAAAGTTGCAATGCCAATACCAAGCTTAAAGTCTCTTTTCCAATTGTAGAATACTTTGTGGGTGGAGATTTAATTTCTTTGAGAATGAACCCACAAGCTTCTCAAATCCAAATTCACCTTCTTGTAACGACACAGCTCCCACAGCAATGTCACTAGCATCCACAATCAGTTTAAACTACTTGTCATAATTTGGTGTGGCTTACCTGGACTTTATTGGCAACAATTTTCAAATGTTGGAATGCAGTTTAGAGTTCATCCGCCCAGTTCAAGGTCTTTTTTTCAAGAGTTCTGTTAGTGGTGCTACTACACTGCTAAGATTTGGCACAAACTGATGATAATATCCATTCATTCTCAGACACACTGATATATCTTTTCTTGTAGTGGGAAAATCCCAAACAGCCTGTACTGTCACATCTTGTGGAACCATTTGACAATGTCCCAAGATATGTCCTATAGATGAAATATGAGCTTGAGCAAATTCATGATGGGATTAGCCTCTTTTAAGCAGTTAAACAACTCTTTTAAGTGTTGCATTTTGGCTAAGCACCACTAAACAGTCAATTTACTGCACAGTGATTTAGTCCGTGAATAACTTCAGTCATTAGTCTGAAATGTTGTGGGTGGTTCTTCATTCTGAATGCCATAACTTTAAATCGATAAAGTCCATTTGGTGGGAAAGCAAAGCGTGCAGAGGACACTGAACATCTGCAGAGGGATATAAATAGCTCAAGTGAGTGGCAGCTCATTGCCACAGAAGGCTGTGGAAGCCAGATATTGAATGTCTTTAAGACAGAGATAGAGAGGTTCTTGATCAATAAGGGGATGAGAAGGCAGGAGAATGGGGATGAGAATCATATCAGCCATGACAGAATGGCGAAGCAGACTTGATGGGCAGAATGGCCTAATACTGCTCCTATATCTTACGGTCTTATGGGCAAGCGTCTGACGGACGGAATACAATGTTGGTAAATGTGAGGTCATCCGTTTTGGCAGGAATAACAGTAAAATGGACCATTATTTAAAGGTAAAAATTTGCAGCGTGCTGCTGTGCAGAGGGACCTGGGTATCCTGGTGCATGGATCGCAAAAAAATTGGGTTTTCCGATGCTGCGGGTAATTAAGGCGGCAAATGGGATTTTGTCCTTCATTGCTAGAGGGTTGGAATTTAAAAACAGAGAGGCTATATAGAGCTGTATAAAGTACAGGGGCAGCCACACCTGGAGTACTGTGTAGTTTCGATCTCCTTACTTGAGAAACGATATACTGGCACTAGAGCGGGTGCAGAGGCGAATCACAAGGTTGCTTCAGGAATTGGGAAGGTTGGCTTACGACGAGAGACTAAGTAGACTGAGTCTATATTCTTTGGAATTTAGAAAAATGAGGGGAAGTCTTATAGAAACATATAAAATTAAGAAGGGAATAGACAAGATAGAAGCAACAAGATTGCTTCAACTAGGGGACATAGCCTCAAAATAAGGGGAAGCAGATTTAAGACTGAGTTGAGGAGGAACTTGTTCACCCAAAGGGTTGTGAATCTGTGGAATTCCCTGCCAAGTGAAGCAGTTGAGGTTGCCTTGTTGAATTTTTTTTAAGGCAAAGATCGGTTTTTGAACAGTAAGGGTTACGGTGGGTGGGCGGATAAGTGGAGCTGAGTCCATGAAAAGATCAGCCATGATCTTACCGAATGGCGGAGCAGGTTGGAGGGGCCAGATGGCCTACTCCTGCTCCTAGTCCTGATGTCACAAGTGCGGAGATTTCCTTTACCCTCTCAGGCAAAGGTACTTGCCAGTATGCCTTCAGCAAGTCCATTTTTGTGATGAATTTAGACTGTCCAAATCTTTCAGTGCAATCCTCCAACCGTGGTATAAGAAACAAATCCCATTTGGTGACGACATTCACTTTCCTGTTATCCACACAAACTCTGTGTGTTCCATCCAGCACCATGATGTTAGGGGAACTTCAATCATCAGAACACAATTCAATGATGTCACTTTGGAACATATATTCTATTTCCTTCTGTACCTGCAATGACTTTGCTGGGCTTAACCTCAATGGATGTTGCTTCATTGGAATTACGTCCCCTACATCAACATCATGCATCACTCTATCCATTCCACCTATGTATTCCTACAAAAACATTTAAAGGACTGGAGTAACTCTCTCAATTCATCTCGGCTTTGATCTGGAAAATAACTTAACCAGTTTCAGTATTCGCTCATTACCCAAATGAATTAGAGGGAAGTCACTGTTAAAATTAAAATGTTTTCTTCTTCCTGCTTCATGACTATCAGGACTTCATGCTTGTCCTAATCTCCTCTATCCCAAAACTTTTTAAGCCCGTTAATATGGCGCACTCTATGGGATTTATGGTCTGCGTACCCCTTTCTCATTAATATGTGATCCTTTACATAATAACATTGAGGAATACACTGCATCTCCAATTCCCAGTAAGCCACTTGATAGATTTATTTTAATTTGGAATCACTCTGCAGTCACTCTATCAATCTCTTTGAACTAAACACATCAGTTTAGTGCCCTTAAAGTGTTCCATTTTGTCAGATGACCTTATCTCATCCTGTACTTTAACTTTGCCATCTTTTATCTTATTTTATGTGCCTGTGATCTCATTATTACACAATCAGGAGTCATCCCAGGGTGGTTTTTGTGATTTCTCTGTCGCTGGATTTTCTAGCAACTATTCAACCACAGCAGGCATCACTACAATATGTGACATGATAGAATTCTCTGAAATTAATTGAATCCCTGCAATGGACAATATTTTTATTACTCCTACAACCACTACTCCCTTCTTCACATTATTTGAGTTTATTTTCACCAAAGGAATTTTTCTTGTTTTGCTGTAAATACTGCTGGTCAGAACCTCTTGCTTCAGTATTCCTTCTGTACAACAGGTATCCTTGGCTTGCATTTGTATCTCTTAAAATTTTAATATTTTTCCCCACATGGCAAGACTCGGCCTTTATACACAAGATCCCAAAACACATCAGCCATCTTCTGGTCACGCTGTCCCTGTACAATTTGCGCACACATTATCACCCCTATTGTTTGGTCTTCCCTGTGTATAAAATCGGCTTCTCTTAAAGTAAAGTTTATTTATCAGTCACAAGTAAGGCTTACACTGCAATATTGTATAAATTCTCTAGTCACCACACTCCGGCGCCTGTTCGGGTACACTCAGGGAGAACTTAGCACGGCCAATTCACTTAATCAACACGTCTTTCGAACTGTCGGAGCACCCGGAGGAAACCCACGCAAACACGGGGAGAACATGCAGGCTCCACATAGATAATGACCCAAGCAGAGAATCGAACCCAGTTCTCCAGTTTAATAGTTCCTTTCTTAAGCTTTATAACACCAACCAGCTTTCTGTTTAAAACTCAGCATGATGATTTGGTGTGGCTCAGCTTATTACAATGGAAGCATCTAACTTTCCTCATGTTTCTCATTCCCTCAGCATCATCCTTTTTTATTTTGAGGTGAAGTCTCCACGGAATTTTCAACCACCTCTCTCTTTGCGCGACTGCTTTTTCCTTGCACCTTCCCACTTTCTATCTTTCTCAGATTTAAATATCTGTTGAAAATAAGGCTTTGACCAATGAACCAATTCATTGTTGTCAGCAAGCTCTGTGGCTAATCTCGCAGTTTCAACTCTTCGTTCCTCCACAAGTCCTGATCACTGCAGATGATGAATCTTGAACTTCTTCCAATAGAATTACATTTCACAGGGACTTATAGGTTCCTTCTATTTTAAATGCTCTCACTCACCTAACAAAATTACTTTGTTTAACCCTTTCAAATTCAATATTACTCTGTCCAGACTGTTTTCTTACATTTCAAAACTTGTCTGTAAGCCTCTGGTACTCATAAGCACTCAATGTAGCTTTCTTCATTGCATCGTACTCCCCAGAACTTTCCTCTGATAAGGACATATAGGCCAGAATTTTAGTGTTGTGTCCACCATGAGAATCGGAGCGGGCAAGAGGCAGACCATGGAAAGGTCCATTGACCTCGGGTGGGATTGTATGGTTTCGGGACAAGCAAGGCTGTAAAATCCCACCCATAAACTTCACTAGCCCTACCTACAGGTTTATTCTGTAACAGCAACGTCCAAATACCTGCCGACCATTTCATTTGTCCGGCTATTTTCTTAAAGAAGTTAAAAAATGCTTTGATGTTCTTTTTGTCAAATTTTGGAAGTGCCTATGCAAATCTAAACATCTCTCCATTAGATTCATGCCTAGAACTACCTCTTTCCTCATCCAGTTCTGGTTCCCTGCTATAACTCATTGCATTTGAAGTTGAAATTCTCTCTCTTTGCTCTTTTCTCTTTCTGCCATTGCTAACTTCTGCATTTCTAATTCCCTTTGAAGAGCTCTCTCTTTTTCCCTTTACTCACTTTCATTTTACTTTTCCTGTATTTTAGGTTCAAGATCCTTTCATTTCTCATTATAATTGAATATTAGCTAATTCCATTTCCTAGCTTTTTAAAATACTTGGTCTGTCTGACAACTCTTGTACTTCTAAGTATTTTGCTATTTCTGCAATTACCTTAACTTTCTTAACTCCGTAGCTAACCCTACCTGTAATGTATTCGCCAATTCCATCAACTTAGTTTTAGGTAGACTTTCCAAAGTTATATTCTCCACTCCCAAACAAATCTTGGCCAGTGCAACAGCCAGTTTTGCAGTTGCCTTATTTTAAATCACACCTCTCTTAATTTGTTTCCAAGCTATCCTCACTCTCACTCCATTTAAAAAGTCACAAAATCCCTCCACTCAAGAAATAATGTTTTTTAAGATCTCAGCCAAGAGCCCCCAATTTTTCTTATGAACCACACTGAAGTTAAATGTGAGCATTTCCCAAAACCCAGAAGGATAGCTTGGAATACTGGTCCAAAGCGGTTATGTGCATTTTTGGAATTTCATGAGGAACAATGTCCAACCCAGTGAGGAAACAGACCAGTCATTATGCAAACAATTAATAAAGAATATTTATTAACTTAAAGGAAAGAAAATACACGCAACAAGAAGCACTATACTACTCAACGACACTTATGCATACTTATAGCTACACACACGTAATTTTCAATTGAACTATGAGGCAGTACGGTGGCACAATGGTTAGCACTGCTGCCTCACAGCACAGGGACCCGGGTTCAATTCCTGGCTTAGGTCACTGTCTGCGTGGAATCTGCACATTCTCCCCATGTCTGCGTGGGTTTCCTCCGGGTGCTCCGGTTTCTGAAAGACGTGCTGGTTAGTTGCATTGCCCATGATAAATTCTCCCTCAGTGTCCCCCAACAGGTGCCGGAGTGTGGCAACTAGGGGATTTCCACACTAACTTCATTGAAGTGTTAATATAAGCCTACTTGTGATATCAATAAATAAATTTTAAAAACCCCTTAGTCCCCAAAACTACCTATGTTTTAACTGAACTCTGAGGCACCCCTTTTCCCAAACAACATCCAAAATTAAGTAAATCTAGGAGCTAAATCCAGCAATTAATTACCATACACAGGTTAAGATGGCCACATCTGGGAAATAGTCCTCTGGAAGGTGGGAACTTCTCTCGACTTGCTGCAGCTCCAATGTTTAGCTGTCTCACTCCCTTGTCTTCCTGTTTTCTACAGTTAGTGTTCTACAGCTATACCATTCCCTTTAGTTTTATCTCCCTGTGGAGTCAGCTTTTGGCAGTTATTAGTCAACATCTTTTTCTCTCCACTTTGAAATTACCACCATTATAGCGCCATTATTCTACCTAGTCACATGTATAAAATACTCTCCAGTGATAGGCTAATTCACATTTCTCCAGCTGTCTGCCTCTAATCAACTCCCTGCTTTGACTTTGTGTTTTTAATCTTAATTTTTCCCAATTCTTAACACACACGATAAAAATGACACAGTTAAAACAGCCTCACTGAACAACCTTCAAAAACCTTGATTGGTCAGAATTACCTTTTTGGTAACAACCGTCTACAGATTCTTAAATCATAAAAATCCAGTAAATATTACCTAAATTCAGGCAATTCTCTTCACATCCCTCCTGATATGGAATTCCAAAAAGAGGTTCAGAAATAAACTGTTTGTTAGAACACAGACTGTCCTGATTTAACACTGGGTGGCTGCCTTCAACTCAAAGCTTTCCCAATTTCTCAGGAACTCCCACACACAGATCTGATATTCAGAGCTTCCATGACAACTCACAACTCTGTCAAATCACCATTTCCTTAAATATCTTTATCCTCTTTCAGATGAGATTCCATTGTCCTTAAACATCTCTTTGAAATCAACTTATCCAATATAAAAATCTTTCATGTTTTCTATTTTGCCTCAACATTATGGCCAATAAAATTTAATATACCTTCCCCTATTTACTCATGGAGCCCCTGTAAGATGCAAATTTCCTCTGAACTCCCTTCTGAAATTTAACACTGAAAAAGCAATTTCCCCACTTATCTCACAATGCAAATTTTAGATTCAAATTATTTCCTTGTAACCCAAACCCACTATAGCCTCTTATTAAAAATGCACAAACCTAACATTTTTAATATCTTTCAGCTCTTAGAGCTCACCGGCAACATGCCTCCGGTCGCCTTCACCCTGTTCAATTAACTCTGGTTCCCTCTCTCACATACACGCAGTTTCATTTAATTACACAGAAAACATAATCACAAAATTTAAAATGGAAAAATATACATTTCTCATTGCAACTTCCCTGAAGACATTTAATCAGATGGGTTTTTATAATAATTGATGATGGTTGTTATGGTCACCTTTATTAACTGAACTTACATTCCGCCCACTGTGGTCGGATTTGAACCCATGTCCCCAGAGCTTAGTCTGGGCATCTGGTTCAGTGACATTACTGCTATGTAACCATCTGCTTCTATAACTATGGCACAGTGGTTAGCACTGCTGCCTCGCAGCGCCAGGAAACCGGGTTCAATTCCCGGCTTGGGTCACTGTCGGTGTGGAGTTTGCACATTCTCCACGTGTCTGCGCGGGTTTCCTCTGGCTGCTCCGGTTTCCTTGCACAGTCTGAAAGACGTACTGGTTAGGCGCATTGGCCATGCTAAATTCTCCCTCAGTGCACCCAAACAGGCGCTGGAGTGTTGTGACTAGGGGATTTTCACAGTAACTTCATTGCAGTGCTAATGTAAGCCTACTTGTGATCAATAAATAAATAAAACATTACTGCTATGTAACCATCTACTTCTGTCAGATTGCTGCTACGTTACTTCTGCCTGACTTGATGATATCTTTGATAATATCGAAGATATTGGAGCGGCACGGTAGCACAGCGGTTACACTGCTGCTTTGCAGCTGTAGGGACCTGGGTTTGATTCCTGGCTTGGGTCACTGTCTGTGTGGAGTTTGCACATTCTCCTCGTGTCTGCGTGGGTTTCCTTCCAGTGTTCCGGTTTCCTCCCACAGTCCAAAGATGTGCGGGTTAGGTTGATTGGCTGTGCTAAAAGTGCCCCTTAGTGTCCTGAGATGCGTAGGTTAGAGGGATTAGCGGGTAAATGTGTCGGTATATGGGGTTAGGGCCTGGGTGGGATTGTGGTCGGTGCAGACGTGATAGGCCAAATGGTCTCTTTCTGCACTGTAGGGTTTCTATGATTTCTATCACTGAATTAGTAATCCATAATTTATTCCATTCAGACCAACCTCTTTATGTATCCTGTCCTTTTCACCCCTTGATGAATAACACACTTTGGTCTCTTAATGCGGCCTCTCATTGGACGCTGACTGTGGCTCTGCACTCTTGCCTCTGAGCCAGAGGTTTGCAGGTTGTACTCCATTGACCCAAGCCCAAAAATCCAGGTTAACGTCTCTGATGCAGTACTGATAGAGTGCTGCTCTGTCAGAGGTGTTGTTACATGGACACTCCGGCTTCCCTCTCCAGTATTGTAAAGGATCCTTTGGCATTATTGCAAAAAAGAGCAGGGGGATTATCCCCAGTGTTCCGGCGAGGATTTACTCTTCAACAGATAACACTAAAACAGTGGCGATCACCTTATTGTTCTGGGAGCTTCCTGTACGTAAATTGGCTGCTGCATTTTGTCATTGCAACATTAACTACACTTCAAAAATACATCATTGGCTGTAAAGTGTGCTGAATTTGCAAAGGGTGCTATATAAATGCAACTTTTGTCTTTCTTTCAATAAAGTAAAAACACCATCATTCACATCTGCTTCAGGCAATCCACAGACAGCAATTATTCCATTACACACCTTGTTCAGTCCAAACTGCAGTCCAGCAACCCTAACACATCAATCTGGATTCAGGTCAGAATTGGATCAGATCCAGCTACATTTGCACCGATACTCAAGCCTTTTATCTTTTGTAGTGCAACATTTTCAGAAGCGCCGTTTATACAAGTCTCTCTCTTGTAAATGCACCACCCTTAACCAATATTACTGAAATTACATTGAATCTGTGAGATAAAACATGTCCTCCTGCCATCAGATTCTGTTCACAGAAAGGAACGTGTCTTTTTTTTGCTACCTAGCTTCCTAAGCCGGCACTCTCTCTGCATTGCCTCACTACCTTTTAATATTCCATGAAACACTCTTAAAGGGACACTACCAAGGTTAGTCTCACTGGATAGGTGCACCGCTTTCAGGGGAGATTTAAGTCGCACAGACCTTCAAAGCACCAGATGCGATGCCTGCTCACGCAATGTGGTTAGTTAATCTGTTATCAGCCTCAGTGTCCCTGGACTAGACAGGGGAAAAAGGTAAAGCAGGGTTTCTGCTCCTGATCAATGCTACTCTGCTGAAATGGTACACATAAACTCTGAGCTGTGATTGTCCCCCTCCATACCACACCAGGGATCTTACAAAGCAAAGGAGGCCATTCAACCCATCATGTCTGTGCCAACTCTTTGAAAGAGCCATCTAATTCCCCTGCTCTTTCCCCATGTCCCTGCAATTATTATTTTCCCCCTGTTAATCATTTATCCAATTTTCTTTTTGAAATGTAAGATTGCTAAACAGTTTACTGATATCACTGGATGCATTTTGTCTGTGCGCTCACTTGGCCTTGAAACACTGAATCTTAGAGACCTCATGACAAGATCAAATCCCCAATCCTCTCCTACTGCAGTTGTTGATTCTAACCAACCTCAGCCGCCTGATTTAGAATTTCCTGATTTAGTGGCGAGTCTTTTCCCCAAACCTGAATCCTCACAAAATTCAAACAGGATTAAAAAAAAAGCACTTTGAATGTAATGAAATGATCTCAGGTACTTCACACGAAGGTCATTAGATCAAATAAGACAGCAAGTCACGTGAGAAAAGATTAGAAGTGATCAAAAGCTTGGTTGAAAAATTAGATTTTGAAAATATTTGTCTTGGATTGAGATTAGAAATGGAGAGGAAATTTCAGAGCTTAGAGAGCACATGCAGCCAAAGACATGACCACTAATGGCAGAGTGGTAAAAATTGGGGGTTGTACAAGGTCTGAATTGGAGGAACAGAGAAGTCTCAGAGGGTTATAGAGCCAGAGGAATGACAGAATAATCAGAGCATGGAAATATTTGTTTGAAAGCAAGATGAAGACTTCATAATCAACCAATTAGCAATGTACTAATCAGGCTCAACTTTGAGCCTCAGGAGTTGGTTTACCAGGATTCAGGGTTATGCACAATCCTAAGGACAGGCAAAAGGCACGGTGGCACAATGGTTAGCACTGCTGCCTTACAGTGCCAGGGGTCTGGGTTTGATTCCCGGTTTTGGTGACTGTCTGTGTGGAGTTTGCACATTCTCCCCATGTCTGCGTTGGTTCCCTCTGGGTGTTCCGGTTTCCTCCCACAGCCCCAAGATGTGCAGATTAGGCAGATTGGCCACGCTAAATTGCCCTTTAGATCCCAAGATGTGTAGAGTAGGTGATTAGTGGGTAAATATGTGGGGTTATGGGGATTGGTCCTGGATAAAATGCTCAGTCGAAGGGTCGATGCAGACTGGATGGGCCAAATGGCCTCCTTCTGCACTGAAGGGATTCAATGATTCTATGATCCCTTAAGACTTTCCAGTCTCAGGTATCTGAAAAGATTACCTGTACATCACAGATCAGACACAACCATTAGACTGCTAGATAATCAATGTGATGTAGAGGGACCTTATTAAGAATCACAGACTAGTTACAGCACATGAGGCAGCTACTTGGCCTGTCAACTCTGCATCGACGCTCTCGAGGAGAAATTTATCTAGCACCACTCCCTTGCCTCCACCCCATGGCCATGCCCATCCTATTATTTCAGATAATGATCCAATTCTCTCTTACATTCACACAGATTCTGACCACTTGCCACGTGAGGAAGTTTTTCTTCATCTACTCTGTCCAGACCCTCCAGGGTTTTGAACATCTTCATCAAATCTGCTCTCCTCCAAGAAAAACAGCCCCAATTTCTTTTAAGTTTCTCATCCATTGAACCATTCTCATGAATCTTTTCTGCACCCTCTCTAATGCATTCACGTCTCTCCTGAAGTGCGGTACTCAGAACTGGCTACAATACGCCAGATGAAGCTGAACCAGGGTTTTACACATTTTTAACACAACCTCCTTGCATTTGTACTCTGTGCCCTTCAGAATATAGCCTAGGATGCTGAATGCTTTATGAGCCTCCCTCTCAACCTGTCTTGCCACTTTTAATGATTGATGCACACATGCACCCAGCTCGCTCTGCTTCTGTCACACTTGTCTTACATTGTCTCTTTGCATCTCCTCCTACCCACCCCCCCCCCACCCAAAATGAATCACTTCAGGGTGGAATTTTCTCATCCCTCCCACCACAGAAGCATAGTGGGCAGGACAGTAATTTCAGTGGCCCATTTAAAAGTCCATTGATCTCAGGTGGAAATTTCTGGTCTTGGGGTGTGCGCAGCTAGAACGTTCTGTCCCATATTCCCCTGCGTTAAATTCCATCTCCACCGCACCCGCTCATTCTCACCAGCCGACATCCTTTTGAAGCTCACAATGAGACCACTAGGAAACTGGACACTATGTTCCCAATAGCTATGTGACTCTGATCACAGGCACATCAGAATAGACCCAAGCACAAATGCTATTAAAGAAGAAGAAAACAAATGAACCTATCATATTCTTCCTAGCACCGTGATATATCCAAGTCATATTCAAGATGGCACTTACGTATGGCTATTAGGTGTCCTCTTAGAATCATAGAATCTCTACAATGCAGAAAGAGCCATTTGGCCCATCAAGTGGCCCAACCACAATCCCACCCATGCTCAATCCCCATAACCCCATGCATTTATCCTAGCTGTTCCCCTGACATTAAGGGACAATCCACCTAACCTGCACATCTTTGGACCGTGGGAGGAAACCGGAGCACCCGGAGGAGACCCATGCAGACACGGGGAGAATGTGTAGACTCCGCAAAGACAGTGACCTAAGCCAGGAATCGAACCCTAGTTCCCTGGCGCTGTGAGGACTCTTGCATACTCTCCCCGTGTCTGCATGGGTTTCCTCTGGGTGCTCCAGTTTCCTCCCACAGTCCAAAGATGTGTGGGTTAGGTGGATTGGCCAAGCTAAATTGTCCCTTAGTGTCAGGGGAGTTAGCTAAGGTAAATGTATGGAGTTATGGGGACAGGGCCTGGGTGGGATGGTGGTTGGTGCAGACTGGATGGGCCAAATGGCCTCCATTTGCACTGTAGGGATTCTAAGAGGACACCTATCATCCATACATAGGTGCCATCTTGGATATGACTTGGATACAGCACGGTGCTAGGAAGAATATGAAAGATTAATTTGTTTTCTCCTTCTTACTGGGTTGTGAACCTTCCTGATCAAAATCTGGGATAAAAAGGTTGGGATTTTCCCCTCTATCTAAATTTCGACCCAACATTTTAGACATTGCCAGATTCCAGTCTCAATTCTTGACCCAGGAGTTGTGTTTTTCTTAAATCTGATTGCCGTCCTCAATTTGTTTTAAATTCCTTTAGTCCCCTAAAATCTTAAACCAAAATTCAAATGTCACAAAAGAGAGAATGAGGACTAGCTCTGCCGCTGATCAGGGCCTGGGTTGGGAGATGGGACAAGCGTCTCTCAGCACTGTGCAAAGAGGAATGTCAAAATGCTGACATTGGTTTATTTTGGGGACTGGTGCAGGATGGGTTCTGATTCTACAGGGACTGACTCAAACTCCAAGTCCACATATTTGGCACGGTCACAAGCCCCTGATACCAACCAGTAACATCCAGAACCTCTGATAACTCATCATCTGAACTTCAGTGAAAGTTACAAAAACACGGATTTGTTTGTGCCAATCAGTCTATTGGTGCGTTGGATTTCCCAGGCAGGGAAGGAATGAAAACAGACCAGAAACACAAACCCAAAAGCGACCAGAAACTGGGGAAAACCCAGAGAAAAATCGCCAACACCGAAAACGAGTTTTTATTAAAAAAAGAATGAAATAGCAAAAAATATAGTATTGAAAGTTTAAGATTAACGGTAAATAAATCTCTGCGGTTGCAAGTCATATAGATGTATATAATTCATCGAGAAAAGTTATTGTTAATATATAGTCACTACAATACATGATAATATTGGGGTTTAGTCTCTTACCTATTAAGATAGCCACTAAAAGTCTCCCCGGGAAGATTTTCGCTGAATCGACTCCACACACTTTCTGATGTTTCATTCTGAGGGGTTAACTTGGTCAATAAATTGCTGTTGAGATGACTTGAGGAGGGCGGGGGGGGAGGAGGGGTCGGTATTGGCGTTTGTTAACTCCAGATAGAGAGAGAGAGAGAGAGGGGAATGAGCGGTGCTTCAGCAGAGGGGGTCTGCACCTAGCACTCAGTGCTGGAGCTGTGAGCTCTAATCAGAGAGGAGGGTAGGCACTGCGTCTGTGTGCAGCGTTGCTGGTATGTGAGTGTGCTCTCCCTGTCTCTCTCTCTCTTCCTCTCAATTTCCGCACACACACTGCGGAAGACTGGACCTGGAGCCGGGATGGGAGTGAGCAGCGATCCTCCCTTATCCTTTCCCTGTGAATTCTGCATTGCAGTCACAGAACTGCTTTCGTCATCAGCCAAAGGGACCTTGCCAAACAACAGTCTTCAACCTGGCCATTTATTCAAACAAAATCTTCCCACAAATAACTTGCAAGTGCCGGGCACTCTAGATTTGTGTCAAAAAATGGCAGCTTTCAATATTTTAAACTTCATAAAAGTTTTAAAACTTTCTGAACTTTGGTTTCTGACTTTTTAACTTGCTGATTAAGATCAGGAAAAACAGTTCAGAGGGAGCCCAGGACGTTGATTGTAATTCTAATGTATATTTTTAAAGAATATTATGCAGTGATCAATAAGGTTCCGTTGCAGAAATTTGACTCCTAGGGTCCAGTACACTGTGAATTTAATGCTATCAGGTAACAGCACTCATCGCACTACCATGCTAAAATAGAAAGCTATATAAAATAAACAGTTCCGGCATCTCAGCTTCCCAAGAACATGCCACAGGATAAGAAGCTGCTCTAAAGCTGTATCAGTCATATCTCATCTTCCTCACTTGCCTGAAGGTGCCATCTCTCACTGGGTTAAAGTTACACAGTCAGTAACCACCACCCCCCTCCCTGCACCCACCCCCCCACCCCCGACACTTGAGCCAATTTGCCCACCCCATCAGCCTGGTGCAAACCCAGTGTGGGTCCATCATGTCCTTATTTTCAAATCCCTCTATGGCCTCACAACACCTCTCCCCCCATCCCTCCCGACACCCACCCAACTCTACAATCTCAGGGAAGGCGATGGCCTAGTGATATTATCACTAGACTATTAATCCCGGAACTCAGCAAATGTTCTGGGGACCTGGGTTTGAATCCCATCCACGGCCGATGGTGGAATTTGAATTCAATTTAAAATAATCTGAAATTAAGAATCTACTGATGACCATGAAATCATTGTTGATTGTCAGAAAAACCCATCTGGTTCACTAATGTCCTATAGGGAAGGAAATCTGCTGCCCTTACCTGGTCTGGCCTATATGAGTCACAACAATGTGATTGAGTCTCAAAGGCAACTGGGGATGGGCAATAAATTTTGGCCAGTCAGCAACGTCTGTGTCCCATGAATAAAAAAAACTTTTCGAGATATCTGTGCTCCTCCAACTCTGGCCTCTCGTCATTCCCAATTATAATTTTTCCATTATTGGTGGCCATACCTTCAGTTGACTGGGCCTCTAGCTCTGGAATATCCTCTTAAACCTCTCCGGCACCCCTGTCCCCTTTCAATCCCTTCTTAAAGCCAATCTTTTCATCATTTTGAGTTAATATCTCCTGTGGTAGCTCAAGGAGCATTGCTTTGGTTTATAATGGCCCCTGACAGCATCTTGAGATGTTGCAATACATCAATGGCATTTTATAGATACTTGTTATTATTGTCACCCCCTCCCCCCCCCCCACTCCCCCCCACCCCAATCCTGCTGCTTCTCCCCATGTCCATAGGATGAGGATTGGGCTCTTTCAATAAACAGATTGGTCCAAGGTGAAGACTGGTTCCACATCCTGCGGCTGGGGGTTTTGTCGGGGTGGAGGGCAGGGATGGGAGTGGGGGGGATGCTGCAGGACACAGTGATACTAAACTAGAGGAGGCACATTGAGAAAATAGTTTCATTAAAGAGTTTCTCTGTGGGCCAGAAGGAGCAAGCATATTTCCCCCACAACCACACCCTCTCCCAATCACAGCTTGAGACCCCCACCCATCCCATCACAGCCAGAACCCCCCCCACCCTCCCCAATTCGCACCCTAACCCCCCACCCTCCCTCCCCATCACAGCCAGAATATCCCACCTTCCCCAACTCACACCCTGATCCCCCACCCACCCCAACTCACAGTCTGACCCCCCCACAACCCTCTCCCAATCACAGCCAGATCCCCCACCCTCCCTCCCCAACTCATAGCCTCCCACATGTCCTCCCTTCGTGATCCCTCTCCCCCAAGTCACAGACCAAAACCCTCCTCTCCCAAGCATTGCCTGACCCCCTTATCTCCCCCACCCCACTTTCCCTCATCACACCCTGACCCCTACCCCTCCCCCCGCAATCATAGCCTGTCACCCCTTTCCAATCACAGCTGGGCCACTGTCACCACCCCGTCCCCACCCTCCCCACCAACAATGACATCAAATCCCTTCCAAGATCAACTGTGATCTCACTGCTTACTGATCTGGCCTTGTGGAGCCATTGGACCTTTACCAGCTCCTATTGCTCAAGTACTCATCCTATCAAAGATAATGCGATTGGTTGGTCAGCAGATCCCATTGCAGGTAGGTACATAGCTAATCATAAATATATATCTGTACATTGAAAGGATGTGGGCAAGACCAGCAATTATTGTCCATTGCTAATTTCCCATGAGAATGTGGTGGAGAGCTGCCTTCTTGAACCACTGCAGTCCATGTGGTGCAGGTAGACCCACAGTGCTGTTAGGATGGAACAGCGATACATTTGCAAGTCAGGATGGTGAGTGACTTGGAGGTGAACTTCCAGGTTGTGGTGTTTCCAGGTATCTGCTGCTCTTCTCTTTCTAGATAGCAGGGGTCATGGGTTTGGAAGGTGCTGCCTAAGGAGCCTTGGTGAGTTCTTGCAGTGCAGCTTGTAGGTGGTACACACGGCTGTCTTGGTGGTGGGAGTGAATGTTTGTGGATAGGGTACCAATGAAGTGGGCTGCTTTATACTGGCTGATGTTGACCTTCCTGAATATTGTTGGAAGCACACTCATCCAGGCAAGGGGAGAGTATCCCATTACATGCCTGACTTATGCGTTGTAGATTGCAGACTGGTTTTGGGGAGTTACTCGTCACAGGATTCCTAGCGCATGGCCTGTCTCTTGTAGCCACAGTATTTGTATAATTAATCCAGTTCAGTTCTGGTCAATGACACCCCCACCCATCCCCAGAATGTTGATATTAGTGGATTCAATTTATGGTAATGCCATTGAATGTCAAGAGGCAATGGTTAGATCCCCTCTTGTTGGAGATGGTCAATGCCTAGCACTTGAATGGTGCGAATATTATTTATCACTTGTTAGCCCAAGCCTGGAGGATCTTGCTGCATATGGATACAGATTGTTTCAGTTTCTGAGGAGTAGCGAATGGTGCTAAACGTTGTGCAATCATCAGCCAACATCCCCACTTCTGACCTTATGATGGAAGGAAGGCCATTGAGGAAGTAGCTGAAGAGGATTGGACCCAGGACACTGAGGAACTCTTACAGTGATGTCCTGGAACTGATGGCTGACCTCCAACCGCACAACCATCTTCCATTGTGCCAGTTATGACTCCAGCCAACAGAGAGCTTCCCTTGATTGCCATTGAGTCCAGTTTTACTGGGGCTCATTGACATCAGACTCAATCAAATGTTTGACTTTTGCTTAAATTGACCTGTGTATATAATATGGGGACCATGCTTTAAGTAACATGAGGATTTGTGTAATTATATTAGTGAGAGTGGCACAGTGATTAGCGCTGCTGCCTCACAGTGCCAGGACTCAGGTTCGATTCCTGGCTTGGGTCACTGTCTGTGCGAGTTTGCATGTTCTCCCTGTGTCTGTATGGGTTTACTCCGGGTGCACTGGTTTCCTCCTACAGTCCAAAGATGTGTGGGTTAGGTTGATTGGCCATGCTAAATTGCCCTTTAGTGTCAGGGGGACTCGGAGGGTAAATGTGTGGGGTTACAGGGATAGGACCTGGGTGGGATTGTTGTCGGTGCAGGCTTGATGGGCTGAATGGCCTCTTTCTGCACTGTAGGAATTTGATAATTAAATACATTTTTTTAGAATCCTCCCTAACTTCAGTAATTGCACAGTTGATCTGGAATGTACAAATGTTGATATGGACAACAACGCATTTTAATTTCTGATGGCAAATTACAGTAAAATAAATGCAACTGATTAATTGCATTATTAAATCATAATGCATTTCAATCCCTTCTCCCTTGAGCTTTCTGGTTATCTCGAAGCACTTGTTTTCAACTCTCGCACTACAGTGACAAGTCGAAGTTCCAGGAAGTCAGCTGCTTCAGAATGAGATAATGAATTCCTGACTTAACTTCTTATGTGAAGAAGTGATAACTTGCAGTCATATCTCCAGGGATTTTTATTTGAAAAAAAATCATGCACTAACTAAACACCACACTTCTCCAATATCACACCAGGCCAGTAGTGTACCAGTTCTGTAGTATCCTCGCCCAATAGCGTTTATTAACAGCGGGTTTGAGTTTAAGGGCCGTGGGGTTATGCTGCAACTATACTGGATGTTGGTGAGACCACATTTGGAGTGTGTTCTGTTCTGGTCACCTCGCTATAAGAAGGATGTGGAAGCATTGGAGAGAGTGCAGAGGAGATTTACCAGGATGCTGCTTGGTTTGGAGGGTAGGTCTTATGAGGAAAGGTTGAGGGAGCTGGGGCTTTTCTCTTTGGAGCAGAGGAGGACGAGAGGCGACTTAATAGAGGTTTATAAGATGATGAGAGGGATTGATAGAGTGGATGTGCAGAGACTATTTCCTTGGGTGGATGTAGCTGTTACTAGGGGGCATAACTATAAAGTTCATGGTGGGAGATATAGGAGGGATAGCCAAGGTAGATTCTTTACTCAGATAATGGTTGGGATGTGGAATGCACTGCCTGCTGTGATGGCGGAGTCGGACACTTTAGGAACTTTCAAGCAGTTATTGGATAGGCACATGGAGCACACCAGAATGATAGGGAGGGGATAGCTTGATCTTGGGATTGGACATAGCTCGGCACAACATTGAGGGCCGAAGGGCCCGCACTGTGCTGTAATGTTCTATGTTTCTATGTTAATAGTACACTAGCCAAATGATAGACTAACCAGAAGTATACAATAGCAACAACAACTTATATTTAGATAGCAGCTTTATTGTAATGAAAGTTTCCAAGGCACTTCATAGGAACATTATAAAACAAAATATGAAATCGAGTCACATAATGGACTCCAGAGAAGCAGGGTTAATGTCCTTCAGGGAAGGAAATCTGCCGTTCTTGCCTGGTCTGACCTACGTGTGACTCCAGACCCACAGCAACATGGTTGACTCTTAACTGCCCTCTGAAAAGGCTGAGCAGGCCATTCAGTTGAAGGTCAGTTAGGGATGGGTAATCAATGCTGGCCCAGCCAGCCACACCCACATCCCATGAATGAATAAAAACAAACGAGTTCGGTTGACCAAAAGTTTGGTTAAAGAGTTTTAAGGAGTGGTTAAAAGAGGAAAGCAAGGGTTAGAATTAGGAAACATAATCCAGAGCTTGGGACCGAGACAATGGAAAGCGCGATCACCAATGCTGGAGCAATGAAGATCAGGGATGCTCCAGGGGCTAGGATCAGAGGAGTGCAGAGGTCTTGGAAGGTTGGGAAGCTGGAGAAGATCACAAAGATTGGGAGGGTTGAGAATTTCAAAATCAAGACATTGCTTATCTGGGAGCCACTTTTGATCAGCAAAAACAAAGGTGAGAAGTGAATGAGATTTGGTGCCAGTAAAGATTTGCCCAATGTCAACCACAGCAATGTGATTGACTCTTAAATGACCTCCAAAGGCAACTAGGGATAGACAATAGATGCTGGCCAGCCAGTGATACCCAAGTCCCACAAATAAATAAAAAGAAAAATCATACACTAGTGCTTTAGAGCACTAAGCACAAACTGGCCCAATAATGCAAAACCAAACATATCTCCAGCTGAGTATAACCCTGACGCAAACTGAATTTCACTGCTGGTTAACGTGCACAAGGCCTGCTCTCAATATTCTGACCTACAAACAGTCACAGAGTGCGTGCAGTGGTGTGGGTGTGAATGGCACCATGCCCCACGAAGACAAAGAAAAAATGGATAAGAAGAGTTAAAGTGCTAGAGAGTTGCATCAATCAAAAAGGGATGGCGTTGGTGCCATTTGGAGACAGGTTTGTCAGCATCATGTGTGGAGGACGTCCTGCTGGGAGATTGTAAAGGTCAGTGTGCAGCTGGACCTGTCACTCTCACTAATTTCATCGCACTTTTGTGCTTTGAAGTATATCTGGACCGGGCGGTGATTTAAAAGGAACATTCCTGGATCCCTGGTGTTATGTTCAAAGACTATTTCACGATAGCAGTTCAACTCTTTCCGATCAGGCTGATCTGTTCAGATTGATGTGGGCAATCCATTCTCCCCGCTCTGTTAAAAGATGGTGGAGGTTCCCCCCCACCAAGTGTCAATAATAGGCAGGACCATTCTCTATGATTCTGGTTCAGTGATTGGCAGGATAAGTGGATAAGGTGAGTGACTCACCTGATGGAGGGGCAGCACACTGAAAGCTCACGATTCCAAATAAACCTGTTGGACTTTAACCTGATGTTGTGAGACTTCTTAATACTATATTCCAGCACACTCCCCATTCCCCTCAGCATCTCTAAAATCTAGAAATATATCTATTTCCTTCTTAATTTTATTCAGTGACTTGGCCTCCACAGCCTTGTGTGGTAGAGCACCACCCAACCCGAGGAAACAACATCCCTTCAGTGAGTCTGTCCAGCCCTGTCAGAATTTTATATATTGCAGTTAGATAGTTATGTAATGCAATGTTACATGTGTCACATCAATCATTATAGTGACACGGTCTCTAGGTGTGATTGATGAAGGAAGTTACCCAATCATTTCTAATCTGGTCAGTGTTTATGGTATAACCACAGGCAGTTTAACTTAATGGACTTAAATCCTCGCAGAAACACCTAAAGCAATTGAAATTATGTGGTGCAAATTAGTAACAGACATGATGTTTAAGTTTCATTTATTAGCTTCACAAGTAGGCTTACATTAACACTGCAATGAAGTTACTGTGAAAATCCCCTAGTTGCCACACTCAGGCGCCTGTTCGGGGACACTGAGGGAGAATTTAGCATGGCCAATGCACCCTAACCAGTACATCTTTGGATGTTCCTATGCTCCTCACCGGGACTCTATCACCTTGCCTGCCATGGAATCAGTGTGGACGAGGGTTCAAAAATGGGAATCTTTGTTGACTTTGGGTGGGAATTTCCATTCTCGCCTTGAGTGAGGCTGTAAAATCCCATCCCTGTGTTTGTTAGCAATGGTACAGACATCTGAAACTGTGTTGCTTGATGTTTTATTGGGAGCGCTTAGGCTATTTATTTTAAATTGATTAACATTTCCAATACTAATTTCATGCCTTGAATTGCTATTATTTTCGGTGGTCCAGTTATGCGTTTTACTCTTTAACCGAATCTGGGGCAGAGCCTGAGGTGCGTTAATGATCGAGTTCTGAAGGCAGCGCTGCACAGAGTGACCTTGGCTATATTTGCACAAATCGTTGAAGGACTCATGGCCAGTTGAGAAAGTGGTTACGAGTCATGTGGGATCCTGGGTTTTATAAATAGAGGTACAGAGCATCAAACCCAGGAAATATTGATAGGCCTTTGTAAAATCCTGGGACAGAATTTTCTAGGCCTCCCCGAGGTTTGATGGTGGGCAAGGGGATGGGATAATGTGGTGGGACTGAGGAGCCGGTTTCCCACCAGTGTAAAATGATGATTAGAACATGTGCCCCTGCCTGCCATTAACACCAGAGTTGAGTGTGAAGCTGTTTTGTACCCTATTGATTAGACACAGATAAAGGCTTGACCAGAATCTGCCCCACCCCTCCCTGCCCAATCATCTGTGCCACCAGCACCAGGGAGGCACTGGCATTGTGCTCTTGTTGCTGGACTAGTAATCCAGAGTAATGTTCTGGGGACCCAGGTTCGAATCCCACCATGGCTGATGGTGAAATTTGAATTCAATAAAAGTCAGAATTTAAAAGAAAAGTCTAATGATGACCATTTTTGATTGCCATAAAAAACCATCTGGTTCACGAATGTCCTTTAGGGAAGGAAATCTGCTGTCCTTACCCGGGTCTGGCCTATATGTGACTCCAGAGCTACAGTACTGTGGTTGTTCCTCAAATGCCCTCAGGGATGGGCAATAAATAAAGAACAAAGAACAAAGAACAACACAGCATGGAAAACAGGCCCTTCGGCCCAAGGAGCCCACGCTGCCATTTTAACATTATGAGTGCCCTCCTCTACCTGCGACCTTTGTCTATGCCTACTGGGGAAGATTGAGGGAAGACTAATTTAGGGACAATTTGTTACACCAATCAGCCTAAGAGCACGTTTTTGGGGTGTGGGAGGAAACCGGAGCACCCAGAGAAAACCCACGCAATCACAGGGAGAATATGCAAACTCCCACAGACACGGGCCCAAATCCATGTATATGCACAGCAAACAGTGATAGTCACTGAGCTGTCGTGTTGCCCGACTCAGCTAATGACACCCACCTCCCATGAACAAATATTTTAAAAACCTGGATCAATGTGATGGACTGACCTGCAAGGCCTGAGGCAGCTCATGGTAATGGAGGCCTTCGGTGATGGGACTCTGGAATATCATGGGGATCCGTGAACAGGTGGAGAGTCTCCGACATGAATCTTCTAATGTCTAGATCTTCCAGCATGTGGATCTTCTCCTTCAACAGCGGGTATGTTTAAATTTGATTTGATTTGGTTTATTATTGTCACATGTATTAGTATACAAGGAAAAGTACTGTTTCTTGCTTGCTATACAGACAACGCATACCATTAATAGAGAAGGACATGAGAGAGTGCAGAATGTAGTGTTACAGGCATAGCTAGGGTGTAGAGAAAGATCAACTTAGTGCGAGGTAGGTCCATTCAAAAATCTGATGGCAGCAGGGAAAAAGCTGCTCTTGAATCAGTTGATAGGTGACTTCAGGCTTTTATATCTTTTTCCCGAAGGAAGGAGGTAGAAGAGAATATATCCAGGGTGCATGGGGTCCTTAATTATGCTGGCTGCTTTTTTGAGGCAGCAGGCAGTGTAGACAGAATCAATGGATGGGAGGCTGGTTTGCGTGATGGATTGGGCTACATTCACGATCTTTTGAAGTTTCTTGTGGTCTTGGGCAGAGCAGGAGCCATACCGAGCTGTGATACAACCAGAAAGAATGCTTTCTATGGTGCATCTGTGAAAGTTGGTGAGAGTCATAACTGACATGCCAAATTTCCTCAGTCTTCTGAGAAAGGGGAGGTATTGGTGGGCTTTCTTAACTATAGTGCCGGCATGGGAGGGGGGGACCAGGACAGGTTGTTGGTGATCTGGACACCTAGAAGCTTGAAGCTCTCTAGATTAGATATGGCACCCAGATGTGATGGTGGGGTGCGATTAATCCAGCCTACCCCATCTCACAGCAAACTAAATAACCCTTAACTGCATAATTAATTAGGCCAGTGTCATGCGACACAGTGTAAACTCCCACTGGCATCCACAGAGGGAAATTTTCCTTGTTCCCACTCCCTGCCACAGGGCTTAGTCCCAGGATGGAAAATCCTGCACGTGAGTTGACTTGAAGTGATGCATTGTGTCCAATTCTTTGCACTTCTGAAAGAATGCAAAGGATTTAAATAGGACCTGTTCTGTTTGGAATTAGTCGTTTTGTGTTGTTGTTAAAATATTTATGTAAGCGATAGAATGCACTCAAGAAGAAGTTTAAAAAAAACTAAGTAATTTAAGATTTGTGTTTATGTCAGCTGTGACTCAGAAGTAGCACTCAACTGTTGCACATTTGTCTATATTTATCCAGCAACTTCAAACCAATCTTCAGTGGAGAAGATTTTAGAAATGACAGTTGGTACAAAATTAACAGCCACTTGGGTGGCATAGTGGCACAGTTTTTAGCAATGCTGCCTCACAGTGCCGGGGATCCGGGTTCGATTCCGGCCTCAGGTGAGTGTGTGAAGACTGCACATTCTCCTTGTGTCTGCGTGGGTTTCCTCTGGGTGCTCCGGTTTCCTCCCAAAGATGTACAGGTTTGGTTGACTGGCCACACTAAATTGCCCCTTGGCACTCAGGATGTATAAAGTAGGGGAATTAGTGGGGTAAATATGTGAGGTTACAGGGTTAGACCCTGGGTAGGATGCTCTGTTGGAGAGTCAGTGCACAGTCAATGGGCTGAATGGTCTCCTTCTGCACTGTAGGGATTCTATGATTGGACAAGTATGGACTAATTACAATAGGTCAACATGAATTTGTTAAGGGAAAAGCATGATTAAGTAATTTGTTTTAATACAAGGAGCAAGAGTAGACCATTCAGCCCTTTGAGCCTGCCTCACCATTCAGTATGACCATGGCTGATACCAGGTGTCAACTCCCTTTTCCTGCCCACTCCCCGTATCCCCTAATTCCCTAAGCGATAAAACATCTGTCTATCCCAACCTCAGATGGAACATCATTGCCCTCTGGGGTAGAGAGTTCCTCAGTTTGTGTTTTTGATGAGGTAGCAGTGAGATTTGAGGGAGGCGATACAATTGAAGAACTTCCAAAAGAGACCTGTGAGTCTCTGGAGCTCTCTTCCCAGAGGGTGGTGGAGACAAGGTGATTGGTCATTTTTAAGGCAGAGGCAGATGCAATCTTGACTAACAAGGGAGTCAGGGATTATCAGGGATAGGTGGGAACATGTATCAAAGGGCTCCAAGTACCAAGGAGCAATTTAGTTTGAAGGGCTGGAACATTCTGGCCTATGATTCTGTGTTAAAGCTCATCATTGCTGGGGCTGTTTTACAGATTTTGTTTAATTTATTCTGATTTCTGAACCAGCTATTTGAATTTCACTGCTCCTCCCAATTTGGTATCATCCACAAACTTGATTGTTTCCTAGAAGAATTCCTGTATCCTGAGTTTATGTAAATCAATAAGAGACAATCATCATTCAAGGGTCAAACTGGAGGACATTCCGCTCAGTAACCCACCCCCCCTCATTCCACTCCCCCCCTCCCCCGACTTTGATATTACTCAAAGAACAAAGAACAAAGAACAAAACAGCCCGGGAAACAGGCCCTTCGGCCCACCGAGCCCGCGCCGCCATTTTAACACCACCAGTCCCCCTCTCCACCCATGATCCTTATCTATTGTTTTATGGCCATCCACATTGAGGGAAACTAATTTAGGGACAATTTATTCCTGCCAATCAGCCTAATAGCACATCTTTGGGGTGTGGGAGGAAACCGGAGCGCCCGGAGAAAACCCACGCAAGCACGGGGAGAATGCGCAAACTCCCACAGACACTAGCCCAAATCCATGTATCTGCACAGCAATCAGTGATAGTCACTGAGCTGTCGTGTTGCCCAGTATCTGGTCCAGTTTAAGCACACACTAATGACATGAAGCACTAGGCCAATCTCGAACAACCAAGAGAAGCCCGAGTACGACCCATCGCGTGTATGCCCCTCGTTGGGCAACAAGGCGGACCGACTTAAAACCTGTGAATGAAAAAGAGAAAAAACATTATTATCATGCCAAATATTCATGGATTCTTGCCCTTTGGTCAGTTTGCCTCATCCATTCCTAGGGTTTAATCTGAATCTACACAGTTTTGGTTTATTGGTGGCCTATTATGTGGGAACTTGAAGTTCAGGAACTCTGCATTATACAACTTAAAACGTCCCACTTAGTGGAGTAAGGTTCTCACTTGCATAAAGGAGTTAAGGCTTTCGATGAGGCACTCCCCCTTGGAATCTATGATGTCCAATATTTATTAGGCTGATTTTAGCAATGATAGTTAAAAAGTCTCACAACACCAGGTTAAAGTCCAACAGATTTATTTGGTAGCACAAGCCACAAGCTTTCGGAGCACTGCCCCGACATAAGAGGAGTGGGAGTTCTGTTCACAGAACTTTGGCTTGTGCTACCAAATAAACCTGTTGGACTTTAACCTGGCATTGTGAGACTTCTTACTGCGCCTACCCCAGCCCAACGCTGGCATCATACCAATGATTCCATTGGTTTGCAGCATTTCAAAGATTTTAATTTAGCTCCACGTCTTGTCATGCTCCCCCCATCCCCCCTCCAATCAGCCTTTCCCTTACCAATAATTTAGGATTGGGATGGAAGCTAAACTTGGATTTAAGACTAACTTGTATCTCTAGTGCAGTTCAGTGTCAAACCTGTTGGACTTTAACCTGGTGTTGTGAGAATTCTTACTGTTTATCCCAGTCCAAAGCCGGCATCTCCACATCATGGCAGTTCAGTGTCCCCCAGGGATGGACACTGGGGTCCCATGGTTACAGGACAGGCCCACGAGTGGGAATGGGGCAAATTTTCAAAGCTTCCTTCACACATGAGGCTGAATATCATTGCAACTCCATGGTGTCCTATGGAGCAGCTGGCAAAACTGTCCCTCATGTATTTCAAAATGAATTTGACAACAGAGGCCCAGGAGTTGCAGAGTTAATTGCATGAAGCAATTTTTGGCAATGCTCCTGTAACTAAGATGTAAGCGCAGCAAATAGAGATTAGTTAATGCACCCATCAGATGGAAAGCCAATGAGCAGCTGTGAATGAACCGTATAAATTATTAATGAGTCATATACAAATCCAACATCTGAAGTACCCAAATGTGTACCTGCTTTAACGATGTTTTCATTTGGTTTGTGTTTTGATTTATATCACCTTCTTTTTCCTGGATTCTGCCTAGATTCCGATGGAGTTAAGCTCCTGGTGTTTTATACTTTGCACAGAGCCGGTCTTTCCTTCTGCCTGCTTCTGACTCATTGCCCCTTGAACTGATCAGTGTGACTTGCTAATATCTTCCAGCAGGGTTCCACCCCAGTCAGATACAATTCCAAATCTAACAAAGGTCCCAAGAGAAACTAATCCAACACTGATCGCATCCAAGCACTCAAAAAAACTCTTTGACTGTCATGTAAGGAGTAGTGAGAGCAATAATCTGGGGTTAATTGGCCAACTCTTCCACAGGTATGGGAGGCCGAGAGGCCTCCGTCTATGCTGTATCATTCTATAGCTCTAATGTGACTATTAGAATCATCGATACAATGAATAAAACATACAGACGTCAAGCGAGGAGAGCAAGGACTCAAGAAAGGATTGGAAGCTAAACAGCATCTGGGCCATGGGAGGGTATTTTTCTGTCCCCCTGCCCCCCCATTACAGGAATCATGGCGGGGAGGTGGGAGTGGCGGTAGGAACCATGCAAAGTTCCATTGACCTTGGACAAGATTTTCCAGTTTTACGGCAAGCATGTCCGGAAAATCCCACCCATTGGGTTTGATCCTCCAAGATTTTGTACAATTTGCCTTTTGTCATAGATTATCCCCATTCTAACTCCAACTTGCACCTTGAACCAGTAAAAACATCCATCTGAAATTTTCATCAAACTGAAACAAAGTTAAGTCTCTGTGATACTTACACCCAGCCTCTAAAACTGGTGAGGTGGTTTTCCCAGGCATTAATCAGCCTGGATGTCTATGGGGATTTTACAATGGGTACCACCAATGGGCAGCACAGTGGCACAGTGGTTAGCATTGCTGCCTCATAGCACCAGGGACCCAGGTTCAATTCCAGCCTTGGGTGACTGTGTGGAGTGTGCACATTCTCCCTGTGTCTGCATGGGTTTCCTCCGGGTGCTCTGGTTTCCTCCCACAGTACAATGATATGGGGGTTAGTTTGATTGACAATACTCAGTTGACTGTAGTGTCAGAGGATTAGCAGGGTAAATATGTGGGGGTACGGGATTAGGGCCTGGGTGCAGACTTGATGGGCCAAATGGCCTCCTCCTGTACTGTAGGGATTCTGTGATTCTATGATCACATCATGGTGGGAGCCTAGAATGGAGTGTGGTGTCTGATGCCTTTCAGAAGGAGGGGTGTGGAGAAAGCTGTGTTTGTCGCCAGTGCGATACACGCACGATTGTACTGCTTTCCTCTGTGATGCCATTGCAAGGGATGGTAGTGATAAAGTAGCAAATCTGTACATCATACCGTCACTTTTTGAATATTAAAGCATCATGTACCTTCACATGCAACAATTTTAAAATCTTCAGACATTGAATATACAACGCTCAGAATCAGCATATACTGCTGTGTTGCCTTAACTCTAGGTCATTTGGAAAATTCATCCATAACCGGGTGGGTGGCACGATGGCACAGTGGTTAGCACTGCTGCCTTACAGTGCCAGGGACCTGGGTTCAATTCCCAGCTTGGGTTACTGTCTGTGTGGAGACTGCATGTTCTCTCTGTGTTCTGCATGGCTTTCCTCCGAGTGTTCCCATTTCCTCCCACAGCCTGAAAGATATGCTGGGTAGATGCGTTGGCTGTGCTAAATTCTCCCTCAGTGTACACGAACGCCAGATGTGGCAACTAGGGGATTTTCACAGTAATTTCATTGCAGTGTTAATATAAGCCTGGCACCAATAAATAAACTTAAATTAATATGATAGGGATTTATTGAAAGTGGAATCTGTAAATTCAGGCTCTGAATGCAATTATAGATTTTGGACTCAAACGATTTAGTTTGAAAAATTGCCACAGAAGTTTTACAAAAAAGGGTTTTGCTGGCACTGTGTCTCCAGCCAATGACGTGGTTGGTTTCCTGCAGATCTGAGCATGCACAAATGAGCATCGGCAGCCATCTTGCATTGGCAGGCGACATGGAGAAAAAGTGTGTCAGTAGAGTTGAGGAATGTTGAAAGAGGGTGGGGTTAATAGATATTTTGGGAATTTGGTAGGTAGGATTGCAGAATATAATTCTGTAGGAGATGGCAAATAGCCTAGGTTAAGATAAATAATAACACAAGAAATAGGAGCAAGGGTAGACCACACAGCCCATTGAGCTTCATCCGATTCAATACAATCATGACTAATCTTGGGTTTCAATAAGAAAATCTAATTGGACTCAGTTCCCTCTGCTTTTGCTGAAATGTATCTTTGCTGACCTCAACTCCACTTGCCCAGCTTTGGTTCCATATCCTTGATATCTTTCGCTAATGAAAAATACTATCCATCTCAATATTGAAAGCTTCTTGCAGCCCTTGTCAGATGTGATGATACTGTGCCTTTAAGAGATGTATTTTTAATCATGTTTCTTGTCAAGGTTAAGTTGAAAATTCAGCTGTTTTACACAGTGCCAATTTGTCTAGGCAACAGGCAGCTCAAGTGTTGAGAATGCAGGATAATGACTGATTGTAGCTAATTGTGTGTTTATCTAAACGGAGTTAATGCATTTGTGTTTACTTAGGCTTTCTTTGGGGTTTCATTGTAGGCTCTTGATCTTGTTGATTGACAAGAGACAGGATCGTGATAACGGGCAGAGTTAAGCTTGCAGTGAAGATGCACTGTTTTTCTTCTATTTTGAAAGCTTTCCTGCCCTTGTCCTGAAAGAAGCAAGATGGCTCTCTCTCTCTCTCTCTCTAGGGAAGCTGCTGTTTGGGGTTGTCAGAAGACAGGTGTCTCTCTGTCCATAGGTGTTCAATGGCTCTATGCCTGTTAACAAGTACAAGCACATGTGTTGCTAACTGACTTTGAAGGGGGGCATTAAGTCTGAAGAGTAATATTGCTTAAATTAGAACTCATTGGGATAGATTAGCAGTTAAGAAGTGTATCTTGTCATGTTTAAGTATTGTTCAAATGTTCAATGTTCACGTGATTTATTTGTTATAGTTAGACTGTGTTGTTAAATAAAGTTTGTTTTGATAAAAGCTTCCCAATGTGTCAGTAGAATCACATCTGATGTGGAACAACTTATTCCTCACATTAACTATGAGGAAAGATTGGATAAATATGGTTTGTTCTCGTTGGTATGATGGAGTTTGAGGGCTGGCCAGATAGTGGTTTACAAGATTATGAGTGGCATGGACAGAGTGTATAGTCAGATGTTCTTTCCTAGGGTTGAAAAGTCAAGTACTAGGGGATATAGGTTTAAGGTGTGTGGGGAAAATTTAGAGGAGATGTGCAAGGCAAGTTTTTTTACACGTAAGGCGTTGAATGTCTGGAATGTGCTTCCGGGAAGGTGGTGGGAATTGGTACGATAGTGGCACTTAAGGGGCAAATAGACAACTACATGAATAAAAAGTAAAACAGTAAAGTGAAATTTATTTATTAGTCATAAGCAGGTTTGCATTAATACTGCAATGAAGTTACTGTGAAATTCCCCTAATTGCCACACTCCGGCACCTGTTTGGGTACACTGAGGGAGAATTTAGCTCGGCCAATGCATCTAACCAGCATGTCTTTCAGACTGTGGGAGGAAACTGGAGCACCCGGAGAAAACCCATGCAGATATAGGGAGAACGTGCAAACTCCGTACAGACAGTGACCCAAGTTGAGAATTGAACCCGGGTCCCTGGCGTTGTGAGGCAGCAGTGCTAATCACTGTGCTACCGTGCCACCCCAATAGGATGGGAGTGGAAGGACATGGACTCTGTAAGTGCATAGGGTTTTAGTTTAGGCAGGCATCATGATTGGTGCAGGTTTGTAGGGCTAAAAGGCCTGTTCCTGTGCTGTACTTTTCTTTGTTCTTAGTTCTAATGCCAAAATAGCAAATAGTTGGAATCTAGTCTGTTTTCCTAATATACCTTGAGGTTTCTGATCTAGTCCCTAACGCGTGTTGGAGCCAGACAGAGAGCTAAAGACTTAAGGGCCTGATAAAGAGGATTCAATATTTCCTTCTGCAGCATAGAGTGTTGAACTGGAGCCACACAGCCCTGTCACCTCAACGTCCTGAAGGAACAGGCAGCTGTTACCCACAGAAATAAGAACTCAGCACTTTGAAGTGAGCCAGGAGGTAGGAAGCTGCGGTAAACAGAAATGTTTACTGGTCCAGATACTGTCTCTGGTATGTGGCACCGTGAGGGTTGCTTAGCTCAAGATCCGTTACAGGCCAATGCAGAGGGCAAGGGGACACAAGTCTAGAAATAGGTACCTGCTCTGTGTCCAGCAGAAACTCGAACCTCAGACAGGAACCGACTCAGAAGTGCTCCTACAGAAGCCTCTGCAAGGGGAAGGCGGAGTTTAGACAAAGGTGATACACGGAGAAAATAGTCTGATATTGGAGAGTAAGGCAAGTAACAAGAGAAGCTTACACTGACATGGGGTCTAACGCAGAGTGTGAACCTTGGCGTGTAAGAGAGAAAAGGTTACATGTTTCTTTCTGTTCAGTAAAAACAGGAGAGCAGGATTGTTATCATGAAACCCAACCCAAGGAGCTGTCTTGACAGATTGGTTAACAAAATATTACCAGGATCAGACGTCCCAAATCCTGCTGTTGTGGTTGATTATTAAAACATATTAAAATTACTCTTCAATTATAGTATTACAGAATGGGAGTTTAATGCCACGAAGGTTACGTTTAGATGCACATTCATTTTTAACACCAAAGCTTTCAGTTTCTCTCAAGTTGCTGGAGTTTGAGTCCCACTGGCATTAACTGGCCTCTGGTAACAACAACCTGCATTTGTACAGCACCTTTCACAAACCCAAATCACTTAACAGACAATTAAGTACTTCAGAAGTGGAGTCGCTGCTGTAATAGAGGAAACATGACAGTCAATTTGTGCACAGCAAGATCCCACAAACATTAATGAAATAATGACTGGATAGTGATTTTGGTTGAAGGATAAATATTGGCCAAGAGAATGGAGGAAAACTCCACTGCATGTTTTTGGATATTATAGAAGAGGGGATGGTGTATTGGTATTGCCGCTGCACTTGTAATCCAGCGACCCAGATTAATGCTCTGCAGATCTTGGTTCAAATCCCACCATGGTCAATGATGAAATTAGAATTGAGTAAAAAAAATCTGGAATTAAAAATCTAATGATGACCGTGAAACCATTGTTGAAAAACCCATCTGATTCACCAATGTCCTTTAGGGAAAGAAATCTGCCGTTCTTGCCTGATCTGGCCTACTTGTGACTCCAGGTCCACAGCGATGTGGTTGACTCTCAATTGCTCTGGAATGGCCTGGCAAGTCACTCATTCAAGGGCAATTTGGGATGGGTAACAGATGCTGGCCTCACCAGTGATGCTCACACCCCATAAATGAATAAATGTGAGAATTTTTACACTCATCTGGAAGGGCAGGAGGGCCCCCATTTCAAGTTTAATTCAAAAGACAGCACCTCGACAGTGCTGCATTCCATCAGTACTGCACTGTGGTATCAACCTAGATTTTGTGCCAGGCCTCCGAAAGACAATATTTGACATGGATTGGAAGAAGAAACCATTCAGACAGGAGACAGCAAGCTTGGTAAAGTTGAAGTTTATGAGCCACAAGTAGGCTTACATTAACACTACAATGAAGTTACTGTAAAAATCCCCCAGTGGCCACACTGCAGCACCTGTTCATGTACACTGAGGGAGAATTTAGCACGGCGAATGCACCTAACCAGCACATCTTTCAGATTGTAGGACAACTCCGGAGCACCTGGAGGAAACCCATGCAGACACGGGGAGAACATGCAAACTTCACACAGACAGTGACCCAAGCCAGGAATTGAACCTAGGTCCCTAGTACTGTGAGACTGTATTGCTAACCACTGTGCCACTGTCCACCAGAAGCAGAGATATTTGGGATTGAAATTCCAGTGCTTGCAGCCTGGAAGGCTGACAATTTGTCAGAGTGCCTGTTTTTTCTTCTCAAGCCTGATATCGGTGCATTGAACAAGGTTTGATTTGATTTGTTTGATTTATTATTGTCACATGCATTAACATACAGTGAAAAGTATTGTTTCTTCTGCACTATACAGATAAAACATACCATTCATAGAGAAGGAAATGAGAGAATGCAGAATATAGTGTTACGGTCCTAGCTAGAGTGTACAGAAAGATCAACTTAATGCAAGGTAGGTCCATTCAAAAGTCTGCTGGCAGCAGGGAAGAAGCTGTTCTTGAGTTGGTTGGTCTGTGACCTCAAGACTTTTTTTATCATCTTCCTCATGGAAGAAAGTATGTCCAGGATGCGTGGGGTCCTTAGTTATTCTGGCTGCTTTGCCGAGGCAGCTGGAAATGTAGACCGAGTCAATGGATGGGAGGCTGGTTTGTGTGATGGATTGGGCTACACTCCCAACCTTTTGTAGTTCCTTGTGATCTTGGGCAGAGCAGGAGCCATACCAAGCTGTGATACAACCAGAAAGAATGCTTTCTATGGTGCATCGGCGTGGGCCTAAGTCACACTGACCAGGGAGAACCAAAGTTTTTGCAAAATAAGGAATGCTAAAAGCCAACTGAGTTTCTGCTCTTGGTGACTATCCATGGTGAGTGGTCAGAGTGTGTCGATTCAGAGAGGGCGATGTTAGACTGGATCAGTGCTATTTCCATGTTCCTGCAGCTTAGTGATACCCACTGTTGACACGCGAATGGAAAGACAGTCTGGGTACATGTCAAAGCGCAGAGTTAGTGCCTTCAAGGCAGATGTAGAAAAACTTCAGAACATCACAAAGTGTTATTTCAATCACATTTACTTTATTGTTAACTGTGTTACAACTAACAGATACCCAGTACCCCTGACAGACCCCTCATATAACTGTGGCAGTACTGAAAACCTCCCCAAGGGGAGAAAACACCATGAAAAAGATATAAAAACAGTTTCATTTCTCAAATACTTTAACTCTTCTTTAAATTGTTCAGCAAAACGCTTTTTGGAATTTTGCAACGAGTCAGTGCGTGTTTGATGTGTTGGGGGAAGGTATCTCATGGTGGCTATTTGGGGTATATTAGAAGCTAGCTCTGCTGGAATTCATTTGTAATAGCGGGGAGGGACAGGGATGGCAGTGGGGCGTTCATGCAGCAACTGGGAGAATTAGACGTTTTCAGAGAAGTACAGAAACAGGGACTGCCATGTTCATCAAGTGAAACCTCCTCATGGATTCTCCCGAAGTCTTTGGGAATTAAAGGATAATCCCCGAGACACAACTGTCAGCTAAATCCAGGAGGAAGAAAATCACTGTGTGAAAAATGGCGCTCATTTCCCTTAAGCACTTCCGTTGGTTATAAAAATATTGAAACAGTTGGGGAGAATAAAGGACTTTTGATCTTTAGTCAAGAATTATTCATTTTGGTAACAAAGAACCTGTTTGCTTTATGATTGGCCAATGGGAAAAGAGAAGCATCATGAGCTCGGATATGTTGGGCGAATAATGGATGAGGACAGGGGATGGTGAAGATAGTTGGAGGTCAGAAGATCACAGAATTGTTACAGCACAAAAGGAGGCCATTTGGCCCATTGTCTTTGTGCTGAGTCTCCGAGTCAGCAATGCACCCAGTGCCATTCCCCCACCTTCCCCCCAACCCGCTCACTCTTCCTTTTCAGATAATGATCCAATTCCCTTTTGAATACCTCAATTGAACCTGCCTCCATCACACACTCAGGCTGTACTCTCCACACACTTACCCACTCCCTGAGTGAAAATGTTTCTCTTCATGTCACCATCGCTTCTCTTGCCAATTACTTTAAATCTGTCTCCCTCTCCTTCTGCCAATAGGAACAGCTTCTTCCGGTTATGTGGTGAAGCTTCCTGCCATGTAGCCCCATGGAATTGTCAATCTTCCTAACCGGACATTAAAGCACATCCAGGTCAGGAGCTGTAACCCCCATTTTAACTACAACCATCTTCTCATTTGCAACATAAGAACAGGAGGAGGCCATTCCAGTCTCTCCAGCCATTCAAGTTTATTTATTAGTGTCACAAGTAGGCTTACATTAACACTGCAATCAAGTTACTGTGAAATTCCCCTAGTTGCCACACTCAGGGAGAATTTAGCAGAGCCAATGCACCTAACCGACACATCTTTCAGACGGTGGAAGAAAACCGGAGAAAACCCCTGGGGAGAGCATGCAAACTTCCCAGAGACAGTGACCCAAGCCGGGAATCGAATCTGGGTCCTGGAATGCTATGTGAGGTAGCAGTGCTAACCACTGTGCCACCCTGGAGACCCAAGGAGATCATGGCTGATCTTTGACCTAACTCCACATGCCCCATATCTCTTAGTACCTTTGGTTAACAAAGATATGTAAACCTCAGATTTAAAATTAACAATTGATTGAGCATCAAGTGCTTTTTCGGGAAGTCAGTTGCAAATTTCTGCTGAAAAGTCCAGTTCTAATTATGGACTCTGCCCCAGAGCCCTGGATTCTGTCCCAGCACCCTGGACTCTGCCCTCTCACCCTGGAATCCACCCCACACCCTGGACTCCGCCCCCCCGTGCCCTGGTTTCCGCCCCTGCACCCTGGACTCCGCCCCTGCACCCTGGACTCCGCCCCTGCACCCTGGACTCCGCCCCTGCACCCTGGACTCCGCCCCTGCCCCTGGACTCCGCCCCTGCACCCTGGACTCCGCCCCTGCCCCCTGGACTCCGCCCCTGCCCCCTGGACTCCGCCCCCGCCCCCTGGACTCTGCCCCTGCACCCTGGACTCCGCCCCCGCACCCTGGGCTCCCTTCATGTTTCTCAGTATCTGCCTTAATTGTTCCGCTTAGTATCTTGCAAACTTAGATCAAATCATCGCCTAATCTCCTAACTTCCAGGGAATGCAACTCTGTGTAATCACTCCTCATAATTTAACCTTTAGAGTTTAAATATTATTATTCCTTAGATCCTGGCCATTCTGACTCTGATCTTAATCGCTCAGCCAAGTGTGTTTGTACCAGTAAACTGAGGCAAAGCCATCTCAATGAAAATAATCACATTTAGTTTGGCCTATTCCAGCCTGGTTTGCGGACAGCTCTCGCCTGTCATATTGGATAGTATAGAATCATAGAATCCTTACAGAGCAGAAAAAGGCCATTCGGCCCATTGAGACTACACCGACCACAATCCCACCTCAGCCTATTCCCATAACCCCACACATTTACCTTGCTAATCCCCCTGACACTGAGGTCAATTTAGCATGGCCAATCCAGCTGTTGGTCCAAAGCTGAAACCAGCTGTTTCAGCAAACAAGTGCAGCTCAACCAGTGAAGTGTTTAAGGGGTAGTTGGAGCATAAAGTCTGACAAAAAACAGCAATACCACAAAACAGGGACAAGAGGCACAGAGTTCTGGACTATTAACTCACTTCGTGGGCTGTTTAGTTTCAGCATGCTCACTCGATAGAAAACATTGCGAGAATGGTAATCTGGCCAAGGCAACCCAACAGGCACTGGGATGACTCACAGTGAGGCTTCACACGCTTCTTTACTGATGTCCTCCCTCAGTGCCACGTCTACTCACAACCTTTCTGCTGCTGCTTTCAGCTCTGTTGGAGATGTTGGTCTTTACATACACTCTGCATTGTCCGTGTTCCTCAGTCTCCTCAAGAAGCCACCATAATCGAATCTCCCTAAGTCTCCTTCTCCTCCAAGCCCCCATTCAGTCTCTCTCGCCCTTGAGCTTATGTTGTTGCATCTCCCTCTCCCGTGTGGTTCCAATCCCAACTTTCTTAGTCCCTATTTTGCACCCTCTGTCCCTCCTCTCTGCCTGCTATGGCTCGGTGGGATGGATGGCTATGAGCAGGAACTGGGTGACAAGCTCTTTGCGAAAAGGCTAGGAAACAACTCCATTTATAATGAATACAGGGTAACCTGGTCCTGCCTCCCATTGTTGGGGTAACACTTCACGGATCGGAGTCTACTGTCAAGAGCAGTGGGAAATTGGTTGCCCAGACTAGAAAGAGTTCTCTGGATAGGAACCCCAGATTCTGGGAAACTCTTGGAGGATTGCAAACTCCATACAGGCCCTGATGACCAGATTAATAAGTTTAGACTATTTGTTGGCCATGCAGTACCTTCCGACTTTGCAACATCTAATCACGCCCAAACACAGTTACAAATGTTTTCCTTTAAGTGCAAAAATTGTTCCCCTCATCCCAGTCCTAAAGTAGCTCAATTTCTCTGCGCAGGATTGCCCTCATGTTTGGCACAAGAAACTGGCTGTTACTCCCTCTTCTTCTAAGGGAGGAAGACATCGGAAGGTAAACTGAGGCCTCCATTTCACAATCACCATGTTTAAACCTCAATTTCCTAATTCTTAAACTGACAAGGTAATTGAACAAAAAGAACAGTACGCTGTAGTGCATTCAAAACCTGCTGACCATACCTACGGAGGCATTGGGGTCTCCCAAGTTTTTATGGTGGATGCTGTGGCATTTTTGTAAACAAAAAATCAGCAACAATATTAATATTGATGGCAATTTTAACCTTACTTACCCACTGGAAACAGAGAGCAACAGAGGAACAGGAAGAGGCCATTTAAGCCCTTGAGCCTGTTCCATTGTTCATGGCAGATTTATGAACTAACTCAATACATCTGCCTTTGGCCCATTTTCCTTAATGTTTTTCATTAACAAAAGGCTATCAGTCTCAGATTTAAAATTCACAACTCATCTAGCATTAATTTACATTTACAGAAGAGGGTTCCAAACTTCCACTGCCCACTGTGTGCAGAACTGCTTCCTAATTTCAATCCTGAACTAAATCCTAGACTCCCCCAACAAGTGGAAATGGTTTCTCTCTATCTAATCTGTGTGCCTTATATCATAAGAACATAAGAAATAGGAGCAGGAGTAGGCCACCTAGCCCTTTGAGCCTGCCCCGCCATTCAATAAGATCATGGCTGATCTGTCGTGGCTCAGTTCCACTTTCCCCCCATAACCCTTAATTCCCTTGTCTATCAGAAACCTATCTACCCATGACTTAAATATATTCAACGAGGTAGCCTCCACCACTTCAACGGGCAGAGAATTCCAGAGATTCACCACCCTTTGAGTGAAGAAGTTCCTCCTCAACTCCGTTCTAAATTGCCGCCCCCCAGTTATTTTGACGCTGTCCCTCTAGTTCTGTTTTCGTTTCTAAGCAGAAAGCATCTCTCTACCTCTACCCTATCTAGCCCCTTCATTCATGAAAGACTTGACAAGATCACCCCTTAAGCTTCTAACATTCAGGAAATACAATCCCATTCTGTGCAATTTCTTTTTGTGATTTAACCCTTAGCGTCCTGGTATAATTCTGGAAAATTTACTTCATGCTGCCTCCAAGATCAATGTATTTGGCCCAGGACCTGGTGCCCACTCCCGCCACTCCAGGTGTGATCTTAACCAGGGCTTTGTTTAACTGAAGCATAACTTCTATTCCTTGTAAACCGCCTCTCTAGATTTAAAGGCCAACATTCCATTTGCCTTATGTGTCATTTTCCATGCTGGACCTGGACCCTGCGGTCTCTAGCTTTTCACCTGTTAGAAAGTAATGCTGCCTTTACTGTCCACCGGACATTACTCCCTGTGGCTCCCTGATATTCCCTAATATTCCCCGTTGAGGCTTACAGAGGATATTATTGAGTGGGTTGTAAAACCACCCAGTGGGAGTTAGGTTAAAATTGCCTCACCAGCATAAGGAAGCCATGCAGCAATCAGCCTGGGTGTGCACTACTTGTTTTATCAGTAATGTAGGCGTAATCAGTTAAAACATGCACAATAAATATCCCTAGTTAGAATTCACCACACTATTTATGATACAGCAATGGTGTGAAGCTGTATTGGGCGCTGCCATGTTTTAGCGTTACACCTGCGCACGGTTTGGGGAATGATGACATGCACGACAAAGCTAGCACGGGTTCACGGCACAGCGGAATCATCTCAGCGCTCCTGTGGACTGTGAAGAGGCAATGGGTTGAACACGGAGACGAATCGTTAATATCCCACGAAGACCAACAGTTCTCGCCAGAGGCAGATCATCTTCAGCCTCAACCTTTTCCCCATCGCTGTCGCTGTTCCTTTAGTGTTGCCTGCAAAAAAATACGGAAATAACATTGGAGCAAACATGGGCATCAACTTGAAAGGCAACAGCAGGAATCTTAATCTCCAGTTAGCGGGGAGGCACTGGTCTACTGGTATTATCTCTAGACTATTGATACAGAAACTCAGCTCCCAGGACAGGTACGTCCCAGGGTTAGATACAGAGTAAAGCTCCCTCTACACTGTCCCCATCAAACACTCCCAGGACAGGTACAGCACAAGGTTAGATACAGAGTAAAGCTCCCTCTACACTGTCCCCATCAAACACTCCCAGGACAGGTACAGCACAAGGTTAGATACAGAGTAAAGCTCCCTCTACATTGTCCCCATCAAACACTCCCAGGACAGGTACAGCACGGGGTTAGATACAGAGTAAAGCTCCCTCTACATTGTCCCCATCAAACACTCCCAGGACAGGTACAGCACAAGGTTAGATACAGAGTAAAGCTCCCTCTACACTGTCCCCATCAAACACTCCCAGGACAGGTACAGCACGGGGTTAGATACAGAGTAAAGCTCCCTCTACATTGTCCCCATCAAACACTCCCAGGACAGGTACAGCACAAGGTTAGATACAGAGTAAAGCTCCCTCTACACTGTCCCCATCAAACACTCCCAGGACAGGTACAGCATGGGGTTAGATACAGAGTAAAACTCCCTCCACACCGTCCCCATCAACTACTCCCAGGACAGGTACAGCACAGGGTTAGATACAGAGTAAAGCTCCCTCTACATTGTCCCCATCAAACACTCCCAGAACAGGTACAGCACAGGGTTAGATACAGAGTAATGCTCTCTCTACACTGTCCCCTATCAAATACTCTCAGGATAGGTACACAATAGGGTGCGATGGAGGCGATGGTTTAGTGGTATTATCACTAGACTATTAATCCCAAAACTCTGTTCTGGGTTCCTGTGTTTGAATCCCACCACAGAAGATGATGGGATTTGAATTCAATAAAAAAAGCTGGAATTAAGGATTTAGGAATGACCATGAAACCATTGTCAATTGTTGGAAAAACCCATCTGGTTCATTAATGTCCCCTAGGGAAGGAAATCGGCTGTCCTTACCTGGTCTGGTTTACATGTGGTGCCAGAGCCACAGCAAGGTGGTTGACTCTTAGCTGTCCTCTGAAATGATGCGATGATGCCGGTGTTGGACTGGGATGGGCACAGTAAGAAATCTGACAACACCAGGTTAAAATCCAAAAAGTTTATTTGGTACCACGAGCTTTTGGAGCGCTGCTCCTTCACATGGTGTTATGAGACTTCTTACTGTGCCCTCTGAAATGGCGCAGCAAGCCACTCAGTTCAAGGTCAAACAGTGATGAGCTATAAATGACGGACCAGCCAGTGACGTCCATGTCCCACGAATGAATAAAAAAAAGTTATTTAGTTTATTAAGGTTTCCTGTCTCTTCCACCCTGCTTTCTATCTCTCAAGTTTAGCATCAAAAGTCTCCTTTGGTTATCGGAAGCAAAGAACACAATTGGTTTGGCATCTTTCACATCAATCTCCCACAAACAGCAACTATAGCCAAACATCTAGTGATGTTTGTGGGAAACATATTGACTCGGTCACTGGATAAGCTCCCTGCTGTGCACTGAACAAGTGTCCCTAGGATCTACAATGCCCTCCCGAGAGTGCAGGAAGTCACTCAAAGATAACCACAGCGGTTATCTTGTGGCAGATGTGGTCATCAGTTTAAAGCCCATTTGACCTCTGTGGGACCAGAAGATCCCACCAGTGGAAGAGGCTGGAAAATCCCACCCAGGGTCTTGGTCTGACATCTCATCCAGCCAGCAGCACCACTGACAGTGCAGCACTCCCTCAGGACTGCAGTGAAAGGGTCAGCCAAGATTTTGTGCTCAAGTCTCTGAAATCATAGAATTATAGAATCATAGAATCCCTACAGTACAGATGGAAGCCATTCGGCCCATTGAGTCTAAATCAACCACAATCCAATCTAGGCCCTGTCCCCTTAAACCCATGTATTTACCCGAGCTAATCCCCCTGACACTAAGGGGTAATTTAGCATGGCCAATGCACCTAACCTGCATATTTTTGGACTGTAGGAGGAAACTGGAACACCTGAGGAAACCCAGATACAGGGGAGAACGTGCAAACTCTACACAGACAGTGATCCAAGCTGGGAATCGAACCTGAGTCCCTGGCGCTGTGAAGCAGAAGTGCTCACCACTCTGCAACCATGAAATGTGCCTGGAACCCGCAAACCATTGGACTGGTAGTGGAGAGTGATACCCATTGAGCCGCAGCTCACACTATGAGCTATTGTCGGGACCTGACAGAAGTCCTTACCTTCCATCTTCTTCCTGGTTGCCTTCACCATCTGTTTTTCCCTCCTCTTCGGTTTTCTGATCCTCGGATTGGTGATCTTGTTTCTTTTTCCTCCTCACACACTTCACGATCACTAAGATCAGAATAATGACAGCCAGGAAGCCCCCGACAGATGCTCCTATAATCACAGCGACTGTGGAGTCACGTTCAGGGGGCACTGAAAGAGAAAGATCAAACAATGAGGAATAGTCTTCCTCCAGTATGGACAGAGTCTTGTGCTAAATGCATCATCTTGGAGGGAAAAAAAGTGCACATAGGGACAACACACATTCGATTAAATGTTTAAATGAGGCCATTTTGTTGGCGATGTTGTGTCCACAGCAGCATGCCAGTCCTCACAGTCACTACTCATGCCAAGTGCCAATCACGAGGGGGCATAGTTTTAGGGTGAGGGGTAGGAGATTCAGAGGGGATTTAAGAAAAAACTTCTCACTCAGAGGATGGTGTGAATGCACTGTGTGGGAAAGTAATGGAGGCCAGAAACCATATAAGCCCTTAAAAAATATTTGGATGAGCACTTGAAATATCATAATGTTCAAGGATATGGGGCAAGTTCTGGAAAATGGGATTAGTGTGCCTTTATTGTTGGTGCAGATTCGATGGGCCGAAGAGCCTTCTCTGAATTGCATGGGTGGGATTTTACAGCCTCGTTCATCCCGAAACCATACAATCCTGCCTAAGGTCAATGGACTTTTCCATAGTCCGCCCCTTACCTGCTCCAATTCCCGCTGTGAGGAGAATGGGAAAATTCTGGCCTATGTCACTACAACTCTATGGCCAGAATTTTCCTGTCCCGCCCGCCACGGGAATCAGAGCAGAGGAGGGTCTGGTCCATGGAAAGGTCCGTTGACCTCGGGTGGGATTTTACGCTTTCGGGATGAAGGAGGCCAAGACTCTAAATTGTGGCGTGTTACAACCTTTAGAATGGACCTATGAGAAATGGAGTTGAGGTCAATGTTTCTTCATAGATATTTAAATACACAGCAAAGCAGAATGTTCCAATTCGCTGCTTTTAAGGTAATGCATCCATGCAAACTGTTTTAACACACAAATTAGGAGCAGGAGTAGGCCACTCGACTCCCCAAGCCTGCTGCACCATTCAGTGTCTCAACTCCACATCCCACCCAATGTTTTCTAATTTTTCATCCCCTTGCTTATCAAAAATCTATCCAGGTTTGTCTTGAGAATATTCGAACTCTGCTTTTACTGCCTTTTCAGAAAGAAAGCTCCACAGACTCAAGATCCACGGTAAAAATAAAATTCACCTCACCTCTGTCTTAAATGAGCGACCCTTTATTTTTAATCGGCCACCCCGAGTTCTAGATTCTCCCACAAGATGGAACATCCTCTCCACACCCACCTTGTCAATAACCCCTCAAGATCTTAAAGGTTTCAATGAAGTTGCCTCTTCCTCTCCTAAACTCCAGTGGATACAAACCTAGCTTATTCAGTCATTCCTCATAAGACAACTCACCCATCCCTTGTACTAGTCCAGTAAACCTTCTCCGAACTAATTTTAATGCACTTACATCTTTCCTTAAATAAGGCGACCAATATGGTACACAGTACACCTGGTGTGATCGTACTAATGCCCTCTACAACTGAAGGATATCCTCCCTACTTTTGTATTCAATGGTATTCAACAACACCACACTTTACTTTTCTTTACTTTTCTTTACTCATTCGTGGGACATGGGTGTCACTGGATAATCACATTTGTTTTAACTTTCTTTGTCTCCTCAAGAATTATTTAACCAATTACAAGATGACACTAAATCTAAATTTGGCCTGGACATTGTGTTGGTCAGTGGTGGAGGGTGATAGTGAGGAGAACATCTATTACAGGATACAAAGGAGCAGAAATCATAGGGAAAATGCAATGGAACGTTATGGAGAGGGGATGGGCAGGTATGTCACAGATTGGAGATAAAGTGATCGAGACCACAATGTTACTTTACCATACCTTCTGTGACCACTTTCAGGAAGATTAATCCCCAGCCGTTGTGTCTGTCGGGAGGGTTTAACACAGAACAGTTGTAAAAGCCTTCATCGGTGAGCTGGATGTCATGAATAGTGACAGAGACGTCATTCTTGTTGAGGTTTCCTGACCACTCCACCCTGCCTGAGAACTGGTCAGTTCTGGGGATGATGACCTTGCGGCGGAAATGGACAAACTACAGGGAAAGAAAAAGAGAGAGGCAAATGTTTGTGCGGGAGCTTTGATTGAACTCATCGATTTGTCTCTATTGAAGTTTTTTTCGAATCCCACAACTCTAGCTGACTTTATCCAAATCTCTACAACTCATGCACTGTCCCACACCAATTCCTGTTCCCCCACCACGCCTGTGCCCACTCACTGGCTCCTAGTCAGGCAACAAAAATTCTCACCCTTATTTTCAAATTCTTCCATAGCCTCACACTTCCTTTATCTGTAATCTCCTCTGTTCCTCCAACCTTCTGAAATCTCTGTACTCCTTCAATTCTGCTCTGTCGAACTTTCACAAATTTACCTCCACCATCACTGATGGCTATGCTGCTGAGGCACTGAGCTCTGGAATTCTCTCCCCAAGCATCTCCATCTCTATCTCCTGCTCCTATTTTAAGAAGCTCCTTAAAACTTAGTTACCTGAACAATTTTTGGTTATCTGTCCTAATATTTCCATATGTAGCCCGGTGCTAAATTTTGTTTGACCACACTCCTCTCAAACGCCTTGTGGCATTTTCCCAGAAGGAGTTTAAGTTTATTTATTAGTGTCACAAGTAGGCTTACATTAACACTGCAATGAAGTTACTGTGAAAATCCCACACTCCGGCACCTGTTCGGGTACACAGAGGGGGAATTTAGCATGGTCAATGCACCTAACCACCATGTCTTTTGGAGTGTGGGTGGAAACTGGAGCACCAGGAGGAGACCCATACAGACATGGGGAGAAGAGGCATAGAGGTTTACAGCTTGGAAACAAGCTGTTCGGCCCAACTTGTCCATGCTGCCCTTTTTTTTAAAACACCTAAACTAATCCCAATTGCCTGCATTTGGCGCACATCCCTCTATACCCATCTTACCCACGTAATTGTCTAAAGGCTTTTAAAAAGACAAAATTGTACCCACCTCTACTACTACCTTTGGCAGTTTGTTCCAGACACCACCGTCTGTGTGAAAAAATTGCTCTTCTGGACCCTTTTATATCTCTCCCCTCTCACCTTAAACCAATGTCCTCTAATTTTAGACTCCGCCATCTTTGGGAAAAGATATTGACTATCTAGCTGAACTATGCCCATCATTATTTTATAGACCTCTATAAGATCACCGCTTAGTCTTCTACGCTCCAGAAAAAAAAGTCCCAATCTATCCAGCCTCTTTTTATAACTCAAACCATCAAGTCCTGGTAGCATCCTAGTAAATCTCTTCTGCGCTTTTTCTAATTTAATAATATCTTTTCTATAATAGGGTGACCAGAACTGTATACAGTATTCCAAGTGTGGCCTTACCAATGTCTTGTACAACTTCAATAAGACATCCCAACTTCTGTATTCAATGATCTGACCAATGAAACCAAGCATGCTGAATGCCTTCTTCACCACTCTATCCACCTGTGACTCCACTTTCAAGGAGCTATGAACATGTACCTCCAGATCTCTTTGTTCTGTAACTCTCCCCAACGCCCTATCATTAATTGAGTAAGTCCTGCCCTAGTTCAATCTACAAAAATGCATCACCTCGCATTTATCTAAATTAAACTCCATCTGCCATTCATCAGTCCACTGGCCCAATTAGAGTCATAGAGGTTTACAGCATGGAAACAGGCCCTTTGGTCCAATTTGTCCATGCCACCAGTTCTTTACTAAAAGCCCTAAGCTAATCCCAATTGCCCGCATTTGGCCCATATCCCTCTATACCCATCGTACCCACGTAACTATCTAAATGCTTTTTAAAAGACAAAATTGTACCCACCTCTACTACTACCTCTGGCAGCTTGTTCCAGACACTTGATCAAGATCCCTTTGCAATGTGGGAACGTGCAGACTCTGCACAGTGACCCATGCTGGGAATCAAATCTGGGTCTCTTGCGCTGTAAGGCAGCAGTGTTAACCACCACGCCATCAGATGCTATATAAATGCAAACTGATTGTTGCTGGGAGAAAAGTTATGATCTACCTATGACAGTACTAAGATGATGATAGCACCCCTGCATTTGTCTAATTGCATCCAGTCCTCCATACTGGACCACTCCATCACCCTACAGCTCGAAATCAACATGCTCCTCACAATTACTATCAAGTACCTGCATTTATACAGCTGTAAGTTCACAAACACCACACAGTGCACTTTGCAGGAACATTATCAAGGTAACAATGACCGCAAGGCAAACAAGGAGATATTAAGGATTGCTAACAGGAAACTTGGACAAAGGTTTTAAAGAGAGGAGAGAATGGTGCAGAAGTTTATGGAAGAACGTGGAGGCTTTGCAAGGAGAACGGAAACATTTTACTAGGATTTTGACTAGTATGGAGAGTATTAGCTCTACGAAGAGATTGAATAAACTGAGGTTGTTCTCTCTAGAAAGGTGGAGGATGAGGGGTGACCTGATAGAAGTTTATAAATTATGAATGAGGTGAACACTTGGAAGCATTTTCCCAGGGCAGGAATGACAATTACAAGGGGGCACAAGTTCAAGGTAGGAGAGGGAAAGGTTCAGGGGAGATGTGTGGGGGAAGTTTTCTTACACAGAAGGTGGCGAGGGCTTGGAATGTACTGCCAAGTGAGGTGGGTGAGGCAGATATGTTAGCGACATTTAAGACTATCTGGATAGACACATGAACAGGCAAGGAATAGAGGGATACAGGCAGTTGGTCTAGATAGGACAATGTGATTGGCACAGGCTTGGTGGGCTGAAGGGCCTGTTACTGTGTTGTCCTGTTCTCTGTTCTTTGAATTTCAGAGCTAAGGACCCAGGAAGCTGGGGGCACAGCCACCACTGAAGGAAGAAGTAGAGAATGCACAAGAGGTTAGAATTGGAGAAGCCACAGGGTCCTTGGAAGTTTGTCAAGATCGGAACCAATGGAGGGATTTTCAACTCTAGGATGAGAATTTTAAAATTGAGGAGTTTCTAAATCAGGAACCGTTTTAGGTTCAGGTGCACAAGAGTTGAAAGGTGAATGGGAGTTAGTAAATAGGTTTACATTTTGCATCAGCTGAAGTTTAGGAAAGGTGGAATGTGTGGGAATAACATTCAAAATCTTTGAGATTAGGAGTTTTCTTGAATTTATTTTTATGGGATTTGGGCATCGCTGGCTTGGCCAGCATTTATTGGTCATGCCTAGTTGCATTCAGAAGGTGGTGGTGGTGAGCTGGCCTCTTGAACCACTGTGGTTTCTGAGGTCTAGGTGCTCCCACAGTGCTGTTGGAGAGGGTGTTCAAGGATTTTGATCTAGTGACAGCGAAGGAACAGCAATATATTCCCAAGTCAGGATGGTGAGTGACTTGGAGGGACACCTCCAGGTAGTGACTTTCCAGGTATCTGCTGCTCTTGTCCTTCTAGGTGGTAGTAGTTGTGGGTTTGGAAGGTTCTGCCCAGGGAACTTTGGCGAGTTCCTGAAGTGCATCTTGTAGCTGGTACACACGGCCACCACTATGTTTCGGTGGTAGAGGGAATGAATGTTTGTGAAAGAAGTAGCAATCAAGTGGGGCTGCTTCGTCCTGGATGGTACCAAGCTTCTTGAGTGTTGTTGTAGCTGCTCCCATCCAGGCAAGTGGGTAACAAACGCATGAGAATTTCAGCAGCAGATGAGCAGGGGAAGAGAGGGACATCATAATGGAGATGAAAGGAGGGGGGTCTTTGTGGTGGAGAAATATGGGACTCAGGGTCACAAAAGGACACTGAGTTATGACCAATCTGGGTCAGCCTCAGTTTCTGGCCAGGGACAGAACTGCAGTCAATGAAAAGGGAACAGAGTTTCTGGTGAAGGACAAAGACTTTGCTCTTTCCAATGTTATTTAGAAAAAATTTTGAATCGCTCTTGAGCAGATGTTGGACAAGAAGTCTAACAAGTCAGCGAGGTGGTGCTGAGGTAAAGCTCAGTGTTGCCGACATAAAACTGATGCTAAACTTAACCCCGTTAGCTGATGCTGTATTTTTGCATCGCCAAAGGACAGCATGTAGATGACCAATAGGAGTGGGACAAGGATAGATTCTTGTGAGATTCCAGAGGAAATGTTGTGAGAGCAGGAGGTGAAATCATTGCAGGAAAGGTTGTGGCTACGGTGAGATCCGGTTACAGTGTTGGACCTGTGGAGGGCAGTTCCACACAACTGGAAGATGGAGGAGAGATGTTGGAGAGTTGGACAGACTGGTCAGGCAGGTAAAAATCCATGGGATACAGGGTAATGTGGCAAAGCGGATAAAAATTTAGCTTAGTAACAGGAAACTAAGGGTAATGGTTGATGGATGCTCTTCAAAGTGTTTCAAATTGTGTTCCACAGGGCTCAGTGTTTAGACCCTTGCTGTTTGTGTTATATATTAATGATTTGGACATGAATGTGGGGGTTCCGATTGGAACATTTGCAGACAATACAAAGATTAGCTGAGCAGTGGGTAGTGTGGAGGATAGCTGTAATCTCCAAAATGCTATTGATGAGTTGGTGGAGTGGACAGTAAGGTGGTAGATGGATTTTAACGTAGAGAAATATGAGGTGATACATTTAGGGAAGTCAAACGGTTATAAGGAATACACAATAAATGGGAATACACCATGAAGGGTAGATGAAGACCTTGGCTACAAGTACACAGCTCCCTAAAGGCAGCAGTTCAAGTAGACAAGATCGTTAAGAAGGAGTATGGAATGCTCTCCTTCATTGGCAGAGGTACGGAGTATAAAAATAAGGATATAATGTTGGAATTGTAAATAACACTGCTGAGGCCACAACTGAAGTACTGTGTGCAGATCTGGTCACCATACTTCAGGAAGGATGTAATTGCTCTGGAGAGAATGCAGAGCAGGTTTACAAGAATGTTGCCAGGGCTACAAAAGTGCAGTTATAAGGAGAGATTGGAGAGGTTGGTGTTATTTCCCTTGGAACAAAGAAGGTTGAAGGGTTTCTTGATTGAGTTGTACAAAATTATCAGGGGAAGGGATAGAGTGGACAAGATAAAATTATTTCCCTTGGTGGAGAATTCTAGGACCGGGGGCATAGATTTCAAGATAAGTGGCAAAAGGTGTAGAGGGAACAGGAGGAAGAAGTGTTTTACACAGGGGGTGGTGGGTGTCTGGAATTCGCTGCCTGACTTGGTGGTGGAGGCAGAGACCCTAAACTCTTTCAAAAAGTACCCGGATCTGCACCTTAAGTACAGTAAGTTACAGGATTATGGGCTGGGTGCAGGAAACTGGGATTAGAAAGGGCACCTGGAAGTCCTTGAGCTGGCATGGATAAGACAGGCTGAATGGCCTCCTTCTATGCTGCAAATTTTCCATGGATCTATGGACAGTATGGTCAAAGGCTGCAGACAGATTGAGAAAGAAAAGGAGGAATAGTTTACCCTGATCACAATAACGCAGGCTATTTATGACTTTGGTAAGGGCTGTTTCAGGGCTCCAGCAGCAACTCAATCAGGGAGATTCATGCATGGAATTGCAGAGATGGGAAAGGATTTGAGGGGTGGCAAAACCATCAAAGACTTTAAAGAGGCAAAGGAGGTTTGTGACGGGGGAGGTGGGGGGGGTGCAGGGGGTGTGGTAGTTTGCCAAGAGACAATCTCATAAAATGAAACATCGTGCCCCTCTTAGTTAAACCATGAAGCAAAAAGTAAAATTCTTACCAGATCTTGAGTGCAGTTCTCACATTCAAAATAGGTCCAGTTTAAAGAGAAACGCTTTTCATTGACCTCATAGCAAGAGTTGAAGGTGCAGGTCAACTTCGCCGAAGTACCATTCAGTTTGACGACATACGGTTGGACCATAACTTCCATACTGGAGCCAAGGTGGACTGAAAGGATCGGGGGAGTTTGGGAAAGACACTGTCAGAAATCAATGCACTGAAAATGCCCGATGGCCTGTTCCATAACTGCAAACAGCTGTCTCAGACCTCAGGGAGGAATTTGAGATGCAAACCATGAATGGTGAGGAATGGTCCTCTTTTCAAATTTGGAGGAATAAAAAAGTTTAAGCATCTCAACCAAACTCAGTCTTAACATCTGACCCTGAAGCCCAGGCCACCAAGTTGCACTCCTCTTGGACCATTAAGGAGAACGGAGACCAAGAATGACATGCAAGGCCCACTCAACATGTGCTCTAGCCAACATTTCAGGGATAGTAATATCCGTCCACCCCATCCCAGTACAGTGGGGGCTGATGGTGAGACAGAGAGTCACAAAGCTGACACCCCTGGTTCAGAGGTAGGCCCTATGAGAGGGGAACAGCTTGTATCTGCACTTTCAATGGAGTAAAATGCATTCAGAAATTTTACAGACTTGGTTATCAAGCAAAATTTGACACTGGGAGTGATGATTTGGACAGCTGAACGAAAGCTTGACTGTTGAGGTAGCTCCGAAGAAACGTCAACGAAAGCAGGAAACTGGGCCCTGTTGATAAGACCACCCTCCTTAAGCAGGGTCCTGACGAGAGAGTTCGCCACTGAGAAGCTGCCTCGGCAGCAGACCCTGATCTCCTATTGCCTCGACTGCACCAGCTTCAATGCTGCTGTCATCATTGCAGTGGCGCCTTTACCCTTTGCAGCTTTATTTGCATATTGCTGTGCTTTAAGGCTCTGTTTAAAAAAAAATCTATATTTCCAAACACTGCATCAATCAGAGGGCGATGCAGCTGGGCTCGAGTGCTGACTCTGCAAGTCTGTTATTGAATAACACTAAGTTGGGCCTATCCCAGGGGATGCTGCAAAGGAACAGGATTCCATTCCAAAAAAAAACATGAAAAGGAATCGCATCCTGTCAGCGTGCACTGGTTAATTTGCAACACTCCAATAGACAGAGCTTCAGGAAGGATCTTTCTCTTCTCCCGGAGTAGTTAGAAAGAGGTTCCTGCATTGCCTACCCTAAAGATAGCAAAATATTACAGGACTTTGGAGGAACTGGAACCATGCCATCTGTGAAGGTTACTGTTAAGAAGTGAGAACGTCCTCAGTCAGTTGGAGCCGGCTGTTCAGGGGACGGTGAATACGGCCCTCGTACAAAAATCCTTTGGCTAAGCCATGGAGATGCCCTGAGAGGCAGCATTTAAAAGCTCGGACAGTGGTCCAGCCATCTAAAGGAGTAAGGAGGGTGGCCTAGGGTTTGGACCAATTGTTTCTTTCCCTATGAAAGAGCAAAGGGCAGTAATTACCAGCCTGCAGACCCCTCCCCCAGGGTCCTTGGACAAGAAGAAACCCATCTCAACGTGACTGAATGATACGCGGTAAAGTATAAAGTCACATTGCTCTCCTCATCTGTACTAAGTGGACCAAAAAGGATTTGAGTGCAAAATGGAAAATCTGAACTCCTTCTTCCCAGCTGTCTACATTGAGAGCTGCAATTTGCTCTTCATCCTGCCTGCGCATCCTCCCTGAGAAACTAGAACAAGTTGAAAGAATCAATTTATCACTTGCCTGTCTGGTTAAGAAATGTGACAGTGATGACGCCTGGCGAAGGTAAGTTAAGAAATATCGATGAAAGGGTTAACAAATCATTTAGTCTTCCTGCAGTAATCTATTCATCGACAACCGGCCTGCAAGCTCGCCAAGTGGCATTAGCTCATTCATTTGCTTCACAGAATATCCTGACAGAGAGAGACTGACACCAGAGATTTCAGCACAAGGACTAGGCGGACAGTGCTTTACTCTGTATCTAACCCCGCGCTGGACCTGTCCTGGGAGTGTTTAGTGGGGACAGTGTAGAGGGAGCTTTACTCTGTATCCAACCCCGTGCTGGACCTGTCCTGGGAGCGTTTAGTGGGGACAGTGTAGAGGGAGCTTTACTCTGTATCCAACCCCGTGCTGGACCTGTCCTGGGAGCGTTTGATGGGGGACAGTGTAGAGGGAGCTTTATTCTGTATGCAATCCCGTGCTGTACCTGTCCTGGGAGTGTTTGATGGGGACAGTGTAGAGGGAGCTTTACTCTGTATCCAACCCCGCGCTGTACCTGTCCTGGGAGTGTTTGATGGGGACAGTGTAGAGGGAGCTTTACTCTGTATCTAACCCCGTGCTGTACCTGTCCTGGGAGTGTTTGATGGGGGACAGTGTAGAGGGAGTTTTACTCTGTATCTAACCCCGTGCTGTACCTGTCCTGGGAGTGTTTGATGGGGACAGTGTAGAGGGAGCTTTACTCTGTATCCAACCCCGTGCTGTACCTGTCCTGGGAGTGTTTGATGGGGACAGTGTAGAGGGAGCTTTACTCTGTATCCAACCCCGCGCTGTACCTGTCCTGGGAGTGTTTAATGGGGACAGTGTAGAGGGAGCTCTACTCTGTATCTAACCCCGTGCTGTACCTGTCCTGGGAGTGTTTGATGGGGACAGTGTAGAGAGAGCTCTACTCTGTATCTAACCCCGTGCTGTACATGTCCTGGGAGTGTTTAATGGGGACAGTGTCGAGGGAGCTTTACGCTGTATCTAACTCTGTGCTGTAACTGTCCTGGGAATATTTGATGGGGACAGTGTAGAGGGAGCTTTACTCTGTATATAACCCCATGCTGTTCTTGTCCTGGGAGTGTTTGATGGGGACAGTTTAGAAGGAGCTTTACTCTGTATCTAACCCATATTATCTACCCTGGCAATGTTTGATGGGGGACAGTGTAGAGGAAGCTTTACTACGTATCTAACCCCATGCGGTACCTGTTCTGGTAATGTTGATAGGGACAGTGTTGAGGGAGCTTTCCTCTGTATCTAACCCCGTTCTGCACCTGTCCTGGGACTGTCTGATGGGGACAGTATAGAGGGAGCTTTACTCTGTATCTAACCCCGTGCTGTACCTGTCCTGGGGGTGTTTGATGGAGGATAGTATAGTAGGAGGTTTACTCTGTATCCAACCCCATGCTGTACTTGTCCTGGGAGTGTTGATAGGGACAGTATGGAGGGAGCTTTACTCTGTATCTAACCCCGTGCTGTACCTGTCCTGGGAGTGTTGATAGGGACAGTATGGAGGGAGCTTTACTCTGTATCTAACCCCGTGCTGTACCTGTCCTGGGAGTGTTGATGGGGACAGTTTAGAGGGAGCTTTATTCTTTATCTAGCCCCGTGCTGCACCTGTCCTGGAAGTGTTTAATGGGAATAGCGTGGAGGGAGCTTTACTGCATATCTAACCTTATGCTGTCCCTCTACTGGGAATGTGCAGTGTGAGCTCTGTACCTAACCCTGTGCTGTACCTGTCCTGGGAGTCTTTGATGGGGACAGTGTTGAGGGAGCTTTACTCTGTATCTAATGTTCTTAGCAGTGTTTGATGGGGATTTAGACTAGTTGGGGGCTGGGAGGGGCGGGGGGGAGGAGGGGTGCGAACCAAAGCAAAGGTGAATTAACTGAAGGGGAACAAGAGAGTAGGGCCAGTAAGACTCAGAGAAACAGCAGGCAGGATGTGTCGCTAATCAACGGGGGTCTGGTGGATTGAAGTGCATTTGTTTCAATGAAAGAAGTGTAACAAGCGAAGTAGATGAACTTAGAGCTTGGATTAGTGCTCGGAACTATGATGTTGTTGCTATTATAGAGACTTGGTTAAGGAAAGGACAGGATTGGCAGCTTAATGTTCCAGGATACAGATGTTTCAAACGGGATAGAGGGGGATGTAAAAGGGGTGGGGGAGTTGCACTACTGGTTAAGGAGAATATCACAGCTGTACTGCAGGAGAACACCTCGGAGGGCTCATTTAGCGAGGCAATTTGGGTAGAGCTCAGGAACAGGAAGGGTGTAGTCACAGTTAGGGGTTTACTTTAGGCCACCCAACAGCCAGCAGCACTTCGAGGAACAGATATGTAGGCAGATTTTGGCAAGGTGTAAAAGTAACAGGGTTGTTGTGGTGGGAGATTTTAACATCCCCTATGATGATTGGGACACGCTTAGTGGATAGGGCAGAGTTTGTAAGGTGCATCCAGGAGGGTTTCTTGAAGCAGTGTGTAGATAGTCCAACTAGGGAAGGGGCCATACAGGACCTGGTACTGGGGAATGAGCCTGGCCAAGTGGTCGATGTTTCAGTGGGGGAGCAATTTGGGAATAGTGACCACAACTCAGTAGGCTTTAAGGTACTTATGGATTAAGATAAGTGCAGTCCTCAATGATGAAGGTGCTAAATTGGGAAAAGGCTAATTACAGCAAATTAGGCAGGAACTGAAGAATGTAGATTGGGAATAGATGTTTGAGGGCAAATCAACATCTGGCATGTGGGAGGCTTTCAAGTGTAAGTTGATAGGGATTCAGGACCAGCACATTCCTATAAGGCTGAAGGACAAATATGGCAAGTTTTGGGAACTTTGGATAATGAGAGATATTGTGAGCCTCGTCAAAGAGAAAGAGAAAGCATTTGTCAAAGCTAGGAGGCTGGGAACATGCAAACAAGTGTGGAATACAAGGAAAATAGAAAGAAACTTAAGCAGTAAGGAGGGCTAAAAGGCTTCATAAAAAGTCATTGGCCAGCAGGATTAAGGAAAACCCCAAGTCTTTCTATACATACATCAAGAGCAAAAGGGTATCCAGGAAGAGGGATGGTCTACTCAAGGACAGAGAGGGAATCTATCCATGGAGCCTGAGGAAATGGGAGAGGTATTAAATGAGTACTTTGTGTCAGTGTTCATCAAAGAGAAGGACTTGGTGGATGATAAGTCTGGGAAAGGGTGTGTAGATAGTTTGAGTCATGTTGAAATCAAAAAGGAGGAGATATTGGGGTTCTTGAGACACATTAAGGTAGACAAGTCCCCAGAGCCTGATGGGATATGCTCCAGAGAGGCAAGAGAGAAAATTGCTGGGGCCTTGAGAAAAATATTTGTATCTTTACTGATTACAGTGGAAGCCCCAGAGCATTGGAGAATAGCCAACGTTGATACTTTGTTTAAGAAAGGTAGCAAGAATAATCCAGGTAATTACAGGCCAGTGAGCCTTGCATCAGTGATAGGGAAATTATTGGAGAGGATTCTTTGAGATAGGATTTACTCCCATTTGGAAATAACTGGACGTATTAGCGAGAGGCAACATGGTTTTGTGAAGGGGAGGTCATGCCTCACCAACTTGATCGAATTTTTTGAAGAAGTGATGAAGATGATTGATCGGGGTATGGCAATGGATGTTATCTACATGGACTTCAGTAAGGCCTTTGACAAGGTCCCTCATAGCAGACTGGTGCAGAAGGTGAAGTCGTTTGGGATCAGAGGTGAGCTGGCAAGGTGGATACAGAACTGGCTCGGTCAAAGAAGATTGAAGGTAGCAGTGGATGGGTGTGTTTCTGAATGGAGGGCTATGACAAGTGATGTTCCTCAGGGGTTAGTGCTGGAACCTTTGCCATTTGTAATATATATAAATGATTTGGAGGAAAATGTAACTAGTTTGATTAGTAAGTTTGCGGATGACACAAAGGTTGGTGGATTTGCAGATAGCGATGAGATCATCAGAGGATACAGCAGGATATAGATCAGTTGGAGACTTGGGCAGAGAGATAGCAGATGAACTTTAATCGGGATTAATCAAAGGTAATGCATTTTGGAAGGTCTAATACAGATGGGAAATATACAGTAAATGGCTGAACCTTTAACAGGATTGCTAGGCAAAGGGACCTGAGTGTACAGGTACACAGATCACTTAAAGTGGCAATGCAGGTGGAGAAGGTAGTCAAGAAGGCATAAGGCATGTTTGCTTTCATCGACTGGGGCATTGAGTTTAAAATTTGACAAGTCATGTTGCAGCTTTATAGAACCTTAGTTAGGCCGCATTTGGAAGATAGTGTTCAATTCTGGTCACAACACTACCAGAAGGATGTGGAGGCTTTGGAGACGGCACAGAAAAGATTTACCAGGATGTTGCCTGGTATGGAGGGCATTAGCTATCAGAAGAGGTTGGAGAAACTTGGTTTGTTCTCACTGGAATGACGGAGGTTGAGGGACAACCTGATAGAAGTCTACAAGATTATGAGGAGCATGGACAGAGTGGATAGTCAGAAGTTTTTTCCCAGGGTGGAAGGGTCAATTCCTAGGGGGCATTGGTTTAAGGTGCGAGGGGCAAGGTTTAAAGGAGGTGTACAAGGCAAGTTCTACACAGAGGGTAGTCGGTGCCGACCAGGGAAGTTAGTGGAAGCAGATACAGTAATGACTTCTAAGGGCAGTCTTGACAAATACATGAATAGGACAGGAATAGATGGATACGGTCTCCGGAAGGGTAGAGGGTTTTAGTTCAGTCGGGCAGCATGGTCAGTGCAGGCTTGGAGAGCTGAAGGGCCTGTTCCTGTGCTGTAATTTTCTTTGTTGTTTGGGACAGCGTAGAGGGAACTTTATTCTGTATCTAACCCTGTGCTCTAGCTGTCCTGGGAGTGTTTGATGGGGACAGTGTAGAGGGAGCTTTACTCTGTATCTAACCCTGTGCTGTACCTGTCCTGGGAGTGTTTGATGGGGACAGTGTAGAGGGAGCTTTACTCTGTATCTAACCCCGTGCTGTACCTGTCCTGGGAGTGTTTGATGGGGGGACAGTGTAGAGGGAGCTTTACTCTGTATCTAACCCTGTGCTGTACCTGTCCTGGGAGTGTTTGATGTGGACAGTGTAGAGGGAGCTTTACTCTGTATCTAACCCCGTGCTGTACCTGTCCTGGGAGTGTTTGATGGGGGGGACAGTGTAGAGGGAGCTTTACTCTGTATCTAACCCTGTGCTGTACCTGTCCTGGGAGTGTTTGATGGGGACAGTGTAGAGGGAGCTTTACTCTGTATCTAACCCTGTGCTGTACCTGTCCTGGGAGTGTTTGATGGGGACAGTGTAGAGGGAGCTTTACTCTGTATCTAACCCTGTGCTGTACCTGTCCTGGGAGTGTTTGATGGGGACAGTGTAGAGGGAGCTTTACTCTGTATCTAACCCCGTGCTGTACCTGTCCTGGGAGTGTTTGATGGGGACAGTGTAGAGGGAGCTTTACTCTGTATCTTACATTAGAAGGAAGAATAAACAAAATTACATCACAGGATCAGGCCCTTTGCTCCCCAAACCTGCACCAACCATTCTGCCCGACTGAACTAAAAGCCCGTGCCCTTTTGGGGACCATATCCCTCTATTTCTATGCTATTCATATATTTGTCAAGATGCCCCTTAAAACTCACTATCGTATCCACTTCCACTACCTCGCCTAGCAGTGAGTTCCAGGCACCCACCAATCTCCGTGTAAAATACTTGCCTCTCTTTTAAATCTTGCCCCTCGCATCTTAAAAATATGCCCCCTAGTAATTGACTCTTCCACCCTGCAAAAAACCTTCTGATTATCCACTCTGTCCGTGCTCCTCATAATCTTGTAGACTTCTATCAGATCGGCCCTCCACCTCCTTTATTCCAGTGAGAACAAACCAAGTTTCTGCAACCTCTCCTCATAGCTAATGTCCTCCATCCCAGGCAACATCCTGGTAAATCTTTTCTGTAACCCCCTCCAAAGCCTCCACATCTTTCTGGTAGTGAGCGAACTAGAATTGAACGCTATATTCCAAGTGCGGCCTAACTAAGGTTGTATAAAGCTGCAACATGACTTGTAATATATACAAGGTAATATATTTTCTACATCTACCCTAGCAAACCCTTTCATAATATTAAAAATCTCTAACACCTCACTCTTCCCCGAGAATATTTGATGGGGATTTAAATTGGTTTTTAACCAATGAAAATCTATTCTTAAAATTTAAAGCTCACAATTCCCAAGTAGACACTGTCCTATAGGATGGTGTATTTATAAATTTAATCGTAGCCTCCGTAAGGGGGATTCAATAATACTTGAAAGAGAATAAAAAATTAAAGGGACGTGGAGAAACTAATTGTCATGGGACTAACTAGATTGCTCTTTGAAATGGCTGCCACATATCCAATGGGCAGAACGGCCTCCTCTATGTTGTACCATCAATTTGGTAATCATCAGTTTGGGTGGCACAGATGGAGCTTTATTTTCTACCTTACTGTATCTTCCAGGGACATCCGTCAGGAGGAAAATGTAGAGAGAACTTTATCTAACCTGTGTAAGGGCAAAGAGGGAGTGCAAGTGGACTGGAGGTGGTAGCGTGTGTGACACTGACGGAGGAAATGAGTGGTAGCATGGAATGGAAGGAGAGCACCTGGGGGATGGAGCCAGCAAGTGTTGGTGATGGAGCAAGGGAGGGTGAGCCAGGGAGTGTGAGAGTGTGGCTGAGATGGACGGGGTAAAGTGTGGGTGAGGGAGCAGGGGAGAGTGTGGCTGAGATGGAGGGAGAGAGTGTGGGTTAGGGAGCACGAGAGAGTGTGAGATATGATGGGGAAGGAAGGAGTGAGTGTGGGTGTGGAAACAGGGGAGGGTATGAGAGTGTGGTGGGGATGGAGGGAGAGAGATTTTAGGGTGGGGAGATGGTAGCATTATGGTAATGTCACTGGGCTAGCCATCTCAAGGCCAAGGTTAAAGCTCTTGGGACATGGGTTCCAATCCCACTATGGCAACTGCTGGAATTTAAATTCAATTTTTTTTTTAAATCTGGAGTTGTGTGGGAGACTCAATGATAGTTATGAAACTATGACTGATTTCCATAAATATCCATGCAGTTCACTAATTTCCAGAAAGAAATCTGTCATCCTTAACTGGCTTGGCCGATGTGACCCTTAGCAATGTGATTTGCTTTCAAGTGCAGTTCAGAATGGATGAGAAATGTTGACACTAATCGAAACATCCACATTACCAGCAGCAAGTCAAGGGAATAACTGGGTCCAGTGACTCTGTAACTGGGTCAACAATCATTCAATCCTTTTGTGTTTATTGAATTTTTGTGAATGATGAAATAACGTCCAACACTTTGCCTAAAGCATCGACACGGACAAGCTTATCTCCTCTTCTCCAATCCAGCCTGTTGTGGGGCAACATTCCACAGGAATTCTTTTCCTTCATTCATGAATTTGGGTGTCGCTGGCAGGGTCAGCATTTGTTGCCCATCCCTAGTTGCCCTTGAACTGAGTGGTTTGCGAGGCCATTTCAGAGGGCATTAAAGAGTCAACCACATTGCTGTGGCTCTGGAGTCACATGTAGGCCAGACTGGGTAAGGATGGCAGATTTCCTTCCCTAAAGGACATTAGTGAAGCAGATGGGTTTTTACAACAACTAACAATGGTTCCATGGTCATCATTCAACTTTTAATTACAGATTCGAACCCAGGTGGCCAGAGCATTATCCTGGGTCACCAATCCAGTGACAATACCACTACGTCACTGCCTCTCCATCTTCCAATGCTTCATTCAGATAGCCATTCTTGCATGTGAGAATGGAAAATGATAGGAAATTCCACTGTGGGGGGATCACCAAGCTTGATCCCAACTTGAATCAAAGCCCATTTCATGCTTCCAGAAGAAGAGATCTCATTGGATCCATAATGATTGATCATTCACTTCCATTCATGTAGAGATGCTTAGATCAGTTGTTGCTGCCCCAACTATGCCACATCAGCCCATTAAACAATTCCTTGGGCAGACATAGAGGGGTTAAACATAGAAACATAGAAGATAGGAGCAGGAGGAGTCCATTTGGTCCTTCCAGCCTGCTCTGCCATTCATTACAATTATGGCTGCCCAACTCAATAGCCTAATCCTGCTTTCTCCCCATAACCTTTGATCCCCTTCACCCCAAGTGCTATATCCAGCCGCCTCCTGAATGCATTCAATGTTTTGGCATCAACTACTTCCTGTGGTTATGAATTCCACAGGCTCACCACTCTTTGGGTGAAGAAATGTCTCCTCATTTCTGTCCTAAATGGTCTACCCCGAATCCTCACACTGTGACCCCACCATCAGGAATATCCTCCTTGCATCTACATTATCTAGTCCTGTTAGAATTTTCTAAGTGCCTATGCGATCCCCCCCTCATTTGATTGAACTCCAGCAAAAACAACCCTAACCTGGTCAATCTCCCCTCATACATCATTCCCGCCATCCCCGGAATCAGTCTGCTAAACCTTCACTGCACTCCCTCAAGAGCAAGAACATCCTTCCTCAAGAAAGGAGATCAAAACTGTACACAATACTCTCGGTGTGGCCTCATCAAGGCCCTGTATAATTGTAACAAAACATCCCTGCTCCTGTACTCGAAACCTCTCACAAAACCTCTCATACCATTTGCCTTCTTTACCACCTGCTGCACCTCCATGTTTACCTTCACTGACTAGTGCACAAGGACACCATGGTCCAGCTGCACACTCCCCTCTCCCAATTTACAGCCATTCAGGTAGTAATCTGCCTTAATGTTTTTGCTTCCAAAGTGATTAACCTCACACTTATCCAAATTATGCATCTGCCATGGATTTGTCCAATCACCCAACCTTGTCCAGATCATTCTGAAGGATCTCTTCAGGTTAGATGCAGAGTAAAGCATTGACCCACATTGGCTCAAACAAAGCTTCAAATTTAAACTTCCCATCCTTGTGCTGAAATCACTCAATGACCTCCCTGTCTCTGAAAATTCTTCCAGCCCCACAATTCTCCAAAATTTCAGCATTCCTTCTGCCCTGGCCCCTTACAGATTTCCGATTTTGTTAGGTTGATTTTAATTTTAGCAACCTGGGGTCCTAACTCTCAGATTACCCTCTCTACACCTCTCCTTAAGAAGCTTAAAGTCTACCGCTTTGAACAAGTTTCTGGTCACATGTCCTAACATCTTTACCTTTAGCTTTTCAAGATGAGTGAATAATCTCCTGTGGTGTTTGACTGGGAATGTTTCATTAGGGGCTACTTAAATGCAGATTGTTGTTGCTAAATGCAAAAACTTGGGCCAGATGTTTTCTCTGAAGCATATTGTCATTCAGTAACTCAATCAGTAAAGTGTAGAATTGGAGAATGTCACAGTTTCTAAGCTGTGTTGTTAGTGTCCTGGACAATATGGTAACAGTGGGGAAGATTAGAGCAGGTTCAATCCCCTCACAGACTGGTGAGTGCGTGCAACAGACTGGCAGAGAAATTGCAGGGCAGAGGGTATCCCCATTGATACCAATGGATCAGGCAAGTCCTGGGAATGAGGAGAAATGGCAGATGGAATTTAATCCAGATAAATGAGAGGTGATGCATTTTGGAAGGTCTAATGCAGGAAGGAAGTATGCAGTAAATGGCAGAACCTTTAGAAACATTAACTATAGAGGGATCTGGGCATACAGGTCCTCACTTCCCTGAAAGTGGCAAAACCACTGGATAAGTTGGTCAAGATGGCATGTTTACCTTCATCAGTCAGGGCACAGAGTATAAAGATTGGCAAGTCATGTTGCAGCTGTATAGACCTTTATTCGGCCACATTTGGAATATTACGTACAGTTCTGGTCGCCACACTACCAGAACAATGTGTAGGCTTTAGAGAAGGTACAGAAAAGGTTTACCAGAATGTTGCTGGGTTTGGAGGGTATTAGTTATGAGAAGAAATTGAACAAACTTTGTTTGTTTTCATTTGAAGTCAGAGGCTGAGGGATGACCTTATAAAAGTTTACAAAGTTATGAGAGGCATGGATAGAATGGATAGTCAGAATCTTTTTCCTAAAGTAGAAATGTCAATTACTAGTGGACAGAGGTTTAAGGTAACGGGGGAAAGTTTAAAGCAGATGTGACAATTTTTTTTATATACAGAGGATGGTAAGTGCCAGGAATGCACTGCCAGAGGAGGTGGAAGAAGCAGAGACAATAGTAACATTTAAGAGGCATCTCCACAGATAATGAATAGGCAGGGAATAGAGGGATACGCACCACGTAGAGGCAAAGTGTCTTTAGTTTAGAAAGGCGTCATGTATCGATGCGGACTTGGTGGGCAGAGGACCTGTTCCTTATCATACTGTTCTTTATTCTTTGGAGTTACTGAGGGTTAGAGAAAAATCTATAGATCAGGTCACCCTGCCCCCAGGGAAAGAATGAATGACCGATATTGAGATCCTTGAACTTTCGAAAGAGTTATCATTGATCACTAAATGTCTAGTTTGAATATTGTTGTAAAGAGGGACATGTTGTCAAAGTTTTTCATCTTGCACTTACTTGGACAAACACAAGAATGCCAAATTTCATACAATCACTGCTGCCTCACAGGGCCAGGGACCCTGGTTCAATTCTGGCCTTGGGTGACAGTGTGGAGTTTGCACGTTCTCCCAGTGTCTATTGAGTTTCCTCTGGGTGCTCCAGTTTCCTCCCACAGTCCAAAGATGCACGGATTAGGTTGCTTGGCCATGATAAATTGCCCCTTAGCGTCATAAGTTCATAAGATATAGCAGCAGAATTAGGCCATTCAGCCCATCGAGTCCACTCCACCATTCGATCATAACTGATATGCTCCTCATCGCTATTTTCCGGCCTTCTCCCCATAACCTTTCAACCCCTTACCAATTAAAAATCTGTCTAACTTCTCCTTAAATTTACATACTATCCCAGTAGTGAATTCCACAGATTCACAACCCTTTGGGAGAAGTACTTTCTCCTCAACTCTGTCTACCCCTTATCCTAAGACTATGATTTCTCATCCTAGAATGTCCCACAAGAGGAAGCATCCACTCCACATCTACTTTATCCATACCTTTTATCATTTTGTACACCTCAATTTGATCTCCCCTCATTTTTCTAAGTTCCAGAGAATATAGGCCTAAACTGTTCAATCTTTTTTCATACGACAAACCCCTCATCTCTGGAACCAATCTAGTGAACCTCCTCTGAACTGCCTCCAATGCCACTACATCTTTCCTCACTCAAGTAAGAGGACTAAAACTGCACACAATACTCCAGGTATCCTGGAGTGCATAGGTTAGAGGGATTAGTGGGGTAAATATGTGGGGTTATGGGAATAGGGCCTGGGTGGGATTGTTGCAGTGCAGACTCAATGGGCCAAATGACCTCCTTATGCACTGTAGGCTTTCTCTGATTCTAATCATTAAAATTTACAATATAAATTGTGGCCAATGTAACGTTTCATTTTAAGTTTTTATTCAGACTCTTTTTTTAAAAGAAAATTAATCTGATCAGCATTTATTACCCAATAGTTGCCCTGAGCAAGTGGCGATGAGCCTGTTCCTTCAACTGCTCGGCTATTTGTGAAGGTGATGGGGCCGATCTTATCAGGAGTTGGCAGGGTGTCAGGGTCTGACTGAGACCCGGCATGTTTCGCTCCAGAGAAACAGACAGGCTCTCCCACCAGATCATCCAACACTCTGTCAGAAATAGACAAGTGGGCATGTTCCGTGCCATCCTGCCAAGGCGCAGGGCCTAACTACGATGGCAAAGTCGGCTGCACTGAGATCAGGGCGACACTATTAAAAGGGGAAAAAAAACCCTTCCGCCCTGTCCATGAGGTCTCAAGGGTTCACCCCTCCACCACCTGCCCCGCGATCAGAGCTGGCAACCTTAAACATAACTCATTTTCACTTCAAACCTCGCAGTGTATCAGGAATTGGTCAACACAAAATTCAGCGTTGTAACCGCTCATCTGGTCCACCAGATGGAGTTTGTATTAACTTCAGGGACAGGTCTATATTTATAGAGCACAGAAACAGAAAATGCTGGAAAATATCTCAGCAGGTCTGACAGCAGCTGTCAGGAGAGAGAATTGAGCCAACGTTTCGAGCCTGAGCCTTCGTCAGAGCTAAGGGCAGAGAAAAATCGGACAAGATTTATACCATGAGGGTGGGGGAGGATGGTACTGTAATAGGACAAAAGGAATGTAAGTGAGGATACAGAATGCTGAGGTGCTGAAAGTGTCCATTACATGATCAGAGTATTATTTAAATGGTGATAGATTGGGAAATGTTAATGTTCAAAGGGACCTGGGTATCCTAATACATCAGTCACTAAAAACAAGCATGCAGGTGCAGAGAACAGTTAGGAAGGCAGATGGTACATTGACCTTTATTGCAAGAGGACTTGATCTGTGTCTTTAAGAAATGTATTTTAATCATGTTCCTTTGCAAGATTTTTATTGGTGCCAAGATGTGTGTAATCGGTGCTCTCTAATTGTTACTGAAGCAATACAATGGTTTTAATCTGGGCTAATGCAGTGTCCTGGGGCTTTATGGTGCTTTGGGCATTGTGAGTGGAGTTTGACTTGGGGATGATTGACAGGTCAGGTGATGCCTGGGGGCAGTTTTTTTCCACAGAAAATTCCAAGGCTTTAGTTTCAGTTTAGTTGCTGTTAGTGGAAGAAGGCAGTGTCTCTGTCTCTCTTTCAGAGGCATTTTTGGAAAGTTCCAGGACTCGGAAGCCTCAGAGATTTAACCCAACATTGAAAGGACAATTCACAACAGGTGATAAAAAGCTGAAAACACTGCATCATGTGAGCGTACTCACTTTTTGTGCCAAGTCTAGGAAAGGGTGTATGGTGTTTGACTTGGAACAACATAGATAGCTAGCTGTTAAGGTTTATACTATATCATATTGGATTCTAGTGATTGGTATAAGTTATGCTATTTTTTCTTATTATGTTCTTAAATAAACTTTGTTTAATAAAAGCTTCCTAGTGAGTCACTTGAATCTCATACCTGGCGTGAAACATCTTATGCTCACCAATACCAAAATTAATTTAGGGTCTAGGCTAATTTAATAAAATACCTTGGAGTTTCTGGTCTGGGTCTTAATAACAGAAGCACGGATGTCATATTGCAGACATACAGGGTACTGGTGAGACTATACTTGGAGTATTGTGTTCAGTTTTTGTCTCTTTATCTGAGGATATACCCTTCCATAGAGGGAGTGTAGTACATCGGGTATGCTTCTGCCCTTGGGTGACTGTCTATGTGGAGTTTGCATGCCCTCCCTGTGTCTGCATGGGTTTCCTCTGTGTGCTCTGGCTTCTTCTCACAGTCCAAAGATGTGCAGGTTAGGTGGATTAGCCATGCTAAATTGCTCCTTAGTGTCCCAAGATGTGTACGTTAGTGGGATTAGTGGAGTAAAAATGTGGGGTTACGGAGGTAGAGTGGGGCCTGGGTAAGGTGCTCTGTTGAAGAGTTGGTGCAGACCCAATGGACCGAATGGTCTCCTTCTGCACTATAGAAATTCTATGGTTCTATGAGGTTAACCAGACTGATTCATGGGATGGCAAGATTGTCGTATGAAGAGAGATTGGGCCTGTATTCACTAGAATTTAGGAGAAGGAGAGAGGATCTCATTGAACAGTATAAAAATTCAGACAGGGTTGGACAGACTAGATGCAGGGATGTTGTTTCCTCTTGGGGGGGTGGGGGGCAAACAAGGGTCACAGACTGAGATGAGGAGAAACATCTTGACTCAGAGGGTGGTGAACATATGGAATTCTCTACCACAGAAGGCTGCAGAGACCAAATCCCTGAATATTAAGTTAAGTTAAAGTTTATTAGTAACAAGTAAGGCTTACATTAACACTGCAATGAAGTTACTGTGAAATTCCCTTAGCCACCACAATCCAGTGCCTGTTCAGGTCAAAGCACATTTTTCAGAATGTGGGAGGAAATCAGAGCACCAGGAGGAAACCCACACAGACATGGGGAGAACGTGCAGACTCCACACAGACAGTGACCCAAGTCAGGAATCGAACCTGGGTCCCTGGCGCTGTGAGGCAGCAGTGCTAATCACTGTACTACCGGGGAATATATTTAAGAAGGAAATAGATAAATTTCTGGATGCTTGATGTGTCGAGGGGTATGGGGAGAGTGCTGGAGTATAGCATTGAGATGGAAGATCAGCCATGATCACAGTGAATGATGGGTTGAATGACCTGCTATTATTCCCATTTTCTGGTTCTATATTTATTTTTGAGATGTGGATATTGCTGGCTAGGCCAGCATTTATTGCCTATCCCTAACTGCCCTTGAATCCACAATCTTATGACTCAGGGTGAGTGTGTTACTAGTCTGACACTTGAAAATAAATGATTAGTGTAGCTGGATTTCTAAGTTGTTATTGAGCCAGATTTTAGAAAATATATTTCTTAAGTTTGTATTTTTACATTGCTTCAGAGTTTAGACTTTAACATTCAACAAACTTATAAAACCACATAAACTGATTTGGGTTTGGAGACTAACTTAACCGATCAGTTGAGCAAAGTTATTACCATCAGATAACTCACAGACATGCAGTCACAAGCTGAGTACTTTGCACTGGGAATTACGAACTTCAACAACAACTTTTATTTATAAAGCATCGTTAATATTGTAAAACATCCCAAGGCATTTCACAGGCGTGTTATCTATCAGAATGTAACACTGAGCTACATAGAGTCATTGTCATAGAGGTTTACAGCATAGAAACAGGCCCTTTGGCCCAACTTGTCCATGCTGCCCTTTTTTTAAACCCCTAAACTAATCCCAATTGCCCGCATTTGACCCATATCCCTCTATACCCATTGTACTCATGTAACTATCTAAACGCTTTTTAAAAAACAAAACTGTACTTGCCTCTACTACTACTTCTGGCAGCTTGTTCCAGACACTCACCACCCTCTGTGTGAAAAAATTGCCCTTCTGGATAGTTTTGTATCTCTCTCCTCTCAACTTAAACCAATGCCCTCTAGTTTTAGGCTCCCCTACCTTTGGGAAAAGATATTGATTATTTAGCTGATCTGTGCCCCTCATTATTTTATAGACCTCTATAAGATCACCCTTCAGTCTCCTACGCTTGAGAGAAAAAAGTCCCAGTCTATCCAGCCTCTCCTTATAACTCAATCCATGAAGTCCCAGTAGCATCCTAGTAAGTCTTTTCTGCACTCTTTCCAATTTAATAATATCCTTTCTATAATAGGGTGACCAGAATTGCACACAGTATTCTAAATGCGGCCTTATCAATGTCATGTACAACTTCAACAAGACGTCCAACTCCTGTATTCAATGTTCTGACCGATGAAACCAAGCATGCCGAATGCCTTCTTCACCACTCTGTCCTCCTGTGACTCCACTTTCAAGGAGCTATGAACATGTACCCCTAGATCTCTTTGTTCTGTAACACTCCCCAATGCCCTACCATTAACTGAGTAAGTCCTGCCCTAGTTCAATCTACCAAAATGCATCACCTCGCATTTGTCTAAATTAAACTCCATTTACCATTCTTCAGCCCACTGGCCCAGTTGATCAAGATCCCATTGCAATTGAAGATAACTTTCTTCACTGTCCACTACGCTGCTGATCTTAGTATCGTCTGCAAAATTACTAACCATGCCTCGTATATTCTCATCCAAATCATTAATACAAATGACAAATAACAGTGGACCCAGCACTGATCCCTGAGGCACACCGCTGGTCACAGGCCTCCAGTTTGAAAAAATCTTCTCTCTACATAAAAGAGTTATTCAGACAGGTGATTAAAGCTACAGTCAAAGAGGTTAGCTTAAAGGAGTGTCTTAAAGGAAGAAAACAAAAGAGAGTTAGAGTTCTTGAGGGAGTGAATTCCAGAGTTTAAAGCCCTGGTGACTGAAGGCGTGGGTGCTAATGTTGGAATAATGCAAATTGGGGGGTACAAGAGGCCAGGATCAAAGGAACACATCAATTCTAGGGTTGAGGTGATGGAAGTGATTACAGAGACAGGGAAGATTTGATTGGGGTTTCCAAGTTGATGAGGAGCTTTAACAGCGGCAGCCACGTGTACCATCTACAAGATGCACTGCAGCAACTCACCAAGGTTCCTTACACAGCACCTTCCAAACCCGTCACTATTACCATCTATAAGGACAAGAGCAGCAGATACCTGGGAACACCATCACCTGGAGGCTTCCCTCTTAGTCACTCACCATCCTGACTTGGAAATACATTGCCGTTCCATCGCTGGGTCAAAATCCTGGCACTTCCTGCCTAACAGCACAGTGGGCATACCGGGAAGTGCAGTTGGTTAAGAAGGCAGCTCACCATCAGGGCATTTAAGGATGGGCAATAAATGCTGGCCTAGCCAGCGATGCCCACATCACAAAAATTAATTAAAAGATAGGGCAATTGGTGAAACTTTGGGTCTTATTTTACCATTTGTTTCTAAGTGCTGGGAGACTTGAAACTGGGAATGTTTCAGATCCGACTTTTAGATCTGTTCTCAGGCGCTCCCATACGCACTCTGCCTGAAAAAATATCAGCGAGTCCGAATCGCGCTGCACAAGCTTGTAGGTGGGGCTTAACATGCCCGAAACCCTGCAGCTCTGATCGGAGTCTCCAACTGCACACGCGCAGAAAAATAATGATAGAATGCAACTATAATGATAGAATGGGACTTCCTGCCACATCGCTCCAGGCCGGATAATGCCTCCCCCAACCCTCACAGACATTGCCCCACCCCCACAACATTACTGTCCCCCTTATCCCTATATCCCCTCAGCACCCAGATTGATCGCAGGTACCTCCCCAAACCTCATCGATCTCAGGCAGAGTGATCAACCCTCCCCCTTCTCCCCAGCCCCCCTCCCCCCCCCAGTGATCTCAGGCAGAGTGGCAACAGACCCATCCTCTCCCCCCCCTCACCCCCACAGCTCCTACCATCTCAAGCAGAGACTCATCAGTCACAAGGCACCTCCCTCCTCACTAACTAGAGTCTCCAAATTGAACTAATATGGAATATGTCTGTTCCACGCTGATTCTGGATGAGCGAATGTGGTGGTAAAAGGGGAAGTGCTGGTAAAGTTGGGCGTGCAGCCCACTAATTCAATTTAAATCCATGCCATTGCGACTGTTTCGGGCACAGTCCCGATCGCAGCCATTTTTGGGCTTTAGTAAAGAGGGAACTGGTGTGGAGGCGGACATGGATCGCACTACTCCCCTCAAGCCCTACTTTACCAAGTTTGAGCCCAAAAACAGACAACAGGATTGTTGTAAGTGCAGGCTCGATGGGCCGAATTGCCTCCTTCTGTACTGTAGGGATTCTATGATTAATAGGCCTAGATAGAGTGGGCGTGGAGAGGATGTTTCCATTAGTGAGAGAGACTAGAATTCAAGGGCACAACCTCAGTGTGAAGGACGCTCCTTAAAAGTTGAGATGAGGAGGAATTTCTTCAGCCAGCGGGTGGTGAATCTTTGGAACTCATTGCCACAGAGGGCTGTGGAGGCCGGGTCATTGAGTGTTTTTTAAAACAGAGTTAGATAGGTTCTTGATCAATAAGGGGATCGGGGGGAGAAGGCAGGAGAATGGAGATGAGAATCACATCAGCCATGATTGAATGGTAGAGCAGACCTGATGGACCGAATGGCCTAATTCTGCTCCTATGTCTTATGGTCGAAGAGAGTTTTAGATGGGCCAGAGATACTGGATATTCTCAACTCCAGAGTGTTTTTCAAGCCCCTCGCCATGAATCTCTGCATCAGTTTCCAAACACTGGCCAGAACAGGTGTGATCCTTCAACAGGGAAATAGCCACATTGCAAAATACTGGAGCCAGTTAGGCTGGCGAGCCTGGCGAAGGCCCTTCGCAGATTGCCAAATGTACCTGTTGCCCTGGTCACCCTCGTTTCAATCACATGGCCTTTCCCTCCCTGGACCAGTTCTGAAGCAGGGTCTCAGTTCGATACAGTAACCTGCCTTTTCTCTCTTTCAATGCAGACATTGACCCGATCCAGCCAGGGTTCCCCAGCATTTTCATATTTCAGTTTCAGATTGGTAGGAGTTCAGTTTTCGAAGAAAGATTCCCCTGCCCGCCCCACAGAGAATTCTACCCATTAACACAATCATTCTCCCGCACACCCCCCCCCCATTATTTACACCATGGGGAGAATATTAATTGAAACAAGGAGAACAATCAGGGGAGGTAGGGGTTGGCTGCAGCACAGTGTACGTACGTTTCCTTGGAGGAAGACAGGTGGGGGTTTGTGACATGGATACAACACATCTGAGAAAGAGGATATTCTGCCACACCCTGGAAAGCAACCTGGGAGAGGGGAAGCAATCCATTCCACCTTGTTAAAAAAAAATCCCTGTTTGTTATATTGATATGAATGAAGCAAAATAAACAGTCTGTGTTCCCCTCAATAAAAGAACACCAAGTACAGAAAATCTGTAATGACAAATATCAGTAGGTGTGTCAAAAATAAGATACAGTGGGAGCAGACAATATGAACCTGGGCAGTAAATTGCAATTTGTCCAGCAAGCACACTCAATCAGAGCAAATCCAAAATTAGACGGTCTTCCCTTTATTTTTCTCTGGATCATGAATATAAAATGTGACCATCTCTTATCAGGGTTCTTTCTCATTCAATCTCCTCTCTCTCTGTCGCCACCACCCCCCCCCCATCCTCTTTTGTTTCCAAAAAACGAAAAAAAAAATCTGGTTTAAATTTATTTTTAAAAAACAAAATCAACTTACCCCAGCCGCTGGACAGAAGCAGCAGGCCGAGCCAAGCGGAATATAAGCGAGCCGCTCTGACATGAAGTTTCATCGCGAATTTGCCAGCGATGGAGACACAGAGGGGGTCCAGAGGCTGTGGGGAGGAGGAGATGGGGACGGGTGCACAACACACCTCTCCCGCTGGAGGACCTGAGCCGGATTTAATGACAGCACTAAAGGCTGGAGAGGCAAGGGGCTTCACTTTGCTGGAGCAGGGAGGAGGGTCTGCGCCGGGGATAAGCACTGATGGATGCGCTGGAGAGGGAGGTGGGTTTGCAAGCGCTCCTAACACACAGCTCAGAATCCACACACTGGCGCTGCCACTGAGGAGACAGCCTCTTACTGGGCCCTGGAATTCCTTATCCCTTCACATTATTTCGCCCCTTATTTGGGCTGGGGAGGGATAAACAGGAAATTCGGCATTTAAAGTGTGTTTTAGGGAATCTGGACGCAGGAATAGAATTTAAAAAACTGATAGGATGAGAGGGAAGGTCAAAGGAGATTGATGTGGAACCCCACACACACACACACACACACAAACATACATGCGTAACACACAGTCACACACATACACTCAGAGTCACAGACATGCACAAATAACACATACATGCACAACACACAGTCACACACACACTCAGAGACATACACACACACAAATGCATACACACAAATACATACACCATACACACAACAAATGCACCAGACACAGACATTCATGTACACACAGATCTATACACAAACACACATGTATACACACACCACACACACACACATACATCACATACACATGTCACAAGTAGGCTTGCAATGAAGAAATACACACATGCACCTACAGACACACACAAACACACAGACATATACACCACACACACACATACACACACACATATATACCACACACACACATACACACACACATATACACATATACACCACACACACATACAGACACACACATACACACACATATATACACATATACACCACACACGCACACACATAAAGAGAATCAGCAGATAATCTGAGGGTAAGATAAAGGTGCTTCCCCTGCCTGGTGAATTTAGGGTGGTTCAGTGGCACAGTGGTTAGCACTGCTGCCTTATAGCGCCAGGGACCCAGGTTCAATTCCAACCTCAGGTGACTGTTTATGCGGAGTCTGCACCTTCTTCCCATGTCTGCATGGGTTCCCTCCAGGTGCTCCGGTTTCCTCCCACACTCCAAAGATGTGCAGGATAGGTGGTTTGGCCATGCTAAATTGCCCGTTAAGTGCCCCAAGATGTTTAGGTTACGGGGATTAGTGGGGTAAATACTTGGGGTTACGGGGAACAGGTCTGGGTGGGATTGCCCCTGAGTGTCGGGGGATTACATGGGGTTACAAGGATAGGGCCTGTGTGGGATTGTTGTTGGACCAGACTGGATGGGCCAAATGGCCTCCTTCTGCACTGTAGGCATTCTATTCATACACATGTACTCACATATTGAACATGGCAGAATCTTCCATTCTGGAGTCGATCTAGTGGCGAGCAGGGAAGTTGGCGTGATTCCTGATGGCAGCATGATCTTCCACAGTTCATCTCATTAATTTTGCATCTGTGAGGGGCCACAGTGAATCTTGTTTGATCATGGGGGTCAAAGATCCGTATTTAAGCAGCACCTGGACAGCCATTCACTCAATGCAGGACAGGAGATCCACATTACTCCCCCAGAGTCATTGTGACCACAGGTCGTACTGGAGAAGCTGGCAGATGTGAGCAACCATACCGCAGGACCCAGGGAGGCACCTCCAGCATAACCTTTCTCTCTTCTCTGGACAGGAACGTTGCCTGTGATGGTGGGACCAATGCTCACAATTGCACTGAACCCAGTTCACCAGCATCTTACAAAGATACGTAGAAACTAGAAGCAGAAATAGGCCATTTGGTCCTTCGAGCCTGCCCTGCTGCTCATAATGATCATGCTTGATCATCAAATTCAATATCCTGATCCGCCCTTTCCCCCTTATTCCTTAATCCCTTTAGTCCCAAGAGCAATATCTAATTTCTTTTTGAAATCACAAAATGTTTTGGCCTCAACTACATTCTGTGGGAGTGAATTCCACACATTCACCATCCTCTGGGTGAAGAAATTTCTCCTCACCTCAGTTCTAAAGGTTTACCCTTTATCCTCGAACGATGACCTCTTGTTCTGGACTCTCCCACCATTGGAAACATTCTTTCTGAATCTACCCTGTCTAACCCGGTTAGAAGTTTATACATTTCTATGAGATCCCCTCTCACTCTTCTAAACTCCAGTGAGCATAATCCTAACTGACATAATCTCTCTTCATATGACAGACCTGCCATCCCAGGAATCAACCTGGTGAACCTTCACTGAACTCCCTCTATAGCAAGAACATCTGTTCTCAGATAAGGATGTCAAACCTGCACACAATACTCCAGGTGTGGCCTCATCAATGCCTTATACAATTGCAGTATGACACCTCTATTTCTATATTTCTATATTCAAATCCTCTCGCTATGAAGGCCAACATACTATTGCCTTCTTTAGGTACCTGCTTACCTGCACACTTCCTTTTAGCATCTGATGCACAAGGACACCAAGGTCACCTGCTGCCTCTTGCTGCTCAGGTCTTTGCTCTTCCTGGCCCTGTGCCAACCTGCGAAGGGCCAACCTCCCCCTGATCCAGACAAGAGCCATCTTCAAGAGAGGGTTGCTCACAGCCTGTATCATCAGTGGATGCTTCAGTGGATGTGTGAACAAGTTAAAATGATACATATAGTCCTTTACAGATTTCACTCCATCTCAAAGCCATTTGCTCACCCTCCATCTAGACATGGCATTCCCACCCCACCCTTCCAAATATTGGACATCCTAGAGGAACAGAGATTGGTGTTCTTCCTGTTGATCTATGACTGTCTGTCCTTCTCGTGCCAGCTAGCAACCTCTCCCCATCATCAGAGACACACCAAATATTACCATCCCTCTCCCCCTTGTCACCCGTGAACCTGACCACAACCTGCCTTTCCTCCCCTCAGTGCCGGCACCTACTACAATCTCTGTGCCTACCATGACCATTCACCCTCCTGTTATCTGAGCCAAATATCTTGTCCCCTTCCACCACCCCCTACTCTCCCCCTTTTCACACCCTCCATGCTAAATGTGTGGAGCTACAGGGATATAGTGGGGTGGACAGTTGTGGGCCTGGGTAAGATGCTCTTTCAGAGAGTTAGAATAGAATACAATCCCTACAATGCAGAAGGAGGTCATTTGGCCCACTGAGTCTGCACCAACCACAATCCCACCCAGGTCCCATTTCCGTAACCCCATAGTACAAAATCGATGGGCTGAATGGCCTCCTTTTCTGCACTGTAGGGATTTCCTATGGTTCTATGACTGTGACTGTTCCTTCCTATCACCAGTAGCCTGGGTTCACCTCCCAGAAACCCACCATCGACACCACTGACCACACCCTCTAACCACCCCCCTCACCCGCTTCCCCGGGACACTCTGTCTACTCTTTATTCTTGACACTCTGTTCTCTTTTTTCCTTAGTGCCTCCCCTGTCCAGTCTTGGTGCAGCCTCTGCTAATGACACTCGAGTGAGGTCCCCAAGGGGTGGAGAAGCAGCGCTGACCCCAAAGTCATGGAAGAAGTGAAGCTCGCCTGATGCACTCTGTTTATATACAGTTGTAAAAATGAAATTGTTGTAAATTTTCTCTGGCAGGGAAATGAATTTGGAGGGTGAATTTAACCGCAGCGACATGGCCTGTTAATGAATAGCAACAGATGCTGATGAACATAAATGTGGTTTGTCTTTAACTCTCGCCCCCTGCCCCCCTCCCCCCCCCCGCTTTGAAAGTCAGGAGAACAAAATTCCAACAGTTTATCCATCATCAGAAAACTGATTTTTTGCCTTCCACTAAATTAAGTGCCTGTGCCTGCGATAGTTGCCATTGCTGGTTGGACGGGAAGATGATGCATCAGTCAAGGAAAATAACGCGTGCAGTAAATACCGGATAATTAAAACTATTCACACTTGACTTGCCGATTTATTCCCTTTCCATCCAGCTGCTTTTACTTATTCAAGTTTCTCATCGAAATGATGATCCCTCCTCCAAATCATTCAATTTTCCTCCTTCATTCGCCCCGGTTCTATCTCCTGTTCCCCTCTTTCCTTCTCTCTCCCTATTCTTTCTCCCTGTCCTCGCCCCTTCTCCCTTTCTATCCCTCTTCCATACCCCCTCACCGCTTCTCCTTCCCACTCTCCTTATCCCTCTCCCCACTTCCCTCTCCCTCCCCCATACCTTATGGAGCACAGTAGCACAGTGTCTCGATTTGGGTCACTGTCTGTGAGGAGTTTGCACGTTCTCCCCGTATCTGCGTGGGTTTCCTCTGGGTGCTCCGGTTTCCTCCCGCACTCTGAAAGATGTGCAGATTAGGTGCATTGGTCATGCTAAATTCTCCCTTAGTGCACCTGAACAGGCGCCAGAGTGTGGCGACTAAAACAAAAAAGTTTATTTGTTAGTCACAAGTAGGCTTACATTAACACTGCAATGAAGTTACTGTGAAATTCCCTTAGCCGCCACATTCCGGCACCTGTTCAAGTCAATGCACATAACTAGGGGACTTTCACAGTTACTTCATTGCAGTGTTAACGTAAGCCTACAAATAAATAAACTTTAGTCTTACCTTATTAATTCTACCAAAAATCCTCACAATTTTAAAAGTATCTATTGAGACCCCTCTTAGTTTTCTTCACTGCTAAGGAAATGGTGGCAGTATCTCAAGTGCCAATAAAAATTGGATACCGTGACCTCCTCTTTTCCACCCATGGTTTTATCCTGGGAATCTGTACTGTGTGCAGTCTGATTTTTAATGTCCTTTCTATCACAGGGTTTCAAAACAACAGTATATTATCTGTGTCTTGTACAAAATTTATCCTCATCTTCATTAGTTCAGTCTGTGTCACATTTCTAAAACTCAAAAGCATTGTTTGGCCTTTTAAGTATTTAATTCACTACATAGGTACGTAGGCCACATGTCTGAATGACTGGTGGATCGTATCAAACAGCTCATCGCTTCAGCTGTTCACAATAGACAGAATGCTGACTATATTCAACCAGCTTGCAAAACTCAGACACAATGTGCAGGGTGAGATGAGCTTCCACGATCGAACAGCACTCGCTGAATAATCCTGAGTGTATCAATAATTACACTAAAGCCAATATGATGTTATCAGCCGGGTTTACACAATGGCTCACTTAAGTTTGCTAGAAGCTGCAGATATTCATACACGAGAATCTGTCATCTGCAGACAAAACAAGCATGTCCAGGCATTGTGCTTTTTTGATTTGGGGAACAATAAACCCCTGGTTTTCTCCATGGCAACTCTTTGACCAATCAGAATCAACTTGCTAACCAATCAGCATCCTTTTCTTGAGCAGTATAAATTTTTGTTCCTTTTGAAATTTGTCATTCTTGTATGTCCTGTTGAGTGCAAATCTGGTAAGCTTTGACAGTATGTCTCTTTTTTCAGCAATACGTAAGTTTATTTATGGCACACACACACCTTAAGATATACTTGGACTCTTGGGTTCCTTTCTGTTCATGCATGCACATCCTTCAGTATCCCTACTGTGCACACGGGGACCATTCAGCGTATCAAGTCTGCCCCAGCTCTCCAAAAGAGCATCTTACACAGGCCCAATTCCCCACTCTATTCCTGTACTCCATGCATTTACCATGGCTAATCCACCTAACCTAACACATTGGGACACCAAGGAGCTAATTAGCATGGTCAATCTACCCAACCTGCACATATTTGGACAGTGGGAGGAAACTGGAGCACCCAGAGGAAACTCACGCAGGCATGGGGAGAACGTGCAAACTCCACAGTCAACTAAGGCTGTAATCAAACCCAGGTCCCTGGCATTGAGAAACAGCAGAGCTAACCACTGTACCACCGGGTCACCCAGTATCTTTTCAATGATTATCTATTTCCCAAAATGACGTACCTCACACACAAATCTGCATCTGCCACTTGCCTGTCCAATTCACTAATGTCCTTGACCATCCTCTTGAAACCTTCCAATTTTTGCATTATTCACTCGCATGGTCCCTATTCCAAATTCCAAATTGTCTGCACACAACGAGAATGCAGGGGTACTCTGACTTGTCCCTGGGGCTCCTGCCAATGTTGCTTCCATTTACCCCACTTTTTAATCCCACAAATGACTTCTAACCAATGCTGTTCCATCTTCTCCTGAGTCAGAAATCTGAAGCCTCCTGTGGACATCATATCAAAGATCATCTGAAAAATCCTGCGTTCACTTCATCAACTTAGATTCCCTTTATCCAGCCAATCAGATGCTTCTTCAAATCGATATGTAGGGGTGGCACAGTGGTTAGCACTGCTGCCTCACAGCACCAGGGACCGGAGTTCGATTCCAGCCTTGGGTGACTGTCCGTGTGGAGTTTGCACCTTGTCCCCATGTCTGCGTGGGTTTCCTCCGGGAGCTCCGATTTCCTCCCACAATCCAAAAATGTGCAGGTTAGGCGGATTGGCTGTGCTAAATTGCTCCGTGGTGTTCCAAGATGTCTAGGTTAGGGGGAATTAGTGGGGTAAATACATGGGGTTACCAGGATAGAGCTCTGACGGAGGGTCAGTGCAGACTAGATGGGCCAATGGCCTTCTTCTGCCCTATAGGGTTTCTATGATCCTATGATCAAATTTGGAAATATGACTTGCTTTGGACAACCCTACCCTCGGTTAACCCTTTCATTTCTGACTGCCATTAATTTGATCTCAAGTAACAAATTCAGAGAGTTTAACCATTGGAATCAGTAGTTAGCTGATTTATCTCTGTTTTTGAAGAAGAGTATTCTGTTCTTTATTCTTTGATCCCACCACAAAATTCACATATTTATTCATATTTAAAGACGAATTATGGCCTGACCTTCTGCAGTTTCGCTCAGGTGTGTGTGTGTGTGTGTGTGTGTGTGTGTGTGTGTGTGTGTGTGTGTGTGTGTGTGTGTGTGTGTGTGTGTGTGTGTGTGGTCAGGGCCCAGGGAGTTCTGCTTAATTTTTTTTTAACGCCACCATTTCCTTTTGTACATTTCTAACCGATATCTTTGTCCTTCAGCGATACGCCTGCACTCTCACCTCCGCGTCACTGGTGAAGATATTTTAATCGGCGGTGTTTGCTGAGTAAGCTGCTGGTCGACACAGCAAGAGCCAGCTCATCGCAGTAAGCTGTGTCATCACTGTAACTGAGAGGCAGCCAATCGTGACATCTTTTGGAAAGATATCGGTGGGGGAGGTGAGTGATAATCGTGGGATGTGGCCCACCTCTTTCTACCTGAGGAGGTCGTGGGTTCAAACCCCACTCCCGACACTTGAGCAGAAAATCTCGGCTGACATTCCGCGTCCCAGTAATGAGGGAGCACTGCTGAGGTCACGCACCAACCCAGTCGAGAACAGCTTCTTCCCTGTTTCCATCAGACTTTTGAATGGGCCTCCCTCGAACTAAGTAGATCTTTCTCTACACCCTAGCTATGACTGTGACACTACATTCTGCACTCTCTCGTTTCCTTCTCTATGAACGGTATGCTTTGTATAGCGCTGCAAGAAACAATACTTTTCACTGCATACTAATGACAATAATAATTCAAAATGAAATCAAAAATCAAAGTCATCTTCAGTTTGTTTTTATTCTTTGATGTGATATGGGCTTAGCTGCTAATTGCCCTGGAGGAGAACAGATTTCCTCACCTGAAGGACACTAGAGAACCAGGTTTATTTTTAAACAATGGGTGATAGTGTCATACTTACCATTACTGGCGAGATAAACTTTCAAATCCCAATATTGCCATTTGAATCCATGTCCCCAGATCTTCAATCTGGGTCTCTAAATCATAGGCCAGTGATAACACCATTACACCAGCATCCCCCACCAAGGTAGAAAATAAAGGTGGATGTGGGAGACTATATGGCACTATTTCAAAGAAGGAGGTCATGGCACGGTGGCACAGTGGTCAGCACTGCTGCCTCACAGCGCCAGAGACCCAGGTTTGATCCCCAGCTTGGGTCACTGTCTGTGCAGAGTCTACACGTTCTTCTTGTGTCTGCGTGGGTTTCCTCCAGGTGCCCCGGTTTCCTCCCACAGTCCAAAAGATGCATTGGCCAGTCTGGGGAGGCGCAGTAAAAGGTAGAGGGTCAGGTGGTGACATCTCTATGCAGGTGTCCAGCCAGAATTAGCAACCTGACGAAGCCACCCAATTATTGAGCCCGGCAGTTACGAGCCACAGATTATCATTTCAATGACATTGCTGTCTCATTTTCTTAACAAAAACTGAACCAACGCTTGTCATAAGATCCCAAAGAATAGGTGGCAGGGTAGCATAATGGTTAACACTGCTGCCCCACAGCGCCAGGGACCTGGGTTTGATTCCCAGCTTGGGTCACTGTCTTGTGGAGTTTGCACATTCTTCCCGTGTCTCCTCCGGGTGCTCCGATTTCCTTCCACACTCCAACAATGCACAGATTAGGTGGTCTGGCCATGCAAAATTGCCCCTTAGTGTCCAAAGATGTGTAGCTTATGTGGATTGGCCATGGTAAATGTGCGGAGTTATGGGAATAGTGTGGTGGGGTGGGCCTAGGTGAGATGCTCTTTCAGAGAGTCAGTGCAGACTGGATGGGCCAAATGGCCTCCTTCTGCACTGTAGGGACTCTATGAATTCTAAAAGCAGAAGAGCTATTCCTGATTCCTGTCCAATATTTATCCCTCAGGCAACATCATAAGAAAAACGGGTTACATGGGCAATGTCGCAAGCTGTTTGTGGGAGCTTGCTGTGCACAAATTAGCTGCCTTGTTACAACAGTGACTACACTTCAAAAGAACTCAATTGATTGGAAAGTGATGTGGGACATCATGAGCCTGAGGAAAGGTGCTATATAGATGCAAATATTTTTGAGTTGCTGCAGGGGGAGAGAACCCATTAGAGAAAAGGCAACTTTGCAGTGAATCCAAAAGCAAAATACGACGGATGCAGAAAATCTGAAATAAAAACAGAACTAGCTGAAAACACGCGGCAGGTCAGGCAGCATCTGTGGGCTGAGAAACGGGATTAACACATTCCGATAATGCTGAAATGTTGATTGTATTTCTCGCTCTGTTAGATGTCATCACATCTGCTGAGTATTTGCAGCACTTTCTGGTTGTGTATCTGAAGTGATTACTTCCTCTACGAGGTTTCGAACACAGAGTAAACAAGAGTTCAAAACTACACTGTCCAACTGAGTTGAAGGGACGCAACCTGCAGGCGTGATGGTGTTTCGTTAGTTTGCACGGCCTGCTATGAAACTGAAATCAGATTGAAATGTGGAGATGCCGGCATTGGATTGGGATAGGCACAGGAAAAAGTCTCACAACATCAGGTTAAAGTCCAACAGGTTTACTTGGTAGCACAAACTTGGATAGTCAGAGGCTTTTTCCCAGGGCTGAAAAGGTTGCCACGAGAGGACACAGGTTTAAGGTGCTGGGGAGTAGATACAGAGGAGATATCAGGGGTAAGTTTTTCACTCAGAGAGTGGAGGGTGAGTGGAATCAGCTGCCAGCAACGGTGGTGAAGGCAAATTCAATAGGGTCTTTTAAGACACTCTTAGATAAGTACATGGAACTTAGTAAGATAGAGCGTCGTAGGTAAGCCTAGTAATCTCTCAAGTAGGGACATGTTCGGCACAACTTTGTGGGCCAAAGGGCCTGTATTGTGCTGTAGTTTTTCTATGTTTCTATCTTTCTAAACTTTCGGAGCGCTTCATCAGGCCACTCACCTGATGAAGAGCGGTGCTCCGAAAGCTCGTGATATCAAATAAACGTTTTGGACTTTAACCTGCTGCTGTGAGACTTCTTATTGTACCAGATTGAAAAGTGTCACCATAACTTATTTGAATTTATAATCAAAAAAAGTGACTCATTTTGAATTTCTAAACTTCTAAGCAAAATTTGACACAAAAAGAGGGGGGAATTTTCCTGTCCCGCTCGCCACGGGAGTCGTAGCAGGTGAAGGGGGTAGACCATTGACCTCGGTCGGGATTTTCTGGTTTTGTGGCGAGTGCAGGCGGAAAATCCCACATTTTTCAATGAAGTGATATCCGCTTAACACCTCCACCATGAACTGGAGAAAGACACAAGGCATAAAGCGTTTTATTCATTCACAGTTATCACCTTACAAACACTGAAATGTAACATTTTAAAAGTTGGAACCAGCAGTGACTTTCTGCTTTTTATTGAAATAAAAACAGAAGCAGTTTGTTTTGAAAAGACTTGGGGGGAAAAAAAAGAACAAACGTTTAGGGAACCAGTCTTCCAGAAGGAGTGTCAGTCAGTTCACCAAAGCAGATCAACCCAAAACAGTCTTGAAGAAATTGTGGGTGTCTTTTTGCTGTTAATAAAATGACGAATACAGTCTCAAATAAATCCAGTGATCTGGTAGATTCTAGGGAATCCACAGAGTGGGATCACCCACATCCTCCAGAAATGGGATCAGTGAGTGTGATAGATCTGGGAGACTCAACGAACGAATGCTGGAGACCAGAAGAGAAACAGGGAAACATTAGCTGCAAAATGCACTGAAATAATTTGCACATTCCAAACTAAGTTCCTGCATTTTCCCTAATGCGCGGAATTGTTCACCTTGGAAAATCACCGCACTATTCCCCGGCCTGCCAAAACACGCAACATGTGGGTGAGACAGCCCAGGGCACGACCCACAATATGTAACAGCCATGCCTTGTCGCAGGAAAAGAGGTTGTTTCCAACGGTGAGTGAAACTAGAACTAGGGGACATAGCCTCAAAGAAAGAGGAGCAGATTTAGGACTGAATTGAAGAAGAACATCTTCTCCCAAAGGGTTGTGAATCTGTGGAATTCCCCGTCCAGTGAAACAGTTGAGGCTACCTCATTGAATGTTTTTAAGGCAAAGATAGGTAGATTTTTGAACAGTAAAAGAATTAAGGGTTATGGTGAGGGGGTGGCTAAGTGGAGTTGAGACCATGAAAAGATCAGCCATGGTCTTATTAAATGGCAGAGCAGGCTCGAGGGGCCGGATGGCCTACTCCTGCTCCTACCCCTTAAGTTCATATGTTCTTAAGATTGGGAATTAATTTGTAATGCAAAACTATAGCCCTTAATCTTGGATGTACCAGGGAAGCACTGACGTTTCTTTAACTATATATTTCCTCTCCCAACTCGCAAATATCTGTTATCCTAAATCCCCATTTCACTCTTTCATGAGGTTGAATTTTTACTTACTAAGCAACTAATCCTCAAATGTCTGATGAGCAGCCATCACTGACAGACTGGTAAGGTCATAGATTTAAACCCTTGTTGAATACTCAACCAGTCCAAAATAGTCTGATTGAACTTTATCTCATATTTGCTTTCTGAGAGATTCCTGGGCACAGATTGCATGCTGTATTTTCCTACAGCCATGTGGTTACATTTCAAAAGCACTTTGCAGGTTGTAAGGTGTTCTCTACCCTGAGGTTTTGACTATTACCAAAGTCAGTCTGAGTTGGTCCGAGGTTCAGGAAGGGAAGATTCAATATGATTCCCTTTGCTGGCCCTTTAACCCCTGACCTCTCGCTGTGTTGGCCGTGGCTCAATGATAATAATCTCACCTCTCAGAAGATGTGGGCAGCATGGTGGCACAGTGGTTAGCACTGCTGCCTCACAGCGCCGGGGACCTGGGTTCAATTCCAGGCTCAGGTCACTGTCTGTGTGGAGTTTATACGTTCTCCCCATGTCTGTGTGGCTTTCCTCCAGGTGGTCTGGTTTCCTCCCACAGTCCAAAGATTTGTGGATTAGGTTGATTGGCCGTGCTAAATTAACCCTTGGTGTCCTGGGACGTGATAGGTTAGAGGGATTAGCAGGGTAGCTAAGCGGGGATAGGACCTGGGTGGGATTGGTGTCGGTGCAGACTCGATGGGCTGAATGGCCACCTTCTGCACTGTAGGGATTCTATGATTCTATGATCTATGTTCTCCCCATTCCCCCGGCCAATATTAGCTACTCAACCAACACTGCTAACAAAGCAGATTGCCCAATGTCATCCGGGGATCTTGCTGTGTGAAAATTAGATGCCAGGTTTCCTACAGTACAATTACAGTCACAGAACGTGGGCATTGCCCTTGAGAAACCGAGTGCCTCATAATCAGTTCCAAGGGCATTTACTGGTCAACCGCATTGGTGTGGATCCAGAAACAGATGTGGGCCAGGCCAGCAGAATTCCTTCCCTGAGGGACACTAGTGAAGCAGGTGGGTTTTTACAACACTAGTAGTCAAATGGATACAAAATTGGCTTGATGACAGAAGGCAGGGGATGGTTGTAGAGGGATGTTTATCAAACTGGGAGCCTGTGACCGGTGGTGTGCCTCAGGGATCAGTGCTGGGTCAGCTGTTATTTGTCATTTATATTAATGATTTCGATGAGAATTTAACAGGCATGATTAGTAAGTTTGCAGACAACACCAAGATTGGTGGCATAGTGGACACTGAAGAAGGTTATCCAGGATTGAGATGGGATCTTGATCAATTGGGCCAGTGGGCTGACAAATGACAGATGGAGCTTCATTTAGATAAATGCGAGGCGATGCATTTTGGTTGATCGAACCAGGGCAGGGCTTACTCAGTTAATGGTAGGGTGTTGGGAAGAGTTACAGAACAAAGTGATCTATGGATACAGGTTCATAACTCCTTGAAAGTATAGTCACAGGTGGACAGGGTAGTGAAGAAGGCATTCGGCATGCTTGGTTTCATTGGTCAGAACAATGAATACAGGAGTTGGGACGTCTCGTTGAAGTTGTACAAGACATTGGTAAGGCCACACTTGGAATACTGTGTACAGTTCTGGTCACCCTATTATAGAAAGGATATTATTAAACGAGAAAGAATACAGAAAAGATTTACTAGCGTGCTACTGGGACTTGATGGTTTGAGTTATAAGGAGAGGCTAGATAGACTGGGACTTCTTTCTCTGAAGCATAGGAGGCTGAGGGGTGATCCCATAGAGTCTATAAAATAATGAGGAGCGCAGATCAGCTAGATAGTCAATATCTTTTCCCAAAAGTAGGGGAATCTAAAACTAGAAGGCATTGGTTTAAGGTGAGAGGGGAGAGAAAAGAAAGGGACCAGAGGGGCAATTTTTTTCACACAGAGGGTGGTGAGGGTGTAGAACGAGCTGCCAGAGGTCATAGCAGAGGCGGGTACAATTTTGTCTTTTAAAAAGCGTTCAGACAATTACATAGGTAGGGGGATATGGGCCAAACGTGGGCAATTGGGATTAGCTTAGAGATTTTTTAAAAATGGGCAGCATGGACAAGTTGGGCTGAAGGCCCTGTTTCCATGTTGTAAACCTGTATGGCTCTACAGTTAGACTTTTAATTCCAGACTTTTACTGAAATGCTGTGGTGGGATTCAAACTCAGGTAGCCCAGGGCGTTATCCTCGGTCTCTGGGTTGTAGGTCAAGTGTCAATACCGCTATGCCGCTGCCTCCCCTGACTACATTTCAGAAGGTAGTTGGTTGGTTGTAAAACACGGAGAAACCCAGAAGTTAGAATACTTACAATGCAGAAAAAGGCCGTTCAGTCCACATGTCTGCACCAACTGCAATCCCACCCAGGGCCCTATCCCCACAACCCCATGTATTTGCCCTAGCTGGTCTCTCTGACACTACGGGGCAATTTAGCATGGCCAATTCATCTAACCCACACATCTTTGGACTGTGGGAGGAAACTAGAGCACCCAGTGGAAACCCACACAGACAGACTCCACACAGACAGCGACCCAAGCTGGGAATCGAACCCAGATCCCTGGTGCCGTGAGGTAGCAGCGCTACCCATTGTGCCACCATGCCACCCTTACATGAATTCATGCAAGGTACGAAATAAATGCGAGACTTCTTTCCATAAAAGTCTACAACAATCTTACCATTGTAACATAAATCGATTCTTCACTAGACTTTGATTTCTTCGTTTTCTTTCCCTTCTTGGCTTTATCTTCTGTGACCGTCTGGTGTGGATGAGTGCTGGACAAGGTGACGTAGCGGTTTGTGTCCTGATTGTTAGTGAACATGTTAGTTAAATGAGTTGTAACTGGCTGATCTCATTACCTTCCCTTTCCATTTTAAATCCTCCCACTCCCCTCTCGTGTTTCGCCAAAGCCCCACTGTGTCCGGGTCACGTGCGATGTATTATCCAGGATCTCTGAATTACTAATCAAGTGACAATACCGTTACATCACTGCCTCCCACTGCCTCCCCAGACCACACTTCAGAAAGTATCTGGTTGGATGTAAAGCACTTTGGGACACCTTGAATTCATGCAAGGTGTGATATCAATGCAAGATCTTCTTTCAATAAAGATTCAACCATCTAAGTACCTGATAAAGTTAAGGTTGGCTGGGCTGTGACTATGGTTACCAATTCTAGTTAGACAGATTACTTAGGTATCATTGAATGACCCACCCGATCCTGATGAATGGATAGCACTACAAATTAACACTTGGAAATGCACTCAAGGTTCCATAAGGTCTAGGGCTAGGGACCAAGAGCGAGAAGGTTGGATTGGAGTAGGTTTCACAACTGGTACAAACTCAGTGGGCCAAATGGCGTCCTTCTGTGCTGTAGAACTTTCTGTATTTCTGTGATTCTTCTCTAACTGTGAACATCAACCAGGCACAAGGCCACTGAGCAATGTTAAATACTTACAACACGCTGAAGTAATTGTTTCCCAATAATCTTACCATTGTAACATAAATTTCTTCTTCACCAGTCTTCGATTTCTTTGTTTCCTTTCCCTTCTTGGCTTTTGTTTCTGTGGCCCTCTGGAATGGGTGAGTGTGAGTCACGGTCACATAACGGTTTGTGTCCTGATTGTTAGAGAGTCGTAGAGTCATACAGTGCAGAGAAGGCCCTCAGTGAACACATTAGTTGAATGAGTTGTAAATGGCTGTCCTCTCCACCTTCCCTTCCTAGTTTAAGCAGTCCCGCTCCCCCACTTGTGTTTCTCCAATGCCCCATTGTGCCCAGGCTGTGTGGGTTGTGACCCTCTGCTCCAGGTCCCATCATTAATCTACTGCTTTCAGCTGAGGTAGAATTGGAGCCATGCATTTAACATCTGAGCCCCTGTTAGAGGAACATCAGCAGTCATTCCTGCTCCTGGTCTAATGAGGATAGCTGCCAGGTGCATTGCAAGATGGTGCCAGAGCATGGCGACTTCTTCCAAGCTGTGCCAAGCGTGCCCTCTAATTTCTATCTTTTACTCTACTTCTAGGCTTCTCAAACTTTATTCTAACTCTTCTGAACTCTAGCTAGTATTAAGCTGATCTTTCTCTACACCCTAGCTATGACTGTAACACTACATTTTGCACTCTCTCCTTTCCTTCTCTATGAATGGCATGCTTTGTCTGTATAGCACGCAAGAAACAACACCTCTCACTGTATATTAGTACATGTGGCAATAATAAATCACATCAAATCAAAGCTAAAGTCAGTTGTGGTGGAAATTGCCATCGTTCAGAATCCTTCAGGAGGAATGATTGCCTCACTGAGATAATGAAAAACTGGCAGCACCTCTGGACCAGGACTTTCAGGAGAGGAGGAAACAAATATTCCTGATGAACAATTGTCTCCGACACAACACAACAGCTGAGGAAGCCAAACTAATTAAAATTAGCAGACAATTCTCAAAAAAAATTGGAATAGAAGCAGAGAGAACATTTAATGACCTTATGAAGTGAATAGCTGGTCACATCACCACACCAAATGTAGTCAGGACAAGAAAATCCCATTAGGCCAATAAAACCCATCTGTCCAGCACCACAAACCCTCTTCCTATCCAATCCCATACCTCCTCAATCCCAATATTGGAAACATAGGATCCCTACAGTGCTGAAAGTAACCATTCGGGCCATTGAGCCTTCACCTGCAACAATTCCACCCTCTCCCCATAACCCCATGGATTTACCCTGCTAATCCCCTATCAGTAAGGGGCAACTTAGCATTGTCAATCAACCTAACCAGCGTATCTATCGGAGCAGCTGGAGGAAACTCATGCAGACATGGGGAGAATGCATCAAGTCCACCCAGTCACCCGATGCCAGAATTGAACTCGGATTCCTGAGGCTGTGAGGCAGCAGTGCTAACCACTGTGCCAGCCAATATTCCTATTGAAACTTAACCTTCCAGTATCCCATTGCTGCCCAAATGCTGTGTCCAGAATCTCTATAACCCTGCCTATCAGATCATTGCAAACAATTCTCACATTTTAAATACCTTTAAAGTTAATACTCAGTTAAATGTACAATGTCTGACTTGGCTAACCCTAATTTGACTCAAAGCAATCTCCTATACAGTGTAAAATTCTATGGGCAGAATTTCATGGCCGCTCCCATTGGAGGGATTTTTTATTTATTCATCTGTGGGACATGGGCATCGCTGGCTGGCCAGCATTTATGACCCATCCTTAATTGCTGAGAGAAGTTGAGAATCAATCACATTGCTGTGGCTCTAGAATCACATTTAGGCCAGACCGGATAAGGCTGGCAGATTTCCTTCTCTGAAGGATATTAGTGAACCAGATAGGTTTTTCCCACAATCGACAATGGCTTCATCGTCATCAGCAGATTCTTATTTCCAGATTTTTTTTTTGCTAATTCATACTCCATCATCTCCCATGGCAGGATTCGAACCCAGGTTCCCAGAACATCAGCTTAGTTTCTGGATTAATAGTCTCGTGACAATACCATTAGGCCATCGACATTCCAGTTCTGCCAAAGCCAATGGACTATTGGACTAGTTGCATTTTACGGTCCCACCCCCATCATGATGAGGCTGTAAGGTTTCACCCCTCTTTCTAGTTTGTGGAGTTTAAACATGGTTTATTCACTGGTTAGCCATGGGTTAGATGCTGGACGAAACATACAAATAATGGCAGATAGGAAAAGACTCTTTGCTCCAGCCAGCTTGTCCGCTGAGTATCGTCATAGTGGCATCATTGTGGTCTTCCTGGAATAATGACCCAGAGACCCTTACCAATGCTCTGAAGCAATTCCTCCAAATCCTAACAGAGCAACTGAAGAATTTTCAATTCAATTAATTCATAAATCTGGCAAAAAATGTGAGTCTCATTACTGATGATCGTGAAAGCATTGGGTCTGTCGTTAAAAACCCAAAATGTTCTTCAGGAGTAGAAATCTGCCATCCTTACCTGGTCTGGCCGATATGGGTGGCACAGTGGTTAGCACTACTGCCTCACAGTGCCAAGGACCAGGGTTTAACTCCGGTCTTGGGTGACTGTCTGTGTGGAGTTTGCACATTCTCCCCATGTCTGCGTGAGTTTCCTCCAGGTGCTCTGATTTCCTCCCACAGTCCAAAGATGTGCAGGTTAGATGGATTGGCCACGCTAAATTGCCCTTTTGTGTCCCAAGATGAGTAGGTTAGGGGGATTAACCATGGTAAATACATGGGGTTACAGTGATAGGCTCTGCATAAGACGTTCTGACAGAAAGAGTGGCTTGATTTTATAGACTTCAGACTCACAGCAATGTGGTTGATTCATAACTGCTGTCTGAATTGGCTGCTCAGTTGTGTCAAACTTCTACAGAAAAGTAGCACTGTGGGTGTATCTACGCCAGATGGTTCAGGAAGGAGCCACACTACTATCTTCCCAAGACCAACTGGGGATGGACGATGTGATGACTTCAGTCAGACTAATGGGGTTGGCCTGCTAGAGTATGAACTCCTTGATGAGTCTTTGCAGTCAGGATGGCCAAGCAGTCTAAGGCGATATATTTATGCCGCAGTCTCCTCTGGCGGTGTGGGTTCAACTCTGACTCCGTAATGAGTCCTAATTGATGGTCCAATCAGGGAGCCTCATGTAGCCTATTTAAAGCAGGTGTGTCAGTCTCTCTGTCTGCTGAAGCAGGGAGTAACCAAGATGGGGAGCTCTGTTGTATAGTATTCTCTTGTAAATAAAGAAACCTTGGTGACAGGTCCTTCACCTCCGTGGAGTTATTACAGACCATAAATGCTGACCTTGTCAGCAACGCTTGAAAAATTAATAAAGAAAAGGTTACATTCTCTGCTCCATCCACCAGAAATGTTGTGATTTCCTGGCAGGGGTAGGAAAGCAGGTAAAAACCCAAGCCAAACTGGGAGAAAACGTCTGATAAATTCTTTTCCAATACATCGGGGTTGGGCCTTTGCTGGACTGCCTTGCTTTTAGAAGAAGTGATGCCACCTCAGCTGCAAACAGCTCCAGCTTGGATGAACTCAGTGAGTTGACATCCACTAAATAGCCAGCATCATGTTTTAGATTCACAACAGTCCGCGAGGAAAACTGATTCCTGACATCCATGATTGATCTAACCTTGTAAAAAATAGTGAGTCCTGGATCTCCCTGATCTATTTTTACACTGAACAAACTGTCAACTGGGACATGATCTATTCCCTTCATAATCCCATACATTTCAATCAAATCACCCCTGCACATTTGGTAGGTGTTCCTCTATGAAGAATCTTTTCATAGACTCCGACTATGTAGGTGGAAGCCATTTGGCCCATCGAGTCTGTACCAACCACAATCCCACCCAGACCCTATCCCCATAACCTCATGCATTTACCCTAGCTAATCCCACTGATACTAAGGAGCAACTTAATCCACCTAACTGCACATCGTTGGACTCTGAGAGGAAACCGGAGCACCCAGAGGAAACCCACGCAGGCACAGAGAGAACATGCAAACTCCACAGAGATTGTGACCCAAGCTGGGTATCGAACCCGGGTCCCTGGCGCTGTGAGGCAGCAATGCTAACCACTGTGTCACCGTGCTGCCTCACGACTGTGGAATAACATTCAATCCAAATTGACCTGGAGTTGACAATTGATATTAAAACTTTCAGTGATTGAGATAATGACTGAATGTTTAATATTCTGGATTTTAAAGAATACACTAAAACCCTTACCTCAGAATCTTCCAGTCTGTCAGGGTAGTTTCTTCTGATTATAGAGCAGAGGGAATGAAAGAGAAAGTTCAGAATTATTCATTGTGAAAAAAGGAAGATGACAATAAAAATTTGTATTCTCCCTCCATCTGTATGTATACCTTTGACTCCTTGATGCTGTGTTTATTGAACGTTTCTTCCAGACACTTACAAGGGTAATAGACAGTGCAATGAAGAAGGCCAAAATACCCACTGTTATATATATGATCATGTTCTTCGGAATTTCTCTTGGTAACTCAGGTATCGCGCTTATCCCAAACCTTGGACTTCTGAGATCTAAAGAGAATAGAAATGCTCAGATACAAAATCTCTGCCTCACCACGTTCCTTCCACCCACACCAAACACCCAAATAAAGCAGAAATTTCACTAAAAAATCAAGTCAATCATGGATTTGGGAGCAATCTCACCAGAGACTATCCATATAATCTCACCTGATAGTTTGAAAGAATGCTGCCATCTTCATAAATGAGATACTAAACCTCATCATTTAGGTGAATATTAAATAGCTTTACTCAAAGAGGATCAAAGCATCCTGGTCAAGGCTTATCTCCCAACCAACGCCATCAGACCAGATTAATTAATCTCAATAATCTAATCGCTGTTTGTGGCATTTAGTTTGAAAGTTGACCGCTCTGTTTTTTTATCTACATATGGGCAGCACGATGGCTCAGTGGTTAACACAGCTGCCTCACAACACCAGCGACCCAAGTTCAATTGCAGCCTCGGGTCACTGCGTGTGTGGAGTTTACACGCTCTCCCCGTGCCTGCGTGGGTTTCCTCTGGTTGCTCCAGCTTCCTCCTAAGGTCCAAAGATGTGCAGGTTAGGTGGGTTGGCCATGCTAAAATGAGCCTTGGGGCCCAATTTTACCATTAAGTTTCACCCATTTTCGGGCAGAAAATTTGGTAAAGCCAGGCATGAGGCGAGTAGTGCGATCTGCGACTACCTCCGTGCCCATTCCCCCTCTACCAAGCGCCTAAAATGGCCATGATTGGCACCGCACCCAAAATGGGCACGACATCAATTTAAATGCATTTGCATACGTTTAATTGAATTAATGGGCTGGGCACCCAAACTTAGCGGCATTTCCCCCTTTACCAATACGTTTACCCATCAAGATTCGGGGCAAAACAGACATGGTCCACAAAAGTCTGTTTTGGGTGCCCCAGCTTCTGAGGAGGTAAATTCACAGCTTCCAACAGCTCTCTAACTCAGATCGGTGGTGGGGGTTGGGGGCAGGCGGACCAGATCGTTCTTTGTGGGGGGCAAGGGGGGGGGGGCATGTCAGATCGATCTCTGGTTGGGGAGATGAGGAGGGAGGCAGGTCAGATAGCTCTCCGGTGTAGGTCAGGAAGGAGATGGGTCAGATGGATCTCTGGTGGGTGGGAGAAAGGGATCCACTGCCACTCTGTGTGCGATCGGGTGCGGGGGGAAGGGGGGCAGAGGGCTGCATTCAGTCTGGGTAGCGGGGGTGCAGGGTGGGGGGGATAAGGGGGTCAGTAATGTTATGAGGGTGAGACAATGTCTGTGGGGGTCGGTGGTAGGCACTATCCAGCCTGGGAGCAGTGTGGCAGGGGAATATTTTTCTATTTCTTTCCCCGGGACCCAGGAACCCGGGTTCAATTCCCCGCTTGGGTCACTGTCTGTGTGGAGTTTGCACATTCTCCCCATGTCTGCGTGGGTTTCTTCCGGATGCGCTGGGGTTTCCTCCCACATTCTGAAAGACTTGATGGTTAGGTGCATTGACCTGAACGGGCACTGGAGTGTGCCAACTAGGGAAATTTCACAGTAACTCACATCATTGCACCATAAATGTAAGACTTACTTGTGACTAATAAATAAACTTTAAAAAAAGGGTGGGGGATTAGCAAGGTAAATATGTGAGGTTGTGGGGGTAAATTCTGGGTAAGATGCTCTTTCAGAGAGTTAGTGCAGACTCGATGGGATGAATGGCCTCCTTCTGCATTGTCGGGATTCTATGGTTCTATGAGTGTACTAGAAAGGAACTCACTGATTGACAAGCACCTTGGGAGGTTTTAAAGATGCAAAAAGTTATATAAATACAAGTTCTTTCTTATTTGATTTAATTTTCTGGCAACCTCATTGATACAAAGACAGATTTTGTGCTTGATTTCTTTTCATGAAAGAGTCCACCTATTAGTTGCATTTTTGAGAACATGGGCAACACGGTGCAGAATATTGCATCCATTCACTTATTTAATGGGGTTATCACAGTCTTACATAGTTACCCATTTAATCCTAGTTATTCACATCATTGAGTTAAACTCTACATATTGCACATATGACATAAGCACTTTCCAGTTCATTCCTGGACACCAGTGGGTCAAATCCTTTCCAATTGTTCCTCAGGGATCAGTGTTGGGACATTTGCTGTTTGTAATATATATAAATGATTTGGAGGAAAGCGTAACCTGTTTGATTAGTACATTTGCGGATGACACAAAGGTTGGTGGATTTGCAGATAGCAATGAGATCCATTAGAGGATACAGCTGGATATAGATCAGTCAGACACTTGGGTGGAGAGATGACAGATGGAGTTTAACCAAGACAAATGTGAGGTAATGCATTTTGGAAGGTCTAATACAGATGGGACATATACAGTGAATGGCAGAACCCTTAGGAGTATTGACAGGTCACTGAAAGTGGCAACGCAGGTGGAGAAGGTAGTCAAGAAGGCATACAACATGCTTGCCTTCATCAGCCAAGGCATTGAGTTTAAAAATTGGCAAGTCATGTTACAGCTTTATAGAACCTTAGTTAGGCCGCACTTGGAACAGTGTTTAATTCTGGTCGCCACACTACCAGAAGGATGTGGAGGGTACAGGAAAGATTTACAAGGATGTTGCCTGGTACGGAGTGCATTAGCTATGAGGAGAGGTTGGAGAAACTTGGTTTGTTCTCACTGGAACAACGGAGGTTTAGGGGGCGACCTGATAGAAGTCTACAAGATTATGAGAGGCATGGACAGAGTGGATAGTCAGGAGCTTTTTCCCAGGGTGGAAGAGTCAATTATTAGGGGCATAGGTTTAAGGTGCGAGGGACAAGGTTTAAAGGAGATGTACGAGGCAGAGTTTTTACACAGAGGTTGGCAGGTGCCTGGAACTCGCTGCCGGGGAGGTAGTGGAAGCAGATACGGCAGTGACTTTTAAGGGGCATCTTGACAAATAAATGAATAGGATGGGAGGAAAGGGATATGGTCCCCAGAAGGGTAGGGAGTTTCAGTTCAGGTGGGAAGCATGGTCAGTGCAGGCTTGGAGGGCCGAAGGGCCTGTTCCTGTGCTGTAATTTGTTCTTTGTTCTTTAATATACTTCCAATGTATAGACATACAGCAATTTCATTCATTACCTCCGCATGAGACTGTTAGGTGAATTCTGCTTTTATAGATCCTGCTGGATAACCTCGGAATCCGCATATCACAAGTAAAGTAACCACTGTCGTCGCATTCCACTTCAGTTATGAGAATGGAACCATTGAACTTTTGGATATCACCCACCCACTGCAGTCTCTGGAAGAAGGTACTGTTTTGCACGACCACACTGAGATTTTGATAGTGGAAGAAAATCTGTGTTGGAATCAAGAAGGAAAGTAATGAAGAGAAGATGTGGGGTTAAATACAGAGTAAAGCTCCCTCTACACTGTCTCCATCAAACAGTTCCAGGACAGGTACAGCATGAAGTTAGATACAGAGTAAAGCTCCCTCTACACTGTGCCCATCAAGCACTCCCAGGACAAGTACAGCACAGGGTTAGGTACAGAGTAAAGCTCCCTCTACACTGTCCCCATCAAACACTCCCAGGACAAGTACAGCACGGGGTTAGATACAGAGTAAAGCTCCCTCTACACTGTCCCCATCAAACACTCCCAGGACAGGCACAGCACGGGGTTAGATACAGAGTAAAGCTCCCTCTACACTGTCCCCATCAAACACTCCCAGGACAGGCACAGCACGGGGTTAGATACAGAGTAAAGCTCCCTCTACACTGTCCCCATTAAACACTCCCAGGACAGGTACAGCACGGGGTTAGATACAGAGTAAAGCTCTCTCTACACTGTCCCCATCAAACACTCCCAGGACAAGTACAGCACAGGGTTAGGTACAGAGTAAAGCTCCCTCTACACTGTCCCCATCAAACACTCCCAGGACAAGTACAGCACAGGGTTAGGTACAGAGTAAAGCTCCCTCTACACTGTCCCCATCAAACACTCCCAGGACAGGTACAGCACGGGGTTAGATACAGAGTAAAGCTCTCTCTACACTGTCCCCATCAAACACTCCCAGGACAAGTACAGCACAGGGTTAGGTACAGAGTAAAGCTCCCTCTACACTGTCCCATCATACACTCCCAGGACAAGTACAGCACAGGGTTAGATATAGAATAAAGCTCCCTCTACACTGTTCCCATCAAACACTCCCAGGACAGGTACAGCACGGGGTTAGATACAGAGTAAAGCTCCCTCTACACTGTGCCCATCAAACACTCCCAGGACAGGTACAGCACGGGGTTAGATACAGAGTAAAGCTCCCTCTACACTGTCCCCATCAAACACTCCCAGGACAGGTACAGCACGGGGTTAGATACAGAGTAAAGCTCCCTCTACACTGTCCCCATCAAACACTCCCAGGACAGGTACAGCACGGGGTTAGATACAGAGTAAAGCTCCCTCTACACTGTCCCCATCAAACACTCCCAGGACAGGTGCAGCGTGGGATTAGATTCAGAGTAAAGCTCCCTCTACACTGTCCCCATCAAACACTCCCAGGACAGGTACAGCACGGGGTTAGATTCAGAGTAAAGCTCCCTCTACACTGTCCCCCATCAAACACTCCCAGGACAGGTACAGCACGGGGTTAGATTCAGAGTAAAGCTCCCTCTACACTGTCCCCCATCAAAACCCTCGGGGAAGGTATGAATTACCTCTTCGAAAAATTTCAGCAAGTTACATGAAAATGATTTTCCCTTAAAAAATCCATTCTGGTTCTCCTTAATTAACCAACATTTGCCCACATGATTATTAATTCTGAAGTAGAGATGCCAGCGTTGGACTGGGGTAAACACACTAAGAAGTCTCACAATACCAGGTTAAAATTCAACAGATTTATTTAGTAACACAAGCCCCTAGCGTTCGAAGCGCTTCCCCTTCATCAGGTGAGTGCATATAAAGACACAAACTCAATTTACAAAATAATGTTTGGAATGCAAGTCTTTACAGGTAATCAAATCTTAAAGGTACAGACAATGTGAGTGGAGAGAGTGTTAAGCACAGGTTAAAGAGATGTGTATTGTCTCCAGCCAGGACAATTAGTAAGATTTTGCAAGCCCAGGCAAGTCATGGGGGTTACAGATAGTGCGACATGAACCCAAGATCCTGGTTGAGGCTGTCCTCATGCATGCAGAACTTGGCTATCAGTCTCTGCTCAGTGACTCTGCATTATTGTGTGTTGTGAAGGCCGCCTTGGAGAATGCAGGGAAGGGTTTAAAATTGATAAGAAAGAAATATACAATGTGCTGTCTGAGCTTAAAGTTGACAAGGCTCTAGAGTCAAATGAAATGATATATTATGATGACCACTGCAGGGAAGTCCATTGTCACTTTATCGGACTACACACTTCAACCAGATGAATTCAAAGTTCTCAGCTGAGGGCTCAATTTCTGCCCCACCACCAAAATAGACCCCATCAGTCTCGCACAGACACAGAGGAATTCATCAGGCGAATGAGGCTGCAGGAGTTTTTCCACAAACCCCAAGAGGCCAACGGCGAACACAATGAGACAGCCAGTGAACCGGAACAGCCGACAGAGAGATCCGCAGTGCAGCAACCGAAGAAGAAAGAGTCGAATTGGACTCCTCTGGAAGGCCGCTATCTTCAACTTGACATGTACACCCCAGCCGCCAGGAGGTTCATCAATGCTAGATTCATCAGCCGCACTCACATCACCCAAACACAACGCAACAGCATCCTCGCACTCAAGACCAACCTCAACATTGTCATCAAACCAGCAGACAAAGGAGGGGCCGTCGTCAAACTGAACAGAACCTGGTATTGTGAGACTTCTTACTATTAATTCTGTTCAGAATGATAAATCAGGAAGTTTCCTCGTACCCAGATTTAAACTGGGTGAAATTAATGTTGGGATTACTCACTTTTTTTGAACAATTCAATTCTCCAGCTCCCTGTGTCTAAGGGAGAATGAAATATGATAGCCAATGCCTCTACAGTTTCTACTCTGGCTTCCCTCAGGATCCTCAGACACATTTCATTTGACCCTAGCACCTTGTCAACTTTAAGCTCAGATCCTATATCTCCTCCTTATCAATTTTAAACCCTTCCAGTCACTGAACTTCCACCTCTGTCGCCACTGCCTGGGCAGTGATCCCTAATTGACCCTACTCTCCCTAACACCACAACTTCACAATTTATATGCTTATAAATGACTCTGGGATTCCTTTTCATTTTAGCTGCCAGCCTCTAACCCCAAACTTCCTCTCAGTGCCTCCTGTAATCTACCTTGACCAGTGCAGGCGCCCAGTCATTTCCCATTTTTCTGTTACGTGCTTTGTTGCACACGTTCCGGGGTTTCTGCCCAAAAAATCCCAGGAATGGTCAAAGCTGTGCCCATCCCTCCCAGCGGTCGTTAATAACAACATGCTGACAGAGCGTTTGAGTTAAGGACACGAAAGCCAGACACGGATAGAGGAGTGTAGCCACTGAGAGTCGACACAGAGCACTGGACAGGTCACTCACCACGTCCTCTTCAGTGTCATTGTGACGGGCATAAGACCAATCCAGCTTGATGTTGTGTAGTTGAGTATCCATGTGATATTCGAGAATGCAGTCCATCCGTAGCTCCTCTCCCTTCTTCACTTTCAGGGATTGTTGTGTGGAGACACCAATAGCCAAGATTAAGCAGACACCTGTAGAACAGGGACAAACAGCCAATGCTGGTAGGTTGGTCAAAGCCTCAGTACCTGTGTTGCCTGGCATTGTTTATTTTCCCTGTTGGTGATGTTAAATCTTTAATCTCTACCTAAATTACCCAAGTTCTTTGATTCAATTAATTTGATTAATCTGTGTGGGGTTCCTCCGGGTGCTCCAGTTTCCTCCCACACTCCAAAGCTGTGCAGGTTAGGTGGATTGGCCACGCTACATTGCGTCTTAATGTCCCAAGATGTGTAGATTGGGGGGATTAGTAGGTTAAATATTTGGGGTTACAGGGAACATGTCTGGATGGGGTTGCCCCTTAGTGTCAGGGGGATTATGTGGAGTTGTGGGGATAGGGCCTAGGTAGGATTGTGATCAGTGCAGACTTGATGGGCAAAATGGCCTCCTTCTACACTGTAGGAGTTCTATGATTCTGTGATTAGATTCCAGACTGTAAGTCTCTCCCAGATATCTCTATGTAAATTTCCCTGATTAAGCAATTAGATTCCAGCCTGTAAATTACTGTTTGCTATATGTAAACCTACCTATAAACTGCCCAATCCCCTTGATTCAATTTCAGCTTTCCAACGCTTGTTCTTTCTCAGCACAAACCAAACGCTGTGACAGATGTTTAATATGCATTAATAATTATTATAAACCAATGCAACAGAATTGTTGCAGGCACAATGACCACATGCACGCAGCAGAAATCCATGTGAGCATATCTGTTTTTGTTCTGAAGAAGGGACTTATGTCTATGGGGATACTGCTTACATTGGAACTATAGATGAGGCTAGCTATTAAGAATTATAACTTGGCGTGTTTAAGTATTTAAATTGATAAACGTTATACTAATTCTTTATATTCTAGCTGAGTTCTTAAATACAGTTTGTTGTAATAAAAGCTCCCTAGTGGGTCAATTGAATCATATCTGGAGTGGAATATCTTACACTCACACTAATGCCAATATCAAAAGAAGTCAGTGTTTAGGTTAACTTCATAACATACCTTGGGGTTTCTGATCTGGTCCCTAACACAGCATATATATCAAAAGGAGCAGTATCCCTGGGGGACACAACTACAAATTCCCTCAGTCTGAAAACCAATTGCTAACACCTAACTCTCTTTCCATTCCTGAGCCATTTAGCTATCTGTGCTGCCATTACCTGCCCCTATCATCCCACGGGCTTTATTTCTTTTCTAACAAGTCTATCATGTGGAACTTTATCAAACAAGATATCTCATCAGCCCACGGACAAAAGTGTTCTGCGTTAACCTGACCAATCCTCTCTTTTACTTCAATCAAGTTAGTCAAATATGAAAGAACAACAAGACATAGGAGCAGAAGAAGGCCATTCTGCCCATCGAGTCTGGGTCTACTATTCAATGAGGCCATGATTGATCTGATATGATAATCCTCAACTCCACTTTCCTGCCTTTTCCCATAACCCTCAATTCCTTTACTGATAAAGAATGTCTATCTCAGCTTGAACATACTTAATGACCCAATCCTCTGATAGTCGTCTATAGCCGTCTGACCAGTCTTTAACAAATTATGATGGCTTTTCAGAGAATCATAGAATCCGTACAATGCAGAAGGAGGCCATTCAGCCCATCAAGTTGGTACCAACTCGCTGATGGAGCATCTTATCCAGGGCCACTCCCTTGTCTTATGCCCATAACCCCACTAATCTCCCTAACCTACACATCTTGGGACATTAAGGGGCAATTTAGCATAGCCAATTTACTGAACTTCAACACATTTGGTCTACGGGAAGAAAAACTGAAGCACCCGGAGGAAACCCACACAGACACGGGGAGACCGTGCAAACTCCACACAGACAGTGACCCAAGGCCAGAACTGAACCCGAATCCCTGGCGCTGTGAGGCAGCAGTGCTAACCAATGTGCCGCCTTTTGTCAATATCTTTCTTAAATGAAAGCCAGCTGATGTTCCTTATGCACCAAAATTGGAAAAATGAAACACAATGACCAGAATTTTCCCACCCGCCATAGGATTCGTGGTGGGTGGCGGGGAGGGGGAGGGGGTGGGAGGGGGTGGGTGGGGAGAGAGCAGGAGTGGGGCGGCTGGACCATGCAAAGATCTGTTAACATTGGGCGGGATGTTCGGATTTTGGGATAAGCGTGGCTGGAAAATCCTATCTTCTACAGATCTTCCTGCACAGAGTAAGTCTGGTTCAAGTCCAAGTTGGAAAAAAAAACTACCTAAAATCACCAAGGTTCTTGGCTTTCTGCCTTGCAGAATTTGGAAACTCTGTCAAGGCAGCTCACCCTTTGTACAGCATGAGGGCACCTGCCTGAATAATGAATGGTACCTTATTAAGGGTTACTTTTCTCCACAGTTAGAAACCTGCAGTGAGCTGAAGTCAGGTGTCTGGAAAGAGGGAACCTGTGGGTAGTCCATGGTATGGTTGGTGGGCTGGGGAAAGTGTAGATGGGAAGGTTCTGCTGTCACAGCTACTTCCCCTTTACAGTAAATTACAATTGTTTCTCTCCTGACCAACAACTGAACTGTCCCTAATGTGAACGAGTCTTGGCGAAGTGACAGCTCAATGGTTTGACAAAGGGATAGGAATCCTGAAACCCAGTGGTTGCCTTCCATCCCAGCCACAGTGTATTTGTTTCTTTAGAGCTTAGCTGATGAGTATTTGAGTCAAGTGGGCTCATATTCCCTGGAGTTCAGAAGAATGAGAGGTTGAAACGTAGAATCCCTACATTGCAGAGGGAGGCCATTTGTCCCATCAAGTCTGCACTGACCACAATCCCACCCAGGCCCTACTCCCGTAAATCCACATATTTATCCTGTTAATCTCCCTGACATTAGGGTCAATTTAGCAGGGCCAATCAATCTAACCTGCACCGGGTGCTTCCGGGTGTTGGAATATATTTAAGTAATTGGAGCCAAACACAAACAGATTGTTTTATAAACTTCTGTTCAACTGCCTCCATTCTAAATATAAACCTCTTCCGGTACAAAAGGTCATTCATACGTTTTCATTAAAACATAATGAAGAAGCACCCGGAGGAAACCCACACAAATGAGGGCTTGACAAGGTAGTTGCTGAGAGGCTGTTTCCATTGGCTGGAGAGCCTAGAACTGGTATTCCTAATCTTGGGATAAGGGAATGGCCATTTAGGATTGAGATGAAGACAAATTTTGCCAGTCAAAGGGTATGAATCTTTGCAATTCCCTTTTGCAGTGGGCTGAGGATGCGTGATCAATAAATATATTCAAGATTTTGGTCAGGAAAGAAATCAAGGGATGGGATCAGAAACTGGGGCTGAGATAGAAGATCAGCCAGGATCTTATTGAATGGTGAAGCAGAACCGATGGACTGAATGGCCTACTCCTGTCCTTATTTCCTTTCTTATGTGTGAGCTGATGGAGGTGTTTTAATGTTCTGAATGGAAGGGAACAAGTGGGTGGAAGTAGAAGGGACCTTTAATTAACTTAATTCGCCTGATGGAATTCCCACGGGATGGGACGGAATGGCCAAACCTTCTCTCCACTGACTTTGATGAAGAGTGAAATCACAGAGTGTAAAACCAGCATTGCTCCCAATCCTACAAACTGCCCACTGGTGGGCCCCAATTGCCCTCAGCATGTTTCCAGTGGTTGAGGCCTCTTGAATGAATGGATATGGTTTATTTATTTATTAGTGTCACAAATAAGCTCACGTTAGCACAGCAATGAAGTTACTGTGAAAATCCCCCAGTCGCCACACTCAGGCATCTGTTTGGGTAAACTGAGAGAATTTAGCACGGCCAATCCACCTAACCAGCACATCTTTTACACTGTGGGAGGAAAGCCGAGAGGAAACCCACACAAACACAGGGAGAACGTGCAGACTCCACACAGACAGTAACCCAACTGGGAATCGAACCTGGGTCCCTAGTGCTGTGAGGCAGCAGTGCTAACCACTGCACCACCATATAGATGTGAGATTAAATGATTTAGGACCCAGAGCAGGGGAAAATTGTTTTTTACACAAGAGAGTAGGGAGGCTGGGCTGCACATTGGCACATTGGTTAACACTGCTGCATCACAGCACCAGGGACCCAGGTTCAATTCTGATCTTCGGTGAATGTCTATGTGGATTTTACGTGTTCTTCCTGTGTCTGAATGGGTTTCCTTCCCATGCTCCAATTTCCTCTGCTATCCAAATATGAGCGGGTTAGGTGGATTGGCCATGCTAGCTTGCCCCTTAGTATCAGGGGGATTTGCAGGGTAAATACATTGGGGTTGTTGACAGTATAGATCCAGTGGGCTGAATGGCCTGCTTTTGCATAGTAGAGATCCTATGAATCCATGACCAAAGACAATGAAAGAAACAGAGGCCATTTAAGAAAAGGTTAGATATGTCACTAGGGGATAGGGGGTTTAAAGGAACAAGGGAGAGGGCAGGACTCACATTCTTACCTCGGTGGCAGACGTTGTGGGTTCAAGTCCCACTCCAGGACTTGAGCGCAAAAATCAAGGCTGAAATTCCAGAACAATACTGCAGTGGTGCCACACTGTTAGAGATGCTTTCTTTCAGGTGATTTATCAAACCATGTCACCATTTCTGAGAAGAGAGGAAATGGTGTTCTTGCCTCCAGCCTAGATCAATATTTACCCCCAACGAACATCACCAAGAAGAGTCACCATCACATTGCTGTTCGTGAGAACTTGCTGTGCACTGATTGGCTGCATTAGGGGATTTGTGCATCACAACACTGACTACACTTCAGCATTACATCATTGGTTGCCAAGTGTTTTGGATGCCTTGAGGTAGTGAAAGATGTTATATAAATGCAGGTTCTTTTACTTCTGCCTTGACAGTGGTCAATACTGGCCCAAAAATAAAAACTGTGATTTCCCTGATCTGTGTGGTTCCGTGCCACACTCAGAGGGTATTTCAATCCTTCCCATTAACAGCAAACAAAGAGATCTATTTGAGTTGTGGACCTATTAATGGACGCTTTGGACAATTAATTTTGGAGTAGCAATAGAATGACTTCACCCTGCCACTTATGAACGTGACTTGACTACCCGGGAAGACTGGTCCCAAACAAATGTTTTGGGGTGATAGGGTAACATTGGGCAGTGCAGTAGCAGAGTGGTTAGCACTGCTGCTTCACAGCTCCACGGTTCTGGGTTTGATTCCCAGCTTCGGTCACTGTCTGTGTGGAGTTCTGTACATTCTCCTCGTGTCTGCGTGAGTTTCCTCCGGGTGCTCCAGTTTCCTCCCACAGTCCAAAGATGTGTGGGTTGGGTTGTTTAGCTGTGCTAAATTGACCTTTAGTGTCCTGAGATGCGTAGATTAGAGGGATTAGTAGGTAAAATATGTAGGGATATGGAGGCAGGGCCTGGGCGGGATTGAGGTCGGTGCAGACTCGATGGGCTGAATGACCTCTTTCTGTACTGTAGGACTTCTATGATTCTATGAACCCACTGCTTCCAGGTGTAATACCCGGTCACAAACTCAGCTCAATCTGTCCAAGTGCTGAACCAATGCTTAACACCTGAGGACCATTATATTAAATGTCCCATGCAGATGTACTGACAATGGACCTTTTTTATTCATTCATGGGACATGGGCATCACTGACTGGCCAGCATTTATTGCCCATCCCTAATTGCCCAACAGCAGTTGAGAGTCAACCACATAGCTCTGGCACTGGAGTCACATGTGGGTCAGACCAGGTAAGAACAGCAGATTTCCTTCCCTAAAGGACGTTAGTGAATCAGATGGGTTTTTCTGATAATCAACAATAGTTTCATGGTCATCAGTAGATTCTTAATTCTAGATATTTTTTATTTGAATTCAAATTCCACCATCTGCCTAGGCGGGATTCGAACTCGGGTCCCCAGAGCATTAGCTGAGTTTCTGGATGAATAGTCCAGTGATAATCCCACTGGGACATCACTTCCCCAATGGCATGAGTGAGGAGGAGAGGGGAGGGAGAGGGGGGTGGTTAGAGATGGGTGGTTCATGAGTTGAAACCTCCAGGGATACACAAAAGAGTTGGCAACCTTATTTCCAATCCCAGTTGGTAGACAAAACTTTCCGACACGATAATCCCATTGTTCCGTCCCTGTTGTCAATAAATAAACACAAGAAAGAGGAACAGGAGTAGACCATTTGGCCCATCAAGCCTGCTTGCTCATTCAATATGATCTTGGGGCTTGACTCCACTTTCCTGCTTGCTATCCTTTAATTCCCTAGGGATCAAATATCTGTCTATCCCACAGCCTTAAATGATGGAACATGAACAGCTCCCTGGGGGAGAATTCCAAAGATTCACAATCCCTTGAGTGAAGCAATTTCTCCTCATCTCAGTCCTAAGTGATCAGGACCTTACAGAATCCCTACAGTGCAGAAGGAGGCCATTCGGCTCATCAAGTCTGCACCAACCACAATCCTACCCAGGCCCTTTCCCCATAACTCCATGCATTTACCCTCGCTAGTCCCCCTGACACTAATGGGCAATTTAACATGGCCAATCCACCTGACCGCACATCTTTGGACTGTGGGAGGAAAGTGGAACATCAGGAAGAAAACAGAGCACTGGAGGAAACCCACACAGACACAGGGATAATGTGCAAACTCCACACACACAGTGACCCAAACTGGGAATCGACCCGGGGTCCCTGGAGCTGAGAGGCAGCAGTGCTGACCATTGTGCTGCCATGCTGTCCCTGAGACTGTGACTGACTTATCCTGACACTGTGCCCCATGCTTTAGGTTCCCTGATTAGCAGAAATAATCTCTCAGTGTCTGCCCTATCAAACCCCAATATTTAAACTTCAGTAAGATTGCCTCTCATTCTTATAAATTCCAGACAATATAAGCCCAATTTAGTAGGTCTGTAAAACATTCTTACCATTGAGTACAAGTGATGAGAGGAACAAGAACAAGCCCATTTTCATTGTTCATCAACTATAGAGAGAAACACAGGAAATGAATCACTGATAATAACAATGTGCATTTACGTAGCGCCTTGAACATTTATTTTATTCATTTGCGCACCATGGGCATCGCTGGTTGGCCAGCATTTATTGCCTATCCCTAGTTGCCCTTGAGAAGGTGGTGGTGAGCTGCCTTCTTGAATCGCGGCAGTCCATGTTCTGTGGGTTGACCCACACTGCCATTAGGGAGGGAATTCCAGGATTTTGACCCAGCCACTGCGAAGGAATGGCGATATATTTCCAGGTCAGACATCAACATACACCCCAAAAGACTTACTTTAAATAAAATCTGACTCTGACCACTTAAAGAGATGTTCTGACAACTGACTAAAACTTTTGGTGATGGAGCTAAGTTTTAAATAGTGGCTTAAAAGAGGGAGTAGAGTGGAAGAGCTTAGGGCCTTGACAGGGTTAGTCCAGGAATGGAGATATGACACCATATAAAGGGACGGCCACCAGTAGTGGAGTGATAAAAATCAGTCTAGTGTAAGAGGCCAGGGTTGGAGGAGCACAGAGATTCCAGGGGGGTGCAGGGCTGGAGGAGGTTGAAGAGATAGGGAGGATTAGGCCACGGAGGGATTTGAAAACAAGGATGAGAATGTTAAAACTGTGGTGTTGCCAAGCCCGGACCCAATGCAGGTTAGTGAGCCTGGGGGTTTGAACATGACTTGCAGGAGTAAGGAAGCCAGTAGAGACTTAAATAGATCAAGCAGGCTTTAGAAGAGTATGAGGTGACTTGATTGAAACATACATGGCCCTGAGAGATATTGATAAAATGGAAGTGGCAAGGATGCTTCCTCTTGTGCGAGACTCTAGAACTGCGGGGTCACTGTTTAAAAATAAGGGGTTGATCATTTAAGACAGAGAGGAGGAGAATTCCTTTCTGTCAGAAGGTGCTGAGTCTTTACAACTCTCCTCCTCAAAGGGTGCAGAAAGAAGTCTCACAACACCAGGTTAAAGTCCAACAGGTTTATTTGGAATCACGAGCATTTGGAGCACCACCCCTTAATCAGGTGAGTGGAGAGATAGGTTCACAAAAAAGGAATATATAAAGATATAATGGCAAGATAATTACAGATTGGAATGTGAAGAATGGTTGGAATGCGAGTCAAAACAGGTACAAATGCTATGCGTGAAGAGAGGGATAATCACAGGTTAAAGAGGTATGAATTGTCTCAAGCCAGGATATTTGAAGGATTTTGCAAGCCCAACCAATATGGTGGGGGTTACATGAACCCAAGATCCTGGTTGAGATCCTGTCCCCGTGCATGCAGAACCTGGCTGTCAAAAGGTGGTGGGAGCAGAGTCTTTGAATGTTCTCAAGGCAAAGCTCGATATATTCTTGATAAGCAAGGGGGAGAAAGATTATTGAGGTAGCTGATAACATGGAGTTGAGGTTAAAATCAGATCCGTCACAATCTTACAGAGTATCGGAGCAGACTCAGAGGGCCAAGTGGCCCAAACCTGCTCTTAATTCAGATGTCTGTAAGGTTTACTGAATGCAAGATGGAAAACAGTCAGTGAAAGTAGAGTTTGCAGATTCAATTCTCAAATGTTTGTTGGGATCTTGAACCGTGTATGATTCAGTCTATCGACGGTTCAACCTTCATTTCAGCCTGAATGATACTGTTCCCAGTGGAGTAACACGGCCAACATTATTCACTGTCACATTCAGGCCAGTTCCCTCCTGCTCATCGCTGAGCCGCTGCTGGCCTCTTTTAAGATCAAACCAAATAAACAAACTCAAGTTAAATCAGGACGAAGTAAAAGGGGCAGCTCCCCAAAAGGAAGGGGAACAGCCCGAACAAAATCAAAGTGCAAAGGAAACTTGAAAACATCAAATTAAAATGTGATTATTGGGTCAATAATGCACCCTAGCCCCTGCAATGCCCAACGGGCACAGTTGACGCCTTCTGCGCCCACAGACACCGCATGCTCCCTCTCCAGGGACATCTGTCCGCAAATGTAGCCGCGGTAGAGGGGCAGACTGTCAGGATGGACGGCCCCCGAGTGGCTGCTGGATACAGCATGGTTATTGGCACCACAACTGGAGAAGAGAGAGCCCAGCTCGAAAGAACTGCTGACACATTATTGGAGCATGAAGAATGAGAAATGAGGCACTGGGGAAGTGACAACTGTAACTTATGGAAGTCTTATGCAGATGAAGGGGACATGTACCCCAGTGAGAGTTCAGGAGAGGAGAGGGCTGCTGTGTTCAGGGTGGGTGAACTGGCCTTCCAATTAAGTCTAATGTGATGTCAATTATTCAATAGAAGTCACTGATCTATAAAGGGGCCACAGGTGATGGTAGAGAATTGTCTGTGGAGTTGAATCAAAGAAATAAAGGTAGTTTATGAAGCAGCAGAATTTGTGCCTCCTTTACTGAACTGTAACTGGGAGTTTGAAACAATGGTAGCAGAGGATGGTTTTTGGTTCCAAGTAAAGGGCTGCAAGTTATGATTTTCTTGAAGAATAAAGAAAGAAGACTTCACTTGAATTCTAAATTGGTTTGACCTTAAAAGAGGAACCAAAGTTGTAAGAGACAACAAAATCACTGGAGCCAGAGTGAAAGGGTCAGGATATGACTATCTGCCATTTTTCTCAGAAGCTGGACCTTCACTTCAATGCAGAAGTGAAGTCACAATGTGGATTCTGGTAACTGCTTTGGGGAAAAAGAAACATGGTATGGCTTTGGCTTTTTCTTCACTGTACTGAAGTAAAATCAGATGCAATTTCCTGAATTGGAGTTGGAACATTTGAACTCTGAAGGTCTGGATAATTTCTTAAACTTTTATGAATAAGATTTATCAAAAGAATGACTTAAGTATGTATGAAACCTGGTCAGAATTTAATAGATTTCTGTGGCATTTAAATTACTGGACTGTGCTAAAGTTACCCTCTACTGTGGCAATGTTTGCAGCCAGGTGTCCCTGGAGAGGGAGCATGTGGTGTCCACAGGTACAGTTGGCATTGTCCATGCCTATTGGGCACCACAGGGGCTGGGGTGCCTTATTGACCCTAATAATCACATTTTGATTTGATGTTTTTTAAGTTTCCTTTGTACTTTGATTTTGTTTGGGCTCCTCCCCTTCCTTTTGGGGAGCTGCCCCTTTTTACTTTGTCCTGATTTAACTTGAATTTGTTTATTTGGTTTGACCTCCTTGAGGTCAATTGTTGGAAATGATTGAATAGTGTTTGAAGCTACACATGATGACAAGGAAGAATCAGAAGTGGAGAAAGATAGTGACTAGAAAGAAGGCATTGTCTTAATGAGAAGTTTTACTCCTGTAATGAGTTTGGGTTGCAGAGTCCTTTTTAATTGAGCTGTATTGGACAGTGGCTGCACATCTATTGTGCATTCAATTGATTGGTTAGAAAGTTACCTGGACTCTTTAAATACTAAAATTGGATCAAAAAATTTAAAAGTTCCACAAGTTGTGCTTGGGGATGATAATACTGAGAAGAATGGTGATCCCTTGTAATATTGGAGTGAATTGTTTCATTCTCATATGTCAAGTGAGATATCTGTTTGTGTACTGAAGAAAGTACACAAAACTGGATATAGAAAATAAGGCAATAGTTTGTAGAAAGATGGTGGCCTTAAGTATACATAGTGATTACTATTGTATTCTGTTAATCTCTCTCTTTTTTGAGTAAAGAGCTTAAGGAAGTGTTTAGTATCCAGAAATGGGACTTTAGCTGATAAAAAGCTGCATTGGTAATTTGTGCATCCATTGCCTTGGAGGCTGCAAAATTTATTAAAGGATGCAGGGATAAGAGATAAGGACTATACTCAACTTATAGAAAAGGTTAGTGATGGGTTTGAGGTTTGTAAGGGAGAAGGACACCACCATAACTGATAGTAACTAACTTTTTCAGCCAGAGATTTTAACATTGTAGCCATGGGCCTTAAGATCTGAGATAAAGCAAACAATATATTCATTTTGCACTTTCATTTTAAGCCTGGTCACGAAATCTATCAACAGCTATACATAGCAAAAGAGAGAAATCTTGGATCAAATCATGGAAAAATGGATAGGGGTGGGGCCACTGGCAAAGTTCATTAGATAACTGGGGGTGGTGGGGTGCAGGGGGGGTAGTTTGCTAATCATATTAGAAATGAGTACAGCTACAGAAAGCCCATTTAGTAATGGTGTGAGAGACCAAAGATGAGATGCTCCAGAAAACTTTGGCAGATAGATCAAATTGGTATTTAATAGAAATCCTAAAATTCTATCCATTTTGAGTGAGCAGCCTCCAGCTTGAAAGGACTACAATTTGCTCTGCTTTTTGAGCATTTAAGTGCATTGCATACAAATAGAGCATTTTTGGAAGCAGAAGTCTCAAAGAATTCAGAGCGCTAAGGCACATGTATGGCCATCAAACACCATTTTTCAGCAAGGGGATGTAGTATAAGGGGCAATTTTAATGAGGGGGAAGGTTATAGGCAGAGGTTGTAAAATGATTGCCATGTTGCAAGGCAATCAGACTGTTGGTGTAGATTACAAATTTCAAGAGCAGATGAACATGAGGAACCACGGTAATCTGAAACCTGCATGTTACAGAATTGAGGTCCAGTTAGCTGAAATTAGATGGGGTATCTGTAGAGGAACACATACTTCTGATGAACTAGAACAGGCCACTTTTTCTAAAGGACAACTGCAGAAGGCTGGTACAAAAGTGACATAATTGAATGGTCCAGTCAATGGAACAATGCAACTGTCATTAGTAGAGCAGGGAAGGCTGCTGGAAAGGGTAAACACAATGTACAGGCTACAAGGGAGGCCATCAGGACCATGGATTGGGAACACAAAGTTTGAAAATGGAGGGCACAAATGTAGCACCAGTTCGATAGTGAGCCCAATAGTGACCATTAGCACAGGAAGAGATTACAAACTATTGAAAGAACATCCCATATCAGGAGGGAAAGATCAAGCAGAGGTTGTACAGAACAAGATGTTAGATGGGATAGAAGGATTAGCTTGACAGGGTCTTGGAATATAAGTAAGATTATAAATGCTCTGAGGAACAGAAGCCCACATACTCGTGAGGTTTTGATGGCTGCCAATAAATTAGATGAAAGTTACAAAACAAGCCAAACAGCAAGAACTGTACAGTTGGAATGTATAAGGTACCAGATAGGGGACAAAGAGCTCTATCTCTCAAATGGATTTGCACAGAAAAGCTGCTTCTTGATGAAATGTATAAGGCAAAGCTCAGGCTTGTGGTGAGAGGAATTGAAGAAAATGTCAGCCCAGATGTTGAGGGTGGATTCACCTATAACAGGAAAGTTAATTTTAAGATCTTCTTGGCTCTCTTAGCTACAAAGGCACAGAATGCAAATCTATTGATATTAAAGCTGCTTTTCTGCAGGGTCATTGGCTTCAGATTTTTCTGTCCCCCTAGAGATGCAGCTAACACAAGGGGAACTCTGTTTAAATAAATGTGTATATGGGCTAAATGATGTATCTAGAATTTGGTATTTTTTGGTAAGATCAGTTTTATTAAAGCTGCCAGTTGAAAGCTGATCCTGCAATGTTTTACTGGCACTGTGAAGGAAATCTTTCTGGTATCTTTATGATGCGTGTCAATGATTTTTATGGGGTGGCAGCAGTGATTTTGGAGTTGTTGTAATTTCTGGGCTGAGGAAGGAATTCACAGTTGGCAGTCAGGCTTCAGGAGCTTTCAAATATATTGGGCTGGAAATTGGACAGAATGAGTCTGGTGTCACTTTACATCTTATTTGGAGAGTATCAGCCCAACAGCAATTTGCCATGGCGGGGCTTCACAAAAGCTTGCGATGGTTTCTAAGAAGGAAGAAGAAGAACTGGCATTTGGGCAACTGAATTGGCTGGGTAGACCAGATGTTAGTTTTGATTTCTAGTACAAAAATGAATGATCCTATAGTAGAAGACATAATGAGAGCAAATTAACTAAAAATGCAGAAGTGTGGTTTGAGGTTCTCTCTTTTGAGTGATCTTAAGCACAAACTCAGTTTACAGCAACTTATCCAATGGCAAATTGTGATGGGCTGCCCCGTGTGGGAGGTTTAATGTTTCTTATTAGGGGGGGAAAATGGAAAATGCTGTCCCCTTGGGTGGGGGGGGAACAGTTGTTTAAAAAGCATAATGACTGTCAAGACAGACTTGTAGAGGCAGTGGATATCCCAGACATTAACAAATTTTGGGGTTGGGGGAATTCGGGTCAAATGCTCTGAGTGTCACTAACTAAAATCCCTTTGGGAAAATATGCACTCAAGTGTAAATGTGAAAATGTTGAGGATCAAAAATAGCCAGCTGGACAAAAGGAACCAAATTAAATGGGCTGATACTAGTTTTCAGTTACCAATTTCTTTACTAAGAAGGGACTAGTTTGAAAACTTTTGGGCATTAAGGAAGTGTGCATCTTTCTGTGAATACTTTTCCTTCCTCCATAGATTTCTTGAACATACAATGTGTTTTTATGCTTTCTGCTTTTCTGGGGAAACAATATCTCCCCCCCCAAGGAAGGGGAGACTGTTTGGAAGATCTTAACTCATTCCTATTTAAGTCCAACTTGATTTCAATGTTCAGTAGAAATCAGATATACAAAGGGACTACAGGCACCTCTGGGTATTGGTGGAGAACTATATGTGGAGTTGGTTCAAAGAAATAGTTTATGAAGAAGCAGAATTCCTTTACTGAACTGTAATCAGGAAGTTTGAACACCCCATACCCCAGTGAGACTCAACACATTCAATGGAAGAGGGGAGTCTGTACTCCAGTGAGTCTGTACCTTCAGTACAGGAGTGGCATGTTTACCCCAGTGAGTCAGGACAGGAGGAAGGGAAATTGTGATTAAGGTTCTCAAGCCTGCTCAGTCCTCAAGAGCATGGCTGAACTTTAGTTTTAATCCTACATTCTGCACTATCCATATTTCCATTTATGTCCACAAATCTCTCCTCCACCATGTTAGACACAGTCAATAATTGAGAATCAACAGAAAATCATTCACATCTACTGAAGGATAATTATTGACAAAATAATTAGAAAAATTCACACCTTGCACTCATCCTGAACAAACGCCTTAAATTAGATTTTGACTCTGACCCTCTTGAGAGTCTCAACACTGGGTTAAAGCCCAACAGGGTTATTTGGAATCAAAGCTTTTGGAGTGCCACCCCTTCAAGGGAGTCTTGAAGGACCAACACTCAAAGATTTAGAATCACAAGCTGAGTGTTGGCCCTTCAAGACTCCCTTGAAGGGGCAGTACTCAAAGCTTGTGACTCCAAATAACCCTGTGGGACTTTAACCTAGCACTGAGACTCCTTACTGTGGTCACCCCGTTCAATGCCAGCATCTCCATGTTTCTAACAGAATAAAATCTATTGATTAAATCTTTGTTTGAAAGCTGACTTTCTTTACCTTTAACATTCTTTTCAGAGAGAAATGAACTTACAAGTTGGCTCTTCAATCCACAGAAGCTAATCCAGTGTAAAAATGCACTTGATGTCCAGTCTGTTCCTGAGCTGAAGTCTGCTGTTTGCGTTGTAACTTGTTTGCAGAGGTAATGATTTTAGTTTGTTCCTCAATTTGTTCTCAGGCTCAAGAAACTGCATTGTGGAAGTGTGGGATGAGGTTTCAGTTGTTCTTTCTGCTAAGTCTGTCTCCTCTTTTTTTCAAAGCATAGCCTTTCCACTAAAAGCAAAAATGTCTTTGGAGAAACGTTTGATTTTACCTTGCAAGAAAAATGTTAGAATTGCAGTGGCCCTTCAGCCCATTGATTCTGCACTGACATGAAAGGCCCTGACCTACCCATTTGCCAGCAGTTGGCCCATAGCCTTGAATGTTATGGCATGCCAAGTACTCCAAGGTACTTTTTTAAATGATGAGGCATCCTGCCTCCACCACTCTCCCAGGCAGCACATTCCAGACTGTCACCACCCTCAAGGTTTTTCCTCAATTCCCTCCCCATCCCCCCAAACCTCCCTCCCTCACTTAACTTGTGTCCCCCTCATAACTGACCCTTCAGCTGCTCCCTATCCATGGCCGTCCAAGTCCTGAATATCTCAATAGGGTCACCCCTCAGTCTTCTCTGCTCCAATGAAAACAAACCAAGCCAATCCAACCTCTCTCCATAAATGTTCCATCCCAGGCAACATCCTGATGAAGCTCCTCTGCACCCCCTCCAGTCTGTACACATCCTGCCTATAGTGTGGTGACCAGAACTGCATACAGTACTCCAACTGTGGCCTCACCAAGTTCAATACAACTCCATGACCTCTGCTTTTGTAATCTATACCCCAATTGATAGCAGCAAGTGTACCATATGTGTTTTTAACCTCTTTATTTACCTGCCTTCCACCTTTAGAGATCTATGGACAAACAACATCAAGATCCCTTGTTCTTCAGAACTTCAGTACCAGACCTTTTCATAGTGTACTTGTCTCTCCACACTTTGGAAGGAGGTGCTTTGAGGAGACTGCATTGTTTCCATTCTCCTGTGTAGAGGAGGAGATGGTGGATCTTGTCAGATGGAGCCCTTTGCAGACTGTCAAATGCCTCAAGAGAACTTTCAAACTAGCACCAAGACACAGCTTGGCTGGTGGCAGGGAGGGTGCTCCCATTAATCTTCACACCCAAACTCTATAGGTGGGATTTTACAACCTTGTTCTGAAACTAAAATTCTACCCAAGGTCAAACAAACATTTCCATGGTCTGCCCCTCACCAATTTACCAGGGCAGGCAGGGTAGTAAAATTCTGGCTTGTGTCCCTGCTTGCTACCCTCAGCAAATGCTTGGGGTGGGGTAGCAATGGTTAAACATTTCCCTCTTCTATGTACCTTCGCAAAGAAAGTTTGGATAGACATGCAATGAGTAGTTATTGATCTTTTGGGGTGGAATTTTCTTGGCTGACCTGTCCCAGGACTCGGTGTGCACCCCTGGGAACAACCTGTGCAGCACAAAGACAAACATCAGCTACTGCTGGAGGATCCTGTTGGTCTTCCAGCAGTGTCCAGGACTGTGCTGTAGACAGGCACTTCCCAAGGACTGAGATAAATAAAACATGGGGCTGCTGCCATAAAGGGTGCAATGGAGAAAGCCTTTTGCCTACCATGCACCAAGGAGCTGGAAACTGTTCAACCCATTGGAGGCTACACCTGAAGTTGAACATATCTCATGAATATCATGCATATTAGTTGTATTGATGAAACTCAGAGCAACATGCCCTATTTGGAAAAATCTAATACATAGAATCTATTAGGACCATTAGGTCCATCAAGCCTGCACCAACAGCAATCCCACCCAGCTCCTGTCCCCACAAATTTGCCCTCCTAAACCTCTGGCCGCTAAGGGGTCATGGCCTATGCACCTAACCCCCACATCTCTCAGACTGTGGGAGTAAACCCACACAGGCACAAGGAGAACATGCAAACTCTAAACAGACAGTGTCCCAAACTGGGAATTGAACCCAGTCTCTGGTGCTGAGGCAGCAGTGCTAACCACTCATCTGATATTATTGCATTTTCCATAATGACTATTCTGAGAATTTTGGCATGTTTGTTCAGATATTTAGTGAACAAACAAACTGGTGAAACAGACTCTCCAGGAAGTGCATTAAAGGCATTTCAAATGAGACATTTGACTGGAGAAGAGAAAGAAGAATCAGTTTATGTAAATGATCCCACTACAAGGTTTCAAGAGGTGACAGTGGTTAGCACTGCCGCCTCTCAGCACCAGAGACCAGGTTCAATTTCACCCTTGGGTCACTGTCTGTGTGAGTTTGCACGTTCTCCCTGTGTCTATGTGGCTTTCCTCTGGGTGGTCTGGTTTCCTCCCACAATCCAAAAGACATGCTGGTTAGGTGCATTGACCAGAACAGATGCTGGAATGTGGTGACTAGGGGAATTACACTAACTTCATTGCAGAGTTAATGTAAGCCTTACTTGTGACTAACAAATTTTAAAGGTATGATTACACTAATCCCATTTTCTGGCACTTGCCATGTACCTTTGAGGATACAGCAGCACAAGTGGATGTCTAAATATTTCTTAAATGTTATGAGGCTTTGCCTCCACCACCCTTTTCAGGCAATGAGTTCCTGACTCCCACCCTGCCCAGGGTGAAAGTTTCTCAATTCCCTCCTTGGCCTCTACCTCTTATCATCAATCTCTGCCCCCCTGGTTATTGATCCCTCAACTAATGGAAAAAGTTTCTTCCAATTGACCCTATCCACAGAAACATCCCTCTACCATCACCCTCTGTTTTCTGCCTCTTAGCCATTTGTCAATCCAATGCACCAAATTGGCTTCAATCCAATGGGCTCTTACTTTCTTGACCAGTTTGCCATGTGGGACCTTATCAGAAGTCTTGTTAAAGTCCATATGGATGACATTAAATGCATTACCCTCACCAACATGTCCTGAGATTAGGAAAATATTGTAGAAAGTCCAGTACTAATGTAACTCAGATGCTGCCAAATTGCTGTTCTTCCATGAAACACTATACTGTTCTAGTCACCTCTTATAGAAAGAATGCTGAGAAGATTTACTAGGATGCTACTGGGACTTGATGGTTTGAGTTTGAGGCTGGATGGACTGTAGGAGACTTGGGTGGGGGGGGTAGTTGGTGACCTGATAGAAGCCTATAAAATGAGGGACATTGATCAGCTAGATAGTCAAATCTTTTCCCAAAGGCAGGGGACTCTAAAACTAGAGGGCATCAGTTTAAGGGGAGAGATATGAGAGGGTCCAGAGGGGCAGTTTTCTCAGGATGGTGAGTGTCTGGAATGAGCTGCCAGAGGCAGGTACAACTTTGTCTTCTAAAAGCATTTGGACAGTTACATGGGCAAGATGGGTTTAGAGGGATATGACTCAGATGTGGGCAATTAGACTCACTTAAAAGCCAACATGGACAAGTTGGGCTGAAAGGCCTGGTTCCATGTTGTAAACCTCTGATTCTATGATCCTTTAGAACCAGCTGAGTAGGAGATTTAGCCCAACAAGATCGATATTGCTAATTGGGCTTCAATGAGTAAACATGTTTTAATGGAGGATGTAGGTATGAAATGTCCTTTTTAAGTTGGAGCAGCAAGTCATTGAGTGGCCACTTTTGTCTGAATTTTAGCCTGACTAATGTATGTCACTTGAACCTTAAGCAGGAAATTCCCTTGCTGTCAAATTCCAAGGCAATATGCAATTTGACCACAGCCCTCCCTGAAGCAGTTTGCCTCTGTTGCTTTCAGTTAAACCACAGTTGGAGAGTTTGTGAAGTGGGTGTTTCTCACCATTCCATCATTGCACTTCCTGCTTCCACCTTGTGGCAGGTATTGGAACATATTCAGCTGCACTGAGGTACAGCACTGCACACAATTTGCAGGACATGGGGAGAAAGGTGGATCAAAGTATTTGGAACAGATTTGGGGCAGCAGTGGTAAGTGGTTAGTACTGCCTCCCAGTGCCAGGGACATGGGCTTGATTCCTGGCTTAGGTCACTGTCTGTGTGAGTCTGCACATTCTCCCTATGTCTGCATGGGTTCCCTCCAGTTTCCTCCCACAGTCCAAAGATGTGCTGGTTAGGTGGATTGGCCATGGTAAATTCTCCCTGGGTACCTGAAAAGTGCCAGTGTGGCAACTAGGGGATTTTCACAGTAACAACATTGCATGTTAATGTAAGCCTACTTGTGACTAATAAACTTTATTTTAATCTTTCATGTGATGAGTGTCATTTTGTTGTCCATCTCTAATCACTCTTGAACTGAATTTCTTGTTCAGCTGTTTGAAAACAGGTGTCATTGCTGTGATTCTGGAGTGACATGTAGGCCAGACCAGGTAAGGATGGCAGACTTCCTTCCCTAAAGGACATTAGTGAACCAGATGGGTTTTTCTGACAATCAATGATGGCTTCTTGGGGCAGGACCAATAAATTCCAGCCATTATTGAGACTAACTTTCAATTCCAGATTTTATTTAAATTTGAACCCAAGTGCTCAGAGCTTTAGCCTGGGTCTTTGAATTACTAAACCATTGATGTCACTATGCCACTCAGTTCTCTCTGGATAACAGCAATCTAAATGCACTCCAGTCGACTTTTTGCAAAACCAGCACCGGACTCCATGCATCCAATGCAAGGTCTTTATTACTCACACACACAACTCCACAGCCAACATGGGATGTCCTGAGGTTACAAACAGCTCAGCAATTGTTCCCAATATTCTGTAATTGATTACAAGATTTGTCATTCATTGATTTATTTGCCAATTAAAACCTGGCCTTTTGCCCTTTCTCATTCAATTTTTTAAAAAATTGACTTCTCCTAATCCTTAATTTGCATAGCCAATCCCTAGATCTTGCCTTTGGTATTTTGACACAAGGTGGGGGGAAAAGAATTTTGGCCTTGTTCACCCTCTGGGTGAAGGCTGAAAAAGAAATGACAGGAGCCTGTGAAGAAATAGCACTGACTGACCTTCTGAAGGTCAGTAAGTTGATAAATGTTTTCCACTACAGTACAGAGAAAGCATGAAATTTTAATTTGAACATTTTAGCTTCTGCACAATTTAACTTTCAAACTTTGAAGCCTCAATCTGAACATTTTTAACTTCCACACCACCACCATTTCCCTTGTCAGTAAAGATTCACTAGATTGATTCCTGGTGTGAGTGGCCTATTTGATGAAGAATGAGCCAATATTCTTTAGAATCCATGGAACCCCTACCTATCTCCATAACCCCAGACACTTGGACAATCCACCTAACCTACAAATCTTCAGCCACTAAGTGGCTATGCTGAATTGCTCATCAACCTAACCAGTACATCTTTGACAGAGGAAACTGGAGCATCTAGAGGGACACCCATGCAGAGACAGTGAGAATGTGCAAACTCCACACAGTCACCCAAGGCTGGAGTCAAACCCAGATCCCCAGCACTGAGGCATCAGTGCAAAGCACTGCACACCATTCAGATTTAGAATGAGAAGTAATCTCAAACATTAGAAGTTAAGTATCATTGTTGGGGTTGGCCATTTGAGGACTCGGAACTTTCTCCAATCAGAGGGTTGTGAATTTTTGGGATTCTCTACCCCAGAGGGCTGTGATTGTTAGCATACATTTAAGGTAAGGGGGAGGGATTTAAGGAAAACTTTTTTCAACTGGGTGTGGTGGGAATCTGGAACTCAGTGCCTGAAAGGGTAGTAGAGGCAGGAACCCTCACATTTAAGAATCATTTAGATGAGTACTCAAAATACCATAAGATACAAGGATATGGAACAAGTGCTGGAAAATGAGATTAGGATAGGTGCTGGATGCTGAAGGGCCTTTGTGCTGTAAATCTCCATGACTTTAGGAGTACATTCAAGGAGGGACTAGCAGATCTGTTGGTGCTCAAGGAATACAGGGCACAGGGACAAAAGTGGATTTGAGATTGGAAATCAGCCAGGCTTACTGAATGACAGAAGGCTCGTGACGCTGTTAGGCTTCTTCCTGCAATTCCCTATGTTGTGTCAGGAAGGAGGATTTAATTATCACATGTATTAGTAGACATTGAAGTATTGTTTCTTGTGTGCTATATAGACAAAGCATACTGCTCAGAAGGAAATGAGAGTGCAGAATATAGTGTTGCAGTCATAGCTAGGGTGTAGAGAAAGATCAACCTAGTGCAGGTAAGTCCATTCAAAAGTCTGACAGCAGCAGGGAAGAAGCTGTTTGAGTTAGTTGGTACATGACCTCAGACCCTTGTATCTTTGTTCAATGGAAGAAGGCAGTGTGTCTGGGCTGCATGGGGTCTTTAATTATGCTGGCTGCTTTTCTGAGGTAGCAGGAAGTGTAAACAATGTCAGTGAATAGGAGGCTGGTTTGAGTGGACTGGGCTTTGTTCATGACCCTTTGTAGTTTCCTGAGGTCTGGACAGAACAGGAGCCATAGCAAACTGCGATATGACCAGAAAGAAGACTTTTTCCTATGGTGCATCAGAGTTAAAAGTCTGACAACACCAGGTTTTAGTCCAACCTATTTATTTGATAATATACTCACAAGCTTTCGAGGGACACCCTCTTTGTCAGGTGAATGGAGAGTTCTGGCCTGAACACTCCATTCACCTGACAAAGAGGGTGTCCCTCGAAAGCTTGAGTATATTATCAAATAAATAGGTTGGACTAAAACCTGGTGTTGTCAGACTTTTTACTGTGTTTATGCCAGTCCAATGCTGGCATACCCACATCATGGCATCAGAGTTGTAGCAGACATGCCAAATTTCCTTAGTCTCCTGAGAAAGTTGGTGGGCTCTCCTAACTCGTGTCCCACTAAGTTGGACATCAAGGTGCAGCCACAAAAGTATTGAGTTCTGTGACCAGAGATAGCTGGGTGAGGTGTTCTGAAAGAACACATCTTGATTTAATTTTACTGCACTTAGAACAGTACAGGCCCTTTGGCCCTTGATGTTGTGCTGAGTATGTCCAAACCCAAGATCAAGCTATCCCACTCCCTATCATTCTTGTACAGCTTGCATAATGGCTCAGCTTTTCAGTATTTGTGCTGTTTCTATTGTCAATGTGATGTTTTTAACCCAAATTTGTCTTCACCCAAAATGATCATGTTAATCCTGCAACTCACTGTCAGCTGTGCTGGTGGTCTGTGCTCACAGCTGCCCTCAAGTGGCAAATGGTGGTACAGCAGATCAACTCAGATCTGTGCGCTGTTTAACCACCTTTAAAACATACTCCCAGGGATTTTACAAAATTAGCACCTGGAGAGTGCCAAAAGCAAATGACAAGAGAAGCTGGAAGTTTACAAAAGATGCAGGAGATGGTGAAAGTCGATCAGGCAGCATCTGTGGGAAAGATCAGTTAGCCTTTTGGGTACAGTCCCATCCTACCCTAAAGGGGAACGGGACCAGCAGCATTGGGATATAAACCAGGGTGGTAATAATTAGGATGTACTAAATGGTCACACAATAACAGACAGTAATGTTAATCATACTAAACACCAAATAGTTTCATGAACTTCAGTAGGTGAAATGGTGCAGGAATATACCAACATCTGTTCTACCAATCAGTTGATCACAGCTGATCTACATCTAAACTTCACTGACCCACTTTGGTTCTATAACCCTTAAGGGTGGCACATTGGCACTGTTACCTCAGGGACCCAAGTTCAATTCCAGCCTCAGGTGACGGTGTGTAGAGTTTGCACATTCTCCATGTCTGTGTGGGTTTGCTCCAAGTGCTCCTGTTTCCTCCCACAGTCAGAAAGACATGCTGGTTAGATGCATTGGCTGTGCTAAATTCTCCCTCAGTGCACCTAAACAGACACCAGAGTGTGGTAACTTTGGGGGGGGGGGATTTTCACAATAACTCCATTGCAGTGTTAATGTAAGTCTACTTGTGACACAAATAAATTTGTTTTGGAGTTGGCCTGTGACTTGGAGGGGACTGGAAGTTGGAAAAGTCTAGTTGAGACATTAGGACAGAGGAAGGTGAGTGATATCCCATGTCACTTCTAACAAGCTGAAGATTGTATGGTTTTTCTGTCATATGGTTAAATGTATGCAGTTTCTGGCTACTTACCTCAATATTACCTCAATATAGCTAATTACAACTTAGTCTTTACAGACAGAAACCCAGAGCTTTCTGTCGCTCTTAACTTTCTCCAGTTGGACAATCCTTAGATCTCTGAGCAATTCCAACTCTGACCACTTGCACGTCCCTGCTTGGTAGCCATGTTTTCCTAAGCAATGGAAGTCCCTCCCTCTTGTGGTGATGTATCCAAGCTTGTCCTGATAACACTCCTGTAAAGTCACTTTTTACTAAAAGCATTGTGTAAACTTGTTTTTAAATAGATTTTTAAAGATGGGGTTTTTAAAATAGAATCATCAAAAATGGATGGATGTAATGTACCATCACAGATCAGATTCTAATATCTTAACTTGGAAACTTGGCAAAAAATTGACTTAAAAGTACCTGCATAATACTTATGATCTGATGAGGTAAAGACTCTGATTTAATTGTGTGGATGAGTTTGCCAGAGATAAGAATACATTCCACCCTGCATACCCCTGGCAGTAGCAGCATGTCAAAACTGACTTGTCCAGTTTCAGAGCCAGATCTCCCCACGTGATGCACCTTTGAGATGTCACTAAAGTGGACTGTCTAATCAATAACAAATTGAGGCTGGTTTTGTGTTGTGGGCCCAGGGGTGCTGGACTATCTCCACCTCATTTGGCACAGCATTCTTAGCTTTCACTGGACTGGAATCTAGCCCTACAACATGGTCCAGTTCCCTTCCAGATTACAGATAAAATGATTACACTAAGTCAGATTCATTACAGCAGCATGACATTTTAATGTATATACTAACATGATCAAAGAAACATTATACAATATAAAGTAGGCAAACTTTAAACATAACTTTATACACCCAAACCCTAGTAATAGTTTACAATATTTCACTTCATATTTACCAATTATTTTATTCCAAAACCATAAGTTATACAGCATAAAAACTGTAGGCATTAAATTGCTGGAAATAATAATCCACATTCTTTAGCAACCAATTTATTCCTGTTAATATTTCATAATTAAAGCAGCCAAGAATCACCTGTACCCTAGATAGTGGTGTGCACAACAAGAAAGCATTTATTTCAGTTGTATGCTGGCCCAAGTTCACAGGTCCCCTGTGCTACATACAAGTAGCCATCTGCAGAAATTTTGCAAGTAATTCCAATCAGCAAAAAGATAGTGAAATGGGGATTCACAACGCTCGCAAAGCTACTAGTCTTTTATTGCTGCACATTTCCAATTGGTCTTATTTGTAGCGATAAAAATGCAGTAAATCAGAGCAATGCCTGGGTTAGGTATCATTCATTTTCATCTTGGCAGGATGAGAGCGTGTCACCGAAAGAAAGCACAGGTAAAGTCAGTGAACAGGAGCAGCTCACTCCTCCTTGCAGACCTTTCTATCAGCCATGTGGCCATTGGAGGAAGAGCTGCTGCATAGCTTTCCCTCGGCCTTCAGATTCCGCAGGTAATCGTGGGGGCCTTTGCCTTCGAAGGCCGAGGGGCACTTGTAGGAACCCCCGATTCTGTCCCAGAGTGTGAAGTACTGCCCGTAGTTATAGTCAAAGTACAGGTGGTGGTCGGTGTGATGCGCTGCCCCATTGATGACCTCCTTGAGGATCTTGGGTACTTGGTAGTTTCCGTCATGAATGGACACAGTCCAGATGTTGACAAAGATGTACAGGCCCAGGTAGACCAGCTTGTGTAGTGGGAAAAGGAAGGGATAGAGATGATATGGGATACTCTGTAGGAAACCATCCACGGGATGAAAGGCATGACTTGCAAACGGGGTTGCAATCTTCCAGATATGGTGAGGTTTATGTAAATGCTGTTGGGAGAAGTTACAAAAGATCTTGTTAGTGATCACATGACACAAAGGCATACAATTTGTAAAATATCTTCCACTTATTGTTTAGCTAATCCCATCTATCTTCCAGCACCTAAAATCAGGTTAGCTGAAATGATGAAAATCCAATCTTCTTCTTAACTTTATTTCCACAACATAGGTTTAACAGGTTTGTGACACAAACCCCTGCAGGCAGGGTAGAACCTGCATAGTAAAATTAGATAAATACGTGAAGAGGAAAGAGCAGGGAAGTGGGACTGATTGGGTGACTCTTTCAAAGAGCTAGACAGCCACAATGGGACGAATGGTCTTCTGTGCTTTTTTTAAAATTAATTTGTGGGACATGGGCGTCGCTGGCTGGCCAGCATTTATTGCCCATCCCTAGTTGCCCTTGGACTGCAGTTGAGAGTCAACCACATTGCTGTTGTCTAGAGTTGCATGTAGGCCAGATCAAGTAAGGATGGCAGATTTCCTTCCCTAAAGGACATTAGTGAATGAGATGGGCTTTTCTGACAATGGGCAATGTTTTCATGGTCATCAGTAGATTCTTAATTCCAGTTTTTTTGTTAAATCAAATTCAAATTCCACCAGCTGCCATGGACGGGATTCAAACCTAGGTCCCCAGAACATTAGCCAAGTTTCTGGAGTTACGGTCTGGCGATAATACCACTTGGCTAGCCTTTCCCTTTGAAATAAATACTGGCTATGTCCAAGTGCCTCCCTTTGATCAATACAACATTGAAATCTTTATCCAATTGTGACGATTAAAATCTGACCCTTATTTTCAAAACTCCTAGTTAGTTATATGCTGCCTTGTGAATCCAAAACCTACCATCTAACATTAAGCATGCCTCACCTTATAGACGAGTTTGTGGTGAAGAAACCGGTGGATCCAGTAGATACACATGTCAGTGAAGAAAAGGAAGGAGATCATGCTGAGGACCACTCCAAACCAACCTGATCAAAACAGCAAGGTCAGGGTTAGAGTGGGACACTTAGGATATAAAAATCACACACATTATCCAGATCTCCTTACAAACATGGTGAACAAATATCACAGGTGAGTCGGAGGGGGGAGACAATTCCTTCCATTTCATAGAATCCCTAAAGGACAGAAGGAGGCCATTTATTTCCACATCATAGGTTTAAAGAAAAGTTTGGATTTTCATCAAGTTTGCACCCTCTTACCCTGGGTTTACTCCTTAACCACATGCATTTACCCCACTAATCCCCCTAACCTATATATCTTGGGACACTGACAAATTTAGCACAGCCAAATCAGTTTAACCTGCACATCTTTTGCACACCTCTGGCATGCACTAGGCAGAACAAGTGTTACTGGAGTGCAGAAGGCTGAGGTCTATAAAATAATGAGGGGTATAGATAAGGTAGATAGGCAATATCTTTTCCCAAAGGTAGGGGACACTAAAACTAGAGGGCATAGATGTTAGGTGAGAGGGGAGAGATACAAAAGAGCCCAGAGAGGCAATTTTTTTCATGGAGGATGGTGAGTGTCTGGAACAAGCTGCCAGAGGTGGTAGTAGTAGGGGCAGGTACAATTTTGTCCTTTAAAAAAACATTTAGATAGTTACATGGGTATAGAGGGATATGGGCAATTGGGACTAGCTTAGAGCTTTAAACAAAAAAGAGCAGGCGGCATGGACAAGTTGGGCCAAAGGGCCTCTATGATTCTACAAATTCCAGCATGGACCTCTGGCTCCTCCCCTGGAGCCATTTTAATATTTTGCCCTTTGGTGGTCCACATACACTCTAAACTCAGGCAAGTGTTCCATAAAGAGTAACAGCTTACATTTATATTGTACCTTTAAAGTAGCAAAACACTCCAAGACCTTCACAGAAGTGCTATCAGCCAGAATTTGATTCTGAGCCACATTAGGACAAATGACCCAAGGTTCAGAGAAAGAGGTAGTTTTTAAGAAGTGTCTTAAAGCAGGGAAGAAATGCAGGTGGAAAGGCTTGGGGGAGGGAATCCCAGAGCCTGGACAGCTGATACCAAATATAGACTCCACTATGCAGTTGACTAGGGTAAGCAACACAGAAGAATGGGGATTGAAACTTGCTTCATTCACCTGAGATTTTTCCAGAAAAACCAAGTTTGATTGGTTCTCAATTCATTGACAGGTTTTGAGAAGATGCCTGATCCCAACTCATTACCCACAGCTGCATTTCAATTGTGCAAGGAGATTAAATGAAATATCAATCAACATTCCCTTCCCAGTGTCAAATTCCCATCCAATTCCCTATATTGGTTTTTGTGTTAAAGCTTACCATAATGGGAATCATCGATATTGTCATACAATTTACTGTACCCTCGGACCTCCGCAAAGAACAACGCCACGGTTGGAATGCTCATCCAAGGCATCGACTTCAGAGCGTATTGTATCTCCCGCTGCACTTGATTCTGGAAGGAGGAAAAGACTAGCTTTAAAAACATGCACAGAAACTACTCAAATTACCTTAGCTTCCAAAAATACGGAGCTCCGTGCACATTTCAAACTTTTGACAAAGGGAGTCAAACCTTTTCTCTTCCTCCAGGTGCTGCCAGTCCTGCTAGATTTTTTCTAGCATTTTTTGTTTTTGTTTCAGATTCCAACATCTGTGGTGCTTTGCTTTTATTGCACAACTCAAATGTTCTTAAAATCATAGCACTGAAATGACTCATTCAACCCATCAAGTTGGTGCCATTTCCTTTCTCAAGCACCATCTAGATGCATCACAATTTTCTGCCCACATCTCATATCCTGTAACATTTTGCTATCCTTTAAAAGAATTGGAAACAATGATTTGCAGTAGCGAACTTGCACAACAATACTGGAACTAGATAAAACACCACTTAGGGCACAGCTTGAGTACTCTGTGCAGTTCTAGTCACCTCATTACAGACAGGGTGAAATTGCATCAGAGGATACAGGGGAGGTTTTGGAGACCAGGACTGGAAAACTGCAGCTATGAGGAAAAATCAGATTGGTTGGGCTTGTCCTCCTTGGAATAGAAGTGGCTGAGGGAGATCTGATTGAGATGTACAAATTTGGCACATCTGCTACGACTCTCACCAACTTTTACAGATGCACCATAGAAAGCATTCTTTCTGGTTGTATCACAGCTTGGTATGGCTCCTGCTCTGCCCAAGACTGCAAGAAACTACAAAAGGTCGTGAATACAGCTCTCCCATCCATTGACTCTGTCTACACTTCCCGCTGCCTCGGAAAAGCAGCCAGCATAATTAAGGACCCCATGCACCTCAGACATTCTCTCTTCCACTTTCTTCTGGAAGTGAAAAAAGATACAAAGTCTGAGGTCACATATCAACCCATTCAAGAAAAGTTTCTTCCCTGCTGCCATTAGACTTTTGAATGGACTTTCCTCGCACTAAGTTGATCTTTCTCTACACCCTAGCTATAAATGTAACACTACATTCTGCACTCTTGCCTTTCCTTTTCTATGAACGATATGCTCTGTCTGTATAGAACGCAAGAAACAATACTTTTCACCGTATGCTAAGACGTATGACAATAACTATTCAAATCAAAATTGTGAGGGACCTGGATACAGTGGGTGGGAAGGGCCTATCCATATTAGCAGAGAGATTGGTGACTAGGGCACATAGCTTTAAAGCGATTGGAAGAAAGATTAGAAGGGGAGGAACAATCTGATCAGAGGGTTGTGGGGATCTGGAACATGATGGGCCATGTGGCCTCCTTCTGTACTGTGAACTTTCAATGAATCTCACCTTCCTGTTTGAAGAAATCTTTTTTAACCTCCTGTTCAATTGCTGTTGAGTTGCCCCAAATTTCTGTCCTTTAATCGGTAGGATATTACTATTTCACACCGTTTACTTTGAAGATCACTTGTTAACCTTCCAGCTCCCTAAAACAAGGCCTTAATTTCCCAGTCTCTGTACAATCTGAAACCTCATTAATTGCAAGGTACAATATATACTAAGGCAGTGGATCTAATCCATAAAGTGAGACACAAAGAACAGGATTTTACCATTTCAAATGGCAAAAACAAAACACAGCCCCACACTTTGAAAAACATTGTGCAAGCAAGGAGAGGAAGTGAGGAGGGAGAGGTTGGAGTGACAGGCTGCTAAATCTACACCTTGAATTAGTAAGATATTTTATTCGAACTGATCCCTGTAGGCAAGATGTTCATGATGTGGAGATGCCAGCATGGGACTGGGGTAAACACAGGAAGAAGTTTCACAACACCAGGTTAAAGTCCAACAGATTTATTTGGTAGCACAAGCCACTAGCTTTTAGAGTGCTGCCCCTTCATCAGATGAGTGGGAGTTCTGGTCACAAAAAGGGTATAAAGAGAGACAAACTCAATTTATAAAATAATGGTAGGAATGTGAGGCTTTACAGGTAATCAAGTTTTAAAGGTACAGACAATGTGATGGAGAGAGGATTAAGCACAGGTTAAAGAGACATGTGTTGTCTCCAGCCAGAACAGTTAGTGAGATTTTACAAGCCCAGGCAAAAATCATTTATCCTGGGTGAGCCCAGGATGAAAGAACACCACTTGACAATCACCAGGCAAAAGTGTTCTCTTCTTCTTGGGAACACTTCAGCAGTCACAGGCATTCGGTCTCTGATCTTTGGGTAAGCTTTCTCCAAGGTGGCCTTCACAACACATGATCACGCAGAGTCGCTGAGCAGAGACTGATAGCCAAGTTCCACACATGAGGACGGCCTCAAACAGTATATTGTGTTCATGTCACATTATCTGTAACCCCCACAACTTGCCTGGGCTTGCAAAATCTCACTAACTGTCCAGGCTGGAGATGATACATGTCCTTTTAACCTGTGCTTAACCCTCTCTCCACTCACATTTTCTGTATCTTTAAGACTTGATTATCTGTAAAGACTCGCATTCCAACCATTATTTTGTAAATCGAGTTTGTGTCTTTATATGCCCTGTTTGTGACCAGAACTCCCACTCACCTGATGAAAGGGCAGCACTCTGAAAGCTAGTGGCTTGTGCTACTAAGTAAACCTGTTGGACTGGTATTGTGAGACTTCTTACGTCAAGATGTTCCACAGAGGAAGGGTACAAAGTATTCACTACAGAGGCAAAAACAGTGACTCTGTTGCAAGACAATACTAGCCCCAAAATATCTCATTTGCTAGTCCCAGTGAGAGTGCTATCAAAATGATTTAGGAACCTGTACGCAATCTATTTTTCCTTTTTTTTGGTCTCAGGAGTTCTTACTCCATTTTCTTTACATGGAAGATGCACAGTGGACAATATTATCACTGTTGTTGGATCCTGATAAACAAGGGTCATGTCCATAAGTCCTGTCAAGTCTTCAGATGACTCAAGAGCCTAATTCTGGACCCACAAGTTCTTCTGTAGTGGGGATGGGACATGTGTCGGGGAGTGGGATCCGCATGCCTGGGCTGGCTTCTCTCTCTCTCTCTCTCCCCTGCCGCCATCATTCTGCCTCATGTCGAGTTGCTGAGCCTCGAAGAAGCTCGAGTCTTGACGGACCGGGTGAAGCAATGCCGTTGGGTCTACGGTCTTCTCACTCTAGGACTGATGTTACCATCTTCCTGAGGGCAGCCTCAAGTGTTTCCTTATATCTCTTCCTCTGGCCATCCTGACAGCATTGACCTATGGAGAGCTGGGAGAAGAGAATGCAACGGCTCATCCATCAGACTTGGTTTCACAGAAGCAGGACTTTGATGCTGGTAGATCCAGCTTCATGGAGGATGCTAGCACTGATTGGGTGGTTCTCCCATTTGATTTCCAGGATTCAACACAAGCAATGCTGATGGAAGCTCCAAGGTTCATGATAGACTGTCTAAGCTTTGTAAAGTAAGGAGTGTGATCCACACAAATGGCCTTATTGACTTGCAAAGGTCCCATCTGTTGGTGCAGATGGAAGAGGGCAGTGCTGGCGCAGCTGACTTTGTGCAGGACTTCCACACTCTACTGAGTAACCAACAAAACAATAAGTCGACTCAGGGGCGATACTCCTCCATCTCTGCTCTTTTTAAACTGATCGTGCGATGATCTGGATTTATAATGAAAGAAAGATTTGTGGTGCTTTGGGGAGAGAGCAGGAGGAATGGGACTAATTGGTTAATTCTTCCAGGCAGCCAATACAGGCTCCTTCTGTCAGGAATAATCAGGAGAGTAAGAGAGTGACAGACTCACAGAAGGACACAAAGTTCAGGAGTGCAGCACCTACCGGTAAATACTGTGGATGCTCCTTCAGTGTGTGGTCAAAAACGAAATAATAGCTAAAGATTCCAAAGAGGAAGTAAATAGCAGCAGCTCCCAGATTTGTTACAATCAGAAGGCTGATTATCTGACGGAGGGCACCATCCTCTGACCAGGAGTTGGGGTACACGTATGGTGTGAAAAAGTAGTAGTCTGTGTAATGCAGCACGATATCCATGGCATAAGCTGTGAACCAAAAGAAGAGAATTTGTAAGTTCATCACCTAATAAATCGATTCACTGTGATTATTTTTCAGGTCTCCATTCATCGTGACCCTAAGAGGACTGACCTGTGCTGTGTGCTGATTAACATACAAACATTCGGAGAGATTCCTCTGGTCAATATTTGAACAGTGTTTTCTGCCCATTCACTTTTGCAGCTCCTTTAAAACAAACAGAAAATAATTTCAGAACAATCTTAAGTGATTGATCACAAGAATTTGCCCTGCCTCATTTCAAAGCCAGGGAAAGAGCGGAGATCCATCATCAATAATGCGCAAAATTGTTAAAACAAATACTCAGGATCACATGACTGTAAGATATAGGAAAAGAGTTAGGCCATTCAGCCCACTGAGTCTGTTCTTTGATTGATCGTGGCTGAGATGTTTCCATTCATTTGCCTTTTCCCTGTAATCTTTGATCCCCTTTCCAATCAAGAATCTATTGATCTCTGTCTCAAATATGTTCAACGACCTGGCCTCCAAAGCTTCGTGACAATGAATTTCACAGATTCATCACCCTCAGCTGAAGAAATTTCTCCTCATCTCGGTTCTAAAAGGCCATCCCTTTACTCTGAGGCTGTGCCCTCTCTCGTCTCTCCTACTAATGATGTGGAGATGCCAGCATTGGACTGGAGTAGTGCTGCCCCTTCATCAGGTGAGTTCAAGATTTGTTTCACAAACAGGGCATATATAGACATAGTTTATATATAACAGAGGAGCAGCAAGCATGTGAAAGCTAGCGGCTTTTGCTACCAAATAAACCTGTTGGACTTTAACCTGGCGTTGTAAGACTTCTTACTGCCCATAATCAGAACCATAAACAGGTGAATAATGTCCATTCTGACAGTTGGAGGTTATCTGTACCAGTGTTAATACTCCCAGTAACTTGGTTGAAGTTTAATACCCCGGGTCTATAGCTGATATTGTTCTTGATGTTGCAATGTTCCTTACAGAAGGACTGCCTGTGACCTTCCCTGCGATTCAGGGTCATCCTGATAAAAGGAGCCCTCTGGGTTTAGTGTAGAAGATCCCATGGTGCTATGTCAAAGAAGAGCAGGGGACTTATCACTGGCATCTTGGGCTAATATTTATCCCTCAGTCAGCATCTCAAAAAGACAAATTATCTGGTTATATTCACTTCACTGTCTGGGAGCTTGCCATGTGCAAATTGGCCGTCGTGTTTACAACAGATACTACACTTCATAAAGTACACCATCGACCATAAAGCACTTTGAGATGGTCGGTGGTCATGAAAGGGGCTACAGAAATGCAAGTCGATTTTTGTTCTATTTGGAATCTAATAAAATTCAAATTCATTAGCCCAGTTACAGGGGCTCTTTTGATAGGATTTTATTATTCTATTCTTACAGCACAGAAGGAGGCCATTCGGCCCATTGAGCCCCCGACAACAACCCCACCCCGGCCCCCCCCTTGCAACCCACGCACCCACCAGACCAGTCCCCCTGATGCTAAAGGACAATTTAGCATGGCCAATCAACCGAATCCTTTGGACAGTGGGGCGAAACCAGAGCATCCGCAGGAAACCCACAGAGACACAGGGAGAACGTGTAAACTTCACACAGACAGACAGTCGCCCGAAACAGAGCTGTCAGTACTTATAAGACTGTCAACTGTGCATTGCAATATACAGGCACAAACTCTGATCAACAAATATACTGTAGAATCAATCTAGTAACTGGGGTACAGTATTAACCGCTTAATTGACTTAAACAATACGAATATAATGCACTTCACATAACCATTAAACATTATTACAAAGCTCTTTGTACCTGTCAATAACATAGCTGGGATTTTATGTGAGAAGCAAGCCGGAAAGGCACAAATTGTTCGTTCAGGTTCACAGGTGTACAGGAGGGTATGGCTCAGAGACAGATAACTACTATTTACAATAACACCTTTCACAAAGCATTTCACATGTAAATAATCTGCCAAGTATTGCTTTTGTTTAAAAAAACACATAGCAGTCAATATTGTGTGGAGCAATATCTCACAAATAGCACTGAGGCAGATAAATTAGCTGCAGCAATGTCAAATGAGGCAATAAAAAGAATGCAAAAGTGAAAGCAGTCAAACGATCACCCATGAGCAAATAGTACAGCACAGAAGGCGGCCATTCAGCCCATCAGATCCAAGCCAGCTCTTTCACAGAACAATTGACCTAACCTCCCTCTCTTCTCCAAATATTCACAATTTTCCCCGGATGCTCTGCATAAATGGTATGCTAATCAGGTCACCACAGCATAGGAACACACTATGTTTTGCCAAACAGGACACCAAATTAAATTAATCCCTTCTGCCTGCCCTCTATTCCTTGCACAGTGGTTAGCACTGCTGCCTCAGCACCAGGGACCTGGGTTCGATTCCTAGCTTGGGTCGCTGCCTGTTGGAGTCTGCACATTCCCCCCATGTCTGCGTGGGTTTCCTCCAGATGTTCCAGTTTTTTCCCACAGTCCAAAAGAAGTGCTGGTTAAGTGCACTGACTATGCTAAATTTGCCCTTAGTATACTCAAACAGGAACTGGAGTGTGGCGACTAGGAGATTTTGCAGTGTTAATGTTAGCTTTCTTACGACACTAATAAATAAACTTAAAAGACCATAAGACAAAGAAGCAGAATTAGGCCACTCGGCCCATCGTGTCTGCTCCGCCATTCAATCATGGCAGATATTTTTCTCATCCCCATTCTTCTGCCTCTTCCCCATACCCCCATTCCCCTTATTAATCAAGGCCCTATCTATCTCTGTCTTAAAGACACTCAATGACCTGGCCTCCACAGCCTTCTATGGCAAAGAGTCCCACAGATTCACCACTCTCCGGCTGAAGAAATTCCTTCTCATCTCTGTTTTAAAGGACTGCCCCTTTAGCCCAAGCTTCTGCCCTCTGGTTCTAGTTTTTCCTACTAGTGGAAACATCCTCTCCACGTCCATTCTACCCAGACCTCACAGTATCCTGTAAGTTTCAATAAGATCCCCCTTCATCCTTCTAAACTCCAACGAGTACAGATCCAGAGTCCTCAACTGTTCCCCAAATGACAAAGCTCTTCATTCCAGGGATCATTCTTGTGAACCTTCTCTGGACCCTTACCAAGGCCAGCACATCCTTCCTTAGATACAGTGCCCAAAACTGCTCACAATGTTCCAAATGGGGTGTGACCAGAGCTTTAAACAGCCTCAGAAGTATAATCCTGCTTTTGTATTCTAGCCCTCTTGATATGAATGCTAACATTGCATTTGCCTTCCTAACTGACAATTAAACCTGCACGTTAACCATAAGAGAATCTTGAACAAGGATTCCCAAGTCCCTTTGTGCTTCTGATTTCCTAAGTATTTCCCCATTTAGAAAATAGTCTATGCCTCCATTCCTCCTTCTAAAGTGCATAACCTCACACTTTTCCACATTGTATTCCATCTGCCACTTATTCAAGTGCTTATCTAGAAGTCCCTTAAATGCCCCTATCATAACTGCCTCCACCACCACCCCTGGCAGCACATCCCAGAAACTTATCGCCTTCTGTATCCCCTCTCAAAGGGCAAAGAACAACTCACTTTGACTCTCACCACACACACACACAGCAAATCTTTTCCCCTTCCAAGTATTTACCCAAGTTAGAGAAACAGCTCCCACCACCCCTGTCAGGCAGACTCCAGACTAGAAATCGTTGCATCCCACGTGCCTCGGGTTTGATCAGAAATGCAGTCAGCATAATTAAGGATCCCACACACCCAGACATCTCTTCCACTTTCTTCCGTTGGGAAAAAAATACAAGAGTCTGAAATCATATACCAACCAACTAAGAACAGCTTCTTCCCTGCTGCTATCAGACTTTTGAACGGACCTACCATATATTAAGTTAAATAAGAACATAAAAAGTAGGAACAGGAGTAGGCCATCTAGCCCTTCGAGCCTGCCCTGCCATTCAATAAGATCATGGCTGATCTGAAGTGGATCAGTTCCACTTTCCCGCTTTCTCCCCATAACCCTTAATTCCCTTGCCTACCAAAACCTATCTACCCGTGACTTAAATATATTTAGCGAGGTAGCCTCCACCACTTCAACGGGCAGAGAATTCCAGAGATTCACCACCCTTTGAGTGAAGAAGTTCCTCCTCAACTCTGTTCTAAACTGCATCCCCCCCTTTACCTTGAGGCTGTGCCCTCTAGTCCTGTTGTCCTTTCTGAGCAGGAAGAATCTCTCTACCTCTACCCTATCCATCCCCTTCATTATCTTATACATCATCCTTCTAAACTCCAACGAGTACAGACCCAGTCTATATAGTCTCTCTCCATAGTCCAACCCTCTCATCTCCTGTACCAGCCTAGTGAACCTCCTCTGCACTCCCTCCAAGGCCAAAATATCCTTGTGCAAGTGCGGCGACCAAAACTGCACACAGTACTCCAGTTGCGGCCTCACCAGTGCCCTGTACAGTTGCAGCAAGACCTCCCTGCTTTTATATTCTATCCCCCTCGCTATAAAGGCCAGCATACCATTCGCCTTCTTGATCACCTGCTGCACCAGCAGACTGGGTTTTTGCGACTCACGCACAAGGACCCCCAGGTCCCTCTGCACCGTAGCATGCTGCAGCTTTTCACCCTTTAAATAGTAATCCCTCCTACTATTATTCCTGCCAAAGTGGATAACCTCACACTTGCCAACATTGTACTCCATCTGCCAGGTCCTCGCCCACTCGCTCAGCCTATCTAGATCCCTCTGCAGACTTTCCACACCCTCCGCACAATTTGTTTTTCCACTCATCTTTGTGTCAAAGTTGATCTTTCTCTTCACCCAAGCTATGACTGCAACACTATATTCTGCACCTTCTGCTTTCCTTCTCCCCTACGTACTCCACAAACAGTATGCTTTGCATAGAGCGCAAGGAACAATACATTTCACTGTATACCAATACATAGAAACTAGAAGCAGCAGTAGACCATTCGGCTCCTCAAGACTGCTTCCCCTTTTATTTTGATCATCAAATTCAATATCCCGATCCCCTCCCCTTCCCTCGATCTCTTTAGCCCCAAGAGCTATATCAAATTTCTTCTTGAATTCACTCAACCTCTGGGCCTCAACTACTTTCTGTGGTGGTGAATTGCACAGATTCACCACCTTTTGGGTGAAGAAATTTCTCCTCACTTCAGTTCTAAAAGATGAGAGGTCACACAACACGAAGTTATAATCAAACCGGTTTATTTGAAATCGCAAGCTTTCCAAGCACTGCTCCTTCTGCTCCTTGGAGCAGCACTGTTCCAAACACTTGTGCTCTCAAATAAATCTGTTGGACTGTAACCTGGTGTGACCTCTCACCTTGTACATCCCAGTCCAACACTGGCATCTCCACATCAGTTCTCAAAGGTTTATCCCTGATCATAGAATCCCCTACAGTGTAGAAGGAGGCCATTTGGCCCATCAAGGCTGCACCCATCACAATCCCACCTGTTCCAGTTCTCATGACCCCACTTATTTATCCTTCTAACGCTCTGATACAAAGGGCAATTTAGCATGGCCAATCCATACGTTTTGGACTCTGGTAGGAAACCGGAGCACCCAGAGGAAACCCACGCAGACACGGGGAGAATGTGCAAACGCCACACAGACAGAGACCCAAGCCGGGAATCGAACCCGGGTCCCTGACGCTGTGAGGTAGCAGTGCTAACCACTGTGCCACCCCAGTCCCAAAGCCAGCATAAGAACATAAGAAATAGGAGCAGGAGTAGGCCATCTAGCCCTTCGAGCCTGCCCCGCCATTCAATAAGATCATGGCTGATCTGTCGTGGCTCAGTTCCACTTTCCCGCCCTCTCCCCATAACCCTTAATCCCCTCTCTTATCAAAAACCCATCAACCCGCGTCTTAAAAATATTTAGCGAGGCAGCCTCCACCACTTCAATGGGCAGAGAATTCCAGAGATTCACCACCCTTTGAGTGAAGAAGTTCCTCCTCAACTCCGTTCTAAACCGCCCCCCCTTTATCTTGAGGCTGTGCCCCCTAGTCCTACTGTCTTTTTTGAGCGGGAAGAGTGTCTCCACCTCTATCCTATCCATCCCATTCATCATCTTATACGTCTCAATGAGATCTCCCCTCATTCTTCTAAACTCTAACGAGTACAAGCCTAGTTTATTCAGCCTCTCCTCATAGCTCAAGCCCCTCAGCTCCGGTATCAGCCTAGTAAACCTCCTCTGCACTCCCTCCAAGGCCAAAATATCTTTGCGCAGGTGCGGCACCCAAAACTGCACACAGTACTCCAGCTGCGGCCTCACCAATGCCCTATACAGCTGCAGCAAGACCTCCCTACTTTTATATTCAATCCCCCTCGCTATGAAGGCCAGCATCCCATTCGCCTTCCTGACCACCTGCTGCACCTGCAAGCTGGGTTTTTGCGACTCATGCACAAGGACTCCGAGGTCCCTCTGCACCGTCGCCTGCTGCAGTTTTTCGCCATGTAAGTAATAGTCCTTCCTACCATTATTCCTACCAAAGTGGACCACCTCACACTTGCCAACATTAAATTCCATTTGCAATTTCCTGGCCCATTCGCCCAGCCTATCTAGATCCTTCTGCAGACTCTCCACACCCTCCGCGCAATTTGCCGTTCCACCAATCTTGGTGTCATCAGCAAATTTCGACACCCTACACTCGGTTCCCTCCTCCAGATCATCTATATAAATGGTAAAAAGCTGAGGCCCCAGCACCGACCCCTGGGGCACTCCACTAGTCACCATCCGCCAATCCGAATAGCACCCGTTGACCCCCACTCTCTGCCTCCTATTTGACAACCAATCCTCTATCCACGCTAACACCCTACCCCCAACTCCATGTCCCCCGACCTTCTGCAATAACCTCTTGTGAGGTACTTTGTCAAACGCCTTCTGAAAATCTAGAAAGACCACATCCACCGGCTCTCCTCTATCCACCGCCCTAGACACATCCTCATAGAACTCCAGTAAATTTGTCAGACACGACTTCCCCTTAACGAAACCGTGCTGTGTCTGCTCTATCAAGCAATTCCCTTCAAGATGCCTCGCTATTTCCTCCTTAATGACGGATTCTAACATTTTACCTACCACAGACGTTAAACTAACCGGCCTATAATTCCCCGCCTTTTGCCTGGCACCCCTCTTAAACAATGGCGTAACATTAGCCGTTTTCCAATCTTCCGGCACTTCCCCGGAATCCAGCGACGTCTGGAAAATAACCACCAAGGCATCCACTATCACCTCCGCCGTTTCTTTCCGAACCCTCGGATGCATTCCATCCGGTCCTGGGGACTTGTCCACAATCAGCCCCTCCAGTCTGTCGAGCACCACCTCTCTAGTAACAATAATGTCATTCAGGCCCTCCAGTCCTACCACCTTTCCATCGCTAACACCCGGCAAATTATTCACATCGTCCTCCGTGAAGACAGAAACAAAAAAGTTATTCAAGACCTTAAGCCATATCCCCATCCCCTACCACTAGGTCCCCTTTCTCATCCTCTAAAGGACCAACGTTCACCCTAGCCAGCCTCTTCCTTTTTATATATTTATAAAAACTCTTGCTATCCTTTTTTATATGAAGCGCTAGCCCAGCTTCATAGTTTCTCCTACCCTTCTTTATCAACTTCTTTGTCAATCTTTGTTGACATTTAAACCTTTCCCAATCCTCTTCTCGCCCACTACTCTTAGCTACTCTAAACGCCTCCGCTTTTAATTTAACACTTTCCTTCACCTCCTTCCTTATCCACGGCTCTCCACATCAGTTCTCAAACTATCCGACAATAATAAATCAGATCAGGTGGCGCACTCCGACAACGCCGCCTCTGAGTCTGGCGCTGCCAACGGAGCCAAGCTAAGGTTCATCCCGCACCAGCGGCCTCCCTCCTCCCCCGAGCCCCCAACTCAGACACCGGGTCCCGTGCAACACACCACCCTCTCCCTACCTCTCAGCCCAGGCTCCGCACTAATTTGAACGGCCGGCTTTCCGTCCCCCGCTGCAGCCCCGGCCATCCCCCGCCCACCGACGTTGCTAAGGAAACCGCCAGTCCCCACCCCCCTCTAGCCCTGACTGACAGCCACCTTGGCCAATCGGAACCCGCGTTCTGACCTCACCTCACGCCGGACTGGTCAGACCACCTGCCCATCACGCCAGGCGAGTCTGTCTTGACCAATGGAAAGAGAGATTGGAGAGGGCGGGGTTGTCCATGTGGCCAATCGGAGCTCGGTGGGCGGGAATTAGAGCCACTGCGACAAATCACGCCGTGGGCGGCCATTGGCTGCCGAGTGGCCTGAGCCCTCTCATCACCAATAGGATCATCGGCTGTTCACTCTTAAAGGCACAGGCACCCCAGAGATTTAAAGGGACAGTAACCTAGAGATGTCTTTTAAAGAGGCAGTAGCCGCAGAATTTAAAGGACCAGAAACCCAGAAATTTAAAAAGTTTCCTCCCACAGTCCAAAGCTGTGCAAGTTAGATGGATTGACCATGGGAAATGTGTAGAGTGGGGGAGAGAACCTGGGTAAAATGCTCTGTCAGAGGACTGGTGCAGACTCGATGGGCCAAATAGCCTTTTCTGCACTATAAAGATTTTATGATTCTATGACAGTAAACACAGTAAGAAGTCTGACAACACCAGGTTTAAGTCCAACCGATTTATTTGATAATAAACTCACAAGCTTTCAGGGTTTGTCCCTTCGCCAGGTGAATGGAGAGTTCTGGCCTCAGACAGAGCATATAACAGCACAGACAGTTTACAGATTGCTGATTAGAATGCAACCCGGATTTAAAGGGGCAGTAACCTTGAGATTTAAAGGAGCAGTAACTCCACAATTTATAGGAGCAGTAATGCCAGGATTTAAAAAGACGGTATGCCTTGGACATAGAGGAAGGTTAGGTGTAAAGATTCGCATTCTAATCAGTAATCTCTAAACTGTCTGTGCTTTATATGCTCTGTCCGAGGCCAGAACTCTCCATTCACCTGACGAAGAGGGAAACCTCGAAAGCTTGTGCGTTTACTATCAAATAAATCGGTTGGACTAAAACCTGGTGTTGTCAGACTTCTTACTGTGTTTACCCCAGTCCAACGCCGGCACACCCACATTTGGACATAGAGGAGCAGCAACAAAAAAGACCTAGAAGTCCACAGCTCAGAAGGAGGTCATTTGGTCCATTCAGTCTTTGTTGGTCAGCAAATAGCTGTCCAATCTAACCCTCTTCATCTGTAGCCTTGGAGGTCATAGCATTTCAAGTGATTATTTAAATACTTTTAAATGTTGCGTGTTTATCCTTCTACCACTCTAAGCACCAGATCACTTCTGCATTTCCTTTTGAATTCTCCTCTAGACCTGCTATCCCTTAATCTAAATTGATATCCTCTGTTTATGGACTCCTCAACCCTGGGGTTTAAAGTGCAGTAACCATGGGCTTTAAAAGGGAATTATATTAACAGCTATGATCCATCAGCCTCTTCTCAATGACCGCTGGTATGCCCAACCTTTCCTTAACCACAGGGATGGAGTGAATAGTTGACACCAGCTGGACATGACATTGTGCTTTAAAAAAGGAGCACTTATTAACTCTTGCTGATGTTGACAACTATCATCCTAATTGACATTTTTTATAAAAGATTTAGAATGACAATAACTCTGGGAATGAAAGGGTTTGCAATCCTAGAAATTAAACAATAAGAGGAACAGAGGAATTAGGAGCAGAAGTAGGCAATTCAACCCTACAAACCTGCTCTGCCATTCATTCAGATCATGGCTGATCTTTCCATCTCAAATCCACGTCCCCATCTGTCCCCCAAATCCCTATTAACCTGTTTTTTACATTAGAAATATATCTATTTCCTTCTTGAAAACATTCAATGATTCAGACTCCACCGCACTATGGAGCAGTGAGTTGCATAAATTCATCACCCTCTGCTAGTTCCTCCTCATCTCAGTTTTAAATCTATTGCTTCTCAACCTGTGATCTACATAAGAACATAAGAAATAGGAGCAGGAGTAGGCCAACTAGCCCTTCGAGCCTGCCCCGCCATTCAATAAGATCATGGCTGATCTGTCATGGCTCAGTTCCACATTCCCGCCCTCTCCCCCTAACCCTTCATCCCCTCTCTTATCAAAAACCCATCAACCCGCGTCTTAAAAATATTTAGCGAGGTAGCCTCCACCACTTCAACGGGCAGAGAATTCCAGAGATTCACCACCCTTTGAGTGAAGAAGTTACTCCTCAACTCTGTTCTAAACTGCACCCCCCCTTTATCTTGAGGCTGTGCCCCCTAGTCCTACTGTCCTTTCTGAGCGGGAAGAGTCTCTCCACCTCTATCCTATCCATCCCATTCATCATCTTATACGTCTCAATGAGATCTCCCCTCATTCTTCTAAACTCTAACGAGTACAAGCCTAATTTATTCAGCCTCTCCTCATAGCTCAACCCCCTCAACTCTGGCATCAGCCTAGTAAACCTCCTCTGCACTCCCTCCAAGGCCAAAATATCCTTGCGTAAGTACGGCGCCCAAAACTGCACACAGTACTCCAGCTGCGGCCTCACCAATGCCCTATACAGCTGCAGCAAGACCTCCCTACTTTTACATTCAATCCCCCTCGCGATGAAGGCCAGCATCCCATTCGCCTTCCTGACCACCTGCTGCACCTGCAAGCTGGGTTTTTGCGACTCATGCACAAGGACCCCGAGGTCCCTCTGCACCGTCGCCTGCTGCAGTTTTTCTCCACGTAAGTAATAATCCTTCCTAGCATTATTCCTACCAAAGTGGACCACCTCGCACTTGCCAACACTAAATTCCATTTGCCATTTCCTGGCCCATTCACCCAGCCTACCTAGATCCTTCTGTAGACTCTCCCCACCCTCTGCACAATTTGCCTTTCCACCAATTTTGGTGTCATCAGCAAATTTCGACACCCTACACTCGGTTCCCTCCTCCAGATCATCTATATAAATGGTAAATAGCTGAGGCCCCAGCACCGACCCCTGGGGCACTGGTCTATATTTACTTTATCAATCCCTTCTATTATTTTGTATACCTTGATCAGATCCTCTCTCATCCTTCTAAAGCAGGTATAAGCCTAAACTGTTTAATCTCTCCTCATATATCAACCCTTTCATCTCCAGAATCAATCTGGTGAACCTCCTCTGAACTGTCGCGAAGATTGACGTTAGATCATGGTTTCACCATGGTGAAATGTTCCAAGGTGCTCTGCATGAGTATTATCAAACAGACACCAAGCCATCTAATGAGCAGGTGACCAAAAGGTTGGTCAAGAGGTAGGAGTGAGATGTGTCTTTAAGAAGGAAAGAGAAGTGAAATGGAAAGCTTTTGTAAGTGAATTCCAGAGCCTAAGGCTTTGGTTGCTGAAGGCATGACTGTTGATGGCAAAGTGATTAAAATCAGGTATGCTCGAGAGGAATGCAGAGATCTCGGTGGGTGTGGGGCTGATGAAGTTTACAGGAATAGCAAGAGAGAAGACCAAAGAAAGACTGGAAAACAGTATGGTGCTGTTACACCACATGCACCAATTGAACACATTGCAGGTTTAATGGATAAGAAAACACTCTTATTAGTTATACTTGTACATCACATTATTCTCTGAAATATGATGGAGCCAGCCTCTCTTTTCATAGCTGAAGTGCTCCAGCCCAGCAACATCATGGTGAATTTTGTCTGCACCCTTTGTAGTGCAATCACATCCTCCCTATAATCATTCATCAGAGTTCTACATAAAATCATAAAATGATGCATCACAGAATGAGATTATTCAGCCCATCAAGCAGTATGGTGGCACAGTGATTAACACTGCTGCCTCACAGCACCAGGGACCCGGATTTGATTCCTGACTTGGATGACTGTCTGTGCGGAGTCTGCATGTTCTCCCTGTGTCTGTGGAGGTTTCCTCCCACAGTCTGAAAGACATGCTGGTTAAGTGCATTGGCCGTGCTAAATTCTCCCTCAGTGTACCCAAACAGGCGCCGGAGTGTGGCGACGAGGGGATTTTCACAGTAACTTCATTGCAGTGTTAATGTAAGCCTACTTGTGACACTAATAAATAATAAAATAAAAAGCCTGTGTCGGTATAGCTATCCAATTCATCCCACTCCGTTACTTTTTTTTCCAATAGCCTTGTATTTTAACCAATTTCCTTTTAAAAGTTGTGTTTAAACCTATTTTCACTGTCCTTTTAGGCAGCGCATTCCAGACCATAACAAAAAAGTGTTTCCACACATTGGCTCTGCCTCTCTTGTTAATCACTACAAGTCTGTCTCCTCTGGCTACAAATCTTTCTGTCACTGGATACAGTGTTTCTTTTATCCTTTCAAACATTTCATGATTTTGAACACGGCGATCAAATCTTCTCTCACTCAAAGGAGAAAAAGAAGCCCAAGCTTCCCAAGTGTAGTGTTTGGATTTTCTGGGCTGGTTCGGATTTGTATCATAAGAAGTGAAATGGAAACTGTGTTCATTTTCTCCTGATTGATTTTCCCACTTGCGCAGGAATATTATAGAATCCCTACAGTGCAGGAGGCCATTTGGCCCATCGAGTCTGCACCGGCTCTCTGACAGAGCATCCCACCCAGGCCCTATCCCTGTAACCCCAACTATTAACACTGGAAATCCCTCTAATTTACACACCTCGGGACACTAAGGGACAATTTGGCATGACCAATCCACCTAACCTGCACATCTCAAGACATTAAGGAACAACTTAGCATGGCTAACACATCCTGGGATACTACGAGACAATTTAGCATTGCCAGTCCACCTAACCTGTACATCTTGGGACACTAAGGAACAATTTAGCATGGTGGATCCCACCTAACCTACAGATCTTTGAATAATTGGAGAGGGGGGGGAAGCAGGCAGTTGACAAGGAGCTTCCGGCTATCCTGCAGGTTAGATTCCACAGGCGCTTTAGCAAGTGGACACAAAACAGGTCAGTGACATGGTGCTTTAGGAGAGAGGTTACAGAGAGAGCCGGCTCTCTCAGTGTAACTCCGCCTGTAAGCTGTGATGTAAGGACGCTGAGCAATGAGTGGCGACGCTTTGAAACATTGGCAGTGTCTTTGAAAAGTGAACTTGGAATCGCTGCAAGTTTTCGCTGGGGTCGATTCCATTGACCTGCTGCCCAGGCGGGTAGTGGGGTCGCCCCAATGATCTGTGTGCTGCTAGTCGCTGGGCACGGGACACTCCTGGAGAACGAGATCAAGGTGAATTTACCAACATTTGCATTTATTTCTGAACGTACCCACAGCTCCACGCCCCCCCCCCCCCCGCATCTTTGTCTCATTCAGGGTTCCTGATCAGGATATAGGAGTACTGCACTTTCTAAGCTTTGAACATGTCTCTATTCCGGCCTTACTGTAGCTGGCAAGTGGCATCAAACATTACTGATTGAGGTACAATTCTGCTGAAAAAAAGATGGCTCGATTTCACTCGCCCTGGGGCTGGAGCGTTCGGGAATATTTAACAGCAGTACGTGTTACATGGCTTGCTCTAACTCCCGAGTTCTTGTAACCAAGTCCAAAGGCAACACGGGGCGGGATCATAGCTGGAGCTGCGGATTGCCCAGACACAAGCCCAGTAAATCCTCACTGTCAATTGCTTCATAACAGAGCATACCCTCCCTGCCACGCAGGGCAGAGTTCAGTGACACCCACATGTCACAGTGGGTTATAGCCCAGCTAATTCATTGTTTAAAAAAAGAACTTGACATTTATATAGCACCTTTCACCACTCAAGCTCTCAAACACATTTGAAAATCCAAAAGATGTGCTGGTTAGGTGCACTGACCGTGCTAAATTCTCCCACAGTGTATCCGAACAGGCGCCCCAGTGTGATGACTAGGGATTTTTGCAGTGACTTCATTGCAGTGTTAATGTAACCCTACTTGTGACACTAATAAATAAACTTAAACTGAAGCGTAATAACACACCAAGGCTTCTCCCTAAGCCACGACCTTGAACACCTAGAAGGATAAGCGCAGCAGATGCCAAGGAATACCACTATCTGGAAAGTTCCCCTCTCCCACTCAGCATCCTGACTTGGAAATATATCGCCACTCCTTTGCAGTCAGTGGGTCAAAATTCTGGAACTCCCTTCCTAACAGCACTGTGGTGTACCGACACCAGACGGACTGCTTTAAGAAGGCAGCTCGCCAATCGTGAGGGCAACTAGGGATTAGGGCAATAAAGGCTGGCCTGGCCAGTGACATCCACATTCCCAGGAATAAGCAAAGAAAAGGGCATGATGTAGTGTAGAGCAACCCAAAATGAATCCCATTGCCTCACCCTCCTGGATCTTACCCATTATTCATATCTCAACAGGCTATTTCTTCACAACAACAACCATTTTGCATTAATATAGCACCCTTTCCTTCGGTATTTCATTCAGTTAACGAGGCTCTAAGCTCTAATGTCAGTTCCTAAACCTCTTTGCTTTTCCTTTTTACGTTTCTCCTCGAATCCCACAGCTTTGACCATGCTCTGTCCTAATATTTACTTTCAATCAGTATCAATTTGATCTGATTAGGCTTTTGTCAAAAGCCTCAGGATATTTAACTGCACACAAGCCCCAATGTAAATGCAAGTTGTTACTGCCTATGTAATTTTTTCCCATATAAGGAACTTTCTGCAACTATTGGCACATTCCTAAAAGCACCCAAAACATTTGAATTACCAGGGATTTGTTATATGAAGAAAGATTGAATAGTTTAGGCCAATATTCTCTGGAATTTAGAAGAATGAGGGAAGATCAAATTGAAGTGTACAAGTTGATAAAGGGTATGGATGAAGTAGACGTGGAGCAGACACTTCCTCTTGTGGGGCATTCTAGGATGAGAGGTCATAGTCTTAGGATAAGGGGCAGCAAATTTAAAACAGTTGAGGAGAAACTACTTCTCCCAAAACGTTGTGAATCTGTGGAATTCACTACCCCAAAATGAGGTGGATGCTAGGGTAGTGAGTAAATTTAAGGAGCAGTTAGACAGATTTTTAATTGGTAATGGGTTGAAGAATTATGGGGAGAAGGCAGGAAAATGGGGATGAGGGTGGCACAGTAGCACAGTGGTCAGATTGCTGCTTCACAGCGCCAAGGACCTGGGTTCGATTCCCGGCTTGGGTCACTGTGTGGAGTTTGCACATTCTCCCTGTGATCTGTGCAGCTTCCCGCAGGATGCTCCAGTTTCCTCCCACTTTCTGAAAGATGTGTGGGTTAGGTGCGTTGACTTGAACAGGTGCCGGAATGTGGCGACTAGAGAAATTTCACAGTAACTTCGTTACAGTGTTAATGTAAGCCTTCCTTGTGACTAATAAATAAACTTCTTATCTTTAACTCTTTAGGAGGACCATATCAGCCATGATCAAATAGTGGAGTGGACTCGATGGGCCAAATGTCCTAATTCTGCTCCTACATCTTATGAACTTATGACTGCCTTATTGTAAATACAGTATCGAAAAAATATTCTAAGGAGTAGAGTTTTGTCATTGCAATAAAAATAGTATGCACCAGTTAACAAATATAGAAGCATTGTGATGTGATGAAGGGCAGAAATAAATGTGGAGATCGCAGTGACCTCTTGTTATTTTCTGTATACCTGCCATGGTCCTTTGGACATTGTGTCTGTAGAATCTTGATCTGGAAACTATCCATGTGATGTGGTAACATTGGCTGAAATTCTCCCCTCTCACCTGCCATGGGAATAGTAGTGGGCGAGACAGAAAATTTGGTGGACCATTCAAAGGTCCCTTGAGGTCGGGTGGGAATTTCCGGTCTTGGTGCGTGTGCAGCCGGAGAATCCCATCCATAGAGTTGTCCACTCCACTTGGCTACTCCACACCCTTGATATCCAAACCACTTTCCTTTGTTCAAGAATCTGTGCAATTCACTACGACAGAAAGCAGTTGAGGCCAAAACGTTGTGTGATTTCAAGAAGAAATGAGATATTGCTCTTGTGACTAAAGGGGTCGTAGAATTCTTAAAAATCCTACAATGCAGAGGAGGTCATTCGGTTCATCGAACTTGCATCGACCACAATCCCACCCAGACCCTATCCCCGTAATCCTACATATTTACTCCAGTAAAACAGGTTATGAACCTATTTAGATCAAACAGTCATTTTCTATTCCCAAAATATTCATGATATGGAGATGCCTGTCCACATCATGACTACCATCGACACCACAAACTGCCGGCTCCAAGTGGAGAGGATCTCCAAGAAGATCACGCATATCGACACAGACATCAAATTTCTACAAAGATGCAAGAAAGCATATTACTGTAGTACTCAAAATATTCAACCAGGTCTCAGCGGGTAGCCTTCTGACTGTAGAGTTATAAGGCTAGAGGTTCTAATCCCAGTGCAGAGACTTGAGAACAAACCAGGATTCCAGTACAGTACTGAAGGAAAACTGAATAGTTGGAGATGTTTTCTTCAGGTGAGATGTTAAACTTGAGACCCTTGCCGAAAATCTCCGTCCTCTTTCGTGTCTGAGATTCTCCGACGTTCCAGCTGGAGTTTTGGCTGGAACACTAAATTCTCCGTTCTCACTCGCAGCAGGCTGGCCACGGACAAGAGTGGAAAATCCCACCCCATTTCTGCCTCATGGGTGGACACAAAAAATCCCATGGCATCCTTTTGAAGTGGAGCAATGGCATTTTCCTGCTGTCTAACACATTATCTCAGCATTGGGCGGGGCTTAACGCCGCACTCATCCTGAAACTGTAAATTCCCACACAAGGTCAACAGGCCTTTCCAGGGTCCATCCCTTGCATTCTCATGGTGGTCAGGACGGTAAAATTCTGGCCATTATCTCACTGCTGTTTGTGGGAGTTTGCTGTGCACAAACTAGTTTCATACAATGGTGACTACACTTCAAAAAGGCAGTTTAGGACATTTGGAATCATGACAGGCGCCATATAAATGCGAGTGTTAATCTGTTATTTGACCCTGTGTTAACAGTGAACGAGTATCACGTGCCTCAGTTTGTTACCTAAAATAATTTATTTACAGAATGAAGCCACAGGCCTCTACAGCCACTTAGTCGGGATCCCAAAGGCTTTGTTGCCGGGACTTGGCGGGAAGAAGATTCTGGACTTCTGGTGGAAAGTTGTGAATGTGTGAGTGATTTGATTTGATTTGATTTATCATTGTCACATGTATTAGTATAAAGTGAAAAGTATTGTTTCTTGCTATACAGACAAAGCATACCATTCAGAGAGAGGGAAAGGAGAGGGTGCAGAATGTAATGTTACAGTCATAGCTAGGGTGTAGAAAAGAATGTGCTGTTGCTATTTGTTCCTGCACTAGCTTGTAGGAGTTGCTTCTTTATGAGGAGAGGCTGAATAAACTAGGCTTGTACTCGTTAGAGTTTAGAAGAATGAGGGGAGATCTCATTGAGACGTATAAGATGATGAATGGGATGGATAGGATAGAGGTGGAGAGACTCTTCCCGCTCAAAAAAGACAGTAGGACTAGGGGGCACAGCCTCAAGATAAAGGGGGGGCGGTTTAGAACGGAGTTGAGGAGGAACTTCTTCACTCAAAGGGTGGTGAATCTCTGGAATTCTCTGCCCGTTGAAGTGGTGGAGGCTGCCTCGCTAAATATTTTTAAGACGCGGGTTGATGGGTTTTTGATAAGAGAGGGGATTAAGGGTTATGGGGAGAGGGCGGGAATGTGGAACTGAGCCATGACAGATCAGCCATGATCTTATTGAATGGCGGGGCAGGCTCGAAGGGCTAGATGGCCTACTCCTGCTCCTATTTCTTATGTTCTTATGTTCTTATATAACTTTTTAAAATTTGAATTTTATCTGATTAAGATATTTGGACCAGGAGTAGTAATATAGAAGATTAGAAAGGAGGGGGTGGTGAGAAGGGGAGTCCTGGCCAATGAAGAGAAGGGGTAAAAATTACTGAGGGACATAGGGAATGGGTGACCAGCAGACAGAGGAAGGGTAGGAAGGCAATGCAGGGGTCAGCTGTAGTCATCTCCCTCTGAAACATATAGACTGTCTTGGATACTGCTGGGGGAGATGGTTCACCAGGAGAAGGTGGGCAGCAGCCAAGTTAATAGCACCGTGGCACAGGAGAGCAGGAAAAAGAGTGACAGAGCTACAGTGATAGGGGACTCAAATGTGAGGGGAGTAAACAGACATTTCTGTAGATGCAAACGAGACTCCAGGACAGTATGTTGCCTCCTTGGTGCAAGGGTCAAGGATGTTTCAGAGCGGTTACAGGACATTCTGGAGAGGGAGGGTGAACAGCCAGCTGTCATGGTGCAAAAAGGCACCAATGATAAAGGTAAAAAAAATGGGGTGAGGTCCTACCAGCTCAAATTAGGGAGTTAGGAGTTAAACTAAAAAAATAGGGTCTCAAAGGTAGTAATCTCAGGATTGCAACCAGTGTCACATACTAGTCAGAATAGAAATGTCAGGATAGCTAAGATAAATATGTGGCTTGAGGCATGGTGCAAGAGGCAGGGATTCAAATTCCTGGGATATTGGAACCGGTTCTGGGTGAGGTGGAACCAGTACAAAAGGTCTGCAGCTGGGCAGGACTGGAACAAATGTCCTGGGGGAAATTTTTGCTAGTTCTTTTGGGAATGGTTTAAACTAATGCGGCAGGGGGATGGGAACCAATGCAAGAAGTCAGAGGGAAGTAAAATGGGGACAGAAACAAAAAGCAGTAAGGGGAAAAGTGTGAGGCAGAGAAACCAAAGTCAAAAATCAAAAAGGGCCACAGTACAGAGACTGTGGAGAACTCAGTGAATGGGTCCAGTAATGCTAATAAAAATAAAATACAGGGAAAGTGTACAAAACATGACCGGATAGATGGTCTGAGAAAGAACAGCAGAAAGCAAGGGAAGTCTAAATTAAACTGCATTTATTTCAATGCAGGAGGTCTGTTGGGCAAGGCAGATGAATTCAGGGCATGGATGGGTACATGAGACTGGAATATTTATAGCTATTCCTGAAACATGGCTAAGCGAGGGGCAAGACTGGCAGTTCAATGTTCCAGGGTACTGATGCTGTAGGAAAAATAGAACTGGAGGTAAGAGTGGAGGGGGAGTAATGTTTCTGATTAGGGAGAACATCACAACAGTATTGAGAGGGGATATATTCGAGGTTCACTGAGTCTATATGGGTAGAACTGAAAAATGACAAGGGAGAGATTGATAGGATCGTACTACAGGCCCCAAATAGTCAGTGGGAAATTGAGAAGCAAATATGTAAGGAGATTACAGATAGCTGCAAGAAAGATAGGGTGGTAATAGTAGGGGACTTTAACTTTCCCAATATTGACTGGGACAGCCATAGCTTTAGAGGGTTGGATGGAGAGAAATTTCTTGAATGTATTCAGGAGGAATTTCTCCTTCAGTATGTGGATGGCTCAACAAGAGTGGGGGCAAAACTTGACTTGCTCTTAGGAAATAAGGAAGGGCAAGTGACGGAAGTGTTAATGAGGGATCACTTTGGGACCAGTGACCATAATTGTATTAGTTTTAAGATAGCTATGGAGAATGATACGTCTGGCTCAAAAGTTAAAACTCTAAATTGGGGCAAGGCCAATTATGATGGTCTTAGACAGGAAATTTTAAAAGTTGATTGAGCGAGTCTATTGGCAGGCAAAGGGACATCTGGTAAGTGGAAGGCTTTCAAAAGTGTGTTAACCACGGGTTCAGGGTTCCTTTTAGGGCGAAGGGCAAGGCTGGTTGAAGTAGGGAACCCTGGATGACTCGGGATATTGAGGCCATGATCAAGAAGACATGCATAGATAGCTGGAATCAAGTGGGCAAAGAGTATAGAGGGTATAGGAGTAGAGATAAGAGAAAAATCCCAAATCTGTTAAGCTCCATTCTCTCCTGCTTTTCCCTCAACCTTTCACTTCCTCCTATCTTTCTGACTGCCTCCCTTTCGGTCTGTATGAAATTGCTTTGATTTATATCATATTTTCTGCATTGTTTGCAGGAGGCAACTCTTCAATGAAGTCTACCTCGTCACGAATGCTGACAAGTGAGTAGATTTATTATTGAGGCTAGTAGCAAAGCAGCACATAGTCAATGAAACCAAAGAGACGTACAGTTAATACTGGAAATTTGACATAAAAACAGAAAATGCTGGAAACACTCAGCAGTTCATTCAGCATCTGTAGAGAGAAACAGTCGATGTTTCAAGGCAATATTGCTTCAGAATTGCAAGACTTTCATAATGAACAGTTTGTAAGTGAGTGCAGTGCCAGTGAAAAGATGCTAAGAACTGGACAGACAGGTGCAGTGCAGAACTAACAATCCTATTAGTTAATTATAAAGATGGTTATAACCACGGAGGTATATCTGAATCCTTCCACCTAGGAAAGAGTGAAAAGCTATGCGGCACGGTGGCACAGTGGTTAACACTGCTGCTTCAGAGCGCCAGGGACCCGGATTTGGCATGGGTTACTGTCTGTGCAGAGTCTGCACATTCTCCCCATGTCTGCATGGGTTTCATCAGTGCTCCAGTTTCCGGGCACAGTCCAAAAGACGTGCTGGTTAGGTGCATTGGTCATGCTAAATTCCCTCAGTGTATCCGAACAGGCGCTGGAGTGTGGCGCCTAGGGGATATTCCCAATAATTTCATTGCAGTGTAAAAAAAAAGTACAACTAGAGTGAGAGTCAGAGGTGGATGTAAAGGATCTCATGCATTTATTCGGTGAGCAGGGAAATTGGCCTCAGTGCCCTGGCCAATGTTATGCCTCAAACAGGCAAATCACTAAAACAAGACTATCTGACCATTATCGCATTCCAGTTTGTGGGAGCTTGTTGTCCTCAAATTGGCTGCCACTTTCTGTATATTTGAACAAAGACTACATTTCGTTAGCTTTGAAACACTTTGGAAAGTCCCAAAATCATGAAAGGTGATGTAGAAATGTATGACTTTTTTGTATCTTAACTTAAAAACATCAGCTTCGTCCTGGGAGGCAGGCTGCATATGCAGTGGAGGTGCTTTAGACATTGTTGAGCTAGCCTGGAATTAACTGTTAACTTTCCACATATAGGTACAAATACTACGAACGATGGGCAACTGCTAATGACTTTCCAGTGGGAAACATTATAAACGATGGCTCAACAACTAGCCAAAATCAACTGGGTGCAGTCGCTGACTTGGAGCTGGTGGTCAGGAGCAAGAGGTTCACTGATGATATCATGGTGGTATGTTGTTGCTTCATTGCTGGCCATTTGTTGATGTCCTGATGATGTAGGAGGAAGAGGGGGGATCAGGATATTGAATTCGCTGATCAGCCATGATCAAGGTGAACAGTGGAGCAGGCTCGAAGGGCCGAATGGCTACTCCTGCTTGTAGTTTCAAATGTTCTATGACCCTGTTTCACCATAGTCTTCTTCTGCTTCCAGGTTGCTGGGGATATGCTGTGTGAGGATCCGAATTTTGATATTGCCGAAGTTCTCAAGTTCTTTAAGTTTAAGGTCAGTCAGGACCACCAGATACTTGTTCCTATATTCTGTTTAATTGGCCTATTATGGGTTTAAGTTAAAGCCTTTTGGCATAAAGAACTCAGGGAATGAGAGGTGTAAACTGAGGATGAAATTCTCCCATCCTGCCCGCAGCGGGTTTGGCGATAGGCGGGAGCGGAGAATCTAGCGGGAGCCACAGTGTTGGAAACCCACAAGCAATTCTCTCAGTAGCAGGTTAATGCAGGTTGGTGGCGTGAATGCTGTTTGCTTTCATTTGCATATCTTGAATGCTTATTAAAACAGCTGCCAGCTGGAGTCCTGCCAGGCCTCCCAATCTTGCCAGTGTCAAACCTGATTGCTAAAGAATAGTCTTCAGCTAGCAACAGACAGTGGGTGCAACACTGCCATCGGCCTACTGAAGACGAAAAGGGGTGGCATTGTGGAAGGAGGGCGGTGAAAGGAGAGAAGTGCGGGAAGGTCAAGGGTTCACAATGTCAGGCAGAGGGGCAAGGAGGTGGATAAAGATGAAGAATGGAAAACAGAGGGAAGACCGAGGGGAGAGAAGCTGGAACCCGACAAACCTGCATGAAAATCTCCCAAACTATAGGGTCAAAGGTTACCACATCGTTTATTTGAAAGAGATGGAAGACTCCCTTTCACAGAAACCCTACAGTGCAGAAGGAGGCCATTTGGCCCATCAAGTCTGCACCGACCACAATCCCACCCCATCCCTGTAATCCCACATATTTACCCTGCTAATCCCCCTGACACTAAGGGGCAACTTAGCATGGCCAATCAACCTAACCCACACATCTTTGGACTGTGGGAGGAAACTGAAAACCTATGTAGACATGAGGAGAATGTGCAGACTCCGCACAGACAGTGACCCAAGCCGGGAATTGAACTGGCAATCCCTGGCGCTGTGAGGCAGCAGTGTTAACCCACCGTGCTGCAGTGGGTAGAGATCCAATTGGAGCACAGGCGCCTCAGAGGCAATGGGTTTGGAGGGAGGGTGGTTGAATCGACGAACAGACTTCTTTTTGAGGCTGATAGTCTTTTCCCTCTGGGTTGCTGGCATCCTGCACAGCCTGGTGAAGACAGGGGGAGCTGAAGGGGGTGTTATGGGTACACTGGACTGGTGTTTAAATATGGTGCCTGGACCTTCAATGCCATGAGCTGTGGATGAGTAGGCGACTGAGCTGCCGACTGGCCAGGAGAGGCGGAGGAGAACTCACCTGTGCAAAAATAATGAGGTTTCAAGTACAGAATATGGAACGGGATCCCACCTTTCTGACTCGTGCCATCACCACACTTATGGGAGCGTTCTGCTCTTAGACTATGTGATATTGTTCATGTGGAGTAAATCAAATCACTTGATGGCTCAGCGCAATATCCGGGGTGATCTTCGGATAGAACTGCAGAAAAGCTTACAGCACAGAAACAGTTCTGGATGGTGTGAAGGAGAGGGAAGCATTGCAAATGATCTGTAAGTTGCCTAAGTTTCATAGCCGCACGGTGGAATTTAGGGAACCACTGCATTGATACTAGGGCAGCCTTTTTGGGCTATTTACATTCCATGCACTCTTCCTCTGACACTGACCAGGCCCACGTCATCAAGAAATACATCTTTGTCCAAGGTTTTTGTGAAAAATCAATATATATTTCACCTTAAGAAAACTCTTGGTGGCATCAAATTTCAAGATGATAGCATGTCAAAGCTCTTATTATAAAGAAGGCAGGTTTGACAGATGTATTATTCAATGTGAACATAAGCAGAATGTGATATTAATCCTGATAGTTAACACTTCTTTCCTGAGGCTGTGTGCTGTGTGTCTGAATCTTGACGATATAACTTCTCATTAACTTTTATGTTAGTCACACTCTTTGCTTTTTACTGTTCCTCAGCCCGAGGCTATTCCTACACCTCTGTTTGCTTTCTCATTGCTCAGCTTGTAAAATTATATACAATACCAACAGTATTTATATAGCGTTTTATGGGGTTGGTGGGGCAGAGAAAGAGAGGGACGACTTGAGAAAAGATATGGTTCCAGTCATTGGGTTGGGGAAAGTAACTGTTTGGAGAGTGAATAAATATACTTCAATATATTTATTTCAGTATAGGAGAATGCTACATAATGCTAGCCCCACGTAAGACCAGGATCCTATTTCCCCCTGGCATAGGAAGAGTATGGTAATGAGGAAAGGGGTAAGAAGTTAATAGCAGTTCCTCTTTCATTATTTACTCTCCCAACAAGTCCAACGCCCAAGTTAGCTTAATATTCCCATCAGGCAGCTGAGATCCAGTGAGGCTATCACCTGCCTGGGGACTTTTGCAAACAGGGTGCTGGGGGAGGCAGTGGCATAGTGGTATTGTCACTGGATAGTAATCCAGAGACCCAGGATAATGCTTTGGATCCCACCAGAGCAGATGGTGGAATTTGAATTCAATAGAGAATACCTGGAATTAAGAATCTACTGATGACCATGAAACCATTGTCAATTGTCAAAAAAACCCATCTGGTTCACAAATGTCCTTTAGGGAAGGAAATCTGCTGTCCTTACCTGGTCTGGCCTATGTGTGACTCCAGAGCCACCGCAATGTGGTTGACTCTTAAATGACTTTAGGGGTGGGCAATAATGCTGGTCCAGCTAGTGACGCCCATTTCTCATGAACAAATAAAAAAAAGTGTCAATAATCCACTGTACTCTCTAGTGAGGGGCATGTCAGAAAGTGCACGGCTACTTAGCAAAATGTGTTTTTTTAATGAACTAAAAGAGTGAGAAAAAAAGAACTTGCAATATTATAGTATCTTCCATGACCTCATGAACTTACAGCCAATGAAATACTTCCATCAATGGGGACGAAGTAGAACAGGTTGAGAGTTTCAAATTTTTAGATGCCCAGATCACCAACAACCTATCCTGGTTCCCCCATGCCGATACTATAGTTAAGAAAGCCCGCCACGCCTCTACTTTCTCAGAAGACGAAGGAAATTTGGCATGTCAGCTACAACTCTGACCAATTTTTACAGATGCATTTTAGAAAGTATTCTTTCTGGTTGTATCAGAGTTTGGTATGGCTCCTGCTCTGCCCAAGACCACAAAAAACTACAAAAGGTCATGAATGTAGCCCAATCCATCACACAAACCAGCCTCCCATCCATTGACTCTGTCTACACTTCCTACTGCCTCGGCAAAGCAGCCGGCACAATCAAGGACCCCAAGCAACCTAGACATTTTCTCTTTCAACTTCTTCCATCGGGAAAAAGATACAAAAGTCTCAGGTCATGTACCAACCAACTCAAGAACTTCTTCCCAGCTGCCATCAGACTTTTGAATGGACCTACCTCACACTAAGTTGGTCTTTCTCTACACGCTAGCTATAACTGTCACATTACATTCTGCACTCTATCATTTCCTTCTCTATGCACGGTATGTTTTGTCTATATAGTGGGGAAGAGACAATACTTTTGACTGTATGTTCATATATGTGACAATAATAAATCAGATCAAATCAAACTTTTTGAACTGAAGTCACTGAAACATGGTAACCAACACATACACAACAATCTCCCACATACAGCACTGTGATAATGACTAAACTCTCCGCCCATTTTAGTAATGGATGTTGGTTCAGGGATATAAGTTGACCAAGACACCAGGGAATCTTTATAACCATTAAAAGAGGCAGTTGTCAAATTTAACTTCTTCTCTGGTGAATGGAACTTCTGACAGTGAAGCACTGGTGGGTCGTTCTAAAATTTGTGGCCAAGTTTCTGGTGTAAACTTGAACACACAACTTTATGACAGGCCAGAGTGCTACCAACTGATCTGTGATGAATCCTAGTAACTTCTGGAAGCTGCTTCTAAAAGGTTTACATTATCACAATTTTTTATGTTGGCTGACAGAAGGGTGAATTGGCCATTTACTATGAAATGGAAGAAGGAGGGAAGACTGAATCTCGGGGAATCGTTGAGGTCTGCCCCTCTACGCACAGGTAGGTTCATGAATGGAAAAGATCATCCTCTGAGCTGTACAGTTTTCTGTCATATGTTGTGCCACCCATGGATAGAATCATAGATTGATATAGTACCGAAAAGGCCAGTCGGTCTATCATAATTACGCTGGTGCCAAAAAAAGGCTTTCCATTTCCCGCAAAGTTTTCCCCCTCAATTATTTATTGAATTTCCTTTCACCATCCACCCCTTGTTCTTTTATCAATGACTTGAAATCTGTGTTCTCTGATTAGTGTCTCTTCTGCCACTGAAGCCTATCCCAGAGAGTTGGCCACAAAACTTAGAACGATCTCCTCTTAATTTTCTCTCCTCTGAAGAGAACAATCCAGCTTCTTCAGTTTCTCCAACAAGTTGTACTTATAAAGTACCTTCAAAATAGTAAAACATTCCCATATACTTCAGAAGTCATAAATAAAATTTAACACTGAACCAGGTAATGAGGTATAAGGACAGGTGACCAAGTGCTTGGTCAAAGACATAAGCTTTGAAGGACATCTTAAATGAGAAAAGTAGTGAGACAGTTCATGAATTTAGGACCTATACATTGAAGGCATGGCCGCTATTTGTGGAGAGATTAAAATCAGGGATGAGCAAGATGTCAGAAATGGAGGAGTCCTTGGCAGGTTGTTGGTCTGGACCTAAATATAGAGGAGAAATTTGAAAACAAAGAAGATATTTTAAAATTTGTGCATTGTTGGACTGGAAGCCAATGGAAATTAGTGAGCACTGAGGTGATAGGTGAATGGGACTAAGAATCATAGAATTCATACACTGCGGAATGAGGCCATCCAGCTCATCAAGTCTGCACCAACTCTCGGCAAGAGCATTCCATCCAGACCCTTCCCTTCACCCTATACTCATAACCCCATGCATTTACCCTGGCTGATCTACCTAATTTACACATCTTTGGACACTAAGGGGCAATTTACCATGGCTAATCCAGCTAATTTACACATCTTTGGACTGTAGGAGGAAACACATGCAGTCGCAGGAAAAATGTGCAAACTCCACAAAGACAGCCAAGGTCGCCATTGAACCCAGGTTCCTGGTACTGGGAGGCAACAGTGCTAAACACTGTACCCCATGCTACCCCACTTGGTTGGAGTTAGAAGAGTTTTGGATGAGTTCAAGTCCAGTATCCTTCATATTGTTCTTAGTGAATCCCCCTTGCAGCCTCTCTAAACCCATTGCATTCTTCTTAAAAGACGTTGCCCAAAAATGGATACAATGCAGATGCAGAGAAAGAACGTAGAAATCAGAATTGTCTTCCATGCAAAGTTGGTATCAGCATGGAAACAATGGGCAAATGGTCTCCGCTGGGCTGAGATTTCTCAGGAATGTTTTCAACATTGCCAAAGCAAACATCAGAAATCATTGTGATTCCATTTCATCCATTCGTTCTGAGACCTTCTGAATTTGATGCGGAACTTCAAAGATCTAAAACTTTGCATCAGATTCGCTGATGAATCGATAAAATATTTTCCTTTGTTGCTTGAAATCTCCAGTGGGCCCCCCCAGGTTTATTTACACTGATCTCATCACCAAATCACAGAATCCCAACAGTGCAGAAGGAGGCCATTCAGCCCATCAAGTCTGCACTGATTCTCTGACAGAGCATCTTACCCAAGTCCATCCAACGCCCTGCCCCCATAACCCCACACATTTACCCCACTAATCCCCCTAACCTACACATCTTTGGACACTGAGGGGCAATTTAGCATGGCCAATCCATGTAATCTACACATCTTTGGATTGTGGGAGAAAACCGGGGCAGCTGGAGGAAACCTATGCAGACACAGAGAGTATATGCAAACTCCACACAGATAGTCACCCGAGGCCGGAATCGAACCTGGGTCCCTGGTGCTCTGTGGCAGCAGTGATATCCACTGCTCAGCGCTCTATCCATGTGTGCTGTATTCCGAGAAGCGACAGATACTTAAGATTGTCTTCTTTCAGAATCATCAAGTTTTATGAGAAGCCCTCGGCCGATGTCACAGAATCGAGGCTTGCGAGTGTTGTCTTTTATTGTTTCCAAAGCAAGACGCTGCCAACTCTGGGGGAGTATTTGAAGCATTATCCACTGGTGGAGGATCGAGGACTTGGGAAGTACATGGTGAGAAAATCTCTTTTAAAATTGAGTGGAACTGTTGCCAAGTTTTGTCATTTTGGTGTAGCTTTGAATACAAAGAACAGTACAGCACAGGAACAGGCCCTTCGGCCCTCCAAGCCTGAGCTGATCGTGATGTGTGCCTAAACTAAAATCATACACACTTACAGAGTCCATATCCTTCCATTCCTATTCTATTCGTGTATTTGTCTAGCTGCCCCTTAAATGCTGCTATTGTACCTGCTTCCACCACCTCCCCGGGCAGCGTGTTCCAGACATTCACCACCCTCTGCGTAAAAAAACTTGCCTCATCTCCTCTAAACTTTTCTACACACATCTCAAACATATGCCCCCTAATACTTGACTTCTACCCTAGCGCCTGACTATCTACACTGTCACTCATAATCTTATAAACCTCTTATCAGGTCTCCTCTCAGCTTCTGTCGTTCTAGCGAGAGCACACCAAGTTTATTCAACCTCTCCTCACAGCTAATGCTCTCCAGACCAGGCAACATTCAGGTAAACCTCTTCTGTACTCTCTCCAAAGCCCCCACATCCTTCTAGTAGTGTGGCAACCAGAATTGTACACAATATTCTAAATGAGGTCTAACTAAGGTTCTGTACAGCTGCAGTATGACCTGCCAATTTTTATACTCAGTGCCCCAATGGAGGTTAAGTTCTTTCCTCTTCATCTCACTTACCAGCTTATCATTCTATCCCTTTCTCTACTTATCTATTTTCCTCTCAAATGCTTCCAAGCTATTCACCATAAGTAGCAAGTTCCACATTCTAACTGCTCTCCAGGTAAAGAAGTTTCTCTGAATTCCCTACTGGATTTATTAGTGACAGCTTTATATTAATGAAGAAGTGGAAGCATCTTCTTCACATCTATCCAATAAAACACTTGCAACATTTCAAAGACTTGTTATGATGTGGATTTTCACTTGAGTGTTATAACTGATAAAGTGGCAGAGTCATTTTTCTCTGCGTTATCAAGTATTCTGAATAGTGCCAAATTTCTCCAATGCTGGTTTCTTTCGGCGGGATTCTCCGGCTATTTATGCGAGAGGGATTTTCTGGACCCACCTGCAGCATCCTTTAATGGGAAATCCCATCGACAGCGGCAGGAGTAGAGAGTCCCACCGCCTGCAAACAGCACACCGCCTCCTGCCACCAGGAAACTGGGGGGGGGGGATCCCACCCACTGGCTGCTCATTTTCCACCTCTGTGACAACAACAACTTGTATTTATAGATCACCTAGAATGTATCAAAATGTCCCAAAGCACTTCACTGGAGCTTTACCAAGCAAGATTTAACACCGAACCATACAGGAGTTGTGGGGCATGTGACCATAAATTTGCTTTTGATTTGATTTGAATTATTATTGTCACATGTATTAACAAACAGTGAAAAGTATTATTTCTTGCATGCTATACAGTCAAAACATACCGTTCAAAGAGAAGGAAACGAGGGAGTGCAGAATGTAGTGTTACATTCATAGCTAGGGCGTAGAGAAAGATCATCTTAATGTAAGGTAGGTCCATTCAAAAGTCTGACAGCAGCAGGGAAGAAGCTGTTCTTGAGTTGGTTGGTACGTGTCCTCAGACTTTTGTATCTTTTTCCCGAAGGAAGAAGGTGGCAGAGAGAATGTCCAGGGTATGTGGGGTCCTTAATTATGCTGGCTGCTTTACCAAGGCAGTGGAAAGTGTAGACAGAGACGATATATGAAAGGCTGGTTTGCAAGATGGATTGGGCTTCGTTCATGACCTTTTGTAGTTCCTTGCGGTCTTGGACAGAGCAGGAGCCATACCGAGCTGTGATACACCAGAAAGAATACTTTCTATGGTGCATCTGTAAAAGTTGGTGAGAGTCATACCTGACATGCCAAAATTCCTCAGTCTTCTGAGAAAGTAGAGACGTTGGTGGGGCTTTCTTAACTACACTGTCAGCATGGGGGGACCAGAACAGGTTGTTGGTGATCTGGACACCTAAAAACTTGAAGCTCTCGACCCTTTCTACTTCATCCCTGTTGATGTAGACAGGGGCATGTTCTACACACTTACTAATGAAGTCCGTTACTGTAGTGGCATGCTCGTTCAGGCTGGTCACAGAGTTTTAAAGAGTTTCTTAAAGGAGGAGGAGGCAACAAGGTTTAGGGAATTCCAGAGCTTAAGACCTAGGTAGTTTTCGGGCATGGCTGTCAGTGGTAGAGTAATTAAAATTGGGGTTGTACATAAGGCCAGAATTGGAGTGCAGAGGTATCGGAGGCTTGTTAGGCTGGAGGAAGTTAGAGATAGGGAGGAATTACTTTCTGATTTTGCCAAATGGATGAGGTAAGTAAACTTTTCCCCAGAACTGATCAGTTGTGTGTGTGGTGATAATCATGCTTTCATTTAGTTTATATAAAATGATTTTGCATTTGCAGTGTGAACTCAGTCTCATCATTTCAGCTATTGGTGAAAAGCTGTTCTAATTTTAAGGGAAGAGAAGATAGGCAGAGACAATTCTATACCATGTTTAATGATCCCGGGACATCCCCAAGTGCTTTACAGCCAAGTACTATCGTAGGAAATGCTGCAGCCGATTTTCACACAGCAAGATCCCACAAACAGCAATGTGATAGTGACCAGCCAATCTGTTTCCTAGTGACATTAGTTTAGGGATTAATATTAACAAGGTCACTGGGGAGAACTTCCCTGCTCTTCTTTAAAATAGTGCCCTTAGACCTTTTACATCCATCTGAGAGGGTAAATGGCGCCACCATTTAACATCTCACAAAGACAGCACCTTCAACCATGCAGCACTTACTCAGCACTCCACTCGGAGGGTGGAATTTTCCCATCCCGCACATCACAGGAATCTTAGAGGGCGGAAGAGGACCATGAAAAGGTCCATTGACTTTGGACAGGATTTTCAAGTCTTTTTTAATACTTATGATCCCTGCAATGCAGAAGGAGGCCATTCAGCCCATCAAGCCTGACCAACAACAATCCCACCTAGGCCCTATCCCTGTAACACAACATATTTACCCTGCTAATCCCCCTGACATTCCCCCTAACACTAAGGGGCAATTTAGCACAGCCAATCAACAAAGCCTGCACATTTTTGGTCTTAGGGCAAGCTTGGCCAGAAAGTCCCACCTGGAGAGTCAGCCTGGATTTTATGCTCGTATTTCCGAAACGGGGCTTGAACTCACTACCTTCTGTTTGAGAGCAGCATCACTGAGCCAGACTGGCCTGGCACTTGCCAAATTGAACACATGTATTCTGTTCCCGAGTTGCTTCGTCCTAACATTGCATTTCATGCAAAGGAACAAGCTTCATTAAATAGCAGGAAAGATAAAAACCCGTACTTTGGGCCTTCTTTTGCCATTATTTTAAATCTTCCTGATGTACTTACCATCTGGAAGTTGCTGCCTCTGAGGGTGGTGGAAGCAGAGGCGATGAATAGTTTCACAAGGAAGTTGGATGGGCTGCAATGACTATGGTTCAAACCGCAAAAAGGCTGTTTCCATATTATGTGAAACTAGTATGACCTTTGATACAGTGACATTAGTAACCTCATTATTTCCTTTGGTCATTTATTTCAGGAATGGCTCATCAACAAGGCTAGAATCACAGTGTTTGGAATGAAGCTGCCAACTGGATTCCAGCTCATTGGGCAAGTGGTAAGAGCAGATAATCAATTCTGCCTCGGGATTTATAATTAACCCATGGATTGTTGCCAGTGTGTTATGCCGTGTTATAACATGATCAGGCAGTCATTCACTCTCACACCCCCACATGTTTTCCGACCTTAATTATGGAAATAAAGTGGAAGTGGAAGGTTGAGCGGCGAGCAGGCAGAGAATTGAGCGATTTAGAATCTAGATGTGTTGAATAATATGGAACAAAAGAGAATGAGAACTTTGAACAGTTGTTATTCACCCTGTCTAAGCCTATGATTTATCCCATCGTCAGGTAATCCTTGAGCTCAAACCTCACCATGGTCTTTCCCCTCTGTATCTTCATAACCTCCTCCAGCCCTTAAATCCTCTGAGGATTGTAGAATTCTTTCCTTGAACCTTTCTGCTTCTCTATTCCTCTTCTTCTTTAAGCTGTTAGGTTTACTTAGGATTTACAGCACAGAAGTACATCATGCAGTCCACCTGGTCAATTCAGGTGGTGTTGTTCATTGGGTAGCCAGTGGCACAGTGGTATTGCCACTGGACTCATAATCCAGAGACCCAGGTCAAGATCCAGGGACCCGGGTTCAAATCTCACCACAGCTGATGGTGAAATTTGAGTTCAACAAAAATCTGAAATTAAAGGTCTAATGATGACAGTGAAACCATTGTCGATTGTTGTTAAAAACCCATCTCGTTCACTAAGGTTCTTTAGGGAAGGAAATCTGCAGTCCTGACCTGGTCTGGCGTGCGTACATGTGACCCACAACAATGTGGCTGATCCTCAAATGCCGCCTGGAATGGTTGGCAGTTAAGGATGGGTAATAAGTGCCCTCTGGAATGGAGGGCATTTAGGATGGGCAATAAATGTCCTCTGGAATGGAGGGCAGTTAGGGATGGTTAATATATGCTGTGCTAGCCAGCAACGTGTACATCTCATAAACCCTACCACTCCTCTTCATCTCACCCTGTAGCTATATTTCTATTCCTTTCTCCTTCATGTGTTTATATAATTTCTGCTTGAATATGTCTCATTTGAATATCTCATTGTGGAAACTGGGTTTACCAGGCGGAATGTCCACTCATGTTTTGTGATCCTGTGGTGAATTGTGTGAGGTGCCAGTACCGCTTTTCCATTTAAAGGTTTCTTTTGCTGTCCTTCTGACCCTTTTGTTTGTAAGTAGGATCTCTCGGAATACAAGAAGTGGCTGGCACACTGCTCTTCAAAGCAACATGGTTCTACTGCCACATCAATCACCTGTCGATCCTATGCGAGGTAATGTTGCGTTTAGCATTGCTGATACACCGTGTAATGGACTAGAATGTTATGATGCCTAAAAGATTGTTTTTCTAAATTAACAATCATTTCAGAAGGAGGCAGTGGACTTGTTTTATGGAACTGCTGTGGTTTGTGTGGCAAGATGCTCCCTCACTGTTGTTAAATAGGTAATCCTGAACTGGGGGAGTGAGTTGGATGTTAAGGATTCCACTGAACTATTCAAAAAAGAGTGAGGACCTGGAGAATCTTCCTTTGTTGGCAAGCAGTGGCACTGAAAACAGATTGATTGTCGAGAGTTCATGAGATTCTCTTTAAACCATCCTTCACGGAACTATCTTCCTTTAAACTGGTTCCTTTAGTATTACTGTCCATCCATTACATCCATAATGCTGTTTAGGGAGGGATTTCCAGGATTTTGATCCAGTGACAGTGAAGGTGTGGCAATATAGTTCCAAGTCAGGAGTGACTTGGAGGGGAACTAGTGGGTGATGTTCTCATTTGACTTCCGCCCTTGGGTTTTTAGGCAGCAGAAGCAGGAGCCCTCTCTGATCTCAAGTGAATGTAAGAGATCTCCTGGCACCATTTTGAATAAGACCAGTGGCGTTCTGCATGGTATTCTGGACAATATTTATTCCTCAGCTAACATCACTGTAAAACTGATTAGCTGGTCATCATCTTATTGTTGTTTGTGGGAGTGTGCTTTTTCCTCATGATAAAATTAACTATCTTTCAAAAAGCACTTAATTATCTGTAAAATCCTTAAGAATGTCCCGTGGTCATGAAAGGTGTTTTTAAAAAATTCACATCTTCCCTTTATTTATCTCAGTGAATTTTGATCTTGCTGCGCTTTTCTATAAAAGGGAAGTACTTTGGGATGTCCAGTGGTCATGGAAGGTTAGATAACTGCGTCGTCAGTTTCAATGAAATCATTTCATTTTGCAAAGGATAGAAACTAGAAGCAGGAGGAGGCCATTTGGTCCTTCGAACCTGCTCTGCCATTCATTTTGATCATGGCTGATCATCGAATTCAATATCCTAATCCTGCCTTCCTCCCATATCCCTTGATCCCTTTAGCTCCAAGAACTATATCTAATTTCTTCTTGAATTCAGACAATGTTTTGGCCTCAGTTACTTTCTGTGGGAGTAGATTCCACACATTCACCACGCTCTGGTGAAAAAATTTCTCCTCACTCAGTTCTAAAAGGTTTACCCCTTATCCTCAAACTATGACCCCTAGTTCTGGACTCCCCCACCCATCAGGAACATTCTTTCTGAAGCTACCGTGTTTAACCCTGTGAGAATTTTGTAAGTTTTTTTGAAATCCTTTCTCACTCTACTAAACTCCACTGAATATAATCCTAACAGACTTAGTCTCTCCTCATACGACAGACCTGCCATCCAACCATAAAAGACGTCAGAGCAGTTCACACTTCAGTAAAGCCTTGTAAATTCAGTAACTTGAAAAGAAAATAAATCTCAGTGTCATCAGGCACCAGGTCAGCCTTTTGCTTTGTCCCAGAATGATCTGCTGGAGTTAGAGTGTTACCTTCAAGAATGGGTTTCCCTGTCTGTGTTTGATATCAGAGACCTGAGTGAGCTGTGATGAGCAGTTGCACTGATGCTGACTTATTTTTTAGGATAGGAATTATGGGAAATCCTTCGGATGGCTTCCATGGGAAAACCATTGCCATGACGATATCTAACTTCTGGGCTGATGTGACGATATGCAGAAGCAAAGAAGTTGTAAGTGAAATCGATGCGTGATTGAGCAAAGTAATGAGTACAGAATACGCACACCGAGGGTGGGTGCTCTAATCCGTTTGTAATGAAATTAACCTTGCTGTTAATTACACCTCAAAAGAGTATGGCAACAGCAAAATATAATTGCCAGTGGTGAGGCCTCAAGAGATAGCTCCAGCACCATTTTATGTATTTTGCAGTGTTAAGTCATTAGATTTAATGACATTAATATGGACACCCTTTTGTTGCATTCAAAACTTGCACGGTGGCACAGGGGTTAGCACTGCTGCCTCACAGCACCAGGGACCCGGGTTCAATTCTCTGCTTGGGTCACTGTCTGTGTGGAGTCTGCATGTTCTCCTCGTGTCTGCGTGGGTTTCCTCAGGGTGCTCCTTTTCCCTCCCACAATCCGAAAGCCGTGCTAGTGAAGTGCACTGGCCACGCTAAATTCTCCCTCAGTGTACCCGAACAGGCGTTGGAGTGTGGCGACTAGGGGAATTTTCACAGTGACTTCATTGCAGTGTTAATGTAAGCCAACTTGTGACACTAATAAATAACAAAAAAGAAATTTAGGCTTTGAAATTGAGATGAAAAAAGGTGCTACCTTTTACAGTTTGAATTTGGAAACAAATAATGGGCGGAATTTTCCGGTCCCACTCATGGTCAGGATTTTACAGTCCTGCTGAAAGTCAGTGGGCTTCAAGCTGCTTCTCCAAATTTTCCATTGCCGCTCGTGACCGATCCCACCCTGCAAATCCCAGTCTGAGTGTACATTGTGAGTGCCCTTGGAGTACTGACAGCTTGAATGAAGCCAACGGGTTTGTAATGTAATTTGTGTGAGGACGGGAAGCAAGCTTTATCTGCTGCGGTAACTGGTCTTGAAGGATGTTACAATGAACTGATCATCCAATGAAGAAGCCATTCAGCCCTTCATTTTGCACTTTCTCTCCTCCTGCTAACCTTCCCCAAACATCATTCGATGCTGCTTCTTTAATATTTACTTATTTCATTTTCAGAGTTATAATAGAATCCGCTTCTACCTGTGATTCTGGGAGAGTATTTTGCATCCAAACAACCTCGCTTAAAAAAAAAGCTGAAAAAACAGGGCAGCAGTCAAATGAGGAATTAATGTACAATTTTCACAACCTCTCATTTTAACCGTGTAATAATTATTTAAAAATTATACCCTTTAATTACCAACTTGCTTGCCTTATCAAAACCCGTCATCATTTTGAATACCTCTTTTAATCTCCTCAATTCTGCTAAAATAATCTACCATTTTTCCTCATGTGGCTGGAGGATTTCTCTGTGTCTTCCCCTAGTGGCCAAAGCTGGACAAACAGATTTGTATCGTTGTGTAATATCTTCACTTTTAACTCTTTACACCTTATGCATAAAATGAGCTTTTGGAGCACTGCTCCTTCATCAGATGACCACTCACCTGATGAAGGAGCAGCACTCTGAAAGCTCATGACACCAAATAAACCTGTTGGACCTGTTGGACTTATCAGAGGGGAATTAGCTGGGTAAATATGTGCAGTTATGAGAATAGGGTGGGATTGTGGTTGGTGCAGACTTAATGGGCTGAATGGCCTCCTTCTGCACTGTAGGGATTCTATGATTAAAGCTTATAGCTAAAGAAAGTCAGGTGGCCTTCTGAGAGCTCAGCTAACTGCAAGTTTCCCACAAAGTGTTTTCTGATCCTAATGTTGCTTTCCGCTTTTAACTTCCCCAGGTGCTGATACCCCATCCTCTCAATGATCCCACAGAGTTTGGCAGCTTGCAAGATTTACATGGGATCAGTCGGAAGGAAGGGTTTGTAACTTTAACGATTGTAAACACATTTCAGTGCAGTCAATTATTTCACCATTTCACCAGCAAGTTATAAAGTAGCATTTATATTTCAGCGTATAGATGTATAAGTTTATCTACCCTTCCCCAGTTCTTTTGCCTGACAGAATCCTTTGTCAACGCAGCAAATTCTGTTCTGAAATGCGCTGCTTGACAGGCTGGTAGAAGGAGGTGCACTAACTTGAGAAAGGGAATTGGATAAACACTTCAAGGGGATACATGTTTCAGGGTTATGAGAAAAGAATGGGGGAATGGGACTAATTGCAAAGCTGTTTTAAAGAGCAGCTACAGGAACAAATTGTCAAATAGTCTCCTCTATGCTGTTATGATTTTATGATTGTTATGATACAGATTGCTAATTTATCAGCAGACACATTTAGAGTCTGTTAAAAATATTGACACTGCTGTGTCAGTCAGTGGAAGGGCAGGAATCACAGCAAACAGTCCACAGCAAAATAAAATCTATTGATAGAGTCTGCACGAACTACAGCAAACTGAAACCGTGACCAAGACCACAACAAATTCTCCTACTTAAAGCAAGATAGTTTCTCCAGCAAAGTGCAGTAATGGAGGATATGATCTCATTGAAACTTACAGAATACTGAAAGGCCTTGATAGAGTGGACATGGGAAAGCTATTTCCATTAGTCGGGGAGACTAGGATCCAAAGGCACAGCCTCAGAGTAAAAGGACAACCCTTTAGAACCGAAATGAGGAGGAATTTCTTCAGCCAGAGGGTAATAAATCTGTGGAATTCAGTGCCACAGAAGGCTGTCATTGAGTATATTTAAGACAGGGATGGATAGATTCTTGATTGGTAAGGGGATCAAAGGTTATGGGGAAAAGGTGGAGATTGGGGTTGAGCCATGATTGAATGGCAAAGCAGACTCAATGAGCCAAAAGGCCTAATTCTGCTCTTATGATAGTTGCATGACGCAAATTATGTGAGAGAAATAGTCCCAGTTTTTTACAGTAGTGTTGACAGGAGAATTATCAGATTGTCTCCATTTTATCCAGCGATTGTAATGTCTCTGTGGAAGCCTCAAATTTACATCATTCTTCGATCATTTGAACATGACCTTTCATAGAACATAGCACACTACAGCACAAACAGGCCCTTCGGCCCACAAGTTGCGCCGTTCATATCCATACCTACTAGGCCTATCTATAACTCTCAATCCCATTAAATCCCATGCATTCCCTGCTTGAAAAAACAAAAATACACTTTACTTAAGATTGAGGCTGATTAAAATAGTTATTTCCCCCACTCCCCTTCTTGGATGGTTGATGATTTGTACTGGGATTATATTCCTAAAGCAGTGGTAATCCTTAGTGATTAACATGTAAACTTTTAGTCATGTTGTTCAACTTGTCCCAGTGCGTGGGATATCTGATTAACTGACTGTGGAGAAAGGCAACATTGTAGATTTGTCCAATCCTCCTGTACACTAACGTTCCAGACAGGAGCAATGTTTGATGAGCGTGAGTGCTAGGTGATATTTTCAATGTTTTTCAAAATCCCAAATATTATGAGCTTTGATCATGAGTTTAGCTTTCTTCTTATTGGACTGATGTTCCACAGGCTTCAAGCAGATGTCTGGAACTTTGTCCATTTTGGCCTCTTTTCATATGTGAGATTAGACAGCAGCTATTCAACAGGGGAGAGAAGCCTGATTTTAGTGAATGGTGACATTAAGCATATCAAACCCAGCGTTACTCAATTCAAGTAACACTGGCAGGGCTGCATTTATTGTCCATCATTGCTTTGCCTGAGAAGCAGTGATTGTCCCTACAACTGAGTAGCTTGTTAGGCCATTGGAAAGGCTATTGAAAAGCCAGTCACTAAAAGTTGGACTTAAGTAGGTAGAGCAGATATAAACCACTCCCTTATGGGGATTTGGTAAATCAGTGGGACTTTTACAATAATACAACCACTATGCCACAGTTCAATATTGTGTATCGTGAGGTGCTGACCCCATCGGGATTTCCCTGAGAGTATTTCAGAGAATGGGTCTGAATTGGAATAGGGTGCTACTCTGGAATAGGCTGAAACATTGAATAGTGGGAGAAACATATGTGTGTGAAAGTGCTAAAGTGAGGTCTTTTTGCAGGTACCTGGGTGGCCTGAGGTTACTGCAAGCAACATGTAAGAAATTCTACCAATACTGCTCTGAACAAGGGTAAGAAAAGTTCCAGGTTCTTTGATTTCACCAATTTGGGCAATGGATTGGCAATAATGCATTTCATAATAATGAGATTTTAAACTAGGTTTGTCCTCTTCAGTCAACATAAAATACCCCAGGGCTACTATTTTGAGGATCAGCAGGGGTGTTCTTCCCTATGTCCAGACCAATATTTATTACTCAGCCAACATTGCAAAATAAGGTTATCTGGCCTGTTAGACCTTGTGTGTTAAATTGGCTGCTGCATTTCCTACACTGTGTCAGGATGCGATCTTACCAGCTGTTCACGTCACACGGAGAATTTGGCGCCCAGCCAAAGTTTCATTCACTGTAGCGGGATAGGGAAATCCCTCTGGCATGACTATCCATACCATTCCAGCCTATATTTCAACCGTACTTCATAGAGTCATAGAGGTTTACAGCATGGAAAGAGGCCCTTCGGCCCAACTTGTCATTGCCGCCCATTTTTTAAACCCCTAAGCTAGTCCCAATTACCCGCATTTGGCCCATATCCCTCTATACCCATCTTACCTATGTACCTGTCTAAATGCTTTTTGAAAGACAAAATTGTACCCGCCTCTACTACTACCTCTGGCAGCTTGTTCCAGCCACTCACCACCCTCTGTGTGAAAAAATTGCCCTTCTGGCCACTTTTGTATCTCTCCCCTCTCACCTTAAACCTATGCCTTCTATTTTAGACTGTCCTACCTTTGGGAAAAGATATTGACTATCGAGCTGATCTGTGCCCCTCATTATTTTATAGACCTTTATAAGATCACCCTTCAGCCTTCTACACTCCAGAGAAAGAAGTCCCAGTCTATCCAGTCCCTCCTTATAACTCAAACCATCAAGTCCCAGTAGTGACCTAGTAAATCTTTACTGCACTCTTTCTAGTTTAATAATATTCTTCCTATAATAGGGTGACCAGAACCGTACGCAGTATTCCAAGTGTAGCCCTACCAATGTTTTGTACAACTTCAACATTCTGACGAATGAAACCAAGTATGCAGAATGCCTTCTTCACCACTCTGTCCACCTGTGATTCCACTTTCAATGAGTTATGAACCTGTACCCCTAGATCTCTTTGCTCTGTAACTTTCCCCAACGTCCTACCATTAATTTTAAACTCCATCTGCCATTTGCCAGCCCAGTGGCCCAATTGATCAAGATCTTGTTGCAATCCAAGATAACCTTCTTCACTGTCCACTATGCCACCGATCCTGGTGTCATCTGCAAACTTACTAATCATTTCTCCTATATTCTCATCCAAATCATTAATATAAATGACAAATAACAGTGGACCCAGCACTGATCCCTGAGGCATGCCGCTGATCACAGGCCTCCAGTTTGAAAAACAACCCTCTACAACCACCCTCTGGCTTCCGTCATCAAGCCAATTTTGTATCCATTTAGATACCTCACCCTGGATCCTGTGAGATTTCACCTTACGCAAAAGCCTACCATGCGGTACTTTGTCAAAGGCCTTGCTAAAGTCCATGTAGACAACATCGACTGCACTGCTCTCATCTTCTTGGTTACCCCTTCAAAAAACTCAATCAAATGCGTGTGACATGATTTTCCACTCACAAAGGATTTTCTGCTCACAAAGGCATACTGACTGTCCCTAATCAGTCCTTGCGTCTCGAAATGCCTGTAGATCCTGTCTCTCAAAATACCTTCCAACAACTTACCCAGCACAGATGTGAGGCTCAATGGCCTGTAGTTCCCAGGCTTTTCCCTGCAGCCCTTCATTGACACTTTGGGACATCCTGAGATTATAGAAGATGATACAAGGTGGCAGCTTCTTTCTTTCCAAGTCAAATCATGCTTATTGTTTTAAAACATAGAACTCTGATGATTTTAAAGAATAATACTTTTTATTTCCTGTAGTTCAATTAAATCTATCAATGAGCTTTGTGTTCCAATTTTCTAGAATTGCTTTGGCCAAACGGAACTTCACTCTGAAATATGACACTAATATACCACGGCAGGTGGTGAGTATACTTCTGAAGAGATTCGTGTAATGTTTTAATGCACTTAATTTTTTAAATGTGACTACAAGAGTGGGTCAGAGGCTAGGAATACTGCAACGAGTAACTTGCCTTCTGACTCCCCAAAGCCTGTTCAGCAGCTACAAGGCACAAGTCAGGAGTGTGATGGAATATTCCCCACTTGCCTGGATGGGTGCAGCTCCAACAACACTCAAGAAGTTTGACACCATCCAGGACAAAGCAACCCATTTGACTGGCACCACATCCACAAACATTCAATCCCTCCACCATCGATGCTCAGTAGTAGCAGTGTGTACTATCTACAAGATACACTGCAGCGATTCACCAAAGATCCTTAGACAGCACCTCCCAAACCCACGACCACTTCCATCCAGAAGGACAAGGGCAGCAGATACATGGGAACAAAACCTGCAAGCTCCCCTCCAAACCACTCACCTCCTGACTTGGAAATATATCACTGTTCCTTCACAGTCGCTGGGTCAAAATCCTGAAATTCCCTCCCTACTAACATTGTGAGTCAACGCACAGCACATGGATTGCAGCAATTCAAGCAGGCAGCTCACCACCACCTTCTCAAGGGCAGCTAGGGATGGGTAAATAATGCTGGCCTAGCCAGCGACGCAGATGTCCCACAAATGAATTAAAATAAAACAAAATTATGTGGATGATGGATATCTAAAATAAAAGTGTAAAGTGTTGGAAAATTTAGCAGGTCTGGCAGTATCTATGGAGAGAGAAACACTGTTACTGTTTCAAATCCAATATGACTTCTTCTGAATTCAACAAAAGAAGTGTCATATTGGACTCAAACATTAACTCTTTCTTCACAGATGATGCCAGCCCTGCTAAACTTTTCCAACACTTTCAGCTTTTATTAGTCTAATAGTTCATGCTTGTTTTGAAACAATGGCACTTCAAGAAGCTATGATTTGGTCTAATAGAGGAGTGTGGAGTCCAAGAGCACTCCATTCAATGGTACTGAATGGTAAATATGTAACAAAAGCATATGCTGATAAGGTGAGATGTCTTAATATTGTTTGTTTCATAGAAACTAGAAGCAGGAGGCGGCCATTTGGCCCCTAGAACCTGCTCCACCACTCATTTTGATCATGGCTGATCATCAAATTCAATATTCCGATCCCCATTTCCCTTGCTCCCTTTAGCCCCAAGAGCTACAATCTAATTTCTTCTTGAAATCACATAATGTTTTGGCCTCAAATGAAGTAGGATGTTTGTGGTACAGGAGCTGGGGTGGGGGTTGAAAGATATGAGTATAGGGTGGCTGGATATGAACAGGAAGAAGTGGATGTTACAGAAAGAAAACGAGGCTCAAACTGATGATCACGATCTCTGTGACTCCAATTATTACTCCAGCTGAACTATTGGGAAGGGGAATCCTTTTGGGAATATTTTCAGTGTAGTTTTGAGACACACATTATCTAATTTTCTCTGTGACTGTCTTTCCACAGGGCCTTGCTGGAAGCAGGTTGGTGTTAAGTTTTTGAGCAAATATATTAACTTATATATTTCAGTAAAAACTGTATACTGTCTAAGTCCTTAGATAGAAGGCATTAGTCAAGAATTATTCCCCTCAGTTCATTTATGTAAACTTCTTAGCTCATAGACTGTACGACTGTTGGCTCCTCTGAAAGTAATATTACTGCTGGAATGGCTGGAGTGGCATTGTTACTATGATGCTAATAGATGGATGTTTTAAAGTGATCCTAGATTAATGAAAGAACTGTCTTCTCTGCTTGTTGGCACTTTCTTCTCGAGCTATGCTATCTCCCCTATATTTTCCATTTTGAATTTGTAGAATATAATTTCTTGCATATATATGTGGAATTACGCATAAATTACAGCATAGAATCAGGCCATTCGGCCCAAAGCTGGTGTTTGTGTTCCACTCAAGCTTCCTTCTATCCTACTTCATCTGATACAGTCAGCATATTCTTCCATTCCTCTCTCCCTCATGTGATTATCTAATTTCCCTTAAAATGAATCTTTATTGTTCACTTTACCTACTCCCTATGGTAGCAAGTTCCACATTTCTAACTGTTCTTAGAGTAAAAAGGTTTCTCTTGAATTTCTTGCTGGACATATTAGTTACTATCTTATGTTTATGCTCCATGGTTATGGACTCTCCAAAGGTGGAAGCATCTTTATTTTTATCCCACAATCTTCTTCATAGTTTTAAAGACCTCTAAAAGGTCACCTCTCAATCTCCTCTCCTCCAGCTTCCTCCCGCAGTCCAAAAGGTGAGCTGGTTGGGCGCATTGGCCATGCTAAGTTCTCCTTCAGTGTACCCATAAATCCGTAAGACCATAAGGTATAGGAGCAGAATTCGGCCATTTGGCCCATCGCGTCTCTCTGCCATTCTATCATGGCTGATATGATTCTCTTCCCCATTCTCTTGCCTTCTCCCCATAACCCTTGATCCCCTTATTGATCAAGAACCTAGCTATCTCTGTCTTAAAGACACTCAATGACCTGGCCTCCACAGCCCTCTGTGGCAATGAGTTCTACTGATTCACCATCCTCTGGCTTAAGAAATTCTCCTCATCTCAATTTTATAGGAGCGTCCCTTCACTTTGAGGTTGCGCCCTCGAGTTCTAGTCTGTCCCATTAGTGGAGACATCTTCCCCATGTCCACTCTACCTTGGCCTCTCAGGCGCTGAATGTGTGGCGACTAGGGGATTTTCACAGTAACTTCATTGGAGTTTTCATATAAGCCTACTTGTGACACTAATAAATAAACAAACTTGAAAACAGCCCCAGCTCCTTTCGGGCAGTTTGCAGGCATGAGAAGGATTTGAAGGATGGATGAAAGCAAATACAACAAAGCAATGGAGGGAATTGATAAAATAACAATTTTAATTTTGACATACTAATCTAGGTCAGTGAAGATGTGATGCTAACATTTGGAGAAGTGGATAGGTTTCCAATTATTTAGCCTTGTGGCTGACTGCTACAAAACAAAAGGCTTTGACCTCCAGGAGAGACCCAGATGTGGATTTAGTTCTGTTGAGCATTTTGCCAGTTGTCGTCACAATGGGAGATTTTGAAAGGATCAGCCAGGTCACTTGAGAAATTTCAGAACAATTCCATCTAATACTATTCAAACATACATCCTGTCAGATTTATTTAAGGTTATAATTGACAAATTATTACATTTCTTTGCAACCAAGAAACCCGTGAATGTGATGAGGGAGTACAGTTGGAAAATAGGAAAAGATTTACACTGCTTAAATATTTTAAATACTTTTGTTTTTCAAATGGCAGTGCATGGCTTTGTACATTATAGCATCCACATTCATCTGTGGCCATCTATTTCATAACCAGTAACTTAGCAATTCTTATAAATTAAGCAGAAATGGAATGACCCTGTGTTGGCCTTTATGCAAATCAGTTGAACTGTAATTAACAGTGACAAGGTTTTTTTAGCTAGAAGCAGCCAGATCTTTCCAGTGGGTCACTGTTGGCTCTGGTATTTGTTTTGTCTACATGTTGCTCTGTCAAGATGCTGAGATTTGTGATAAAACCGCTATACATTTTTATTAAAAGCCAGATAAGGTGAGACCATCACCATATTCCATCCATCACTGTTATGTCACTATTCACCTCGATGTGGAGATGTTGTGTTGAACTGAGCTGGGCACAGTAAGAAGTCTCACAACACCAGGTTAAAGTCCAATGGCTTTATTTGGAATCACGAGTGCAGCTCCTTCATCAGGTGAATGGAGTCAACTCACCTGATGAAGGAACAGCACTCTGAAAGCTCATGACTCCAAATAACTCTGCTGGACTTTAACTTGGTGTTGTGAGACTTCTTACACTACTCATCTTGACCTTGACAGATTATGAGTCCAAGCTCAAAAGTTCTTCGAATTCAAAAATATTGGAACTTATTTGAGAAGCAGCTGTTACCTGTGGAGTGCTTGAGCTAGCCAAATGAAACTCTCTTTTCTGGCACTTAATTTTCACTTTCTTCTTATCTCCCTGGTGAAATAGATCATGATTAACTGAATTTTAAACTAAAAACTCAAACTCTTATTTGACTTCTTCTGTGTCAGGTAGATATCTCTGAGCAGTGTAGCTGTGAGCCTCTGCTTGCAAGTTGCTATCAGTACTGTCTTATACCTGTCTAGCCGTATGATCCTCTCTTTTCATGTCTGTTCTGATTTAACCCTAACCTTAACATTCTCCTTTTTCCCATAAACAGCCTGGTTTCCTCTTTTATGAGCCAGGGGGAGTTGGGATAGTGGATTGGAGCTTGTGTCTACACAGTACACATCTACCATCGCTTAGTGAGCAGCAGTACAGTCCTCAGAAGGAAAATTCAGGGTTGAACTCCCACTCCAGAGAATTAAGCATAAATTCTAGGTAGACATTCCACAGCTAAGGGAGTACTCCATTGTCAGAGGTAGCATCTTTTGGATGAGACACTAAACCGAACTGAAAGATCCCAGATTTTGAAGAATCGCAGGAAAGTTTTTCTCGCTGTCTTAGCTGCTATTTATTCCTCAACCAAAACCTCTAAAACAGCCTTTATCACATTGCTGCTCGTGAAGCGTAATGGTAAAATCTGAAAGGTTAAAAATGAAGTTACAGTATGCTGTCTGCACAGATTTGATTTGATTTATTATTGTCACGTGTATTAACATACAGTGAAAAGTATTGTTTCTTGTGCGCTTTATAGACAAAGCATACCGTTCATAGAGAAGGAAAGGAGAGAGTGCAGAATGTAGTGTTACAGTCATAGCTAAGGTGCAGAGAAAGACTAACTAAACGCAAGGTAGGTCCTCAAAAACCTGACAGCAGCAGGCAAGAAGCTATTTGCTGCTGTGCTCCCTATGTTGCAACACTTTGAAAGTACATAATTGGTTGTAAAACAGTTTGAAATTCTTGAGGTTGTGAAAGGCACTATTGAAATGCAAGTTATTATTTTCCTCATCTCTTCTCTCACTGTCTTGAAATTAAGATACATTGTACCATCTACAGGACTTCACTGAATTTTCCTAGCACCTTAACACTCAAGAATCCATTATCTCTTTGTCCTTCTGCAATGTATGGTCAAGTTTTGTGCCATCTAGCTTAACTTCTCTGCTACCCTTTCTAACTTTGTGCCCTCCTATAGTATGGCTCTTGTGTGCGTTCACCTAGATTTTTAAATGGAGGTGGCACAGTGGTTAGCACTACTGTCTCACAGCTCCAGGGACCCGGGTTCGATTCCCAGCTTGGGGTCACTGTCTGTGCGGAGTCTGTGTCTGCGTGAGTTTCCTTCCACAGTCTGAAAGACGTGCTGGTTAGGTGCTTTGGTCATGCTAAATTCTCCCTCAGTGTCCCCAGACAGGTGCTGGAATGTGGCAACAAGGGGATTTTCACAATAACATCATTGCAGTGTTAATGTAAGCCTACTTGTGACACTAATAAATAAACTTTAAAATATTTTGTGCAGTTCATACCTCTTGCAAAATTCTCATGTTCTGACTATGTTGTGACAGTCTCATTTCTCCATGATTTTGTTCTTTTTACAGTGCTATTGTCTCAGCCACTGTTAAATGCTTGATGAAGTTCTATGATTTAATTGATGATGTGAGTAAAGGACAATTAGAATAATTTCGTGGAGCTTTTCTTCCTCTTGTCAATTTTCTCTCTTCTCATTTCCCATGAGAACACCGACTCTTTGATGGAATAATTGAAAATTTTAAAACTGGGACTGATAGATTTTGATTAGGCAATGAGTTACAGGAGTGAGGAGTTAAGATGCAAATTGACCATGATCTAGATGGAGGGGCTGAATGGCCTTGCTCCTGTTTCTATGAGTCTGAGAACAAATTGCCCACCTCCACAATTGCCATGCTAAGCCAGTGGCCATTGAAAGTAAATATCAAGCAATCATGCACACATCCCAACAAATTTTCACCCAGTGAGGTGATGGCCTAGTGATATTATCGCTAGAGTATTAATCCGGAAACTCAGCTAAAGTTCTGGGGACATGGGTTCGAATCCTGCCATAGCAGATGGTGGGTGGAATTCGAATTCAGTAAAAAAAATCTACTGGTGACCATGAAACCATTGTTGATTGCCGGAAAAATCCATTTGGTTCATAATGTCCTTTAGGGGAGGAAATTTGCCGCCCTTATCTGGTCTGGCAGAGTGATTAGCACTGCTGTCTCACAGTGCCATGGACCCGGGTTCAATTCCTGGCTTGGTGTGGAGTGTGTGGAGTTTGCATGTTCTCCCCATGTCCACGTGGGTTTCCTCCAGGTGCTTCCACAGTCCAAAGATGGGCAGGTTAGGTAAATTGGCCAAGCTAAATTGCCCCTTAGTGTACCCGAACAGGTGACCAGTGGAATTTCACAATAACTTCATTAGTGTGTCAATGTAAGCCTACCTGTGACTAATAAATAAACAAGCTTTACTATATGACTCCAGAGCCACAGCAATGTGATTAACTCTCATCTGCCCTCAGGAACAAGGGATGGGCAATAAATGCTGGCCAGTCAGCGATGCCCATGTCCCACAAAAGAATTTATAAAAATAGAACAGACAAAAAATTATGGGTTGTGACACATGTTTCCTTGTATGCTGATAGCTCGCATGTTGAAAATTTATCCTTTAGTTTCATAGGCACCAGCACCCCTTTGAATCTCAACCAAGCAGCTAATATTCATGTGAACCTAAACATTTCTGTTTCAGTCTTAGAGATCTTCTATCCCATTATCCTAGGTTGGATTTGTATCTTGCGCACTAATCTACTGTTCCATAATGTCCCTTCACATTTAATTTACATAGTAAGGAACAAAGCACATGTTGTCTTGACGGAACAAATCCTTTTTTCCAATCTTTTAAACTGATTTAATCTCTCTGACAGGATTTACCAAAGCCACTTCGGGCAAACTTTATTCTGAATGTAGAGACCGAAGAGTTAATGATTACAGCAGGACTTCAGGATCGAGTGGTCCAGGTACAGTTCAAATATTAGAAATCTAATGGATTGAAGTGAATGAAATTTGAGTGAAACAAAAAGTGTCAGTTTAATTTGATTGGTAGCACTGAACTCTGAGTCAGAAGATCGTGGGGTAGAATGAGTGGGTGATAGGCAATGCTATACCTGGCTAAGAACAAAGTTCTAAATCCTGTCTAATGCCAAGACACTCTGAATACATCTAAAGTATATCATTACTCTTTAATTATAGTTTAATGGTATTTTTAATATAAACATCTGATGACCAGAGGATTACTTCACCACAAAATTAGATGGACCATTAAATTGGCACAAACCAGATGATCCATCAGCCTGATTTTGAAATTAGTATGTCCATCTATTCTTCATACAGAAGAGACATTTTGCCCCCCACCATTCTGGGATTTGGGAATCTAATCTATGCTGCGACTCAGTGCAGCACAAAGAGAGTGCTGTCTTTTCAAAGATCCTTAGATGAAAATGTTAAATTGTGACCAAGCCCATCTGTTCTGAAAATATTCTGTAGCACTATTGAAAGTCACAGGTGTTCTCCCTATGCCCTAACTGACATCCTTCCCTCAATCAACACCTAGCTAGTATCAGTTAATAGTGAGCTACTCTAACTATTGGATTGGCATAAAACCCATCTGATTCATTAGTGCTCTTGAGGGAAGGAAATCTGTTGTCTTTACCTGATTTGGCCTATATGTGAATCTAGGTCCAAACCAATGTGGTCGACTCTTCCTTTTTTATTCTGACGCAAAATGTTGGCATCACTGGCTTGGCCAGCACTTTTTATTGCCCATTCCTGGTTGCCCTTGAGAAGGTGGTGGTGAGCAATCACCTTCAACCACCGCAGTCCATGTGGTGTAGGTGCACTCACTGTGCTGTTTGGGAGGGAGTTCCAGGATTTTGGCCCATCGACAGTGAAGGAACATTGATATAGTTCCAAGTCAGGATGGTGTGTACTTATAGGGAAACTTTCAGATGATGGTGTTCCCATGCATCTGCTGCCCTTGTCCTTCTAGGTTGTGGGTTTGGAAATGTCCTCTGAAATGGCCTAGCCAGTTATTCATTTGCCAAGGAGGCATTTCACCACCACCTTCTAAAAGGATCATTAATCTGGGCAATAAATGTTGGATTTGCCAATAATGCCCACATCCTGTGAGGGATAAAGAAAAACACAAAAAACATACTTACTGGCCATTTATCTTGCTGCTTATTGTGGGATCTTGCTATGTACAAAGTGGCTGTGCTTTGATAATGTTCATTAACTGTGCATTGTTAAAGCACTTGTCAAAACTTTTGTTTCTGTTACAGTGTCAGGAAATATAACACAGGGTCAGATTGAAGGTATTACTGAAAAATATTTTGTCACATTGGCCAAATGTGAAACTTCTTTTTTAATTTAGGTTTATGAGGGACTTGTTTACATGGATTTCAGCAAGCAACTGATGGAGAAACAGGGTTATGGTAAGGAAACCCTTTGAGAATGGATAGATTGAATTCATGCATCATCAGAAAATGTGTAAAATCACCCCTTGAAACTACAATCATCTTTGGCTTCCCATTGATAAACCACTATGTCTGGCAGTATGATGTGTTTCACTGCTGAATATTACAAAGTATATACAGCACAAAAACAGACCGTTCAGTCCAAAAGGTCCATATTAGTATTTGCATCTCCCACCTCTCTTCAAATTCCATCAGTATATCTTATTCCTTTCTCCCTCCTTGTCAATGGAACTTCCCCTTGAAAACTATATTCACCTCAACTATTCTCTTTGGTCACAAGTCCCACATTTTAACCATTCTGTAGGTAAGGAGAATCCTCCTGAATTCCCTGTTTATTAGTGATAATCTTATTATAGCACTTCATCCCGTAGTTCTCATCTTACGCGAAGAAGCTTTATATATTTTTATATTTCCTCCGTTGCTTCCCTGCAATCAGATTCTAATCTTTTTCTTTAGATTTATCACTGCCATGAGCCATTCTCTGACTGCTCGTTATTCATCATCAAGGAGTTAGGGTGCACAAAACATTGGTGAATTCAGTCTCATTTTGTGATTCAGCCTGGAGGACATGTGCTGATTGCCACAACTGGAACTCCAGACTTGCACAAGAGCGAGCACCACAGTCACACTTGTTGAACAAGTCACAAATCTTTGTGTTCTTATGACAGAGCCATTCTAGGAACCCTTTGGAGATTTCAACCATTTAAGTTATTTGCCATGCCTGCGTGCATCAGGAAGTGACTAATGTCCGATTTACCAGAACTGCAAAATTAGTCAAAACGGGCAGGGATCCCAGACAAATCATGTTATGGCTTTACATGTATATAGAGTCACAAGGTTCTTTTTGAGTGAATCAGATACACACCCACATATGAAAAAGATTTACTGGACCATCCTGCCTGTTCCGTAGAGTTAAAAATGAGCGCAAAAGCAAACAGCGAGGAAGAATACAGACTTCAGGAGGATATGAGACAGGCTAGAGGAATGGGCAGATACATGGCAGGTTAAATTCAATACAGAGCAGGTTAAAGCAATACAGTTTGGTCAGAAGAATACAAAAACACTTTGTATGGCACCTTTCACAACGTCATGATGTGGATATGCCGGCGTTGGACTGGGGTAAACACAGTAAAAAGTCTGATGACACCAGGTTTACTTAAACCTGGTGTTGTCAGACTTTTTACTACAACCTTTCACAACCACAGAACATCTTGAAGTGGCTCAGAATCAGTGAAGTACTTCTGAAGTGCAGTTACTGTTGAAATGTAGGCAACATTGCAGCCAATTTGCATGTCGCAAGTTCCCTCAAACAGCAATGTGTTACTAACCAACTAAAATGTTATTAGGATTTTGATTAAGAGAGAAATATTGGTCAGGATAGCAGGGATAACTCCTCTGCTCTTCTCCAAAATAAACCTCATGGGATCTCCTCTGTCCAGCTAAAAGTTGGTTTAACGCTCATCTGAAAGATGGCACCTGCAACACTGCAGCACCCCCTCAGTATTGCATTGGAGTGTCAGCCTTGAATTGTTTGCTCAAGTCTTGGATCTTCTGACTAAGAGGCGAGAGTGTTACCTACTGAACAATGGCTGACACCTAATTTCAAATTAATTTGTGACTTAACACAGAGAAATATGAGGTGATACTCTTTGGCAGGAAGAATGAGGAGAGACAATACAAAAAAGGGAAAGAAAAACTTGCATTTAAATAATGCCTTTTATACTGATGATCTAAAGGGTACAAGTTTAAAAGGGGTGCAAAAACAGAGAGACCTTGGCTGTGTGTGCACAAATCTTTATAGGTGGTTAACAAAACAGTGAATGAAGTATATGGACAACCTAAATTGATTAAAGAAGCCTGGAAGTTATACTAAACCTATATCTTAAAAGACGTTTGGCTGTATCTGGGATACTGTATCCAATCCTGAACAACACGCTTTAAGAAAGGCACAAAAAAATTGGGAGGGCAGGGAAGAGTTTAGGGGAGGCAGTGGCGCAGTGACATTGTTGCTGGATTACTCATTCAGATACTCAGTGAATGTTCTGGGGATCGCAGGTTCGAATCTCGCCACAGCAGATGGTGGAATTTGAATTCAATACAAAAAATCTGGAATTAAGAATCTACTGATGACCCTGAAATAATTGTCGGAAAAACCCATCTGGTTCACTAATGTCCTTTAGGGAAGGAAATCTGCTGTCCCTACCCGGTCTGGCCTACAGTAACTCCAGAGCCATAGCAATGTGGTTGACTCTTAATTGCCCTCTGAAGTGGCCTGACAAGCCACTCGGCTCAAGGGCAGTTAGGATGCCCACATCCCATTAATGAATAAAAAATAAGTAAAGGAAAGTAAAGTTTATTTATTAGTCGTAAGTAAGGCTTACATTAACACTGCAATGAAGTTACTGTGAAATTCCCCTAATCGCTGCAGTCTGTTTGGATCAATGCACCCAACCAGCATGTCTTTCAGGAGCACCCAGAAGAAACCCATGCAGACATGGGGAGAATGCGCAAACTCTACACAGACAGTGACCCACGCTGGGTCCCTGACGCTGTGAAGCAGCAGTGTTAACCACTGTGCCACCCTGTCGACCTAGATGGTTCCAGGCCTGAGGGATTATAGTTACACTGATAGACTGGAGAATTTAGGATTGGTTTAATTAAAGCAAAGAAAGTTAGGAGAAGATTTAATAGAAGTTTTAAATCCTGAAAGGTTTAGATAGAGTAAATAAAGAGAAACTTTCCAGAGGACTGAAGGGTTGATACCAGTTGACACAGATTTCAGGTGAAAGGACAAAAGAATAATCATTAGTAAAGTAATTAGGATTTGGATTGCACTGCCTGACAGCATGGTGGATTTGGTTTTAATGGTAATCCTCAAAGGGAAGCAGGATAAATACTTGAATGAGAGAAAAATGCAGGATGGGTGGTGGAGAGGGATTCAACTGGGACTTATGCCCTTTATAAAGTGTGGTTTCAGATTGTCTTTGAGCTAATCCCAAACCTAATGCGCTGAGTGGCCTCCTTCTGCACAGTATTATTCCATGACAATGGAGACACTTTTCTAACCCATCCAGACACAAGTAGTCTCCTGGGAGATGCACAAAAAAAACAATATCCAATCCAGTTAGAAATTAATAAGTCCTCCACTACCCTTTTATGCAAAGCATTACAGGAAACTCATCTCTTATACAAAATGATCCGCATCCCAGACAGAAAGTGCTCTTGTTTGAAGGAATAGAGTGAATCAGTGTCCACTGTATGAATCGGCAGCTTGCTCATGTCCTTATTTCTTACAAGCTTGTAAGCTTGACTCCAAGTCTTGACAAAGCTATTCATAAATATTAGTGTCCTTATTTTTGTAAATCTTGACCAAACTATCTATAAGCTATACATGCCTCATTTGTCAATAACTAGTGCCATGTAAATAGAAAGGAATTCTAAAGGAACTATGCTGCATGTTAATACAAAGCATGCTAGGAACTGCCATGATGCTTCCATCTTGCAATATCTTTTTCAAGTTGTGGACAATTGTCAGGGTGACAATTTGGAGCCAAAATATACAGGTTTTCCCAAAGATTGAGAGTATTGTTATTGCAAAGGAGCACCACAGGAACACGAGTAGGCCAGTCAGCCCCTTGAGTCTTTCGTAACATTCAATGAGATCATGAAATATGTATTGTAACTCCATCCACTGGCTCTGTCTCCATTTCCCTCAATATCATGGCTAGCAAAAAATCTAGCAATCTCCAATTAGTAACTAGTAAATGGTAAAATGATTCACACATCAGAACTGGAATTTGATCAAGTTGCGGTTATGTTGAAAGGCCACTCCATAAGCCTGGATAGGTCAAGGCGTGCTTGGCGTGCTTTGTATCTCCTAGCAATGTTACCCGAATTATAATTACCTGTTGTGTAGTAAACTGTTTTGCTTCATAGAATGGCTGACAGTTAATATTCCAGAGGAAGTGACAGATGCAGACAGGCTTGAGGTGGACTATCAGATCCTTGAAGGGGATGCAATAGTGAGTAGAATGTGGAACTTGCTACCACAAGAAGTCGTTGCGGTGAATAGCGTAGATGAATTGAAGAAGTGTGGGAAAAGGCTTGTGTACAACATAAACATCGGAACGGAATTATTGGGCCAAATGGTTTGTTTCTGTGCTGTGAGATAATGCAACAGATGTGCATGCAAAAATAACAAGAACTTCAAAGGAAGCATGCCAGGTCACTGTGTTATAAATTCCATTGTCACACATAGCTCCCATCACAGTACAGCATCACCTACAATAACCTTTCCTACTGTGTTACTATTCTTTCATGTATCCAGCAGCAATAGTTGAACTCAATGGCAAAACAATCCAGTCACAGTAAAAGGGATTACATTATTCTTTAAAGTCTCCAGGTTATTAATTGTTAAGATAAATACATTATTTCTTTGCTTCATGTTTGGGAAAGAGTGTCAAAGGCAAGGCTAACATTTATTTCCCATCCTTAGGTGCCTTTGAGAAGATGGCATTGAGACTTCTGTCTCGAATCACAGATGTCCGTGTGATAGCAGCTATTCACAATATATGTTAATGATTTGGATGAGGGAACAAAATGTAACATCTCAGAGTTTGCAAATGATACCAAGTTGGGTGGGAGGGTGAACTGTGACAAGAATGCAGAGATCAACATGATCTCGACAGGTTGGGTGAGTGGACAAATCAATGGCAGATGCAGGATAATTCAGATAAATGTAAGGTTATTCACTTTGGAAGCAAAAACAAGAAGGCAGATTACTACCTGGATGGCTGTAAATTGGGAGAAGGGAGTGTGCTGCGGGACCTGGGTGTCCTCGTGCACCAAATGCTGAAGGTAAGCACGCAGGTGCAGCAGGCGGTAAAGGCGGCAAATTATATTTTGCCTTCATTGCAATAGGCTTCGAGTACAGGAGCAGGGATGTGTTGTTGCAATTATACAAGGCCTTGGTGAGGCCACACCTAGAAGATTGTATGCAGTTTTAGTCTCCTTTCCTGAGGAAGAATGTTTTTACTCTCAAGGGCGTGCAGCAAAGATTTTCCAGGCTGATTCCAGGAATAGAGAGTGATTGACTAAGTTAGGATTGTTTTAGCTGTAGTTGAGATAAAGGGGGGAATCTCATAGAGACTTATAAAATTCTAACAGGACTAGACAGGGTAGATGCAGGAAGGATGTTCTTGATAGTGGGGGTCACAGTCTGAGGATACGGCGTAGACCATTTAGGATGGAGATGAGGAGACATCTCTTCGCCCAAAGGATGATCAGCCTGTGGAATCCATTACCACAGGAAGTAGTTGATGCCGAAACATTGAATATACTCAAGAAGCAGCTAGATATAGCACCTGGGGCAAATGGGATCAAAGGTTAAGGGAGGAAAGCCGGATTAGACTATTGAGTTGGACAATCAGCCATGATCGTGATGAATGGCGAAGCAGGCTCAAAGGGCTGAATGGCCTCCTCTCGTTCCTATCTTCTACGTTTCAATGAAATAGCCCCCATAATGTTTTTGCATCCAGCAGTGACGAATGAATTATACACAAGTCCATGCCAGGAGTGATAGGAAATTGGAGGTGATACTATTACCATGCAACTGCTGTTTTAGTTTTCCAACTGGTGGATATCACTGGTTTGATGAGATAGTCCACTCATTCCTGCGCTTAATACTTTTTTTTTCTCTTTGATTTTAGGAAGCTATATTACCATGGATATAAATTGTGCACCACACTTCTGGCTTGCTTATATGGGAGATCCAAGTGACTCTGGAAAAATACACAGCAATGTGAGACAGAGATGGCTCACTGGTTAGTTGAGACGAATGCTGACAAAAAAGTTACCATTTTTATTTGCTTTGTTAGGCTCAAGTACCATAACATACAGCATGACATTAGTAGAAATATTGTCTCTGGATCAGTCATCCATAGGGCCAGGTTAATGTAGGTGGAATTTAAATTCAATTAATAAAAAATAGTCTTGAATTGAAATCTGGTCTTAGTAATGGTGGTCATGAAACTATCATCGATTGTCATAGAAAATCCATCTGGTTCACTAATGTTTAGAGAAAGGAATCTGCTGTCCTTATGTCCCTATGGCCTATATGTGACTCCAGAACCAGAGCAATGTGATGACACTTATTTGCTCTTCTGAAATGGCCAAGGAAGCCACTCAGTTCAAGGGCGGTTGGGGTTGGACAACGAATGTTACTTGCCAATGCCAGCTTGTGAATGAATAAAATAAAAAAGAATTCCACCTGTAAATACACAAGTGAATGTGATATCAGGCTGGGTGTATAATTCCAGCTTATGTTTACTTATGGAAACAGCTATGTTATGACATGTAGATGCTAACGCTACACTTCAGATGTTCAGTGTTTGTTGCAATTACAGATTGCATGGTTTGCAAAATGCCAAAAGCTATTTGATTTCATTGAAAGGGTGTTCCAGCAAAGATAGATCTTGTGCCTCTGCAATAGATTGTAAGAGAAAAACATTAAATGTGTCCATCCAGGCATGATGAGGATGTCCTTGTATATAAATAAGAAAGAACAGGAAAAGGTCAATGCTGATACTTCAAACACATTTTATTCTGGCATGGCTTGGCTCCCACAAACCATCACCTCAACCTCTCAGTCCATGCAATCTACTGTCTTGCATTTATGTAGCATTTTTCATGCCATCCCAAAGTACTTTATAGCTAATAGATTACTTTTGAAGACGCTGTAGTAATGGAGGAAAGAAGAAGAAACATTGGGACAGCTTAGGAAAAAGAAACACTGGGAAAGTAATTTGACTCCTCAAGGGAAGTTCCACAAGTCTTTGGCGATTAGGTGAGACAACTGCTAATGAATCACCTACCTTCTACATACAAAGATGTTTGCGACCATATTTTGCTCCCTTTTGAGTGCTTGCAGTGAATCCACATCCACTGGAGAATCTTTTTGACCTATCCTCTTTCATAGCTTTAGTACGTAATTTATTTATTATTGTCACAAGTAGGCTTACATTAGCACTGCAATGAAGGTACTGTGAAAATCCCTGAGTCACCACACCCCGACGCCTGTTCGGGTACCCGGAGGGAGAATGTAGCATGGCCAATGCACCTAACCAACATGTCTTTTGGACTGTGGGAGGAAACCAACGCAGACATGGTGAGAACATGCAGACTCCACCCGGACAGTGACCCAAGCTGGGAATTGAACCTGGATCCCTGGGGCTGTGAGACAGGATGCTAACCGCCGTGCCACCCTGTGTCTAAAGGGCTGCTTTTCTTCTGCCATAAGTTTGGTGAAAGCCCTCAGGGAACCCCATTCTGATGTTTAAATTCATTTTGACATTAGAGCTTCAATTCTCTCTTACTGGGATATTGAGATGCTCATGGTCTATTCCAATCCCATCCAAGGCTCTTTGCTGTTTCATTTACCTACTCTCCTGTAAGGAGGAGGATTTGGCCTGCCTTGTCCTTTTCTCAGACCTAACCCCAGATGTCCATCCTGAGGGAGCATCGAACCTTATCCTAACATTTTGTTCTCTTGGACCAATTTCACTATTGGTGCTATTTTTAACTGTTTTTTTGCTGCTGAATTCTCATTTACCGTAAGTTTTTTCTAATTTCAGGTGATTCTGATGTTGTGGCGGCAATGAAAACCTTTGCAGAACTCACTGATCTGGCTAAGTAAGGAACCTTTGAGCAGCGTGGCATAATTTTAGCAATTATGTATGGAAGTCCTATATAGTAATTTATTTTGGTTAACTTAAATGCTGTTGAATAGAAATTTCTTCCATGAATCATTTTTAAGGGATTTATATTTGTATTGTTAGATATTATAAATAGTCAATGGATTTAAATGGGTTAAATTTAGTGCTTGTGTAAGAGGAGTAAAACTCTAATTAGATTCATGCTGGACAAAGGCGTTTGTACGTATGGGAGTTAAGTCAGCTCAAACTATACTTCTAAATAAAAGCAAATTACTGCGGATGCTGTAATCTGAAACCAAAAGAGAAAATGCCGGAAAATCTCAGCAGGTCTGGAAGCATCTGTAAGGCGAGAAAAAAGCGCTGAACACTTTGAGTCCAGATGATCTGGACTTGAAACATCAGCTCTTTTTTCTCTCCTTACAAACGCTATTGGACAAATTGTACTTCCGTCGTGCTTAAAGAGGGTTACATCATGAAAAGTAAACAAATCGGGAAAAGTATAAAGTATTTGCTTGGTAACCAGGGTCACCTTTAGGGTAGGAAGGCTATTTGCATATTATTAATTGATTTCATAGCAGTTGAGTATGGGGAACTAGAGAGGGAAATATCTGTCAGCTCTGTTAGAAGAAAAGTCGTATAGTGGAGTAATTGTTAAGAAAACCAGTGCCAGGCCACTTGAAGGATAAAGGAACCGAGAAAACTGGAACAAGAACAAGCTAATGTTCAGTAAACGCACAGATGTAGCTGAAAATAAGTTAGCTCATGAAAGGCCAGAAATATAATATAGTACTCCTTTACTCCTCCTTTAGCTTCATAAATATGCACAATTTTTAAAGATAGCATCCCACTTTGAAACCAAATGGCTGATACCACTCAACTGATTTTCCATAGTTTTTTTCTCATTACCCCAGATGGTAGTCAAATGAGTGTTTCCAAACACCATTCCCAAAAAAGCACTCTTTAAAATCCTCTTTCAAACAATGCTTTCTACCAGCTGTTTGCTTTAAGAATCCCTTGCAATTTTGTCAAGCTGTCCCCTCAAACAAAACTTCCGTTTCACTTTTAACAAGGAATCCACTTCAGGTTTTCCACCTAGCCTTTCAGGTTCCCTTTGTCTTTAATGCCTTTATCCAAATTGAGATACTTAGGCCCCAACAGAACATTATTGTTCCAAATACCAGAAACAAGGGCATCAAATCTTACTTTGATCCCAGCTTTGACAAAGGGTCATCCGGATTCGAAATGTCAGTTCTTTTCTCTCTTTACAGACGCTGCCAGACCTGCTGAGATTTTCTAGCATTTTCTCTTTTGGCATGAAACCTTACAATTGCTTCAGATATGTGGCTTGTCTGCAGCCCACCTTATCAGCTCTTCTCAGGTCTGACTTTAACTTTCACAAGAAGTATCCTGCTCTCAAAGGCAGTTCCTCCTTTCCTTTAACTTCATACTTTTTGGAAACTTCTTTTCCTTTCTCCAGTTTCCTTGCCTAAGTTTCCAGAGTCTGTTTGCCTAACCTTTCCACCATGTAATAGCTTTTCTGCTAGCAAAGCTGAGAGGGATGTTCCCTCTCTCGCCGTCTGTAACCAATTGCTTCTAGCAGAGCTGCCTTTTCTTATCTAGCTCCAACTGCTATTTATGCCACTAAAACTTAACTCAAAAAGCTCTCCTACTATAAAGGTTCCCTTGGTTGCCAAGCAACAACTTTATGCTTCTGCCAGCTTGTTTACTTTTCTCACCATAACCCTTTCTAAGCACAATAGAAGCACCGTTTGCACTGAGCAAACCCAACACATACAAACACCTTTGTTTAATATGAATCTAACTTCTTCACGCATAAACATTAAATTAAACCCACTTAAAATTATATTTTGTTTTTGCTATTGAACCATACAAATATAAATCCCTTAAAACGACCTCTATTTTCCTGGAAAAACTAATGCAGGATCACATGACACACTTTGTTTAAAATGATAGCATGTTGTTATCTCTTAAAGGCATATTACAATAAAGCCCTCCATCTCCCACCTCTAAAAATGTTCTCTCATTCCATGAATTGTTGATTATTCTCCAGCTCTTCCTATTCCAGTCCTCACCTCTGTGAAGTCCTCTTCTTCATTAAAGATACTGCACTGCTGCCTCACAGCGCCAGAGACCCAGGTTCAATTCTGGCCTGGGTTGAGTGTCTGTGTGGAGTTTGAGCTTTCTCCCCATGTTTGCATGGGTTTCCTTCAGGTGCTCCAGTTTCCTCCCGCAGTACAAAGATGTGTGGGTTAAATGGCTAAATGGCCTCTTTCTGCACTGTAGGGATTCTGTGATTCTCTGATGCCAGATAAATGTATAGTGTTGAATTTATCACATTTTCATTTTGTTCAGTAGGCAATTATTGTTCACTGTACTATACATGCAAGCTGATACCAACAAAGCAAATAATTTATTTATAGAAATTTGAAAACGATTTGGGCCTCCAATTTCGATGGCAGTTTTTTAACAGTACTGCATTGTGTTGACATCGTACTTATGTATATGGTTGCATTTTTACATGATAAATTTTGAATAAGTATCTTGTATGAGGAAAAAACCTTTTTTTAAATTACTAAAATCTATATGACTCATTTAGTGAATTGAAACTTCAAGTGTCATATATGCCAGGCATAGCAAAATGCAACATCTTTAGTTCAAGCTAGTTGTTTCCGATAATGAGCTCAAAACAAGAGCTCCAGAAGATTTATTATTCAATGAATGCATCTTTCCAGACTGATGCCCACAGAAAAGATAAGCTGCTCTCAAGTTAAAGGATGTTTTCTTCTTTGTGTAGGGTAGCCATGGAGTCCAGGAATTGGCATGAACTTTCTGAGCTGATGAACAAAAATTTTGAGCTACGAAGGTAATATCTTCTTATGTCTATATCTGGCTTTGAGAGAAAGGGTTTAAAGTTTTAATGTTAAGTTTTTAAGTAGATTTATTAGTGCCACAAGTAGGCTTACATTAACCCTGCAATGAAGTTACTGCGAAAATCTCCTAGTCGCCACACTCCAGCACCTGTTCGGGTACACTGAGGGAAATTTAGCATGGCCAATGCACCCAATCAGCACATCTTTTGGTCAGGTGGAGGAAACCAGAGCACCCAGAGGAAACCCATGCAGACACTGTGACAATGTGCAGACTCCAGACAGACAGTGACCCAAACTGGGAATTGTCCCTGGCGCTTTGAGGCAGCAGTGCTAACTACTGTGCTACCATACCGCCCATTGCTGTTTATTGTTTTGCTGGCTTCAACTCACTTTCTAAAGAGCAGAACAACCATTTGTCAGGAAACTGGTGGAATAGGTGCAGTGCTGGTCCTATACATTGAAGTGAGTGGACAGCAATATTGAACAAGGTGAGTCCTGCCTGGTGAGTTAGGTTGTTACCTCAGATTACAATACTACTTTCATATTAAATGGATTCTACTGTCTATTGCATGTTTTTAAAAATGTTGCTGTTTGCATAGTATACAGTAGCACAGTGGTTAGCATTGCGGCTTCACGGCTTCAGGGACCTGGGTTCGATTCCTGGTTTGGGGTCACTGTCTGTATGGAGTTTGCACGTTCTCCTCATGTCTGCATGGGTTTCCTCAGAGTGCTCTGGTTTCCTCCCACAGTCCAAAGATGTGAAGGTTAGGTTGATTGGCTATGCTAAAATTGCCCCTTAGTGTCCTGAGATGATAGGTTAGAGGGATTAGCGGGTAAATGTGTGAGGATATGGGGGTAGGGCCTGGTGGGATTGTGGTCAGTGCAGACTCAATGGGCCAGATAGCCTCTTTCTGCACTGTAGGGTTTCTATGATTCTATGAATTACATGGTATATTGCATATTAAATAGCATGATTCAATAAACGTACACAAAGAGCATCTCTTAGTTTAAGCACTGCAATACCATTCAGGGGGAGATGGTAGTATACTGGGCCTGATGCTGCATTTGAAATCCAGCGGTCTAAACTATTTCTCTGTGGGAATGGGTTTAAATTCAATGAATACATCTGGAATTGAAAGCTTGTCTCAGTAATGAAACTATCATTGATTGTTGTAAAGGCCCAACTGGTTCCCTAATGTCCTTACACAGTCTAGCATACACATGACTCCTGACGCTCAGTAATGCGGTTGATGCTTAACTGCCCTCTGAAGTGTCCAGTTCAATTGGGAAGAGCAGCAAAAGCAGACTTTGTCAGTGATGCCCCATCCCATTAAAGAATAAAGAAAAGGAAACAGATGGTGCAATGTGTTGAAATTGTGCAAAGTATGGCATGATAATTTGCTCACCAGAACAAGTTTCTGATCTGCTGTGCCATTTGCAGCAAATGCAGAATGAACATAAGGTGATCTGCTCAGAGATTTGAAGGGAAAACTGTAACAAAGATTATTCCTGAACACACACACACACACACACACACACACACACACACACACACACACACACACACACACACACACACACAATCACTTACAGGAGCTAATGGGCAACTTGCTTGGCTCAGCGTAGAGACAAAGGATATAAAATAATTAATATTAGAAGGAGCGAATAATTGAAGGGAAAACTGTAACAAAAATGATTCCTGGACCACACACAATACACATCTCCTAGGATATAGTTATACACTATCACTGACAGAGCTATTGGGAAACTTGCTTGCCTCAGCATAGAGACAAAGAAAATAAAATAGTTAATATTTAAAGGAGGGAATTTTAGTTCTATTTTTAATTTTGATCGGGAAAAATTATAATTTTAAGGGATTAAATGATACTTTAATTTCTAAAATATCTGTATCAATGTTTTGTGTTGGTTAAGGTCGATATACACAGATGCTTGTTTGGGCCAAGGAAATTTGAGGATGGTGCAACTTGGCAGAAAGGTAATCTTCAAAATAACTTATTTTCGGGCTAATTAAATCTATATTTTGTGTGTTTTTTTTGTATAGCATAGTTGTACATGAATTGCAGTTTTGCAAACAATTGAACAATACAGGGAATCAGCTGCATATTAACCAGTGATATTTGCCGGAATTTTATCGCCTCGCCTGTCCGAGGCTCGTAAGATTCTGCCCGAGGCAAACGGAAAACGCCATTCTACGAGCCTCGCCTGCCCCAGAATCGGGTAGAGGCGGTAAAATTCCAGCCATAGTCACAATTATTTTACATTAAGTTGAAGTGAAAGGATTAATTGTTGTCACATTTGGTCAATGATTGTTTAAAATTTCAAAAATGATGATGTGAGGAAGGCGATGGATTTTAAAATGTGGCTGAATAATTAAAGGTGGAAGAGTTGCTTTCTACTTGCAACAATCAGACAAATTGTTGTTGCTTGGCTTTCAGAGTGCTTTCTGGTGATTTGGTGGATGATAATAAACTATTTTGGGATGTTTAAAACGCAAGTGAAATCGAAAACATCCTTTTCAAAATTGAATCTAAGCCAATCAAATCCCTAACTAAAATTTTAAGGTGCAAAATTCACCTTTGATTTCATTAATTGTTCATTATTCTCTGTTAAGTTGGGTTGTGAGTGCGATTCTATTGAAATTTGATGTGTAGTCTAGTAATTACTGAGGGGGGAAAATCTCCACTGTGACCTCTGTATCTGTTACTCTGTACTGTGTCCTCTGTATCTGTTACTACAGTTTGGTTCCGCAGTAAAGCTTCCTGGCAGTGGAGGGGCAGTGATTGGTCTCTGTCTAGATCCTGACAACCTGGTATGTTGGAAATAATTCTCAGTGCGTTGATATGGGTCAGTTGCTAGAGTTAGCAGTTGGAAAATAAATTAAATGAGTGTCTTTTTGTTTTGAGAATAATTTAGAAGCAAGCATGCGTCGCACATTTAGGGCAACAGCTAAATGCCTATGAGATTAGCAGGCATTTTAGTAGTTCACATCAGCATAATCCATTGACTATGCTAGTTTTTCTGCAAACTCCCAGCCAGCTATTGTTCTCGGTTCATTATTACTCTGCTTCACTTAGTCTGCTTAAGTTGGATTTGTTATGTTGCTGACATGGGTTTCCAATTTCTTTCTAGATCGAGTTAAAGAAAGCTTTCCAGGAAGCTGGCTTTGTTATCTGTGATGTTATTCCATATGGGCCTTGAATTTTAGTCACTAAATGACTGATGAAAATTTTATGATCGCATTAATTGTAAAGAGCAACAAGTTTAAATGAACAGGAAGCGATTGCCTTAGGCTTGAATTAGAAAACTGAAGAAAAATACTACAGTTGGGACAATCCATTAATTGCTATAGATTAGTTTTCTGGAAAATATTTAACCTTGCAATGAATTAGTTGCTTGATGATGGTGTGGAATAATGTTCAGGCAATGGAAAGATGCCACAAACATATTCCATTATAAAATCATTGGAGGAGCTCTGACTGTAACTAGTATACAATTCTCCAATTTCATAAAGTCCTATGTCAATCCAGCAGTCTGATGAATTTATTAGGTACGTTATATTAGTCTGTCTCAAATTTCAAATATACCACTTGGGCATACAGACAATAAGTGAAACATAAAAGCAAGTTACAAGGTCATAATCTAATACACTTTAGATGATATCCACTGCAATTATATTTTAAAAAACTGGTAATGTCAGTGACAACTTCTTGGCACACATCATCCTCAATGCTGACTCTGGCCAGAGAAGGTACCAATGCCCTTGTGATATCAACACTGTAAAGTCATCTTTTAAAAGTGACTTTGAAGTTAGCTGCTGCCACTTACTGTCTTCAGTATACATTCTGCATGTGATAGTACATCCATTGAACTTACTGTCATTCTTTCACAAGTGTCAGCACTCTATTCATCCTGAACACATCAGATATGAATGATTTATAGTGGTACTACCCATTTGTTTTAATGCTAAAACGGAGTTGAGTATTATCTGCTAGTCCTAAATGCCAACTACAAAGATAGTGACTGCAGTTAGTCATGTGGCAGGTCTCAAATTTGATAACGTAATGATGAATAAATTCAGTTTAAAATCATTGGCAAAACAAGGATTGTTGAAGAGGACTTGTCAGGATAAATGCTGATAAGTTGTTTCCATTCGCTGGAGAGTGTCAAATTGGTTGTAGTATTCCACTGACTATATAAAACTGAGATGAAGAAGAAATTTCTTCACAAAGAGCATTGAATCATAGAATCCTGCACTGCAGAATGAGGCCATTTGGCCCATTGAGTCTGCACCAACCACAATCCTATCCAGGGCCTATCACCATACATTTACCCTAGCTAGTCCCCCGACACTAAGGGGCAATTTAGCATGACCAATCCACCTAACCTGCACATCTTTGGACTGTGGGAGAAAACCGAAGCACCCAGAGGAAACCCATACAGACACAAGGAGAATGTGCAAACTCCACACAGACAGTGACCCAAGCCGGGAACCCAGGTCACTAGTGCTGTGAGGCAGCAGTGCTAACCACTGTGCCACTGTGAATGCTTAGAATTTTATGTGCCACAGGGCTGTGAACGTTCAGTTGTTGAGTCTATTCAAAGGTGAACTTGATAGCTTTCAGAACATCGAACATCTAGATATGGGGGCAAAAGTAAAGTTGAGGTAAAAGATTAGGCATGATCTTAGTGAATGAAGGAGCATGTCTGAGGGATGCATGACCTAGTACTATTTCTTATGTTCTTTTGTCCAGTATAAATTCGTACTTGTCGCTAAAAAAATCAGTTGAAGATTTCTTTAGTATTGTATCACAGCATACCATAACAGCTTCTGTAAGTAAACTATTGCCAACAGTAATAGGAAGTTAGATATAATGTGCATTTTACAAGTTAATTTATATTTTTTTCCTATGTCTGCAAAGCATAAATCTCATGCAGAAATACTGGGGTTGTCAAGGAACTCTGTAGCACTCTCAGGAAAAACGTGGTGTAGTGGTCCTGTCACTAGACTAGTAATCCAGAAACCTGAAGTCTGAAATCTAAGGACTCAGGTTCAAATCCTGCCACTGCAAATGGTGAAATTTGAGTTCTATAAAAATCTGGGATTAAAAGTCAAATGTTGACCCTGAAACAATTGTTCAAAAAATCTATTTGGTTCACTAATGACCTTTAGGGAAGGAAATCTGCCATCTCCACATCATCCTTACCTGGTCCAGCTCTAGTGTGTATTTAGTGGGAAATTACCCTAACTTCATGCCCTTGCACTGATTTGAGTGTCAGGTTTCAACACAACAACGATTACAGTTCACCCTACATGGAGGAACAAGGTACTTCAGAGCTGCCCTGATGAAGGGTCATCCAGACTCGATGACCAGAATTTTGCAGGTGGGCGAGGCTCGGAGAATAGCATTCTCCGTTGGCCTCGGACAGGATCGTACGAGACTCGGGCGGACGTGCAGGTAAAATTTTGCCCGACATGTTGGCACAGTTCTCTCTCTGCAGATGCTGTCAGACCTGCTGTGTTTTTGCACCATTTTCTGTTTATTTCCAGAAGTAGTTGCTGCTAGAGGGCTCAAAAAAAAACCCAGGGCTGCTGTCACTGAGACTCCCATCTTCCTCGATCATGATTCTAGCCAACCTCCAACCCCCAAACTGGCCCCTAATCAACTGGCTTAGCTGCTAGCAGCTCCTGTCTGATTTTTAGGCTTCAATGAATGAAGCTGCATCACAAGGTATTCTGACACCTGTTGCGTTTACGTGGCAAATTCACTCTGTGTCTCTGCGCCGCGTAAATGATTGCTTAATTGTCCAAGTGTCAAAATCTACCCCCATTGAATCCTGGATTTTCAAGTTTATAAAACAGTTTTTATAATACATTGATAATGCTGTGACATTATGTGCATTTTGCTCTCCTATCTGGTCTTAATGATGTGAGACAGAGTGAGTTGCACATTTTTAATTTACGTACACGTTCTCTAATGAATCATAACATCTGGTACGACTATGTTGAGATGCTCATTGATCAATGTATTTTTTTTATGATGGATTTAAATGTATTTTGGAATACATGAAAGAAATAAATTGAACATTTTTATGTCAAAAAGCTATCATGTCTTTGTATTCAAATCTGAAATACCATCATTTTAAATTCTGATACACAAATTTCTGGATATTGTATGCTGAATTATTGGTCCTAAATACACATGAAATTTATTGATCCTGTATTTTTTTAATGTCCCATTGAAAATGGAAGATATGAAAGATATAGGAAGTGCACATGCTTGCTCATTCCAATTGTATTGCCGGTCAGGTAGTGAAATATAAACAGAGTGGATCCCAGTTTCAGCCCCATTCTGTGTTGAGTCAGCAACATCGGCCTCACAACTGCCTTCAGTGAACCTGAATTTGTAACAAGCAAATTCCACACTTAAACAAAACAGGATTGAGCTTTGGTTGTGATGCTGTCTAGTGGTTTGCTAAGGTTTGTGATGTCTGAGGTAATGCAATAAAGCAAGAAATACAGAATGGTCATAGAATTATACAGCACGGAAGAGGCCCTTCAGCCCATCAAGTCCACACCAACAGATTAGAAACACCTGAACTTCTACCTAATCCTATCTACCAGAATTTGGCCCATAGCCATGAATGTTCTGATGTGCCAAGTGCTCATCCAGGTACTTTTTAAAGGACATGAGACAACCCGCTTCTACCACCCTCCCAGACCGTTGTCATCTGAGTAAAAAGGTTTTTCCTCATATCTCCCTTAAACCTCCTGCCCCTCACCTTGAACCTATGTCCTCTCATGACTGACCCTTCAACCAAGGGGAAAAGCTATCTACTCCTTAATCCACTCTGTCCATGCCCCTCATAATCTTGAAAACCTTGGTCAGGTCATCCCTCAGCCCTCTCTGCTCCAACGAAAACAACCCAAGCCTACCCAACCTCTCTTCATAACTTAAATGTTCCATCCCAGGCAGCATCCTGGTGAATCTCCTCTGCACCCCCTCCAGTGCAATCACATCCTTCCTATAATGTGGTGCCCAGAACTGCGCGCAGTATTTATTCTCGCTTTGGCCTCACCAGTATGACTTCCCTGCTTTTGTAGTCAATTACTGAGAAGTATTGGAGTGATTGTCCACAGATCCTCAATATAGCAGCATTGGTAGCTGAGGTGATTAGGAAGGCACAAGGAATACTTTATTTATTTCTACATATCTGATTTTTTTCAGCCTAGTACTTTTGAACTTTGGTGGGGATTGGAGATACATTTCCCTCCGCCCCCAAGTACCCCATCCCTCGACCATCTCCTGCCCAGACTCTGTAATCCCCCCTCAACTCCCAACTCTCCCCCTTCCCCCCCCCTCCTCCAACTACTTGATCTCCATTACCCCTGAACCCCTAATCCACACTACCCACTTGCCTTCTCACCGGTCAAAGTGGCTGGTCCTTTGAACTAACCTGCTTTATTGGAGTGAATGGAATCAAAGGTTATGGGGAGAAAGCAGGATTAGGCTACTGAGTTGGACAATCAGCCATGATCGTGATGAATGGCGGAGCAGACTCAAAGGGCCAAATGACATCCTCCTGCTTCTGTCTTTATGTTGGCTGTTAGTGCGGCAAAAAGGGAGTGTGTCTTCACTTCTCCCCCACTCTGCTGCATTGCACTGAAGACCTCTGGAGCTGCTGGCTATTATATTTCTTACCAGGCCCAGGACATGAGAATTAAAAACAACTTTCCTGTTCAAGCAAGAAATGTGCAGCTCCCAACCTTAGGTAAGCGATAGGGAGTGCAGTGACAATCCAACAGTAATTGCCGCTTGGAAGTTCTACGCTAACATTATTTGATTTATTATTGTCACATGTATTAACATATAGTGAAAAGTATTGTTTCTTGCGCACTATACAGACAAAGCGTACTGTTCATAGAGAAGGAAACAAGACAGTGCAGAATGTAATGTTACAGTCATGATCAGAAAGATCGACTTAATGCAAGGTAAGTCCATTCAAAAGTCTGACAGCAGCTAGGAAGAAGCTGTTCTTGAGTCGGTTGGTATTTTTGTATCTTTTTCCCGACGGAAGAAGGTGAAAGAGAGAATGTCAGGGGTGCGTGAGGTCCTTAATTATGCTGGCTGCTTTGCCCAGGCAGTGGAAGTGTAGACAGAGTCAATGATGGGAGGCCGAGGCACAGAGTTTAAGAGCAGGCAAATTGTGCTAGAACTTTATAAAACACTAGTTAAAACACGGTACAGCACTGGTCTCCACTTTACAGGAAGGATGTGATCACATGAGAGAGAAAGAGACAGAGACAGTGCAGAGAAGATTTACAAGCTGTTGCCAGGCTTGGGTAAGTCCTGCTGTGAGGGAAGATTGTGTAAGCTGGGGTTGTGGTCTTTGGAACGGAAGAGGTTGAGATGAAATGTCATTGAGGTGTGGTAAATTATGGTGGCCCAGTCAGAGTGGATAGAACGGACCTAATTTCCTCAGGAGAAGTCAATAAGCAGTGGTGGTAGATTTAAAGTAATTGGTAGAAGTATTGGAGGGGAGTTGGAGAAATCATTTCACCCAGAAGTGAAAGGTCTGCAACTCTATGCCTGAAAGAGAGGAAGAGACCACTGCATTTTATAAAAAAGCAGGTGGATATGCACTTGAGTGCTTTAACCTCCAGGGACAAGTGAAATGTTTAATAACAGATGCAATGTGATTGCACACCAACAAATAAATTCAATCACATCTTTGCTTGTTGCAGATGCTGTGTATACCACAAAAACACTTCAGAAGTGTTACATAACACAAAATCGAAATTTACTGGCATAATTGTCAGAGACACACTTGCCTTGATTTGGCCACCTCACTCTGCTGCCATTTAACAGCCGACAGGCCATCAGTTGGCTTGAGCCAGGACTGTTACACCTATCTTCGAGAGTTGTCTGGTAGCTCTCTGGTCACTCCAATGCCGCTGGGAATGGCAGCCACTGTTGGGACAGCATCCAGTTCCAGTGAAGATCCGATGTGATGGAGCCAGGACTTAAAGGTAAGTCTGAGGTCTCAACAGGTTCTGGTGGGCAGGCTCAGGGGTGGGGTTAGATGGGGGAAAAATGAGCATGGAAAGACCTTGGGATGGGCACTACCAATGAGCGCAGGGGATGTTAAAGGAGGTATCTCCCTCCCCCACTGCACCACACTTGACTGGCCGCTAGCCCGAACAATGAAACATGTCAGGCTGCATACGTGATATGGACCTCTCCTGCAGTCGGTTAAATCCCAGTAACGGCAAGAGGAGGCCCCTACGTGGCGATTAATTTGTCAATTAAGGCCTCAATTGACCTATGGATGGATGGACTTCCCGATACCATCCTGCTGTTGGTAAAATTGCAACAGGGTGAGTAGGTAGGCATTGGAAGTGGTTGCTCATGACATGCCACCTAATGTTACAGACTGCAGCCCACCATTCCTCCTACCTGTCAACTAGTTCAGGGTTTTTAAAAATTAATTTACAGGATGGGGGTGTCATTGGCTAGGCCAACATTCATTGCCATCCTCAGTTGCACATAATAAGCTGATGGCGAGCTGCAGCTATCCACAAAGAGAACCACACCAGCACTTGTCAAGTGTTGATGTGTGGGTTAGGTTGATTGGCCATATTAAATTGACCCTAGTGTCAGGGAGATTAACAGGGTAAATATGTGGGGTTACGGGAATAGGGCCTGGGTTGGATTGTGGTCAGTGCAGACTTCATGGGCCAAATGGCTTCCTTCTGCACTGTAAGGATTCTATGAAGTGAAGCGCAAATATAGATTTTGATCTGATTAATTATTGTCACATGTATTAGTATACAGTGAAAAGTATTGTTTCTTGCGTGCTATACAGACAAAACATACCATTCACCGAGAAGGAAATAAGAGAGTGCAGAATGTAGTCGTACAGTCATAGCTAGGATGTAGAGAAAGATCAACTTAATGCAAGGTAAACCCAATTAAAAGTCTGACAGCATCAGAGAAGCTGTTTTTGAGTCAGTTGGTACATGACCTCAGATTTTTGTATCTTTTTCCTGAAGGAAGAAGGTGGGAGAGAGAACGTCCAGGGTGTGTGGGGTCCTTAATTATGCTGGCTGCTTTGCCGAGGCAATGGGAAGTGTCGGCAAAGTCAATGAATGGGAGGCTCGTTTACATGATGGATTGGGTTCATTGACGGTCTTTTGTAGTTTCTTGCAGTCTTGCAGGTGGAGGGGTGGGGTTAGCAAGTGGAGGGCAGGGTTGGCAGGCAGAGGGGTGGGTTTAGCAGGTGGAGGGGCAGTGTTGGCAGGTGGAGGGGTGGGGTTGGCAGGTGAAGGGGCAGGGTTTGCAGGTAGAGGGATGGAGTTTGTAGGTAGAGGGGGTGGGGTTTGCTGGGCAGGGTTTGCAGGTGGAGGGGACGGGATTTGCTGGTGGGCGGGTCGGGGTTTACAGGTGGAGGGGCAGGGTTTGCAGGTGGGGGGATCGGGGCTTGCAGGTGGAGGGGCGGAGTTGGCAGGTGGAGGGGCGGGTGGAGAGGCGTGGTTCGCGGGCGGAGGGGCGGGGTTTGCCGATACGGGGGCGGGGTTTGCAGGTGGAAGGGCGGGGCGGTGATTTGGGCGGGCGGGTAGTACCGCTGCGCATGCGGGTTACCCTGCCCTTGCGCGCGCAGTGACGGTTAGGTTTGAATTCCCGCGCGGCCAGGCGGAGCGGGCGCATGCGTTGCTGAGCTTGCGCGGATGTTCGAGAATTTGGCGCCAACTGCATAGGTTCTTCAAGCTGTCGGCAAGCTGGGAAAATAGATTACTTCATTGTTTGTTAATTTTTAATGGCTGCCTTTAAAAACTGAAAGCAAAACAAAAGGAGTATATACAGGGAGAAAGAGGGTCTTGCGGTCTTTTGGATGGTAGGTGTAAAGGTGACAATGTTTTGTCCACAACTGGACAAGAGGACATGGATGTAGGTTTGGATTGCTTCTTGAGCCATTTCAATACCTCAGATGTAAAACTTTAATCCTTATGTTTAAACTCTCCCCTGGCTTTATCACTCACTAAGTTGTGTAACTGTCTGAAGAGAAATGGTTGGCAGGGCTATATTTATGGGGTGCGACTAGCCCGGTTGCTTTTGCAGACGGGCTGATGGCCTCTCTTGTGCTGTAATCATTCAATGAGTTGACGATCTCTGCAAGCTCTTACAGCCGCCACCCTCTCCGGGTATTCCAAACCAAAGGCAGGAAATAATCAGCAGGTTTGGCAGCATCTGTGGAGAGGGGAAACAAGAGTTTATATTTCACATTAATGACCCACCATGAGAACTCTGAATCGTGACTTCCTCTAGGCCTATTCTCCTGTGCAACACCCTGACCTTTTCCACATTATTTGACTGCTGTGCTTTGATCTGTCTAAGCTCCAGGTATTTGAACCACCTCGTCATCCCCCTCCTTGTAATAACCTTCCCTCCGAACCACTTTCTTTAAGCTTTTGATTAGTCCTCATATCACTTTCTTTGGCTCACAATCCTTTATCATTCATATTTTTATGAAGATTATGAGGCATATCTCTCTGTGAAGGTGCCATTGAGTTCCTAGGTATTGTGAGTTCTATCTGATGATGAAAGTAATTGGAAAAACCTAATGGGTGGGCTTTTATGGCCCAATTCGCCCCAAAGATGTAAATTCCTGCCTAGGGTCAGCGGACCTATTCATGGTCTGCCCTTTGCCACTCTGATTCCCGTGGCGGGTAGCACACTAAAATTCTAGCCACTGTCTCAGAAGCCTAAGCCAATCATGAGATTTTTATTTTTATTTCAGCTATCAGGGACATGAGAAGGCCTTGGCGGGTAAAATTAAGGAGAACCCCAAGGCGTGCTACAAATATGTGAAGAGTGAAAGGATGAGAAAAGAAGGGATAGGACCTATAAAAGGTGAAGGGGGATAAGTCTGTGTGGAACCAGAAGAAATGGCAGAGGTGCTTAATGAGTACTTTGCCTCGGTATTCACGGTGGAAAGTGATCTGGGAGGTTGTACTACAGGTTTGCGGCAGACTGAAAAGATTGAGTATGGATATTAAGAAAGAGAATGTGTTGGAACTTTTAAATTCTATCAAGATAGATAAGTCACCGGGACCGGATGGGATGTACCCCAGGTTACCGTGGGAGGTGAGGGAAGTGATTGCAGAGCCCCTGGCGATGATCTTTGCATCGTCGATGGAGACGTGAGAGGTTCCGGAGGATTGCAGATGTGATTCCTATTTTCAAGAAAGGGAACAGGGATAGCCTGGGAAATTACCGACCGGTGAGTCTGACCTCAGTGGTTGGTAAGTTGATGGAGAGGATTCTGAGGGACAAGATTTATGAGCATTTAGAAAAGTTTAGAATGATCAGGGATAGTCAGCACAGCTTTGTCAAGGGCAGGTCGTGCCTTACGAGCCTAGTTGACTTCTTTGAAAATGTGACTGAACACATTGACGAAGGAAGAGTGGTCGACATGGTTTACATGGACTTCGGCAAGGCGTTTGATAAGGTCCCCCATGCAAGGCTTCTTGAGAAGGTGAGAGGGCGTGGGATCCAAGGGGCTTTGGCCTTGTGGATCCAGAACTGGCTTGCCTGCAGAAGGCAGAGAGTGGTTGTGGATGGGTCTTTTTCTGCATGGAGGTCGGTCACCAGTGGAATGCCCCAGAGATCTGTTCTAGGACCCTTGCTGTTTATCATTTTCATAAATGGATGAGGAAGTGGAGGGATGGGTTAGTAAGTTTGCCGACAATACGAAGGTTGGTGGTGTTTTGGATAGTCTGGAGGGATGTCAGAAGTTGCAGCGTGACATAGATAGGATGCAAGACTGGGCGGAGAAGTAGCAGATGGACTTCAACGTGGATAAATATGTAGTGGCCCATTTTGGCAGGACCAACGGGATGCAGGAGTACAATATCAAGGGTAGGAGTCTTAGCTGGGTTGAAGAGCAGAAGGATCTTGGGGTCAGGGTCCATAGGACTCTTAAATCGGCCTCGCAGGTGGAGGATGTGGTCAAGAAGGCGTATGGTGTACTGGCCTTCATTAATCGAGGGATTGAGTTTAGGAGTCAGGTAATGCTGCAACTTTATAGGACCTTTGTCAGACCCCACTTGGAGTACTGTGCGCAGTTCTGGTCACCTCACTACAGGAAGGATGTGGAAGCTATTGAGAGGGTGCAGAGGAGATTTACAAGGACATTGCCTGGATTGGGAGGCATGCCTTATGAAGATAGGTTGAGGGAGCTAGGTCTCTTCTCCCTGGAGAGATGAAGGTTGAGAGGCGACGTGATAGAGGTTTATAAAATGTTGAGAGGAATAGATAGGGTGGATTCTCAGAGGCTATTTCCCAGGGCTGAAATGGTCGCTATGAGAGGACACAGGTTTAAGGTGCTGGGGAGTAAGTACAGAGAAGATGTTAGGAGTAAGTTTTTCGCTCAGGATGGTGAGTGAGTGGAATCAGCTGCCGTCGGTGGTGGTAGAGGTGAACTCGCTGGGGTCTTTTAAAAGACAGCTGGATGAGTATATGGGATCTAATGGCATTGGAAGTTGCAGATAGTTCTATGGCTTGGTAGGTATAGATGTGATCGGTGCAACTTGTGGGCCGAAGGGCCTGTTTGTGCTGTAGTGTTCTATGTTCTATTTTAACTCCAGTTATGTGAAGCTCCACACTACATGCTTGATTTGCAGGAATAAGAGGCACTGCTACATGCATTTGTGTGTTAAATAAAAATGGAATATTTATTAAATTAAAATTCCATGCTGAACTTTGTCTTTTGGTGAGTCTCTGGGTACTTTGCCAAAATAAGCTGGTTATATCACTATTCAACAGGCAGTAGCAACTTAGGATGGAATTCAATATATTTTTAGCTGGCGCCATTTCCGCCCTGAACATATTTTATTGATTATTTCCTTGTTTATTTCTGTCTCTGTGCAAACAGTTCCACCTGATCAGACCTCCATGACGAATACGCAACTGTTGCAGATAATAAATAGCATTCAACCAACAACTTCAAGAGTATATTTCTTTGGCTTTTCCCCTAATACTGAATCAATTAGTTTGTGAACTTTTACAAAGAAGGTTACCTGTTATGACGACCACAAAGGCCATGGAGAATCATTAATAGATCTACCCGTGGGCTTTGTGGAATACGTGCTACCTTATTGAGTGAGTGGAGGCTCACCCAATGGGAAGTAGCCAGCGGGGGTACTTAAGCCTGTAACTTCATCTAGACTGGTTGCAAAGGGGAAGATTACCTGACTGCATTTTCCTTTGGTGTACAATAAAGGGTGTAAGTGATGAGAAATCAAAAATGAAGATGTGGCCTGGAATTACGTCTTGTGGCCCGGTCTTGATTTCGGCATCACAGACTTGGTAAAGGAATGTGACCCCTGCTAGGAACATCAAAAACTCCCACCCTCAGCCTTCTTACACCCACGGGAATGGCCTGGTAGGCCATGGATGCATGTACATTTGGACCTTGCAGGTTCCTTTATGATTCTATGTTTTTAATCATGGTGGACACGCACTTGCAAATGCTCTTATGTCAGAGTCCTGCTGACTACAGTTCGGCCTTCAACATCATTATTTCTTCAAAAGTCATGTCCAAACTTTATGGCTTAGGGCTCGGCTTCTCCATCCGCGACTGGATCCTAAACGTCCTAACCCACAGACCACAATCAGTAAAGATAGACAAAGACACTTCTTTCATAATTATCCTCAACGCTAGTGCCCTGCAAGAGTGTGTCCTCAGTCCCTTACTATTCTCCTTACACTTATGACTGTGTGGCCAAATTCCACTCCAACTCCATTTTCATGTTTACTGATGACACCACCATAGTGGGTTGGATCTCAAACAATGTTGTGTTGGAGTACAGGAAAGAGGTCGAGAATCTGGTGAACTGCTGCAACGACAATAATCTCTCCCTCAATATCAGTAAAATGAAGGAGATGGTCATCAAATGCAGAAAGAGAAGAGGAAATTCCCCTCCCTACATCAATGGGGATGAAGTGGAAATGATCAAGATTCAAGTTTCTAGGTGTCCAGATCAACAACCTGTCCTAGTCCTACCAAGCCCATGCTATAGTTAAGAAAGCCCACCAACAGCTACTTCCTCAGGAGGCTAAGGAAATTTGGCATGTCCACTACAACTCTCACTAATTTTTACAGATGCATCATAGAAAGCATCCTTTCTGGACCACAGCTTGCTATGGCTCCTGCTCTGACCAAGACTACAAGTACAAATGATTGTGAACATAGCCCAGTCCGTCACGCAAACCAGCCTCCCACGCATTGACTCTGTCTACACTTCCCACTCTCTCAGAAAAGCAGCCTGCATAATGAAAGGCTATGCACTCTGGACATACACTCTTCCACCTTCTGTCAGGAAAAAGATACAAAAATCCGACTCAATAGCTTCTCTGCTGCCATCACACTTCTGAATGGACCTATCTTATTTTAAGTTGATATTTCTCTACACCCTAGCTATGACTGTAATACTATATTCTGCACTCTCTCCTTGCCCCTATGTACTCTACGAACATTGTGGTTTGTATAGCGTGCGAGAAACAATACTTTTCACTGTGTACCAATACATGTAACAATAATAAATCAGATCCACGACTACTCAGGCTACAATCGAGCAATTGTGGCAAAGCTTCAGCACATTCGGAATATCAAAAGTCCTGGTTTTCAGTAATGGCACATTCACTAGCAGCATTTTCCAGAACTTCTCCAATAATAACCAACACATCCAAACTGCACGTTATCATCTGTCATCAAATGGACTGGCAGAATGGGCGCTTCAAACCTTCAAAAATGGTATGAAGAAACAACCGGCGGCATCAATGGAGACTAAAGTTCTGTTCAATTGTAGGACCACGCTGCAGAACTGTTGATGGGATGTTGGTTCGAATTAGATGAAACCTACTATTCCCAAACTTGGTACAGAAAGTGGAGTCCCAACAGGAAAATCAAACAAGAAGCTTTGCTTCCTCAAAGACAAAAAGAACTTTTGCAATGGCTGATCTGGTTCATGTAAGAAACTTTGGGGATGGTCCCAGATGGGCCCCTGGGATCATGGAGAAAATAGGCCAGTATCTAACAAGGTCAAGTTTCAGGGTAAAACCATGAAGAAGCACTTAGACCATTTCAGAACCAGAGAGTCCTTGCCTGAGCCGCCCTGCCACTGGCCATGGAGATAGCTGTTGCCAGTGCCAGCTCTTGGCTTTAAGCTGCCTTTGTGTTGGCCCACTCGGATAGCAAAGGTACGGATTCAGAATGGAGGCTGAAGAAGCAGGCCTCTGGGCTGAAGTGCAACCTGAGGAGGAACCTGCTTCACTAACCAAGAAACGCTCCGTCTGGAAGAGAAGGTTTATACTGCCTGACGCACCTCCGCCAAGCGACAAGTGATGGAAAGGACCTCTTCGAAATGGGGGTGCCGCGAGAGATGCAGGCCTCAGTGGGGAGGTCATGATGACCATGAAGGCCACAGGTAATCATTAATATGTCTACCTATGGGTCGTGGAGTACAAACTGCCTGATTGAGCAAGTGGAGGCTCGCCCAATGAGAAGCAGTCGCAGGAGTATTTAAGCCTGTGACTTTACCTGGATCTGAGGTGAAGATTACTTGACTTAAGCCATCGGAGCTACTTTTTCTTTTGGTGCACAATAAAGGATGTTGGTGATGGGAAAACAATGTGTGGCTGAATTACTACAAGACCAATTGGAGAGAATACAGAATCTTTGACAAGCCTCTTATGTTCCAGGGCCTCAAAGATTGAACCCATATGGCATCAAAGGTCCACATAAACCCTAGTATGTACAATCTGTAAATGCACTATCTGAGCACTTCACATGATGAAATGCTCCATTTTTTTTCATCCGTAATGTGATAAATATATTAGACTTACCTGGAATCGCAGTAGAATGTTGATGTTAACTTGTCATCCAAACTTGGGGAATTGGCTGAAAAAGTCAACAAGTCTCCCCAATTCTGATTAATAGTCAGCAAGTTCTGCTGGAAAAACGTGTTGCACTTCGCAAAACTTTGAAATTTCACACCCAGTCGTAAAACAGTTCTCACAATTACAATTCCACTAATGCCTGTAGCATTTATTCATTTGGTAATGGTCATTGGTTGGAAACCACTTCTTCAAAAAGGGAATTATGATTTAGCAAATATATACTACAAAGTTGAAGTTGTTGGTGTGACTATGTACTTGATACTGCATGAAGCTCAACCGGAGGTCAAAGCAAAATTACCATTTTGTCCACTTGCTCTATAATTTGCATTGCACAGAAAGGGAAAAAAATAAGTTATGAGTATTTAAAATACAAATATCAGATATTGTTTTTTATAGTAATTAATATGATTTTATTTCATGTATCTAGAGTCAGATGTCAGCTGTTCCAGTCAAAATTGTTGAGACTAAAGGGATAAAGCGTAGAAAAGAAATGGAGGTATGCAATACCATATAACTTTTACTTAAAAGGAAAGATTTGTGCCTCCTGGGTATGAAGTATTAAGTGAAGAGGATTGCCAGCCTGATTCCTATTCCATTAATATCGGGCAAGTTCAGCAATTAGCATGAAATACTCCTGACCAAGTGTTCCTCTGTTCTGTTAACCAATATTTTACACTCAACCAGTAAATGTAAAGATTGATTTCTATTATGTTTGCTTTAGCTATGCATAAATAGTTTATTACATATACATTTCTGATATCTTTAGAAATGTATTACTTCGTGGGTTGTGGGTGTCGTTGGCTAGGCCAACATTTGTGGTCCTTTCCTAATTGCCCTTGCAAAGTTGGTAGTGAGCTGCCTTCTTACACCATTGTAGCCCATGTGATGCAGATAGACTGGCACTGCTGTTAGAGAGGAAGTTGCAGGATTTTGACCCAGTGACAGTGAAAGAATGGCAATTCAGTTCTATGTCAAGATGGTTTGCAGCTTGGAGGGGAATTTCTAAGTGTTAGTGTTTGCATGCATGAGGTGCCTTGTCCTTCTAAATGGTAGACATTGTGGTTTTGGAAGGTTCTATTGAAGGAGCCTTGGTGAGTTGCTGCAGTGTATCTTGCAGGTGATACACACTGCTATCACTGTGTTTTGGTGGTGGAGGATGTGAATGTTTAAGGTGGTGAATGAGGTGTCATTTAAGTAAGCTGCTTTACCTGGATGGTGTCGAGCTCCTTGAGTATTGTTGGAGTTGCATTCATCCACACAAGTGGAGAGCATTCCATCAGATTCCTGATTTGTGCCTTGTAAGATTGTGGACAGATTTTGGGGAGTCAGGAGGAGAGCTCCTCACTGCAGAATTCCCAGCCTTTGACCTGGGCTAGGAGTTTCTGTTCCTGCCCAAAGCAGGTGTCATAGTGGCCAGGAGCGGAAAATATCGTAAGCGTGAAAATATTGGTTTTATACCAGCCTCAAAGCATCATTTGCATCTGACTTCAATGGCAGAGCATGTTTCCCGACTAATATGAATGTCATGAATGCTCATTTCAATGGCCGCTCACTGGTAATTCCCCTCCCACATGGAATTAATAGGGCATGTGTTTCGCAACCAGATATAAGCAACGTGCATCTGCTAAACAGTACTTTGATTGTGACTTTGAGGTTTGTTGGCATATGTTGCGCTGCACAATGCTTGGGGCACCACTAAATCACTTTGCAGGCACACCATATCTCTGTCAGAAGTATCTCAAAGGCAAGCACCTACCTTCCATACCAGTGGTAAGGTGGGGCTGATGTATAAATGGCTGGTGGGCAAGGTCTACATGGGGAAAAGGATGACAATGGCAGAGTTGCATTCTGATACATGATCAGAATGCTGTCAGATTTGAAAATGTCCTCTGCGCCAGGATGGAGAAGAGTACCTTCAAGAAGGACATTAGCGAGTTGGAGCCTGAATGGGAAGATGGCAGAGTGAAGAGGTGCTTCAGCTTTACATTGTCATTGCAAGGACTATCGTCCTAGATGAAGGAAGGGGAAGGTATGTCAGTCAAGTGTGGCTATCAAAGCTCCCTGGCAACAGGCACTCCAGTAAACAATGAGGAAAGGTTTCCTCTCGCACAATGTTCAGCTGGTTTACCATCACAAGAAACAAATCGTGCAGTGTGAGCGAGATTCGCAGGAAGCTGCCACAACTCATACATCTTGAATAGATTGCAGATCCCTGACATCTTTGAGAGACCACTCAGAATCCAAGGTTGGCTCCTTGGTGACAGGGGGTACCTGCAAAGAACTTGGCTGATGATGTCCGTAGAGTAGCAACAAAATCCTGCAGAGTGAAGGTATTAATTATGCTTATGTCACTACTGAACACTGGTAGAGAAGAGCATTGGCATCTTGAAATGCAGTTTCAATGCCACAATAGATCTGGCACAGCACTCCAGTACACTCCCCAGAGGGTCCCAGATCATCGTGGTTTGTTGCGCATTGCACAACCTGGTGCTGCAAAGGGTAGAGGACTTGACAGATGCCAAAATGGAGGAGCTGTAAGTCTCTTCCAATGAGGAGGACATTGAAAGGGATGGGGCGATGAGTTTAAGAAAGCTGAAGATGCAAGGGAAAAATCCATATCACCGTCCAGACAAGGCAGTCAATTGTTCAAGACCTTCATTGCCACCAGATTCCACGATGAGGATGCTAAGTCTGCATCTTCTTGGACAAGTGTACTCTTTCATGGAGATACATGAATACCAGCATTGGTGTTATATATTTTAAAAGGGTTGCTAGTTGCTTTAGGAGCTAACCTTATGATTTTGATGATGAAGTCATTAGGATGTGCTCTCAGGATGCTGTTTTGCTTTCCATTTTGTTTTCTGATGCAGAGAAGAGAACAGCTCTTCAAGAAATCTTGTTCTGTGCTTGTTTGAATCTATACATGCAAACCAAGTATTTTCTTTTTCTGTTTAAACCCACAAACCCCTAACTTAGTCAGGACATTACAGAAAGAAAACTGGTGGGGTGTCAGGATTTTGTTTCATCAAGATCACCAAGAAATGATCCTAAGAGAAAAAATTGTGGGGTCCTCACACCTTGAATATTAGAAGCTGAGGAAAAGCAACAACAGCATTACAGATTAAAGTGCCAGTGCCAGGAAGACTCAAGTAAGAAAATGTTCTATGTGTGATTTTAGATGAGAGGGTTTTTCCAATCCAAGAGGGATGAGATTCTAGTCTCTGGCATAGAGTGCTACACATTTGAGGTCATTTGGGAAAGTATATATCAAGTCAATGGTCTCCAGATTAAAAACAGGAATACTGGAAAGAGAGTAAGTAAGTATATACACAATGCCTGCAAGAGAAACGGTGAGAACATAAGAACATAAGAAGTAGGAGCAGGAATAAGCCATCTAGCCCTTCGAGCCTGCCCCGCCATTTACAATGGCTGATCTGAAGTGGATCAGTTCTACTTTCCCGCTTTCTCCCCATAACCCTGAATTCCCTTGTCTATCAGAAACCTATCTACCCATGACTTAAATATATTCAGCGAGGTAGCCTCCACCACTTCAATGGGCAGAGAATTCCTGAGCTTCACCACCCTTTGAGTGAAGAAATTCCTCCTCAACTCCGATCTAATCTGCCCCCCCACCCATATTTTGAGGCTAATATGTATATGTCTGCTTTTTGTTGACAACATGCAGGTTATAACGTATACTATATTGTATAGTATAGTAGATTCATATAGCTTAAATTCATAGTTCAGTTCTTTACTATTCAGCTTTGTGGCATTTGATCATTCCAGCGAGATACTGTGCTCCACTATTTAATCTAATTTACAGTTATTTTACTTGTAAAACTGTGTAAAATAAAAACCTGGATATCTCAGGTGATTCCTCAGCAAAAGTAATGGACATTTGATTTGATTTATTATTGTCACGTGTATTAACATTAATTGTTGTTTGCACGCTATATAAACAAAGTATACCATTCATAGAGAAGGAAATGAGAGAGTGCAGAATGTAGTGTTACAGTCATAGCTAAGGTGTAGAGAAAGATCAACTTAATGCAAGGTAAATCCATTCAAAAATCTGACAGCAGCAGGGAAGAAGTTGGTTGGTATTGACCTCAAATTTTTATATCTTTTTCCTGAAGGAAGAAGATGGAAGAGAATGTCTGGGGTATGTGGGGTCTTTGACTATGCTGGCTGCTTTGCTGAGGCAGCAGGAAGTGTAGACAGTCAATGGATGGGAAGCTAGTTTGACACATTTGATGGCTTTTGCCTGTATTGCAGTAGCAGCAGAGACACTAGGTACCAGACACTGGATCTGGTGGTTCTTTCATGAAGCTGGCTGCAAGGTCCACTGTGGAAAGGATGAACTCTGAGCTCTGTGTTATGCTAGACCCTCTGTGCTATTCTGCTCTATTAATGTTCAATTTCCTGACAGGCATAAGGCTACTTGAGCAAATCACAAGAGCAATACTCGATTTTTGACACTGATGTTGTAATGTGCTCGTTATCTATTCTTTGCACATTTCACATTGTTATTTTGCTGTTTTGTTACCTTGTTACTTCCAATTTGAGCTTGAATTTTGTTGTCAATAGACTAACAGTGAGAGGTTAATATGTATAAGAGTTTTCAACCTTGGATAGGCATTTTAAGTATATTTCATATATCATCATGAGCATATATGTGAATCTGTGTCCATTGGTTTTCAATTCTTACCACTGATTAACCCAGAATGTCTAACTCTGGAGATGATCCTGTAGCACTGATTTCTCAAGAGAAATCTAAGTTTGGCAAACCAAATTAATTTGTGGCCATTAGCCTTAAAATTGACCTGCTATGTATCTGACTGCTTGAAGATCATTCAAACAATCAGTTTAGTCCTCTCAGCAGCTTTTGATGGTACCTTGAACTGCCTATTAAGACATTTTATCAGTGAGTACTGTTTAATATCAACACATTATTTTTCTTGATACCTATCATCAGCTACATTGTTCATTCATCAGTACCAATCTTTTTAACCAACCAAATAACTAAATCAAATTAACGAGGGGACAAATTAAAATAGGCAATTCCCAAAAGGAGGGGAACCATCCAAAACAAAGGACAAAGTAGAAAGGAAACTTAAAACATCAAATCAAAATAGATTAAAGGGTCACATTCATTCATCAGTAATGAGATGTAATTTTTGAACATGAGAGAATGCTTTCTAGAGGACCATGAGAGAAAGGACTACCAAACTGGGAAACTATCCAATCAGCCTATTTTTAATGATCCTGCAAAGGAAAATTGGCTCCCAGTACAACCTATTTTTAAATTGAGGGCTAAAGAACCTTCAGGTAGTTCAACTTTAAATTGTTAAGAGGCCTGATGGCTTTTATCCAGGAAATGAGGTAGTATTATGTTCCATTTGTTAACTAGCTTAGTTGATGCTTTATCCAGGATATGTGCATGGATTTGAAAAATTGAGAGTGAATCCTCTTTTATCTTGGCTACTGAAGCTGGATGTAATTCAAATTCTGTTGTTGTTAGGGTCCATGAGATTCCAGATGGTTAGGGTTCTGTGATAACCCCAAGACTTGCATGGAGAATCACTGATCGATCTCCCCATTGGACTCATTGAATATGAGCTCTCTGGGGTTGGCAATTAACTGACCAGGTGGAGCCTTATATAAAGCAGGCCCCTAAGCAGATCTATTATTGCATTTGTCCTGGTTGGTACCTGTTTGTGTTCACCACATGCTTGTGGTTTGCTTATTTTGTGCAATAAAACACTGTTCCTTTATAGCTGATTCAAAGAACAAAACAGCCCAGGAAACAGGCCCTTCGGCCCAATGAGCCCGCGCTGCCATCCCAACACCACCAGTCGCCCCCCTCCATCCATGACCCTTGTCTAATGTTTTATGGCCGTCCACATTGAGGGAAACTAATTTAGGGACAATTTATTACTGCCAATCAGCCTAACATCTTTGGGGTGTGGGAGGAAACCGGAGCACCCAGAGAAAACCCACGCAAGCACGGGGAGAATGCGCAAACTCCCACAGACACTGGCCCAAATCCATGTGTCTGCACAGCAATCAGTGATAGTCACTGAGCTGTTGTCTTGCCCAGTATCTGGTCCAGTTTAGGCACACACTAACGACATGAAACACTAGGCCAATCTCGAAAAACCAAGAGCAGCCCAAGTACGACCCATCGCGTGTATGCCTCTCGTTGGACAGAAGGCGGACCGACTTAAAACCTGTGAATGAAAAAGAGAAAAAAAACATTGTTATTGTACCATATGCATTTACGTTACCAGGGACGCCCCAATGCTAATGACCCTTATTTAAAACAATCTCCTATATCCACCCATCTCCAACCCAGTCATGTGCCTGTCTAAGTTACTCTTAAATGACTCTAGCGTGTTTGCCTCCACCACCTTACTTGGCAGAGCATTCCATACCCCCACTACCCTCTGTGTGAAAAACCTCCCTCTAATATCTGTGTTATACTTCTCCCCCCTCACCTTAAGTCCATGGCCCCTTGTCCTATGTGTCTCTATCATAGGAAATAGCTTATCTCTGTTTACTCTATCTATACCCTTCATAATCTTATATACCTCTATTAGATCCCCCCTCAGTCACCGTCTTTCAAGGGAAAAGAGCCCCAATTTATTCAATCTTTCCTCATACCCCAGTCCTTCCATACCAGGCAACATCCTGGTAAACCTCCTCTGCACTCTGTCCAGAGTCTCCACGTCCTTCCGGTAGTAAGGCGACCAGAACTGGACGCAGTACTCTAAATGCGGCCTAACCAACGTTCTGTACGACTGCAACATTAGACTCCAGCTCTTATATTCTATACCCCTTCCTATAAAGGCTAACATACCACAGGTTTTCTTCACCACACTCTCCACTTGCACTGCCACCTTCAAAGACTTGTACACTTGCACCCCCAGGTCTCGCTGCGATTCTATACTCCTTATGGGCTTACCCTCTATCATATAACTCCCCCCTACATTATTCCGGCCAAAGTGCATCACCTCACATTTATCCGGATTAATCTCCATTTGCCATGTATCTGCCCAATCTACCAGCCTATCAATATCCCGTTGTATTGCCAGACACTACTCCTCACTGCCCGCCAATCCAGCCATCTTGGTGTCATCAGCAAATTTGCTGATCACACCACCTACTCCCTCTTCCAAATCATTTATATACACTACAAAGAGAAGAGGTCCCAGTACTGAGCCCTGCGGCACACCACTAGTGACAGACCTCCAGCTAGAAAAGGACCCCTCCACTCCTACTCTCTGACTCCTCTTTGCAAGCCAGTTCTCTACCCATCTAGATACCTGGCCACGTATCCCATGAGCTTTAATCTTCTCTACCAACCTACCATGAGGGACTTTGTCAAACGCTTTACTGAAATCCATATGGACGACATCAACAGCTCGTCCTTCGTCGACCGTTTTTGTCACCTCCTCAAAGAATTCTACCAGATTCGTAAGGCAAGACTTCCCCTTTACAAAGCCATGCTGCGTATCCTTAATCAGATTGCAACGCTCTAAGTGCACATACATCCTATCCCTAAGAATCCTTTCCATCAACTTGCCTACCACTGACGTTAAACTCACCGGCCTATAGTTACCCGGGCTATCCCTCCTATCCTTTTTAAACAACGGTACCACGTTCGCTATCCTTCAGTCCTCTGGGACCTCACCTGTGTCCAAAGAAGAGACAAAGATTTGCGTCAGAGGCCCAGCAATCGCATCCCTCGCCTCCCTAAGCAGCCTAGGATAAATGCCATCGGGCCCCGGAGACTTATCGGTTGTAGTGCTACCTAAAAGCCCTAACGCTTCTTCCCTCGTAATCGATAGATCTTTCAATTGGTCTACCGCTCCCTCGATGACCGTACCAGACATCAAGCCCCTCTCCTTCGTGAATACCGACGCAAAGTATTCATTCAGGATCTCCCCCATTCCCTCTGCCTCTAAGCACAATTCCCCTCGTCTGTGCCTGAGGGGACCGATTTTACCCCTAGCCACCCTTTTGCTCTTAAGATAGGAGTAAAACACCTTTGGATTCTCCTTAATCCTACCTGCCAAAGCCATCTCATGCCCCCTCTTTGCTCTCCTAACTCCCCTTTTGAGATCCCTCCTACTGTTTCTGTATTCCTCCAACGCTCTCTCCGTTCCCAGCTGCTTAGACCTGACATACGCCTCTTGTTTCTTCCTAACCAGGTCTTCTATATCTCTAGTAATCCACGGCTCTCTAATCCTACCTTTCCCATCCTTCCTCCTAACCGGCACATGCCTTTCCTGCACCCATTGCAGTTTTCCCTTGAAAGACTCCCACGTGCCTAACGTGGTCTTGCCTTCCAACAGCCTATCCCAGTCTATATCCCTAAGATCCTGCCTAATCCGGCTGTATCTAGCCTTCCCCCAATTTAGCACCCTCCCCTTAGGACAGCTCTCATCTTTTTCCATTTGTATCCTAAAGTAGACAGAGTTGTGGTCACTATTAGCCACATGTTCACCTACCGCAACCTCAACCACCTGACCCGGCTCATTGCCCAGAACTAAATCCAGTATAGCCCCCTCTCTAGTCGGGCTATCTACATACCCTTCCAATACACATCTTATGAATTCCTCCCTGTCCGAACCCCCAGCTCTAGGCACCTTCCAATCCACCCCAGGGAGATTAAAATCACCCACTACAACAACCCTGTTCTTCCTACACTTGTCCAAAATGTCCCTACATATACCCTCTTCCACTGCCCGCGGGCTGTCGGGCGGCCTATAGTACACTCCTAGTAATGGCTCCCTTCCTATTCCTCAACTCCACTCACAGAGTCTCAATTCCCAACCCCCCCATGTTATCCTCCCTCTGCACTGCTGTGATCTGCTCCCTAACTAAGAGCGCCACTCCCCCTCCTCTTTTCAACCCTCCCCTATCACGCCTAAAACACTTATACCCTGGAATATTTAGCTGCCAGTCCTGCCCCTCCTTTAACCACATCTCTGTCACTGCCACCACATCTGAATTCCTCGCGAACATCAAGGTCCTAAGTTCATCCGTCTTACCCGTCACACTCCTCGCATTAAAACTGATGCACTGAAGACCCTCAGGCCCACTCGGATCCTCCTTCTCCTGGGAGATTTTCCTATCATCTAGACTTACCCTCACCTCCAACTCACTCCCACTCCCAGTGCCTGAGCTGTCTCTCTCCTCCCCACCCCCCCTCCATATTAGTTTAAACCCTGCCGAAACACTCCAGCCAACCTCCCAGCTAAAGTATGTGTACCCTTCCCATTTAAATGTTCCCTATCCCTTTTATACAAGTGCCCTTCCTTTGCAAAGACTTCCCAATGGCCTACAAAACTAAAACCCTCTGTCCTGCACCAATCCCTCAGCCACGCATTCAGCTGCAGGATCTCCTTATTTTTATCCCTGCTATTACTGGGCACTGGCAGCAGCCCAGAGATCGCCACCCTGGAGGCCCTGCACTTCAGCCTGGGGCTCCCAACTCTCTGAACTGCCTACGTATTTCCCCCCTACTCTTCCTTCCTACATCCTTCTCACCTATGTGTATAATTACATCCACCTGGGCCCCTTGGCCCTTCAAGATTCCCTCTACCCTCTCTGACACATCCTGTACCCTGCTCCAGGGAGGCAGACTACCATCCTGGAGTCCCGCTTTTGCCCACAGAACCACCAATCAATTCCTCTAACCCTCCCATCCCCCACCACTATCTCACATCCAGCCCCCTTCCTTCCGGTCTTCCCCTCGTGCCCTTTCCACCTCAGTTGGCGCCTTACCCCTGATATCTTGAGAGACTACCCCTGGGGTAGCCTTTGGAACATTACTCCTCTTCCCCTTCCTAACTGTAACCCACCCATCCCCCCTCGTCTGTGCCTGAGGGGACCGATTTTACCCCTAGCCACCCTTTTGCTCTTAAGATAGGAGTAAAACACCTTTGGATTCTCCTTAATCCTACCTGCCAAAGCCATCTCATGCCCCCTCTTTGCTCTCCTAACTCCCCTTTTGAGATCCCTCCTACTGTCTCTGTATTCCTCCAACGCTCTCTCCGTTCCCAGCTGCTTAGACCTGACATACGCCTCTTGTTTCTTCCTAACCAGGTCTTCTATATCTCTAGTAATCCACGGCTCTGGGATCCCCTCTTGAACGTGGTTCCTATTCATTAGCGCATCATTTTCCCTAACTAAAAATAAATCCTCCAGCCTCAACTCCAGTTGCCTAACCCGGGCCCTCAAACGCTGCAACTCCAGACATTTGGTGCAGATGTGGACTCTCCGGAGATGCTGTGTCTCCAGGAACTCCCATATATTGCACGTTACACAGCTGACACGCCTCCCCATGGACCCTGCCATTTATTTGACCACCCTTAAACTTATGGACACAGTTAGAAAAATTTGACCAGTATCTCACCTTGCCTAAGCCTGCTCTCGCCTAAGCCCTGTGAGCCAAAGTCCTTGCAGCACTCACTCAGCACCCGCCTCACTCCGCTGCCCAATACCGACGCTGCCCGCTGTCTACTGTGGCCTTCTTTTTGTACTCCCGCGCTCCCTTCCCAACTGCCCTTGTGCCTAGGACCCGCTACAGAAAGCGCAAAATGCAGAAAAAAACCTGTGAACCAGCAATGCAATTGAAAAAAATCGGTACACTCGCAGTTTAGACTCACCAGCCACCAGTACACTGCTCCTGGAGTTATAGTTTCTAAAAAGGAAAGCTCTCTGAGCACTGTTTAGATTTTAGCAGCCTGTCATTAAACATGGGGAAAAATTATTATTTCAAAGATTTGAGAATATTCACACTCTGGCCCAGGTAAATCCTCCCTCTATCAGTTGTGCTGCACTTTCACGAATTGGAGTGCCCCTGACTATATTACTAACAAATGGATGCACCAGATCAAGAGCTGGAGATACTGGTGTTATTCTACTTTATCTGCCTTGTTCATTTGTTTTTTCAGCCAGGCTACTGCAGCCTTCACTAGATATTTTGAATGAACAAATGGAACTTGTAAGAAACTAACTAAAGTTTCAGTATTCTGTTGACTACTTAAGTGGGGAACCTATGGCTTGGTGCACACCCCTAATTATTGTTTTTTTTTGCATGCATACCTCTTCACCCAAAAACATAAATTTAAACAGCAAAGTATTCCCAAGCACTTTGAATTGTCTTTCGCAACCAGTAGCCCAATTCTACTCACATTCTTGACAAACTGATAAATTCCCACATTAAGCAGTACTATTGAATCAACTGCTGAAAATTATGTTTACAAAAAAAGTAAGTTTTCTTTGCGTTGTTGAGTCAAAGTGATGTCTGATGCAGAGTTCAAGAGTACAATCCTGTTCTTTGTCTTTGCATCTTATGTATCATAGAATGAATATTGTGAAGCACCTGTTCAAACCAAAAGACATGTGCCCTTGGTTTCTGCTTCAGATGGAGGAGAGTTTGCTTCTAACCCAGGATCGGTGGAAAAAATCCTGCAAGGTAATAAAGCAACCTTTGTAAATATTTACTGAATTATTTCAAAATAAATCATATTGCTATCTCTTTTTGGCTATGACTGGATTAACTCATGTTTCTCCTCATACATATTCTGAAAAAATGAAGTGATTCAACTATAGGGGCAAGATTTTTTTAAGCCTGAGCAGAATTTAGCACAAATATGTCTTCACTGCTGCATTGTTCAAAGTGCTTACGGATTATCGGGATAGTCACAGAGATGCAAGAGTCAAAAAAGTAAGGTAACTTGCAAATGTCACATTTGATTGAGAAGTGGAAGTTGCAAATCTCTGAACATGGGACAAGTTTCTGAAATGATTTTACAGCTTCTAAATGACAATTTTGGATTTTTGTGTTACCTTGGTCCGATATTACCATTTTACGAAGACCATATTTACCTTATTGAGCTCAGAGATCAAGAATTTCAATTCCCGTTGGACTTCAGAATTTCTGCAAATGTGCAGATCAGCATTTTTTTTTTGGATCCATTGCGTATGTACATAATAAAAAAGCACAAAACCTCAGGTCAGGTGAGCAGATGTCATTGCAAATTAGTTTTCCAGGCAGGGGACAGAGGCACCGGTCCATGAAGGGAAAGAGGGACCTAGGCAGGTCCCAGTTAAGGAAAATTAGAGGAACAGAAAACCAGGCTCATAGCAGGAATGGAGCTATGGGAAGCAGGCTTTAAATGAAGAATTTAACCAAAGGTTGCTGATGTAGACTGGTCATGGGATGATACAGCTATTTAAAGGATCACGTGTCCAAAGTGTGGGAATTCTTCCCAAAGCACAGGCAGAATGTAAGAAGAGCTGCTGGCATGGTACTTAATAAACTATTATTGTTATAATTCTTTGCTTACCAGTGTTTGGAACCCAACACGTCTGCATGGTGTCAAGAGTTGACAGTATGGCACAAGTACTTTGTCACGTTAACCTGTTTGTGTTCAATGAAAACATTGCAGACAATTGGGCCAAATTTGAAGGGTAAAGCATCTACTGTGGTGTCGAACAAATCAAAAAGACACAAGCACCTTATCAAATCTGGCAGGCTCAAGATTATTGAAAAGTTTGAATCTTTGTCTTTCAAATGGAAGACAGAAAGTGGATCCCAAGCCACTGTTAAAGTTTAAGAACATTTGTTTGCCAATGAAGAGCATAACACACCACAAGCACATGTTTAATACTACAGACCAAAGATTTGATGAATCAACAAAGTCATGCCTGGAATCTTAAAATTTTTAGCAAAAACATGTGCATTTGGTACCCTTACTGATAAGTTAGTCAGGGATTGTGTAGTCTCTGAGATCACAGTGATCTTGACAGCAAGCAGCTGCTTTGAGAGAAAGATTTAACATTGCAATCAACCATCAGCATCTGCCTGCTAACCAACAGTCTGAAAAAAGCAGCAAGATGTTAACATGAGAAACAGGATGTGCCTGTATCACAAGTTTTTGTGATACAGGCACATCCTTCTCTGCAGTGGCCATCATTGTCCTATACTCTGAAAATGGCAAAAATCACCGAGGCACTGGGGTACACTCCAAGGAGGAGGCCTAGGCATTGAGAAAAGCAGTTGCTCAAAGGCACTTGGACTGTATTCGACGCTGCAGAGATACTTGCTGGGAAGGCTGAAGGCAGTGGTCAGAAAGGGACACGGGCTACTAATAGAGGTCGGGTATAGGTGAGGGATTTCTCCATTGGGAAAACCAAGACCATCAGGAGGGAAGCGGTCGTGAGGGTCAGTCACATCAATGGCAGAGTTGCAATCGACAGAAAGATGAGGGAAGCACAGTTGGCGAGGGAATGGCGGCAGGAAGCGTGTGAAGAGTGGCAAAGTGTGTGAAAAGTGGCTACAGAATGCGCAAGCAGGAAAAACTCCCACCAAAGGAATCAGAAAATAGCAGGCCAGTTCAGGGCAATGTGAAAAACAAAGATATGGAGAGCTGGACACTATGCATGGAGTATTTCGACTCTTATTTAAAGGGAAATAAGGTAGAGGATGAACTAGCAGTAGCAATTTTCTTAACTACTGTAGGGAGTAAAACGTTTGTGATGTTAAGAAGCCTCATACAACTTGAGAAATCCGCAAAGCATCCCATAGCAGAGCTGTGCGAAGCATGAAGGAATCATTATGCCTGAAGCCACTTACAATAGCAGAATGGTTCCAATTTTATAAGGGAATGCAGTTGAAAAGTGAATCCATTTCACTATTTGTGGCTGTGCAGAAGAAGCTTAACCACTTCTGATGATCATAACTCATCGGGGACTTTTCCATAATCATAGAGTCCCTACAATGCAGAAGCAGGCCACTTGATCCATTGAGCCTGCAATGACAACAATCCCACCCATGTAGTTACCCTGCTAATCGCCCTGACACTAAGGGGCAAATTAGCATGGCCAGTCATCCTAATCTGCACATCTTCGGAGTGTGGGGGAAACCCGAGCAGACATGTGGAAAATGTGCAAACTCCACACACATGGTCATCCGAGGCCAGAATTGAACCTGGGTTACTGGCACTGAGGCAGCATTGTGAACCATTGTGCAACCATGCTGCATCTTCCTTTCAGTATTATGTCGGCACCAGTCCTTTTCCAAAGAGCAATGAACTGAATTCTAATGAGTTACTTGGGGATCTGATATTATCTGGATGATATTTTGGTGATGGACTCCACTGAGGGAAAAGCATTTGAAGAGCCTTGAGGAGAGCCTCAGAAGGTTTCAGAACATGGCCTGCAAGTAATGAGAGAAATGCAAATACTTTAAAGATTTGATTAATAGTAAGGGACTGCACAAGGTACCCACGAAAATGGAAGCCATTGTGAAAGCTCCCAATCCAGACAATCTATTGCAGTTGCAATCATTCCTGGCATTGATAAATGATTATGGCAAAATTGTGCCAGATTTGGTTACCGTACTGAAATCTTTACATCATCTGCTGGGTAAAGGTCAACCATAGGGATAGACCAAGGGACGTGAAGATGCTTGCTGAGGGGTAAAACGAAGGTCGGAAGTGTTGGTACACTTAGATTCGAAGTTGCTATTGCAATTAGCCTGCGATGGCTACTTAATGGGCTGCCACTGTATTGTCACACATATTGTCCAATGGAGAAGAAAGGCCCATTCCCATCTGGTAAAGGTCCTTGACAAAAACAGAGGAAATAAATGCCCAGATCAAGAATCAAGGTTAAGTATTGTATTTGAGGTGAAGAAATTCTCCCATTTTCTATACAAGTGGCAATTTGTGCCCCTGACCACATCTTTGGGCCATACACAGTAATAGCATCTATGGCAGCAGCATGGTTACAACAATGGGAGCTACTTTTGACAATACACTCCTACAGCATATGTTATAGAGAATCTGAACTGCATGGTAACTCTGCACTTTCAAGGCTGCCTGTTCCTGGAGGAATGGATGTTCCTGATTTGGCATTTGAAATGTATTTTCACCTAAATGATAAAGTATCTTTATCAGTGGCCTGGGTTTGAAACGCCACAAGGAATGACCCAATCTTAAGTCAAGTAATGAATTTAGTCTTACGATGGAAGTCTATTCGTAGCAATCAGCATGCTTTGTATCCCTACCTGTCAAGGAGGTGAGTGTTATCCATAACGAATGAATGTCTTTTGTGGAGAATGAGAGTGGTCATTCCTCCCACATTACATAGGAAGATGCTAGATCAAGTGCACCGAGGGCATCCAGGTGTGGTGCGAATGAAAGAGATTGCTGGGAGCTATTTTTGCTGGCAGACATTGGCTCCCAGATCAAAGAGTAGGCAGGTGCTTTGAATCCTGTGTGCTAGTCATTGTTGCCCCTCCACCCATGGGAATGGCCTTAAGCTCCTTGGCAAAGAATCCATGTAGACTTCATCTATCCAGTGAAGATAAATATTGGTGGTAGTCAGTGCCCACTCAAAATGGCCAGAAGTAGCAATTATGAAGTCAGTGTTTGCAAAGGGGACTATAGAGCAACTCATTTTAGAAGACCTGATCAAATAGTGAGCAATAATGGACAACAGTTTGTGGTGAAGTCATTTGTGGACTGCCTCAACCACCAAGGGAGTTTGGCAGGTGAAATTGGCTCCCTACCACCCTATCACAAATGGCCATCCCAAAATCTGGTTTGTCCAGATTTAAAACAGGCACTGAAGGTTTCCCAAAGGAAAAGGGTCTGTTGGAAGGCTAGTGAGTCGATTCTTAAGCTTAATGCAACATAGCTCATGCAACAACCCAAGTTTCCCTGGCATCGTTTATGTTTGGCCACAGATTGAGGACTACTTTTTAATCTGATGGGACCAGAGGAGGTAACGGAGAACCAAGAAAGGAGAAACTATGTTCGTGAGGATCTATATGGTGGGAGAAAATGGACTTCCTGCAACAGTGGTGACCCAGACAAGGCCAGTGTCATACGCTGTTCAGACACAGGATGATTGGGTCTAGAGAGGAGACACAGTTCAGCTGCTGGCTGCTCCACGTCAAAGCAGGGAAATTCTCCCTGACCCATAATTGTTCTAAGAAGTGCCTGAGGAACCAACTGAGTCTTGTACTCCTGACACTGAGGGAGTTCTAACCAGAAAGGAAACATCAACAGAAGCTGCTGATGCTGATAACCAGGTTAGAGTGGAAGATCAAGAGCTCATAGAAATGTGGGGAAGAATGCTTGAATCAAGACAGTCATCCAAAAACCACAGCCCTTTATACCTGTGTAGACTTTTTAATGGATATTGCTGTTCACAGTTCATGTTTTTGTATATAGTTGAATTGTGTATTTATAGAACTGTACTAAAAATGTATATGTCATTTGAGGGTTTTTGAAGAAAGAGGGGAGGAATGCTATGTATGTTGGGGCATGCCCTTTAAGATATTGGGTTGGGACATGAGCTCCGCCCTGGGTAGAACTCACCGAGCCAGTCTTATGGTGACTGTGCTAGGAGAAAGATGTGTTAATAAACTGTTCCAGATAGTAAACTATCACTGACCTCATGGCCTATTACTGGCCTCAGCATCAGACCTGAAACTTTGTGCATCATGCAGGTGTGCGCTACTTTGTGTGGTTGCAGATGAATTGCACGTTGAAGGAGTTGAACTCCTTGCGGTTCATGAATGGCACCATCTGTTGTGATTGTGACCTAAGAGCAACGTGGGTGCTTTCAGTGATACATTGCACCTGTGACATCCCTGCAATGAGGGCAAAGCCCATGGCCCTGGCATCCTGGCTCACCCAATCCTGGTCAAAGTTTATAAACACCTTTGCCCTTGTATACAGAGCATCCGTGACCTCCCTGATGCATTTGTGAATGGCAGACTGGGAGATTCCATAGCTGTTCCCTACAGTGCCATTGAAGGAGCCACTGACAAGAAAGGTTAGTGCCGCTGTGACTTTAAAGGCCAAAGGCTTTGGGTGTCCTCCAGCTCCATGGATGCCAGTTTGTGCAGTATTTGGCAGAGGAGATCCATCGTCCCCTGGGACAAATGCAGCTTTCTCTGGCACTGAGGATTGGACATCTGAAGATATGAGCACCTTCACCAGAAGATCCCAGGCTAGCATTGTCTTCTAGTTTGATTCTGTGCTCCTGTTCCCTGGACAGCTGCAGACCTCTGGTGTTATGCACATGAAGCAGCATATCTTGTCTGTGCTGCTGGTCAATCATGATTAGCAGATATGCCAACTCCACCTGCTCCATGATTCTCCTGAATCATGCATTAAAAGAGTGAGAACTTTACAGGGAGCTATGAGGAATCCTGCCACAGCCCTGACCCTCATTCCTGTATGCCACTGTGACTTCCACCCAAGTCTTCCTAGTCTGAGTTAATATCTGCTCTCCCTCCCAACATCCCCTTTGACACAACAGCCAAATCCCCACATTATTTCCACTGTAAGCCACCTGGCCAAGTACCGCTGAGGCTTCATTTTAGCATGGCATCTGACCCACCCAGCCTCCACCCTCCACCATGACAAGAGACCCCCAGTCCCAAGCTGCACTTATCTGTGTTCGAAATGTTCTCCATGATGCTTATTAAGTATTGGACGGCCTGAGGGGAAATGGCTGCCTGGGCGCTGTCCTCCGATATCTCCCTCAGAGGTGAAAGTGCCAGGCTGATGTTTACATAGAACTATTGTAAAAGGTGCTGATATGACGCCAAACTGGCGCCTGCAGAATGTTTGGTGTGGGCTCAATGTCTGACTGAGTGCTCTATAATGAGATGCTAATGTACTAAAATGTTGCCAACATTCCGTGGAGCATTCCACATCACTCCACCAGCGGGTCTCCTACAAAATTGCAAAACGTCATCTCGCTAGCGCAAATCATGCTTTTCAAAACTCTCTAGATTTTGAGTGTGTCGCCATTCTCTTGCATGGAGAGTCTGAGCTCACGGTTCCACCTATAGTTTAATTTCATGCTGTGCTGACTTATTGAACTCAGCTGCTTCTTCAAAGCAAATAACTCTCTCTTTTTGTGTGCATCCCTGCCTGATTTTGCTGAAATGTTTTATTTATTTATATGTACATCTTGGTATGATTTATTATGGTCTAGTTGATCTGCCCTGGTTGATCAAGTGGAAACATATTTTAAATTGTGTTCCTAAAACTAGAAGTCTAGATATTCAAAAGTATTTATTTGTGTGAAAATGTGTGTAGCATATTGAAAAATGTATTGTGGAGAAATCAGTCAGGTTAATTTATGTAAAACAACTAGCATAATTTTTCAGCAATATTCATATTTACATTCATATTTGCCCACTGTCTATTCTTGAATTAGTTACATGATTGAATCAAGTCATAAATATTACACAGGATATAAAATGCACATCTTTATAAGGAAATGTGATTCCACTATTAAGAAACATTCAGATAGTCAAATACTGACTTATTGATAATTATCCGGTTATACTTTGAAAGTTCTGTTGTCAATTTCACCTCTTGTATTTTTCAACAGATGTCAATGAAGTAGTTAACATTCTACTGTCTGCTTATACAGAAACTTTAAGGTATATTTTCAATTAATTTAAACATGCCACAATTTGACATTCATTATAGTCTAATAAAATCTTTCTTGCTACTTATGTAAGTCAGAGAACAGCGGTGAATGCCAAGCATGTACAACAACTTAACACAATCCTGGAAGAAGCTAGGGCCATGGAAAGATATCTGAAACAGAAGAAAGAAGGTCTCAGACATAAGCTTACCATGATTGCTAATGCCCTTCATACAGAATGATTACATTTTGACAAGAGAGTCCTATAGTTTTTGAGAGATTTAAGAAATAACTGGAGCAGTGTTTAGATTTTATTTGATAATGTTTCATTCTTTCACTTATCATTTTATGTTTATATACAGTTTTAAGGTTAAGATTGTAAAGTGACACAGAAGTTAAGGTGTTTCCCTCAGGTTTAGAGACGAGAATGCAGTTTGTTTAGAAAAGAGGAACTATAGCTGGAATTCTCTTGCTTGCAACTGGGATGCTATAGTCTCGCTGCTTTGGCTGCACATCAAATTCTCCATTCACACTGGCAGTAGGGCATGCAAGACTGGAAAATTCCAATCTGTGATTCCTAATTTGATTTATTATTGTCACATTTATTCGCATACAGTGAAAATATTGTTTCTTGGTGAGAATGGCAAGTTTGATAAGTGAGAGTGACAAGTTTGAGAATGGTCTTTCCCATGAGAGAATAACCAGAATTTCACTAGCCTTTGTTTCATTCTGTTTAGAAAATAGATGTACAATTAATGTAATTTTAAATAAAATACATTTACCTACTCTTCAATTTCAATAGTATTCAATACAGGCACAATGGAAGAATTAACACTTCTTGTTGAAATAATTTTCATTACTCATTGGAGACACTAATCTTTTGGGCTTCCCTCTATCTATTATGTTGGGATTTGGATTTTATACTGAACTGCAGAATAGAAAAATTCTTGTCTGGGCATAACCTTATTGGTTAAAAGGACAGTCTCTAATTTGGAATGCAAACTAACAAGGTTTATTTGGCATCAAAAATGAATATTTAACATTCCACTTGAAACAGTTCAGGGAAAGTTCACATGACTAATTCCTGGGATAAAGGGTTTACCTTTTGAGGAAAGGTTGAGCCTACAGTTATTGGAGTTTAGAAGAATAAGAGGTGAACTAATGAAATATGTAAGATCACAATGGACTTGACAGAGTGGATGCAGTGAGGATGGGGGCTATTCTCCCAGCAAGTAGAGGCTATTTAACAGGCTTCCTGCCTTCGTGAGTCTCTGGCATCTGGATTTCTGGCACTGTCAGCTCCACACCAGAAATTGGTGCAGAGCTGAATAAATTATTAAAATGAAGATTTATATTTAATTAGCAGGCCCGGGGCTGATGTCTTGCCAGAATCTCCCCCAACCCCGCCAGGTGTAGTTCACTTCAGCGAGTTTACGATAGCTCCCCATTTGCAGAGAGCTGGCGGCCCAACTCCTCTGGAGTGAAGGCAGCGATCGAGCCCCCAGTGGGCATTGGGCAGTGCCAAGTGAATGGGGCCAGAGGGGTTGGGCCTCTTGGGGGAAGGGGAAAATTGGTGGGGAGGGGTCCTCTGCCACTCTGCACTCAGTGGTGACAGAGGGAGGGAGACCAGTGATCAATGCTAGACACCGGTGGAGAGGGGCTGTTGTGGGGGGGTTGGGTTGCCGGTTTGAGGGGTGTGTTGGGTTGCTGGTTTTGGGGGACGGGGTGGTGTGTGCGGGGGGGGTTGGGTTGCCAGTTTGGGGAGGTTGGGTTGAGGCTGGCCTTGACTCATCTGGGAGGCCAGCAATCAGGACAAGGGAGAGGGGAATCGGAGGGGCAGCATTGCAAAGTTGCAGAGTTGGCCAGCTATCAGGTGACCGGCAATGCAGGGCTACTGCACACGCGCTAATCTCAGCCCTGATAGATTGTTGCATGCACAGTGGCCCACTCAGTGCTATGCTGCTGGCCTCTCCAACAAGAATAGGGCCCACCCTGCATTTTTAATAATATTCATGCTAGTGCACTCTGTAGTGCACAGAGTGTGGGAGATTCATTTTGAAACACCCACTGAAAAATACTAGCAGGATTTACTCCAGTTTTTACACAAAATCCTCCAGTCACCTGATGAAGGGGCAGCACTCCGAAAGCTCATGATATCAAATAAACCTTTTGGACTTTAACCTAATGTTGTGAGACTTCTTACTGTGTCTACTCCAGTCCAGTGCTGGCCCTCCATATAATTTTTTAATATATTTTTCATGCAATGTTGCTCTTATTTCTCTTTTTCTTTGTTATTTCAATGGTGCTGAAGTTTTTTTTTGCAATCTAGTTACCTACTATTTTAATAACAATCAAGGAAGTAAAGAGCTGATAATGATAAAGTCTGCATATTTTGCTCTTTTGCCATTTTATTGACAAACATGCAGAATTTAAATAAAATGATGCATAATAAATTATACATCTGCGTGTTAACATCTCATGGCCATAGAGTCTCTGATACTCTTTTGTTATTTGCTAATCAGAATTAAGTAAGCTACATCAGGATTCCTAATGAGCAACTTGTGGTTATTGGTGACACTTTTGGAAAACTATTATCCATGACAAATCCATTCTGTGTGGTAACATTTAGTGTCTCCTAAAGTGAGCTGGCAGGAAATTCAGTTGTTAAAAACTCCAAAAGGAGGGTCCAGGCATTATTAGAGCAGCTAGAGCTGTATAACATATCCAGGAAACAAACAATATGTTTTTCTCTGATAGTATTTCCTCCAGTAGCTGTGCTCCTTTCAGCTGGATGATTGATTTGTTTGGCATTGATAGTAGTTAAGTGGCTCACATATTACCACGATGGCATGCGGAGATAAATCCCAATGTTCAGTTAACCTTTTTGATTTGTTTTTGTGCGTCTACTAGCTTTTAATAATTTGGGTACTTAAACTTCCAATTATGTACTCTTCTAGCTTTGCTTTATTTAGAAAATGCTCCAATTTCTCTTTGGCCCAAAATGGATGACTTTACATTGAACTTCACCTGCCATAACTTCATCTTTTTTTTAAATCCGTGCCCGATTTGTAACTCCTTGTTCCCAACTCACTGCCCCTCATTACTTAGTACCATCTCAAAACTTAGATATACAGTTCTTTCATCCTTCATCTAAATCATTAATAGTATAGTGAAAAGCTGAGACTCTAGAACAGATCCTTAGGGAATGCCACTTGTCACGTTCTGCTATCCAGATTATACACACACATTATTCCCCTTCTTCTCCCCTACAGCCTTAACAATTTTTGTAATCAAAGGGCTGCTTTCAATTTTTTATGCACTCGTTTTTGTTAATATTCTCTTGGATGGAATTATATTGAGAATGTTTTGGAAGTGCATATAGATAACTACCTAATCAGTGACACCCTCAGAAGACTCAATTTAGATTAGTCAGAAAAAGCTTACCTTTAATAAGCCAATGTTGGCTAGCTCTTATATTTATCCAAAGAACTACATCCAGGGAAAGCATTCACTCTCCCAAACTAACTCTGTCCCACATTGATTCAGTCTCATCGTCTCCCACACTCACTCATCCTCTTTACCTCACTCATTCTCATCCTTTCCACCTTCATTCTCTCCCACACTTGCTTATACTTTCTCACTCACTCTCCCTTTCCCCACATTCTCTTTTTATCTCTCTCTCTCTCTCTTCCACACTGGACCTCTCCTACACTCACACTCTCTCTCTCTCCCTTACCCACTATCTCCACTCCTGCACACGCTTTCTCCTTCAATCACTCTCTTTCACACAAATGCTTCTTTTTCTGGAGCACAGTCACCATTCACAGTGTTTCTCCTCCTTTCCTCCCACACATTTGTTGCTGGCTCCACTATCCAGAATTTTGAAAACTTTCTCTGGGGCTATCTTCAGGCATTGGGCTGTGTTTTGAGCAAACCTGCTCTCTTTAATGTGGATGATTGACACTTTTATTGTGATGTTGTAACATCCCATCTAGTGAAATGTACTGGATCCTGAAAACAGAAGTGAAGCACCATATTTAAATGCTTTACTCCATCCTTAAATCCACAAATCTAATGCGTAGAGTGGACCAGGCAAACCCAAATCCATTCATTGCTTGCTCCAAAAACCAGATTCAAAATCCAACTGAATCCAATTCATGGTCCACACAAAAGAGACAAACAATACCTAAGCTGATAAAATAAGGCATTGCATCCCATCTTGGGCTTGTACCGACATTTGATACCAGCCAAAAGGCCTTGAAGCACCATACCATTGTGTAGACAAGAAGGCTATTGAACAGTATCTGGGAAAACCCCATGTCTATCCCTTTAGGATGGCACAGCCAGTGATGTCCACATCCCATAAAAATGAATAAATTTTTTTTTAAAAAGCAGCATGGATATTGTGTGCTGCCTATAATGGCAGATTTACAGTTGGTTGGGCCCAGTACTTATTCATTTTTGAGTCGTGCCCACCCCCCCAACCCCGAAGGACTGGAAGCTAATACACAAAACATGCTTGTCTGAATAATTGCTCCTTCTCTGAATGCAAGATTATAAATATTGTGAGTCCGTGCTGCCAGAATGAGTAACACGTTGTGGAGACCACAAGTTGAGATATGATATCTTGCAGTTAAGAAATACATCATCTACTATTTCATGTTGCTGACAACAGAGGCTCATGTTATGGGATTTAGCCAGGAGAATGCAAAGTAATAAATGGAACTTCTTTTAAAAAGACACCATTCCCACTGGTCGATAACCCAGAATATTTCAAACTCTTTATAAATGTACACGGCACCCATTTCCTCAATGTCAATTTTGCCAACTGTATTACAATAGCATTATCGGAAAGAAATGTAATATTGAAAAGCAACACTGTTGGCTCCCACTAACCTGTGACTTAAAAAATAGAAGTTTGTTACATTTGAATGTAATTTATAATCTTACTGAGGACAGTCTTCTGTCACCATCACCCTTTACTTGTTTAAAGTGCTGCTCAGAGGCTACAGAGGCAAATGATTGCCGGCCTGAGTGGAACTAGCTACTTCTTTCTAATCGTGGGGGCCTCCACTCACCTAACAGGGGAGCTGGTATTCTGTGAGGTACATAGGGGGCCTTTTGACAATCCCCATGGCTATCATAACATCCCTCCCCAACCTTTCTTCCCCAACACCCCTGCCATGAGAGGACTTTTCCACCGCTTCGTGTGGGTGAGCTTCCTGAGTATTGTTGGAGCTGCATTCATCCAGACAAGTGGAGAACCTTCTATCACACTCCTGACTTGTGCCATATAGATCGTAGAATCATAGAATCCCTACAGTGCAGAAGGAGGCCATTCAGCCCATCAAGTCTGCACTGACCACAATCCCACCCAGACCTTTATCCCCATAACCCCATGCATCGGGGTTAGCTGGGTCTTCCTGACACTAAGAGGCAATTTGGCATGGCCAATCCACCTAACCTGCACATCTTTAGAGTGTCAGAGATAGTCAGGGGGTGAGTTACTCATCATCAATTTATCCTTTCAACCAGAATCTTGGGGCCAATTCAAATATGTTCACATTTTAGCGATTGAAGTCCTTCCTGATTCAGTATTGGCGTGAAATGGAACTGTCCTTTCCTTGACACAATCGCTTTCCGAATCAAGTTGGCCCTGTGTCAGTTGGCACTTCTCACTGCAATTTTCAGTGGCTGCAAATGCATAGACATGTGGGACTTTTATTTTGGCACTTTTACTGCCATTGCATAAGCTTGCCACAGCCACTGGTTGTTGTGTTGCAGTGAGTAGTTCGATACCATCAGTGCAGCAAAAAATCTGACATTATAGAAGGTACTGACCAAGTTTGTCGGTAAAATATTTCACAGATGCATATTCTACGTGTTACGGTGAAAATATTACTGCAGTTGTTTTGGATTATAATCGAGGACCTAACCAATGTTATTTCCAAGGCCTTGAAGAACGTTCCAGGTAAACAAGACATGATCTATTTCTTAAAATGAATGTTGATTCTTTAAAAAAAACACAACAACTTAAGTAATTTTATTCATAAAATTATATTTTATAGGATTTTGCTTCTCTATTTTAGTGGCTACACTGTTCATATCTTTCATTACAAATGAGTGAGTTGTGGTGCATTGAAATTTGATACAAGCTATGCAAGATCAGAATCTTTTCTGCTTTGGATGATTTGTTAAAATTCAGAACCAATAAGTAATAAAAACTCGGAGATATAGTTTGAAATAAGTCACCTCTAGGTTGACTAGTTTTAATCTGACCTAATGAATTTGCATTCATATAGCACCTTAAAGTAATCACATCCCAAGGCATTTTACAGCTTTTACCAAACAAAGTTTGACACCAGGCCACGTGACAAGATATCAGGCCAGATGACAAAGATCTTGATCGCAAGCCTAGGCTTTAAGGTGCATGTTAAAGGAGGAAAGAGAGGCTGAAGGCAGAAAGATTTAAGGAGGGAATTTCCAAGCTTAGGGTCTAGGCGTTGTGGGGATTGGCACTTAACGATGGAGCAATTAAAATTGAGAATGCTCGAGAGGCTGGAGTTGAGGAGTGTGGAGATTTGGAAGGGTTATGTGGCTGGAGGCAATTACTGAAAGTGAAGGGCGAGGACAGAGTAGGATTTGAAAACAAGGATGAGAATTTAAAAATTAACTGCTGCTTAACTGGAAGGGTGGGTCAGCAAGTACAAGGGAAATGAGGGAACACAGATTTGGTGCAGATTAAGCAGAAGGATTTTAAATAAACTCAGGTGTCCAGAGGGTGAAACTATGGAGGATGGACAGAGGTGCGACAGAATAGTCAAACTGGAGGTAACAAAGGCATAAGTTCATAAGATGTAGGAACAGAATTAGGCCATTTTGGCCATCGAGTCCACTCCACCATTTGATCATGGCTGATATGCTCCCCATCCCCACTTTCCTGCCTTCTCCCCGTACCCTTCAATCCATTATTAATTAAAAATCTGTCTAACCCCTTAAATTTACTCATTGTCCCAGCATCCACTGCACTTTGGGGGAGCGAACTGGGGCATGAATGATGGTTTCAGCGACATATAAGCTGAGAATGGTAAATTTATGCTGTTTAATATCTGTTGTCTTAGTAATGTGTCAGTATATGGTAGAATGCTCATCTCAGGGTCCAATGTAACAGCAAGGTTAGAAAAACTCTAGTTCATAAGAACATAAGAAATAGGAGCAGGAGTAGGCCATCCAGCCCTTCGAGCCTGCCCCGCCATTCAATAAGATCATGGCTGATTTGTCCTTCACCTCCTTCGTTATCCACGGCTTATTACCTCTCCTCCTACTATCCTACTATATATAGTTCAGCTTCACACAGTTGCCGGAGAGTGGGGTAGAATCATAGAATTCTACAGGAAGGAGGCAATTTAGCATGGCCAATCGCCTGCATATCTTTTGGAGTGTGATTGGAAACCGGAGCACTCAGAGGAAACCCACGCAGACACGGGAAGAACATGCAAACTCCACACAGACAGTGATCCAAGCCGGGAATCGAACCGGATCCCTGGCGCTGTGAGGTAGCACAGTAAAAAGTCTGACAACACCAGGTTTTAGTCCAACCTATTTATTTGATAATATACTCACAAGCTTTCGAGGGGACTGCCTCTTCGTCAGGTGAATAGAGAGTTCTGGCCTCAGACAGCGCATATAAAGCACAGACAGTTTAGAGATTAAAAACTTGATGTCTGTGTCGATATGCGCAATCTTCTTGGAGATCCTCTCCACTTGGATGCAGTCCCCTCGAAAGCTTGTGAGTATATTATCAAATAAATAGGTTGGACTAAAACCTGGTGTTGTCAGACTTTTTACTGTGTTTACGCCAGTCCAACGCCGGCATACCCACACCATGACTACTATCGACACCACAAACTGCCAGATCCAAGTGGAGAGGATCTCCAAGAAGATTGCGCGTATCGACACAGACATCAAGTTTTTAATCTCTAAACTGTCTGTGCTTTATATGCTCTGAGGCCAGAACTCTCCATTCACCTGACGAAGAGGCAGTCCCCTCGAAAGCTTGTGAGTATATTATCAAATAAATAGGTTGGACTAAAACCTGGTGTTGTCAGACTTTTTACTGTGTTTACGCCAGTCCAACGCCGGCATACCCACACGCTGTGAGGTAGCAGCAGTGCTAACCACTGTGCCACCCTGTAACTCAAAAGGGATGGAGTCAGTGGTTAGGGAGCGGAGTTGTAATAAGGCCAAAAGGCAATGACAAAAAAAAACAAAAATTTGATTGGGCACATGGGAGGAAAGATGATTAAATAGGTTAGACTTGGGGGTTTTTGGTGGCAATTATTTAATGGCAGATAAGTCTTAAGCTTGAAAATGTTGGTCTTAATAAAGGACAGCAGCAGTTTGTATTTACATCACTCTTTAGCATAGACAAAAAACACAGAAAATGTCACAGAGACACCATCATAAAAATGGATGCTGAACTAATGAAGAGAATATTGAGGAACCAAAGATTTATTAAAACAGTTAGTTTGAAGGTGTGTCTCAAAAGAGGAGGGTACCTAGAGAGGTGGAAGTACTTAGGGAGGAAATTACAGAATGAAGGGTCAATGTGGCTAGTTGCATGGCTGATAATGATGAGAAAAATAGGAAGTATTTACAAGGTCTAAGTCAGGAACATAAAGTTGAGAGAAGGGGAGATTAATCAGTGGAAGATTAGAAAGTTAGAGAGATCTCATTGAAGTGTATAAAACTGACAGGGCTGGACAGACTGCATGTAAGGATGATGGTACCAGTGGTTTGGTGGGGGGCGGGGGGGGGCTAGTCTTGACCAAGGGATCACAGTCTCAGGATGCCGGGTAGGTCATTTAGGACTGAGATGAGGAGAAAAGTCTTCACTTCTGCAGGTGAACCTATGGAATTCTTTTTCACAGAAGGCTGTGGAAGCCAAGTTACTGAATATACTTAAGAAGGAAGTAGATAGATTTCTAGACCCTGAAGGCATTAAGAGATAGGGGAGAGTGCAGGAATATGGGATTGAGATAAAGGATCAGCCACAATTATATTGAATGACGGAGTAGATTCAAAGGGCTGAATGTCCTACTCCTATTTTTTTAAGTTTCTATGGATGGGGGTGGGTGAAAAGTCTGTGAGGACTTTAAATGTAAGGGTGAGATGTTGAGGGAAGTGAAAGCCAATGTAGATTATCAAGGGCAGAGGTAGTGGTTTGATTGAGACTTGGTGAAAGACAGTAAATTGTCAGCACAATTTTCAATGAATTGAAATATATCATAGGTAGACCATAGGTGGGAACATCGCAATAGTGACTGGAGATAGCAGCCATGAATAAAGTTTTCAGAAGTAGATAGTCTGAGGCAGGTGATGTTGCGGAGTGGAGACATTGCAACCATTGGAGGGCAATTGGAGTCAGACACTCAGCTTGAGGTACCCAAACTGCAAACAGCCTGGTTCAGCCCGACACAATGACCAGACATCACAATGAAATCAGTGGCAAGGATATAGCGTGGGCAGAAGGCACAATGACTTTTATCTTCCAGATGTTTTGCTAGACAAAATGGTGGATCAAGCAACTATAGGGATCTGATTTTCTTTCCCCTTTAATTTTTTTTAAGTATTAATCACAACAAAGTCATGGGAGAGGAAATAAAAAATCCACAAGGAATGTTCTAGGAATAGTTCGAGCCAGCAACATGATTTTTCACTTGAGGAAAAATGCAGCAACAACAGACAAACAGTTTCAGATCACAGCATTTATTCTTAAAAGTTCAGATTGAAATATTACAGAAACTAATGGTTATTAAATAAAAGAGGCCTACAATGAACCCTGCAATTGTGTAAAAGAAGACAACTGCACACAATCTACATTGTTGGAATATTTAAACATTTAAGATTTGGAATTTCAGTAAAGATATTGGATAACTGCAAATTTTCTGCATTCAGCACTTTCCATGAATGCACCTTTACCTCAAATGGGGAAATACGATATACTGGATGGAAAATCACCGCTGTGTTCCAGGTATAGTATCCTTAATTAACCCTCTCAACATCACAAAGAAAATTTCATGGGTTGGATTCTCTGATTTCATCCATGCCTGGGATTTTCTGGTCCCACTGCAGTGGTTGGAGATTTGGTTCAGCGCCATACACTCCGTTCTCGCAGTCAGCGGTAGCGGGGTATACAATACTGGAAAATTCCAGCTCATATTTACGTTAAAATTAATGCAGTAGAAATTCCTAATTTCTAACAAATACTTTTATAGCTCAAAGTTGGCAGAAGACCGACCCAAGCCCTCTATCAATGAAGTTAAGCTCAAAGGATGCACAAGGCCTCCTCAGCAAGATGAGCACTAATCAACAAAGGGATGATGATAACAGATTTGAAAGAGAGAGGTATTGGAGGGGAGAGAATCTTTAACAATATCAGCAAACATGGGAAAGAGAAGTTAAGTGGCCAAAAAGTTAGTGGCAAAGGGGTCAAGGGAACGAAGGTGGGTATCATTGACAAGGCTAACTCAAAGAAGTCATGAAGGGAGGTAGTGTGGAAACTGGAGAAATGTGAGTGCAAGGCTATGGCAGTTGGGAAGCTCAGAGCAAGTTTGTCCCAGTGGTTTAGAGAAAGGGAGGGAAATAGTGACGGCAGCTGATTGGATGGTCTCAGTGGTCAGCTGAATGATAGGGTTACCCTGTGATGAGAGACTGAGTGAATTGGAACTGCATTCTGTGGAGTTCAGAAGAATGAGATGATGATGACATGGAAACACACAAATGCGGAAATATGACCTACTGGATGGAAAATCACTGCTGTGTTCCAGGCATAGTCTCCTTAATCAACCCCATCAACATCACCAAGAAAATTTTATGGGTTGGATTCTCTGATCTCATCCGTGCCTGGGATTTTTCGGTTGGGTTGCAGTGATTGGAGATTTGGTTCAATGCCGAATACTCCATTCTCACTGTCAGTGATAGTAAGGTGTACAATACTGGAAAATTCCAGCTCATATTTACATTAAAATTAACACAGTGGAAATACCTAAATCTGGGCAGGATTTCCAGCTCTGCTCACCACAGAGATCATCCAGTCCCACCAAAAGTTAATGGACTTTAGGCTGGACCTCCGAATCTCCCGTGGCAGGTCCCACCACAACAGGGCCAGAAAATACCAGTTCTGAAGCAGATTGACAGGTTAGATACAGAGATGTTAGTTCCCCTGGTCAGGAAATCTAGTAAGAAGTCTCACAACACCAGGTTAAAGTCCAACAGGTTTGTTTGGTAGCACAAGCTTTCGGAGTGTCACTCCTTCTTCAGGTGAGTGAGATGAAGGAGCAGCGCTCCGAAAGCTCTTGCTACCAAATAATCCCGTTGGACTTTAACCTGGTGTTGTGAGACTTCTTACTGTGCCCATCCCAATCCAACACTGGCATCTCCACATCAGGAAATCTAGAACATGAGGGCATGGCAGGATCTGTCGGCATATCTGAGAAGGTCTCGAGTTTGGCACAGTGACTGGAGGGTGTCAAAATGCTGATGGATTAGGGTAGGAATATGGCAGGGCACAGTATCTATAAGGAAAGAAATGGAAGGAAACAAGATGACAGCAGAGAGGAGTTTATTGAAAAGAAGTAAATAAGAGAAAGGAAAAATAAAATTCATGGAATAAAGGTGATTGGCTTTGGTCCAGAGCAGCGCCCAAACGTGCAAGCAAGTGGACATAAGAAAACTGAAGCTACATAGGCCAGGTTATGTGTAATGTAAGAATCACAGAATACTACAGTGTGGATAAGGCCCTTTGGCCCATTGAGTCTGCACTGACACATGAAAGTCCCTGACCTGCCCACCTAATCCTACTTGCCAGCCTTGAATGTTATGGCGTGCCAAGTACTTATCCAGGTACTTCTTAAAGGATGTGAGGCATCCCACGTCCACTACTCTCCCAGGCAGTGCTTTCCAGACTGTCACCACCCTCTGGCTAAAAGGTTTTTCCTCAAATCCCCCTTAAACCTTCCACTTTAAAATAGTGTCCCTTCATAACTGACCCTTCAAGTAAGGGGAACAGCTGTTCCCTATCCATCCTGTCCATACCCCTCATAATCTGATTACACCTCAGGCTTTTCTGCCCCAGAGAAAACAAGGTAAGAAGTCTGTCAACACCAGGTTTAAGTCCAACCGATTTATTTGATAGTGAACTCACAAGCTTTCGCGGTTTCTCCCTTCGTCAGGTGAATGGAGAGTTCTGGCCTCAGACAGCATAGAACAGCACACACAATTTACAGATTACTAATTAGAATGCAAAAAATGTCTGTGTCGATATGCGCAATCTTCTTGGAGATCCTCTCCACTTGGATCCGGCAGTTTGTGGTGTCTATAGTAGTCATGATGTGGAGATGCCAGCGTTGGACTGGGTTAAACACAGTAAGAACAACTCATGACTATCCACCTTCTCTTTATAACTTAAATGTTCCATCCCAGGTGGCATCCTGGTGAATCTCCTCTGCACCCCTCCAGTGCTTTCACATGCTTCCTATAATGTGTGACCAGAATTGCACACGGTACTCCAGTTGTGGCCTCACCAAAGTTCTATACAACTCCAACGTGACCTCTCTAATCTGTAATCTATACCCCAATTGATAAAGGTGACTGTGTCATATGTTTTTTTCACCAACCTATTAGCCTGCCTTTCCACCTTCAAAGATTCATGGACAAACACACCAAGGTCCCTTTGTTCTTCGGAACTTCCTAGTGTCAGATCTTTCACGGTATATTTCCTTGTTAAATTACTCCTTCCAAAGTGTATCACCTCACACTTTTCAGGGTTAAATTCCATCTGTCACTTATCCACCATTTTGACCATCTCGTCTATATCTTCCTGTAACCCAAGGATACATATATCCTAGTAGAATGGAAAGGAGATAATAGGCAGAGTTGAGAGTTAATGTCATTCATTCTGGTATAAAGTGGTAGTAGGTAGGGTGGAATCAGAATGAAGCATCAACAAGTTATTGCAAGTACAGAGACAGGTTTAGCAGGTTGTTGAAACCCAGAGGTTAGTTAGTATCAGAGGATATACTGAATGTGGGAGGGAAGATCCAGAAGGTATCCAAAATCAGTTGTGGGACAGAAAATCTTTTTTTTTGGTGATTTAGAAGTCTTCACAGTATGGGATCCAAAATTGGCAAAGAATTGGACATCAGCCAAAATTGGAACTCTATCCAGGAACCAGAGTGCAACTGAAGTTGCAGAACCAGTAGACCCATCGCTGACTTGGCAGCGAACACAGAGGTGGGGAAAGGGCTGAGAGCAGAACAAACTTATTTTAATACATGAGTAACAGAGCAGCAGATCAGAGACACTGCAACTAAGAGGGGGAATCTTACCATAAAATGACAGAGTGTTGTTTCTGGTGAAAAAACTGACATGTTTATCTTCCGAGAAACCAGCCAGTTTTCTCCCCAGATTCTTACCACATTACCAAAAAAATCAAAGAGGCATGTTTCATGCCATCATAGGACTTAAACATGCCGATAAAGCCTGGCTGCACAGAGATCGGGGTGCCATCTTTAAAAGGCCCCTTCCCTACCCTGATCAGAGTCGGCCCCCCTCAACTTGCCCACCCCTGATCAGTGCCTCCTCTCTTTCCCCCACCAATCATCCCTGCACCACCACTGCCCCACCCCCCACCCCGCCGCAAGTTGGAGACGGCAAAACGGTCGTCGCTGGCAACCTCTCCTCCTCTGTCCGCTCCTGCCTCACAACTAAATCTGAATAAGAACATAAGAAATAGGAGCAGGAGTAGGCCGTCTAGCCCTTTGAGCCTGCCCCGCCATTCAATAAGATCATGGCTGATCTGAAGTGGATCAGTTCCACTTTCCCGTTTTCTCCCCATAACCCTTAATTCCCTTGTCTATCAGAAACCTATCTACCCATGACTTAAATATATTTAGCGAGGTAGCCTCAACCACTTCAATGGGCAGAGAATTCTAGAGATTCATCACCCTTTGAGTGAAGAAGTTCCTCCTCAACTCTGATCTAAATTCCACCCCCCCCCGCTTTATCTTGAGGCTGTGTCCTATAGTCCTGCTATCCTTTCTAAGTGGGAAGAATCTCTCTACCTCTACCCTATCCAACCCCTTCATTATCTTATATGTCTCTATAAGATCCCCCCTCAGCCTTCTAAACTCCAATGAGTAAAGACCCAGTCTATTTAGTCTCTCTTCATAGGCCAACCCCCTCATCTCTGGTATCAGCCTAGTGAACCTCCTCTGCACTCCCTCCAAGGCCAATATATCCTTCCGCAAGTGCGGCAACCAAAACTGCACACAGTACTCCACCTGCGGCCTCACCAGTACCCTGTACAGTTGCAGCAAGAGCTCCCTACTTTTATATTCTATCCACCTCGCTATAAAAGCCAACATTCCATTCGCCTTCTTGATCACCTGCTACACCTACAGACTGGGTTTTTGCGACTCGTGCACAAGGACCCCCAGGTCCCTCTGCACCGTAGCATGTTGCAGCTTTTCACCTTTTAAATAATAATCCCTCCTACTATTATTTCTGCCAATGTGGACAACCTCACACTTGCTAACATACTCCATCTGCCAGGTCCTCGCCCACTCGCTCAGCCTATCCAGATCCCTCTGCAGACTTTCCACACCCTCCACGCAATTTGCTTTTCCATTCATCTTCGTGTCATCAGCAAATTTTGTCACCCTACACTCAGCCCCCACCTCCAGATCATCTATGTAAATGGTAAACAGGTGAGGCCCCAGCACCGATCCCTGCGGCACTCCACTAGTCACCAACTGCCAACTAGAATAGCACCCATTGATACCAACTCTTTGCTTCCTATTAGACAGCCAATCCTCTATCCATGCTAACACCTTACCCCCAACTCCATGCACCATAACCTTCTGTAGCAACCTTTTGTGAGGCACCTTATCAAATGCCTTTTGGAAATCTAAAAACACCACATCCACTGGTTCCCCTCTGTCTACTGCACTAGTTACTTCCTCATAGAAATCCAATAAATTCATCAAACACGACTTCCCCTTAACAAATCCATGCTGCATCTGCTCAATCAAACCATTCTTCTCTAGGTGCCTCGCTATTTCTTCTTTGGTGAAGAATTCTAGTATTTTACCAACTACAGACGTTAAACTAACCGGCCTATAATTCCCTGCCTTTTGTCTGCTACCTTTTTTAAACAGCGGCGTAACATTAACCATTTTCCAATCTTCCGGCACTTCCCCGGAATCCAGCGAATTTTGATAAAGAATTACTAAGGCATCCACTATCACCTCTGCCATTTCTTTCAGAACCCTGGGATGCATTCCATCCAGTCCTGGGGACTTGTCCATCTTCAGTCCCATTAGTCTATCAAGCACTACCTCTCTAGTGATAGTAATCGCATTTAGGCCCTCATCTCCTACCATCCTTCTATCTTTAATATCCGGCAAACTATTCGTGTCCTCCTCTGTGAAGACCGAGGCAAAAAACTTAAATGAAGCCCACCCCTCTGTCCCAGGAGACTCCCAGTGGGGCCAGCCCTAGCACTGGTTGGTACTGCCATCCTGTGCCAAGGGGCCACTTCCCAATCATGCCCCTTTACCCCGGGTGCTATATTCACCTTTAATCCCCCTCCTGCCTCCCCAGGGAGACTATTTGAGGGGGTATGACTGTTTGCATTACAAACAGTCATACCCCCTCTTGCAAAAGAATTCATGTTTCTTTTCTAATTGAAATAATACTGAAAAATTCGACAAAAGGCTAAAAGGAATTTTTATTAACAATTGCTGCTTTTAAAGCAGTGCGATGGCAGGCATTGGCACCTTAAGAAGTCTCACAACACCAGGTTAAAGTCCAACAGATTTATTTGATAGTAAACCAACAAGCTTTCAGGGCTTGCCCCTTCATCAGGACATTGTCTGCATCTTTAAGACTTGAATAGCAGGTTAGCTGTAAAGAATCGCATTCTAATCAGTATTCTGTAAACTGTGTGTGCTGTCATATGCTCTGTTTGAGACCAGAACACTCCACTCACCTGACGAAGGGGCAAACCCCGAAAGCTTGTGGATTTACTATCAAATAAACCTGTTGGACTTTAACCTGGTGTTGTGAGTCTTCTTACCATGTTTACCCCAGTCCAATGCCGACATCTCCACATCAGGCATTGGCACCAACAGGACTTTTATCTTGACAGTGCTGTAACCACTAATTACATTTGGAGTCTGTGATGTAAGGTTTTAACATCACAGTGGTGTTTTATTCCAATGTTTCAATGAAAACATGGACTTGGATTTCAGCTGGAGGCAGTTCCAGGTTTTGTTATAAAATAAGATTTCTGTTCTCAATTTAGCAGTCATTTTATTTTTAACTCATCTTTCCTAGCCTTGGGAAAGACAAGAAGGGCTTAATTCGTGAACTGAATCCTTACAGAACATTGCCAGTAGGTGGCCCAGAAGAGTAGGATGTTCCCTCTTGTAGGCCCAACAAGCTGTACAGTGACCTGACTCCCCTAACCGATACCCCACAATCTATCTAGTCCCAGCCTAACCACCACTTGCACATCCCTCCACTCCCACACCTCCCCCCTCCTCCCCACACACACACAATCAGACCTTTATAACCACAATCTGCACCTCCTGAAAGACATCTGCCACACAACTCAGGCCCTCAACTCTGCCAGATCTGATGCTGACTGCAGTGAATCTTGCCATTATGCCATTGCACAGTTTCTTCTGTGTCCCACTAGATTAAAAAATCAAAGATTAATATGTGATTTAGAAAAAGCAGGCTTATATTGAGGTTCAAGTTCTGGATATGGCGGCCAGTCTGAGGATGTTACATATCTTTAGAGAGCTTGAAGAGGGAGTAGATCTTCGAGGATCTGAGACTTCCAAATAGCAGTACTTCATGGTTGAAGATGCAGCGAACAAGTCTGTTTCTCAATCCTCAGGCAGCCATTGCCACTGCATCTGCTCCTAATTCTTCATTGGCAGGGTCCACAGCATTGGCAGTGCAATCATCAGCCTCTTCAGAGTCCTCTGGGAATCTACCACCAGTTCTATCCCAATGATAAATCTTCCAACATACGATTTGTGTGCAAAGCTGGTGAAGATACAAGTAAGAATCTTTTCATCTGTTCAATATCCCAAGTGTTCTTAACTAGTCTTCAAATATGGCTCCTTGAAGCATGGGTGGTTTCCATGAGCATTTCCATATGCAAACCCCTTCTTCTGTTGTTCTGGGCAGTGGCAAAGAGATAAACTAAAAGCTTTAATTTCCTTCCTTTATTGCCTGTAATCTATGTTTCAGTTTGGAAAAGTAAATGTGTGTGGTTCTAAAGTCCCATTTGCCTGTTGTAAATAAAAAAAACAGCAGCAGACTTTTGTGAGTTGAGATACAAAGGATTATTTATTCACACGCACACCCCAAAAATCTAAACACGATATCATTCATACACCATGCAAAGATACAATAAAAGATGATAACACACTTTACAGGCAGGATTTCCCGGCCACGCTCACTCCAAAACCCGAAAATCCCGCCCGAGGTCAACGAACCCTTGCATAGTCTGTGCCCCCCACCCCCATGATTTCTGTGGTGGGAGGGATGGGAAAACTCCCCCCAAAGTATTCGACCAAAAGAATGCTTCACAGTTCATATATTTAGCTTGTTGCTGGAGAACCATCATTGCGGGTCCAATGATGAAAGGAGTCTTTTTCCACACTTGAATTGTGGTTTAGATGGCTGAAGTCAGATATCCAGATTGTTGAAGGAATCCTTTGAAGAGGGCACTGTCAAACAGGACATGAGGCAAGACATATGTGGTTTTTGTATCAGAAGGTCAAATTTCTCTACAGATGAGCGCAGAGTTTTGGAATCAGACTGGAACATATTTTAAGATGTTCACGTTAATATCCATGCTCCTCAAGCCTTCCAGATCATAAGACTATAAGCCACAGGAGCAGAATTAGGTCACTCGGCCTGATGAGTCTACTCTGCCATTCAATTATGACTGATATTTTTCTCATCCCCATTCTCCTGCCTGTCCCCCATAATTCCTGATCAGCTTATTAATCAAGAACCTATCTACATCTATAAGAATCACAGCAGACTTTCTACAGAAGGGATTGTCCTTGCTTGATTTCAGACCCTTTTTCTCTTTTCCTTTCAATATCCATACAGGAGGAAGTGCTGATAGTAACTTGGAAGGGTTAACGTGCCCAAATCTTTGAGTTATTTTTATTGATCTTTGCTGGTTCTTAAAAGCAAATGTGACACGACCTTTTGTTATAAATATTTACTTTTTTGTGTTCTTCTGCAGACTGCCCACGTATTTCTGGCAAAAACTCATTATTTTCAACCAGTTTTAGTCATGTGACTAATACTTGTCCAATCCACCTGGATGGCTATTGCAAGACAGGATGAGTTTCTACACTTGCTTCAGCCCAGCACTTATGTTGGAGTTCCAACTTGGAGACATGGAATCTGGGCTTGTGTTTTGAATAAATTCCCAAACAAACAAAGTATGAATTCCACAAATAGTATGTATCTTGATATGCCCATTCCAAGGGGAAGGCCCACCAAGTGTAATGCAGTAGGAATGTTTCAGAAGCTTCAGGTCTTGAAGTTGAAAAGATCACCTGATCTTTGGCAGCCACCTTGACAATGTAGCAATGTCCATTTTAAATAAACTGTCTGTTCCGGAAACGTCTACATGAACACAGAGACTATATTTAAAGTTAGGACCTGCCTTTACTGGGCATAACACAGGGATGTATTTAATAATGTTTCTATTGAGAATTTTCAACTTTATATTCAGAACAATGCACAACAAATTCCCGCGATTCAGTACAGGGCAGAACAATCATTATTTTGCATATATACGTGGAGGAGACCAGCAAAGATCAATAAAAATAATTCAAAGAATTGGGCATTATAATCCCTGTTGTTGCTGTCAATACCATCTCCTGTATGAATGTTGAAAGAACAACAGAAAAAGGTCTGAAATGATTAAGGATAATCCCTTGTATAGAATGCCTGCTGTGATTTGGATAGCTCCAATGTATTCAGGGACATGGGTATTAATGTGACCAGGCCACTTCAAAGGTTTCATAGCACACATATAACAATAAAGATTTTTAACAGAAAGTTACCTGAAATCACCATGCTAATAGTGATCTCCACGTTTCCCAGGGCAAGAAGTAGAAGTTTAACCGTGAGGCCCCCATTCTAGGGGAGAGTCTAGAGGTCAACTGCTTCCCTCCCAGCCTGAGCCCACAAACCCCCGGTTCCCTTGGGGGACCCTCCCCCTGTAGCGTGCACCCAGAGGAAACTCACACAGACACAGGCAGAACATGCAAACTCCACATAGACAGTCACCCAAGACCGGAATGGAACCCAGGTTCCTGATGCTATTGAGGCAGCAGTGCTAACCACTAACCACTGGGGTGGCGTGGTAGCACAGTGGTTAGCACTGCTGCCTCACAGTGCCAGGGATCCAGATTTGATTCACGACTTGGTTCACTGTCTGTGTGGAGTTTGCATATTCTCCCCTGCGTGGATTTCTGCCTACATTCTGAAACACGTGCTGGTTAGGTTATTGACCTGAGCAAGCGCCAGACTGTGGCGACTAGAGAAATTTCAGAGTAACTTCATTGCAGTAAGCCTTATTTGTGTCTAATAAATAAACTTAACTTTATTAACCACTGTGCCACCTTGCATTCTGCCCATGAAATCCTGGAGTTTTTTAGTGTTGGGTGTTAGGTGATTTTTTTTTGCAATGTTGTGGATTGTTTTATTTTGAATGTTATTGATTGTTTTAGATTGTCTCAGTTGCTATGGTGGAACTTTTCCTAGCTATCAAAATGTGACCTGCGTTTTAGAACATAGAACACTACAGCACAAACAGGCCCTTCGGCCCACAAGTTACACCGATCATATCCATACCCACCAGGCCTATCTATAACTCTCAATCCCATTAAATCCCATGTACTCATCCAGAAGTCTCTTAAAAACCCCAACGAGTTTGCCTCCACCACCATCGACGGCAGCCAATTCCACTCACTCACCACTCTCTGAGTTTTTTGAGCAGATTGTTGGATGTGGATTAGCCTGAAGCCTCCTCAGTCAAGTGGAAGCTCTGAATAAAAAGATTTTTTTTTCAGCATCGACCAAGCAGGGGAAAACCTCAGTGAAGAGCTGCGTAATTGTACTGAGTTAATGCAGCATGCCAGAGGTATTCACTTTACCTCTTCACTTTAGATTGTATTGTCACAAGTGACTTTCAAAGCTAAATGAATCATTACAATGAAGAGGAAACTAAATATTTGGTGAAAATTATTAAAAAGGTACAAAGAAAGGGAAGGAAGTTAGAGATATTTCTTTTGATATGGAGCTTTACGCCACCATAGAAAGCCACTTCCTGCATTAACATACCTCAGACTTGATAGGTTGTTGCTTGCTAAATTGTTATGTTTAACAAATGGCTACACCCCCTCGTACAAAGCAAACAGTAAAAAAACCAAGTACAAAGGACAAAGTCCACTACTTGCACCAGAACAATGTCATATTCTGGGTTAGTGCTACTGAGAGGCTCGCACTTAACGATGTCTGCCCAACAGAAATGTTTGGGCAAAAAGGAATGAGTTGCTTTTTGTTTAACATGAGAAAGCTCAAAGTGCTAAACAGTAAGTCAACGCTTTGGTATTTGTACGTTCGAAGGTTTATTGGTTCGATCACGCTGTTAAAACAGTGTAGCTTTTGTCTGGATACAAAATGAAAACAAATTGTTCTGCACGCTAATTTTATAAGTTAGCATCATAGCATCCCTTCAGCACAGAAGGAGGCCATTCAACCATTGAGCCTGCACTGACAAAAATCCCAGGTCCTATCCCCATAGTAACGCCACATATTTGCCCTGCTCATCCCCCTGAAACAAGGATCAATTTAACATTGCCTATCAACCTAACCTGGGCATCTTTGGACTGTGGGAAGAAACTGGAGCACCCGGAGGAAACCCACGCAGACACGGAGAACATTTAGACTCCACACAGACATGCTGCAGATAAGGCGGGGTTGGGGCCTAGATAAGGTACTGTGTCGGAGAGTCAGTGCAGACTTGATGAGCCAAATGGCCTGATTCTGTGCTATTGGGATTCTATGATCTTAATTTTATTCCAGTGGAGGAATGGGGCTTTAGCGGACCTAGTGTATCAAGGGTGGCATGGTAGCTCAGTAGTTAGCACCGCTGCTTCACAGCTCCAGTGTCCTGTGTTCGATTGCCGGCTTCGGTCACTGTCTGTGTGGAGTTTACACATCCTCCTCGTGTCTGCATGGGTTTCCTCCAGTTTCCCCTCTCAATCCAAAGATGTGCGGGTTAGGTTGATTGGCCATGCTAAAATTGCCCCTTAAGTGTCCTGAGATGTGTAGGTTAGAGAGATTAGCAGGTAAAATATGTAGCGATGTGGAGGTAGGGCCTGGATGGGATTGTGGCCGGTGCAGGCTCGATGGGCTGAATGGCCTTTTCCTGCACTGTAGGGTTTCGATTCTATGAAGTGTGACAATTATTCAACTGGAGGTTGTGCACTCACTACCCCATTTCTGATTTCCCCCATTGATTTATTCCAGAGGTCTCTGCTGGAGAGCTCAACTGTCTCCTTGCTTCGGGTGGGCAAATCACTGATCTGTGTAAATTGAACTCTGATGATCTATGTTAGATCCAATGCCATTTCAATCATCTACTGAAGTCTGCATCATCACTGATGCACTCAGTAAAACCTGCTGATGCAGATTCATGAGTGTAGAAGAAACCCCTGAATCCGTTCCAGTGAAAGTCAAAGGGGAAATCCCAAAATGGTTACAAGGAAATCTGCTGAGAAATGGACGGGGAAAATTTGAGTGCAGAGTGATCTGAAAGTTGAGCGGTTAAATGACTTTTGTCCGCCCAGGAAAAGCAAGACGTTTGCTGGGCTGCAAAAGAATAAAGCAACTGCTACTGTCTTCCCACTTCCCTTCCCACCAAAATTGCAACCTACCTGGGGCTAGTATGGGTCAAATATTAGTTTTTACTGAAAGTATTTTTAAATAATGAGCGTATATAGAAAGATTAGGTTATATAAAAATCAGGAACAGAGAGCAAGTAACTAAAGAGAGGACAACTTGGTTGAATCCATGAGCCTAGTGTTTGGTAAAGTTGTTGACATTAAAAGTTTGGCATATTTTGTTGATTAACATTCATTGCAAACTTTGGATACCTAGTGCACCAAGTGTGACCATTCTTAATTTATCTGCTCCAGCATACCAGGAGAAATTGGCAAAGTCGTCTGCTTATAGTATCTTTACTAGTCCCTACCATGCCAACTTCACCTGAATACATCATATTTCTCCTTGTATGCACTTTGGCAGCTAGTCTGGACCCAAACCCGCAATTTCTACCTCCTATACTTTTCTTTTATCTTGCCCATCTTAGACTCCCCACAGTTTTGTGCCATCTCTTTCACCTTATCCAGTCATTCCACGTTCCCCACCGGGCGATTACTTTTTTTACCCTATTCCTCCCTCATCCCAACTCTTCTATTTCTGTGTATCCCAGCCACTCTTGCAGGTTTGAATTAGCTCGTTCCTCCCATGGCATTCTGAAGAGTGGACAAATGATCATGTTATACTTACAAACAACAATTCCTACCACCCTGCTTGCCAATCATCCCACCCAACTCACTCACTGGGGGCTAACCTTGCCAAATTTCTTCCCATTTAGATCACCATCATTCTTCCCATTCTGATCGTCATTACTCCCTTTCACAAGAATATGACAAGGGCACGTTTTTCTTAATGAAATATAGTGCAGGCAGATTTTTTTTCATTCCTGGGACATGGGCATCACTGGCACTTTCAGCATTTATTGCCCATCCCTACTTGCCCAAGGCAGTTGAAAGTCAACCACATTGCTGTGACTCTGGAATCACGCGTAGGCCAGACCGGGTAAGGATGGTAGATTTCCTTCCCTAAAAGACATTAGTGAACCAGATGGGTTTTTCGGACAATCAACAATGGTTTCATGGCCATTGATAGATTCTTAGTCCCAGATTTTTAAAAAATTGTATTCAAATTGCACCATCAGCCATGATGGTAACTGAACTCGGGTTCCCTGAACATTAGCTGAGTTTCTGGATTAATACTCTAGTGATAATACCACTAAACCATTGCCTCCCCAATATTGTAGTTGTCTGTATGCTCCTAAGCCAAAATTCGAAGCTGATCTATTTTAATCAATGATTCAGTCATAGAATGTGAACTGACCTTTTGACATGTGCTTTGATCGACTTTTAATGTTTATGGCAACCAGAACTGTGCATGGTTGAAAAACGTATACTTAAAGTTTCCTCCAATGACATGCCCAAATATGTGAGGACTTGTATCATAGTTTATAACAGGCATATTAATGTTCAGTGCTTCACAGAATCTACTACAAAACTGTTTTTTTTTAAGTTTTGAGGGACCTGCTTCCAGTTAAAACAGAGGAACCGATATATTACCGCAGGAAGAAGGGGCTCGAATGTTTGGCACCTCTCTTCATGAGCGTAGAGGAAACTCCTGAACCCATTCCAGTGAAAGTCAAAGGGGAAATCCCGAAATGGCTACGAGGAAATCTGCTGAGAAATGGACCGGGAAAATTTGAGTTTGGCAATGACAAGTAAGTGTATCCTTCTGTACTTACTTATTGCACAAAGATCTGTGTACGTTCTGCAGAGTCTTGTCCAGCTAGCAATGACAGTCCTTTTCATGGAAGCGTACTTCGACTGGATTTATGCTGTAAAAAAAATAACAAACACAGATTATATCGTCATGATTGAATCTTGTGAGGTGTCCCACTAGTTAGACTTTTCCCTCAACTTTCATCTTAAAATTACTGGTGACCCAGCTTTCAGAAAACATAAGGTGGTAGTAGGGTGGTGAGGGCAACAAGACATCTTGGATCTCGGTGATCAGTGGGATGGCAGTTCATTGCGGCATGGTGGCACAATGGTCAGTCGATTGTCGGGAAACACCATCTGGTTCACCATTTTCCTTTAGAGAAGGAAATCTGCTGTCCTTACCTGGTCTGACCTACAAGTGATTCCAGATCCACAGCAATGCAGTTGAATCTCAACTGCCCACTGAAATTACCTAGCAAGCCACTCAGTTCAAGGACAGTTAGGGGATGGTTAATAAGTGCTGGCCCAGCCAATGCTGCCCGTGTCCATGAATAAATAAAAAAGAACTGCCGCCCCACAGTGCCAGGACTCTAGGTTCGATTTCGGCTTTGGTTGACTGTGTGGACTTTTCATGTTCTCCCTGTGTCGGTGTGGATTTCCTCCGGGTTCTCCAGTTTCTTCCCACAGTCCAAAGATACGCCAGCTAGCGTGGATTGGCCATGCTAAATTGCCTCATAGTGTTCCAAGATGTGTCGATTAGGGAGATAAGCGGGATGACTACATGTGTTTGTGGGGATAGGGCCTGAGTAAGGTCCTCTGCCAGAGCGTCAGTGCAGACTCGATGGGCTGAATGAACTCCTTCTGTACTATAGTGATTCCGTAATTCCTTGAACTTGCATTTATATAGGGTTTTTAATATAGTAATGAGATTTAAAGAAATTAGATTATTTAATTTCAGATTGGATGTAGAAAGAGATATGAAGAAAGAAGATTGGATTGAGAGTAAGAAGAAACTAAGGAAAATATGACTTTATTTTAAAAGTAATCTCTAAGAATTGTTTACTAGCTGCAAAAGTAAGACTCAGTTTTGATTGTTCCTTAGGGCAGAGAGATTGAATAGCATTAGAGGGACCTTATCATTAAAAGAGTCCTGCATGCCATTTGAGGCTTTCCTTCAAAACACTGGGCAGAATGTCTTGTTCCCCACTGGCAGGATTGTAGACAGTTGGCTAGCCAGCCCCGATGTTTCTACAATTTAACGGTGGGATGGGTGAGACCAAAGCTAGTGCCCCACCCCCACCCTCACCCCAATAAATTCCTTAAGTAACCTAATGAAAGCAACTTAAGGGCCATTTCGGGCCCACTTCAATTTTATGCAGGCAGGAAGAGTTCAGGGGTAGTGGATAAATTGCCAGGTTTAGATGCTTTGGCCGAATTTAGCACTATGGTTCCAAAACAGGCATTAGGCCTTTGAGTGGTATATTCACGAGGCCTAAGGCCTGTTTTAAAGAAGCACCCTCAGCTGCGAGAGATCATGCCCTTTTCTAAAATTTATCCTAAGTTTCTGCACTCACATAAATGTACTGATAATCCTAAAAGCAATTTAACATACAAGTTAAGTCCAAAAGGTTACCCGGCTTAGCCCTCAGGTGGGAAAAGGGGACTCCATTAATGGCCTGCATTTAACATTGGGCACTCCAGTCCCAAAGGTTTAGCCAATGCAGGTGCTTCCTCTGAAGTTCACCTGAAGTCATTCCTAGTAATAAACGTACAAGATACCCCATTAAAGAATGAACGTAGGAAATAGAAGCAAGAGTAGACCATTCGGCCCCTCGAACCTGCTGTGTCATCCAGTTAGATCATGTCTAACTTACTGGTAGAGTAAAATGTATCAATCTGCTGCATAAAAACACTTAAACATGCTCCTTTAAATATATATATTATAAAATTCAACATATATAGACACAACAATTGAGCAAACTGCATAATATGCCTATGTTCTCTGTTTAATAAACCTCTACCTCTCTTCAGATACAACCACTGGTTTGATGGTATGGCATTGATGCATCAGTTCAGAATTGAGGATGGTAATGTGACCTATATGAGCAAGTTTTTACGCAGTGAATCGTATCGGACCAACAGTGCAAACAACCGTATCATGGTTTCTGAATTTGGGACCGTAGCGATGCCGGATCCTTGCAAAAACATTTTTGAACGATTTGTCAGCAGATTCGAAATACCGAGTAGGTGCGAAGTGTCCGTCAGTGTAACTGTGTTTCACATGAAGATTGAAGCTGGTCTTCTAACTAAAGGTAATGTTTCGTTGCAGAAGCCACTGATAATGGCAACGTGAACTTTGCGCGGTACAAAGGAGATTACTACGCAACCACAGAAACTAACTTCATCCATAAAGTGAATCCCGACACCCTTGACACAATAGAAAAGGTAAAAGCTGCATTTTATTGCTTCGATTGAATAAACTGCATTCTGTGAAGGTTAGTTCAATGTTTCTGCTTGAAGTAAACACTGATGTTAGTTCTTTTAACTTGTATGTTAAATTGCTTTTAGGATTATCAGTAAATTTATGGTGAGTGCAGAAACTTAGGATAAATTTTAGAAAAGGGCATGATCTCTCGCAGCTGAGGGTGCTTCTTTAAAACAGGCCTTAGGCTTCGTGAATATACCACTCAAAGGCCTAATGCCCATTTTGGAACCACAGTGCTAAATTCGGCCAAAGCATCTAAACCTGGCAATTTATATATTTAAAGCGGATTGTCACGTTTACATCAAAGCCTTGAACTATAAAGGTAATTCTCAATTTTGGAAAGGTATGCCTGACAGGAGCGGGTTTCGCTCATTATACACATGCCTGACTTTACTTTTCTTTGAAGTCATTTTGCGGATGGTGGAGATTGCGCCCTGTGCTGTTGTGTTTGCGACATGGTGGCACAGTGCTTAGCACTGCTGCCTCACTGTGCCAGGGACCCGGGCTCGATTCCCACCTTGGGTCACTGTCTGTACAGAGTCTGCATGTTCTCACTGGGTCTGCAAGAGTTTCTTCAGGCGCTCTGGATCTCTCCCTCAGTCCAAAAGATGTGCTGGTTAGGTGCATTGGGCATGCTAAAATTCTTCCTCAGTGTACCCAAACAGGCACCTGAGAGTGGTGACAAGAGGATTTTCACAGTAACTTCATTGCAGCAGCAATGTAAGCCTTCTTGTGACACTAATAAATAAACTAAGAATAAAGTGTGAGGTTATGCACTTTGATAGGAAGAATAGAGGCATATTTTCTAAATGAAGAGAGAATTTGTAAATTGGAAGTACAAAAGGATTTGGGAATCTTAGTTCAGGATTCTCTTAAGGTTAATTTGCAGGTTGAGTTGGTAGTTAGAAAAGCAAATGCAATGTTAGCATTCATTTCGAGAATACAAAAGCAGGGATGTACTGTTGAGGCTTTACAAGGCTCTGGTGAGACTCCATTTAGAATATTCTGAGCAATTTTGGGCTCCATAACTAAGGAAGGATATGCTAGCCTTGGCCAGACTCCAAAGGAGGTTCACAAGAATGATCCCAGGAATGAAAAGCTTGACGTATGAGGAGTGTTTGAGGACTCTGGGTCTGTATGTGATGGAGTTTAAAAGGATGAGGTGGATTTCATTGAAATTTATAAAATACTGAAAGTCCTGGATAGAGTGGTTGTGGGAAAGATGTTTCCATCAGCAGGAGAGACTATAATCCGTGGGCACAGCCTCAGAGTAGAGGGATGACCCTTTAGAACTGAAATGAGAAGGAATTTCTTCAACCAGTTGGTGGTGTATCTGTGGAATTCATTACTACAGACGGTTGTGGAGGCCAGGTCATTGAGTGTATTTAAGACAGAGATAGATAGGTTCTTGATTGGTAAGGGGATCAAAGGTTACAAGGAGAATGGGGATGAGAAAAATATGAGCCCTGATCGAATGGTGGAGTATATTTGATGGGCAACATGGTCTAATTCTGCTCCTATATCTGATGGTCTTGTCACATGGTCTAACATTCCTGTTGCAGCCTGAGGGTGAAAGTGTAATCTGCTATAGTGTGGCTATTTGGAGGAACACTGTATCTAACGTTTTAATTAATTAAATTTAATGAGTCTCTAATGTTCTTTCAGCCAGAACATGCTCCTTTATTTGCATTGTAGATCCATTCACTGCTACATGACAAGGAGTTATATTTTTTGACAATTTTAAAACTAATCCTTATTTGTTTCACTTATGATTTTGTTGCTAGGTAGATTGGTCCAAATTTGTGGCAGTGAATGGAGCAACAGCCCATCCACATTATGATCCTGATGGGACAACCTACAATATGGGCAATTCACATGGAAAAAATGGTAAATTTGCCTGATAGCAATTCATGCTGCTACTGTATCTCTACAAACATCAGACAGGGTTTTCATAAGAACATAAGAAATAGAAGCAGGAGTAGGCCATCTAGCCCTTCGAGCTTGCCCCGCCATTCAATAAGATCATGGCTGATCTGAAGTGGATCAGTTCCACTTACCCACCTGCTCGATCAGAAATGTATCTACCCGTGACTTGAACATATTCAACAAGGTAGCCTCCACCACGTCAATGGGCAGAGAATTCCAGAGATTCACCACCCTCTGAGAGAAGAGTTCCCCCTCAAGTCTGTTCCAAACTGCCCCCTTATTTTGAGGCTGTGCCCTCTAGTTCTGGTTTCCTTTCTAATTGGAAAGAATCTCTCTACCTCTACCCTATCTAGCCCCTTCATTGTCTTGAAAGTCTCTATAAGATCCACCCTCAGCCTCCTAAACTACAGTGAGTACAGGCCCGATCTACTCAGTCTCTCCTCATAAGCTAACCCCCTCATCTCTAGTATCAGCCTGATGAACCTTCTCTGTACTCCGTCCAAGGCCAATATATCCTTTCGCAAATAAGGCGACCAAAACTGCATGCAGTACTCCAGCTACGGCCTCACCAGTGCCTTGTACAGTTGCAGCAAGACCTCCCTGCTTTTATATTCTATCCCCCTCGCTATGAAGGCCAACATTCCATTCGCCTTCCTGATCACCTGCTGCACCTACAGACTGGGTTTTTGCGATTCGTGCACAAGGACCCCCAGGTTCCTCTGCACAGTAGCATGCTGCAACTTTTCACCATGGAAAAAGTAATAGTAGGATGGAATATTATTTAAAAAGTGGATTACCTCACATTTGCCAACATTATACTCCATCTGCCAGGTCCTCGCCCACCCACTCAGCCTATCCAAATCTCTCTGCAGACTTTCCACGTCCTCCACGCAATTCGCTTTTCCACTCATCTTCATGTCATCAGCAAACTTTGTTACCCTACACTCAGCCCCCTTTCCTTGGAGTTACTCCCATTCCAACTTTGTGGGAAACCCATTTGTGTGTGAGTGGGAGTACAGTTCACTGTTTACCAGTGTGTTCATTGCTTGTGTTGGCATTGTCATGGGATCAGCATTTACAATCCATAATTTTCCTTCTTGGGGAAGAGCTTTAAGCCTCTACTCCTACACTGTTGGGGGACCAGCCAGGTGCAGAATTAAAGATTCTTACTGAAAATCTTGCACATTGTGAAGGATGCTGCATTCCTCATCTGCTAGCGGGCTGCCTAAACATATGCCATGTGCAGTCAATGGCGAGTCCAATGTAAGATTGTTGGGACTTGCAAACCTGTTTTTAGCAATTCCTCCCAGCCAATCTTCTCAAAATTACATGTCATCATTTTGAACGTTTACTTGTGGCTGAATATTTCCCCACTTGGAAAACTCCATGCCACAAGTGCAACCTTAAAGTACCTTTCAGTTTTGAGTTCTGTCTCATAGGTTGCTACAAGAATTGGCCTACTGTTTCTGTAGTTATTTATGTATGTTAAGCTAAGCTGAAGTATGAAATCTATTCATTATCTGACGATTTGACCGACCTACTTCTGCACAGTGCCCTTCACAATGCACCATTCATAACTTGTAGATACCATATCATGGGGTCATTTACTAGTGCATAATTGTTAATTCAGTAGTTTACTGTGGGACTGTAAACATTAATAACCACAGAAAACACATCCTCTTTATTGTGAGTCTTTGAGATAGTGCTTTCCAAAATGTCCAAGGGGCACAATTTTCCCTGAGAAAAATTGTGGTGCTGCAGGGAATTGGTTGCATTTCCTGTTGTGGCTGTCAGTTAAAATGAGGTAGAATTCAATAACTGCTGCCATGTGAACCGCTAGGCGAAGCATGCCAAGTGTGGGAGAGTTCAGACTTGGTGAGCAGATGTTCAGCTAACATTCAAGAACACTTCCATGTCTTTATTCTTTGAGGATAAGGAAGAATAACAGATTCTCATGTTAATGAAGGAAGCATTTAATCTTAGATCTTTTACTAAACCAATCTTTGTGATTCAAAAGTTTTGCAGCAATATCCTGGAAAATCTCTTAGAAACCTGTAACTGAATTGCCTCCCTGGTGAAGGCCTAGTGGTATTATCACTAGACTATTAATTCAGAACCTCCGCTGATGTTCTGGAGACCTGGATTCGAATCCAGCCACAGCAGATGGTGGAATTTGAATTAAATTTTTTTTAAAATCTGGAACTAAGAATCTGCTGATGACCATTAAACTATTGTCGATTGTCAGAAAAACCCATCTCATTCACTAATGTCCTTTAGGGAAGGAAATCTGCCTTGCTTACCCGGTCTGGCCTGTATGTGATTCCAGAGCCACAGCAATGTGGTTGACTTTCAACTGTCGTCAGGCAACTAGGGATGGGCAATAAATGCTGGCCAACAGAGATGCCCATGTGCCACGGATGAATAAAAAAAATTGCAGTCCAGAAATTTAGTTCAATGTAAGACTAAGTAGATATTACACACAATGTACATTTAAAATACGTGATACCAGTGAATCAAACCTGTAATTTTTCCCATTAAAATAGCATCTCAATGAATCTATCCTTCACACAAAGCCATGATAGTAGAATTAGGTGTAGTTTTAAAACTATACCGAGTGCAAGCGCATCAGGATAGCACAGTGCATCAGAGTTTTGAGTTAGTATACAATAGCAACATAGACACTAGAAGCAGGAGTAGACCATTCAGCTCTTCAAGCCTGCCCTGCCATTCATGTTGATCAATATCCTAATTTCCCCCTCCCCTCCATACCCTTTGATCCCTTTAGCCCCCAGAGCTGTATCTAATTTCTTCTTGAAATCAGACAATCAGATTAAGCAGAGTGATGTAGAATAGCACCTATAAAACCTCATCAATCTCAGATTATTATTGGAAGACAAACACTCCCCAGCAAGGAGGGAATGTTAGCCCAACACCAGCCCTTATATGCCTCCCAGTGACCAGCTGCCCACCATCTCACTCATCAACGGTAAAAATGATGAGAAAACTATGAAAAAAGACTGGCATTCTTTCATAGCATCTTATGATGTCCCAGAACACCGATACATTATGTTGAAATAACTGTTTATCAATAACTGTTCTTAAGAAGATGAATATTGATAAATAGAAGGAAAAATCATGTGGAAAGTATCTGGTGCTTCAATTAATAATTTTCTCATGTAGGATTTGGCATGTTTGCTAAGTGTGGTATATGTCCTAATTGTAAGGACCATTTCAAATCCAAGGTAGCAACAACAAAAGTTATATCTTTGAAACTTCTAAGAGCCAATAAATAACCTGTTCAAATGGACACAATTCTACATCCTCATCATAAATGTCATTGGTAAAATATTTTGACGTCTCATTTTGCTAATATGAATGGTTCCTTCTGAGGATATCATTGGATCATGTGAGGAAATTGGCTCTAGATTTACAGAAATTTACAGCATAGGAGAAGGCCCACTCTCCCTCCAAGTCCACAGTGTTTAAACCCTGCTTGTTAGGACCATGAGACATTGACGCCTGCAGGGCTTCCAGCTGGAGGCAATGGGGGGGAATACGGGAGTATCTCGGGAGGACAGAACATTCCACCTCAAATCAGATTCTTGGCCAGAGAGGGATGTCACTGGAGGAATGGGCCAGGAGACTCGCAATGGATTTGACACCGAGTGAGAATCCCAATTTGACCCTCACACTCAATTCAAAGCGCCATCGGGAATTTCAGCTTGGGTGCAGCTGCAAAGAATCGCCCTCAATATTCAAATTTGAAACCGTTTACTATTTTTAGTGCTTAAATGTTCTCTTGCAAATTATAATCAGTGCAAAGCTGTGTTGTTTCCATGCTAATTTCACTGAATATAGTCAGTATTACAACCATAGAAATAACATGACGAGTGACCTTATTGGCTCATCCCACCAGTCAGTTGGCTTCCCGATGTCAGTAGACTCTATCCACTCCCCTTACTAGCATGAATCACACTTTGGCTTTTTTGATTGTCTCAGTGGCATAAGATCATGGCTAAGAGCTCACCCAAAAAATCGGTACAATTTGCACTCACTTGGCACTTCGAATATTTTTGGTAAAATATTTTGGCTGATAGGATTAAGGAGAATCCTAAGGCATTCTATAGGTATGTTAAGAACAGAAGGTTTGTTAGGGCAAGATTAGGGCCAGTTACAGACAGCAGAGGGAAGTTGTGTGTGGAACCGGAAGAGATTGGTGAGGCATTGAACCAATATTTCTCTTCGGTGTTCATGCAGGGGGACATGAATGTAGCTGAGGAGAACACTGGGTTGCAGGGGTGTAAACTAGACAGTATTGCAGTTGATAAGGGGGATGTGCTGGATATTCTTGAGGGTTTGAAAATAGATAAGTCCCCTGGTCCGGACGGGATTTACCCTAGGATTCTATGGGAGGCAAGAGAGGTGATTGCAGAGCCTCTGGCTCTGATCTTCAGGTTGTCGTTGGTCTCAGGTATAGTACCGGAAGATTGGAGGATAGCGAATGTTGTCCCATTGTTTAAGAAGGGGAACAGAGACTTCCCCAGGAATTATAGACCGGTGAGTCTTACTTCTGTTGTGGGCAAGGTTTTAGAAAAAATTATTAGGGATAGGATTTATAGTTATTTGGAGAGTAATGAATTGATTGGAGATAGTCAGCATGGTTTTGTAGCGGGTAGGTCGTGCCTTACTAACCTTATTGAGTTTTTTGAGAAAGTGACCAAAGAGGTGGATGGGGGAAAGGCAGTTGACGTGGTATATATGGATTTTAGTAAGGCGTTTGATAAGGTTCACCATGGTAGGCTTCTGCAGAAAATGCAGATGTATGGGATTGAGGGTAATCTAGGAAATTGGATCAGGAATTGGCTAGCAGATAGGAGACAGAGGATGGTGGTTGATGGTAAATATTCGTCATGGAGTTCAGTTACGAGTGGTGTGCCGCAGGGATCTGTTTTGGGGCCACTGCTGTTTGTAATTTTTATTAATGATCTGGATGAGGGTATAGTTGGGTGGGTTAGTAAATTTGCTGATGACACCAAAGTCGGAGGTGTGGTAGATTGTGAGGAAGGGTGTCGTAGTTTGCAGGGTGACTTAGACAGGTTGCAGAGCTGGGCCGAGAGGTGGCGGATGGAGTTTAATGCGGAGAAGTGTGAGGTAATTCACTTTGGTAGGAATAACAGATGTGTCGAGTATAGGGCTAACAGGAGGACTCTGAATAGTGTGGATGAACAGAGGGATCTAGGTGTATGTGTACATAGATCCCTGAAAGTAGGGAATCAAGTAGATAAGGTTGTTAAGAAGGCATACGGTGTTTTGGCGTTTATTGGTAGGGGGATTGAATTTAGGAGTCGCAGCGTCATGTTGCAACTGTACACAAGTCTGGTGCGGCCGCACTTGGAGTATTGTGTGCAGTTCTGGTCCCCACATTATAGGAAGGATGTGGAGGCTTTGGAGAGGGTGCAGAGGAGATTTACCAGGATGTTGCCTGGTATGGAGGGGAGGTCCTATGAGGAGAGACTGAGGGATTTGGGGTTGTTTTCGCTAGAAAGAAGGCGGCTAAGAGGGGATCTTATTGAAACATATAAGATGATTAGAGGTTTAGATAGGGTGGATAGTGATAGCCTTTTTCCTCGGATGGAGAAAGCTAGCACGAGGGGGCATGGCTTTAAATTAAGGGGGGGTAGTTATAGGACGGATGTCAGGGGTAAGTTCTTTACCCAGAGGGTGGTGAGGGATTGGAATGCCCTGCCTGCTGCAGTTGTAAATGCGCCTAGTTTGGGGGCGTTTAAGAGATCCGTGGATAGGTTTATGGATGAAAAGGGATTGGTTTAGGTTAGAGGGTCATTGTTTTTTTTTAACTGGTCAGCGCAACATCGTGGGCCGAAGGGCCTGTTCTGCGCTGTAATGTTCTATGTTCTATGTTCTAAAATCGCCCTAGACATTTCACCCTGTAGCTCAGTGCTGTGTTACCGTATCATGTTAGGCATTTTCTATTGTGATAATATTCTATGTGTCTCAGTTCCACTGTGAATGATGCCCTTCATGACTGAACTATAGAAGGAAGTCTAAATATATTTATTTTTCTGTTTTGTAATGTGTTACCACATTTTTTTCCTGGCAATATAAGATAAGCCATGCAAGACAATCTTATCGGAGAATAGATAATGGATTGCAGTTTGTACTCATCAGAAAGTTAGGGCTTCACTTTTAGTGGAGCAGTAAAGTGAATGAATGGAGGTTTTTTTTAAAGTTATGAAGGATAGTGATAACCTAAATTGATTGCATTGATTGCTGAGATGATAATGAATGGGCAGAGGTTAAAGATAATTGCACAAAGAAATAAAGTGAGGCTAGAAAATATTTTTTTAAAGTAAATTCCCTGCCAATAGCCATGGTTCAAGCATGTTCAGTAATTATTACTGAAAGTTGAAGCAGGGTAGGAAGGTGAACAGGATTGCGAAGAATTTGGCATGGTGGCAACTGTATGGAGAAGCATGAGCACAGACTTGAATGATTGAATGGATTGCTGGAATAGCCTGTAATTTCACATGGCATGGTGGCACAGTGGGGTTAGCACTGCTGCCTCACAGCACTGGGGATCCGGGTTAGATACCCGGCTTGGGTCACTGTCTGTGTGGAGTCTGCGCATTCTCCCTGTGTCTGCATGGGTTTCCTCCAGGTGCTCCAGATTCCTCCCACAATCCGAAAGACGTGCTGGTTAGCTGGATTGGCAATGCTAAATTCTCCCTCGGTGTACCCGAACAGATGATGGAGTGTGGCAACTAAGGGATTTTCACAGTAACTTCATTGCAATGTTAATGTAAGGCTAATTGTGACACTAATCAATAAACTTTTTATGTTTTATTTTGTAGGTACAATGTACAACATCATTGCTGTTCCTCTGCAGAAGTCAGATGATGAGGAAACACTTCAAGAAGCCAGAATTGTTTGCAGTATAACACCAGTGGATCACATGAAGCCTTCTTACTATCACAGCTTTGGTCTGTCATGCCTTCTAATTATTAGCACACATTGTGATTTGATTTGCACATTCTCCAACATTAAGGACCAATTGAAATATTTATTATATTAAACTCTTTTTGCACACGTTGGATTATAAAGTATATCCGGGCCGGAATTCTCCAGCCTCGCCTGTGGCAGGGATTCTCTGGTCCCGCTGAAGTGAATGGAGTTTTGGCTGAGCGCCAAACTCTTCATTCTCGCTGGCAGCACTGGTGGATTGTCCAACATTGGGGAATTCTAGCCTGTGGGATAATTGAAAAATATTGTTTGACTTTGGGCAGGATTTTGTTCCTCCTCTGGAGTGCGTGTTCATGGCAGCTTAATTGGCAGCAAGATTTCGGCATTAAGGATAGAAAAAATTTTTAATGAGAGAGCTGGGGGAAGTGTTATGCTCATTGTTCAGGGCACAAACAAGATATGTAAAAGAATTAGAAATTAGATAATGCCATGCTGAGGTTTTTGAAGCCTGTAAGATTAATGGAAAACTGAAGGATTAAGGAATTCCCAAAGTTCTACATAATGTACCTGGAATAATTTGCATAATACACGACTTTGGTTGCTATGGAATTTACTTCTCAAAATTATTAGTTTAAATGTTATTTTGTTTTATGATTTCCCCTCCATCCATCTATGACAACCTTGCACTTCTTTTTGTTTAATATTCTAGTTTAACGAATCTGGCTGAGTTTAAAGTGTAAATGTTTTTTCCCCTCATGAGGTGGTCAAACAAATGCCTAACAAAACCAACTGAGGCTGAGTTTATTAACATTTAGAAGATACACCTGGTTGACTTTTATCGAATGTTGAATAGATTTGTTTACACCCATATCTGACTGGGATTGAATTGAAGAATGTAGACATAGGGGTGAGAAGACAGTTGAAGGGACACTTGTTTGTAGCATTATGCTAGCAGACAGCATGAAGCCTTCTTGTGATTACAGAAGTAGGTCTTGCGGTGCAAGGTACCATCCCTACCTCCGGATCAGAAGCTCCAAGTTTAACTCCAACACCAGGATTTATTGGCCATGGAAGGAGCATTCATAATAGGGTTCAACAGGCTGATTATCAGCTCAGAAATCCTCCCATCACATTCCCCCATTATTCCCCAAAGGGAAAACCAGTGCTTGTGTGAAGGTTTGATTTAAAAAAAAAGACTATGATAGCTTTGGTTCTCATGCCTTCTACTTACCGCACAGAATGTGACTTGATTTGTACATTTTCCTACATTAAAGAATAAGGGAAGCAGACAAATCCACCAAGTGAGCAACTCTTATGTTTTGTTACTAGTTCTAAGGATTGCTTGCATAATGATGTATATTTCTTTAATTTGTCTGCTCCTGTGTGGGGTCATGCATTGACATCTGTGATTTGGGAAGATGGTTCAGTTCTGAGGTTCTGATGGGTGGCATAGACTGAAACGGGGCTTGGGATAATCGATCCTCGCTCCTCGCCGATATACATTTCCTTCAGGGAGACCCAATGACCCTAATTTCATTATTAGCGTCACAATCTTACTGGCCATTCACGCCATGCTCCCGCTGCAGCAAAGTTGCAGTATCTGGGAGAATCCCGCCAATGTGAACAGTGGTAACACTCTAGCCGAGGTTTATTAGACTCTGTAATAAATTCACGGAGGTGAAAGTCCCGTCACCAATGTTTTTTTACTACAAGGTTCCACCATATCGTACAGAGTGCTCACAGTGTGCTATCTGCATCAGGAGTCCAGGGAGGCTAACACTCCTGTTTAAATACAGGACATGGTTGGGCCATCAATTAAGAATCAATCAGGGGCTTCTTACTGTGCTAGACAAATGATAGGAAGAGGAGATGGGATTCTGAACTGAGATAGGAGATCAATCCTGATCTTACGGAAAGTCAGGGCAGGTTTGAGGATTCCTGCTTCCATTTCCAATGTCTCAAGAGAGGATACAGGACAGTAAGCATGGAATATAAGTAGTAGGTGCACTCAAAACTCAGTTTGGCCCTGCATTTTTCAGCTCAGGGCATCTACGTTCAATATCTCTTCTACCACATCGTGGCATGAACTGAACTTCCTAGAACTTTGAAATTTCTTTCACCTTGGTGCAATGTTACAATCATTAATCCCAGTTCCAAGTGATGAAACTTCATTAAATAGCAGATCGAGCGCAAGTTACTTTTGAAATTGCAGAAAATTGGCTTTCTGACGTTCAAAATAATGTTTTCCCTCTCTGGTGCACATAGAAACATCTGTTATACATAGAACACAATATATCCGATTATAACTTTGATTTTTTATTCCTCACGGAAAACAAGAATCAGTCGGGAACCTCTTTTGTGGTCCAGCCAATTAAACAAACTCAAATTAACTCAGGGACAAATTAAAAGGGGCAGCTCCTGAAAGGAGGGGAACCGCCCGACACAAAAGACAAGGCGTAAAGGAAACTTGAAACGTCAAATTAAAATGTGATAAAAGGGGTCAATAATACACCCCAGTCACTGCATTGCCCAGTGGGAAGGAATCAGTCTGGGAGTTCACACTCAAACAGGTCAACCTCAATTGCCTGATTGAAGTCACCACAACTCTTGCACACAAAGTCAGTAAAATGATGAATGGATGTATTAAATGTATTAAACTTGATTAATTTATGCTAATAACAGTTTACCTTTCCATGTCAGGAATGTCTGAAAACTATATCATCTTTATTGAACAACCGCTGAAAATAAACGTACTGAAAATTCTCACTTCCAGCCTCAGTGGTAAGAGTGTGAGCTGTGCCATGGACTGGATGCCAGAACTCAATACCATTATCCACGTAGCTAATAAACACACGGGAGAGGTAACACACCGATATTATTACACCTCTGCGGATTTGGAGCATTTTTTCAATGTGCTGATATAATTTCCATATCAAACCTGCCAGTGTTGCAGTACGGCAGAGCTAATCATTCAGTGTTTTGAGATGATACATGTGGCACTTGATCACCAACAAGATTTTCAATGGAATTTGAGGATGTTACAAAACAACGATATCCCAACACGTTTAGCCAGATGGCCCATTCTGTTCTCAACCAGATCAGTAGCAGGAGGCCACAGACAGGGACTAAATATGTTTCCATTGGCAGGAAGAAAATTCTGGGCAGCTGGGGCTACCCTTTGTCTGTCTTGTGCATGCTCCCTAAATATCTAGTCAAAAGCAGTATTGGGCGAGGCCTTTGAACAAGTCATCTAGCTGCTCTTTCGGCTGAATAATCATGTAGAAAGAAGGAAATAATTAAAAGGATGGCCAAGTAACTCTCTCAGTAGTTCTCAGTAAATATATATCTCATTCTAAACACTGGGTGTTCCGGTTGGAGGATGTCCCTGTTTGATCTCTAGTCACTGCTGCGTCAGCCACTTGTTGAGACCAGGCGAACAGTCTTGACTTCACAAAGTTGAGCCCCATACTTACCCAACGGACTTCACTGAGAGTTTTTGGGTTACTCTATTAGAGCTGGATGTTCTGCTCAGTTAAAATTGCATCAGTATCCTAATGATGTGATACTTACAATAATTCAGGAGGCTCACAACTGAGTTAAACAGGTTCCTCAGCACCCAATCACACCTCTAAAAACACAGTAGCATTAAAATGGCTGCAGGAGTGGGAAGCAAGCAGAGAATACGCTGCTTGGATTTAACTCCCATGCCGTCCAGTTTCTCCGTTCAAGGGGAGTTAAAAATCCTCTCGAGATTCTCGCCTCTGTCTTGTTTTTCTGTCTTGAGAGGAGATGTTAGCAGAGGGTTAGCACTATGTTACTCATCTTCTCAGTTAGGAGTGCAGGGTCAGATTTAGGGGCCTGAAAAATCAGACATTACTTTAAAAATAGGAGTCATAGAATCCCTACAGTACAGAAATAGGCCATTTGGCCCATCAAGTTTGTACTGACCCCAACCCCACACAGGCATTATTCCCATGACCCCACACATTTAACCTGCTAATCCCCCTGACCCTAGGGTCAATTTAGCGTGGCCAATCAAGCTAACCCACACATATTTGGACCGGGGGAGGAACTTAGAGCACTGGAGGAAACCCATGCAGACACAGGGAGAACATGCAAACTCTACACACATAGTGACCTGAGGCCAGAATTGAACCTGGGTCCCTGGTGGAAGGGGAAGTTGTGTGTGGAACCGGAAGAGATTGGAGAGGCATTGAACCATTATTTCTCTTCGGTGTTCACGCAGGACGATATGAATGTAGCTGAGGAGGTCACTGGGGTGAAGGGGTGTAAAATAGAAAGTATTGTAGTTGATACAGAGGATGTGTTGGATATTCTAGATGGGTTGAAAATAGATAAGTCCCCTGGTCCAGACGGGATTTACCCTAGGATTCTATGGGAGGCAAGAGAGGTGATTGCAGAGCCACTGGCTCTGATCTTCAGGTCGTCGTTGGTCTCTGGTATAGTACCGGAAGATTGGAGGACAGCGAATGTTGTCCCATTGTTTAAGAAGGGGAGCAGAGACTTCCCTGGGAATTACAGACCAGTGAGTCTTACTTCTGTAGTGGGCAAGGTTTTAGAAAGAATTATTAGGGATAGGATTTATAGTTATTTGGAGAGTAATGAATTGATTAGAGATAGTCAGCATGGTTTTGTAGCGGGAAGGTCGTGCCTTACTAACCTTATTGAGTTTTTTGAGAAGGTGACCAAAGAGGTGGATAGGGGTAAGGCAGTAGATGTGGTATATATGGATTTTAGTAAGGCATTTGATAAGGTTCACCATGGTATGCTTCTGCAGAAAATGCAGATGTATGGGATTGGTGGTAATTTAGGTACTTGGATCAGGAATTGGTTAGCAGATAGGAGACAGAGGGTGGTGGTTGATGGTAATTATTCATCATGGAGTTCGGTTACGAGTGGTGTGCCTCAGGGATCTGTTTTGGGGCCACTGCTGTTTGTAATCTTTATTAATGATCTGGATGAGGGTATAGTTGGGTGGATTAGTAAGTTTGCTGATGACACCAAAGTCGGAGGTGTGGTAGATTGTGAGGAAGGGTGTCGAAGTTTGCAGGGTGACTTAGACAGGTTGCAGAGCTGGGCCGCGAGGTGGCGGATGGAGTTTAATGCGGAGAAGTGTGAGGTAATCCATTTCAGTAGGAATAACAGATGTGTTGAGTATAGGGCTAACGGGAGGACTTTGAATAGAGTGGAGGAGCAGAGGGATCTAGGTGTATGTGTACATAGATCCCTGAAAGTTGGGAATCAAGTAGAAAAGGTTGTTAAGAAGGCGTACGGTGTCTTGGCGTTTATTGGTAGGGGGATTGAATTTAGGAGTCGCAGCGTCATGTTGCAACTGTACACAACTCTGGTGCGGCCGCACTTGGAGTACTGTGTGCAGTTCTGGTCCCCACGTTACAGGAAGGATGTGGAGGCTTTGGAGAGGGTGCAGAGGAGGTTTACCAGGATGTTGCCTGGTATGCAGGGGAGGTCCTATGAGGAGAGACTGAGGGATTTGGGGTTGTTTTCACTGGAAAGAAGGCGGCTAAGAGGGGATCTTATAGAAACATATAAGATGATTAGAGGTTTAGATAGGGTGGATGGTGATAGCCTGTTTCCTCGGATGGAGAAATCTAGCATGAGGGGGCATGGCTTTAAATTAAGGGGGGGTAGTTATAGGACGGATGTCAGGGGCAGGTTCTTTACCCAGAGGGTGGTGAGGGACTGGAATGCCCTGCCTGCTGCAGTTGTAAATGCGCCTAGTTTGGGGGCGTTTAAGAGATTGGTGGATAGGTTTATGGACGAAAAGGGATTGGTTTAGATTAGTGGGTCAATGTTTTTTTTTTAAAAATAAGACTGGTCGGCGCAACATTGTGGGCCGAAGGGCCTGTTCCGCGCTGTAATGTTCTATGTTCTATGTTCTATGGTGCTGTGAGGCAGCAGTGTTAACTACTGTACCACTATGCCGCCCTTGTCTTACAGACAGCCAAGAAATAGATATTAAAGATGTTGTACTAATCACACAGGGGGGTCTTGTAGCACAACTGCATATTCTCTCTGCATCTGAAGCTCTGGATTTGATTGTTAAGAATAATGTGTTTATCATGTTTACATTACGGAGGGAGCGGAAAGAGAGGCAAAAAAAATATACTAGCAAGTCCCTGAGACTGAATAAAACAATGGATAAAACCCGCTTTATTAAACAAACCACCCGTTCTGCCCGCAGTTACACAGCATCTGTAAATGCTGAGAGACAGGTACAAGTAAATGTGCGCTTATTGTGTGTGTTGGGTGGAAGTATATGTTGTATTTGTAGCTCACACCTCCCCCTCCCCTCCCCCATCCCAAGCCTGGCTGTTTAACTGACAGAGTCTGTGTGTGTGTGTGTGTGTGTGAGACAGAGGGAGCTGGGGGTGGTTGGTGGGGGGGGAGGACACAGACAGGGGATGGGGCGGTGGTGGGGGGAATGTGTGCAGCCGGAGTTTGGAACTCCGCCTCCCACTTCCAGGAATGCTGCTAACAGTGGGCCGAGGATCAGACAGCCAGGCCGACATTCCCTACACAGACTGTCCTCACTGTCTCCTCGTCCCGCAGCCATGAGCCTCCTCCTCACGCTGAGCTTGTATCACCATCATCTTCCTCAAGACGGGGGGGAGGGGAAGGGGGCTAGTTGGGGGGGGGGAAGGAGGAGGTTCTCACCACATTTGGCTCTTGCAAAGACCTCAAAGCAGACCTGCTGATGTGTGTCAATCAAAGTAAGCAAAAAGTTCCCCCCTCCCTCTTTTAATGCCCTTTATAGACATACTCAACAGCCCAGTTTATATTGCATCGATAACAAGTGGCTTTAGGGTTATCATCAGTACCAAAGTGGCAGGAAACTGGAGAGGACCACTGCATGATGCAACTGCACATTAGATTTTGACGTGTGAGCGTAACAAGTGTGCGTTGCCTGGGGCTTCTCCAGACAAGTCAAAGGGATGTGAAATGTTAACATCCTTTCAGTCTCCACGGACGTTTTCCCCACATTTTACCCTTTATGTTACGTTACCTGTAATGCTGTTGAGATGATTTACAATTAGTTTATTTTTTTCCCCCATTCTGCATCCATCTTATTTTTAATTGCTTGTGTATTGTACGTTAAGTTTATTTATTGGTGTTCCAAGGAGGCTTACATTAAGGGGGGGTAGTTATAGGACGGATGTCAGGGGTAGGTTCTTTACCCAGAGGGTGGTGAGGGATTGGAATGCCCTGCCTGCTGCAGTTGTAAATGCGCCTAGTTTGGGGGCATTTAAGAGATCCGTGGATAGGTTTATGGATGAAAAGGGATTGGTTTAGGTTAGAGGGTCATTGTTTTTTAACTGGTCGGCGCAACATCGTGGGCCGAAGGGCCTGTTCTGCGCTGTAATGTTCTATGTTCTGTGTTCTATAATGTAGGCAAACATGTTGGGTATCAACCTGTAAATCCGACCAACACACACAAATAGCAGGTGGTAACTGCAGGAGAGATTCCTGCTCAGCCATGTGATGGAAAGACTGTTGGAGCCTCTACCTTCATTATCTATAGATCCAGGTTCCAACATATGTGTAAAAGTGTATGCTGCCACAATAACTCAAACCGCCAGTGAACTGTAACATTCACCACCACCACTAACCCACTCACGCATATGATTAATCTACTTTGCAAACAATAAGGGAATGTGTTCATTCACATTAATGATGTAACAACCTTTCAAACACTGGATGAATATTTTATGATAGAATTGTAAATTAGTGCAAGGAGAAAAAAAGGTAAACACTGTTTTGTATTCTTTATTAATGGAATATATTAAGGTTGGTATTTTTAATTAGTTTTATCAACAGGGACAACCTCGGTGAGGCAAATTATATTTTCTTGCACCTAAACATTTCCACTTTCCTTTTACAGATGCATCCTTTCAAGTATTACGCCAAAGCTTTCAGTACATTCCATCAAATCAATGCCTTTGAAGATAATGGCTTCATTGTTCTTGACCTCTGCTGTTTGGTTGATGGCAATGTTTTCAAACAGATAACCCTGCAAAACATGTGCCAGACTGGAGAAGCGCTGGATGAGGCAATTATGAAACTTCATTTTATATAGTTTCAGTGTGTCAGTGGTTGTTACTACACAATCTTTAGGACTGGACGGATTTTGTGTTTAGCACAATGTTCATAGAATCTCTGTAGTACAGAAGGCGGCTATTAGGCGCATCGTGCCTGTACTGACCACAAAGCTGTAACCTCGTACGTTTAGCCTGTTAATCTCCCTGACACTAGGGTCAATTTAGCTCAGCCAATCAACCTAATCTGCACATCTTTGGAGTGTGGAAATAAACTGGAGCACTCGGAGGAAACCCACTTAGACACGGGGAGAACGTGCAGTCTCCACACAGACAGAGACCTGAGGCTGGAATTGAACCTGGGTCCCTAACACTGTGGGGCAGCAGTGCTAACCACTGAACCACTGTGATGATGTTGTTTGATTTAAAACACAGCACAATCATAGTTCCTAATTATCCAAAGAGACAGAATTTATTTATTCCCCTTATGAAAAAGCAACAAAACTCAGTTGGAACATTAGATGACAGAAAGAGCTTTGCGTTGCTACTTTCTTTTTATAATGAGATGTGGTACAGTTGGTTAATGCACAATTTTATTACACTATTGGCTCGGTGTTTTACTGCCTCATGCAATGAGTCCCGATTTCTGTTGCGTCCTCAATATTTGCAGAAAGTGAATTCTGGTGGGAGGAAGAATCAGTGCTGTGTAATGAGTTCACTTCAGCCGTTCTTCTGTAGCAAAGGGCAGGGACCATAGGATATAGGAGTAGAATTAGGCCATTCAGCCCATCAAGTCTGCTCTGCCATTCAATCATGGCTGATATTTTTCTCATCCCCATTCTTCTGCTTTTTCCCCATAACCCTTGATTCCCTTATAAATCAAGAATCTATTGATCTCTGTTTTAAAGACACTCAATGACCTGGCCTCCACAGCCATCTGCAGCAAAGAGTTTCACAAATTCTCCACTCTCTGGCTGAAGAAATTCCTCCTCATCTCTGTTTTAAAGGATTGTCCCTTTAGTCTGAGGTTGTGCCCTTTGGTTCTAGTTTTTCCTACTAGCGGAAACATCCTCTGCACGTCCACTCTATCCAGGCCTCGCAATATCCTGTAAGTTTCAATAAGATTCCCCCTCATCCTTCTAAACTCTAAAGAGCACAGACCCAATGTCCTCAACTGTTCCTCAAACGACAAGCTTTTCATTCCAGGGATCATTCTTGTGAACCTCCTCTGGACCCTTTCCAAGACCAGCACATCTTTCCTTAGATACGGCACCCAAAACTGCTCACACTCCTCCAACTGGGATCTGATCACAGCCTTATCCAGCCTCAGAAGTAATCCCTACTCTTGTATTCTAGCCCTCTCGACATGAATGCTAACATTGTATTTGCCTTCCTAACTGCTGACTGAACCTGCACTTTAACCTTAAGAGAACCTTGAACAAGGATTCCCAAGTCCCTTTGTGCTCCTGATTTCCTAAGCATTTTCCAAATTAGAAATTCCTCCTTCCAAAGTGCATAACCTCACGCTTTTCCACATTATATTCCATCTGCCAATTCTTTGCTCACTCTCAGAACCTGTCCTAGTGCTTCTGTAGTCCCTCTGCTTCATCAGTACTACCTGTCCCTCTACATATCTTTGTATCATCTCCAAACTTAGCAACAGTGCCTCCGGTTCTTTCTTCCAAATAATGTATATTGTGAAAAGTTGTGGTCCCAGCACCAACCTCTAAGGCACACCACTAGTCACTGGCTGCCATCCTAAAAAAGACTCCTTTATCCCCAGTCTCTGCCTTCTGCCAGTCAGCCAATCCTTTATCCATGCCAGGAACTTACCCTTAACACAATGAGGTCTTATTTAACAGTCTCCTATGCAGAATCTTGTCAAAGGCCTTCTGAAAATCTAAATTAATCATATCCACTGGTTCTCCTTTGTCTAACTTCCTTGTTACTGCCTCAAAGAACTTTAACCGATTTGTCAGATATGACCTCCCCTTGACAAAGTCGCGCTGACTCAGTCCCATTTTCCAGGTGCTCCGCGATCTCATCTTTAATAATGGATTCTAAAATGAAGTCAGGCTAACCGGCCTATAATTTCCCACCTGCTGCCTCCCTCCCTTCTTAAACAGCGGTGTTACATTAGCTACCTTCCCTGCCTCCAGTGATTCCTGAAAGATCACCGCCAATGCCTCCACAATTTCCTCAGATATTTCTTTCAGAACCCTGGTGTGTAGTCCATCAGGTTGCTCTCCCACCTTTTTAGTGAGGAGATCATGCATAGTTGAAAGAGGGGGAAAATACGTAACTTTTAATGTATAAGAGATAAGGTAGATATGAAAGAAGAGTGTTTTTTTGTTGCCATGTCAGTGCATGTATGGATATGTTACAAATAATAGCTGGCTACAATTTGAATACCAATTTATTACTCATATACCAGTGTGGCACAGGCAAAGTGCTCGATAACAGAGTAACATATCACAGTGACAGTCCTCCAGTGTCTCAGCGTGAATAGTCCATATCATTATTGGTTATTTTATGTCAATATTTATCATAGAGTCATACAGGTTTACAGCATGGAAACAGTCCCTTGAGCCCAAGTTGTCCATGCCAGCTAGTTTTTACCACTAAGCTAGTCCCAATTGTCCTCATTTGGCCCATATCCCTCAAACCCATCTTACCTACGTAACTGAGTAAATGCTTTTTCAAAGACAAAATTGTATCTGCCTCTACTACTGCCTCTGGCAGCTCGTTCCAGACACTCACCACCCTCTGTGTGAAAAAATTTCCCCCTGGACTCTTTTGTATGTCTCCCCTCTCACCTTAAACCTGTGCCCTCTAGTTTCAGACTCCCCAACCTTTGGGGAAAGATGTTGACAATCTAGCTGATCCATGCCCCTCATTACGTTATAGACCTCTATAAGATCACCCCTCAGCCTCCTACGCTCCAGGGAAAAAAGTTCCAGTCCATCCAGTCTCTCTTTACAACTCAAACCATCAAGTCTCGGTAGCATCATAGTAAATCTTTTGTGCACTCTTTCTAGTTTAATAATATCCATTCTATAACAGGGTGACTAGGACTGTACACAGCTTTACAAGTATGGCCTTACCAATGTCTTGTGCAACTTCATCAAGATGTCCTAACCCCTGACCAATAAAACCAAGCATGCTGAATTGATGAACGTCAAGCACAAAATGTATAATCTGGTTAATAATATGATCATTACAAGTTTCACAAACTCTGCTCCATACCCATCACCACAATTCCACCTTCCTGGCCATTGTCTGAAGTTGAACAGATTATCAGAACTTAGGCATTCTGTTTGACCCTGAGGTGAGGTTCTCACCCTATTTCCATTCAGACAGGATCCCTTGCTTGCATCTCTGTAACATCACCAGTCCCCGGCCATTCTTTGGTTATCTGCTATTATTTGGTTATTTGGTTATCCTATTTCCTATTTCTTATCTGCTGCTCAAATCCTCATCCATGCCTTTTTTATCTCTAAACTTGACGATTTTAATGCATTCCTTGTTGGACCCCATCTTCTACCCTTGATAAACTCGAATTTATCCAAAACTCTTCTCCCATATCCTAACTCACGCAAAAAGCATTATACCCAATTATCCTGTTCCTGTTGACTCCATTTGTCAATGTCTCAAATTTAAATTTCTCATCCTTGATTTTAAATCCCTCAACCTTTCCCATCTCTGTAACCTCCAGTTCCCTGTCTTTGTAATCTCCTTCAGTTCCCTGTCTCTGTAACTTCCTCCAGCTCCCTGTCTTTGTAACCTCCTCCAGCTGCCTGTCTTTGTAACCTCCTCCAGCTGCCTGTCTCTGTAACCTCCTCCAGCTGCCTGTCTCTGAAACCTCCTCCAGCTCTAGAAGTCTCTGAAAGTGTTCCTCCAATTCTCATCTTTCCAACACTGGCAGCACTGCATTCAGCTACTCAGGCCCTAAAATCTGGGAATCTCTCATAAAGTCTCTGCTGCTCTATCTCTCTCTACCCATTAAGGTACTCCTTAACAGATATCTCTTTGACAAAGCTTCTGACCACCTGTCCTGATACTTATATATGTAGCTCTTGTTTCCGATTTTCTTTTGACAACACTCTTGTGAAGTACCTTTGGATTTAAAGGTGCTATATAAATGTAAGTTGCTGTCATATCTGCAACCAGTTCTAGCTTTCAATGTGTTTGTATATATGTTGTGTGAATGTAATTGCCTATTACTACTTGAAGAGTGGAAATTATTTAGAAAACAGTCAATCATTTGGAATGATCCCTGATTGTAGCTACCCCATGCTTTCAGAGAAGGAACAAAGAAAAATGAATGGTTAGAAAAAAATCAGAAAATGGTTGAGGGCCTTTTTAATCTGATTTATTATTGTCACATGTACTGGCATACAGTGAAAAGTATTGTTTCATGCATGCTACACAGATAGGGCATACCGTTCATAGATCACAAAGAGGACAAGGAAAGGGGAGGGTGCAGAATGTAGTTTTACAGTCACAGATGGAGTGTAGAGAAAGATCAACTTAATTCAAGATTGGTCCATTCAAAAGTAAGTCTGATGGCAGCAGAGAAGAAGTTGTTCTTGAGTCAGTTGAGACTTTTATATTTTTTTTCCAAATGGAAGAAGGTGGAAGAGGGTATGCCCGGGGTGTGTGGGGTCCTTAATCATGTTGGCTGCTTTTCCAAGGCAGTGGGAAGAGTAGACAAAGTCAATGGATGGTCGGCTGGTTTGCATGATGAACTGGGTTATGTTCACTTTGTAGTTTCTTGTGATCTTGGGCAGAGCAGCAGCTATACCCAACTGTGATACAACCAGCTTTCTGTGGTGCATCTGTATAAGTCAGTCATAGCTGACACACCAAATTTCCTTAGCCTCCTGAGAAATAGAAGCGTCCTTAACTATAGTGTCGGCATGGGGGGATCCAGGACAGGTTAATATAAAAGCAAAATACTGTGAATGCTGAAATCTAAAACAAAAATTAAAAATGAGGGAGGTCTCAGCAGGTCTGACAGCATTTGTGGAGAGAGAACAGAGCCAGCGTTTCAAGTCTGGATGACCCTTTGTCAGAGCCCAGCACAGGTTTTTGGTGATTTAAGCATCTAGAAACTTGAAGCTCTACTTCATCCCCACTGATGTTTCTGTAACCTCCTGTCTCTGTAACCTTCTTCAGCTCCCTGTCTCTGAAATCTCCTCCAGCTCTAGAAGTCTCTGAACGCGTCCTCCAATTTTCATCTTTCCAACATTGGCAGCATTGCATTCAGCTACTCAGGCCCTAAAATCTGGGAATCTCTCATAAAACCTGTAGACTGGGACATGTTCTCCTCTACACTTCCTGAAGTCGGTGACCATCTGCTTCATTTTGTTGACATTGAGGGAGAGATTATTGTCATTGCACCAGTTCACCAGATTCTCTATCTCTTTCCTGCACTGTGTCTCATCATTGTTTGAGATCCGACCCACTGTGGTCGTGTCATCAGCAAACTTGAAAGTGGAGTTGGAGTGGAATTTGGCCACACAGTCATAGGTATATAAGGAGTATAGTCTTGTGGGGCACCGGTGTTGAGGGTAATCATGGAGGAAGTGTTGTCACCTATCCTTGAAGTCTGTAGGTTAGGAAATCTAGGATCCAGTCGTGGAGGAAGGAGCTGAGCCCTAGGTCGTGGAGTTTGGAGATGAGTTTTCTTGGGATAATGCTGTTGAAGGCTGAGCTGTAATCAATAAATAGGAGTCTGACATAAAGCTTTTCATTAGTCACAAGTAGGCTTACATTAACAATGCAATGAATTTACTGTGAAAATTCCGTAGATGTCTGTTCAGGTACACTGAGGGAGAATTTTAGCACGACCAATGCACCTAACCAGCACATCTTTTGGATCATGGGAGGAAACTGGAACACCTGGAGGAAACTCACGCAGACAGGGGGAGAGCGTGCAGACTCCACATAGGCAGTGACTCAAGCCAGAAATCGAACCCAGTGCTAACCAGTGTGACATCATGCAGAATATCATTTATAAATCTAGCTCATATGTAGAAGCACTTGACCAATCATTCCAATATTGTAGGGCTTAAAAGATTACAGGGTAATTTTCGCTCATAGAGGTGGCATACAATGTTGGATAGACGGACCATTATAGACTGACCATTATATACTGATAGACTGACCATTATACAGTGATAGACTGACCAATATTCATACACAGTTTCTTCTGATTGCGGTTGATTGCTAACTTTTATCTCCCTCCTTAGTCTGAATTTTAGTTTCCCTAATTCATTCAAATTATTGTTCTACTTTAGGTCTACAATACTTTACCGAAAAGTTTTCCACGGAGATTTGTCTTACCTTTAAACATCAATTCTGATGCTCCTATTGATCAGAACCTCAATACTTTGACGTACAGCAGGGCAGGCATATTCAGAAAGGCTGATGGAAAGGTATGTTCACTACTGATTATCTTTGTGTTAAAATATTCAATCTTATTCAAAATAGACTGCTTCATGTTTGCGGTCAGCACACTTACATAATGAGATCCAAATTTAAATATACTCTTTAACACCTTTAGCGTTCTCTTTGATCCAAATTTTCAACCCTGGTCTGGTGATCAGAGTAGGGGGATTTCCCAGCTTTGCGAATGTGACCATTAAAAATGTCCACCCACAGGTACGATGTTGACAGCCTCTCTGCTGTAGTGAAAATCTATGCCTTTAACTTCCTGTATTTGAAACTTTTTTTGATTTGATTTATTATTGTCACATGTATTGGGATTCAGTGGAATGTGTTGTTTCTTGCAAGCTATACAGACAAAGCATTCCATTCATAGAGTACATAAGGGAGAGGGAAAGGAGAGAGCGAAGAATGTAGTGTTACAGTCATCACTAGAGTGTAGAGAAAGATCAACTTAATATAAGGTAGGTCCATTCAAAAGACTGATAGCAACAGGGCAGAAGCTGTTCTTGAGTCGGTTGGTACATGTTCTCATGCTTCTGTATCTTTTTCCTGATAGAAGAAGGTGGAAGAGAGTATGTCTGGGATGTGTGAGATTCTTAATTATGCTGGCTGCTTTCCCAAGGTGTAGATGGCGTCAATGGATGGGAGACTGGTTTGCGTGATGGACAGGGCTACATTCAGAACCCTTTGTAGTTCCTTGCAGTCTTGGTCAGAACAGAAGCATACCAAGCTGTGATACAACCAGAAAGGACGCTTTCTATGGTGCATCTGTAAAAATTGGTGAGGGTCGTAGCAGACATGCCACATTTCCTTAGCCTCCTGAGAAAGTAGAGGCGCTAGTGGGCTTTCTTAATTACAGTGTCAGCGTGGAGGGACCAGAACAGGTTGTTGGTAAGCTGGACATTTAGAAACTTGAAGTACTCGACCATTTCCACTTCATCACCATTAATGTAGACAGGGGCATGTCCTCCACTATGCTTCCTGTTGATGACTATCTCCCTCATTCTTCTGACATTGAGGGAGAGATTATTGTCATCATAACATTTCATCAGATGTGTCAAGATATATGGACAATATAGACAGGACATTTTCATAAAATTATCTTTTTATGGAACAACCTGATGCCAATAAAAGCCCTCTTAATACTTGGTTAGTGAACCAGAAATAAAATAATTATTTTTTTAAGCATTTAGCTGTATCACTTTATCCTCAAGAGACAACTAAATAAATGAGATTTGTGGAATATTTTTCTCTTGTAAGGTTGGAATTCTCTATGTCCTTTATCCAATTAGAAGGAGAAGGGTAGCAGATGTGTGGGCACAGCAACAATTGCTAGTTCACCTCAAAGTCACTCACCATCCCGACTTTGAAATATATTGCCGTTCCTTCACCTCGCTGGGGTAAAATCCTGGAGCTCCCTCCCAAACATTCCTGCTGGTGTATCTACACCACACGGATTGCAGCACTTAAAGGCAGTGGCTCACCATCACCTTCTCGAGGGCAATTAAGTTTTATGTTTAAGTTTATTTATTATTGTCTCAAATGGGCTTACATTAATACTGCAATGAAGTTATCCCCTAGTCGCCACACTCTGGCACCTGTTTGGGTACACTGAGGGAGAATTTAGCACGGCCAATGCATCTAAGCAGCACGTCCTTCAGACTGTGGGAGGAAATCGGAGCACCTGGAGGAAACCCATGCAGAGACGTGGAGAACATGCAGTCTCCACACAGACAGTGACCCAAGCCAGGAATCGAATCCGGGTTCCTGGCACTGAGAGGCAGCAGTGCTAATAGCTGTGCTGCCAAGGATGGACCACAAATTCTGGCCTAGCCAGCAATATGCATATCCCGTGAAAGAATTGAAAACAAGTTATTCCCAGAGAAAGAAAGCATTGACTTCAACTAAGTTGATTGTTTCGGCCCTGGAAACCACAGGCTGGTGTGGGAAGTGGAAGCGTACAGTCAGCATTATCTTCTAGTTGAGGGTTTGGACTCATTACTGAGCAATGTTATTCTGTGTTAAGAGTTGTTATGCTGAATTTCCTTGACTTGGGAGCATTTACTGTGAACAACACCCAACTCTTATCAGGTCATCGCTAAATTATCAACTTATTTCTCTTCACAGGGTTGATTTCCCTGAGTTTCATTTTGACTGCTTGTTTTTGTTTATGATTATCGTTGATATAAAATGGAAGTATGGTGCTTAAAGGGACTCTGTTCAGCAAAAAGAACCAATAAAATTACTACCTTTCTCTTTGACTCCTATAGATTTGGTGTGAGTCTGAGGAGCTCCACGATGACAATCTGTTGGATGAAGGCGGATTAGAATTTCCACAAATTAATTATGCAAAGTATAATACAAGGAAATACAAATATTTCTACGGCTGTGGAATAAACAATATATTTGTAGATTCCCTTATAAAGATGGATGTGGAAACAAAGAAATTTAAGGTATAAACTGATTATATTTTATAATCTTGTTTTATTTAAAATGCCTTTCAAATTCTATGAAAACTGTATCTGTATCTTCCCACTCATTCATTCCTTGTATTTACTGACCCACATTTGCTTCCTTTGGTGTTGTTGTTTGTGCCTCTTGTAGTCAAGGTCCCATCATGCCGTGGGATTCCCTCCTCAAACCCTCTCTATCATCACCTGCCATTTTGAAACCCCCCAAATCTATATGGAAGCACAAGGGCAATAGATGCACGGAAATCACCTGCAAGTTCCCCACCAAACCACACACCATCCTTACTCCTTCACAGTCACTGGATCAAAATCCTTACACTCCCTCCCCAGCAGCCTTGTGGATGTGCTTATCCCACATGGACTGGAGTGGTTCAAAAAGACATCTCACCTCCATCTTCACTGGGGATGGCACAATAAATGCTGACCTAGCCAGTGAAGCCCACACCCCAACAAAAAAAAATTAAAAGCCTTTTTAACCAACCTGTTGGTTACCCTTCCCAATATTTTCTTCTTTTCTACGTAAGTAATTGGTTATGAAGCATTTTTTGATAATGTCCTGAGGTTGTGAAAGATATTACATAAATACATCTTTTCATTCATTCAATATCCAGTATTTTTTCCTTCCTGAAGTAAGTCGGAATGATTTTGTGCATCAATTGGCACTTTGTTAATGTAAATTCAGCTTGTCGTATTTTTTTCTCTGCAGATTTGGAAAGAAGAAAGTTACTATCCATCAGAGCCCATCTTTGTGCCATCTCCTAACAGTGTTGATGAGGATGATGGAATTACTTTATCCGTCGTTGTTTCACCAAATCAGGTAACAGGAATTATGAATAACCATGGAGGGCAATTTTGAGCGTGTGTTAATGATGCGCAAGATCACTGGCGCAGGCACAAAATTCGGCAAGTTTTGGAAAACGCGGGTCTCGCTGGCCAGATCATGATTTCTACTTTCATCCCCTGCCCCCGTTGCTGGTGGAGTAATTGAGAAAAGCCGCAGAAGGCTGGGAATCCCATTTTAATAGATTATCATCTCATTAACAAGTGCTCACCCTGGGACTATTCCACCCCTCCCACACTCCACCTAATGAATAATGAATGGGGCTAGGGCCTGGGTGGGATTGTGGCCAGTGCAGACTCAATGGGCCGAATGTCCTCCTTCTGCACTGTTAGGATTCTATGATTCTATTCTGTATTCAGTGGGTGCTGATGTGATGTTCGCTGATGCTATTTGCAATAGCTTTATTAAAAACAAGAACCTGGCAACCTCACCTGTGAAGTGGGTATCAGAAGTGAGCACTTAGATCACTCTTATCTTCTTGATGCCAGTGGCATAAGGGGACAGTGGACGTCAGGGGGAACCCAGATAAATTTAACCTGCATTTGGGGAGAGAGGAGCTTTGACAAAGGGCCATCTGGACTCAAAACGTCAGCTCTTTTCTCTCCTTACAAATGCTGCCGGACCTGCTGGGATTTTCCAGCATTTTCTCTTTTGGTCTGAGGAGAGAGGGATGGGGCCAAATGTTCATCCGACAGTAGGGATACTTCAGTTGCAAGCAATAAAAGAACTAACTTCACAAAATAAATCAAAGAAAAAGATTTAATATTGAAACTTCATTACTCCAACAACTGTGCCCATGCATTGGGTTATACAATATCATCACAATTCCCATCTGGTTTTTATTTATACTGGGTCAACTGGTCAACTGACCACCACATCATTCTGCCATTGGTTACATTATCTACCTGGTCAGCTGACACTCACAGCCCCTTACCATTGGTTACATTATAGCAGATCCAGTGTTATCATTGGTCACATTATAACAGTGGGGAGTTCAGTGTTGCTATCTCAGAGGGAAGGGGTTTCTCAAAGGCCTCATCTCTCCTCCATGTCTGGACACCTCTAGGTTTAAAGGGTTTTGGTGGCTGGCATGCAAGCTGTGCTTCCCGTCTCCTCCTCGCGGGGCTTGTGTCTGTATCGCTGCTAGGAATTGCCCCTCCCGAGTGGGAGCTGGAAAGTGGGTGGGTGGAGGTGAATATGAAGGGTCAACACTGGGGGTAACAGTGAGGTTCTTGGCAGGGGTCCCATAAGAGGCCAGGTAGCAAGGGCAGAGTGGCAGACTAAGGGATGCATCCCTGTCTCAGGAGGTCGGAACACCCTCACGATGGGGGAGGACAACTGCTGCGATAACTTAACCCCACCCTCAGGCAGAAGTGTCAGGCCAAAGGGGATGAGCTACATGGAAGTTCGAACCCACTAGTTATAAAGGTTGGACTGTCAGGGATTAGTGTCAGTGTGTCGAGATGGGTGGCCCCTGTAAGCTGCATCATGAAGGGTAACTGATTGGAGAAAGTTAACTCGCGTGAGGCTTGAACCGTGACTGCTTGTCTTGAGGATCCTGCTCCTCGCCAGTCAACTCAAGGACCCCTTCCTCAAAGTGACCGAGGCATCTCGGCATAGGTATGACTCCAGGAAGCTTTTCCCTCTTGTTCCTGGGTTTGTCCTGCAATGAAACAGATAAGGAGAGTTTAGGCAGGGGTCCTGCCAGGTCAGATGGTGATGAAGTTTGGTATGTGTGAGGGGTGAATGTGAATGAGGATGTGAAGATCAGAATAGTGACTAGGAAGAGCATGGGGAGGTGGGGAGGTAGGGGTGGGAAGTGGGGCATGGGGGATGGTGGAGGGGATAGGTCACCATGAGTGGTGTTGGGAATCTGTGAGGTGGCTGGGTGAGAGATCACCGTGGACGTGTGAAGGGGTGTGGCAGAAGTCATAAGGAGGCAGCCTTACCCTGGCTGTGTCAAGCAGATCATTCATCTTCTTTTGGCACTGCTGCTGCATCCTCTTCCGCAGCGAGCAGGCACTCACTATGGTGACCCCTGCCCCCCCCCCCCCCCCCCCCCCCCCCCCCAGGCAGGAGTGATGACCTTGATGGATGGACATCTGTAGAAATACAGCAAGGGGTTGTCACGCCCCTGCTCCACACCATCCAAAAGTTAGGTCAGGGCTTCCTTGGAGAATCTTGGTGCTGGCTCCCCAGCAAACATCTTCCCAACTGAACTTGGGACAGGTGCTGGGCAGGTGTTTAAAAGGAGCACCCCACTGATTGCAGAGATTGTTTTCCCAGGGCCAGCAAATCGGAGGCAAGCCTCCACTAGCCCGCTGTGATTCATGTGGGGAAAGAAATTGTTAGAGGCCCAATATCTGGTGAGATTTCCTGCCATTGGCACTGGTGGGATTCTGTCAGGTTTCCTCACCAGAACTGACACTTTAAAACAATGGGAATATTCTGCCAAATACCTTCCGATTAAGTTTATCTTTTTTTTACTCTCTCCATCTTGACAGTCCCTCTGTAGGGAGAGAGATCAGATATTTTTGATGTAAGATTCTGCTCTGAATCTGGCTACATATTCTAATAACCTCTGATGAGAACACATATCCTACATTTTTCCCTTCATTTTGCCTAATTGCAAAAGGGGAGATAGTGGCACCAGATGCCAGGCTCTGGGTTCAACACAAGTTCAAATTCCACCATAGCAGCTGATGGAATTTAAATTCAATTAATTAAACCTGGAATGATGACATCTGAGTAACGAAAGCCTTGAAACTATCATCAATTGTCATTAAGAACACACCTGGTTCACTAATGTCCTTAGGGAAGGCAACCTGCTGTCTTTACCTGGTCTGATGTGGAGATGCCAGCGTTGGACTGGGGTGGGGCACAGTAAGAAGTCTCACAACACCAGGTTAAAGTCCAACAGGTTTATATGGAGTCACAAGCATTCGGAGTGCTGCTCCTTCATCGGGTGACTTACCTGGTCTGGCCTACATGTGACTCCAGAGCCACAGTAATCTGATTAGCTTTTAACTGCCCTCTGAAAAGTTCTACAAAGTCACACAGTTCATGGGAATGTGCAACAAAATCTGGTCTTGCCAAAGCTGCTAACATCCCATGAAAGAACTAAAGGAGTTATTCTTAATCATAGGAAGGATACTATTTACTCTGAGACAGCAGAAAGGCAAGCAAACAGCATGACTTTGGTTTTCCAGTATGTAAAACAAAAGGGAAGGTTGAAGAAGTTAGGTTTATTTCCAAAAGACAATATTTTAAGGCCACCTATTTAAACTTAATTTTTGTATTTTTTAAAAATTTAATTCGGAAAGGGCATTGAGGGATATAGAACTGAGGTGGAATTAAGATACTGATTAAGAACTAATTGGATGATGGAACAAGCTCAAGGAGATGAATGGACTTTTCCTGTTCCAATGAAATTGTCAATGAAACTGACAAGGTTGACCAAGGTGCCACAAGGTGGAACATTCAGATATTTGGGAGCACAATTTAAAAATTAACATTGGCAATTTTCCAATCATGGTTTCTCACGTTTGGCCAGTGATTTTGGCAGAAACCTTACTGGGATTTCCATCAATCTTCTGCTGAAATTACACTTAAATTGCCTATGGCCCGTTGATCATGAAGTATCTCCAACACCCTGTTAGTGTTGAACAATATTCAGACATATTTCTCAAATTCCTTAAACAAGCATAAAGGCTTTTGCATTTGCTGATAATTGGCCTAATATTTAATAAGGACACCTCTGCAAAACAAGGCAGAAAGAACAGCAGCGATCGTTGTGGCCTAACTAGCAACTTCCAAATAAAGTATACGGGCGCGATTCTCTGGCCGTGCGTGCTCCAAGACCGGAAATCCGCCCCCCCCCGAGCTCAATGGACCTTTTAAATGATCTGCCAAATACTCTGTCTTGCCCACTATGATTGCTGCAGCAGGCATCAGGAAATTTTCAGCCCATGGGTGGAATTTTCCCTTCCCGTCCGCCACGGGAATCGTAGCGGGCAGGACACGGACCATGCAAAGTTCCGTTGACCTCAGGCATTATGGAGAGCGCAGCCAGAAAATCCCGCCCACTGTCTTTATGTTTATCCTTTACTCTCATGAGGAGCCTGGAGGAGGGGAAGACTTTCTTCCAGCTCCACGGTGATGCAGTGCTCACACCTGGTGACCTCATTACCTCCTAACTCAGGCATCTGACTCAAATTAAGCTTTGATCATCAAACTGCATATCGCATCTCCAGCTGACCAGAAACCTGCCAATTTCAGACGCTTCTGGTTCCCAGTACATTGCCAATGCTACACCTGAAAACTAATCTTATTTTTAATTTTTTAACTAATTTTTAACTCAGTGATCCCATATTCCCAACGGAAAGCAGGTGAATCAACGCTCGAACTACCTCACAACAAATTTTCCAATTTCTCCTTGCATTGAGCACAAAATTTACACATAAATTAAAAATGACACTTTATGATCTAGTGCTTTCCAAAAACAAGGTTTTTTGTGACTGGAGTGCCTTTCATGAATTCACGTGGAGATTAAGCAGTCATGTAATTTCTAAGTAATTAAAATTAATGGACAGAAAATTGTTGCTGTACTTTCAAGTTCCATGCTAGGAATACTAAGCAGTAAAATGTATCAATGTTGGTAAGCAATTGTCTCTCCAAAGAGTTTTTATTTAAAATCATCAAAGGATAGAAATGCAAATTAGGGTAGCAAAAAAAATTAATGTTTCAGGGATAGTCCTTCATCAAAGTTACTTGAAGGAAAATCAATTGTATATTTTCCCTCTGAGTCGCTCACCATCCTGACTTCATAAGCTTATAAGATATAGGAGCAGAATTAGGTCATTCGGCCCATCGAGTCCACTCCACCATTCGATCATGGCTGATATGCTCCCCACTCCAATTTTCCTTTCTTCTCCCCATAACCCTTCAACCCATTACCAATTTAAACATCTGTCCAACTCCTCCTTAAATTTACTCACTGTCCCAGCATCCACTGTACATTGGGGTAGCAAATTCCGCATTGGGAGATGTACTTTCTCCTCAACTCTGTTTTAAATTTGCTACCCCTTATCCTAAGACTGTGACCTCTGATCCTAGAAAGCCCCACCAGTGGAAGCATCTGCTCCATGTCTACTTTATCCATACCTTTCATCATCTTCTATACCTCAATTTGATCTCCCTTTATTCTTCTAAATTCCAGACAGTTTATGCCTAAACTGTTCAATCTTTCATCTCTGGACAAACCCATCATCTCTGGAATCAATCTAGTGAATCTCCTCTGAACTGCCTCCAATGCCACTACATCTTTCCACAAATAAGGGGACCAAAACTGTGCACAATACTCCAGGTGTGGGCTTCACCAATGCCTTGTATAGTTGCAACAACATTTCCTTACCTTTATATTCTATTCCTTTAGCTATAAATGACAACATCCCATTTGCTTCATTCATTATCTGCTGTACCTGTATGCTAGTTCTCTGAGACTCGTGAACGAGGACACACAGATCCCTCTGCTTGGAAATATATTACTGTTCCTTCGCTGTCGTTGGGACAAAATCCTGATACTCCCTCCCAAACAGCACTGTAGATGTACCTACACTTCAGGGACTGCAGTGGATTTAAGAAGACAGCTCACTATCACCTTCTCAAGGACAACTAGGGATGAGCAAGAAATGCTGGCTGGCCAATGATGCCCTCAAACTACAAAATGAATCTTAAAGCATGATTGGAAAGGATCAGATTATGACATTAGTGTTTTTTGTTCTCCTGATCTCTGCTGAAGATTTTGTTTTGGTTTTTTTTCCAGAATAAGAACAGCTTGCTGCTTGTGCTTGATGCCAAGACCTTCACTGAGATAGGAAGAGCAGAGGTTGCTGTCCGTATACCATTTGGATTTCACGGTGTCTTTGCAGAACGTTAGACTTTATCGAAGCAGTTTGTACAAACTGTGTTTCAGGAAATCAGGCATATCAAAAAATTTCAACCAAAGGCTTACACTTTTTATAAACAATTTTTTACACTCTGAGTAAGCAATAATAATTAGATTTAATGCATTGGATTCCACTTGAGAACAGTTTTTGATGAGCTCAGATTGTGTAATGTGGACCAGAGTATTATAGCTTTCATTCCCAATGGAAAATTCAGGACCACTACTAACGTTCAGTTTTAACCATTCCTGACCTCCCATTACTGACACACTAACATGATGTTTGAAAACTTATTCTGTTATAGATCATATCATTGAATCTACAATGCAGAAGGAGACCATTTAGCCCATCGTGTCCACACCAACCACAATCCCACCCAGGCCCTATCCCTATAACCTCATGGATTTACCCTAGCTAATCCCCCTGACACTAAGGGGCAATTTAGCATGGTCAATCCACCTAACCCTAGACATAGAATCATAGAATCCCTATAGTGCAGAAGGTGCCATTTGGTCCATTGTGTCTGCACTGACTCTCTGACAGAGTGTCTTACCCAGGCACTCTCCCTTGCCCTACGCCCATAACCCATTTACATGGCTAATCCATCTAACCTACACATATATTGTCAGCACTAAGCAGCAGTTTAGCATGGCCAATCCACCTAACCCACGCATCTTTGGACTGTGGGAGGAAACCGGGGCACCCGGTAGAAGCCCATGCAGACACGGGGAGAATGTGCAAACTCTACACAGACAGTGACCTAAGGCTAAAATTGAACCTGTGTCCCTAAGTGCTGTGAGGCAGCACTGCTAACTACTATGCCATGGGGCCACCCTCTTGTTGGAATATCACCATTCAGAAGAGGCAAAAGAAACAGTCTGTCTTCCTCAGCTAATTGATGTATCACATTGACAGAAAAACGAGATGTTAGCACATCACCTTGGCCCATTTTGAGTCAGTGAATCAATCTATGGAGCACATTTCCTGGATGAATCATGGAAGTCATTAATATTAATGTCATCAAAAACAAAATAGATTTCTTTCCAAAATCGCACTTTGTGTTCCATGTTCCAGTATCTGAGATGGACAATGTGTAGTAAATGTAGTACGCTTGGAAGGGGTAGATCACATTGGACCTATAGTTTACAAACTCTGAATCATACAGATTTTTTGCTTCTCTCCTTTCAGGGTCTGTTGTAAACTAGTGGATAGTGATTAGCTTTGCTTAGTCAATAACTCTTACAGTCACATCATGTAACCAGCAGGGTGGGAGAAGGTGATCTAGGTGGACTATGATCTCTTTTGTCTTGCAATACTTACCTCCTTATGATGATACAACAGAAGGATAGGTAGAGACTATTTCCACTGGTTAGGGAGCCTAGGGCAAGGGGACATAGACTAGAACTTAGAGCAAGTCCTTGGAAAAGTAATGTTCAGAAACAGTTATATGTGCAAAAATTGGATCGGAACTTTTCTCCGTGAATGGCAGATGGTGCTGGATCTATTGTGAGATTATTTGACTTTTATTAATCAAAGGTGTACGGAGCAAAAATGAATAAATGGAATTGGGTCACAGGTCAGCCATGATTTTGTGGAATGGTGCAATGGTTGGAGGAGTGAAATGATCTCCTCCTGTCCCTATGTTTCAGGGCTACAGGCCAATAGAACAGTCATAATCAATCCCCACTTAGTTTTCTTATGATGTGGAGATGCCGGCGTTGGACTTGGATGGGCACAGTAAGAAGTCTCACAACACCAGGTTAAAGTCCAACACGTTTATTTGATATAATGAGCTTTCAGAGCACTGTTCCTTCATCAGGTAAGTGGAGAGTGTCCACTCACCTGATTTTGGAGCAGCACTCTGAAAGCTTGTGATACCAAGTAAACCGGTTGGACTTTAACCTGGTGTTGTGAGACTTCTTACTTGTTCCTGTGGAGCAGCACGGAGAGGCAGCGATTTGGGCGAGTGTGTGGTGGTCGAGATTAAGGTAAATTTTTAACTTTTTCTTTTTAGTTAAAGTTGCGAGCAGCGGTGGTTTTTTCTGTACTTTTTTTTTAATTAGCTAGAAACCGGTAGTCGTCATTAGGAGGCTTACTGGTAGTTATAGTTTTTTTTTAACTTTATAAGTACTTACCTCCGGGTATTGGCCTCATTGTTCCTGTGGAGCAGCACGGAGAGGCAGCGATTTGGGCGAGTGTGGAGTTCGAGATTAAGGTAAATTTTTAACTTTTTCTTTTTAGTTAAAGTTGCGAGCAGCGGTGGTTTTCTCTGTACCTTTTTTTTTAATTAGCTAGAAACCGGTAGTCGTCATTAGGAGGCTTACCGGTAGTTGTAGTTTTTTTTCAACTTTGTAAGTACTTACCTCCGGGTATCGGCCTCATTGTTCCTGTGGAGCAGCATGGAGAGGCAGCGATTTGGGCGAGTGTGGTGGTCGAGATTAAGGTAAATTTTTAACTTTTTCTTTTTAGTTAAAGTTGCGAGCAGCGGTGGTTTTTTCTGTACCTTTTTTTTAATTAGCTAGAAATCAGAAGTTGTCATTAGGAGGCTTACCATTAGTTGTAGTTTTTTCTTGTCTCGCTGACCCTATAAATTGGCCATGATGTGGGTATGCCGGCGTTGGACTGGCGTAAACACAGTAAAAAGTCTGACAACACCAGGTTTTAGTCCAACCGATTTATTTGATAATAGACTCACAAGCTTTTGGGGTTAGTCCCTTCGTCAGGTGAATGGAGAGTTCTGGCCTCAGACAGAGCACATGAAGCACAGACGGTTTAGAGATTACTGATTAGAATGTGAATCCTTACACCTAACCTGCTGTTCAAGACCTGAAGTGGCTGACAATGTGAGTGGAAGGAGCACTGATCACAGGTTAAAGAGATGTGTATTGTCTCCAGACAGTACAGTAAGTGAGGTTTTGCAAACCCAGGCAAGTCATGGGGGTTACAGATAGTGCGACATGAACCCAAGATCCCTGTTGAGACCGTCCTCATGTGTGCGGAATTCGCATTCTAATCAGTAATCTCTAAACTGTCTGTGCTTTATATGCTCTGTCTGAGGCCAGAACTCTCCATTCACCTGACGAATGGACTAACCCCGAAAGCTTGTGAGTCTATTATCAAATAAATCGGTTGGACTAAAACCTATAAATTGGTACAGAGAGGATACCCGATCCTCTACACAGGTAGACTATCCCACCCTCCCCCCTCCTCTAACCTAATAATAAGTGTGTGGGAAGTTTTTTTTTCCTTCCCTCCTGGAAATTGTTTCAGAGATGGCGGTTCAGGCAGTAAGATGCACCTCCTGCGGTATGTACGAGGTGAGGGACACCAGTAGTGTTCCTGCTGATTTTACCTGCAGGAAGTGTGTACACTTGCAGCTCCTAGAGGAGCGTGTTAAGGAGCTGGAGCTGGAATTGGAGGAACTCCGGATAATTCGGGAGGTTGAGGCGGACATTGACAGGAGTTACAAAGAGATAGTCACTCCTAAAAATGAGTCTTGGGTAACTGCTAGGAAGAGGGGTAAGAAGCAATCGGGGAGACAATCCCCCAGGGCTGCTCCCCTCCGAAATAAGTTTTCTGTCCTGGAGGCTACAGTTGAGGAAGAATCAACTGGAGATAGCCAAAGGGAGCAGGTCTCTGGAGGTGAGCCTGCTGTGAAGGCTCAGGTGGGTAGGGGAAGTAAAAGATTGGGCCTGGTGATTGGGGACTCCATAGTTAGGGGGATGGATAGGAGAGTCAACAGTAATGAAAGGGGCTCAGGGCTGGTGTGTTGCCTTCCAGGGGCTGGGGTCCGGGATGTTTCAGAGCGGGTGTTCAAGACTCTTAAGGGAGAGGGGAGTCAGCCCCAAGTCATAGTTCATGTGGGGACACATGACATAGGGAGGATAAGGGAAGGGGATATTAAACAGAAATTTATGGAGTTGGGGTGGAAACTTAGGGCCAAATCAAACAGAGTGGTTATCTTGGGACTCTTGCCTGTGCCACGGGATAGTTTAGAGAAGAACAGAGAGAGGGAAAGTTTGAACTCGTGGCTGAGGGGTTGGTGCAAGAGGGAGGGGTTCAGGTTCTTGAACAATTGGGGCTCATTCTGGGGTAGGTGGGGCCTCTACAAGAGTGATGGTCTACACCTGAATCAGAGGGGAACCAATATCTTGGGGGGAAAATTTGCAAAGGCTATGCAGGGGGGTTTAAACTGATTCAGAGGGGGGTGGGATCCTGAGTAGCAGGGATGAAATTGAGGGGGGTCATAGATGAGGACTGTAAAGCACAGCATCATGGGGGTGGAGTAGAGCATGGTTTGAAATGCATATACTTTAATGTGAGGAGTATTCGCAATAAGGTGGATGAACTTGCAGCGTGGATCAGTACCTGGAACTTTGATGTTGTGGCCATCTCAGAGACATGGATAGAGCAGGGACAGGAATGGTTGTTGCAGGTTCCGGGGTTCAAATGCTTCAGTTGGAGTAGAGAAGGAGGTAGAAGAGGGGGACGAGTAGCATTATTAGTCAAGAACTGTATCACAGTGACAGAAAAGAAGTTTGATGAGGACTTGTCTGTTGAGGTAGTATGGGCTGAGATTAGAAATAGGAGAGGAGAGGTCACCCTGTTGGGAGTCTTTTATAGACCTCCTAAAAGTTCTAGAGAGGTGGAGGAAAGGATTGCAGGGACGATCCTGGACAGGAGTGAAAGTAATAGGGTAATTGTTATGGGAGACTTTAACTTTACTAATATTGATTGGAATAGCTATAGCTCTAGCTCGTTAGAGGGGTCAGTTTTTACACAAAGCGTGCAGGAAGGTTTTTTGACTCAGTATGTAGATAGGCCAACTAGAGGTGAGGCTATATTGGATTTGGTGCTGGGAAATGAGCCAGACCAGGAGTTAGACTTGGAAGTTGGTGAGCATTTTGGAGATAGTGACCACAATTCGGTTACGTTCACCTTAGTGATGGAAAGGGATAGGCATGAACCTAGGGGCAGTAGTTATAGCTGGGGGAAGGGTAATTATGAGGCTATTAGGAGAGAATTAGGGAGCATGGGTTGGACTAGGAAACTACAGGGGCTGGGAACATCCGAAATGTGGACTTTATTCAAGGAGCAGCTACTGCGAGTCCTTGATAATTATGTCCCTGTCAGGCAAGGAGGAAATGGTCGAGCAAGGGAACCGTGGTGCACTAAAAAAGTTGATTCGCTGATTAAAAGGAAAAAGGAGGCTTATGTCAGGATGAGGCTTGAGGGCTCAGGTAGTGCACTGGAAAGCTATAGATTAGCCAGGTAGGAGTTAAAGAGTGAGTTAAGAAGGGCTAAAAGAGGACACGAGAAGTCTTTGGCTGATAGGATTAAGGAGAATCCTAAGGCTTTCTTTAGATGTGTTAAGAATAGATTAGTTAGGGCAAGATTAGGGCCAGTCAGAGACAGCAGTGGGAAGTTATGTGTGGAGCCGGAAGAGATTGGAGAGGCACTGAACAAATATTTCTCTTCGGTATTCACGCAGGGAGACGTAAATGTAGTTGTGGAGAACACTGGGTTACAGGGTTGTAAACTGGATAGTATTGAAGTAGATAAGGAGGATGTGCTAGATATTCTTGAGGGGTTGAAAATAGATAAGTCCCCTGGGCCAGACGGGATTTACCCTAGGATTCTATGGGAGGCAAGAGAGGCGATTGCAGAGCCTCTGGCTCTGATCTTCGGGTCGTCGTTGGTCACAGGTATAGTGCCAGAAGACTGGAGGATAGCGAATGTTGTCCCATTGTTTAAGAAGGGGAATAGAGACTTCCCTGGGAATTATAGACCGGTGAGTCTTACTTCTGTTGTGGGCAAAGTATTAGAAAAAATTATTAGGGATAGGATTTATAGTTATTTAGAGAGTAATGAATTGATTGGAGATAGTCAGCACGGTTTTGTGAAGGGTAGGTCGTGCCTTACTAACCTTATTGAGTTTTTTGAAAAAGTGACCAAAGAGGTGGATGGGGGTAAGGCAGTTGACGTGGTATAATATGGACTTTAGTAAGGCGTTTGATAAGGTTCACCATGGAAGGCTTCTGCAGAAAATGCAGATGTATGGGATTGAGGGTGATTTAGTTAATTGGATCAGGAATTGGCTAGCTGAAAGAAGACAGAGGGTGGTGGTTGATGGAAAGTATTCGTCATGGAGTTCGGTTACAAGTGGTGTGCCTCAGGGATCTGTTTTGGGGCCACTGCTGTTTGTAATTTTTATAAATGATCTGGGTGAGGGTATAGAAGGATGGATTAGTAAATTTGCTGATGACACCAAAGTCAGAGGAGTGGTAGATAGTGAAGAGGGGTGTCATAGTTTACAGAGAGACTTGGACAAGTTGCAGAGCTGGGCCGAGAGGTGGCAGATGGAGTTTAATGCAGAAAAGTGAGGTAATTCACTTTGGCAGGAATAACAGAAGTGTAGAGTATAGGGCTAATGGTAGGACTCTGAATAGTGTTGACGAACAGAGGGATCTAGGTGTATATGTGCAGAGATCCCTGAAAGTTGGAAATCAAGTCGATAAGGTTGTTAGGAAGGCATACGGTGTCTTGGCGTTTATTGGTAGGGGGATTGAATTTAGGAGCCGCAACGTCATGTTGCAACTGTACAAAACTCTGGTGCAGCCACACTTGGAATATTATGTACAGTTCTGGTCCCCACATTATAGGAAGGATGTGGAGGCATTGGAGAGGGCGCAGAGGAGGTTTACCAGGATGTTGCCTGGTATGGAGGGAAGGTCCTATGAGGAGAGACTGAGGGATTTGAGGTTGTTTTCGTTAGAAAGAAGGCGGCTAAGAGGAGACCTTATTGAAATGTACAAGATGATTAGAGGTTTACATAGGGTGGACAGTGATAGCCTTTTTCCTCGGATGGAGAAAGCTAGCACGAGGGGACATAGCTTCAAATTAAGGAGTGGTAGTTATAGGACGGATGTCAGAGGTAGGTTCTTTACCCAGAGGGTGGTGAGGGAATGGAATGCCCTGCCTGCTGCAGTTGTAGATGTGCCAAGTTTGGGGGCGTTTAAGAGGTCCGTGGATAGGTTTATGGATGGAAAGGGATTGGTTTAGGTTAGAGGGTCATTGCTTTTTTCTTAATTGGTCGGCGCAACATCGAGGGCCGAAGGGCTTGTTCTGCGCTGTAATGTTCTATGTTCTATGTTCTTAGTTTTGTTGAAGTTCCAATTAGTTAACTAAACTAGGATAACAGTAGGAGTTTTACACTGGTTTTATCCCTGGGTTAAAGAGGGAAAAATCTGCCTGTTCCTATATCTAATCAATTCCTGATGATTACATGTAAAATGTTGAATGTCATCATAGAAACCCTACGGTGCTGAGGGAGGCCATTTGGCCCAATGAGTCTGCACCCACAACAATGCCACCTTGGCCTTACCCCCACTACCCCACACAATTACCTCACTAATCCCTCTAACCTACTCATCCCAGGACACTAAGGGGCAATTTAACCCGCACATCTTTGGAGCGTGGGAGGAAACCGGAGCACCCGGAGGAAATCCACGCAAACACAAGGAGAATGTGCAAACCCCACACAGGCAGTGATCCAAGCTGAGAATTGAACTCATGTCCTTGGAGCTGAGGCAGCAGTGCTAACCACTGTGCCACCAAGCTGCCCTATGTAGGGAAAAAGAGGAAACTATACACCTAACTAGTGATGTACCTGAACTGCTTGTATTTGAAAGTGATATCAGTAAATGTTTCATTTCTGCTATCAATGTGCCTTACATTGATGGGCACAAGATAAAAAGAAAATTCTTGAAACACTTCCAATGTGTCAAAGCTTTAATATATCCACTAGTTATATTTGTGAAAAAACAAAGACATTTTTACAGATGCATAATCTCTTTTACAACAAACATTTTTCACGTTAATGGAACTTTTACTTTACATCTGTATATAATATTTAGTTTACAACATTAATACTAATCTATTAAGGATTCATGCTATATGAAATATGAATATAAAATAAAATCACAAAAATACTTTAAAACGTTGTTTGTGTCTTTGATAAGAAAATGTGCAAAAGATGGGAATTGGCAAATGTATGTTTGAAATTGATTACATAAAATCCAAACCATACTTCTTTTCTGATTTTTAGGCAGGAGAAATATTGAAGCACAAATCTGTGGCAGAATAGAATCCCTACAGTACAGAAGGAGGCCATTTGACCCATCAAGTGTGCACCGACACTCTGACAGATTATCTTACCCAGGCCCACTGTCCCACCCTATCCCATGGCTGATGCCCCTAACCTACACATCTTTGGACACTATGGGGCAATTGTACCATGGCCAATCAACCTAACATACATCTTTGGACTGTGGGAGGAAACCAGAGCAGCTGCGGGAAGCTCACGCAGACATGGAGAGAACATGCAAACTCAACACAGACCATCACCCAACGCTGGAATTGAACCCTGGTCCCTGGCGCTGTGGGGCAGCAGTGCTAACCACTGTGCCATTGTGCTTTACAGTTGTAGTTTTTCACTGTATCAGAAAAGAGGAACAGGTTTCAATTTGCTTCTTTCTGCCTGTGTACGGTGGGATATTTTACACTCATTAGTATGTACAAAAGTCTGAGAACGTGTACCATCCCAATCAAGAACAAATTCTTCCCTGCTGCCATCAGACTTTTAAACGGTCCTATCACATATTAGCTGATCTTTCTCTTCACCCTGTCTGCAACACTATATTCTGCACCCTATTCTTTCCTTCTCCCCTTTGTACTCTATGAACGGTATGCTTTGTATAGCACACAAGAAACAATACTTTTCACTATGTTAATACATGTGATAATAGTAAATCAAATCAAATCAAATCAAAATGCACATAAACTAGAATATCTATAGTAAGAGCTGCACTCAGTGAGAACTGACCATGGTGTGGAGGAGACACTGGGGTGTCCAGTGTTTCAATGACCAACTCTCTGTAACCTGTACGAGTAACAAAAATAAAGAAGTACCAATAACAAAGAAGGTCGGGGATGCGGGGGAAGAATTTCTGGAAAAGTAACAGTGAGTTAGCAATGTCTGCCGTTAGTAATATGCAAACAGATGCACAAGTTCAGGGGGGTTAAGAAATTCACCATGAGTTGCAAACTTCCTGAAGTTTTTGGCTGATTTACATTTTGTTTCTCAAAGATGGAAGGCATCATGTCCTTAACCTCCCTAGTATTTTTAAGAATTTACTCGATTTGCACGTTGCATTAAGCTTTGCCATGGAGAGCTAAGTCTGGTAATAATAGTTTGAGTAGCTCTTCAACATTGTGAAAGCTGGTAATGCAGTGTCCATCAGTCTCTGAGGGGAAATATTTACACATATATGTTCACAGAAAGAGGTATTATAACTGGAATAATGGAACAGTTTGCGATAGGGTCTGATAATGTCATTTGAAATGTCATACATTTTCCCTCAGCTTTTTCCGTGATGGTCCAAAGTTGTCCACCTGTCCACATACCATGGAGTACAAGAGAGCTTATTGACACTTATTTATGGAAGTGAATTTGATTTGATTTGATTTATTATTCTCACATGTATTGGGACATAATGAAAAGTATTGTTTCTTGCGGACTGTACAGGCAAAGCATTCCATTCATACAGAAGGAGAAAGTGCAGAATATAGCGTTACAGTCATAACTAGGGTGTAGAGAAACATTAGCGTAATATGAAGTAGCTCCACTCAAAAGTCTAATGGAAGCAGGGAAGAAAGCTGTTCTTGAGTCAGTTGGTACATGACCTTTTGTATTTTTTCCTGATGCACGAAGCTGGAAGCAAGCATGTCAGGGTAAGTGGGGTCCTTGATTATGCTGGCTGTTTTTCCGAGACAGCGGGAAGTATAGATGGAGTCAACGGGTGGGAGTCTGGTTTGCGTGATGGACTGGGCTTCATTCGCAATCCTTTATAGTTTTTTGTGGTCTTGGTCAGATCAGGAGGCATATCAAGCTGTAATACAATCGGAAAGGATACTTTCTGTATTGCATCTGTAAATGTTGGTGAGAGTTGTAACTGACATGCTGAATTCATTAAGTTCATAAACAAAATCTTGGTAGCATTGTGAATCGCTTTGTTTCTTTTCCTTATTTGCTTTTAGTTGGTCTGGAGGTTCTGTGCAATGGTTTCTGGAACGGCAGCTTTTTTCATTGCCTTGTCCATGCAACTGACATTCTGTTGATATGGATTGAATGAAAAAGAGAAGCAGTGACAGGATGTCAAGCAAGTCAGACAGTTCCATATGTGGACTGTGCTCATCCACTGGAAGTTCATTATCTGAAATCATTCAGCATTCTGAGGGTCTGGACCACAGATACGTCTTTATGTAGGAGGTCACGCAGTTGACCTACCTGCTCTGCCATGTCATTCTTAAGCTGGATGTGAAGAGACTTGTGTGACTGATCTTCCACGGTTCCCCAGCCGCCAAACTGAAATGTGTCCAACCTTTAAAGGAAAGACATGTATTTATGTTGGGTCATTCACAGACAACGCATTTTATAGCCAGAGTCACACATTGAGTCATCGATGTTATAGGAAACAGACAAATCATTTTGCATACAGCAAGCTCCCCCATGCAACAATATGATAGTAACCAATTAACCTGGTTTATTGGATGTTGATGAACAATGTTCTTACTCATCATTCAGAAGGAGTACTTTGTTTCTAATTTTATTTTTTTACAACCATCAAGTACATATTTATATGAAGTAAATGTTTAATATTTATGAGTAAACATTGAGTTATTGGATAAAGATTTTGGCCAGTGTCAGCATCCATAATACTGATGAGATTTGAAACATAGAATTAACGAAGGGATAGATATTGACCAATGGATAACTCTCCTGATCTTCTTTAAAACAGTACCATGGGATTTTTGATATCCTCCCTAAGAGAGCAGATTCCTAGGAACATAGAAGATACGAGCAAGAGTAGGTCATTTGGCCCTTCAAGCTTGCTCCACTATTCAGTATGATCATGGCTGGTCATCCAACTCAATAGCCTGATCCTACTTTCCCCCCATATCCTTTGATTCCCTTTGGGACTCGCCTCAGTATATCAAGGTGAACTAAAGCATCAGCCTAGAATTTTGTGCTCGAGTCTCTGGAGTGGGACTTAAAATCATAGAATCCTACAGTACAATGGGATTTATGGCCAAGGAGGCCATACATCCCATTGAGTCTCCACCAACCACAATCCAAACCAGGCCCTATCCCCATGCATTTACCCTAGCTAGTCCCCCTGACACTAAGATATCAATTTAGCATAGCCAATCTACCTAACCCATACATCTTTGGACCGTGGGAGGAAACTGGAGCATCTGGAGGAAACTCACGTGCAAACTCCACACAGACGGTGACCCAAGCCGGGAATTGAACCCGAGTCCCTGGCACTGTGAGACAGCAGTTCTAACCACTGTGCCACTGTGCTGCCCCCACAACATTTTGAATCAGAGATCAGAATGCTATCCACTGAGCAGGAGATGATATGACTATGCCTTGTTGCTGAATCAATATGGCAGCGCTGATCTAGATGTTACTACACAGAGAATCATGGAATCAAACTAACTGTATAGCAGTTTATTGTACAGAACATAAGAACATAAGAACATAAGAAATAGGAGCAGGAGTAGGCCATCTAGCCCTTCGAGCCTGCCCCGCCATTCAATAAGATCATGGCTGATCTGTCGTGGCTCAGTTCCACTTTCCCGCCCTCTCCCCATAACCCTTAATCCCTTCTCTTATCAAAAACCCATCAACCCGCTTCTTAAAAATATTTAGCGAGGCAGCCTCCACCACTTCAACGGGCAGAGAATTCCAGAGATTCACCACCCTTTGAGTGAAGAAGTTCCTCCTCAACTCCGTTCTAAACCGCCTCCCCTTTATCTTGAGGCTGTGCCCCCTAGTCCTACTGTCTTTTTTGAGCGGGAAGAGTCTCTCCACCTCTATCCTATCCATCCCATTCATCATCTTATACGTCTCAATGAGATCTCCCCTCATTCTTCTAAACTCTAACGAGTACAAGCCTAGTTTATTCAGCCTCTCCTCATAGCTCAATCCCCTCAACTCCGGTATCAGCCTAGTAAACCTCCTCTGCACTCCCTCCAGGGCCAAAATATCCTTGCGCAGGTGCGGCGCCCAAAACTGCACACAGTACTCCAGCTGCGGCCTCACCAATGCCCTATACAGCTGCAGCAAGACCTCCCTACTTTTATATTCAATCCCCCTCGCTATGAAGGCCAGCATCCCATTCGCCTTCCTGACCACCTGCTGCACCTGCAAGCTGGGTTTTTGCGATTCATGCACAAGGACCCCGAGGTCCCTCTGCACCGTCGCCTGCTGCAGTTTTTCGCCACGTAAGTAATAGTCCTTCCTACCATTCTTCCTACCAAAGTGGACCACCTCACACTTGCCAACATTAAATTCCATTTGCCATTTCCTGGCCCATTCGCCCAGCCTATCTAGATCCTTCTGCAGACTCTCCACACCCTCCGAACACACCACAAATGAAATATAAGATATAATATTTCACCATTAATGATGAAAGGGTCTGTAAGTCTTGTAAAGTATGTACAGCCTCATCAATGCATTAATTATACTGTAATCCAAGAAAATATTTCAATGATACTTTTCAAATTGATACTTGCCAGTCAAGCCTTACCTGGGTGCAGGTACTAATTCTCTGAGTCAAATAATACACAAACAGCATGAAAAGCATACTGCCAATGAACATAGCAACACAATTTCTCGCAGTCCTTATGAATATATATTCCCCATCATTCTTTGGAGGAGATATGGCTGGAAAAAGAAAGGTCGTATTACACCATTAATGACAGGTAACACCTTCTCCATTCAGCATCTCTCACATGTTTCTGTTCAGCATCTGAACTCCAGCTGTATGTGGAGAAGTAAACGTGCCTTATCTCAGAGAACGAGGGAGTACAAATAGATTATCTTGCCTTTCAGGGACATTGGCCACTATTTTATCCTCTTGCCCGCTCTGGAATCAGAGTGGGTGAGGTTCGCGGAACGGAATTCTCTGTTGGCCTGGGGCAGGATTTTACGAGCCGTGCCCGTGCGAGGTCGTAAAATACCAGCCAATGATTCAAAAGGAAGGTACTTTACAGTTATACTAATGGTACCTCCAGTAATTAATTCCTGTTGACTAAATTATATTGCAATGTTCTTACTCAACATTCAGAGGGAGCATGTTGCTTCTATTTTTATTTTATTGCAACCACAAGTACATCTTTATAAGAAGTAAACATTTGATACTTATGTGTAAAAACTAATATATTGGATAAAGATTTTAGTCAGTGTCAGTATCTATAATACGGATGAGATTAAAAACATAGAAAATAAGAGCAGGAGTAGGCCATCTGGTCCTTCGATCCTGCTCTGCCATTCACTATGATCATGCCTGATTTTACAACTTTATAACCTATTCTTGCTTTCCCCCCCATATCCTTTGGCACCCTCCACCCCAAGAGCTATACCTAACTCCTTCTTGAAAATGTACAATGTTTTTGATCTCAACTGCTTTCTGTGGTAGAGAACTCCATAGGCTTCCCATTCTCTGAAGAAATTTCTTCTCATCTCAATCCTAAATGGTTTACCCCTTACCCTTAGATGGTGATCATTGATTCTGGACTCCCCGCCATCGGGAACATCCTTCTTGCATCTACCCCGTTTAGTCCTATTAGAATTTTATAGGGTTTCCATATGATTTCCCCTTCATTCTTCTTAAATTCCAGTGAATATAATGCTGACTGACTTAATCTCTCCTCATGTATCAGTCCCACCATCTCAGGAAGCAGTCTGGTAAATCTTCTCTGCACTCCTTCCTCAGATAAGGAAACAAAAACTGAAAACAATGTTCCAGGTGCGGTCTAACCAATGGCCTATAAAATTGGAGCAAAACATTCTCTCGCTTTGAAGGCCAGCATGCCGTTTGCCTTCTTCACCACGTGCTGCACCTGCATGGTTACTTTCAGTGACTGGTATATGAGGATACGATGTACATTCTCCTCTCTCAATCTACAGCCATTCAAATAATAACCTGCCTTCCCACGTTTGCTGCCAAAGTGATAACCTCACATCTATCCACATTATGCTGCACTATTCCATCGTCAATTCTGAAATTCCTTCCCTGCACATCTTCTTTCCCTCTCTTCTTCCTTCTTTAAGATGTTACTCTTTGACTAAGCTTTCTATTAAAACCCCAACCTCTAGGTAGGACATTCCAGTAGGTCATTTAAAAATGTGATGAGGAGGAATTTCTTCACTCAGAGGGTGGTGAATCTTTGAAATCCTTTGTCCCATGTTGTCAATGATATTAATCACATTGTTACAGTTTACTGGCAATTGCATTGTTAATCAGTTGATGGATATTTGCACAGCTATAAATGGAGAAAGGGCCCCCAGGAGCACATTTTAATTTGATGTTGTAAATTCCCTTTCTGTTTTTGCTATTTGGTTGTATCCCTTTAAAGGGATTTAATTTGTTAATTGGATCCTTTTGCTAATCTGTCCCCATAACAGTGTTAACTGTTTCATTCAAAAGAATATAAATTGGTACAGCTGGGACACTAGTGTGTTGGAGCAGTGTTGACTGTGATCTAGGTCAATAAACTCTCTCCAGTAAAGAGAGCTGCCATGTCTTAATTTTTAACTTCATCAATCAATGTGGATTCCATTAATACAGAGAGCTGCAGGGGCTCAGTCATTGAGTGTGTTTAAGACTGAGATTGATAGACTTCTACATCTTAAAAACATTAAGAGACACATGGGATAGGGCAGGAAAATGGTATTTAAGTAGAAGATAACCCTTTCCCTCATTGAATGGCAGAGCAGACTTGAAGGACTGAGTGGCCTGCTCCTACTCCTTATGTGCTACATCAAGTTCTGAAAGTGACTTGTGTGAAATTGTGCTTGATAATGCTCCTGCGAAGTGCCTGTGGCCGTTTTACACTTAAAAGTGCCACATAAATGCAAGTTTTATTTAATACATAGAATCATAGATTCGTACAATGCAGAATGAGGCCATTCAGCCCATCAAGCCTGCAGCAACCACAATCCCACCCAGGCCCTAATCCCACAACTCCATGCACTTACGCTAGCTTGTCCCCCTGACATTAAGGAGCAATTTAGCATGGCGAATCCAACTAACCCGCACATCTTTGGACTGTGGGAGGAAACTGGAGCACCAGGGAGAACGTGCAGACTCCACACAGACAATGACCCAAGCCAGGAACTGAACCGAGTTTCTGGCACTGTGAGGCAGCGGTGCGAACCACCGTGCTGCGGGTTTGTGGGACATGGGTGTCATTTGTGGGACATGGGTGTCACTGGCTGGCCAGCATTTATTGCCCATCCCTGGTTTGCTTGAGGGCAGTTGAAAAATCAACCACATTACTGTGGCTCCGGAGTAACACATAGGCCAGACTGGGTAAGGATGGCAGATTTCTTTCCCTAAAGGGCATTAGTGAACCAGATAGGTTTTTCCGACAATCGACAATAGTTGCATGGACATCAGTAGTTTCTTAATTCCAGATATTTGTTACTTAATTCAAATTCCATCATCTGCCATGGAGGGATTCTAAAGTAGAAGTTTATTTATTAGTCACAAGTAGGGCTTACATTAACATTGCAATGAAGTTACTGTGAAATTACCCTATCACCGCACTCCAGCACCTTTTCAGGTCAATGCTCCTCACCAGCGCATCTTTCAGATTATGGGAGGAAACTGGAGCGCCACCACGCAGACATGGGGAGAATGTGCAAACTCCACACAAGCAGTGACCTAAGCTGGGAATTGAACCTAGGTCCCTGGCACCATAGAGCAGCAGTGCTAACCAATGTGCTACTGTGCCACCCATGATTCGATTTGAACTTGGAACCCCAGAGCATTAGATGAGTTTCTGGATTAATAGTCTAGTGATAATACCACTAGTCCATCATCTAGTGGTATTATCCCAAAACCAGTAACTGTTGTGTGCTAAATTAGATGGGCCCAGTGATTAGATGTTGCAAATATTATCAAGATACCCTACGCCACAGACGGACAAACGGTCAGGATCTTTGTTCCTGACTGCTACCTGCTGACTCAAAAAGAAAGATGCAAAGATGTGGACATAGCACATAGAACGTAGAACACTACAGCACAAACAGGCCCTTCGGCCCACAAGTTGCACCAATCATATCCCTACCTACCAGGCCTATCTATAACCCTCAATCCCGTTAAATCCCATGTACTCATCCAGAAGTCTCTTAAAAGCTCCCAACAAGTTCGCCTCCACCACCACCGACATCAGCCGATTCCACTCACTCACCACCCTCTGAGTGAAAAACTTACCCCTGACATCTCCTCTGTACCTACTCCCCAGCACCTTAAACCTGTGTCCTCTTGTAGCAACTATTTCAGCCCTGGGAAATAGTCTCTGAGAATCTACCCTATCTATACCTCTCAACATCTTATAAACCTCTATCAGGTCGCCTCTCATCCTTTGTCTCTCCAGGGAGAAAAGACCTAGCTCCCTCAACCTATCCTCATAAGGCATGCCACCCAATCTAGGAAACACCCTTGTAAATCTCCTCTGCACCCTTTCAATAGCTTCCACATCCTTCTTGTAGTGAGGCGACCAGAACTGCGCACAGTACTCCAAGTGGGGTCTGACAAGGGTCCTATCAAGTTATAGAACTCAAAGAACTCATAGAACCCTACAGTGCAGAAAGAGGTCCTTCAGCCCATCGAGTCTGCACCAAACACAATCCCACCCAGGCCCACCCCCATATCCCTACATATTATACCCACTAATCCCTCTAACCTATGCATCCCTGGACACTAAGGGGCAATTTCTTAGCATGGCCAATCCACCTAACCCGCACATCTTTGGAACATTTGAAAGTTGCAGCATTATCTCCCAACTCCTAAACTCAATCCCTCGATTAATGGAGGCCAGTACACCATACACCTTCTTGACCACATCCTCCACCTGCTAGGCAGATTTAAGAGTCCTATGGATCAGAACCTCAAGGTCCTTCTGATCCTCTACACTGCTAAGAGTCCTACCCTTGATATTATACTCCTTCATCCCATTGGACTTGCCAAAATGGACCACTACGCATTTGATTAAAACCAGTTTGGCATTGACTCCTGATTCCCACTCGAGTTGAACAGCCAGAGAGCTGTTATAAAATGAACAATATATCATACCAGCAGTTGGATTGGCGCCAGTGGTTGGAGAACTAGATATTAGTTGTATATTATTCTGGCCATCCGAAAGTCTTAAAAAAAGAAATAATTAATTTCTTTGCAAATCCCATCAAGAAATAATTATTTCCCAAAGTTTTAGCACTGTTTCTTCCTTCAGTAAAATAGGAAATTTGTGGCTGTAAATTCTTGGTTATCTGAGATTTCAGGAAGTCATTCCTGAACTTTTCTCTCACAATTTCTTTCTTTTTATCTTTACTCATTCACTGGCTGGGGCAGAATTTATTGCCCCATCTCTAATTATCCCTGGAGAAGATGGTGACGAGCTGATTTCTTCAACCGCTGCAGTCCATCCGGTGTCGTGCACCCACAGTGTTGTTAGGGAGGAAGTTGCAGGATTCACCAGTGAAGGAATGGTGATATATTTCCATGATGTGGAGATACTGGCGTTGGACTGGGGTAAGCACAGTAAGAAGTCCCACAACACCAGGTTAAAGTCTAACAGGTTTATTTGGTAACAGAAGCTTTTGGAGAACTGTTCCTTCATCACCTGATGAAGGGGCAGCACTCTGAAAGCTCGCGATGCCAAATAAACCTGTTGGACTGTAACCTGGTGTTGTGATATATTTCCAAGTCAGGATGGTGTGCGACTTGCAGGTGGTGGTGGTCCTGTGTACCTGCTGCGCTTTCTTTCATTACACTATCGCCAGCCATGCCTTCAGCTGTCTGGGACTAAAAATGTGGAATTCTCTCTTTAAGACTCTCTGGCTTTCTACGTATCTCTCTTCGTTTTAAGACACTCCTTAAGGACTAAGTCTTAATCCAAGCTTTGATCATCTGTCCTACTGCAAATAACACAAATTGTAGGAAATTAATTTTGACTTGGAGGCAGTTTGGTATTATAGAAACCCCAATCTGCTACACCTCTGTAACATTTTCAGCAGATACAAAACAAATGTAGGACATCCCATACAACTCTCTCGCGCCTTCTGATGGCTGGTTTTGGAACAGCATTAGTAAAGGCTGGGCAACTCCAAATCTCAATAATAAAAAATTAAAAGCATGCGCACGTTGGAAGAATGACAAATTTTTTTTTAAAAAATGCTCATGAAAATAAACCCCTGCATGAAAGCTGCAGCAAGCACACAGTCCTAAATCAGTACTGAGCAACTGTGAGGGGCCAATGCTTCAAAGAGTAACAATGAACAAAAAAAAACTGGATGGGAAGAAAATTGTCTTATAACTAAGATAGTGGCTGGGATTCTCCGGACTCACACCTCACTACCTCTGCCAGTGAGAATGGAGAATTTTGGCACTCAGCCAGGTCTCTGTTCACAGCAGCGGGACTGGTTAATCCCAGCCTCGGGCAAGTGGAAATCAGAAGTACAACCCTGAGATGTATACGTATCAGCAAATAAACAGGAATGGTTTTTACAGATAACAGGCAAACATTAAAGGAAGCTCATTTTGACCTGAACCCAAGAAGAAATACTAGAACAAAGAACAACACAGCATGGCAAACAGGCCCAACGAGCCCACGCCACCATTTTAACATTATCAGTGCCCTCCTCTACCCATGACCTTTGTCTACACCTATTGGGGAAGATTGAGGGGAGACAAATTTAGGGACAATTTGTTACACCAATCAGCCTAAGAGCATGTTTTTTGGGATGTGGGAGGAAACCGTACTATTGAGCACTTAAGTCTGAAAGTCTTAAGTCTGAAAATATAAAGGGAAGGAAGTATTATTGCAACTATACAAGGCACCTGGAGTGTTGTGCACAGTTTTGGTCTCCGTATTTGAGGAAAGATGTAATGGAATTGGAGGCAGTTCAGAGGAGGTTCACTAGATTGATTCCGGTACTGAGGGGTTTGTCGTACGAAAAGAAATTGAACAGTTTAGGCTGATACGCTCTGGAATTTAGGAGAATGAGAGGAGATCAACTAAGGTATACAAGATGATAAAAGGTATGGATAAAGTAGATATTCAGTGGATGCTCCCTCTTGTGGGACATTCTAGGATGAGAGGTCATAGTTTTAGGATAAGGGGCAGCAAATTTAAAACAGAGTTGAGGAGAATCTACTTCTCCCAAAGGGTTGTGAATTTGTGGATTTCGCAATCTCAAAATGTGATGGATGCTGGGACAGTGAGTAAATTTAAGGAGGAGTTAGGGGGCTTTTTAATTGGGAATGGATTGAAAGGTTATGGGGACAAGGCAGGAAAATGGGGATGAGGAGCATATCAGCCATGATCGAATGGCCTAATTCTGCCCCAATATCCAATGAACTTATAAAATGGGAGAATTGTCTTTCTCTCATTTGGGAGAAATGAGAGGGCTGATCACAAGGATGTAATTTATATAAAAAAAAGTAACATCAAATTGTTGATGAAAATGGTTTTCATTCTGCAGGGGAACACTCAAACCAATAGGAATTTTATCTGGGAATAATGGACAGAAAGGCAACAGGTCTTTGTATGTCATGTCTGCTAACTCTACATCATGGTGTATCTCGGTTCCCCACAACAAATATATCAGTATACGAAGACCCACCTTGTGCCTGTACTGTTAAATTGCAAACTGTTTGTTGAATCTTGCCTCTTTTCTTCACTTTGCAGTTGTAGATTCCGCTGTCATTCACATCCAGTGATTTAAAATACAGTGAAGCGTCTCCTGCACTGCCATTTGCAGAGGCAAAAGAGATTCTCTGCTCCCAACCAGAGGTCACATAAACATTCCCACCAGAGAGTGTTAAGATCTGTCACAAAGTTAAAAGAAAGTTTAACTCTCAACAAAGTCAAACAGTCCAAAGATGTGTGCGTTGGGTGGATTGACCACGCTAATTTGCCCCTTACTGTCCTGGGATGTGTAGGTTAGAGGGATTAGCCAGGTAAACGTGTGGGGTTGGAGCCTGGATTGGATTGTTGTTGGTGCAGACTCAATGGGCCGAATGACCTCCTTCTGCGCTGTAAGGATTCTATAGTTTCTATCAGAGAGTTATAACAGGTTGTGCTCCTCCTTCAGCCTGTCATCAGGTCAGGGGTAAGAATGTGAAAGTCTTTACACCAGCAGAGTAAATAGTGTCCTGAAGATGTGGTTAGTATTGCTGCATCACAGTGCCAGAGACTGTGTGGAGTTTGCATGTTCTCTCCCTTGCCTGCGTGCATTTCCTCCGGGTGCTTTGGTTTCTTCCCACACTCCAAAGGTATGCAGCTTAAGTGCATTGGCCATGCTAAATTGCCCCTTGGTGTCCTAAGATGTGCAAGTTAAGTGGATTAGCCATGCTAAATTGTCCCTTAGTGTCCCAAGAAGTCTAGGTTAGACGGATTAGTGAGGTGAATGAGTGAGATTACAGAGATAAGGCAGGGGAGAGGATCTGGTTAAGATGCCTTTTGGAGAGTCAGTGCAGACCTGATGGACCGAATGGCCTCTTCTGCACTGAAGGAATTTTTTGATTCTATGATATTAACAGTGGCAAAATTGAAAGAAAGTAATCAGTGTGATATTGTGGAGAGGTGAAGAATTTCTGTATCACAGAATGAGCAAGTTACAAGTTCATCTCTGTGACATTCCACCTATTGGACTGAGGTAAGCTATCCTGCCACATGAAACTGCTAAAGAAACGTAGAACACTTCACTGGAGATGCTTCACTTTTGCAACTGGATTTGTTTGTCTTTTTATAACCTGACTTTCAGTAAAGTAATTAAATATTTATCATCATTCTTTAGTTCTATCGATATTTTCCACATCTATTCATTCATCCCTGCTTCATTCTTAGGAATTTAGAAACAGAAGTAGGCCATTTGGCCCTTGGAACCTGCTTCATGGCTGACCTGGTTGTGGGCTCAATTCTGCTTTCTTGTCTGTCCCCCCTCACTCTTCACTCCCTTGTCTGTCACAAATCTGTCAAACTTGGCCTTGAATATAGCCAATGACCCAGACTTCACTGTCCTGTGGAGAAGAGAACTCCCCAGACTAATGAACTTTTGAGAATGTAATGACTTAGGAAGCTTGACTGGTATTGGAATAACTCTCCTTCCTTGTGTGGGGAGCGTTAACCTTCCATTGCTGAGACTGGAGACTCATGGGGCTTCATAGGTGCTAATCTATATCTCTCTGCGTTAGCATCTACAAGCTGAAAATCTCCTGGTCACCTATTCGGGTACACTGAGGGAGAATTTGGATGGCCAATGCATCTAGCCAGCACGTCTTTGGGCTGTGGGAGGAAACCGGAGCACTTGGAGGAAAACACGCAGACACGGGGAGAACATGCAGACTCTGCACAGACAGTGACCCAAAGTGGGAATTGAACCCGGGTCCCTGGAGCTGTGAGGCAACAGTGCCAACCACTGTACCACCCGCCCATCCACTGTGCCACCATGCTGCAGTACAGACTTTCAGAGAGTAATCCATAGTTCCAAATCAAAAATATTGGTCTGATGAGAGATGTAACGTGAACTGCAGTAATGTGACAATTTCTCCTTCAGTTCTTGTGACAGGAAAAGAATCAGGAAGTGGTTTTGTCAATCAGCTGATTTTTCAATTCCACTGGATCACGTGCCTGAACTGTTCAGTGCAGCGTGATTCCCATGCGGAAGAGATCATTTCAACAAGCTGACTAGGATCTGGGAGACCTTGCCAGTACCAGCGGGAGTCTCTCTGAGTTTCCCGCTGGTGGGAACGATCGGGAAAACCACGGCCAAGATCACCTCCCATTCTTCTAAACTGCAATAGGTACAGGCCCAACTTGTTCAACATTTCTTCGTATAATAAACCCTTGGTCCCAGTGAACCTTCTCTGAATAGCTTCTAATGCAATTTTACCTATTTTTCCAGATAAGGAGACCAAAATTGTACATATTATTCCAGATGTGATCTCACAAGGTCCAGTACAGCTGCATTAACTCTTCCCTACTTTCATATTGCATTCTCCTTGCAATAAATGATAATACAGGGGAGATTGTGGCATAGTGGTATTGTTGCTGGACTCATAATCCAGAGACTCAGGGTAATGCTCTGGGGACCCAGGTTCGAATCCCATGGCAGATGATCAAATTTGAATTCATTAAAAACCTGAAATTAAAAATTTAAAGGATACCCATGAAAATATTGTCAATTGTGCTAAAAAAAAATCATCTGGTAAATGACACAATGGTTAGCCCTGCTGCCTTATGGCGCCAGGGCCCCAGGCTCGATCCTGGCCTTGGGTGACTGTCTGTGTGGAGTTTGCACGTTCTGTCCTTGTCTGTGTGGGTTTCCTTCAGGTGCTCCAGTTTCCTTCCGCCCTGCAAAGATGTGCAAATTAGATTAATTGGCCGTGCTAAATTGTCCCTTAGTGTCAGGGACATGAGCAGGATAAATACTTGGGCTTATGAAAGTAGGGCCAGAGAATGTTGTCAATGCAGGCTCAGTGGGCCGAATGGCCTCCTTCTGCACTGTAGGGATTCTATGGTTCACTAATGCCCTTTAGGGAAGGAAATCTGCTGTTCTTATCTGGTGTGTCCTACATGTGATTCCAGAATTATCGCAAAGTGGTTGACTTTTAAATTCCCTCTGAGATGGCCTAGCAAGCTATTCAATTCAAGGGCAATTAGAGACAGGCTGTAAATGCTGGCCTAGCTAGCAACATCCACATCCCATGAATGAATAGGATTCCATTTGCCTTCCTAATCATCTGCCCTACCGGCATGCTAACTTTCAGTGGTTGATACACCAGGACGCCCAGATCCCTCTGTACCTCTGAGTTCTGCAATCTCATTTAAATTGTCTACTGCTTTTCTATTCTTCCCACAAAAGTGGACAAGTTCTCATTTTCCAACATTATCCTCATCCGCTAATATTTTTCCCACTCACTTAACCTGTCTCCATCCCTCTGTATACTCTGTACCCCCTCTTCTGTTATTCTGGATGCAGATTTTCTTTGGGGTATTTTGCCCCCAGATTTGATTTGATTTGATTTATTATTGTGACATGTATTAGTATACAGTGAAAAGTATTGTTTCTTGTGCGTTATACAGACAAAGCATACCATACATAGAGAAGGAAAGGCGAGGTTGCAGAATGTGGTGTTACAGCCATAGCTAGAGCGTAGAGAAAGATCAGCTAAATGCAAGGCAAGTCCATTAAAAAGTCTGACAACAGCAGGGAAGAAGCTGTTCTTGAGTTGATTGGCACGTGACCTCAGACTTTTGTATCTTTTTCCCAAAGGAAGAAAGCGGAAGAGAGAATGTCCGTGGTATGTGGGGTCCTTAATTATACTGGCTGCTTTGCCGAGGCAGTGGGAAGTGTAAACAGAGTCAATGGATGGTTTGCGTGATGGATTGGGCTACATTTGTGACCTTTTGTAGTTTCTTGCGGTCTTGGGCAGAGCAGGAGCCATACCAAGTTGTGATACAACCAGAAAGAATGCTTTCTGTGGTGCATCTGTAAATGTTGGTGCCAGTCATAAGAACATAAGAAATAAGAGGAGTGGGCCATCTAGCCCTTCGAGCCTGCCCCGCCATTCAAAACGATCATGGCTGATCTGAAGTGGATCAGTTCCACTTTCCTGCTTTCTCCCCATAACCCTTAATTCCCTTGTCTGTCAAAAACCTATCTACCCGTGACTTAAATATATTTAGCGAGGTAGCCTGCACCACTTCAACGGGCAGACAATTCCAGAGATTCACCACCCTTTGAGTGAAGAAGTTCCTCCTCAACTCCGTTCTAAACTGCATCCCCCCCTTATCTTGAGGCTGTGCCCTCTAGTCCTGCTATCCTTTCTAAGCGGGAAGAATCTCTCTACCTCTACCCTATCCATCCCCTTCATTATCTTATACGTCTCTATAAGATCCCCCCTCATCCTTCTAAACTCCAACGAGTACAGATCCAGTCTATTCAGCCTCTCTCCATAGTCCAAACCTCTCATCTCCAGTATCAGCCTAGTGAACCTCCTCTGCACTCCCTCCAAGGCCAAAATATCCTTGTGCAAATGCGGCGACCAAAACTGCACACAGTACTCCAGCTGCAGCCTCACCAGTACCCTGTACAGTTGCAGCAAGACCTCCCTGCTTTTATATTCTATCCCCCTCGCTATAAAGGCCAGCAACCCATTCACCTTCTTGATCACCTGCTGCACCAGCAGACTGGGTTTTTGCGACTCATGCACAAGGACTCCCAGGTCCCTCTGCACCGTAGCATGCTGCAGCTTTTCACCCTTTAAATAGTAATCCCTCCTACTATTATTTCTGCCAAAGTGGATAACCTCACACTTGCTAACATTGTACTCCATCTGCCAGGTCCTCGCCCACTCGCTCAGCCTATCCAGAACCCTCTGCAGACTTTCCACACCCTCCACGCAATTTGTTTTTCCATTCATCTTCGTGTCATCAGCAAATTTTGTCACCCTACACTCAGCCCCCTTCTCCAGATCATCTATATAAATGGTAAATAGCTGAGGCCCCAGCACCGATCCCTGCGGCACTCCACTAGTCACCAACCGCCAATCCGAATAGCACCCATTGATACCAACTCTCTGCCTCCTATTAGACAACCAATCCTCTATCCACGCTAACACCTTGCCAAATTTCCTCAGTCTTCTGAGAAGTAGAGGCATTGGTGAGCTTGCTGAACTATAGTGTGAGCATGGGGGACCAGGACGAGCCGTAGGTGATTTGGACACCTAAAAATTTGAAGCTGTCACCCATTTCTACTTCATCCCCATTTATATTTCGCCTCGGGTTAAAACTCATCTGTCTTCAGTGACCCACCCATAATAACATGGACAACAATAGGTGCTGCGTGTAAATTTGTTCCTGATTGTTTTTTTCTGGACTGCCAATAAATCGAGTGCCACTGGTTCGGACATAAATTTTCTTAATCAAGTAATGTGATTGAATTATGTCAGAAAGTAGTTATGGCTTCAATATTTTTTAAAAAGCTCATCTCTAGTTACAAAGACATCACATCTCATCCGAATCTGTGATAACATCTGGGACCATAATTTTCAAATTGTGTCCAGACCGGGTCTTGACCTCAGGACCCTGAAAAATCCAGCAAATTCGGTCACTATTTCCATAATTATTTTTACCACTTTATAAGAATCGTTATTGTTTCTGATCGCCCACTCGATGTTCAAGTAGCCATCTTGATTTGATTCTAGGCTGTGAAAACATGGCAGGATGACGTTATCTTCAACTCGCCTCCAAATGGGGTTGCAGTTTATTGCGTTGGATGCTTCAGCGTCTGGTTACAGAGAGAGAGAAAACAAGAAGTATTAAATGTGTAAGAATGGTTGCTCTGTGGCCAGTACAGTGCATAATGTCATACCTGCAGACAGTATGCACGTGTGGTTTATATTAATATCCCTGCCAACAATGGCATCAAAAAAGCTGATGACTTCAGAACAACTCTGACATATTGAAAATAACAATATTTTTCACGTTGAGCTACTATATTCTAGACAGGAAAGCAGGTACATGAAGGACTGAAGGTAAAACAATACTGAGGACAGGAAATGAATGGTGTGTCTGTAGACGTTCTTGGGAATGATGCTCTTTAAATGTTATAATTTTTATCTTAAATTGATATATTCTTCAGAAATGTGAAAAAACACCTGTGAAGCCGGTTAGATATATCACCCCAGGAGATATATCTAACTCCTTCCTGAAAATGTTTTGGCCTCAACTGCTTTCTCTGCGTAGTGAATTCCACAGGCTCACCATTCTCTGGGTGAAGACATTTCTCGTCATCTCATTCCTAAATGTTTTATCCTGTTTCCTTAAACTGTGACTCCTGTTTCTGGACTCCTTGACCTTGGGATCTAGGAGCAATGCTTCAGATATCTGGACGGCAGGGAAGTTAAAGCAGAGAACTTCCCGGATCTCAGTACAATCACTGCCTCCTCCAAGCTGCATTGCTGTCCTGCTTCCCCGTGGAAGGAAAAGAACAGAATGTTAAGATCCTAAAGAAAAGGTGGCTGAAAGTGAAAACAAGGAAGTAATTTTGAATTCTACAAGATAATGAGGGGCATGGACAGAGTGGATAGTCAGAAGCTTTTTCCCAGGGTGGATGAGTCAATTATTAGGACGCATAAGTTTAAGGTGCAAGGGGCAAGGTTTAAAGTTTTAGGAGCAAATTTTTTACACAGAGGGTGGTGGCTGCCTGGAACTTCTTGCTGTAAGAGGTGGTGGAGACAGATATACCGGTGACTTTTAAGGGTCAGCTGAACAAATACATGAATACAGCTTCTTCCCTGCTGGCATCAGACCTTTGGATGGACTTACATTGCATCAAGTCGATCTTTTGTTACACCCTAACTGTGACTATAAAACTGCACTCTGCACTCTCTTGTTTCCTTCTCTATGAACAGTGTGCTTTGTGTGTATAGCACACAAGAAACAATACTTCTCACTGTATTTTAATACACGTGACAATAATAAATCAAATCAAATCAAATCAAATAGGATGGGAATAGAGAGAGACCCCGGAAGGGTTGGAGGTTTTTTAGTTCAGACGGGCAGCATGGTCAGTGCAGGCTTGGAGGGCCGAAGGGCCTGTTCCTGTGCTCTAATTTTCTTTGTTTTTTGTTCTTTGTTCTAACTCTAGAACCACTGGTGTAGCAAGGAGACTTATGCAGCAACACCAAGAATGTTCCAGTAAATGTTAAAGCTGACCTCCTGTTACAAGTCATTAATACATACTTAGAAATGTTTCTTTTCCAAACTGACTTCTTCAACACTTTCCAAGTCTCAACGGTTTCAACCTTCGGCTCTGGTCCTGCCTTTCTTAACTTTAATATAGAAACTGCTCTCACGATATACAATACAATCCTACACAAAAAATGTGGGGAATACCTGGCAGCAGTGCTTAGCAATTTTGGCTGAAACCCAACCAAGTCTTTTGTGTTTCCAATCTCACTCATGCCAAGAGGGATAGAGCATTTCTAATGCTTAATGGTATTATAATGTGGCTCTAATTAATAGACTGAGGCCTTTTAATAACTAAATATGTTCACAAATACCACTAATTGCCCTTTTAAAAGAAAGACTTGCAATTGCAGGCTGTGGGGTAGCAGTGCTGGCCACTGTGGGGTATAACTCCTCTATTCTTCTTCAAAATAGTATTGTGTAATCTTGTGGCCTCATTTCAATGCCTCATCCAAAATATGGCATCTGCAAAAGTCTAGCACTCCCTCAGTACTGCCCTGGATTGCCAGACATGGTCATTGTCTTCAAATCTCTGGAGTGAGACTTAAAACCCGCAAATCTCTGACACAGAGACTAGAGTGATACTCACTGAGTTATTGCTGACAGAACAATATTTAGTGTCTTGAAATTCAAAGCCCCTAATGCCATTTGCTCAATGATCAAAATGATTGTTACTGAATATGCAACTTAATAAATTTATCACAATGGTTAACACTGCTGCCTCACAGGACCCGGGACCCGGGATCGATTCTGGCCTTGGGTCACTGTTTGTGTGTCTCCCTGTGTCTGCGAGGGTTTCATCTGGGTCCTCCGGTTTCCTTCCACAGTCCGAAAGATATGTTGGTTAGGGTACATTGGCCATGCTAAATTCTCCCTCAGTGTACCCAAACAGATGCTGGAGTGTGGCGACTAGGGGATTTTCATAGTAGCTTCATTGCAGTGTTAATGTAAGCCTACTTGCAATACTAATAAATAAAATTTAAAAAATGAGGAATGTGTTGTAGAAATCTGTTTGCAAACTGTAATTTCTTCTTACTAATTCGTGGAATGCATAGCATGTGGGTATCACTGGTTAGACTAACATTTGGCCACTAGTGGTTAGCACTGCTGCCTCACAACGCCAGGGACCCAGGTTCGATTCCCAGCTTGGTTCACTGTCTGTGTGGAGTTTCGACATTCTCCTCATGTCTGTGTGGGTTTCCTCCGGATGCTTCGGTTTCCTCCCATTTCCAAAGATGTGCAGGTTAGGTGGATTGGCCACACTAAATTGCCGCTTAGTGTCAGGCTTCTAGCTAGGGCAAATGCATGGGGTTATGGGGATAGGCCTGGGTGGGATTGTGGTCCGTGCAGACTCGATGGGCCGAATGGCCTCCTTCTGCACTGTAAGATTCCTCTCTCTCACATCAAAGGAATGAATATTAAAAAAATACGCCTTCGAGTTCAGATGGCTTGTTCTTGTGGTTTGTCAACATCACATGTAGCAGTCAATGTTCTATTGCATTGTAACACTTCGACATGTAGTTTATCACATAAGTGCATAATAGATGGAGTCTGAAAAGTTTAACTGTGCTTCTAAATGCACTTATGGTTTAACAGGATTGGTTTAACTGTGACTTTTCAAAAGCTTACCTCCACAGTTAAGCTTTGCCTTGGTTTTGTTTCTCCATATTGACTTGCTTTTTGCAAGTAGCAAATGACTTGTTTGCGCTTGTTTAATGGGAGATGTTAGCCACATTGCCATGCTTTGTAGCACCTTGCAAATGGTGCATATCTAAATTATTAACAGGTCAGGCCACTGTTCTTTTGTAACTGACATTCAGCCCGAACTCAGAAACAGGTCATTCAGACCATGCTGGTGTTTATGCTGCGCAGTAAGAAGTCTCACAACACCAGGTTAAAGTCCAACTGGTTTATTTGGTAGCAAAAGCCATTAGTTTTCAGGGCACTGGCTGCCCCTTCGTCAAGGGCAATTAGAGATGGGCACTAAGTGCTGGCCTAGCCAGTAATGCCCACATCCCTTAAAATACTTTAGAAGCTGTTGCTTTTGTGAATGAAGATCGAGAGATTGACTACAACCATTGCAAGAACATTATAAGAAGCAGTTGTGTGCTACCAGCTTGTGAGTTCTCAGCATTTTAGTTGCTAACTCTCCTTCTTGAAGTGCAGGTTTGGTCACATTATAATAATGTCACAAGTAATATAACTTTCAAAATTGGTAATAGTTGGCAACATATAAGGATAAATGCAAATTATGATGGTTATACCAATACCAGTTAATAAAGCAAACAGTATTCTGGGCTTTATTAATAGGTGCATAGGGTACAAGAGCAAGGAGGTTATGATTGTTATATTAGAGCAGTGCAATAGGCTGGGAGAATCGCCCCCATAATCTTCTGGCCTTTTATTGGACTCTAACTTTTTTACTTCTGATATATATGCGTGTGCATCACCAGTTAAATAAAGCAAACAGTATTCTGGGCTTTATTAATGGGGGCATAGGTTACAAGATCAAGGAAGTTATGCAGACTTTATATAAGACACTAGTTAGATCTCAGCTGGAATATTGCGTATAGTTCTGGGTGCCACACTATAGGAAGGATGTGAATGCATTCGAGTACAGAAGAGGTTTATAAGAATGGTTCGAAGGATGAGAAACTTCAGTGATGAGGATAGATTGGAGAGACTGTTCTCCTTGGGGAGGAGAAGGCTGAGAGGAGATTTGATAGAAATGTTCAAAATCACAGAATAGATAGAGAGAAACTGTTCCCACTTATAAAAGGACGAAAGTTTAAAGCAATTGGAAAAGAAAAGAGCAAATGTGATGTGAGAATAAACTTCTCCACTCAGCGAGTGGTTGGGGTCTGGAATGCATTGTGTGGAAGTCTGGTGGAGGCAGGTTCAATCCAGGCATTCAAGAGGACGTTATGTTTATTTGAATAGAAACAACGTGCGTGGGTACGGGTAATAGGCTGGGGAATGGCATTAAGTCATGATGTTCACTGGTGCAGACACGATGGGCTGAAGGGCCTCCTTCTGCACTGTAACAATTCTGTGACTGCGATCAAGTTCTCTCACTGTTGTTTGTGGGATCTTGCTGTGTGTAATTTGGCTGTTGCATTCACTTACGCTGCAGTAATTTGAAATCCTGTGGCGGCAGAAGGTGTAACACAAATGCAAGTTCTTTCTCATTTTAGAGTCCTTAAATATATAAGAGGTGGGATCTTACCGATTGTTCACGCCACGCTCCCACTGCAGCAAGGCCGGAAATTTGGCGCCCAGACAAATCTCCGTTCACTGCCTCGGGATGGGAGAATCCCGCCAGTGTGAACGGTGGTAACATTCTGGCTTACAACTTTCAATTTAATCTCCGATTAAATGATAACCTCTGACTGTAAAATGGCTAAATAATTTATCCTGGAAACAATAACTTCAATTAATTTTCATTTGAAATTTGAAAGAAATGAAACACAAGAATGTTTTAAAGAGAAAATGTTTGAATATTTTATAATTTGCTGTTTAACTTCATTCAAATCAATGTACATTTACCATGCTAATGGCTTTGGAATGAGTAGAATTTGTGTCACATCGGTTATACGGCCTGGGATAATTGATTCAGACCCTCAAAATTACTCTGCCATTCAAAAAGATGGCACTTAATTTTTGATTTATTATTGTCACGTGTATTAACATACAATGAAAGGTATTGTTTCTTGCGCACTACACAGACAAAGCATACTGTTCACAGAGAAGGAAGGGAGAGTGTGCAGAACGTAGTGTTACAGTCATAGCTAGGGTGACGTTCAAAAGTCTGACAGCAGCAGGGAAGAAACTGTTCTTGAGTCGGTTGGTATGTGACCTCAGACTTTTGTATCTTTTTCCTGACAGAAGAAGTGAAAATGTCTGGGATTTGTGGGGTCCTTCTCATGCTGGCTGCTTTGCAGAGGCAGCGGGAAGTGTAGACGGAGCCAATGGACAGGAGGCTGGTTTGTGGGATGAAAAGTTTACTTCACCCCAGACGGGACTTGAAATCTCAATCCCTGGCGGAGAAGGCCAGTATCTTATCCATTAGGCCAGTAGGGCTAATTTTCCATCTTGACTCCACTTTCCAACTCTATCCCCATATCTCTTGATTCATAAGAACATAAGAACATAAGAAATAGGAGCAGGAGTAGGCCGTCTAGCCCTTCGAGCCTGCCCCGCCATTCAATAAGATCATGGCTGATCTGAAGTGGCTCAGTTCCACTTTCCCACTTTCTCCCCATAACCCTTAATCCCCTTGCCTACCAAAAACCTATCTACCCGCGTCTTAAATATATTTAGCAAGGTAGCCTCCACCACTTCAACAGGCAGAGAATTCCAGAGATTCACCACCCTTTGAGTGAAGAAGTTCCTCCTCAACTCTGTTCTAAACTGCCCCCCCCACTTATCTTGAGGCTGTGCCCTCTAGTCCTGCTGTCCTTTCTGAGCGGGAAGAGCCTCTCCATCTCTACCCGATCCATCCCTTTCATCATCTTAAACGTCTCAATAAGATCCCCCCTCATCCTTCTAAACTCTAACGAGTACAAGCCCAGTCTATTCAGCCTCTCTTCATAGCTCAACCCCCTCAACTCCGGTATCAGCCTAGTGAACCTCCTCTGCACTCCCTCCAAGACCAAAATATCCTTGCGTAAGTGCGGCGACCAAAACTGCACACAGTACTCCAGCTGCGGCCTCACCAGTGCCCTGTTCAGTTGCAGCAAGACCTCCCTACTTTTATATTCAATCCCCCTCGCTATAAAGGCCAGCATCCCATTTGCCTTCTTGATCACCTGCTGCACCTGTAGGCTGGGTTTTTGCGACTCATGCACAAGGACCCCCAGGTCCCTCTGCACCGTAGCATGCTGCAGCTTTTCGCCCTGTAAGAAGTAGTCCCTCCTACTATTATTCCTACGAAAGTGGATAATCTCACACTTGCCAACATTGTATTCCATCTGCCAGGTCCTCGCCCACTCGCTCAGCCTATCTAGATCCCTCTGCAGACTTTCTACATCCGCCGCACTTATCTTTGTGTCATCAGCAAATTTCAACACCTTACACTAGGCTCCCTCTTCCAGATCATCTATATAAATGGTAAATAGCTGAGGCCCCAGCACCGATCCCTGGGGCACTCCACTAGTCACCAACCGCCAATCCGAATAGCACCCATTGACCCCCACTCTCTGCCTCCTATTTGACAGCCAATCCCCTATCCACGCTAACACCTTACCCCCAACTCCATGCCCCCTAACCTTCTGTAACAACCTTTTGTGCGGCACCTTATCAAACGCCTTTTGAAAATCGAGAAACACCACATCCACCGGTTCCCCTCCATCCACCGCACTAGACACATCCTCATAGAACTCCAATAAATTCGTCAGACACAACTTCTCCTTAACGAATCCGTGCTGTGTCTGCTCTAGCAAACAATTCTTCTCAAGGTGCCTCGCTATTTCCTCTTTGATGACAGATTCAAGCATTTGTCCTACAACAGACTTTAAACTAACCGGCCGATAATTCCCTGCCTTTTGCCTGCTACCCTTTTTAAACAGCAGCGTAACATTAGCCGTTTTTCAATTTTTCGGCACTTCCCCGGAATCCAGCGAGGTTTGGAAAACAATCACTAAGGCATCCACTATCACCTCCGCCATTTCCTTCAGAACCCTGGGATGCATTCCATCCGGTCCTGGGGACTTGTTCACCATCAGTCTCACTAGTCTGTCGAGCACTACCTCTCTAGTGACAATGATCTCATTCAGGCCCTCCACTCCTACCATCTTTCCATCGTTAACACCCGGCAAACTATTCGCGTCCTCCTCCGTGAAGACCGAAGCAAAAAAGTTATTCAAGGTCTCAGCCATTTCCTCATCCCCCACCACTAAATCCCCCCTCTCATCCTCTAAGGGTCCAACATTCACCCTAGCCAGCCTCCTCCTCTTTATATATTTATAAAAACTCTTACTATCCTTTTTTATATTTAGCGCTAGCCTAGATTCATAGTCTATCCTTCGTTTCTTTATCAACTTCTTCGTCATTCTTTGTTGATATTTAAACCTCTCCCAATCCTCTTCTCACCCACTACTTTTAGCCACTCTAAATGCATCAGCTTTTAATTCCCTTAGTGTTCAAAAGTCTATGGATCTTAGACATGAATATACTTAATAGTTAAACACCTGCCTGTCTCTGTGATACAGAATTCCACAGAAACACAATGCTTCGAGTGAAGAAATTTTCCTTGTCACAGTCCCACATGTTCAACCCTTTATTTTGAGTCTGTGATACAGGCCCAGCGTCTCCCAAACCAGCAATCCCAGGACAGAGTCTGTGCCGGATTTCGGATCCTGCAGGTTTTTGGTTCGGGATGCGCGGTTCAGGCCAAGTACCCATAGAATCCCAACAGTGCAGAAGATGGCCGTTCAGCCCATCGAGTTTCTACCAACTGTCTGACAGAATGTATGATCCAGGCCCACCCACCCCACCCTGTGCTGATATAACAATCTTGCACTAAAATAAACATTTGGCGCAATATGGTGGCACAGTGGTCAGCTCTGCTGCCCCACGGCACCAGGAACCCAGATTCAATTCCTGGCTTGGGTGACTGTCATGTGTGGAGTTTGCACATTCTCCCTATGTCTGCATGGATTTCCTCCGGGTGCCCTGGTTTCCTCCCACAATCCAAAGATATGTGGGTTAGGTGGATTGGCCATTCTAAATTACCCCTTAGTGTCAGAGAGATTGGTTAGGATAAATGCACGGGGATAAGGTTTGGGTGGGATTATGGCTGGTGCAGACTCAATGGGCTAAATGGCCCTCTTTCACACTTTAGTGCTCTTTGATTCTATTATTCTATCCTCATTACCCCACTAATTACTCCACAAATCCACCTAATCTACATGATTTAGGATACCAAGAGTCAATTTAGCGTGGCCAATCAATCTAACCTGCATATCTTTGGACTGCGGGAGGAAACCGGAGCACCCCGAGGAAACCCACACAGACACGGGGAGAAGATGCAAACTCCACACAGTCACCCAAAGCTGGAATCAAACCCGGTCCCTGGCGCTGTGAGGCAGCAGTATTAAACACTGTGCCACCATGCTGTCCCTGGATTGGTTCAAAGACCACTTGGAGCGCAAGGAGTGAGGGAATGGACTGGAGCATGAAGCCAATAGCTGGTCAGCACGCCATCGTGCCAGTGCAGCACATAACCTAACAAGCCAATAAGCTATTTTACTCATAGAATCCCTACAGTGCAGAAGGAGACCATTCAGCCCACTGCGTCTGAACTGATCACAATCCCACCCAGGCCCTATCCCCATAACCTCATGCATTTACCCTAGCTAATCCCCCTGACGCTACGGGGCAATTTAGCATGGCCAATCCACCTAACCCGCACATCTTTGGACAGTGGGCAGAAACCGGAGGAAACCCACGCAGGAGAATCTAATAAATAATAAAATTTCATGCATGGGAGCTTTCTGGATTTCAGACATCGCACAACTGGATTTGAGATAGTGTGACCTTGAACCAAAATAAACATTTACAAACTCCAGTCAGCTCGTGGAACAAAAATAAATAATTGAATAGAAATACCTTGACATTCTACTTTTATAGAAATTGTAAATCAGGGCACCTTACTGATGAAAATATTCTCCAACTCAGCAGAAATATTTAACGAGCCACTTCTGATAATGCAAAACTCTTGCAGCAACACTGAACGATAGTTTTATCATAGTGATTCATTTTAAAAGATAGTTTCTAAAGTTCTTTCTGAAGTGCAGCTACTTCATTTAGGAAATCGTACCAACGAAACATGTGCTGCACCACTACATTCTGCACCCTATCCTTTTCCTTTTCTCTTCGGCACTTCACGAACGCTATGTTTTGTCTGTTGGCGCACAAAAAAAATACTTTTCATGTGACAATGAAATTGAATCAAAATCGATTGTCGCAAGTCGCTAAAATCTGAAGACTGCATTTGTTGCGAGGCGCATCATCCCTTTTTCTCTCTTTAGTTAAGCTAAGTCTAAATTTTTTAAAAATTGAATAGTAACAAAATGAATTTTTATAAAACACACGGTATTCAAAAATGTGGGCTCGGCACCATTTGGAGCACAATTTAGGCTTAATTCAACGATTAGGCAACTCCTGATGCAGCTAACAGGGAACGATCATGGCTGTGATTCCCTAACCTGTATTGGGGTTATCGAAACAGTCTGTCAAACGTGAGGATAGCCTGATGCCCCCGAAAACAAAATTGTTGGGTTACGTTCCAATCAGGAATTGGGAATGAACGATTTGCTTGTTCTGGTTGTTGTTTGGGTTACGCCAATTTTCAGTTTCACACAGCAGGATTCATAAAATGTTCAGCGCTCACACCATTGAAGTGTTTTGTTGGATGTGGCAGCATGGGTCTAATGTGCCAGGATAGACTGGTTTGCTGCCAATCCCCCTAGCAAAGTTGCCAACAGAATAATAGGGTGAACCTGCTATTTTGATTGACGGTCATATTGTTGCAAACAAATCCTAACGAGAAAGGAATATATTTTTCTCCTGATGGGACTGAATCCAGCTGGCAGATCTAGTTGTGTGCAATCTATTTGCGACTATTGTGCCTTGTGATAATTGGTGTTATTTAAACAATTATCAGATTGCAGCGTATTGGAATTAAATGCTTTTGAGAAAACTGATTAAGACAAAAGTCTGCACAAACTTTGGAATCAAGGCTTTAAGGTCTATTTTCAGGTCAATGTGTTTCTTCTAGATGCCAGTACCTAAAGTGAAGTAAAGTTTACTTTTTCAAGAGTTTAATTTAGACAAATGCGAGGTGAAGCATTTTGGTAGGTCAAACCAGGGCAGGACTTAATCAGTTAATGGTCGGGCATTGGGGAGAGTTACAGAACAAAGAGATCTAGGGGTACATGTTTATAGCTCCTTGAAAATGGAGGCACAGAGTGGTGAAGAAGGTATTTGGCATGCTTGGTTTCATCGGCCAGAACATTGAATACAGGAGTTGGGACGTCTTGTTGAAGTTGTACAAGACATTGGTAAGGCCATACTTGGAATATTGTGCGCAATTCTGGTCACCCTATTATAGAAAGGATATTATTAAACTAGAAAGAGTGCAGAAAAGATTTACTAACATGCTACCAGGACTTGATGAATTGAGTTATAAGGAGAGGCTGAATAGGCTGGAACTTATTTCTCTAGCGTGTAGGAGGCTGAGGGGTGACCTGAGAGGTGGTCTATAAAATAGTGAGGGCCATAGACAAGGTAAATAGTCAATATCTTTTCCCAAAGGTAGGGGACTCTAAAACTAGAGGGCATAGGTTTAAGGTGAGAGGGGAGAGATACAAAAGTGTCTAGAGGGGCAATTTTTTCATACAGAGGGTGGTGAGTGTCTGGAACAAGTAATAGAGGTGTGTATAATTTTATTGTTCAAAAAGAATTTAGATAGTTATGGGTACGATGGGTATGGAGGGATATGGACCAAATGCGGGCAATTGGGATTAGCTTAGGGATTTTAAAAAAAGGGGCAGCATGGACAAGTTGGGCCAAAGGGCCTGTTTCCATGCTGTAAACCTCTACGATTCTATGACTACAAGATGAAGCCAGAGCAAGGCAGCTTCTTGCAAGCTGTGCCCAGCATACCTTCTAATGGTATCTCTTACTCTCATTCTATGCTTCTAAAACTTCATTCTAACTCCTTTAAACTCTCTAACAATGCTTCACTACATTTTGCATTCTCTCTTTTTTTTCTCTATGAACGGTGTGCTTTTTCTGTATAGCACACAAGGATTAATACTTTCCACTGTATATTAGTACATATGACAGTAATAAATCAAATCAAAATAAGGCTTACATTAACACTGCAATGAAGTTACTGTGAAAATCTTCTAGTCGCAACACTCGGGCATCTGCTCGGGTCAATGCATCTAACCAACCCGTTTTTCAGGCTATGGGAGAAAACCGGAGCAGCCGGAGGAAACACATGCAGACATGGGGCGAATGCATAAACTCCATTCAGACAGTGACCCAAGGCTGGAATTGAACCCGAGTCCCTGGCGCTGTGAGGCAGCAATGCTAACCACTGTGCCATCATGCTGTCCCCAAGTTCTTCTGCGCCCTATTTTGAGACTGACGTTAGGTTATTAATTATAAAATGAAGGCAGAGGAACACTGCATGAATATATTGACATGTCAACTTGTTAACCTTACTGGCTGGAACAACAATCCTTTCTCCCTGTTATTCTGCATGAAGTCATGTTCGGGGCTTTAACACTTGGAGCCAATTTCCTTTCTCTCTGAACACAACCTTAACAATTTTTTCCACAAGCTGATACACTTCTTGTTCAAATCTTTGACTTATTTTGCAGTCACGGTATGTGATATTGACAAGAAGCATTACGTGAAAGTCCACGATTTTAGTAAAGGCTTACGTTTGGTAAAAAATATCAGTTCTCAGTTTTGGTGATCACAACCTTCGTTCAAACCTAGCGCCGTGGGGAGGGAGTCAGGTACCATCGCTCAAATGAGACATTAATCTGAGATTGTTTCCTCTTTCAGGTGGATGTATAAAAAAATCCATAACACTACTCGGAAATTAATAGCCTGGCAGCACGGGGATTTTCACAGTAACTTCATTGCAGCGTTAATTAAGCTTACTTGCGATGTTAATAAATAAATCAAATAAAAAACCTAACTGGCTGCAAAAGGAGCTATTTAAATGCAAATTCCTTTCTTTCTAAAAATGTGTGGCAACTAGTAACAATAGTGTTAATGTTACACCATGTTAATCTCAGTTTTCAACACCATTCTTGGAAAATAATTTTAAATGAAGGGAAAAGAATTAAATAATGCAAAAAAAAATCATCTCACCTGCGATTAAACACACAAGGATAGTTGGCAAAAAGCGTATTTGGAGCAACATGTTGCCTCAATGATGAATTATTTTTCCAGGTAAAAGAAATCTTGGTATTTTAAATGTGATATATTTTCCTTGTCACCATTTTAAAACAAAGCATTTGTTGAAAAAATATAAATTGGTTGAAATAGAGCCTTCAGATATGACTGGGTGCTTCTGCCCATAAGTTCTGGGAAATTGTTTTGCAGAGACCTGTCACAACAGATTGACCACATCCTTGCAATTCTGTAGCTGACCACAGTAAATTATTTAGATATCTGGATCCCACTTTGACCATCGCCTCCTGTCATGAGGTCAAATAACTGGCTGCTCGTGTGAAAAATCATCATGAATTTATCATCTCTTACTGATTCTCTGTCTTCAGCTGACGAGCCAGGGAAGTCTCACTTTGAGTGTTTCATAAGCATTAAAAATACAGACTTAGCTGCGATTGTGCTAAGCGATAACTTGTGACAAATTTACTAGCGTTCATTACCCACTGTTTTGGGGAAGATGTTACAGGTTTAAGAGTTGATCCCTTGACACTGAAATGTTAACATATTTATCACAACCATTATTGCACTAGATCACACAACGCAACCTTCCATGTCAAACAATAGATGCCAGTATCTCGTTCGTTTGTTTTACTCATTCATGGGACACGGGCATCGCTGACTGGCCAGCATTTATTATCCATCCCTAGTTGCCCTTTGAAGGCAGTTGAGAGTCAACCACATTGCTGTGGCTCTGGAATCACATGAAGGCCTGGCCTTCCCTACAGGACATTAGTGAACCAGATGGGTTTTTCCAACAATTGACAATGGTTTCGTGGTCACCAGTAGATTCTTAATTCCAGATTTCTTTTTTTAATTTAATTCAAATTCCACTATCTGCCATGGTGGGGTTCGAACCTGCGTCCCCAGAACATGAGCTGAGTTACTGGATTAATAGTCTAGCAATAATACCACTAGGCCATTGCCTCCCCTCATTACTGTTCCCAAACTGGCTGCTGCATCTTCTGCCGCAGTGGATACTTCAAGACCACAAAATATTTGGGGATATTCCCATAGTGTGAGATATTGGCATAGCGATAATGTCACTGAATTACAAACCCAGAGGACCTGGCTAATACCATAGGAAGAAGTCTCATAACACCAGTTTAAAGTCCAACAGGTTTATTTGCTGGCACAATTTTTATTTACCAAACTGATTATTTACCAAACTTCGCTGGATTCCGGGGAAGTGCCGGAAGATTGGAAAACGGCTAATGTTACGCTACTGTTTAAAAAAGGTAGCAGGCAAAAGGCAGGGAATTATAGGCCGGTTAGTTTAACGTCTGTTGTTGGAAAAATGCTTGAATCCGTCATCAAAGAAGAAATAGCAAGGCACCTAGAGAAGAATTGTTTGATAGAGCAAACGCAGCACGGATTCGTTAAGGGGAAGTCGTGTCTGACAAATTTATTGGAATTCTATGAGGATGTGTCTAGTGCGGTAGACAGAGGGGAACCGGTGGATGTGGTGTTTCTCGATTTTCAAAAGGCGTTTGATAAGGTGCCGCACAAAAAGTTGTTACAGAAAGTTAGGGGGCATGGAGTTGGGGGCAAGGTGTTAGCGTGGATAGAGGATTGGTTGTCTAATAGGAGGCAGAGAGTTGGTGTTAATGGGTGCTATTCTGATTGGCGGTTGGTGACTAGTGGAGTGCCGCAGGGATCGGTGCTGGGGCCTCAGCTATTTACCATTTTTATAGATGATCTGGAGGAGGGGGCTGAGTGTAGGGTGTCGAAATTTGCTGATGACACAAAGATAAGTGGAAAAGCAAATTGTGCGGAGGATGTGGAAAGTCTGCAGAGGGATCTAGATAGGCTGAGCGAGTGGGCGAGGACCTGGCAGATGGAGTACAATGTTAGCAAGTGTGAGGTTATCCACTTTGGCAGGAATAATAGTAGGAGGGATTACTATTTAAAGGGCGAAAAACTGCAGCATGCTATGGTGCAGAGGGACCTGGGGGTCCTTGTGCATGAGTCTCAAAAACCCAGTCTGCAGGTGCAGCAGGTGATCAAGAAGGCAAATGGGATCCTGGCCTTCACAGCGAGGGGGATTGAATATAAAAGCAGGGAGGTCTTGCTGCAACTGTACAAGGCACTGGTGAGGCCGCAGCTGGAGTACTGTGTGCAGTTTTGGTCGCCGCATTTGCGCAAGGATATTTTGGCCTTGGAGGGAGTGCAGAGGAGGTTCACTAGGCTGATACCGGGGATGAGGGAGTTGGACTATGAAGAGAGGCTGAATAGACTGGGTCTGTACTCGTTGGAGTTCAGAAGGATGAGGGGGGATCTTATAGAGATGTATAAGATAATGAAGGGGATGGATAGGGTAGAGGTAGAGAGATTCTTCCCACTCAGAAAGGACAGCAGGACTAGAGGGCACAGCCTCAAGATAAGGGGGGAGCAGTTTAGATCGGAGTTGAGGAGGAACTTCTTCACTCAAAGGGTGGTGAATCTCTGGAATTCTCTGCCCATTGAAGTGGTGGAGGCTACCTTGCTAAGTATATTTAAGATACGGGTAGATGGGTTTTTGGTCGGCAAGGGAATTACGGGTTATGGGGAGAAAGCGGGAAAGTGGAACTGAGCCACTTCAGATCAGCCATGATCTTATTGAATGGCGGGGCAGGCTCAAAGGGCTAGATGGCCTACTCCTGCTCCTATTTCTTATGTTCTTATGTTCTTACAAGGCACTAGTTTTCGGAGCACTGCCCCTTCATCAGGTGATTGGGATTTCAGTTCACAAACAGGGCATATAAAGACACAAACTAAATTTACAAAATAATGATTGGAATGCGAGTCTTTACAGGTAATCAAGTCTTAAAAGTACAGGCAACGTGAGTGGAGAGAGGGTTGAGCACAGGTTAAAGAGATGTGTATTGTCTCCAGCCAGGACAGTTAGTGAGATTTTGCATGCTCATGGGGGTTACAGATGGTGTGACATGAACCCAAGATCCCAGTTGAGGCCGTCCTCATGTCTGCGGAACTTGGCTATCTTGACAAACACTTGACAAACTTGACAAACATGGGACAGGGTGGACAGAGTGCCTTTTGTCATCAAGAACATCCCCGGAGCGGAGAAGCTGCAACATCTTCTCAGGAGCCTTCAACATGCCATTGATGAAGACGAACATCTTGCCAGGGCCATCCCCACACTCCCACTGCTAGCCTTTAAACAACTGCACAACCTCAAACAGACCATTGTCCTTCGCAAACTACCCAGCCTTCAAGACAACAGTGACCACGACACCACACAACCCTGCCACAGCAACCTCTGCAGGACGTGCCGGATCATCAACACAGATGCCATTATCACACGTGAGAACACCGTCCACCAAGAACATACAATTGCAACTTGGCCAAAACTTTTGATATTTAAAAATTCATACTTCACCTAGGTCAGTGCTCCCAATGTGAGGATGTGGGTTCGCAGTAACACGTCTCACAAAACCAGATTAAAGTCCAACAGGTTTATTTGGTGGCTTGCACTGAGAAGCTGCAGGAAAGGATGTCCTGAGGCATGGTACAACGCAAATGCTACGACGGATGAATGAACACCGCTCGACAATCACCAGACGAGAGTATTCGCTCCCTGAAGTCAACACTTCAGTGGTCACGGGCATTCGGCCTCTGATCTTCGGGTAAGCATTCTCTAAGGCGTCCTTCACGACACACGACAGTGCAGAGTCGCTGAGCAGAGACTGATAGCCAAGTTCCGCACACATGAGGACGGCCTGAACCGGGATCTTGGGTTCATGTCACACTATCTGTAACCCCTATGACCCGTCTGGGCTTGCAAGATCTCACTAACTGTCCTGGATGGAGACAATACACATCTCTTTAACCTGTGCTTAACCCTCTCTCCACTTATATTGCCTGTACCTTTAAGACTTGATTACCTGTAAAGACTCGCATTCCAATCATTATTTTATAAATTGAGTTTGTGTCTTTATATGCCCTGTTTGTGAACTGAAATCCCAACCACCTGATGAAGGGGCAGTGCTCTGAAAACTAGTAGCTTGTGCTACCAAGTAAACAGTACCTCCTGCTACTCACCAGGAGCTAGCAGACTCAGAGATTCCCCCCTTTTCTTTTACACATTTGTTTTACATTACAATAACTTTCCTCATGCAGGAAATATTAATTCTATTGATTCCGTTCATTCACTTTATTCATAGCAAGTGACAGGAAATTATTATGCGTACACATGATACAGGATAATACAAACATACAAAATAGGAGCAGGACAAGGCCATTCAGCCCCTCCAGCCTGCTTCCCCATTCAATGAGATCATGGCTGATCTGATTGTCACCTCAACCCCACATACCTGCCGACCCCAAATACCTTTCACCTCCTCAAAAATAATACACTTAACTTTGTCCCTGTGCAGTGCGGTAGGCGACACGGTGGCACAAGTGGTTAGCACTGCTGCTGCCTCACAGCACCAGGGACCCAGGTTCAATTCCTGGCTTGGGTCATTGTCTATGTAGAGTCTGCATGTTCTCTTCGTATCTGCATGGGTTTCCTCCGGGTGCCCCGGTTTCCTCCACAGTCTGATAGACGTGCTGGTTAGGGTGCTTTGGCCATGCTAAATTCTCCCTCAGTGTACCCGAACAAGCGCCAGAGTGTGGTGATGAGGGGATTTTCACAGTAACTTCATTGCAGTGTTAATCTGTTTGTGGCACTAATAAATAAACTAAACTATATTGAGGTGGCAGTGCTAAATTAATCCAGCATTTCTGGCATTGTTTACTGGTTCTTACTTTATTGTTGTAAGTTTGACCAAGACACACTTAGAATCATAGAATCCTACAGTGCAGAAGGAGGCCACTCGGCCCATCGAGCCTACACTGACAAGCCCTATCCTTGTAACCCCATGTATTTACCCTGCTAATCTTCCTGGCACTAAGGGGCAATTTAGCATGGTCAATCAACCTAACCTGCATGTCTTTGAACTGTGGGAGGAAACCGGAGCACCCGGAGGAAACCCATGCCAACACAGGGGGAACGTGCAAATTCCACCCAAGGCCAGAATTGAATCCGGGTCCCTGGTGCTCCAAGGCAGCAGTGCTAACCACTGTGCCAGTGTGCCATCACGCTTCTGGTTGTGGCACCTTGTTCAACTGAAGCAGAAATCCACGCTCCACGTTTCAATAATGAGGTTCTAGCTGGAGGTAGCATTTGACAGAATGTTACTTGGACGAAAGTACAAATTGGGAACACCTCAACTAGATTCAGTGTCTTGTAGAGATAGCGAATCACAGAGTGACCCCCATTCTGTGGGGGAATTCTTTAGGCAAATCATTGCTATTCCACAAGGATATATAAGGTACAGAGGAAGGCTGTATGGCCCATTGTGCCTATGCAGGTGCTTTGAAAGCACAATCCTGCTCACCACCTTAATTGTTGAGATAGAAGATCAGCCAATGATCTAATTGAACGGCAGAGCACCTAGAAATGAACTCATGCTTACAAATGCCGCTTAGTTAATTATCTACAGATAGTTTCTTTGCAAAATGGGAATCTTATGATTTCAATTTGGCATATACAATATCTGGATTGCTATGTATTACTGTGTCAGACAGAGGAGCTGCATTCAAATTCTGTCTCGGAGTACAAGGAAAATTCCCATTATAATTCTGTACTGTGTTGAGTTTCTGGACTTTGGAATAGATGATGTCCTGATCATGCGCCTGTGCTGTGGGATTCACAGTGTCTGGTCTGGTTGAATGTACTACAGAGTATGTGACGTTCTCGTCAGGTATCTGTGCCGTGAGGTGACCCTAGAGAAGAAGTTGAGAAGTTAATTGGTTAAAGCAACATTACCTTGTTTGAATGGTATATACATTAAGTATGTAGTTCTTCACTACCCCACCCCCAACCTCCATAAGCTACAACTGCTATCCTATACACACTGCTTCACGTTGGCAATTTTCTGGCTTAGCTGAATTCAACTAATTTATTACAAGTCTGGGATGATCCATGACACTCATGCTACACTGACCAGTGCTATTACAACAGAATTAATAATAAATGTGAAAGAAATGATATTTTTAGTTTTCTAAAAGCTAGTTTTGACTAAAATGTCAGAGTTCATAAAATCTCTACAGCTCAGAAGGAGGTCAGTCAGCCCATCGAGTCTGCACCAACACTTGGCAGAGTATCTTACCCAGGACCATCCCCACCCTATCCCTGTAACTCCACACATTTACCCTGGTTAATGTCCCTAACGTGCAAAACTTTGGACAATAAGGGACAATTCAGCATGGACAATGTCCCTAACCTACACATCTTTGGACTATGGGAGGAAACCAGAGCACCTGGAGGAAACCCAAGCAGACACTGGGAGAACATGCAGACTCCACAGAGATAGTGACCCAAGGCTGGAATTGAACCCAGATCCCTGGCGCTGTGAGGCAGCAGTGGTAACCACTGTGCCACGTGCTGCCCCTTGGAGTTGGAGACTCAAGAGCAATTAGGGATTGGCAATAAATACCGGCCCTGCCAGCGACACCTCCATAACATGGATAAATAAAAAAGGAACTGAATTCAAAAAGAAAGGATAAAAATGGGGACATATCTTCATCCTTGTCTATCACTGTTCTTACCTACTTAAAGTCTTTGTAAAAACAATTCTCAAAATCTATATGAAACAGATTGTTTAATATTTAAATAACAGTGTTTGGTTATTTGATAAAAATGTGCTCATGGGAGAAATCTTTACCTGAGCTTCGAAATCCTCTGATTGTTGCACATTGTTCACGGATGTCTGAGAACTGTAGATAAAAAATGTCAAAATGTGGATAAAGTTCTAGTTTCTATGTTGTTATTTTTTTACAATATACAGAAATATTATTGAACAGCAGGGGGTTTTGTGCGATGGTAAACATAGAGAATAGCTGCCACTTTTGCTTACTGTGGGGAGGTCTCTGATATTTTACTGTGTGATGGTTTAGTAGTGTGTTTAAAAATGCAAAGTTTTTTCCATTGAGTCCATACAGTGCAGAAGGAGGCCACTCAGCCCATCAAGTCTCCACATACTCCCTGGGGAAATATCATACCCAAGTCCTCTCTGGCACCCTATCCCCATTAACCCGCGCATTAATCTTGGCTAATCAATCTAACCTACACATTTTTTGACACTAAGGGGCAATTTAGCATGGCCAATCCACCTAACTTGCACATCATTGGACACTAAGTGGCAATTTAGCATGGTCAATCAACCTAACCTGCACATCTTTGGACACTAGGGCAATTTAGCACGGTTAATCCACTTAACGTGTACATCTTTGAACATTAGGGTAATTTAACATGGCCAATCCACCAAACTTGCACATCTTTGGACACTAAGTGGCAATTTAGCATGGTTAATCAACCTGACCTCCACATCTTTGGACACTCGGGCAATTTAGCATGGCCAATCCACCTAATATATTCTTCTTTGGACACTAAGGGGCAATTTAGCATGGGCATTCCACCTAACCTGCACATCTTTGGACTGTGGGAGAAAATTGGAGCACCCGGAGGAAACCCACGCAGACACAGGGAGAACATGCAGACTCTGCACAGTCATCCGAGGCCAGAATCGAACCCAGGTCCCTGGCACTGTGAGGCAGTGGTGTTAGCTACTTTATACTTCCAAGAATTATATGATGAAGGTGCCTTTAAGTGGAAAGGAACGAGTTGTATTGATTTTAAAACTTATTTGTATTCTTCTGCCTCTCCCCTGGTGCTTGGAATGCACAAACATTTCTGAGGGGCGAATCCAAATCTCTACCAATGCATTTTAAACCCATTGCTGAGAGGTACAAGAGGGTTAGCGATTAAGATTGAGAAATAATTAAGAGATCCAGTTTATGTGAAACAAACACTTTCTTCTGTACTAAACTTGTAAAATTATAGACCGCAAAAACTGCAAATAGTATAACTGCGCAACAGCATCTGCTACGCGCACAACTTGAATACTAATGTGGTAAAACATCCCACAGCACTTCACAAGAGTGGTCTCAGACTAAGTACTAAACTTTCCTCTTTGAAAAGTTTCTCACATTTTATTGTCTCATCTTATCATCTGTGGCCATTTGATTTGATTTATTATTGTCACATGTATTAACATACAGTGAAAAGTATTGTTTCTTGCATGCTATACAGACAAAGCATACCGTTCATCGAGAAGGAAAGGAGAGAGTGCAGAATGTGGTGTTACAGTCATAGCTAGGGTGTAGAGAAAGATCAACTCAGCGCGAGGTAGGTCCATTCAAAAGTCTGACAGCAGCAGGGAAGAAACTGTTCTTCAGTCGGTCGGTACGTGACCTCAGACTTTTGTATCTTTTTCCCAAAGGAAGAAAGTGGAAGAGAGAATGTCTGGGGTTTGTGGGGTCCTAAATTATGCTGGCTGCTTTGCCGAGGCAGCAGGAAGTGTAGACAAGTCAATGAATGGGAGGCTGGTTTGCCTGATGCATTAGACTACATTCACGACCTTTTTAGGTTCTTTGCGGTCTTGGGCAGAGCAGGAGCCCATACCAAGCTGTGATACAACCAGAAAGAATGCTTTCTATGGTGCATCTGTAAAAGTTGATGAGAGTCATTGCTGACATGCCAAATTCCCTTAGTCTTCTGAGAAAGTAGACGCTATGTGACTTGATCAAATCAGTCGTATTTAATTTTAGTTTGCGGCTGCCAATGAGGTTCAGCTAAGACTGAAGCTCACTTATTTAATCACCAGGGTTGCCTTTTGTTAAAGGCCTAAGGCTCTGTTGATTATCATAGAATCATAGAATCCCTACAGTGCAGAAGGAGGCCATTCGGCCCATCGAGTCTGCACTGACCACAATCCCACCCGGGCCCTATCCCCATGCATTTGCCCTGACACTAAGGGCAATTTAGCATGACCAATCCACCTAACGCACACACATCTTTGGTAATAGATTAATTCTTAAATGTCAATTCTCTCTCACCGCTATTTTGTATTTTCTTGATTTTAAATGTTGAATTGTTGGGTAATTTCAAGTGGCCAGGTCATTATCGTGGATGAGAATCAGTTCTCCATTGTCTTGTCTGGCTAAATGAAAGTTAAATAAAAAAATAAACAAAAGTTTATACCAGCCATGCAGGGGGATATAGAGGCAGTTAATTAAAGCTGGGACAGATAGGTTTTGAGGAATGCCTCAGAGGCAGAAAGACAAATAGAGTGATGGGGCAGCACAGTGGCACTGTGGTTAGCACAGTTGCCTCATAGCACCAGGGACCCAGGTTCAATTCCAGCCTTGGGTGACTTGTTCGTGTGGCGCTGCATACTCACCCCATGACTGTGTGGGTTTCCTCCAGGTTCTCCGGTTTCTTCCGATGACCCAAAGAGGTGCAGGTTAGACAGATGGACCATGGTAAATTGCCCCTTAGTATCCCAAGATTGTAGGTTAAGGGGATTAGCCGTGGGAAATGGGTGGGATTATGGGGATAGGGCCTGGGTTTTTGATAAGCGAGGGGATTAAGGGTTATGGGGAGAGGGCGGGAATGTGGAACTGAGCCACGACAGATCAGCCATGATCTTATTGAATGGCGGGGCAGGCTCGAAGGGCTAGATGGCCTACTCCTGCTCCTATTTCTTATGTTCTTATGTTCTTATGTAAGATGCTCTGTCGGATATTGGTGCAGACTTGATGGGTCGAATGGCCTCCTCCTGCACAGGAGAGACTCTATGATTCTATGAAAGATTTATGGAAAGACTTCCAGAGAATTCCAGGCCCCAGCAGGTGAGGTAGAACAATTAAAATCAAGAACATACAGGAGGTTGGAGTTGGAGGATGACTCAGATCTTATAGACCTGGAGAGAACACAGAGATAGGGAACAGTGAAAGCTTGGAGGAATTTGAAAACCAGCATGAGAACTTTAAAATTCAGGCATTGCTTAAGCAAGAGTCCCTGTAAAATTATAAAATCATAGAATCCCTACTGTATGGAAGGAGGCCATTCACCCATCGAGTCGGTACTAATCACAATCCCACCCAGGCCCTATTCTAATAAATGCACACATTTACCCTACTAATTCCCCTGTAGGTCAGTGAACATAGGGATGATAGGACTTGGTGGGAGTTGGGCTAGGAGCAGCTGAGTTTCAGCATCTTCATCTGGCTGAGACACCTTAGAATGTTGTCCAACATAAGGTGAAAAACATTGATTTGATTTGATTCATTATTGTCTCATGTATTAACATACAGTGAAAAGTATTTTTTTGTTGCACGTTACACAGACAAAGCATACCATTCGTAGAGAAGGAAAGGAGAGAGTGCAGAATGCGGTGTTACAGTCATAGCGAGGGTGTAGAGAAAGATCAACTCAGCGCGAGGTAGGTCCATTCAAAAGTCTGACAGCAACAGGGAAGAAGCTGTACTTGAGTCGCTTGGTATGTGATCTCAGACTTCCGTATCTTTTTCCAGATGGGAAAAGGTGGAAGAGAGAATGTCCGGGCTGCGTGAGTTCCTTGATTATGCTGGCTGCTTTTCCGAGGCGGATTTGTTGGTGAAATGAATTATGTTTTAATGAGCTCAGTGAATCTCCTTTGGTGTGCAGCCACAGGAAGGAATATTTTAGTTAAAGAGGATATTTAGCCTCCTGTAGGTCTATGTTAATGAGAGGGAAACTTTGTAAGTATGATCAAAATACCATTCCAGGCTTACCTGTGTCTTTTACATGGCAAAACGCTAACTGAAAGGATGACCAAGATGATGAGTCCCAAAATGCCAAAAGGAATTCCAACTTTGATTTCAAAGGGCATTCTATTCTCTACGATAGAGCAATGAGAGTATTACTGCACTACGCACTGATATCTTCAATTATTTCATGGTCTGGTGAAAAAGATCAAAGGATTTCCATCCATGGAAAATCCTTTTGTTTAAACTGATCAAATTTACCTCTATACAGTTCAGTGACTTGTTTTTAACTTACTAAAATGTTCCAAGGACTATTACCCAACAATATTTAACACTAAACAGCAAAAGGAGAAAGACCAGATGACCAGTTGCTCGGCCTGAGAGAGCAAGGGCACGACTTTCAGCTCTGGTCAGAGAGAGAGAGAGAGAAAATCAGGAATGCAATTCCCTCCGGCAAGATTGCGTTGTACGATTTTCCCTGCAATTTGCCAGTGACATCGCCAGGTTCATGCCCACAAAAAGCAACAATCTCACTTAAATCATAGATCATAGAATCCCTACAGTGCAGAAGGAGGCCATTCAGCCCATTGAGTCTGCACCAACCACAATCCCACCAGGGCCTCTCCCCATAACCCCATGAATTTATCCTGCTATTCCCCCTGACATTAAGGGTCAATTTAGCATGGCCAATCAACCTAACCTGCACAGCTTTGGACTGTGGGAGGAAACCAGAGCACCCTGGGAAAAGGGTGAACGTGCAGACTTTATGGACAGTGATCCAAGCCGGGAATCGAACCCAGATCCCTGGTGTTGTAAGGCAGCAGTACTAACCATTGTGCCATCGTGCTACTTATACATGTTAATATAATTAACAGGCCCCTCCCCTGCCATATATTACCCCGCAGCTCTATTTTCAAAGCTGTATTTGCAACAGGTTCGCACAGACCTGTCGTGAGGATTCCTCCAGAGACGTAAAGGTGAGTATAGCCCTTAGGGTAGAGAAACATGACCAGGCAGTGCCAGGGTACTACCCTCTGGCTCTGCTCCCCGGCTCTGGCCTCTGGCTCTGCCCACTGGCACTGTCCCCTGGCACTGCCCCTGACAGTGCCCCCTGGCATTGCCCTCTGGCACTGCCCTTTGACACTGCCCCCCTAGCATTGCCCTCTGACATTGGCCCTTGACACAGATTGACACTGGCGGGGCGGACCTTAGTGAATGTCGCATGGGGGTCCATGTGTGTGTAGTGGGTAGGTAGGGAGATGCTGGCAATGGTTGTGGGAGGGGAAGGAGAGAGAGACAGAGGAGGAGAAGAGAGATGCAGCATTGATTCTGGGCTGGGGTGTGTGGGGGAAGTGGGAAGGGAGGCGGAGGGTGCAGGGGGAAGTTACCAAGCATTGATCTCGGGGCAGTGGGAGATGCCAATGTTGATTGCAAGGAGTGCAGTGTGAGAGGAGCCTCTGAGATCTCCACGGTGGGGATGGGGTGAGGTTATCTCTTGGTCTGATTAGAGCACTCTTTAAGCATGGCACCCCGATCTCAGTGCAACTAGTCTTTACTGGCCTTTTTAAGCCCTGCCCCTCAAAACGGAAATGGTAACAAGTTTTACCCCAGCTACATAGATTGATACCTCCAGTAATGGGAAAACAGTTAGCAGTTCCAGGAATCCATCCTGGGACACTTGGTAGCCCCTCAGATACCTCCCAAAACAGTTTGGGCTCTTTGTCATTGAAACTGATCAAATTAGTTTCATCCTGTAAACACTTTGCATCCCATTGTTTTAAAACTGACCGATGGGAGGAGTCAGCCAATTTGATTATGGAACTGCCTTTTAAAATAATATCTGGCCAAAAGGACACAAGGAGGAGACCTTTCAGCTGTTAACTCGGAAAGGGGTCCTGTGAAGTTCGGTGCAGTAAAGTGGGAAAGGAGTGCTAAACAAGTACTTTATGGCAGAGGAAAGATCAAGGCAGATCCAACAGCAAGGACTTTTGTTTTTAAAATGATCCGAGGAGTGGTGAGTATATTCTCTCAGCCTCCAGAAATCTCCCAATTAGGTAGAAGTTGAGGAGGGGTCTAGGATTCAGTGTTCAGTGCAGACTTGATGGGCCGAAGGGCCTCTTTCTGCACTGTAGGGTTCTACGATCTATGATTCTTCACGTTTTTGTGTAAATCGTGTAATGCTAAGAATTTACGTTGTGCCGTTAGAGTTTTTATTTCCAAAGCATAGTATTGTTGTGTCTGTGTTTTAATGGCTGAGTTTGGCTGAGGTCATTCGTCAATAAACTATTTTTAAATTAACTTTGACTAATCTCTCTCTCGCTCTCTCATCATCCATCTTGGTGAGCCACTAAAAAGCCAGAACATAATTCTGGGGTATGGAACGATAAAGGGGTCAAGCACTTCAAAACTGCTCACTCGAGGGGGTCTATAGGTCAGGAGTAGACAGTGGTCCCTTTCTCTCTCTCTCTTGTGAAGCTCTCCCATTATGGCACTTCTGGGTTGTATTTTACTACCTACAAGTAAGAGAGACACACAGCCAGAGCAACTCGTAAGGGTGAGCTCACTGGTCAGGAATAAACAGTGAGTTTTTCCCCCTCTCTGTCGCAAAGCTGTCCCAGCATGACACTTCTGGGTTGTGAGTTGAACACCAGCAGGAGAGAGACACCCACAATTATCAGTGACCAGTCTGTGTGGAGTAAAAGGACCTTTACAAGATGGCATCTTGTGGATGGGTATATTAACATCCCATCGCAGGGGGATATAAAAACACATGGTACTCTTTTAAAAGGCAAGCAGGGGAGCTATCCCTGATGTCCTGGACAATGATTATCTCTCAATCAACATCATCAAAAACAGACTGTCCTGAACATATATCTGTGTGTAGGAGTTTGAAGGAGTGCGCCTGTTCGCTGCCACGTTTCTTGAGAAATGTGGTCACTGAATATGCTTAAGGTTTAAGGCAGACGTAGATAGATTCTTGCTAGGCAATGGATTCAAAGGTTGTGGGGGGTAGATGGGAATGTGGAACTCAACACAAATAGATCAACCATGATCTTTTTGAATGGCAAAGCAAGCTAGAGGGGCTGAATGGCCTACTTCTGTTCTTATTTTGTATATTTCCTACATTTCAACAGTGATGGCTTTTCGAAAAGTATTTCATTCACTGCAAAGCATTTTGAGATGTCCAGTGTTATGAAAAGTGTTATATAAACACAAATCTTTCTTTATTTTGCCATATTTGATCGTCTTTTTTATTCATTCACAGGATTGCAGACATTGTTGACAAGGTTAGCATTTATTGCTCACCCTGTGTACAAAACCACATGGCTTGCAAGGCCATTATAGAAACATCGAACATTACAGCACTGTACAGGCCCTTCGGCCCTCAATGTTGTGCCGAGCTATGTCCAATCCCAAGATCAAGCTATCCCCTCCCTATAATTCTGGAGTGCTCCGTGTGCCTATCCAATAACCGCTTGAAAGTTCCTAAAGTGGTTCATTAAATTCAGTTAATTAAATAAACCTGAGGTAAAAATACTGGGGTAAAAAAGAGGACAGTTAAAGGTTGCATTGCAGCAAGGCAGGGTAAGAATGGCAGATTTTGTTTCATGAAATACTTGAGTGTTTAGCCATTTAACGACAAAGTGGTGGTCACCATTATTCACACAAATATTTTTAACCCCAGGTTTATTTAATTAACTGAATTTAATGAACCAGTCACAGGGATGAGATTTGGTCTCATGAATCCAGATCATTAATGCAGATCTCTGGATTATTAGACCCTGATATCAGATATAAGTGAATAGAATTCAGCAGCAAAATGATTATTTATTTAATTGTTTTGCAGTGAAAAAAATATTCAAAGAGAATTAAAAAAGAAATAATTTTTTCAATGTCCATATGGTCATTCTCCTGGGTTGCTTGCCAGAGATATATCCTTAATTCCTGAAGATTGCAGAATAATTGTGGTGGATTTGACTGAGCCACGGCTTAGTGAGTAGCACCACTGCATTGAACCCCCACACTGCAGAAGGAGGCCATTCGGCCTATTGAGCCTACACTGACAACAATCCTACCCAGGACCTATCCCCATAATCCCATGTTTTACCATGCTAACCCTCCTGACACTAAATGTCAATTTATCATGGCTAATCAACATAACCCACACACCCTTGGAGCGTGGGAAGAAACCAGGGCATCCCAGTGGAAACCCACACAGACTCAGGGAGAATATGCAAACTGCACACAGACATTGACCCAAGGCCGGAATTGAACCTGGGTCCCTGGCGCTGTGAGGTAGCAATGCTAACCACTGTGCCACCATGCTGCCCCAACACCATTCCAGTGTGCCTTCAAAACTCCCTGTCAAGGGATTGAACCCTGTCTCCTGCATGACAGGTCTTGAGGTTGCAAATTAGAGAAAAGCAAATCTTTCTTTCTTCATCTTTTGTGTTATTACTTTGCTATTTTGAAGCTTGACCGTACCTGTATCTGATGATGTATCATTTGAAGACATTGTGTACCATGTTGTTGTCCCTTGCTCTGTTCCATGTGTATCTAAATTGAAACAATAAAACAATGGTTTAATAAAACCATGGAGATTATGACTGGTATGAGGTAGATTGGCCATAGTAAATTGCCTCTTAGTGTCAAGGCAATTAGTGGGGTAAATCCATGGAGCTACGGGAATAGGGCCTAAGTGGGATTGTTGTCAGTGCAGGTTCAATGGGCTGAGTGGCCTCCTTCTGCTCTATAGATTCTTTGGTGATCTATGAATCTACATCTTCAGTAGAGTAATCGCCACCATCTGGTAGAGGTCTACAAAATTATGAGAGGCATAGACAGGGTGGATAGTTGGAGGCTTTTTCCCAAGTAGAAGTGTTAATTACAAGGGGGCACAGGTTCAAGGTGAGAGGGGGGAGAAGTTTAACGGAGACATGGCGGGGGGGGGGGGGGGGGGGGGGGGCAGGGGGGAGGGGGCGGGGGGCGGAATTTTTCATGCAGACAGTCGTAGGTGTCTGGAATGTGCTACCAGAGGAGATGGTGGAAGAAGGCACATTAGCAACATTTGATAGGTGTTTGGATGGGTGCATGAATAGGAAGGGAATAGAGGGATATGAGTAAAGGCAGAAGTTTTTTATTAGTTTGGTTAGTGCATCATGATTGGGATGGGCACGGAGGGCCAAAAGGCCTGTTCCTGTGCTGAACATTTCTTTGTTCTCTGTTTTTTAACAATCAAACATTTCTCAAGATGCTTACTGAAATCTCCACTCGAGGAGAAAGCAACTCTGAGATTGAACAGTGCAAAATAGCTGACCTAATACACAGAATCCTACACAACAGTCAGGTCAATATGAAGCGATGTCAGAGTAATAAGATAATAAAGAGCATTCATTACCTGTTGTAGGATATTGAGTTGGAATATTCTGACCATCTAAAGAAACAAACATACAGTGTAAACAATTTGAACATCCTTCGAGATCTGAGCAGGTATCTTAGAAGGTACATCAACACTTTATTCAGCACAGACTGGAAACTCTCTCTTGGCTATCGCTTCCTCCTGCAAGCTTTCAAAACTAAAATTGTGTGTCACCTGACCACCAGGTTTTGATTTATTTTGTTTTCTTACCAGCCTGAAACCCATTGATTCCCACAGCTACCTTGACTACAACTCTCCACATCCCGTGCCCATCCCATGTGGGTTCATTCCATTCTCCCAGTTTCTCATCCTCCATCACAACTGTTCCAATTTTGCCACCTTTGAAAACAAACGTCTGCCCTTTTCCTGATTTGAGCTTCCCACCACTATTGTTCATAGGGACCTCAACTATATTTGACCCGCACCTCTGTCCTCATCCTCCCAGATCCATAATAGGAGCTCCCTTGTCCTCACTTTTCACCCTCCAGCCCCCATATTCGAAGGATCATCCTCCTTCATTTCTGCCAACTCCAGTGTGATGCCACCGTGAAACACATCTTGCCCTCACTCCCCAACAACATTCCATTGGCATCTTTCCCTCTGTGACACTTCTGGCCCACCCCGTCATTCCCAATGCCACGTCCCCTTCCCACAGTACATTCCCATGCAACTGCAGAAGCTGCAACATCTTTACCTTCTCCCTCCTCACCATCCAAGGCCCCAAACATTCCTTGCAGGTGAAACAGTGTAACATTTTCATCTCCATCACTTGGTTCTCCGGTATTTGCTGCTCCCAATGCGGTCTCCTCTACACTGGAGATATTTGGGAGACTGGACGACCACTTTGCAAAACAACTTCATATGGTCCACAAGCAAGACCCTGGCTTTCCTGACACTTGGACATTTTAATTCACCGGCTTGCTCTCACACCCACATGTCCGCCCTTGACTTGCTGCAATGTTCCAGTGAAGCCCAACACTAACTGGAGGGACAACACCTCATCTTTCGATTAGACACTTAGCACTTTGGATTTGACATTCAGTTCAAAAACTTCAGACCACGAACCCTCTCCTACAATTTGCTTATTTCCCCCCAAACCTCTCCCCCAGTGGACTTTCTAGAATTTGTTTTGTTTTGCAGAATGCTGACCCTTGATCTGCTCCCTTACTTTTATGCCATTACTAACACACTTATTAGTCTTTAAGACCACTATTTGTCTTGTGTCTGTGACTTCTTTGTCAATCTCTCCTTAGATCCCACGATCCCTGACTGTCTATTCTGCTCCACCTTCTCCAAATCCAACTTGGGTGGCACGGTGGCACAATTAGCAGTGTTGCCTCACAGGGACCCGTGCTCAGTTCCATCCTTGGGTGTGGAGTTTCTCCGGGTGCTCAGGTTTCCTCCACAGTTCCAAGATACGCAGCTTAAATGGATTTTCCATGCTAAATTGCCACAAGATCTGATGGTTAAGGGGATTTGTGGGGTAAATATGCAGGTTTATGAGGATAGGACCTGGGTAGGATATTCTGTCAGAGAATCAGTGCAGACTCGGTAGACTAAGTGGCCTCCTTCTGCACTGTAGTGATTCTAAACTATATAACCTATCACATTTCTCCCTCCTCAGCTTGGTAGAAAAATCAACCAGGTCTTGAAACATTAACTCTTTATCATAGTTAATATTACTAAGACCAGTTTCTATATCAGATTCATTTAATTAACTGAATTTAAATTCCCCACCTGCCAAGGGGGATTTGAAAATGTGTGTCTGATTTATGAGTGCCAGTCTTTGGGTTACTAGTCCAATAATATAAACACTGTGCTTGCTACATTCTGGGTGATCTGGACTTGAGAAGTCTGTGATCAAAGAAAGAGAATGTGTCAACAAAGAAGAGAGAGTACGTGTAACATGAGATCATTATTAGAGTATAAATATATTTCTGAAGGAACCCCATCCATGAAAAATGGAGTAGGAGTAAATGAGTGAACTGAACTTGATGTGTAACACGATGGCACGGTGGTTAACACGGCTGCCTCACAATGCCAGGAGTCTGTGTGGAGTTTGCACATTCTCCACTTGTCTGCGTGGGTTTCCTTTGGGTGCTCCAGTTTCCTCCCATAGTCCAAAGATGCGCAGGTTAGGTGGATTGGCCCTGCTAAATTTTAGCCCCTTAGTGTCAGGGGGACTAGCTAGGGTAAGTGAGTAGGGTTATGGGGATAGGGTCTGAGTGGGATTGTGGTCGGTGCAGACTCGATGGGCTAAATGACCTCCTTTTGATTCTATGATACCTCCAGTCCCTTCTCCCACAGTCGGAAAGATGTGCTAGTTAGGTGCATTAGCCATGCTAAATTCTCCCTCAGTGTACCCAAACAGGTGCTGGAGTATGGCCACTAGGTGATTTTCACAGTCACTTCATTGCAGTGTTAATGTAAGCCTACCTGTGACACTCATTAAAAATCTTTTAAAAAAACTGGGTTTGTGTGCACAACCCCTTATCTTGACTTTTAGATATAGTAACATATGAAGACCCACCTTGTGCCTCTACAGTTAAATTGCAAACTGTTTGTTGAATCTTGCCTCTTTTCTTCACTTTGCAGTTGTAGATTCCGCTGTCATTCACATCCAGTGATTTAAAATATAGTGAAGCGTCTCCCGCACTGCCATTTGCAGAGGCAAAGGAGATTCTCTGCTCCCAACCAGAGGTCACATAAACATTCCCACCAGAGAGTGTTAAGATCTGTCACAAAGTTAAATCAGAGTTAAAATTTGAAGAATTGTGCTTGAACTTTGAACTATATCCTCTCTATCAGTCACTTTCTTCCTGCTATCGTTCTCAAAGATGTAGGGTTGGATTATATGGCCTCTGCTGGTGTGTTTAAACAGTAAGAAGTCTCACAACACCAGGTTAAAGTCCAACAGATTTATTTGGTAGTTTTGCTACCAAACAAACCTGTTGGACTTTAACCTGGTGTTGTGAGACTTCTTACTGTGTTTACCTGAGTCCAACGCCAGCATCACCACATCATGATGTGTTTAAAGCCAAGGGACGTGTAAAATACGACATGGAACCTTCCCACCACCGAACTGCCCACATCCTGATCTATCTTCCATTTTGTAGAAAGTGTGTGGGGTTGAAGTTGGTATGGGAGGGGAGGGAGGATAGAAGGGAGGGGGGGTTGTCAGAACAGAATGTCTCCCCTTAGGCAAATTAAGGGTCACTTAAGTGCCTCATCTTGCCCTGCTGCCCCTGTCAAACAGATAGCCTTAGCTAGGGATGGTGCCAGGCAAGATGAGGTAGGGGGGGGGTCCTCCTTTGTGGACCTTCTGCTCCTATGTGACCCCAAAGTCACACTTTATTGAACCTTCTGCCGAACCTCTCAAACCTGGCCTCCAAACTTCCCCCTACCAGCTGGGTCAGCCAACAACCTGCAATTATCTTCAATCTGATCTTTGTTGGCTCCTCCTCTTTGGAGACTGGCTGTAGTTCCAGCACTGGCCACAAGTGGGACACAGTAAGAAGTCTCACAACACCAGGTTAAAGTCCAACAAGTTTATTTGATAGTAAACCCACAAGCTTTCGGGGTTTGCCCCTTTGTCAGGTGAGTGGAGAGTTCTGGTCACAAACAGAGCATATAAAGGCACACACTCACCTGATGAAGGGGCAAACCCCGAAAGCCAGTGGGTTTACTATCAAATAAACCTGTTGGCCTTTAACCTGGTGTTGTGAGACTTCTTACTGTGTTTACCCCAGTCCAACGCCGGCATCTTCACATCACTGGTGGGACTGCAGGGTTGCTGCTCATTTGGAGTGGCTGGAAGCTCTCTCTCTTCCTCGTCAAGTGGCACAGAACTCTTGCCCTGAACCGACAGGTGCCCATCCAACATACTGACTGTGAGACGGTTAGTTTTTCCATGGTGGACTTTACAGTCCTGGGATTGGGAGACACGCACCCCATAAAATCCAGCCCAGTGATTGGGGGACACACCCCATAGAATCCAGCCATCCAGCCCATCTTATGAGAAAGTGCAAGTCACTAGACGGTGAAATGTGCCTAACACTCAGGTATTAAGCGCTGACAAGAAGCCATGATTTCATCCCACATCATTTCAAAGCCATCCTCTTAATCTTGAAAAGTTGGATACAAGGAAGTTTCTATTCCATTTTGGCAGGTACAATGGAGTACAATATCAAGGGTAGGACTCTTAGCAGTGTAGAGGATTAGGAGGACCTCGGGGTCCAGGTCCATAGGACTCTTAAATCGGCCTCGCTGGTGGAGGATGTGGTCAAGAAGGCGTATGGTGTACTGGCCTTCATTAATCGAGGGATTGAGTTTCGGAGTCGGGAGATAAGGCTGCAACTTTATAGGACCCTTGTCAGACCCCACTTGGAGTACTGTGCGCAGTTCTGGTCGCCTCCCTACAGGAAGGATGTGGAAGCTATTGAGAGGGTGCAGAGGAGATTTACAAGGATGTTGCCTGGATTGGGTGGCATGTCTTATGAGGATAGGCTGAGGGAGCTAGGTCTTTTCTCCCTGGAGAGACGAAGGATGAGAAGCGACCTGATAGAGGTTTATAAGATGTTGAGAGGTATAGATAGGGTGGATTCTCGGAGGTTGTTTCCCAGTGCTGAAATGGTGGCTACGAGAGGACACAGGTTTAAGGTGCTGGGGAGCAGGTACAGAGGAAATGTCAGGGGTAAGTTTTTCACTCAGAGGGTGCTGTGTGAGTGGAATCGGCTGCTGTCGGTGGTGGTGGAGGCGAACTCGTTGGGGTCTTTTAAGAGACTTCTGGGTGAGTACATGGGATTTAATGGGGTTGAGGGTTATAGATAGGCCTGGTAGGTAGGGATATGATCGGTGCAACTTGTGGGCTAAAGGGCCTGTTTGTGTTGTAGTGTTCTATGTTCCATGTTCTAAGTTCTATTAACCCTGCAAAATGTCCACATTTGCAAATTCTACCAATCACAATCTTTTCATGTACATCTTACCTAATTTTTCAGTGATTGCAACAAACCTATGTAATTTATTAAAAGGGTATTAACTTAACTAAATTTGTCCACTGTCACTAGGCTTTTAAAAATATTTGCACTGATCTGGAAGAGACTTGAGGTTGACTTTGTAGCTCACCTGCTGTTGACTTGCTTAACATGATACAGATGTGGCATCAAACCCAGGATTCTCATTTATCTGATCACAGCCAGGGGTTCTCCGACCATGACTTCTCTTCCTTCCTCCTGCTGCCACGCTCCCCCCATTTGCCAAGGATCCACCTTTGGCCTCTTTTGTTCTTTGCACCTGCACACTGCCCCTATCGGTGCCATTGATTTCATCTCCTTTTCCAGCTTGTCCACAGGGCACAAGTCAGGAGTCCAATGGAATATTCCCCACTTGCCTAGGTGAGTTCAGCTTCAACACTGAAGGAACATGACACCATCTAGAACAAAGTTGCCCTCTTTATTGGCAGCCCATCTTACACCTCCAACATTCACTTCCTCCACCCTTGGTGCACATCTGTGTAAACCATCTACAAAATGTACTGCAGAAACTCTCAACAACACTAAACCCACAGTTCAACCACCAAGAAGGAAAAGGGTTGCAAGCTCATGGGAACATCAGCACCTGCAAATTCTTCTGCTAGCCACAAGGCAGCCTGACTTGGAAATATTCTGTCTTCACTGCCACTGTATCGAAACCATGGAACTCCTTTCCTAACAGCATTGTGGGTGTAACTACACCACATGGACTGCAGCAGCTAAAAAGGTGCATCATTACCATCGTCTAAAGAGCAACTAGGGATGGGCAACAAAAACCAGCCAAGCCAGTGATGCTCACATCCCAGGAAAGAATCATTGAATTCCACAGTGCAGAAAGAGGCCATTCGGCCTATTGAGTCTGAACCAACAACAATCCCACCTAGGCCCTATCCCCGTAACCCCACGTATTTATCCTGCTAATCCCTCTAACCGATACATCCTGAGACATTAAGGGGCAATTTAGCACAGGCAATCAACCTAACCCACACATAAGTGGCACAGTGGTTAGCGCTGCTGCCTCACAGTGCCAGGGACCTGGGTTCGATTCCTGATTTGGATCATACCTGTGTGGAGTCTGCACATTCTCCCCGTGTCAGCGTGGGTTTCCTCTGGGTGCGTCGGTTTGCTCCCACAGTCCGAAGATGTGCAGTTATATTGATTGGCTAAATTGCCACTTAGTGTCAGAGGGACCAGCAGGGTAAATGCGTGGGATTACAGGGATAGGGGTTGGGTGGGATTATGGTTGGTGCAGGCTCGATGGGCTGAATGGCCTCCTTCTGAGCTGTAAGGATTCTATGACTCTTTGGAGTATGGGGGAAATCGGAGCACCCAGAGACAGGGAGAATGTGCAGCTTCTGCAAAGACAGTGACCCAAGCCGGGAATCGAACGCGGGTCCCTGATACTGTGAGGCAACAGTGCTAACCACTGCGCCATCGTGCCGTGCGAGAAATAAAAATACTTAAATTCAAACTTTCAGGCACACCCACTAGCCTCTTTCAAGGCATGTTTTCATGTTCACTGCACACTTTCCATACACCTATCTGGGAAATTTCTCTTTGCTTTAAAAGTTTTGTTGCCGTCAGTCCACAATCTGAGGTGGAGAATAATATTTAAACCTTTGAAACAGCAAATCTCAAAGATCTTTTAATTCCTCTCAGTTTAAACTCGTTACTGTAGAGCTCACACTGACACAGGCAGTAGACAACCACAATATGTACTCTTTGCAAGGCTGGCTGTCGAGTGGTATCTAACATTACATCTGTCAGCAATTACACCTTAACACCAAAATTGACACTTGGGGGAAAAAATTGCCTGAAGACTGTTCAGAGTGATGCTCAAAATTGCTTAACTTTTATTTTTCAAAGCGAAGGTGTCAAACGTACTCACAATGTGAAGACTAATCAAAAACATTCTGAGAAAAATAAATTGCATGGGAAGTAAAATAATATCACGTCAAACCTTTTCACAAGGGCTTTGTTCTATTGTTCTACCCACCCTGGTTGTTACTCTTCTCGTTGCACTCTTTGTGGCATGATAATTGCAAGGTCTTGTAAATAAAGCTTACTTATTTGTTAGTCATAAGTAAGGCTTATATTAACACTGCAATGAAGTTACTGTGAAAATCCCCTAGTCGCCACGCTCCAGCGCCTCTTTGGACGCACTGAGGGACTATTTAGTACACCCAATGCACTCAACCAGCACATCTTTCAGACAGTGGGAGGAAACCCAAGCCCCCGGAGGAAACACACACGGGCGTGGGGAGAATATGCAGACTCCTCACAGACAATGACCCAAGCCGGGAATTGAACCCGGGTCCCTGACACTGTGAGGCAGCAGTGCTAACCACCATGCCAACATTTGTTTAATTTCCAAGAAAAAGCTAAGTTTGAGATGTTGTTCAGAAGAATCCAGTTCAGTTACATCACTCAGTGGAGGAACTAGCATGACCCAAATTTATGTATTTGTGGATCTCGAAAGGTGAGTGGAGTTTACCCAAGTTGGTTCTCTGTCTCTGTCCTGTCTGAGGGCTACTGTGCTCAACAAAACAAAAACATATTTGCACTAATATTTAGTAGTCTCCTGGTAGTTCACAGGGACATAAGCAGGTTAAAAATTCAAAACTGGATCAAAATAAAAGACTTTAGGTCCAAATGGTTGCTCTAAGATACAAGTCTTAAGCTGAATCTTAAAGGGGGAGAGAGAAGTAAAGATGGAAAGTTTTGGGGATAGTTTCAGAATGAAGATCCAGGCAATGGAACTGTGGATCCCCCATGGTCAGGTGAAGGGCGTGAGGGATATAGAATAGGCCAGAGAAATGCAAGCTTCCACACAGGGAAGAAGAAGGGTAGCGAGCTTCAAGTTTTTATGTGTCCAGATCGCCAACCACTTTCTGTTCCCTCCCATGCTGTCACTATAGTTAAGAAAGCCCACCAACGCCTCTATTTCTCAGAAGACTAAGGAAATTTGGCATGTCGGCTACGACTCTCGCTAACTTTTAGAGACGCATCATAAAAAGCATTCTTTGTGGTTGTATCACGGCTTGGTATGGGCTCCTGCTCTGCCCAGGACCACAAGAGACTACACAAGATCATGAATGTTGCTCAATACATCATGCAAACCAGCCTCCCAACCATTGACTCTGTCTACACTTCCCACTGCCTAAGCAGCCAGCAGAAATAAGGACTCTACGCACCCTGAACATTTTCTCATCCACCTTCTTCCTTTGGGAAAAAGATACAAAAGTCTGAAGTCACAAACCAACTGACTCAAGAACAGCTTCTTCCCTGCTGCCGTCAGACTTTTGAATGAACTTACCTTGCATTAAATTGATCTTTCTCTACACCCTAGCTATGACTGTAACACTACATTCTGCACTCTCTCCTTTCCTTCTCTATGAGCGGTATGTTTGTCTGTATAGACAAACCAAATCAAATCAAACCTCCACACATCTCTAGAGTTCAACCTCAGAATAACAGTGAGCAAGAACCCAACAGCCCATCTCCCAATTCCGTGTCTTTTCTCTCTAACTTAGGAATGGCACAGTAGATCAAAGAGGTAAATATGTCACTGTTATTTTTTGCCTTGCTTTAGTCAAAAATTTGTTTATTAGGTTGGATTTTCAACGCAGGATCTGGATTAATACTGGGAATTAACACTATATCTGAACAGCATTGTCCTTGTGATTCTATATTCAAATACTAATGCCCTCATTGGGTAGGAGATTAGCTCAGTGCCTGTTTTGAGGCGTTCTGTGTCTCCAGGAGGCAGGAGCTGCCTATCTGATGTCAGCAGCAAGGCAGGTGTCAGCCATGTTGGAGTTTGCTGCTGCCAAAGAGACCAGACAGCTCAGGAAAGGATCAGGAGGATAAAGATGGTGGAAGTTGACCATGAACAGCAAGTTGACTCAGTGCGAGCTGACCCCTCAAATATCACTCAAATGGAAATGAACATTCTTTCACTGCATAGTGATAGCTGGGAACTAACATGCACCAAACTGCTCAGGAGTGCAGAAGTGTGAATTCAAAATTACTTTCCAAAGTACCCAGGGCAGCATGGTGGCACAGTGGTTAGCACTGCTGCCTCACAATGACAGGGAACAGGGTTCGATTCCCAGCTTGGGTCACTGTCTGTGTGGAGTTTGCACATCCTCCCCATGTCTGCATGGGTTTCCTCCAGGTGCTCTGGTTTCCTCCCACATGTGCAGGTTAGGTGGATTGACCATGTTAAATTGACCCTTAGTGCCAGGGGATCTATCTGGGGCAAATGCAAGGGATTATGGGGTGAGGGCCTGGGTAGGATTGTGGTTGGTGCAGACTTGGTGGGCCGAATGGCCTCATTCTGCACTGTAGGGACTCTATGATACCTCCAACCCCTTCTTGAGCTGCTTAAGAGGCTGTTAATTGGTGGCATGTGAGATCCTTGCTCCTTCCCCATCTGCTCCCTTTTTCAAACCTGGAGGCTTCAGGGTTCTGCACCAACCTCCAGGGTGGCAATTTTCAAATCACACTCGCACCAGGTGCCAACACTTCCAAAATCTTTTAGTTGCATAATTATTTTTACCACTTTATAAGAATCGTTATTGTTCCTGATCGCCCACTCGATGTCCAAGTAGTCATTTTGATTTGATCTTGGTTTGTAAGAACATGGCAGGATGACATTATCTTCAACTCGCCTCCAAATGGGGTTGCAGTTTATCGCTTTGGCTGCTTCAGTGTCTGGTTACAGAGAGAGAGAAAACAAGAAGTATTAAATGTGTGAGAATGGTTGCTCCATATCAGGTGCAGTGTGTGAGATCACACCCGCAGGGTCAATGCGGCTCCTGTCCACAACCTCTCGCTCTGTTTCTACAGAGTGAGTATTTCAGAGGGAAAATAGCAAGTGCAGATCATCACAAGGCTGGAATGTGAGTTTCTGTCCCTGTTACTCTGCCGAGTTCCTGAAAGCTCGAAGCCAGAGAAAAGTTACAATCCTCTTTCAGCTATTGGGAGGTGAGAAGAAAAAAAATCTAAACCAAGGGTTTGATTTGAAAAAAACGAACATTTCCCATTTATATCACCTATTCATGTCTACCAAATGTCTCAAATGTTTTATAATTGGTGTAGTCACTTTTGTAATGCAGAAAGTTAGAAGTCTCACAACACCAGGTTAAAGTCCAACAGGTTTATTTGGTAGCAAATGCCACTAGCTTTCGGAGCACTGCTCCTTCATCAGCTAAGTGGGAGTTCTATTTTGTGAATAAAACTCCCACTCACCTGATGAAGGGGCAGAACTCTGAAAGCTAGTGGATTTTGCTACCAAATAAACCTGCTGGACTTTAACCTGGTGTTGTGAGACTTCTTACTGTGTTTACCCCAGTCCAACACCGGCATCTCCACGTAATGCTGAAAACCAATTCACACTCATCAAACTCCCACAAACAGAAATGTGATAATGTTGAGACAACCTACTTTCGTGTTGTTTACTGAGGCAAAAGTTGTGGCCACAACATCAAAGATAAACCCCCTGTTCTTCTTCAGAATAGTGCTACGGAATCTTTAATTTCCACCTGAGTGTCTAGGCTAGGTCGCAGTTTAACATCTATTCAAAAGGCAGCACTTCTGACTGTGCTGCATATCTTTGGTATTACACTGGTGTATCCACCTTGATTCTCGTGCTTCTGGGCGGCATGGTGGCACAGTGGTTAGCGCTGCTGCCTCACAGTGCCTGGGACCCAGGTTCGATTCCTGGCTTGGATTAATCTGTGCGGAGTCTGCACGTTCTCTCCGTGTCTGCGTGGGTTTCCTTGGATGCTCCAGTTTCCTCCCACAGTCCAAAGGTTGGCCATGTTAAATTAAATTCGGGGGGATTAGCAGACTAAATACATGGGGTTACGGGGTGAGGAAGGGATTGTTACCGGTGCAGTCTCAATAGGCCGAATGGCCTGTTTCTGCACCATAGGGATTCTATGATTCTAATCCAGCAGTGGGATTTGAACCCAGAACCTTGAAAGTGCAAGTAAATGAAACGTAATTCCCATTTGCAGATTATCTGATCATTGTCACATTGCCGTCGGTGGGAGTTTGCTGTGTGCAAGTTGACTTCTGTGACTTCTACATTACAATAGTGACTAAACTTCTAGGCTGGAGTTTTCCGATGAGATTCTCTGGTCCTGCTGCAGTGAACGGAGATTTTGCTGAGTGCCAAATTCTCTGTCCTCATTTGCAGCAGTGGGGAGCCGTGCATGGCTGGAAAAGTTTAGCCCTGAAATACTTCATTGCTATGAAGCACTTTGGACATTCTGGAGTAGTGAAAGGTGCTACAGAAATGCAAGTATTTCTACTTTCTTTCATGATCTACATAGAGCAAAGCAAAGCAAATATATTAAACTAACTAAAAATTAACTAAATTGGCGGAAGACCTTCCCTCATATTATCTTGCTTTCCAAAAATAGATAATTAAAATTAAAAATTGGCAAGTCATGTTGCCGCTCTATAGAACCTTAGCTAGGCCGCATTTGGAATAGAGTGTTCAATTCTGGTCACCACACTACCAGAAGAATGTGGAGGCTTTGGAGAGGGTACAGGGAAGACTTAACAGAATGTTGCCTGGTCTGGAGGGCATTAGCTATGAGGAGAGGTTGGAGAAACGTGGTTTGTTCTCACTGGAACGATGGAAGTTGAGGGGTGACCTGATAGAAGCCTACAAGATTATGAGGGACATGGACAGAGTGGATAGTCAGAAGCTTCTTCTCAGGGTGGAAGAGTCAAGTATTAGGATGCACAGGTTTAAGGGGCGAGGGGCAAGGTTTAAAGGAGATGTACGAGTCAGATTTTTTACACAGAGGGTGGTGGGTGCCTCGAACTCATTGCCGGGGGAAGTAGTGGAATCAGATACGACGATGACTTTTAAGGGGCGTCTTGACAAATACATAAATAGGATGTGAATAGAGGGATATGGTACCCAGAAGGTGTTTTAATTAAGTCGGGTAGCATGGTTGTTGCAGGCTTGGAGGGCCGAAGGGCCTGTGCTGTAATTTTCTTTATTCTTTGTTCTTGTTCTTTGAGATATCCTTCTTTGTAATGTCTATTGTTTTACAAACTCTTTCACACAAAGAGGGTGAAACAATTATGATGGAGCTGTATAAAACACCCATTAGGCCACAGCTAGAGTACTGTGTGCAGTTCTGATTGCCACACTATAGGAAGGATGTGATTACACTGGAGATGGTGCAGAGGAGATTCACCAGGAGGCTGGCCTGGGCTGGAGCATTTCAGCTATGAAGAGAGGCTGGATAGGCTGTGGAGCAGGGAGGGCTGAGGGGAGACCAGATTGAGATGTACACAATGATGAGGGCTATAGACAGGGTAGATAAGAAGAAACTTTTCCTCTTAGCACAGGGGTCAATAACGAGGGGACCCAGATTTAAGGTAAGGGGCAGGAGATTTAGAGGGGAATTGATGAAAAACATTTTCACCCGGGGTGGTGGGAATCTGGAGCTCACTGCCTGAAAGGGTGGTAGAGGCAGGAATCCTCACAAATTTAAGAAGCATATAGATCAGCACTTGAAGCACCATAGCATGCAAGGCTTCTGACCAAGTGCTGGAAAATGAGATTAGAATAGATAGGTGCTTGATGGCCAGCACTAACATGATGGACAGAAGGGCCTCTTGGCGTGCTGGAAAGCTCTATGGCTCTCTGACTCTATTTGGATATCAGGTAGTGCACCAAAGCTGCTTACATCGAGCAAATTAATAAGAAGGCCTTATAAAATGAAGCAAAATATCAGCACTGAATCGTAAACCCCACCAATTCTGGTGCTTGAAGACTGCCCAACATAATGGGTGGGATTTGGGACTCGCCCTAAAATTGGAAAATCCTGCCTGAGATCAGAGAGCGTTCCATGGTCTGTCCCTCGCCCGCTACAGTTCCCATGGTGAGTGGAACTGAAATACTCGCCTCAATGTGTAAGGTGGCTTTCCAAAATTATTCTTTAATCTTTTGAGAGGAGCGGGAAGTGAATGGTCAAACATTAAAGAATCAGAGAAGGCTTTCAGCACAGACAAAGGCCACTCTGCCCATTGTGTCTGTGTTGGCCAAACAATGAGCCACCCAGTTGATCTGACTTTCCAGCACGAGGGGAGGCGATGGCCTAGTGATATTATCGCTAGACTATTAATCCAGAAACTCAGCTAAAGTCCTGGAGACCTCAGATTCGAATCCCACCACAGATGGTGGAATTTGAATTCAATAAAAAAAAATCTGGAATTAGGAATCTTCGGATGACCATGAAACCATTGTCAGAAAAACCCATTTGGTTCACTAGTGTCCTTTAGGGAAGGAAATCTGCTGCCCATACCTGGTCTGGCCTACATGTGACTCCAGAGCCACAGCAATGTGGTTGACTCTCAACTGCCCTTGGGCAAATAGGAAAGGACAATAAATGCTGGCCAGCAAGTCCCATGAATGAATAATAAAAAAATTCGTCCATTGCCCTGCAGGTTATGGCACAGAAGTTGCAAATCCTTTTAAAAGAGCTGAGGATTTCTGCCTCTACCACCCTTTCAGGAGTGAGTTTCAGACCCATGCAGCCCTCTTGGTGTTAAGATTTTTCCTTATTTCTGCTCTAATATTTCCACCAATTACTTTAAATCTATGTAGCACGGTGACACAGTTCCTGGCACTATTGCCTCACAGCACCCGGGACCAAGCTCAATTCCAGCTTTGGGTGACTGTTTGCAAGTTTTCCTTGTATCTGTGTTTCCTCCAGGTGCTTCAGTGCATCAGTCTAAAGATGTGTAGGATTGGCCATGGTAAATGTGCAAGTGTACGGGGATAATGCAAAGGGGAAAGCCTGAATGGGATGTTCTTTCAGAAAGTTGGTGCAGACTCAATGGGCCGAATGGCCTTTTTCTGCACTGTAAGGATTCTATATGTTCCCTTGTCATTGACCTCTCTGCTAGTGTGAATGGGCCCTTCCTATCCAATCTATCCAGGCCCCTCACAACCCTATGCGTCTCAATTAAATCTCCCCTCAGCCTCCTCTGTTCCAAGGAGAACAACCCCTACCCATCCAATGTTTTCCCATAGCTGCAATTTTCCAGTCCTAGCAATATCCTTGTCTGTATCCTCTCAAATGTGATTACGTTCTGTCTGTAGTGAGGTGACGGGAACTGAACATAGCGCTCCAGTTGTGGCCTAACTAAAGAGAGCCACCCTGCTCTTAACCTCCATACCTTGGCTCATGAAAGGATTCCATATGCTTGGGAAATTAGTTAGTAAGGGAAGAATGAAGAAATTGGGCTTGTTCATTCTGGAAAGTTGATTTCACTGTGACTGATAAAGCAATTTTTTTCAAGCATGAATTGGGATTCCCTCCATCCATCCCCACACTACCCTGCAGTGGGTTTTCCAGCATGGGAGGTAGATCTTCCAGTCCCACTAAAGACAATGACATTTTCCATGGCTTTATCACTTGTTCTTAAGTTTTACTTTTACCAACCTTTGTTGTCCTTCAACACTTTCTACTAACTACCCAATGCTATCATCAGCATCTTTCATAGTGTTTGATGTTGCCATCAACCTTTCCTCTCTCTTGTGCCCTACACATCTTTGTTGCAATCTGACCTTCTATTCTGCTGCAGTTTCTCCACTCCCTCTTATAGAGTGCATTATCCATCACAGTTCTCCCTCTCTTTAGCTCTGAGGAAGAATCTTATGAACTCGAAACATTAGCCCTGTTCTCTCTCCACAGGTGCTGCCAGACCTGCTGAGATTTTCCAGCATTTTCAGTTTTCAGTCAGTATTTCGTAGAGGTCTTTGACATTATTAAAGGGTTCAAAGGGTCAGTAAAAAAAATGTAAAATGTGAAACTTGCTTCCTAATGGAATAGTTGAGACAAAGAAGCGTACATGCATTTGAGAGGAAACTAGATAGACACATGAGTGGGAAAGGGATTGTACTGATAGGATTTGATGATATAAGGTCCAAGGAGGCGTCTGAACACCACAAAGACCAGTAACGACCATGCGGTTTGAATGACCTATTTCTGAGCTGTGTGAAATCAGAAATTCAGTGAATACTTTGGAGTGCACTGGACCAACAATTTCCATTTGAAATTAAATAAATATTTGACACCCTTTTTCTGGAAATTGTTAAAAATATCAGCAGTCTTTGTGCCCTCAGTAAACCTGTATATCAATAGCACTACACTGCTATTTATCAGATTCAACATTTAAAGTTAAATGATGCCATTTACAGCAATAGGAAATGTCACAAAGATCACATCAGAGTTTAACGTCCCAATAATATCCTGTTATGTTCTGTTCTTTCTCAATACACAGCATCCTAACTTTCACTTTACTGATAGGTTTTTGTTTATATTCTTTTCTGCATTGTCTTTCTTCCTCTTTCTCTATTTCCGTTCCGCTTTAGATGTACGACCTTCCTAGCTGAAAGCCAAACACACCCAAAGCCTGGTGCACTGCTGTCTCAAAAGGTTTTCCACATTACAGAGTAGCAGTCATAGTCATAGTCATAGAGTTATAGGGTTTACAGCATGGAAACAGGCCCTTTGGCCCACACTTGAGTATGCCACCTTTTTTTTTAAACCCCTAAGCTAGTCCCAATTGCCTGCATTTGGCCCATGTCCCTCTATACCCATCATACCCATGTAACTGTCTAAATGCTTTTTAAAAGACAAAATTGTACCCGCCTCTACTACTACCTCTGGCAACTCGTTCCAGACGTTCAACACCCTCCGTGTGAAAAAATTGCCCCTTTGGACACATCTGTCTCTCCCCTCTCATGTCAAACCAATGCCCTCTAGTTTTAGACTCCCATGCCTTTGGGAAAAGATATTGACTATCTAGCTGATCTATATTTCTCATTATTTTATAGACCTCTATAAAATCACCCCTCAGCCTCCTATGTTCTAGAGAAGAAAGCCCCAGTCTATCCAACCTGTCCTTATAACTCAAACCATCAAGTCCCACAGGGTAGGGTAACGTCCTAGTAAATCTTTTCTACAATCTTTCTAGTTTAATAATATTCTTTCTATATTAGGGTGACCAGAACAGTAAACACGGTATTACCAGTGTGGCCTTACCAACGTCTTATACAAGCTGAATTGCTGGGGCTAAACTTTCAAATCAAGGTCCAAAACCTGATACCTGGATAACATGCCGGTCCTGACCCAAGCCCAGAACAATCCTGGAGCGTAAATTCCCTGATTAGTAACGCCACGTCTCATCGGGTTGGGGGAGAGAGAGAGCCGCATGGTGAGCAAAGTGTAGGCAGTGTCCATGATGGTGCCCTGCTGAAGAGAGGGGGCCAGCACCTCGGAGGGCCACCAGCAGCCTCAACAAGCACAAAGTGGCTAAGTGAGCGGTAAATCTCACAAGATTCCCAACATTCAACTGCTTTGAACGTGACAGCTGAGCAACTAACGGTCCATTCCCCACCTCCGACTGACAGGGTGGGCAAGTGCCATCCTCCAGAATGTTATTTCCAAATCACACCCACATCCCCTTCCCGACCCCACCAACAAATCCTATTCCTATAATCTAAGTTGTCCGTCTCCTAATCAACTAAATTTTCAAATTGAAGGAGAATTTTTTTTAAGTGGGAAAATGTCCCCTCTTCTCCTGAAAGCACTCATGATCGTTCTGTTTTCCCAGTGTGATCCATATTGGCCTCGGCCTGTGGTCATTCTTGCATATTCATAGAAACATAGAAACTAGAAGCAGGAGTAGGCCATTCGGCCCTTCAAACCTGCTCTGCCATTCATTTTGATCATGGCTGATCATCGAATTCAATGTCCCGACCCGGCCTTTCCCCTCCCCCACCACCCCCATATCCCTTAATCCCTTTATCCCCAAGAGCTATATCTAATTTCTTCTTGAAATCACACAATGTTTTGTCCTCAACTACTTTCTTGGGGTAGTGAATTCCACACATTCACCACTCTCTGGGTGAAGACATTTCTCCTCACTTCAATCCTTATCCTCAAACTATGACCTCTAGTTCTGGAATCCCCCACCCTCAGGAACATTCTTTCTGAATCCACCCTGTCTCATCCTGTTACATGGGACGGGACTTTATGGCCTTGCTCGAGTGAGACTGGAAATTCCCGCCCGAGGTAATAAGAACATAAGAAATAGGAGCAGGAGTAGGCCATCTAGTCCTTCGAGCCTGCCCCGCCATTCAATAAGATCATGGCTGATCTGAGGTCAACGGACATTTCCACTGTCTGCCCCTCCCCCGCTCTGATTCCATGGTGGGTGGGGCAGTGGAATTCCAGCGATGAAGCCTGGTCAAAGGTGACTGAATGGAAGGAGAGAGTTGAATTGACCTCCCCACTTAACAGAAAAATATACACAAAGGCACACACGCGTGTGCATACACACACGTACACACACACGTGTGCGTACACACACACGTACACATACACGCGCACACACACACACACACACACACACACACACAAGCAAACATCAGTTATTGGACTTGATTTAAGAACAGCTTCTACCTTGTCTGCCATCAGACTTTTGAATGCACCTACCTCACACTAAGTTGATCTTTCTCTACAGCCTAGCTATGACTGTAACACTACATTCTGCACTCTCTCCTTCACCATGAATGGTATGCTTCATCTGCATAATACACAAGAAACAACGCTTTTCACCGTATACTAATACATATGATAATATAAATTAAATCAAAATCAATTGTACAGATATCTGATTTAACCCAGGAAAACATAACCCAGAAAATAAATCTGGGACTCTCTATATGTGTCAATAGCACCCCTGTCCGCACAATTATCTACTGACCCATCAGGGAAACCGACACTCATCAATCGTATGGTGTATTTTAACATGAATTATATTAGCACATTAGTCCTTACACAATGCATTGAATGTGTGAATGTATTGATATACAAGGTGCCAAACATTTTTCACACCAAAATGTGGGTCATTTAAGAATCAATTTGTTTGGTCAAATACTGATCTTTTCACATCAGGAACTAGTGAAAATTCAAAAGTTTTCTGTGTAGTTACTGTTAAAATTGCTATTTTCATCTTCAGTATGCAATGGACCAGCTGAGATTTTTTTAAATTAGTGTCACAAGTAAGCTTACATTAACACTGCAATGAAGCTACTGTGAAAACACCTCATTGCCACACTCCGGCACCTGATCGGGTACACTGAGGGAGCATTTATCATGGCCTAACCAACACATCTTTTGGAGCGTGGGAGGAAACGTGAAGGAAACCCGTGCAGTTTGGGCAGCACAGTGGCACAGTGGTTGGCACTGCTGCCTCACAGCGCCAGGAACCTGGATTCGATTCTTCACTTGGGTCACTGTCTATAAGGAGTTTGCACACTCTCCCCGTGTCTGCATGGGTTTCCACCGGGTGCTTCAGTTTCCTCCTACTGTCCAAAGGTGTGTGGCTTAGTGTCAGGGGGACTAGCTAGGGCACAGACAGTGACCCAAGTCAGTAATCAAACCTGGGTCCCTGGCGCTGTGAGGCAGCAGTGCTAACCACTGTGTCAGTGACTATTGCATCAGAGCATTTTTTTTTAAACAACTGCTGCTTAACCGTTGAAGGTGTCCCTGAATAGAGCACAGCTTATGGAACAAAGATCCCTCTAAGTACAGTGTAGTGCAGTAGTTCCTTTCCTTTCATATGTCACAGCACATCTCTCCTATATTTTATACCTTCTATTTTCTCTGAACTGCTCTCTAGAAAGAGATAAAAGCAAATTACTGCGGATGCTGGAAGCTGAAACCAAAAGAGAAAATGCTGGAAAATCTCAACAGGTCTGGCAGCATCTGTAAGGAGGAAAAAGAGCTGACGTTTCAATGGTTTTGACAAAAGGTCACCTGGACTCGAAACATCAGCTCTTTTCTCTTCTTACAGATGCTGCCAGACCTGCTGAAATCAGCACAGTAGCACAGCGGTTAGCACTGCTGCTTCATGGCTCCAGGGACCTGGGTTCAAATCCCGGCTTGGGCCACTATCTGTGTGGTGTTTGCACATTCTCCTCATGTCTGCGTGGGTTTCCTCCAAGTGCTCTGGGTTCCTCCCACAGTCCAAAGATGTGTGTGGGCTAGGTTGATTGGGCATTCTAAATTGCCCCTTAGTGTCCTGGGATGCATAGGTTAGAGGGATTAGTGGGTAAATATGTAGGGATAAGGGGTTAGGGCCTGGGTGGGATTGTTGTTGGTGCAGACTTGATGGGCTGAATGGCCTCTCTCTGCACTGCAAGGTTTCTATGATTTCTAAACTGTTGCACTTTAACCTGGTGTTGTGAGACTTCTTACTGTGAAACTGCACAGACAGTCACCCGAGCTGGGAATCGAACCTGAGCCCTTGGCACTGTGAGGCAGCAGTGTTAGCCTCTGTGCCGCCCTATATTTTTGCTTTTGTATTAATGCTTTGAATGCTCTTACCTCAGGTAGAAAAATACAGTCTGAGGAAACAACAGTAACATCATTAAAACGGAAGGAGGGAAGGCTGAAGTGAAGTCTCAGCATAACATCTCACATCTAGGCATCAGCTAAATGTAGAAACAAGTTACTGTCATGGTTTCAATACGGTGGTTTTCACAACAGCACACGCCTTTCTTTTTAACCTCTCTTGCTTCTCCCAGGGTTTCATAGAATCATAGGACCCTTACAGTGCAGAAGGAGGCCATTCGGTCTATCGAGTCTGCACTGACCACAATCCCACCCAGGTTCTATTCCCATAACCCCACATATTTACCCCACTAATCGCCTGCCATAAAATCAATTTAGCATGGCCAATCAACCTAACCCTTACACCTTTGGACTGTGGGAGGAAACCGGAGCATCCGGAGGAAACCCATGCAGACACAGCGCTAACCACTGTGCCACCGTGCCGCCCTTTTTAAGTTTTGCTTTCTGCGCGGGCGGTTGGGATCTTTATCCAAGTCCCGTTGGTCGTGTGCATGGGCCTGACCAACATGTAAACATGTATGTGCAGCTCTTTCCCAGCTGGGACACGCTTGGGAGGCCTGAAATTCATAAGGTCTTGGAGATGCTGAACCTCTTTAATGACAGATCTGAAGATGAAGTTTTAGTTTAATTACACGTCTATGAATTTTTTTTTGCGGTGTACTTCAGGGAGGTCTATGTGACGCAGTGGCGTACTGTGTCATACCTATTGGGAAACACTGGTGTACTGCGGTATATTGATTGGGAAGAACTGGTGTACTGTGTTATACCTATTGGGAAGCCCTGGTGTACCACTGTATACCGATTTGGAAGCACTGTTGTACTGCATTATATCAATTGGGTAGCATTGGTGTACCATGGTACACCGATTGCAAAGCACTGGTGTAGTGGACAGCTGCCAATTGCCGAAATATATACTTAATCTTCACTGGAATCTGGTGAATCAGGCAACATTAAAACAACAGCAGAACAGTTTACCCTCACTGGCGCTCACAGGCGCTCACCTTCACTGACTCTGACAGGCCCTCAGCCATTTTACCCACCTGTTGGATGGATGACCATCCAGGCACAGCGCTCCAGTGGCCAGAAGAGGCACTGCAGCAATATGCCTGGGGACTAAGGCCCTGATTTTACCAGCACGGCCACCCCAAAATCAGGGCGGGTGAGGCTTGCCAAACTACATTCCCCGTTGGCTTCGGGTGTGATCTTATGAGCCTTGGGTGGCTGTGCTGGTAAAATCAGGGCCTAAGTATCATGGCATGGAAGCTAGTTAAGTGGCTGGGGTCTGGGTGAGGAGACTCCTGGGGAGATAATGAGGGGGCGTTTGGGATATTGATGGATAGGTTTGGTGGAGATGGAGGTCTAGAAGTGCTTGGTCCTTGAGGGGACAGTGCCCCCAGCAAGAAGGGGACTTGCGATGGAGGCACTGCACCCTGCTCCCTACCACCCTCTACCCCTTCTCCACCATCCTGCCCACGATTTAGGATTTAAATTTTTTCTATTTCTCACTCTGACCAATCTGGTGCCCACTAGCCTAAAGAATGACATTGGGCAGGTAAGGGCCCTTCAGTGGCCACTCAATCATGGGTGGGCAAGATCCCAGAGAGTGTCCCATCAGGACAATTTCATGCTTCCCCCGCCCCACCTCAAAACTCACCGGGCAGAGGGAGGGTAGCGAGGGAGATAAAGCCTAAAATTCAGGCCCTGCAATTGAAAGTTCTTCTTAATAGCATCATGAATTGTCATAACTGCCCACCTAGTTCACAATACCCTTCAGGGAAGGAAATCATCTGACCTACATGTGACTCCGGTCCCATGGCTATATGGTTGACTTTGTTGCCAAGCTGTGCCACTCAATTGTCTCAAAGTGCAACAGGGGCACCTCAGATCTTCTGTGGGAGGATCTGCATCAGGTGGTCTGCAGAGATCCAAGAAGGTGGCTCACTGGCTCCTTCTTGTGGGCTGCTTAGGAATGGCCTTGCCTGTGATTCCCACATCCCATAAGAAAATAAAACACAATAGGGGTGGAATTTTTCCATCCCAACAGTCACAGGAATCGTAGTGGGCGGGACACAAACGATGCAAAGATTTGTTAACCTCGGATGGGATTTTCCGGTCTTGGAGCAAGTACGGCTGAAAAGTCCTGTCCTATCTCTCAGTGGGGAATTACAAAGCATTTACATGAATAGGCCGTTCAATCCATTATTACGCTCCACGTGAGACTTATTTCAACTTACCACACCAATAAATCTAAGTTCCTTCTTCTATCCTCTCTGAAAACTGCTGCTCTTTTGCATGCCAAACAAGTAAACAAACTCAAATTAACTTAGGGAAAACTGCTATGTTATCAAAATATCTGTAACCTCAGACCCCTCCCCCCTTTCTCAAGGGATGTCGATGAAGTACGGGGCACATTGTGTCTAGTGAGGAGTTCAAACTGTTGGGTTAAATGAAGTACTCATTGCAAACGTGATCATACTTTGGACATTGTTTGTATAATGCCAATCTCCAATACTGTTGTACAAAAGCCAGTTTTATAAATTCACATCATAAAATGCCTCTGAGATACAAGGTCATGGCTTCAAGTTATAATCTAACCAATGGTAACAGACTGGGAGGGTCAGCTGACCAGCTAGACAATGTAACCAATGGCAAAATAGAGTGGTGGCCAGCTGACCCGGTATAAATAGAAAGCAGATGGGGATTGTGGGGAGTTTACACAGTTTAGGGTGTGGTTGGTGTAATGAGGTCATGTTATTAAACCTGTTTCTTTGTGAGGTTAAATTTTTTTTATTGTTTACAACTGAAGTATCCTTCTTGCTGGATAAACAGTTCAAACACCTCCCCAGGGTTTATCTCATCATCTTTGATGGCACCTTGGACTGTACTGCTTGCAGAGGTCTTGATAGGATTGATGTGGAGAGGATTCTGTAGGAGAATCTTGCTGGTTAGGCGCATTGGCCATGCTAAATTCTCCCTCAGTGAACAGGTGTCAGAGTGTAGCGACTAGGGGAATTTCACAGTAACTTCATTGCAGTATTAATGTAAGCCTACTTGTGACAAATAAATAAATTTCACTCTTAGTACTAGAGACCACCTTTTAAAAATAAAGGGTTGCCCATTTAGGACAGAGATGAAAATATTTTCCTCTGAGGGTTGTGAACCTCTGGAATTCTCTTTTTCAAAAGGCAATGGAAGCAGAATCACTGAATATTTTAAAGGCGGGGTAGAGGTGGATAGATTCTTACTAAGCAAGGAGTTGAAAGGTTATCAAGGGTCAGTGGGAGTGTGGAGTTGAGGTTAAAATCAGATCAGCTACGGTCTGATTGAATGGCAGAGCAGGTTTGAGGAGCTGAATGGGCTACTCCAGCTTCTAATTTGTTCATGTGTTGGTATTACCCAAACCTGCCCTTCCTATAAGAACATAAGGAATAGGAGCAGGAGTAGGCCATCTAACCCTTCGAGCCTGCCCCGCCATTCAATAAGATCATGGCTGATCTGAAGCGGATCAGTTTCACTTTCCCGCTCTCTCCCCATAACCCTTAATTCCCTTGTCTGTCAAAAACCTATCTACCTGTGACTTCAATATATTTAGCGAGGTAGCCTCCACCACTTCAATGGGCAGAGAATTCCAGAGATTCACCACCCTTTGAGTGAAGAAGTTCCTCCTCAACTCTGATCTAAACTGCAACCCCCCCCCCTTATCTTGAGGCTGTGCCCTCTAGTCCTGCTATCCTTTCTAAGCGGGAAGAATCTCTCTACCTCTACCCTATCCATCCCCTTCATTATCTTATAGGTCTCTATAAGATCCCCCCTCATCCTTCTAAACTCCAACGAGTACAGACCCAGTCTATTTAGTCTCTCTTCAACCCCTCATCTCTGGTATCAGCCTAGTGAACCTTCTCCGCACTCCCTCCAAGGCCAATATATCCTTCCGCAAGTGCGGCAACCAAAACTGCACACAGTACTCCAGCTGCGGCCTCACCAGTACCCTGTACAGTTGCAGCAAGGCCTCCCTACTTTTATATTCCTCTTGGATTAAAGCTCATCTCATTAACTCAGTTTCTCTCTCTGCAGATGCTGCAATGGATAGAGGAAGGAAGATGCTGAGTGTTGACCCCGTTCCCTCTTTTTATTACCAACAGTTGCAGTATTTTGATTTTTTTTGTTGTGAAACTTCACCATTGTTTGTGTAGACTTTGCGGGTAACAAGTATAAAAGGTTGTTGGAATACAACTTACATGTATGTAACATGGTAAAATGCTGCACAGAGAGTTTATCAAATATACCTGAGGGCAGCTATTAGGACAGGTAACCAAAGGCTTGGTCGAAGATGTAGGTATACAGGAACACCTTCAAGATGGAAAGAAAGAATTCCAGAACTTATGTGGTTCAAGGCACAGCCACTGGTGATGGGATGAGTAAATTTGGGGATGTTCAGGAGGCCAGAATCAAGGGAACCAGAAATCGCAGAGGGTTTTAGACCTGGAGGAAGGATACGGAGCGAAGGAGGGATTTGAAAACAAGAATGAGAATTTCAAAATCACGGTAGCGCTGGACTAAGTCAGCAGGTGTAGGAGTGATGCATGAACAGGGCTTGGAGCAAGTTAGGATCAGGGCAGCAGAATTTCCGCAATCAATTAATGGATTAGAAAAAAGAAATGGTTTATCGGCACAGAGCCATAGACACCCACCTGTACCTGGGCTGGGGTTTTCCCCTCCTCCCCATCATTTGGCATGTTTTCTAGTGACAGAGTGGGCTTCTCATTGGCTGATGGCAGAATCATAGAATCCCTACAGTGCAGAAGGAGGCCATTCAGCCCATCAATCCTGCACCAAGCTTCCTGACATTAAGGCGCAATTTAGCACAGCCAATCAAGCTAACCTGCACACCTTTGCGTCTTCTGGTTCCACTGAAATCTGCAGCCTTTTGTGTTGTCCACCAGCTGCGCCCCTGGGGAACCTGGGACTGGGGGTGGGGTGGGGTGGGGAGAGGAGACAGGAAGATGGTGCTGGCAGAAAGGGCTGGAAAATTCAGCCCATGATGCCTAATTGCATGTTCAATAACCCCGAAGTTTTTTGCCTTAAGTTCACTGGGAAAATTTTCACCAAAAATCTTTCAGAAAAGACACCTTACTTGTTAAACTTCCATGAGCAAAGAAAATTACAGCACAGGAACAGGCCCTTGGCCCTCCAGCCTGCATTGACCATGGTCTCCAGCTGAAGAAAAACCCCTCTATCCTTCCGGGGACCATATCCCTCTATTCCCGTTCCATTCATTTATTTGTGTAGACGCCCCTTAAAAGTCACTATCGTAGTATACATGTTTATTTAAAAGGAATACTTGGCTTGATCTGATCTGCACAGTTTAAAATTCATTGATTTCAGTGAGAATTCTGCAAAGTGAATCTCTATATTGCAACTATTCAGATTAATGCAAAGCATTTTCGATGCATATTGGTGTGAGAATAACAGTATAACTCGGGTCAGATTGCTTATCTGACTCCTCAAACATAACAGTATGAAGTCAGCTCTGAGACCTGGTGGCATGGTGATGGGGCTGACTTCATATTGTTACCTTTTTAACATTTTGAGGAGTCAGATAAGCGTAGTGGCTAGCACTGCTGCCTCACAGCGCCAGGGACTCGGGTTCGATTCTGGCCTTGAGTGATGTCTGTGTGGAGTTTGCACATTCTCCCCATGTCTGCGTGGGTTGGTTCTCCAGTTTCCTCCCACAGTCCAAAGATGTGAAGGTTGATGGATTGGCCATCATAAATTGCCCTTTAGTGTCAGGAAGCTGTGGGGTGGGGGGGTGGGTTATGGGGACAGGCCCTCGGTGGCATTGTTATCGGTGGATGGTTGATTGGATGGTACGGTGGCACAGTATTAGCACTGCTGCCTCACAGCGCCAGAGGCCCAGATTTGATTCCTGGCTTGGGTCACTGTCCATATAGAGTTTGCACGTTCTCCCTGTGTCTACGTGGGTTCCCTCTGGGTGCTCTAGTTTCCTCCCACAGATGTGCTGGTTAGGTGGATTGGCCATGGTAAATTCTCCCTCAGTGTACCTGAACAGGAGTGTAATGACTAAGGGATTTTCACAGTAACCTCATTGCAATGTTAATGTAAGCTTGTTTGTGACTAATGAATAAACGTTGGCTGAATGGCCGCCTTCTGCACTGTAGTGGCTGTGTGATATGTTCAGTTATTTGAGCATTGTATAACTATAACCAATATCTCTAAATTCCCAGGAGTAATTTATTAAACATTGAAAAATTCAAATGCAGTGTTCAGCTTTTTCTGAATGATTAAATTTGATTTGCCATTTTTTTCAGAAAACAGTAGTGAAATCTAACCTGAAACTGTTACCCATTACAGAATCCATGTCAGCCCCTTATGAGAAAAACTCAGCTAGCCCCACACCTCTCCCCCGCAACCCTGTAAATCTCTTCTTCCTAGATAATTATCCACTTCCCTTTCGAAAGCCGTGGTTGAAACTGTTTCCACTGCGTGTGCAGACAGTGCATTCCAGATCTTAACCACTTACAAAAGCTTCTCCAATTTATCATTGCAATCAAACTCCTTCATCTGCCCTTGTAAGTTTTTATCTCTGAAGCTTGAAGTGAGTTGCCAAGAATTGGACAGCGTGCTCCAGTTAAGGTCAAAACAGGATTTTACGAAGCTTTGCCAGAACGCCTATCTTTTCTACGCTCTATTTATAAAGTGTAGGATCTCGTTTGTCTTGTTAACCACTTTCACAACCGCTCCTGCTCACATCAATGCTTTGTGCATATATACCCTCAGGTCCCTCTGCTTCTGTAACTGCTTTAGAAGTGAGTCCTTTATCTTACATTGCCTGCCCTTGTGCTTCCTCCCAAAGTGTATCATTTACAATGGAAAATTACCTATTTTAATAACACAATCTTAGACTCTCAGAATGACACAGTGCAGAACGGGGAGGAGATAGTCGAGTGGTATTACTGCTAGACTATTAACCCAGAACCTCAGTAACGTTCTGAGGGCCTGTGATCGAATCCCGCCACAGCGGATGGTGGAATTTAAATTCAATTTTAAAAAATCTGGAATTAAGAATCTATTGATGACCACAAAACATTTGTCGATTGTCGGAAAAAAACATTTGGTTCACTAATGTCCTTTAGGGAAGGAAATCTGCCATCCTTACCTGGTCTGGCCTACACGTGACTCCAGAGCCACAGTGATGTGGTTGACTGCCCTCCAAAGGCAACCAGGGATGGACAAGATATGCTGGCGAGCCAGCGACGTCCACATCCCATGAATGAACAAAAAAAAAATTGTGTGCCAATCTTTGAAAGAATTAATTCCTCTCTCCTGTTCTTGGGTCCTTGTAATTTTTTTCCCCCTTCAAGTTTCTATCAAATTCCCTTTGGAAGTTATTGTTGAATCAGCTTCCATCACCAACAGATCATCATAACTCGCTGCGTACGATTTTTGTTCTCAATGTCCTTCTTACCCAGAATGTGAGTCAAACAAGACAGTATCAAACATTACAGAACTCTGCAGATCTCACTGTGTCCATTTCCACACAGTGAGAAATTGGCTAGGAAATTCTGACACTGCGGGCAAACTGATGGGCCAGTGTTATACTGCCCTGCCCACCATGGGAATCAGAGCGGGTGAGGGGTGGACCATGGAAAGCTCTGTTGACCTCAGGTGGGATTTTATAGTTTGGGGACAAGTGAGGCCATAAAATCCCAAGCATAAGACATGAGAGTAGAATTAGGCCACTCGGCCCATCGAGTGTCGTCTGCCATTCAATCATGGCTGATATTTTTCTCATCTCCATTCTCCTGCCTTTTCCCTATAACCCCTGGTCCCTTTATTAGTCAAGAACCTATCTATCTCTATCTTAAAGACACTCAATGAGCTGGCCTCTACAGCCTTCTGCCACAAAGATACACCACCTTCCGGCTGAAGAAATTCCTCCTCATCTCTGTTTTAAAAGATTGCCCCTTTAACCTAATGTTGTGCCCTCTGGTTCTAGTTGTTCCTACTAGTGGAAACAGCCTCTTCATGTCCACTCTATCCAGGCTTCGCAGTATCCTGTAAATTTCAATAAGATCTCCCCTTATCCTTCTAAATTCCAGAGTCCTCAACCATTCCTCATATGGTTCACCCAGAAGGTCAGATCAGCTGCAGTTACACATGACACTTATTCTAACCTCAGACAAAGATGGATTAGAATCATAGAATCCCTACAATGCAGAAGGAGGCCATTTGGCCCATTGAGTCTGCACCAACCACAATCCCACCCAGCCCCTATCCACTAACTCCACGCATTTACCCTGCTAGTTCCCCTGACCCTAAGTGGCAATTTAGCATGGCCAATCAACATGATCCGCACATTTTTTGGACTATGTAAGGAAACCGGAGCACCCGAAGGAAACCCGCACAAATATGAATAGAACACGCAGACTCCACACAGCTAGTGACTCAAGCTGGGAATTGAATCCGGGTCCCTGGCACTGTGAGACAGCAGTGCTAATCAGTGTGCCACCATGCTGCAATAATTAGATTATTGCGAGATTATCACTACCACAAGAAGATGAGCTTGATACTTTTCCTTTGCAAAGAGAGTTCTGCAGGGTAACGCAAAGATTTTTTAAATGATAAACACTTTTGATAAGGTTAGCAAAAAGAGAATGTCTCCACTCATGGAAAAGTGCAAAGCCCGAGACCATCAGTATAAAAACAATGCCTTTACCTAGAAGGTAGTGAGAAAATGGGTGCCGGAGGGCAGCACGGTAGCACAGTGGTTAGCACTGCTGCTTCACAGCACCAGGGACCTGGGTTCGATTCCTAGCTTGGGTCACTGTCTGTGTGGAGTTTGCACATTCTGCTCGTGTCTGCGTGGGTTTCCTCCGGGTTCTCCGGTTTCCTCCCACAGCCCAAAGATGTGTGGGTTAGGTTGCTTGGTCATGTAAAGTTACCCTTTAGTGTCCTGAGATGCATAGGTTAGAGGGATTAGCAGGTAAATGTGTAGGGATATGGGGGTAGAGCCTGGGTGGGGTTGTGGTCAGTGAGACTCGATGGGCCAGATGGCTTCTTTCTGCACTGTCGGGTTTCTATATTACTTCGGAGGGAAATAGTATGGGTGCAATTAAGGGGCAGGTGGATAGGCAGAAGAAAATTTTAGCATTAGCTGAATGAGTTGGAGGAGGACTGAGACTCTCCTGATGATTTTGATTTGATTTATTATTCACATGTATTAACATACAGTGAAAAGTATTGTTTCTTGCACATTATACAGAAAAAAAATACTGTTCATTGAGAAGGAAACGAGAGAGTGTGCAGAATGTAGTATTACAGTCATAGCTAGGGTATAGAGAAAGATCAACTTAATGCAAGGTAAATTCATTCAAAAGTCTGAGTCGGTTGGTACATGACCTCAGACTTTTGTATCTTTTTCCCAATGGAAGAAGGTGGGAGAGAGAATGTCCGGCATGTGTGGGGTCCTTAATTGTGCTGGTTGCTTTGCTGAGGCAGCAGGAAGTGTAGTGGATGGGAGGCTGGTGTGCCTGGTTTAATGAAGGAGCAGTGCTCCAAAAGCTTGGGATTTCAAATAAACTTTAACGTGGTGTTGTGAGACATCTCACTATGTCAGTCATGGCTAAACTGGTAGCATTCCTGCCTCTGAGTCATAAAAACTTGGGATTAAATCCCAAGCAGAAAAATGTAGGCTGGCACTCTAGCGCAGCACGGAGGGAATGCTGTACTGTTGACAGTGCCGTCTTTCAAATGAGACTTTAGCACAAAGCCTCTTCTGCTTGCTCGGGTGGTGTTAGAAAGTCCCACGGTACTTTTCTGAAGCAGTGTGGGGGGATTTACCCTGAGGATCCTGGCCAATATTTATCCCTTGATCAACATTATAAAAACAACAGAGATTACCTAGTCATTATCATTGGGGAGGTGACAGCCTAGTGGTATTATCGCTAGATTATTAATCCAGAAACTCAGCTGATGTCCTGGGGACCTGGGTTCGAATCCCGCCACAGCAGATGATGGACTTTGAATTCAGTAATGAAAACGTCTGGAATTAAGAATCTACTGATGATCATGAAACCATTGTTGATTGTTGAAAAAACCATTCTGGTTCACTAATGTCCTTTAGGGAAGGAAATCTGCCATCCTTACCTGGTCTGGCCTACACATGACCCCAGAGCCACAACAAAGTGGTTGACTCTCAATTGTCCTTCAGCAACCAGAGATGGGCAATTAATACTGGCCCAGCTAGTGCCACCCAAATCTCATAAATAAATAGAAAAAAAAATCACATTGTCGGAGATGGGATTTTGATCCTCACGTTAGCTGCTTGCTATGTTTCAACCATGACCACATTTCAGAAGTTCTTCATTAATGGCAAAGTATTTTGATAAAAGCAAATTACTGCAGAAGCTGGAATCTGAAACAAAAACAGAAACTGCTGGAAAAATCTCAGCAGATCTGACAGTATTTTTGGACATGATGTGGATATGCCGGCGTTGGACTGGGGTAAACACAGTAAAAAGTCTGACAACACCAGGTTTAAGTCCAACCGACTTATTTGATAGTAAACTCACTAGCTTTCGGGGTTAGTCCCTTCATCAGGTGAATGGCATCTCAGCAGATCTGACAGCATTTTTGGACATGATGTGGATATGCCAGCGTTGGACTGGGGTAAACACAGTAAAAAGTCACCTGAATGCCGTTCACCTGAAGAAGGGATTAACCCCAAAAGCTAGTGAGTGTACTATCAAATAAATCAGTTGGACTTAAACCTGGTGTTGTCAGACTTTTTACAGTATTTTTGGGGACAGAATAAAGCTAATGTTTCAAGTCTGGATGATCCTTCGTCAGAGCTGAAGGCAAAGAAAAGAGGACGAGGTTTATACTTATCTAGTAATATATATATATCTACATATGTACACACATATATATATATTTTGAAGTGCCTTGTCTTTATATCTATTGATATAAAGTCTTTATCCTTTTTTCTGAGCTGTGGAGCCTGTGCGATTCTATATCAATTAACCTCCCAAGTGCTGGTTCGGATGTGTGAAGCATAGCTGGAGTTATTTGGATTTAGACAGGAGGTGTTACAAATTTACATGATATTATGAGAAACAAAATCCAGAATATTATATGTAGGCTAGATTGATTGGCCATGCTAAATTATCCCTTAGTGTCAGGGGAATTAGCAAGATAACTAGATGGGGTTACGGGAATAGGGCTTGAATGGGATTGTGATCAGTGCAGACTTGATGGGCCAAATGTCTGCTTCTGCAGTGTAGGGATTCTATAATTCTATGAAACTGCTTTCTAGATGATGAATTAAAATATGCCAATTAACTCCCTCGTCCTTATAAATCGTCTTATCCAATTAAAAAAACATTCACGATTTTAGTGCAAACTAAAGGTATGTATGATGTACTGCACCAAAGGAGATCATTCAGTCCACAAGTCTATTGTTATCCAATCTAATCTCACTGTCCAATATTTGATCCATAGTCTTGTTGGTTACAACACATCATGCGTTGCAACAATCAAGGATTTTTTGAACACCACAAAGGACTCTGCTTCAACCATTATCTCAGGTAACGAGTTTCATAGCCTCCTCCACACTCTGAATAAAAACTCCCCGATAACCCCTTCGTCAAATTACATAAAATTAAGCACCCTTACTATTAAGTTCTTCGCTAAAGGAGATAAGGTCTTTCCTATCTGTTCTGTCTAGGTTCCCCCATAATTTTATACACCTCAATTAAATCACCCTTCTGCTTTCACCATTCCAAGAAGATCATCACATCCTATCCAATCTTTTCTCATAGCTAAACCTTTCCATTCCTGGCAGCTTCTTTATAAATCGTCTTTCTATTTTTGATTTATTATTGTCACAAAAATTAGTATACAGTGAAAAGTATTGTTTCTTGTGCGCTATACAGACAAAGTGTACTGTACATAGAGAAGGAAAGGAGAGGGTGAAGAATGTAGTGTTACAGTCCCAGCTACTGTGTCGAGAAAGATCAACTTAATGTGCCAAATTTGTAATAGATTGAATTAAAGCATTGTCAATGAGTTTTAAAAAGTTAGAATAAAGTTTTAGAAGCATAGAATGAGAGTAAAAGATAGAATTAGAAAATACGCTGGACAAGAAGTCGCAACGCTCCGGCACCAGTCTCTATACTCTCTGTAGTGTGGTCACATTGTTCCTCTAATGCAGTGGCCAGACTATATGCCACATTCTAGCCAAGTGTTTTATACAGTTTTAGAATAATTTCACTGCTCTGATACTCCATGCCTTGGCTAATAAAGGCAAATATTCCATATGACTTCTTAACAATGTTCTGTTACCTTCTAGGATCTGTGGACATGCACTCAAAGGTCCCTCTAATCCTCTGCACCTCTCAGTATTCTACCATTTTTGTGTTTCATCTCCCCAAGTATATTACCTCACACTTTTCCAGATTTAATTACAGTTGTGGCTTTTCTGTCCACCTGACCAGTCCATTGATATCTTCCTGCAACCAACAGATCTTTCACTATTTTCGTGATCTGTCAAACACCTGATTTTTGTATCATCTGCAAACTTTTCAATTGTAATACCCTCCATTTAACCACAGAATCCTTATAATGCAGAAGGAGGCCATGCAGCCTATTGAGTCTCCCTATCCCTGTAAGCCCACACATTTACCATGGCTAATCCATCTAACATCCTGAGACACTAAGGGACAATTTAACATGGTCAATCCACCTAACCCGCACATCTTTGGACTGTGAGAGGAAACCAAAGCACCCGGAGGAAACCCATGCAGACATGGGGAGAATGTGCAAACTCCACACAGACAGTGACCCAAGCCTGGAATCAAGCCAGGTCTCTGGAGCTGTGAAGCAGCAGTGCTAACCATTGTGCTTTAAGTCTAAATCATTGATAAAAGACCACGAAAAGCCAGGACCTAGTACTGAGACCTGTGGAACCACACTGGAAACAGCCATCCAGTCGCCAAAGCAAATATGCAATTTTCCCAAATTGCACAATGTATCTTTCACAGCCTTCAGCTTCTGGAGACAGGCATCACTTTAAAAAATCATTTATGTTAAAAATAATAGCGGCTTTGAGACCCCAAATATTCTGGAGGTTTCTCCAACACAATTTAAAGTGCTTTGAGTTCTCTTGCCATAGAATAATAGAATCATACAATACAGCAGAAGGCCATTCAGCCCATCGAGTCTGCACCGACCACGATCCCATCCAAGCCCTATTTCCATACATTTACCTCGGCTAATCTATCTGATGCTAAGGGTCAATCCACCTAAACTGCACATCTTTGGACAGTGGGAGGAAACTGGAGCACCCGGAGGAAAGTCACACAGGCACAGCGAAAATGTGCAAACTCCACATAGACAGTGACCCAAGACTTGGAATCGAACCCCAGGTCCCTGGCACTGTGAGGCAGCAGTGCTAACCACTGTGCCACTATAGCGTAGACCTCTGGCATGTCAATAAAATTCTCTGGCAACTTGTTCATTCACCAAAGTGTCATTTGATCATTTTATCCCATTCCATAATAAATATTGAAATAAATGAATGTTATTGACACCCATGCTACTAATACAGCTGAAATTAAAAACTGCACATTCTTCACACCCGTGGAAAATAGTAGCTAATGTTTTAATATTTGTAAAAGTAAATAAAACGAATAAAGTTAATTAAAGTAGACTTACCTGCTGTAAAACAGAAGGAGAGAGTAGCTATCAAGAAGTAGTTTATAGGCATCATGACAAGTTCAATTTCCTCAGATAAGAATCTGACTTTTTTGAAATACGTGTCACTGATTTTACATTAGAACAAGTGCTGGAAACATCTGCAAACCTTTCTTTTAAGTTAACATTTGGAAATGGCAAATTTGCATCAAAGATTGGGATATGACAACCACCCCGTCTGACAGGTTATTAAATGACAGACAGCCGTTACTTCAAAGATGTTGTTCCACGAGTAACCACAACCCACTGCTTGTAGAGTTCTCTCTGTTCAGAGACCAGAGTCAGAAATTACAACGTCAGTTCCTGTGATTTGATTCATAGTCTTATAGAGTGAAATAGCTGCGCTGGCTATTTGACGAAGCTTCTAATTAATCTTACATCTCTGTTCTTTTCCTACAGTCTTGCAATTTTTTTTCCCCATTTGAATGTTTAATCGATTTGCTTTTGAAATTTGTTATTCTGGCTTCCACCGACCTTTCAAGCAACACATTCCACATCACGGCAATTCCCCGCGTAAAACTTTCCTTCACCTGATTTCAAAGCGTCCTAACCACTGTTAGAGAATGTAGTAGGATTTATTCCCTGTCGAGTCTTCGGTTTAAAGTATGACCCATCTAAGTTTAAGTATTAGTGTCACAAATAGGCTTACATTAATGCTGCAATGAAGTTACTGTGAAAATCCCCCAGTCACCACACTCTGGCGCTTGTTCGAGTACACGGAGGGAGAATTTAGCACGACCAACGCACCTAACCAGCCTGCCTGGAGAAACTTGGTTTGTTCTCACTGGAACGAGAGAGATTGAGGGGTGACCTAATAGGAGTCTATAAGATTATGAGGTGCATGGACAGAGTGGATAGTCAGAAGCTTTATCCCAGGGTGGAAGGTTCAATTGCTAGGGAGCATAGTTTTAAGATGCGAGGAGCAAGGTTTGAAGGAGATGAATGAGACAAGTTTTTTACACAGAAGGTAGTGGGTGCCTGCAATTCGCTGCCTGGGGAGGTCGTGGAAGCAGATACAAAAGTGAGTTTTAAGAGGCGTCTTGACAAATGCATTAGTGGGATGGGAATATTGGGACACAGACTCTGGAAAAGTAAAGAGTTTTAGTTCAGGTGGGCAGCAGAGTCGATGCAGGCTTGGAGGGCTGAAGGCCCCGTTCCTGTCCTGTAACTTTCTTTGTTCCTTGTCTTTTGGACTGTGGGAGGAAACCAGAGCACCCAGAGGAAGCCAGTATAACCAAAGGAAACCCATGTGGACAAGGGGAGAACATACAGACTCTGCACAGACAGTGACCCAAGTCAGGACTTAAACCTGGGTCTCTGTGCTGAGAAGCAGCAGTGCTAAACACTATGCCGCTGTGCCATCCTTATATTTTCAAGGAGTTTTTGAGGATTAGAGGGTATGAATTATAAGGAGAGGACGGACAAACTAAGGTTGTTTTCTCTGGAGCTGCAGAGGGGAGACGTGATCGAAGCCTATGAAATTATGAGAGGCATAGATAGGGTTGACAGTCAGAAACTTTTTCCCAGAGTTGAATTGTCTAATGCTAGAGGCGAAGCAATTAAAGTAAGAGGGAGAAAAGTTCAAAGGAGAGGTGAGGGGCAAGTTTTTACACAGAGGGTGGTAGGTGTCTGGAACATGCTGCCAGAGATCATGATGCAAGCAAAGACGATAGGGGCAGTAAAGGGCTTTTAGATAAGCACAGCAATATGCAAGGAATAGCAGGATATGGACCAAGGCCAGGCAGAAGGGGTTAGTTTAACTTGGCATCATGTTCAGCACACTTTTGTAAGCTGAAAGACTGTTCCTATGCTATAGTGTTCTATGTTCTATGGTTTTGCTGTTGTGAATGAAGAGCTTTGATTTAACAAAGACCTTTGATATCTGTTTGAGCTTTTCTACTCACAGTATGGTCCTCTCCAGCCTCCTGTATACAAAAGGAGCGTGAAAACAAAGGGAGCAAGTACTGAGACATGTGGAACTCCATTGGAAACAACCTTCCAATCTCAAAAACAAATATGTAATTAGGCTGTAAATGGTACATTGTGCAATGAAGAGGAGGTGGCGGCAAAATGGTATTGTCACTGGATTAGTAATGCTCTGGGGGCCCGGGTTCAAATCCCAACATGGCCTACATGCGGCATGGTGGCACAGTGGTTAGCAATGCTGCCTCACAGTGCCAGGGATCTGGGTTCAATTCAGGCCTTGGGTCACTGTCTGTGTGGATTCTCCCCTTACCTGCACTGGTTTCCTCCGGGTGCTCCGGTTTCCTCCCGCATTCCAAAGATGTGGGTCAGGTGGATTGGCCAAGCTAAATTGCCACTGAGAGTCAGGAGGATTAGCAGGGTAAATTGGCTGGGTTATGTGGATAGGACCTGGGTGGGATTGTTGTTGGTGTAGGCTTGATGGGCCGAATGGCGTCGCTGTGCAGTTTAGTGATTCTATACGAAGAAATTTATCTTTAAATTTTGAGTGATGAAACAACTGTCTTAAAAATCTACCTAGTTCACCAATATCCTTTAGGGAAGGAAATCTACCACCCTTACCTGGCCTGTATTTGACTCTGAAATAGTCTAGGAGGCCACTTAGTTCAAGGGCAATTAGGGATGGACAATAAATGCTGGCCCAGACAGCGACACCCATACCCCACGAATAAAAAAAACACCCACACACTTGCTGCGTTGTCAGGCTTTTTGCCCTCTTTCCTGACTGGGGCGTTGTGTTCTGCCAGTTAGCAGTTTGTAGATATAATCAAGCAAGTAACTAATACCATTATTACAAGAGCAGCAACTTCGATATTTTCTATATATTTCTTTCACTGACTGAACTGGGTTTTCCAGAACACTGAAGATTTTATCCAAGTGTTTACAGACATCTCATACCAACCTTCATAAACAACAAGGATTAATACTCAGCAAATGCCTTAACTTGTAAACATCCACATACATATCTCCTTCTCCTTCTACCATCCAAGTAATTCAATGTGGCAACAATAACCTCAACAAGGTTGAGGGCAGCAAGGTGGTATGGTGGTTAGCACTGCCACCCCACAGCGCCAGGGACCCGGGTTCAATTCTGGTCTCGGGTGATTGTCTGTGTGGAGTTTGCATATTCTCTCCTTTTCTGCGTGGGATTCCTCCGGGTGCCCCAGTTTCTTCCCACAGTCCAAAGATATGCGGGTTAGATGGATTGGCCAAGCTAAATTGACCCTTAGTCTCAGGTGGATTAGCAGGGTAAATGTGTGGGGTTACAGGGATAGGGCCTGGGTGGGATTGTGGTTGTGCAGACTTGAAGGGCCGAATGGCCTCCTTCTGTAGGCGTTTTATGATTCTAATCTGCAAGTGACTCAGGTAGAACTGAGGAAAACCCCAGTATTGGAGATTTCTGAGAACCATAGACCCAAAACCAACTCAAACTAAAACAGAAAATGTTGGAGAAACTCAACAGGTCGGACAGCATCTGCGGAGAGAGAATAGAGCCAACGTTTCGAGTCTGGATGACCCTTCATCTGAGCTGAAAGCAAAGAAAATCAACAGTTCCTCTCAAGTTAAACTACAACATACCTCAAGTCATCATCCCCAAAGTATTGCATCTGAGAGAAATCTACCTCATTTACACCGCACAATTAGATTTATGAAGCTGATTTTCATGATGACATCTTAGTCGGGAAGAGGCAACTTATTAATACCTTGGGGGAGGGGCATCTTTGGGCCGATGGAGATTGGGAGTGAAATTAAAGAGAGAGCGTGATATGTTTGTAAAGTTTTAGAATGCTAACTTAAAGCGTTCAACTGTTTATCGGAAAATCAATGTGTGATAGTGGAGGCTGGGATTGTGTGAAGATAATGTTATTAGGGACAGTGGGCGTAAAGCTGAGACAGGATGGATGAATCAGCCAACAGGCAATAAGATAGTGCTGAATTATTTTGCCTGTGAGTTGTACTGTTACTGATGACTGTCCATACAACCGCCCATCCCTACCAAAGTGCCTCATAGCGTGAAACCTAGATATCTCATACTATTTCCCACTTAAAATAGAATTAGATGGTACAGATGGAGGCCACTTAGCCCATCATGCTTGTTTTGGCTCTTTGATGGAGATATCTAATTAGTCTCAGACACACTGGTCTTTTCTGCAGTGCCCCAAAAACCTTTCCTTCCAAGTGTTTGTCCCTGTTGGAAGTTATTATTGAACAAACTTCTATCATCATTTCAGATGGAACAAAAGATTCTTCTCATCTCCTCCCGGGTTCTTATGCTTCCTCCCCACCCACCCTTCGCTTGCCACACTTCAGCGTCTTGTTCTCTCCTAATCTTAGGTTTTCCTTTGATAAAACTGGCAGCCAACAACTTGATGTCCACCCCCACTGGACACCGCTTTATTCAGCACAACGAAGATATGCTATCGTTTCTTTGTGGTTACTTCCAAGGCATAATAGGAAGTTAGAACATAGCACTTAGAATAGTACAGCACACTACAGGCCCTTTGGCCCTCGATGTTGTGCTGAGCTATGTCCAAACCCAAGATCAAGCTATCCCACTCCCTATCATTCTGGTTGGATTACATTGTTTTACCTTGAGTAGAACATGGAAACAAGACGAACCCCCAGTTCATTCTCTGAGTGTCTCTCACTGTAATCCTGTTGCCAAGAGGTAACCTTGATCTCAATTGCTTTTGCAAGAGAGATTAGAGAAGTGGTTTGACTTGGAAGGAGGAAAAGGGAAGTGGAACATTGAACGGGAAGTTGTGAAACTTCAGAAACTAGTCACAAGCAGAGAGGAAGAACACGTGATTTTCATATTTGAAAATCACGGTGCCAACTACATATATGAAATCCAAAGTTGGCTGACTGGTTTGATAATTCAAGAACAATAGGGCATGTGGGAAGAGAGTTCTCAATGATGTCCTAGTCAATATTTATCTCTCAACCAAAATCATAGAATCACTACAGTGCAGAAGGAAGCCATTTGGCCCATTGAGTCTGCAACAACTTTCCAACAGAACATGGTCCAATCTCCTGCCTTATCCCTGTAACTCTGCACATTTATCTCGCTAATCCTCCTACCATACATATCTTTGACACTAAGGGGCAATTTACCTCACCTGCACATCTTTGGACTGTGGGAGGAAACCAGAGCACCCGGAGGAAACCAACGCAGACACTTGGAGAACATGCAAACTCCACACAGACAATGACCCAAGACGGGAATCAAACCTGAGTACCTTGGCACTGTGAGGCAGCAGTGCTAACCACTGCCCAACCAGTCATTCAAATATATTACCCTAGTCATTGTCACATTGCTGTTTGTGAGACCTCACTCTGTACAAAGTGGTCATTGTGTTTCCAATACTATAACAGGGAATTTACTCCAAAATGAAAGTTAATTGGCTCTAAAGTGCACTGGGACATCCTGAAGTCATGAAAGGCTAAAAGTTTAAAGTTTATTTATTAGTCACAAGTAAGGCTTACATTAACACTGCAATGAAGTTACTGTGAAATTCCCCTAGTCGCCACACTCCGGCGCCTGTTTGGATCAATGCACTTAAGCAGCACATCTTTTAGAATATGGGAGGAAACCGGAATACCCAGTGGAAAGCCACGCAGACACAGGGAGAACATGCAAACTCCAACACAGCTCTTTTCTCAAAACAAAATTCATCCACAAGTTTCTCCCTGTGACTAAGTGTATTCCCGAAGGTCACATGACTTGCTTTCTTCCACGAGCTGTTTGTCAGCCATCTTTGTGACATACTGAAACCAAAAAATAAATGCTGGAAAATCTCAGCAGGTCTGGCAGCATCTGTAAGGAGAGAAAAGAGCTGAAGTTTCGAGTCCAGATGACCCTTTGTCAAAGCTAAAAGGCATAGGAAGTGGGAGACATTTATACTGCGAGGTGAGGGAATGAAAAATAAGAACATAAGGACTAAGGGTAGTGCTGGCCCCTCTTGCCTGCTCCACCATTCAATAAAATCATGGCTGATCTTTTTATAGACTTGGGTCTCTGCACCCCACCCCCCCTTAACCTCCTGGAAATCCAGATACACTGTATCTACAGGTTCTCCATTGTCCACTCCGCATGTGATGTTCTCAAAAAATTTCATCAAATTAGTCAAACATGACCTGCACTTCATGAACCCATGCTGCATCTCACCAATGGGACAATTTATATCCAGATGTCTCAATATTTCTTCCTTAGTGATAGGTTCAAGCATGTTCCCTATTACAGAAGTTAAGCTAACCAACTTATAGTTATCTGCCTTTTTAAACGGTGGCATCATATTTGCTGTTTTCCAATCTGCAGGAACCACCCCAGAGTCCAGCGAATTTTGGTAAATTACCACTGGTTCATTTGCTTTCTCCCCCACCATCTCTTTTAGTACCCTGGGATGCATTCCATCAGGACCAGGAGACTTGTCTACCTTTAGCCCCCATTAGCTTGCCTAACACTACCTCTTTCGTGATAATGATCATTTCTAGGTCCTCGCTTGCTTCCTTGTGTTCAATTGTTGGCATGTTACTTGTGTCTTTCACTGTGAAGACCGACACAAAATACCTGTTCAATGCCTCAGCCATTTTCTCATTTCCAGTTATGACATCCCCCTTCTCATCCTCCAAAGGACCAATATTTACTTTAGCCACTCTTTTTTGTTTTATATATTTGTAGAAACTTTTGCTATCTGTTTTTATATTCTGAGCTAGTTTACTCTTATTATCCACCTTACTTTTCTTTATAGCTTTCCTCGTGGCCTTTAAAGATTTCCCAATCCTCTAGTTTCCTACTAATCTTTGCCACTTTGTACGCAGTTTCTTTCAATTTGATACCAACCTTTATTTCCTTAGATATCCATGGCTGATTATCTCTTTTTCTACAGTCCTCATCACTGGTATATACTTTTGCTGAACACTGTGAAAGATCACTCTGAAAGTCCTCTGCTGTTCCTCAATTGTCCCACCATAACGTTTTTGCTCCCAGTCTACCTTAGCCAACTCCTCCCTCATCCCTTTATAGTCTCCTTTGTTTAAGCACAAGACACTGGTGTTGGATTTTACCTTCTGACCCTCCATCTGTATTTTAAATTCAACCATGCTGAGATCGCTTCTTGCAAGAGGCATCATAGATGAGTCATAGCTGGTGGAAAAGACTGGTAATAGTAGTCCATAAATAGAATTAAAGGGTGTGAATGCCAAATGGCAGACAGGCTGAAATCAGAGGGTAAACTGTGACAGGTGAAGATGTGGGGGAGAGGGCCAATGGGTGGGAGAGAGGTAAGATTTAGAAGAAGGGGGAAAGGGGAAGCAAGGGGGAGTAAAGGTCAGGAAAGAGGGGATAGAGTGGGGGGAAGAAAAATGAAGAAAGACAATATAGAAATAAAAGGTAGAGAACAATAAAAAAAATGAAATAAAAACAATAGGGTTGAGGTGGAGTCATCTGAAATTGTTGAATTCGATGTTGAGGACTCAAGGCTGTAAAGTGCCTAGCCAGATGCTGTTCCTCCAGTTTGCATTGCGTTTGTGACATACTGCCTTCCTACACTAACTGGGAAGCCAAAAGACTTATTATCCAACATTGGATGATGCATGACCATTGACCAAACAGCCTCCCCTCAATATTTTTTATGTCTAAGAAATGTTCAAAGAAAATGACAGAGACACAATCTTTCTCAATGTCGTGATTTTTCTGCAGGGTCACATACAGGATGTGCTGAAGATTGACAAAAATTAAAAATGTTTATTTATTAGTCACAATTAAGGCTTACATTAGCACTGCAATGAAATTACTGTGAAATTCCCCCAGTCGCCCCAATCCATTGCCTGTTTGACTCAATGCACCTAACCAACACGTCTTTCAGAATCTGGGAGGAAACCGGAGCACCCGGAGGAAACCCACGCAGACACAGGGAAAATGTGCAAAGTCCAACAGACAGTGACCCAAGCCAGGGATCGAACCCGGGTCCTTGGCACTGTGAGGCAGCAGTGCCAACCACTGTGTTACCATGCCAATCGATCTTCAATTTCTAGAGATTTTGGGTCAAGATTTCTTTTTTTGGTTTTATTCCAAATCAATCCAAACAAGTCCAATTCAGAGTCTCAACAAGTTGAGACATTCCCGATCCAAGCTGATAAGACAGGGCTCTCACCTCCTGTCTTGGGCTTGACCTACATGATCCAAGCTGATTGGTGTAGGCATAGCTCCTCCTCCAAGGCTTGATCTCATTTGCATATTAGCCAAAAGGCCGAGATGCCGCTTTTAAAAACTGCTTCAAATGAGGCTAAAATGTAACCTGATGGCTTCAACCAAAGTACAGCATATCGATACTACACCTGATCTTAGCCAAAAGGCCGAGAAGCTTGTTCTTCAGCATGCGCAAGGCCTCTCTGCTGGTGGAGGGAGAGGGTAGGGGGCTGGGAAACTTCAGTCCCAGACCCACTAATCATACTTAAATGATATTAAAATGACCACGTGCATGTACGATGCAGCTCCGGGCCTGTGTTTGGCACTGGAAATCCGGTTTTGGGAGACATGCTTGGCGCTGGTCTCCCAGTGCAGATCGCGCTAATCTGGCCCCACTTAAAACTCCCAGCCCACTGTGCTAAAAACATCAGCACGTTGGGGTGGGAGAAGTGTCCCCAGTATTTGAGATGTACTCTTACCAATCCCCGATATAATTGAAACGTAAGATCTTAATGTTTATGTTTGATTCCTTTCATAATAAAGGATTGCATTCCATTAGTTTTCTTATCTATTTGCTGTACCTGTAAACTAACGTTTTGTGACTGAAACACTTAGGTTCCTTCGTCCCACAGAATTCTGCTGTGATTCCCTGTTTAAGTAATAATCTACTTTCTTATTCTTATGGCACAGTGGTTAGCACGGCTGCGCCATTGCATCAGGGACCCAGCTTTATAATCCCGGCTTGGGTCACTGTCTGTGCAGAGTCTGCATGTTCTCCCCTGTGTCGGCGTTGGTTCCCTCCGGGTGCTCTGGTTTCCTCCCACAGTCTGAAAGATGTGCAGGTTAGGGTGCGTTGGCCATGCTAAATTGCCACTCAAGTGTCAGGTGGATTACCAGGGTAAATGCATGGGTTTATGGGGATAGGGATTGTGGTCGATGCAGGCTCGATGGGCTCCTTCTGCACTGTGGGATTCTATGATTCTGTTGCCAAAGTGGATACATTTTCCCACATTATACTCTATCCACGAGATTTTTCCCCTTTTACTCAACCTGTCCATGTCCGTCCATCTACAGACTTCGTACACCCTCTGCCAGAGGTTCTGTTTTCTCCAATTTTCCAGTAAGTGAGTGTGTGAAGATTGAATCAAAGATTGTGGCAAAATAGGACAGAGAGTGAGACTAAATAAGCCACTCTTCCAAAGAGCAGGTACAGGCACAAACAGCCATCTTCTGCGCTGTAACATTCTCTGATTTGAGTGCCCAATGTGACTAAATTGTCCCTTTGTTCAGATAAATACGGCACGAGCTGGTAATATAAATGGAAAATGCTAAAAATACTCTCGGTCAAACAGATGTCTGACAAATGAAACAGAAAGTGTCAAAATCTGCATGTAAAAAGTTTTAGTAACCTCAGATTATATCCACAACATATTCAAAGTTGTATGAAAGGTCACAGACATTGTGGGCATGTCTAACCCACTAAAACAATTATGGCAGCAACAATCATTTCTGTCTGATTTTAACCCATTGCTAACCCTTTCATTTGCACAGAGCCAAAATCGGGCCCAAGCCTGCATTTATGTAGCACTTTTAACATCCCAATGTACTTCACGTGATTGTTAGAGCAATAAAATTTAAGACTGAGCCACACAAGGAGATATTGGCCGGAATTTTACCCCCCTCCCCAGGGTGGGCGAGACTCGCAGAACGGAATTCTCCATCGGCCTTGGATGGGATTTTACAACAATTAGATCAGACGATCAAATTCTGGGCCAATGAGGAAGCATTAAAGGAGTGTCTCAAAGGAGGCGAGAGGGTGGAGAGGTTCAGAGGGGCAAGATTATGGGGAGGGTGCATGGACAGAGTGGCTAGTCAGAAGCTTTTTCCCAGGGTGGAAGAGTCAATTACTAGGGAGTATACTAGGTTTAAGGTGCGAGGGGCAAGGTTTAAAGGAGACGTACGAGGCAAGTTTTTTACACAGAGGATGATGGTGGGTGCCTGGAACTCAGTGCCGAGGGAGGTAGTGGAAGTGGATACGATAGTGACTTTTAATACATGAATAGGATGGGAATAGAGGGATATGGTCCCCAGAAGAGTAGGAAGTTTTACTTGAGGGCAGCATGGTCGGTGCAGGCTTGGAAGGCCAAAAGGCCTGTTCCTGTGCTGTAATGTTCTTTGTTCTTTGAAATTCAGGAGCTTTATCTCAAGTGGATCCAGACAGCTCAAGGCACAGAGCGATCAGGGAGGCCAGAATTCAGGAACGCAGAGACCCCAGGAATGTTGCGAGGCTGGAAGGGGATTAAGAGCTTGGCAGAGTCGATTCCAGAGAGTATGGTTTGAATGTGAGTCAGTTTGTGTCAATCATAATGTAAAAGTTTTAAAACATCTGAACCGCGGATCTAACCTACCTCAAAGCCAGACTCTTCGGGTTCAGCAACCAATCCCCTCTCAGGAGCAGGAATCTCATTTAAACATTATAATGGGGCTGGTTGCCTCTGATTTCAGCTCCGGTTTAAATTTCCCGGGATTCGGGAAACTGGGCAGTTAAATGGAGGCAAGGGCTGCTCTGTGGAAAATTCCACCATCTGCTGTGGCGGGATTCGAACCTGGGCCTCCACTGGTTTCAGGATTAATAATCTAGCAATAATATCCCATTGTACCAGCCGGGATGGAACATTTGACAGGACGTTGGTTGACCTTGGGTGGGAATATAGGGTCTCGGGGAAGGAAAACCCCACCCATTTTATCTCCTTTGCACTTGCCGTTATTGCAATGTGTTAACTCGGTGCACGCCTTTGAAAGTCACTGAGTAATTTTCTACAGTAGGAAGTTTCACTCTGAGCCTGTGGTTTCAGAAAGCAAATGGTCTTGGGCCACATCAGGGTTACACCTTGAGATTGCATCGAAGGTACTTTGGGTCGAGTTATGTAATGCAGGTGGTGATTTTGGGTACGAGGCGGAAAAAGACAGCAGCTCATGAGGTTATTCTGAGCATCTTACTTCCTGTGTAAATTCCAGCAACCATGATAGACAAGAGCTGGTACGGGGTGTTGGCTGAATACTGTCACTGGACTGACAATACAAAGGCCTGACTGACTGCTCTACATTCAAATCTCACCATGGCAGCTAATTAAATTCTATTAATTCAATAAATTTACAATAAAAAGTTAGTAATGGTGTCTATAAAATTACTGAATTTTATAGTCACTTCATTGCCACAGAGGAGGCCAGGTCATTGAGTGTCTTTAAGATAGAGATAGACAGGTTCTTGATCAATAGGGGGAGTCAAGAGTTACAGGGAGAAGGCAGGAGAATGGGGATGAGAATCATATCAGCCATGATTGAATGGCAGAGCAGACTCGATGGGCTGAATGGCTTAATTCTGCTCCAATATCTTATGGAATTGTTGTTAAAACCCACCTGCCCACCTGGTTCACTAACGTCTCTTTAGCGAAGGAAATCTGTCGTCCTTATCTGGTCTGGCCTACCTGTGAATCCACAGCACAGCGCCAAGGACCCAGGTTCAATTCTGGCCTCAGGTCACTGTCTGTGTGGAGTCTGCACATTCTCCCCGTGTCTGCATGTGTTTCCTCCGGGTGCTCTGGTTTCCTCCCACAGTTCACAGGTTAGGTTGATTGGCCATGCTAAATTATCCCTTAGTGTCAGGAGGACGAACAGGGGTTATTTGATTTGATTTATTATTGTCACATGTATTAACATACAGGGAAAAGTATTGTTTCTTGAATGCTATACAGACAAAGCATACAGTACACAGGGGAGAAGGAAATGAGAGAGTGCAGAATGTAGTGTTACAGTCATAGCTATGGTGTAGTGAAAGATCAACTTAATGCAAGGTAAGTCCATTCAAAAATTTGACAGCAGCAGAGAAGAAGCTGTTCTTGAGTTGGTTGGTACGTTACCTCAAACTTTTGTATCTTTTTCCTGAAGGAAGAAGGTGAAAGAGAGAATATTCGGGTACATGTGGTCCTTAATGATGCTGGTTGTTTTGCCGAGGTAGCGGGAAGTGTAGACAGAGTCAATGGATGGGAGGCTGGTTTGTGTGATGGATTGGGCTACATTCACGACCTTTTGTAGATCCTTGCGGTCTTGGGCAGAGCAGGAGCCCATACCAAGCTGTGATACAACCAGAAAGAATGCTTTCCATGGTGCATCTGTAAAAGTTGTTGAGAGTTGTAGCTGACATGCCAAATTTCCTTAGTCTTCTGAGAAAGTAGAAGTGTTGGTGGGCTTTCTTAACTATAGTGTCGGCACGGGGGGGGGACCAGGACAAGTTGTTGATGATCTGGACACCTGAAAACTTGAACCTTTCGACCCTTTCTACTTTGTCCTTTCACGGGGATAAGGCCTGGGTGGGATTGTGGTCTGTGCCGACTTGATGGGCCAAATGGCCTTCTTCTGCACTGTAATGGTTCTATGATTCTGTAACTCTCAACTGCCCTCTGACATGGCTGAGAAAGCCACTCAGTTGTATCAAACAGCTATGAAGCCTAAAAGGAATGAAACTGGACTGAACTCCTGGCATCAGTAAGGTGTACCTGTACCCCTCAGCGCCAGTTCTGCTTACCAAAAGTGGCCTACTTGCCTGTTGACACCGCAAATTCCTCATTACCAACATCTGGGCAGGGAGTCAAACACTAGCCTGAGATATTCATTCTGACGGAACCATGCCTCACAGATCATGTCCCAGGCACTGCCATCTATCATTCCACTGCCAGGCTCTGCATATCTCCTGTCTCACTAAAAGGTGGCACAGTGGTTTACGGTCAGGAGGGAGTTGCTCTGGGAGTCCTCAACATTTACTCTGAATCCCATGAAGTCTCATGATGTCAAGTCAAACACGGGCAAGGAAACCTCCTGCTGATACCACTTCCACACCCACCCCCACCCCCCTCCACCCCCACCTACAGCTGATGAATCAGTATTCCTCCATGTTGAACACCATTTGGAGGGTGGCAATGGCCCAGGGTGTGTGCTGGGTGGGGACTTTAATGTCTATCACCGAGAGTGGCTCGGTAGCACGGCCACAGGCTGAACTGGTCAGGTCCAAAGGATGTCACTGCTAGACTGGGTCTGTGGCAGGTGCTCAGGGAAGCAACAAGAACATACTTGACCTCATCCTCACCCAATCAGCCGGTTGCAGATGCATCTGTCCACGACACTATCAGCAGGAGCGACCATCGCACAATCCACGTCGAAACAAAGTCCCAGTTTCACATCGAGGATTCCCTCCATCCTGTTGTGTGGCACTGCCACTGTGCTGAATAAAACAAACTTCGAACAGATCCAGCAACTCAAGACTGGGCGTCCGTGAGGTGCTGTGGGCCATTTGCAGCAGCAGAATTACACTCAACCACAATCTGTAACCTCATGGCCCGGTGTATCCCCCACTCGACCACCAGGACAGGGGATCAACGCTGGTTCAATGAAGAGTGCAGGAAGGCCTGCCAGGGGCAACACCAGGCACCCTGAACATACCCTCTTCCACCTTCTTCCATCCAAGAAAAAAGACGCACAAGTCCGAGATCATGTGCCAACCGACTCAAGAACTGCTTCTTCCCCATCAGACTTTTGAATGGACCTACCATATATTAAGTTGACCTTTCTCTACACACTAGCTATGACTGTACTACATTCTACACCCTCTCCTTTCTTTCTCCCCTGTGTACTCTATGAACAGTGTGCTTTGTCTGCAGAGTGTGCAAGAAACAATACTTTTCACTGTATCCCAACTCAGTGGCAATAATAAATCAAATCAAACATCATTCAAGTACATGTAAAAATGAGGTGTCAACCTGGTGAAGCTACAGCTCAGGACCATTTACCTTCCAAACAGTATAAACAGCAAATGATAGAAACATAGAAACTAGAAGCAGGAGGAGGCCATTCTCCCCTTCGAACCTGCTCTGCCATTCATTATGATCATGGCTGATCATCAAATTCAATATCCTGATCCCCTCCCCTTCTCCATATCCCTTGATCCCTTTAATAGAAACATAATAATTATTGTGTAACAGAAACAGTTTGTTTATTAATGTCACAAGGAGACTGACATTAACACTGCAATGAAATTACTGTGAAAATCCCCTAGTCGCCACACTCCGGCACCTGTTCGGGTACACTGAGGGAGAATTTAGCACGGCCAATGCACCTAATCAGCATGTCTTTTGGAGTGTGGGAGGAAACTGGAGCACCCAGAGGAAACCCACGCAGACACGGGGAGAACATGCAGACTCCACAAAGGCAGTGATCCAAGCCGGGAATCGAACCCAAGTCCCTGGTGCTGTGAGGCCACCGTTTATGCCACCATGCTACCAATGGACAGAGCTAAACGATTCCACAACCAATGGACTGGATCTAATCTCTGCAGTCCTGCCTCATCCAGTCGTGAATGGTGGAGGACAATTAAAGAGCTCACTGGAGGAGGAGGCTCCACAAATATCCCCATCCTCAGTGAAGGAGGAGCCCAGCACATCTGTGCAAAAGATAAGGCTGAAGTATTCGCAGCAATCTTCAGCCAGAAGTGCCGAGTGGATGATCCACCTTGGCCTCCTTCCGTGGTCCCCAACATCTCGGTTGTCAGTCTTCAGCCAATTCGATTCTCTCCACACAATGTCAAGGAATGGCTGAAGACACTGGATACTGCAAAGGCTACGGGCATTAGACAATACTCTGGTACTTATGCTCCAGAACTTGCTGTGTCCCTCGCCAAGCTGTTCCAGTACAGTTACAACACTGGCATCTAACCAGCAATGTGGAAAATTGCCCAGGTATATCCTGTACCCGAGAAACAGGCCACATCCAATCTGACCAATTACTGTCCCTTCAGTCTACTCTTGATCATCAGTGAAGTGATGGAAGGGGCCATCGACATTGCAATCAGATTTACTCAGCAATGATGCAGTCACAAGAACACAAGAGATAGGAGCAGTAGACCATTCGACCCATCGAGCCTGTTCCACCATTCAATATGATCATGGCTGATCTTGGGTTTCATCTCCATTTTCCCACTCACTCCCTTGATTCCCTAAGAAAGCAAAAATCTGTCCGTCACAGCCTTAAACATATTCAACGATGGAACATCCACAACCTTCTGAGGTAGAGACTGCCAAAGATTCATACAATAGTGCAGCACTCCCTCAGTATTGACCCTCTGACAGTGCGGCACTCCCTCAGCACTGACCCTCTGACAGTACGGCACTCCCTCAGTACTGACCCTCTGACAGTGTGACACTCCCTCAGCACTGACCCTCTGACAGTACGGCACTCCCTCAGCACTGACCCTCTGACAGTGCAGCACTCCCTCAGCACTGACCCTCTGACAGTGTGACCCTCCCTCAGCACTGACCCTCTGACAGTACGGCACTCCCTCATTACTGACCCTCTGACAGTGTGACCCTCCCTCAGCACTGACCCTCTGACAGTGCGGCGCTCCCTCAGTACTGACCCTCTGACAGTGCAGCACTCCCTCAGCACTGACCCTCTGACAGTGTTGCACTCCCTCAGCACTGACCCTCTGACAGTGCTGCACTCCCTCAGCACTGACCCTCTGACAGTGCGGCACTCCCTCAGCATTGACGCTCTGACAGTGCGGCACTCCCTCAGCACTGACCCTCTGACAGTGCGGCACTCCCTCAGCACTGACCCTCTGACAGTGCGGCACTCCCTCAGTACTGACCCTCTGACAGTGCGGCACTCCCTCAGTACTGACCCTCTGACAGTGCGGCACTCCCTCAGCACTGACCCTCTGACAGTGCGGCACTCCCTCAGTACTGACCCTCTGACAGTGCAGCACTCCCTCAGTACTGACCCTCTGACAGTGCGGCACTCCCTCAGTACTGACCCTCTGACAGTGCGGCACTCCCTCAGTACTGACCCTCTGACAGTGCGGCACTCCCTCAGTACTGACCCTCTGACAGTGCGGCACTCCCTCAGTACTGACCCTCTGACAGTGCGGCACTCCCTCAGCATTGACGCTCTGACAGTGCAGCACTCCCTCAGTACTGATCCTCTGACAGTGCGGCACTCCCTCAGCACTGACCATCTGACAGTGCGGCACTCCCTCAGCACTGACCCTCTGACAGTGCGGCACTCCCTCAGTACTGACCCTCTGACAGTGCGGCACTCCCTCAGCACTGACCCTCTGACAGTGCGGCACTCCCTCAGTACTGACCTTCAGACAGTGTGGCACTCCCTCAGTACTGACCCTCTGACAGTGCGGCACTCCCTCAGCACTGACCCTCTGACAGTGCGGCACTCCCTCAGTACTGACCTTCAGACAGTGTGGCACTCCCTCAGTACTGACCCTCTGACAGTGCAGCACTCCCTCAGCACTGACCCTCTGACAGTGCGGCACTCCCTCAGAATGGAATCCAGAATAAGCATCAAATGTAATGAGTGTTATCTGAACACTTGCTGTTGTTCCCTGTCATTTCTAACAGCCAACAGCAGATGGAACTGTCGCACTGCACTGTCTATTCCTTGTATGAAAAAACTGAGGGAGTGCCGCACTGTCAGAGGGTCAGTGCTGAGGGAGTGCCGCACTGTCAGAGGGTCAGTGCTGAGGGAGTGCCGCACTGTCAGAGGGTCAGTGCTGAGGGAGTGCCGCACTGTCAGAGGGTAAGTGCTGAGGGAGTGCCGCACTGTCAGAGGGTCAGCGCTGAGGGAGTGCCGCACTGTCAGAGGGTCAGTGCTGCAGGAGTGCCGCACTGTCAGAGGGTCAGTGCTGCAGGAGTGCCGCACTGTCAGAGGGTCAGTACTGAGGGAGTGCCGCACTGTCAGAGGGTCAGTGCTGAGGGAGTGCCGCACTGTCAGAGGGTCAGTACTGAGGGAGTGCCGCACTGTCAGAGGGTCAGTGCTGAGGGAGTGCCGCACTGTCAGAGGGTCAGTGCTGAGGGAGTGCCGCACTGTCAGAGGGTCAGTGCTGAGGGAGTGCCACACTGTCAGAGGGTCAGTACTGACGGAGTGCTGCACTGTCAGAGGGTCAGTGCTGAGGGAGTGCTGCACTGTCAGAGGGTCAGTGCTGAGGGAGTGCCGCACTGTCAGAGGGTCAGTGCTGCAGGAATGCCGCTCTGTTGCAGTGTTAATGTAAGCCTACGTGTGACACTGAAATAAACTTTTGCATGTTCTCCCTGTATCTGTGTGGGTTTCCTCCCACAATCCAAAGATGTGTAGGTTAGGTGGATGGGCCATACTAAATATGTGGGATTGCGGGGATAGGTGAGGAATGTGCCTGGGAAAATAGTCTGTCAGAGACTCAGTGCAGACTCACTGGGTTGAATAGCCTCCTTCTGCACTGTAGGAATTCTATGGGCAGGATTCCCAGAAAATTCGATGGACCATACAGAAATCCATTGATCTCGGGCAGGGATTTCTGGTCGGGGGGGGTTGCGGCAGGAAATTCCCGGCCTGTGATTCTATGAATGGTTTGTGCAGAGGGTAATATCGCGATGGGAGTGTTTATCCATCCCTAGGCCTAAATCTAGAAAGAGATGGGGAGCTGACACACAAGAACATCAAGTTCCCCTCCAACTCACACACGTTGTATGTTGGTTGTGACTAGCTGAGGAACAATTGCCAAGACAGAGATGTGTCTGAACAATGACTGCCTCAGGGTCTGAACGTAATGTTTATGATTCCTGAGATGTGGATCCCAGAACGGAACACAGATGTTGCAGATGTGAACGTGTTTCGCAGTCTGAGCCACAAACTTTCTGCACTAGACTCTGAATCATGTGACCTCGAATCATGTGACTCTGAATCATGTGACTCTCTTACATCGTCATTCTCACATTAACTCTTTCAGCCCCAACAGTGGCACGGTGGTTAGCACTGCTGCCTCACAGCAAGAAGTCTCACAACACCAGGTTAAAGTCCAACCAATTTATTTGACAGTAAACTCACAAGCTTTCAGGGTTTGCCCTTCGTCAGGTGAATGGAGAGTTCTGGCCTCAGGCAGAGCATATTTGATTCCTGGCTTGGGTCACTGTCTGTGTGGAGTTTGCACGTTCTCCCTGTGTCTGTGGGGGTTTCCTCCAGGTGCTCCTGTTTCCTCCCACAGTCCAAAAGACGTGCTGGTTCGGGTGCATTGGCCACACTAAATTCTCCCTCAGTGTACCCGAACAGGTGCCGGAGTGTGGCAACTAGGGGATTTTCATTGCAGTGTTAATGGAAGCCGACCTAGTAAATAAAAGAAACAAAAGACTTGCAAAGATATCTGCCATTCCTTCAGTGTCGCTGGGTCAAAATCCTGGAACTCCCTAACAGCACTGTGGGTGTACCTACAGCACAGGGACCGCAGTGGTTCAAGAAGATTGCCCACCACCCTCTCATGGGGCAATTAGGGATGGACAATAAATGCCAAACATACCCACATCCCCAGAATGATTTTTGTTAGGCTATATATGTCGTAGGTTTTGATTTAAATTCTACCTACTGCAGTTGAACGTTAAATTGGAGGAGTAACTTCCTGTCTTTGCACTGCAGGAAGAGAGATTGCCCCCTGGTAGTGCAGATTGGGGAGTTTTGAGGAGTCCAAGGGTTGAGAATTGCTAATCCTAGCAGATTGTAAAATTCACCCTTGGTTTAAACTGTTTTTAATGGTGCAACTCTCCAGTTCGCCATTAGAGGTCAGTGTCTGCTTGCAGAATGGCCAGAAACTATTCAGGAACTATTGGGTTGGTTATTGTGCAGTTGGTTAAGCGCTGCTGCCTTACAGCGCCAGGGACCCCGGTTCGATTCTGGCCTCGGGTCATTGTCTGTGTGCAATTTGCACATTCTCCCCATGTCTGCCTGGGTTTCCTCCACGTCCTCCAGACGTGTTGGTTAGGTGGATTGGCCATGCTAAATTGCCCCTTAGTGTCAGGGAGATGACCAGGGTATGTATGTGGGGTTTCAGGGATAGGGTCTGGGTGGGATTGTTGTTAGTACTGACTCGTTGGGCCAAGTGGCCTCCTTCTGCACTGTAGACTCTATGATTCTAATGACTGGATCCTGGGGATGGAGCTCAAAAGACAAATAAAGGAAACCAGGGATTCAGAGAGATCAGTGGGAATGCGGGAGAAGGTGGCCGAGAGGAATGGTTATCTGTTGCGGAAAGAGAGATTCATAGAGTCATAGAGGTTTACAGTATGGAAACAGGCCCTTCGGCCCAACTTGTCTATGCTGCCCTTTTTTTAAACGCCTAAACCTAATCACAATTGCCTGCGTTTGGCCCATATCCCTCTATATCCATCTTACCCATGTAACTGTTCAAATGCTTTTTAAAAATCAAAATTGTACCCACCTCCACTACTACTTCTGGCAGCTTGTTCCATACGCTCACCACCCTCTGTGTGAAGAAATTGTCCCTCTGGACCCTATTGTATCTCTCCCCTCTCACCTTAAACCTATGCCCTCTCGTTCTAGACTCCCCCACCTTTGGGAAAAGATGTTGACTATCCAGCTGTGCTGCCAAATTTTGTTTTGCCAAGGCCAATATATCCACCTGGCATGATGGCACAGTGGTTAGCACTGCTGTCTCACAGCGCCAGGGACTTGGGTTCAATTCCAGCCTCGGGTTACTGTCTGAGTGAAGTTTGCACACTCTCCCCATGTCTGCACGGGTTTCTTCCAGGTGCTCCAGTTTCCTCCCACATTCCAAAGATGTACGGGTTAGGCAGAATTAACCATGCTAATTGCCCCTTAACGTTCCAAGATCTCTGGATTAGTGGCGTAAATATGTGGGGTTATGGGGGTAGGGATGGAGGGGAGGCCTGGGCAAGACACTCTGTCAGAGAGTCAGCACAGGCTCGATGGGCCGAATGGCCTCTTCTGCACTGTGGGGATTCTATGATTCCTGAGGCGTGGCTCCCAGAACTGAATACAGATGTGTGCAGATGTGCTTGTTTGACCTCAGGATTTGAGATTTCCAGTAGGATGTGCGGGCCTGGTGCTCCCCAGCTGTGTATTTCCAATCTCCCTCCCTGACAGATGTTGGATTTTCAATCACTTTCAGGAGGGATTCTGTCGACGATCGGGGCTAAATCGGCACTTGGAAACTCAGGTCAAAAGCATGTGCTACCGTTTGACCAGTTTTGTGGTTTGCTTCCGGGGAGGTGCCTTTCACACTCTGCAGTTACATGTTTGAACCGCAGGCGAGAGGTGAGTGCTCTTCCTACAGAGAGTGGCAGCCCTGACACAGTCTGGGAATCCCAATCCCAACCCTTGGACGAGAGACTGTGACACTGGAGGGAAGGTCAGTGAAGAGGCCGCTCTGTGATTCAGGTAAACCTGCCCGTGTCAGGGGACACCACAAACTGCTCCCTTTCTGATCACTCCTTTATATCCCAGTGTTTGCTCCAGCTGCCACTGCCCTCACAATTGGTTTCTGCCCACTCTGAACAGGCTGACTTCCATTCTCTGCCCTTGTCGTGTCCTCCAGTTCTGTATTGGCAACGGTGCAGCAAGGTGAACACAGCTGCTGAGCTCTGGAACACAGCCAGCACATCGGCCTCTGGGGTGACTCGAGGATGCTACATGTGTCGATATTATCTCTGTAAACTCCTCCAGCCCCCTCATCCTCTGGGATCTCTGCATTCCTCCGGTTCTGGCCTCTTTGCACACCTATGACTTTAATCGCTCCAATACTGGCAGCTGTGCCTCCAGTCGCCTGGGGCTCTCAAGCTGAGGAATTGCCTCCCTCACCCTTTCCATCTCTCTCGACCTCATTTACCTTCTTTCAGAAGTTCTTTAATACCTGCCTTTTTGACAAAACCTTTGCCTGCCTTTCCTCGCGTCCCCTCGCCTGACACTGTGGGCGGCTCAATGGTTAATATCATAGAAGTCACAGAATCCCTGCAGTGCAGACGGAGGCCATTCGACCCATCAAGTCTACAACAACAACAACAATCCCACCCAGGCCCTATCTCTGTAACTCCACGTATTTACCCTACTAATCCCCCTGACACTAAGGGGCAATGTATGACCAATCAACGTAACCCACAGATCTTTGGACTGTGAGAGGAAACCGGAGCACCCGGAGGAAACCCACGCAGACATGGGGAGAATGTGCAAACTCCAGACAGACAGTCGGAATTGAACCTGGGTCCCTGGCACTGTGAGGCAGCACTGCTAACTACTGTGCCACCATGTCACCCTAGAACTGCTGCCTCACGGTGCCAGGGATCCAGGTTCGATTCCGGCCTGGGGGGACTGTCTGTGTGGAGTTTGCACGTTCTCCCTTTGTCAGCGTGGGTTTTCTCCGGGTGCTCCGGTTTCCTCCCACGCTCCAAAGATGTACTGATTATTTGAATTGGCCATGCTAAATTCTCCCTCAGTGTCCCAACTTAGTGGAGTTAGTGGGATAAATAAGTCGCATTTCGGTGGTAGGGCCTGGGTAAAATGCTCTTTCAGAGAGTCAGTACAGACTGGATGGGCTGAATGGCCTCCTTCTGCACTGTAGGGATTCTATGAGAAACATTCAGTGTCACAGTTTGTTTAATAATCTTTCCTGTGAAGCACTTTGCGTTGGTGAAGGTACAAGTTAAATTTTAACAAACGTTTTTGTCATGCAAAGTGAAGGGGTGATCTTATAGAGGTTTATAAAATAATGAGGGTCATAGATCAGCTAGATAGTCAATATCTTTTCCCAAAGGTAGAGAAGCTTAAAACTAGAGGGCATGAGTTTAGGGTGAGAGGGGAGAGATACAAAAAGGTCCAGAGGGGCACACAGAGGGTGGTGAGTGTCTGGAACAAGCTGCCAGAGGTAGTAATAGAGACGGGTACAATTTTGTCTTTCAAAAAGCATTTAAGCAGTTACATGGGTAAGATGGGTATAGAGGGATATGGGCTAAATGAGGGCAATTGAGCATCTTACCCAGGCTCTATCACTGTAAACCATTGGCTTACTGGGCAACATGGACAAGTTGGGCCGAGGGCCTGTTTCCATGCTGTAAACCTCCACGAATCTAAGTCTGTGTGACTAATGTGTTGCGATGCCATTGTTCCACTGGAGGAAGAGTGGGATTGGGGTTGATTGGGGCTCAATGGAGAGGAGGGAGGGGGTGGTGGAATCAGGGAAAAGCCTGCATGCGTTTGCCATGTTCAGTCACCAATGGGGAAAAGTCTGTTTTTGGTGTTAATAACATTCCCCGTTGCTGCTCGGAACTTTCGCTGGAGCCTCTGTTTGCTTTGAAGTTGCTGGAACAGCTCACATCAGAAAAACTTTCCTGACGCATGTCAACAAACAGCAGAAAGCTGCACAACAAACCTAACCCTGTAACGCTAAATTCTAACATCCCGCTTACATCAAACTTTCTTCTCAGGAACGGGCTCAGAAAAAACAAAAAACTGAAATACAAAGAAAAACTAAAAAACAGTATGTGCATTTATATAGCACCAGTCACAGCCTAAGACAGCCCCAACCCATTTTAGGGTCACGTTTGAAGTGTAGTCACTGTCGTAAAGTAGGAAGTAGGAAGCTAATTTGTGCACAGCAAGCTCCCACAAGCTTGGGAACAATAACAATCTGTTCAGGCTGATGTTAATTGAGGGATGAACGTGGGCTCGGACACCAGGGAGATCTCCCGATGATTTTCTTGCAATAGTGCTGTGGGATCTTTAACCTTCACCTCAGGAGCGAGATGGGGCCTCGGTATAATGTCTCGTCTGAGAGACGGCACCTCTGATAGTGCAGCACTCCCTCAGTACTGCGCTGGAGTGGCAGCCTTGTAGTCAAATAAGCGACACTTGAATCCGGACCTTTCTGACTCAAGGACCAGCCACAGTTTTCAACTGATAATTCCTGTTGTCAAATCAAGCAGAAATTGCAAAGACACTTGGCCAGAGAGCAGTGCGATTTAATCGTATTCATGTGTACCCACTGTGGAAGCCCATTCCCTGCAGAATCCCGTTGTTCTTCAGATGCCCACCGGAGGGTGTGTGAGAGTAACCCATTCCCACCTCTCCCTCTGAGTCTCTCCCACGTATCTTTCCCGTCTTTCCTGCAGCTTTTTTGTTTGGATTTAATTTGATTTATTATTGTCACAAGTATTAACATACAGTGAGAAGTATTGTTTCTTGCACGCTATACGAACAAAGCATACCATTCATAGAGTACATAGGGGAAAAAGAAAGGAGGGAGTGCAGAATGTAGTGTTACAGTCATAGCGAGGGTGTAGAGAAAGATCAACTTAGTGCGAGATAGGTCCATTCAAAAGTCTGATGGCAGCAGGGAAGAAGTTGTTCTTGAGTCGGTTGGTCTGTGACCTCAGACTTTGTATCTTTTTACCGATGGAAGAAGGTGGAAGAGAGAATGTCCGGGGTGCGTGAGGTCCTAAATTATACTGATTGCTTTGCCGAGGCAGCGGGAAGCATAGACAGAGTGGATGGATGGGAGGTTGGTTTGCGTGGTGGACTGGGCTACATTCACGACCCTTTGTAATTACTTGTGGTCTTGGGCAGAGCAGGAGTCATATTAGTCTCAGAGGGTATAGTTCACCGGGGATCTGGAGCCTGGTAATAATTTCGATCAAGCCGTTAAAGTTGTCCTATTGGAATATTAACTCCCTAATTAAGGAGCGCCCCATGCTCCTGATTGACAGATACCCGGTGATGGTGGTGGGGGGGGCAAGGAAGGAGGAAGACCTCCTCGTGAACACGCTCCTGGGCTTAGCAAGGTGTCCCATCTACAAGTCCAGGCAGTGGGCAATCCAGGGGGTCGTTCAGCCCAACTGTCTGCCCCTCTACCTCGGCTACATTTGCGGCTAGTTGTTCCTGGAGAGGAGGCATGCAGTGTCTGAGGGCACAGTTGATGACTTCCGTGCCTTCCAATCAGGGAGTGTTTCCCTTGTATTTAACTGGGAGTGTCAGTTCCTCTGGCGCTCCCGGAGGCAGACTGCTGACTGCGAGCACTCTGTGTACTGCTGTTGGAATTGTAAATAAAGGGATTCTGGGAAAGGGGGCTTCTGCCTCCAAAGACTTATTACGAACCTCTCCTATAGCTGTCCCAAGTCACCAGCCCCTTTGCAGGTGGTGCGAGATGGAAATTTGACTATGCGGGGCATCACACACACCAGTGTAATGCTGCCTCTGCCAACACATTTGCAGTTTTCAGCTGTTGACCAATAGAAGTATTCTCAGTGCGCAATCCAGTATTAACTGGGGCTGGGGCTGGACCTGGGGCTGGGCCTGAGCCTGACAATCTGTCAGGGACAAATACATCCGTCAGTAAACATTGAGCCAGTGCTTCACAAGGCCAAGAAAAAACACACCAACCACAAGCCCTTTCTTACAGATGGAGAGAATTAAAGAATATTGAACTTACGCTAAACCTGTAGACTATGTTAGCTCACACTTAGAGTACTGTGTGAAGTTCTGGTCTCAGGGGATATATTCACCGGGGCTCTGGAACCTGGTAATGACTTCAATCAGGCCGTTGGAGTTGTCTTATTAGAATATTAACTCCCTGATGAAGGAGCGCCCCGTGCTCCTGATCGACTGGCACCCAGTGATGATGGGGGTATAAAAACAGATAGACGCATGAGTTGGAAGGAGTTCACAGGAGGTTTGCTCAGTTCATTCCTGGGATCAGCACCTTAGCTTATGAGGAAAGTTTGGACAGATTGGGCCTATATCCACTGGAACCTAGAAAAATGAGAGATTAACTTACTGAAACACATAAGATCCTGAGGGGTTATAACGGGTAAACACCAGGAGGGTTATACTTTAGGAGAGGATACAGTTATAGGACACAGTTTAAGAATAAAGAGTCTAATGGCTCAGAGATGAAGAGGAGATTTTTTTTTCACTCTTTTCATCATTTTAGAATCCCTACCGTGGAGAAGGAGGCCATTCAGCCCATCAAGTCCATACTAACCACAATCCTATCCAGGCCCCAACTCCATAACCCCGTACATTTCCCCTGCTAATTCCCTGACACTGGGTCTATTTAGCATGGTCAATCGCCCTAACCCGCACATCTTTGGCCTGTGGGAGGAAACCGGAGCAACTGGAGAAAACCCACACAGACACGGGGAGAATGTGCAAATTCCACACAGGCAGTAACTCAAGCCGGGAATCGAACCCAGGTCCCTGGCTCTGTGAGGCAGCAGTGCCAACCACCCGGAGGGTCTCACAGGGCCACTAGTCTGTGGAATTCACTATTCCAGAGAACAGCGGAGGCTGGGTCATTGAATGAATTCCTGGCTTGGTTAAACAGGTTTTTAACGGAAAAGGGAGTCAGGGATTATTGGGAAGCGCAGACAGCAAGATGGAGTTGAGGCCACAACCAGACCAGCCACGAGATTCGTGTTTGGCAGGAGGGGTTTAAAAGGCCAAAAGGTCTGCTGCTCCTTAGCACTGTGTCCTTACATTCCTGTGAATCGTTTTACATCACCAATTGCTTAACCCGGCAGGGTATCTCACAATGAGTCCAGTGTGTCTTGTGGTTCAAGGTAGAGGGAGGGAGGGAAGAAGGGAGGGAATGGGGGAGGGAGGGGATGTGTTTGATTCCCTATCTGAAGGGGGTGATTGAGCAGGAGCCAAGCAAACAAGACAGTAGTAATCGGACAAAAAGATACTGCAGACTGCAGCGAAACAGTGAACCTTATGGTCCTCAGCATGGGGCTTCAGTTTAAGAGTGCAGCCCACACCACAGCAGGGCAATGCTTCATCTAGACTGTTTGGCCATTAGCGTGGCATCTCCAGATACTGGTGCTTTATGCGATTCAGAATTCCGTCCTTTCTCTGTCAGGACAATGAACTGTTCAACGAGCAGAATTGAAGGACAACTTTGAAATTCTTCATCTGGACAATCAGCAGGGATTCTCAAAGTCTTTTGAGTGAGTGTTTCTCTTTTATTGAACGGGATATCGGAACCAAATGGCAAGTGTTGTTTTTGTCACTGTTGCCTGAGTGTGGGTGTCACAATGGAAGCAAAAGATTTATGAGGAGATGGAATTGTTTCCAGAGATTAGGCCAGAGAGTGCCGCTGTACAATCCCTTTCCAGAGAGTTAATCAACCTTACAAGCTGTTGTACAAATGATGACAGGAAACACATAAAGATCTGGTTAAAGTGGCATTAAGGTCTGACACAGGTAAAGACAAGTGATTCATACTATAGAAAGGGAGAATATGCTGTTAATAAAGTGTTCTCATCTACTCATCGACACTTAATGTCTTGACATGAAATCAGCAGCAATATACACTCGAACCAGCTTCAGTCAGGCACGGCAATGTAAAGGATTGAATTCTGTCAAGTTTTCTAGTGTTCCTGTGACAAGCCGGTACTCCAGAATTTAGCAGTTTCTGCAGGTGGAAAGTAAAGTTATTTTTGTGAAGAAGCTGAAGGGGAACTTACATCTTGTGTTTATAACCATCAGATGTAAGATTCAGTAACCAAAGGAAGAGGCTTACTGCTCAGGAGTGCGATGGAATCCGCTCCACTTGCCTGTGTGAGTGCAGCAGCAACAACACTCGAGGAGCTCAGCCCCATCCAGGACAAAGAAGCCCACCCACCATCTTAAAGATTCACTCCCGTCTCTGTGGCCACAGTGTCCACAGACGGTATGGTGGCACAGTGGTTAGCACTGCTGCCTCACCGCACCAGGGACCTGGGTTCAATTCCCAGCTTGGGTCACTGTCTGTGCAGAGTCTGCACATTCTCCACATGTCTGTGTGGGTTTTCTCCGGGTGCTCCGGTTTCCTCCCACAGTCTGAAAGATGTGCTGGCTAGGGTGCACTGATCATGCTAAATTCTCCCTCAGTGAACCCGAACGGGTGCCGGAGTGTGGCGATTAGGGAATTTTCACAGTAACTTCACTGCAGCATTAACATCAGCCTACGTGTGACCAATAAATAAACTTTAAAACATTGTTTAATATCTACAGGATGTACTCCAGCAATGTTTCTTTGGCTGCAGCTTCTGCAATCTCCAAGACCAATATTTATTTCCCATCACTAATTGCCCTTGAGAAAGCAATGGTGAGCTGCTATAATGAGCCATTGCAGTCTGTGCGGTGTAGGTACATTGTTATTAGGTGGGATGTTTGACCCAGAGATAATGCAGGAACATAAAACAGAAGAACCAGGAGCAGGAGTAGGCTATCCGGCCCCTTGAGCCTGCTCCGCCATTCAATAAGATCATGGTTGATCTTTTCGTAGATTCAGCTCCACTTACCCGCCTGTTCATCATAACCCTTAATTCCTATACTGTTCAAAAATGTATCTATTCTTGCCTTAAAAACATTCAACGAGGTAGCCTCAACTGCTTCACTGGGCAGGGAATTCCACAGATTCACAACCCCTTGTGTGAAGAAGTTCCTCCTCAACTCAGTTATAAATCCACTTCCCCTTATTTTGAGGCCATGCCCTTAGTTCTAGTTTCATCCGCCAGTGGAAACAACTTACCTGCTTCTATCTTATCTATTCCCTTCATAATCTTGTATGTTCCTATAAGATCTCCCCTCATTCTTCTGAATTCCAATGAGTATAGCCCCAGTCTACTCAGTCTCTCCCCGTACTACAACACTCTCAACTCCGGAATCAACCGAGTGAATCTCCTCTGCACCCCCTCCAGTGCCAGTATATCCTTTCTCAAGTAAGGAGACCAAAACTGTACACAGTAATCTAGGTGTGGCCTCACCAGTACCTTATACAGCTGCAACATAATCTCACTGTTTTTAAACTCTATCCCTCTAGCAATGGAGGATAAAATTCCATTTGCCTTCTTAATTACCTGCTGCTCCTTGAGATTTCTGCACAAGGACACCCAGGTCCCTCTGCACAGCAGCATGCTGCAATTTTTTACCATTTAAATAATAGTCAATTCTGCTGTTATTCCTACCAAGATGGATGACCTCACATTTACCAACAATGTATTCCATCTGCCAGACCATCGCTCACTCGCTTAGATTATCTATATCCCTTTGCAGACTTTCAGTGTCCTCTGCACACTTTGCCCTTCCACCCATCTTAGTGTCATCTGCAAATTTTGACACACTACACTTGGTCCCCAACTCCAAATCATCTTTGTAAATTGTAAACAATTGCGGTCCCAACACTGATCCCTGAGACACATCACAAGTCACTGATCGCCAACAAGAAAAACACCCATTTGCCCTCACTCTTTGCTTTCTATTAGTTGACCAATCCTCTATCCATGCTAATACATTACCTGTAACACTATGCACCTTTCTCTTATGTAGCAGTCTTTGATGTGGTACCTTGTCAAATGCCTTCTGGAAATCCAGGTACGCCACATCCACAGGTCCCCCATTGTCCACGGCATGTATAATGTTCTCAAAGAATTCCACCAAATTAGTCAAACATGACCTGCCCTTTATGAACACACATTGCATCTTACCAATGGAATAATTTATATCCAGATGTCTTGGTATTTCTTCCTTGATGATAGATTCAAGCATTTTCCCTATTGCAGAAGTTAAGCTAACCGGCCTATGGTTACCTGCCTTTTGTCTCAGATCCCCATAAGGAAATGTGTTGATTATACTCTGTTGGCACCACCTGAGGTCAATGATTGGACTGCATGGAGCTGCGACTCTAACCCTCCACACGGTGGCCCCTCGTGCCACAGAGAGTGAGTGGGTGGTGTTGATTGTGAACGTGGTACTAAAGTATGACAATGGCAGCAGTTAGACTGAACTAACTCTGAGATTAGTAAGCATTTATGAAGGATACTTCCTGCAGTGCCAGATTAACTACCACCCGGATTCCTAGGCTGAGCTTAAGGCCCCCTGACTTTGTCCCCTGTCTCCTGCCCCACCTTTCGTTGAATAGAATAAAGTGACGTTAGATAACTTATATCGTTGTACTATGTTTAATGTACTCCATGTATAATATCATAAAGTTATATGAATCAATTACAGCCCTTTTATTTGTTTATTTTTCATATTTTTTACATTTGTACTTTAAAAAGCTTCCGTGTTTTTTGGTTTACAAAAGTGTCGCTAACAGCATGTAAATCAACAGATCGAAGCGTGTCTGATTCAATGTGCACGAGTGCCAGATGACTAAGTTTCTCATCGCTTGTTGTTGATTTTGATCCTCTTCAGTGCCAAAATTTTTTTTTGCCTCTCGGGCACCCCCGGCTTAAGCCTTCTCAGCCTAATGGTTAATCCGACACTGCTTCCTGGACAGATTAACTGGAATAGAATTACATAAATTTTACACAGAAACAGACCAATCAACCCAACTGATCCATCAGCCTAACCCTCTCCGCCTCAATGTGCTTACCTTGCTTCCCCTTAACCGCACATCAACCACTCCCTACAGTCGTGATTTCTTCATCCTGACCACTCACTGGATGAGGAAGTTGTCCAGAATTCCTGATTGGAAGTATTAGTGATGAAAATCATTAATGTTCCTAGTTTTGATTTAGGGTTAGGGTAAGTTAGATTAAAAGTTTAAAGTTTATTTAAAGTTTTGAAGTTTATTTATTAGTGTCATAAGTAGGCTGACATTAACACCGCAATGAAGTTCCTGTGAAAATCCCCTGGTCACCACACTCTGGCGCCTGTTCGGGTACACAGAGGTCTAACATGGCCAATTCATCTAACCTGCACATCTTTGGAGTATGGGAGGAAACCGGAGCACCCGGAGGAAACCCACACAGACACGGGGAGAATGTGCAAACTCCACACAGACAGTGATCCAAGCCAGGAATCAAACGCGGGTCCCTGGCGCTGTGAGGCAGCCGTGCTAACCACTGTGCCACCATGCCACCCACTATTGTACATTGTGAAAAACAGGACCAGATGGGCTGAACAGCCTAACCTTGGTAGATCTTGTGTTACCTCCATTGACCTGTGAAGAGAGAGAGAGTTGAGGAGCAGTGGAGGATCTTTAAGGAGATCTTTCTTGGTGCTCAACAGAAATTTATTCCGATGGTCAAAAAGGATAGTGGGAGGAGAGGTAATAAGCCGTGGATAACGAAGGAGGTGAAGGAAAGTGTTAAACTAAAAGCGGAGGAATTTAGAGTAGCTAAGAGTAGTGGGCGAGAAGAGGATTGGGAGAGGTTTAAATGTCAACAAAGATTGACAAAGAAGTTGATAAGGAAGGGTAGGAGAAACTATGAAGCTGGGCTAGCGCTTAATATAAAAAAGGATAGCAAGAGTTTTTATAAATATATAAAAAGGAAGAGGCTGGCTAGGGTGAATGTTGGTCCTTTAGAGGATGAGAAAGGGGACCTAGTGGTAGGGGATGGGGATATGGCTAAGATATTGAATAACTTTTTTGTTTCTGTCTTCACGGAGGAGGACGTGAATAATTTGCCGGGTGTTAGCGATGGAAAGGTGGTAGGACTGGAGGGTCTTAATGACATTACTGTTACTAGAAAGGCGGTGCTCGACAGACTGGAGGGGCTGATTGTGGACAAGGAGAGGGGATTAAGGATTATGGGGAGAGGGCGGGAAAGTGGAACTGAGCAGCGACAGATCAGCCATGATCTTATTGAATGGCGGGGCAGGCTCGAAGGGCTGGATGGCCTACTCCTGCTCCTATTTCTTATGTTCTTATGTTCTTATGAGAGGCAGCAATACCCTCTGGCTGATGGTAATGACTAACAATCATCTCCTTTGCATTTCAGAAGCATCCAGATGGTCCCTTGACATTTTAGTGATCCCAATTGTACTTACATTTTTTGCAATGATTAAGACATTGTTAACTTGCTCATGTTTAAAATGAATTGGATTCATGGTTATAAGAACATAAGAACATAAGAAATAGGAGCAGGAGTAGGCCATCTAGCCCTTCGAGCCTGCCCCGCCATTCAATAAGATCATGGCTGATCTGTTGTGGCTCAGTTCCACTTTCCCGCCCTCTCCCCATAACCCTTAATCCCCTCTCTTATCAAGAACCCATCAACCCGCTTCTTAAAAATATTTAGCGAGGCAGCCTCCACCACTTCAACGGGCAGAGAATTCCAGAGATTCACCACCCTTTGAGTGAAGAAGTTCCTCCTCAACTCCGTTCTAAACCGCCTCTCCTTTATCTTGAGGCTGTGCCCCCTAGTCCTACTGTCTTTTTTGAGCGGGAAGAGTCTCTCCACCTCTATCCTATCCATCCCATTCATCATCTTATACGTCTCAATGAGATCTCCCCTCATTCTTCTAAACTCTAACGAGTACAAGCCTAGTTTATTCAGCCTCTCCTCATAGCTCAATCCCCTCAACTCCGGTATCAGCCTAGTAAACCTCCTCTGCACTCCCTCCAGGGCCAAAATATCCTTGCGCAGGTGCGGCGCCCAAAACTGCACACAGTACTCCAGCTGCGGCCTCACCAATGCCCTATACAGCTGCAGCAAGACCTCCCTACTTTTATATTCAATCCCCCTCGCTATGAAGGCCAGCATCCCATTCGCCTTCCTGACCACCTGCTGCACCTGCAAGCTGGGTTTTTGCGACTCATGCACAAGGACCCCGAGGTCCCTCTGCACCGTCGCCTGCTGCAGTTTTTCGCCACGTAAGTAATAGTCCTTCCTACCATTCTTCCTACCAAAGTGGACCACCTCACACTTGCCAACATTAAATTCCATTTGCCATTTCCTGGCCCATTCGCCCAGCCTATCTAGATCCTTCTGCAGACTCTCCACACCCTCCGCACAATTTGCCTTTCCCCCAATCTTGGTGTCATCAGCAAATTTCGACACCCTGCACTCGGTTCCCTCCTCCAGATCATCTATATAAATGGTAAATAGCTGAGGCCCCAGCACCGACCCCTGGGGCACCCCACTAGTCACCAACCGCCAATCCGAATAGCACCCATTGACCCCCACTCTCTGCCTCCTATTTGACAACCAATCCTCTATCCACGCTAACACCCTACCCCCAACTCCATGTCCCCTGACCTTCTGCAATAACCTCTTGTGAGGTACCTTGTCAAACGCCTTCTGAAAATCCAGAAAGACCACATCCACCGGCTCTCCTCTATCCACTGCCCTGGACACATCCTCATAGAACTCCAGTAAATTTGTCAGACACGACTTCCCTTTAATGAAACCGTGTTGCGTCCGCCCTATCAAGCAATTCCCTTCAAGATGCCTCGCAATTTCCTCCTTAATGACGGATTCTAACATTTTACCTACCACAGACGTTAAACTAACCGGCCTATAATTCCCCGCCTTTTGCCTGGCACCCTTCTTAAACAACGGCGTAACATTAGCCGTTTTCCAATCTTCCGGCACTTCCCCAGAATCCAGCGACGTCTGGAAAATAACCACCAAGGCATCCACTATAACGTCCGCCATTTCTTTCAGAACCCTCGGATGCATTCCATCCGGTCCTGGGGACTTGTCCACAATCAGCCCCTCCAGTCTGTCGAGCACCACCTCTCTAGTAACAGTAATGTCATTAAGACCCTCCATTCCTACCACCTTTCCATCGCTAACACCCGGCAAATTATTCACGTCCTCCTCCGTGAAGACAGAAACAAAAAAGTTATTCAAGACCTTAGCCATATCCCCATCCCCTACCACTAGCTCCCCTTTCTCATCCTCTAAAGGACCAACGTTCACCCTAGCCAGCCTCTTCCTTTTTATATATTTATAAAAACTCTTGCTATCCTTTTTTATATTAAGTGCTAGCCCAGCCTCATAGCTTCTCCTACCCTCCTTTATCAACTTCTTTGTCAATCTTTGTTGACATTTAAACCTTTCCCAATCCTCTTCTCGCCCACTGCTCTTAGCTACTCTAAATTCCTCCGCTTTTAATTTAACACTTTCCTTCACCTCCTTCGTTATCCACGGCTTATTACCTCTCTTCCTACTGTCCTTTTTAACCATCGGAATAAATTTCTGCTGAGCACCAAGAAAGATCTCCTTAAAGATCCTCCACTGCTCCTCAGCAGACCTACCTTCCAACGCACTTCCCCAGTCCACATTCGCCAATTCTTCTCTCATCCTACCATACTCCCCTCTATTCAAACAAAGGACGCGTGTCCGGGAACCCACTTTCTCCTCCTCCATCTGCACCAGAAACTCCACCATACAATGATCACTCTCTCCAAGAGGATCCTTCACCGCAAGGTCCCTAATTCTACCCGCCTCATTACATAGACAAATGCAATGTTAGCATTCACGTCAAGAGGGCTTGAATACAAGAGCAGGGATGTACTTCTGAGGCTGTATAAGGCTCTAGTCAGACCCCATTTGGAGTATTGTGAGCAGTTTGGGGCCCCATATCTAAGGAAGGATGTGCTGGCCTTGGAAAAGGTCCAGAGGAAGTTCACAAGAATAATCCCTGGAATGAAGAGCTTGTCGTATGAGGAACGGTTGAGGAGTCTGGATCCATACTTGGAGTTTAGAAGGATGAAGGGGCATCTTATTGAAACTTACAAGACACTGCGAGGCCTGGATAGAGTGGACATGGAGAGGATGTTTCCACTAGTAGGAAAAACTAGAACCAGGAGGCAGAAGCTCAGGCTAAAGGGATGATCCTTTAAAACAGAGATGAGAAGGAATTTCTTCAGCCAGAGAGTGGTGAATCTGTGGAACTCTCTGCCACAGAAGGGAGTAGAGGCCAGGTCATTGGATGTCTTTAAGACAGAGATAGATAGGTTCTTGATTAATAAGGGGATCAGGAGTTATGGGGAAAAGACAGGAGGATGAGAAAACTATCAGCCATGATTGAACGGCGGAGCAGACTCAATGGGCCAAGTGCTCTAATTCTGCTCCTACGTCTTATGGTTTTATGATTAGAACTATCAGGAAAGATTGAACAGGCTGGATTTGTTTTCTCTAGAAAAGAGAGGCTTAAGTGACCTTATCAAGGTCTTTAACATTCTGAAAGAATTGAATCAGGTTGATGTAGAAAAGACGTGGGGGATCCAAACTAGGGCCTTAAACAGGAGACAGTCATAAATAAGTCCAATCAGGAATTCCAGAGAAATGTATTTATCTAGAAAGTGGTTAGAATGTGGAAATCATTGCCAGGTGTAGTTATTGAGGACAATTTTTAAAAATATTCTTTGATGGGATGTGGGTGTTGTTGGCTGGGCCAGCATTTGTTGTCCATTCCTAGTCGCCCTTGAGCGGAGTGTCTTGCTAGGGCATTGCAGACGACAGTTAAGAGTCAACCATATTGTCGTAAGTCGGGATTTATCTGTAGGCCATGATTAGAATTACAGAGTTGGAAGTAAATGATTAGGACGTATACATGATACTAAGGTCAAAGTTGAGATATCATAAACAAACTGGTTAAAGGGACAATCCTTTAAAACAGAGGTGAGGAGGAATTTCTTCAGCCAGAGAGTGGTGAATCTGTGGAACTCTTTGCCGCAGAAGGCTGTGGAGGCCAGGTCATTGAGAGTCTTTAAGACAGAGATAAATAGGTTCTTGATTAATAAAGGGATCAGGGGTTATGGGAAAAAGGCAGGAGAATGGGGATGAGAAAACTATCAGCCATGATTGAATGACAGAGCAGACTCACTGGGCCCAAGTGGCCTAATTCTAAACTTTATACTCTATAAGGGAAGGCACAGTAGCATTGCTGTCTCACAGCTCCAGGGACCGTGTTCAATTCTGGCCTTGGCTGACTGTGTGGAGTTTGCATGTTCTCCCCCTGTCTGTGTGGGTTTCCTCTGGGTGCTCTGGTTTCCCCTCACAGTCCAGAGGTATGCAGCTTAGGTGGATTGGCCATGCTAAGTTGTCCCTTAGTATCCACAGATGTGTAGGCTAGGTGGATGAGTGGGGTAAATGTGTGGAGTCATGGGAATAGAGCGGGGGATGTGCCTGGGTAAGATGCTCTGTCGAAGAGGTAGTGCAGACTAGATGGGCCGAATGGCCTCCATCTGCATTATTGGGATTCCGTAGTGATTGTCTGGTCAATCTGGTTACACCTCATTCAAAAAGCGCTAACCTTTTCAAGAGAATTTACATTGAGGCTAATAGCATTCCAATTAGTAAAGTGAATTCTAATTGATTACAGGTTTTGGGAGGTGGTTACTTCACCAGTTTACCTCCTGGAGAAGCATGAACAGTAGCTCTTGGATTTCATAGAATCATAGAATCCCTAAAGTGCAGAAGGAAGCCATTTGGCCCATCGAGTCTGCACCAACTCTCACCCAGGCTTCCCTCATATATTTACTCTGTTAACACATATAAACTTACGTTTTTATATTTAAACTGCATATTTGCGGATTCCAAAAGTTACAATAGCAACATAATGAATGCTAAGACTTTTACTGCCATTCTGAGTGCAATATCTACATTTAAGTACCTAATGGTAAAGTTAAAGTTTATTTATTAAACTATAGCCCCTCCCACTTCCCGGAATTTTCCATTCCAACCGAAGCCTACGGCCTTTTGAACAACTTGCCGCATTTTCAGGTCCAGCTGCTGTAAAGCAGAAAATGCTGGAAAACCTCAGCGGGTCTGACAGCAGCTGTGGAGAGACACGGGGCTGTGGGGCGGCACAGCGGTTAGCACTGCTGCTTAACAGCGCCAGGGACCTGGGTTCGATTCCCGACTTGGGTGACTGTCTGTGTGGAGTTTGCACATCCTCCTCGTGTCTGCGTGGGTTTCCTCCGGGTTCTTTGGTATCTCCCACATTCTAAAAGACGTGCCGGTTAAATGCATTGACCTGAACAAGCACCAGATTGAGGCGACTAAGAAAATTTCACAATAACTTGATTGCACTGTTAGCAGGAAGCCTTACTTGTGACCAATAAATAATAAATAAACTTTAATGTTTCAGGTCTGGGCGCATTCAAAGCATTGCAGTTCCCTGGCTGGCCACAGGTGGTGCCATTGTGCAACATCAGCCAAACACAGGGAAAAGGTTTGAAAGAAATTTCAAAATTGAAAAGAAAATTAAACAAATCAAGTTATTAAAAATATTCAGTTCAGTAAACAATGAAAAAAGATCCGAAATATCCCTTGGTCAATTGTCGTTCAGCGCCACATTAGCAGCTCTGAAGCTGAAATTTGCACTTAAACTTCCCACAGCTCCTTGAAGTTACAAAGAGTAAGAAACATGTGTTTGGTGTCCAGTGACCTTTGCTGGAAAGGGTGTTGTCTTTCAGAGTTAAACATCCTGCCGGGCTTGTACATGAATGCAGACAGAAAGACTTGCATTTCTGTAGCACCTCTCATGAGCTCAGGTTACTGAGATACTTTTGGAAATGTAGGCCGGAACTCTACCACCCTCGCTGGCTATGGGAGCGGTGTGGGCGGGGGCCCGACAACCGAAATCTCCGTTTACCTGAGGTGGGAATTTCTGGTCTCGCCCGAGTGAGGCTGTAAACGACCCCCCCCTCCCCACCCCCGCCACGATCTCTGCTGTGGTGAAACATGGAAGCTGGGTTGTGTGCATTAAGCTGCTGAACCTCCCTTTCTTTAAGACTCTCCTTAAAAATTACCCCTTTGGCTTTTAGTCAACCGTACTAAGATGATGTTGGAGCGATTCACTGTGTTAAGGTGCTATATAAATGTAAGTTGTTGTTGGTAAGGCATTAGGGTAATCTTATAGAGGTTTATAAAATCAGGAGGGTATAGACAGATAGGGTGAATAGCCAAGGTCTCTTCCCCAGGGGACAGGAGTCCAAAACTAGAGGGCAGAGGTTTAAGGTGAGAGGGGAAAGGTTTAAAAGGGAACCTTTTTACACAGAGAGTGGTGAATGTATGGAATGAGCTGCCAGAGGAGGTGGTAGAGGCAGGTACAATTACAACATTTAAAGGACATTTGGACAGGCATATGGATAAGTAAGGTTTAGAGTGATATGGGCCAAATGCAGGCAAATGGAACTAGTTCAGTTTAGCAAATCTGGTCAGCATGGAGAGTTGGGCCGAAGGGCCTGTTTCCATGCTGTATAGCTCCATGACTCTAAGTGACTCTGGGATACATAGTCTTAGCCCAATCTGTTGACACAGCTCAGGTTACACAGTTAGGACTCACAATAAAATCTGTGCAATGGCACATTGTATGCACAGAGATACTATATCTAGGCTCACACACATCATTTGGTTTTAAGGAGACAGACTGAAGAGATAACCTCCAGGTCAGGCATTCAAATAAAAATCAAACCTGCATTTGTCAAATTCAGTCACTCAGACCTGGGAGATCCCAAATTTGACCCTCCCTGGCTGCACTGAACTAACCAATCTAAATGAACTAACCATTTGAGGAATAGCACAATTGTCACCTGTGGTTTATTTATTTATCACAAGCAGGCTTACATTAACATTGCAATGAAGTTATTGTGAAAATCCCCGAGTTGCCACACCCCAGCACCTGTTCGGATGCACTGAGGGAGAATTTAGGATGGCCAATGCAGCTAACCAGCACATCTCTCAGACTGTGGGAAGAAACTGGAGCACCGGGAGGAAACCCATGCAGACACGGGGAGAATGTGCAAACTATGCACAGTGATCCAAGCCAGAAATCGAAGCCAGGTCCCTGGAGCTGTGAGGTAGCAATGCGAACCACTGTGCCACCGTGCTGCCCACTGCACCACTGTGCTGCCCCTGTAGCATTAGGTTAGGCAGGGCGATTCAGCCAGCATTCCTCTCCTGGTTACCATGAACTACCCACTGGAAAGAACAGCATGAGGTTTTAAAGGTTTTTTTTATTATTGGTGTCACAAGTAGGCTTACATTAATACTACAATGACGTTGCTGTGAAAATCCCCTAGTTGCTACACTCCGGCGCCTGTTCGGGTACACTGAGGCAGAATTTAGCATGGCCAACGCACCTAACCAGCACGTCTTTCAGACTGCGACTCACGCAAAGAAATAGTGAAACATAGAAAATAGGAGCAGGAAGAGGCCATTCAGCCCTTTGAACTTACTCCACCGTTTGTTATAATCACATCTGACCATCCAACGTAATACCTCATCCTGTCTTTCCACTAATATTTTTTGATCCACTTTGCCTCATGTGCTATATCTAACTGCTTCTTGAAATCATTCAAGGTTTTGACCTCAACTGCTTTCTGTGGTAGCGAATTCCACAGGCTGACCATTCTCTGGGTGAAGAAATTTCACCTCGGCGGGATTTTCTGGGTTTCGCTCAGATGAGACGAGAAATTCCCGCCTCAGGTCAACAAGATTTACATTGTTGGACCCTCGCCCATGATTCCGTGTCGGGCGAAGTAGTAGAGTTCCGGTCCCCATCTCTGTCCGAAATGGTCTACCCTATATCCTTAGACTATGGACACCCCACCATCAGCAACATCCTTCTTGATGCACCAGAGAAAGCATTCTTTCTGGTTGTATCACAGCTTAATATAAAATATAAAAGTAGGGAGGTCTTGCTGCAGCTGTATAGGGCATTGGTGAGGCCGCAGCTGGAGTACTGTGTGCAGTTTTGGGCGCCGCACCTGTGCAAAGATATTTTGGCCTTGGAGGGAGTGCAGAGGAGGTTTACTAGGCTGATACCGGAGTTGAGGGGGTTGAGCTATGAGGAGAGGCTGAATAAACTAGGCTTGTACTCGTTAGAGTTTAGAAGAATGAGGGGAGATCTCATTGAGACGTATAAGATGATGAATGGGATGGATAGGATAGAATTGGAGAGACTCTTCCCGCTCAGAAAGGATAGTAGGACTAGGGGGCACAGCCTCAAGATAAAGGGGGGGCGGTTTAGAACGGAGTTGAGGAGGAACTTCTTCACTCAAAGGGTGGTGAATCTCTGGAATTCTCTGCCCGTTGAAGTGGTGGAGGCTGCCTCGCTAAATATTTTTAAGACGCGGGTTGATGGGTTTTTGATAAGCGAGGGGATTAAGGGTTATGGGGAGAGGGCGGGAAAGTGGAACTGAGCCACGACAGATCAGCCATGATCTTATTGAATGGCGGGGCAGGCTCGAAGGGCTAGATGGCCTATTCCTGCTCCTATTTCTTATGTTCTTATGTTCTTATGTTCTTAGAATGGCTCCTGCTCTGCCCAAGATCGCAAAAAACTAAAGGTCATGAATTTAGCCCAAATCCAGCACACAAACCAGCCGCCCATCCAATGACTCTGTCTACAGTTCCCACTGCCTTGGCAAAGCAGCCAGCATAATTAAGGACCTCATGCACCCCGGACATTCTCTCTTCCACCTTCTTCTACAGGGAAAAAGATACAAAAGTCTGAGGTCACTATCAACTGAATCAAGAACAGCTCCTTCCCTGTTGCTGTCAGACTCTTGAATAGACTTACCTTGAATTAAGTTGCTCTTTCTCTACACCCTGGCTATAAATGTAACACTACATTCTGCGCTGTCTCATTTCCTTCTCTATGAACGGTATGTTTTGTCTGTATAGCGCGCAAGAAACAGTACTTTTCACTATATACACTAAAATGTGACGATAATAAATCAAATCAAATCAAATCTTGCATCTACCCTGTCTAATCCTGTTAGAATTTTGTAGGTTTCAATGAGATTCCCCCCTCTTCTGAACTCCAGCGAATACAATCCTAACCGACTCAGCCTCTTCCCATATGTCAGTCCTGCCATCCCAGGAATCAGTCGGGTAAACCTTCTCTGCACTCTGATTGTTTGGAGAGGTAGTGGGAGGTCGGCAGTTGAAGCTATTGTACCCAGCGCCAGCCCAAGGATTCGGGGGAGCAGAAAATCGGAAAATAACCTGAAATGGATTTGATGACAAAACAGCCAGAGAGAAATTTTTTAGTGCAGTGAATCATGATGTGGAATGCATTGCTTGAAAAGACGGTGAAAGCAGATTCGATAGTAACTTTCAAAATAGAATTTGCTAATTACACAAAAAGGAAAAAAATTGCAGCATTCTGGGAATAAGGCAAGGAAGTGGGAATAATTGGATGAATCATACAAGGACCCAGCAGAGAAATGGTGCACTGAATGGTTTCCTTCGTCCTGTTTCATTCTATTAATAATATGCTTTTTAAAAAAATTTTCATTCAAACCCACTGAATCAGAGTAGTGGATTGACTTAATACTTTTTCATTTCTCCAAATGACTATTGGAGTTTCCAGGAGTCAATTTGACAATGAATTTTGAGAAGCATGTTTACTAAATGCTGGATTGACATTTTTTTAATTGTGTTTTTGGAATGGTATTAGGTGGAAAATGATCTGTGAAAAGATACATCCCAGTGGAAAAGGAAAGACCCTAAGGGAAGGTGACACCATCCAAGGCTAACGAAGCAAGTTAAAGATAGTATCAAATTGAAGGAAAAAGAGTATAACTGTGCAAATATAAGTAGCAGGTCAAAAGTAATGGGGGCGGCATGGTGGCACAGTGCTTAGCACTGCTGCCTCAGAGCGCAAGGGACCTGGGTTCAATTCCAGCCTCAGGTTACTGTCTGTGTGGAGTTTGCACGTTCTCCCTGTGTCTGCGTGAGTTTCTTCCGGGTGCTCCAGTTTCCTCCCACAGTCCAAAGATGTGCGGGTTAGGTAGAATGCCGTGCTAAATTGCCGCTTAGTGTCAGGGGGATTAGTGGGTAAGATACTTGGGGTTACGGGATTGGGGCCTGGGTGGGATTGTTGTCAGTGCAGACTCGATGGGCCGAATGGTCTCCTCCTGCACTGTAGGGAATCTATGATTCTATAAAACATAGGGCCGAATATGAAGACCAGCAAGTGACTAAAAGACAAACAAGGTGGGAGAAATATCGAGCAGAAATATAAAAACAAATGGAAGAGTTTCCAAAGAAAAGAGTGAGCATTGGTTCTCTAGAGTTTGAAATGAAAAGTAAGGAAATGATGGATGTGCAAGTATTTTGTCTCTGTCTTCTCCATAGAGGATACGATAAAATCCCAGAAATAATTGTGAACTGGGAGGTGAAAGGGAGAGAGGAATTTAAAACTCCAATTCCCAAGGAAAGGGTACCAAGAAAACCATTAGAACTAAAATCTGACAAGTTACCAGATCTTGATGAATTTCATCATAGGGTCTTAAAAGAAATGACCGCTGTAATAGTCCGATTGTTTCAATTTCCCAAATTCCCTTGATTCTGGAAAACTGACATCAGACTGGAAAATAACAAATGTGACCCCTCTTATAGGGGGGGCAATGGCCTAGTGGCAATGTCCAGAAAATTATTTATATTTATTTAAGATTATAATATCACCAGGCCATGCTTCCCCTTAGTTACTTACAATTTATACCAGCAATGTGGATAAACAAACTGAATGTGTGGTTGTTAGATATGATCCAAAGATAGGTAGGAAAGTAATAAAAGCAAATTACTACAGTTGTTAGAATCTGAAACCAAAAGAGAAGACACTGGAAAATCTCAGCAGGTTTGGTAGCACCTTTAAGGAGAGAAAAGAGCTGACGTTTTGAGTCCAGATGACCCTTTGTCAAAGCTAAATGGCATAGAAAGTGGAAGATATTTATACTGAAGGACGAGAGAATGAAAGATGAGTCATAGCCATAGAAACCAGGGGACAAGGCTGCTAATTGCTGTCCACGGAGAAAATAAAGGACATGAATAGCCAAACAGCAGAGAAGCTGTAAGCTGTGACAGATGAAAATTTTGGGGGGAGAGGGGAGAAGGTGCAGAGGTAGAATGTAGAAAAGGGGAAATGGGAGGAGAAAAGATAAGGGAAGGGGGATAAAATAGGGGGAAAGAGTTGGGGGGAGACCCTTTTCTAGGTAGGGAAGTAAATTGTGAAGAGGTGTCTGTAAAGGGATATAAATAGATTGAGTAAATGGGTGGAAAATGTGGCAGGTGGAATATAATGTGGAAAAATGTGAACTTATCCACTTTGGCAGGAAGAATAAAAAAAAATTATTGAAATGGAGTGAGATTGCAGAACTCTGGGGTACAGAGGGATCTGGGTGTTTTGATACACGAATCAAAGAAGATTGGTGTGCAAGAGATTAGGAAAGAGAATTGAACATTATTGTTTATTGCAAGCAGAATGGAATAGAAAACTGAGGAGGTTTTGCTACAGGGCATTAATAAGGTCAGGTCAGGAGTTCTGTGTATAGTTTTGGCCTCATTATTTAAGAAATGCTTTAGTAATTCAGAGAAGATTCACTAGACTGATACCTGGAAAGGGGTAGGGAAAGTGGGGGAGGGGTTTTGGGGGGGAAGCTATCTCCTGAGGAAAGGCTGGGCCGGTACCCTTTAGAGTTTAGAAAAATGAGAGGTGATCTTCTCGAAACATTTACGATTCTGGGAGATTGACAAGCTGGATGCTGTGAGGATGTTCCCCTCTGTGGAAGGGACTAGAACTCAGTTTAAAAATAAAGGGTCTTCCATTTACAGTGGAGATGAGGAGAATTATTTTCTCTTGTGTGAGTCTTTGGAGCCCTTCCCCAGGGAGCAGTGGACTTGGGGGGTTATTCAATACAGATAAGGCAGAAGTAGATAAACCTTTGACTTCTTTGTTAGTCAATAATCATCAGGAATAGGAGGGAAGGAGGAGTTGAGTCCAAAATCAGATCAGCCATGATCTTAATGAATGTCAGAGCAGGTTCGAGGGGCTGAATGGCCTGTTCTTGTATGTTTGCATATTGGATTGCAGATGAAAAGGACATTAAGTAGCAGTTAAAATACCAAAGGAACAAGCACCTTAAGGAGCATGTTAGATGCCATTATTACACTGTTGTAAACAGTTTTTTTTAGCTACATAATACCGATTATATATATTATTACCCTTCATTGTCACTGGGCCAGAAGCCTGAAACTCCAATCCCTACAGGGTTACAGAAGCATTTTCACCCAATGGACCGCAGTCTGAGAAGTAGACCCACTACCACCTTCTCAAGGACAACAAGGAAATAAGCAATGAATGCTGGCCTTGCCAGTAATGAGAATAATTAATTAAAAACAATCCCACTGCTGTTTTTGTCATGAGATTATTTAGAACCCCTGAATTGTGCATAAATTGTACAAGCATGTTGTAATTGAGAATGCCTTAATTGAGTGTTATTATGTGGCACGCCTCATTACCCCTGTATGATTGTGATGTATTTTACTGTATCCCATTTCAAAGAATAAAGTTAAATTTAATGGAGTGTGGCATCTTTACACTTGGCAAGATCAGTTAAAACAGGCTCCCTAATAACTGTGCTCTGCTTAATTATTTCCTCTTCAGATGTAAGCTTTCCAATTAAAGTTTGTAGAGATCTCTACGGAGTTGCCTCTATAAACTGGCGGTATGATATAGGCCAGTGGATCTCATAATACTGCCTGAGGGCCATTTGCAGCTTTCCTTCCCTTCACTAGCAAACCTCAACAAATGTGTTGTTCCTTGTGGCTCAAAGGCTCCCCAAGTACCTTACAGCCAATTAAATACTTTAAGTGTTGTTGCTCTCGTAATGTAACAAACGCAGCGGTTAATTCGTGCACAGCAAGCTCCCACAAACAACAATGTGATAATGACTGGAATATGTTTGGCAGAGTAATGAATATTGGGCAGCGTACCTCATGTTTCTTTTTATGTATTTGTCCATGGGATGTGGGTGTCACTAGCTGGCCCAGCACTTATTGCCCATCCCCAATTGCCCTTGAACTGAATGGCTTGGAGATATTCAGTACTCATTCCTTCCTTTCTTCAAATTCTTCCATGAGAAGAATTTCTTTCCTCCACAGGTTCATGGGCAGCAGGGTGGCTGTGGAAGGAAATTTTAGGTCAGCCAGTTAGATCCACAAACAAATCTTTAATCTACAGCGGCAGAGTAACTAGAAAGATAACTAATAACTAGAACATTGAATACAGGAGTTGGAATGTCTTGTTGAAGTTCTACAAGACATTGGTAAGGCCATACTTGGAATACTGTGTGCAATTCTGGTCACCCAATTATAGAAAGGATATTATTAAAATAGAAAGAATGCAGAAAAGATTTAGTAGGATGCCATTGGGACTTGATGGATTGAGTTATAAGGAGAGGCTGATAGACTGGGACTTTTTTCTCTGGAGTGTAGGAGGATGAGGGGTGAACTTATAGAGGTTTATAAAATAATGAGGGGCATAGATCGGCTGGATAGTCAATATCTTTTCCCAAAGGTAGGGGAATCTAAAACTAGAGGGAATAGGTTTAAGGTGAGAGAGGAGACATACAAAAGTACCCAGAGGGGCAATTTTTTCACAGAGGGTGGTGAGTGTCTGGAACAAGCTGCCAGAGGTAGTAGTAGAGGTAGGTACAATTTTGTCTTTTAAAAAGCATTTAGATAGTTACATGGGTTCAATGGATATAGAGGGATATGGGTCAAAAGCAGACAATTGGGACTAGCTTCAGGGGTTTAAAAAAAGGGTGGCATGGACAAGTTGGGCTGAAGGGCCTGTTTCCATTCTTTAAGCTTCTATGACTCTAAGGTGTTAGATGATTTTATTAACGAGTTAATGTTAACACTTTTCTCATATATGAATGCAATAACAGCATTAAAACAAAATGAATACGGATTTAAAGTGTATATTGAAGGAGTAAATATATTTTAATGGATTTTTAATATGTGTATTGTTTATCTCAATTAAAAATCCAATGCTGCAAAAATATAATGATAAGGTCAGGAATTCAGGGTTAGAAGTCCATTAGTCAACAGAATAAACATTAGTAGTTTTAAGTCCCAGGGCAGATATTGAAACATTGTAATTATTATAGAGTCTTCCATTGCCCAGACATAAGAAAGTATCTTTCTAAGGTGCCGGAGAGACGCTTATCTCTCTGTCTTGGCAATGTGCCCATGGGAAAGGTTTACCTATAGAAGCATCCCTGACAACATAGCAACCAAGAAATGAGAAGATGTCTGGAATTAAATGGACAAATGAAATATCATTATATCGAGTGGCATATTGCGATCAGCTGAGGTAATCTGTCTTGTATTGGACTAACATGTTAACACAGAATGAAATTGAACCTAAGCTAAGGAGAAGGTGTATCCTCGATTACGAAGAGTATAATTGTCCTGTAATTTGGCTGAGTGTCTCAGATCTTTGGAAAGGTCTCGTTGTGCTGCATCTGGACTATTTGACCATCTGAAGGCCTCCCAGAGCCGTAGATTAATGTATTGTCTGTCTGCCTTCTGTGATTTTTGTGTTTTAAAATAAATTTTGGTTACGTCTTTTGAATAGAGACTTTGCCTTTTACAAGTTTTCCAAATAGATTTTAAGTTTTTAGGAATCGGGCACCATTTTAAAAGAAAATCCCCACTAGAGTGGCACAGCATCAGTGACCCAGGTTCAATTCCCGGCTTCGCTCACTGTCTGTGCAGCGTCTGCACATTCTCCTCATGTCTGCGTGGGTTTCCTCTGGGTGCCCCGGTTTCCTCCCACAGCCCAAAAGGAGTGCTGGTTAGGTGCTAAATTCTCCCTCAGTGTAGCTGAACAGGCGCTGGAGTGTGGCGACTAGGAGATTTTCACAGTAACTTCATTGCAATGTTAATGTAAGCCTATTCGGGACAATAATAAATAAATTATCTTATCCTGAATTTTATTTAAAGTAAAGAATTTCCTCTGAAAGTAACGTCTTGTTTTCTTTGACAACGTTGCTGGGTTAGTATCGCTGTGGGAGAGGAACTTCACAGTTGATTATAAACCAGAGTGTTCATTACTGCACACCACCGCACCCCCACCATCATAATAGCCAGTCAGTACTCCCAATTAGCCTTCTCTCCCCCTCCCTATCCTGCACTGAGTCATTGCAGATAAAGTTGTCTTTTGTTTCTTTGACTTTCTGAAGAATGTGCAGGTGGGGTCAGCCATTAGGGACATGCCACACTGTGATCTTTCACCAGTGGGCTATAAGCTCTAGTGGGGTCAGAGATAAGTGCTATTGTTCAGCAGTATGTACAGTAATTACTTATTACCTATCGTTTGAGGAGTGCCTGTAATGCCTCATACGGCTGCAGACAGGCCCCTCCTGCAAAAGGGGGCAAGCAGGAGGGAGGGAGAGGTAAAGGATTGTATGGAAATATTTTGTTTCAAATGTTTAAGTAGTGACTAACAGCTATGTTAAAACAGGAACAGCCTCTGATACCCCAGCGATTAATGTCTTGCTCAATGTGAAACTGAATAAAAGAGAGCAGGAAGTTTTCTGGGTCAATCCAAAGCTGGGTGCCAGAGTAAAGGGTAATAGCCTCAACCTGCATGGGCTACAGAACAGCGTTTGAACTGAAAGCACTGATCTCCCTCATCGCCCCACTTACCCACCTGTATAGCTTTCACACAGTCTCTGCAATGTTTGATTCTGCCCACAAAGTTGCCACCACATGCTAAGAGCAAAGGATAATTGATTAATTTGTCAGAAAATATAAAAATGTTCTGTGCAGATTGTGAGGAGGTTTATTGCTGCCAAATGCATGTAGATCAATCTCAAATCAATCTGGGTACCACTCTCATTCCTTCCCTGCCCAAACAATTCCCAAATGGCGTTTCTCCCTCCCACAGAATTCCCAAATCAAAGCAAACCTTTCTATTCCCACTCGTTACCTGTCCTCATTGTAAGTCTCTGTATAGTTTCAAAATCCAAGCTCTTCATCACCAGCCTCCACCCCACCACCGTATTTAAGATTCATCTAAAGCACTAAACGTCATCTGTAGACCAAACCATCTCAAACAAAACCCTAACCCACAATCGACACCGTCATCTCAGCTCAAGCCTTAAAACCACAGCTCAGTTCTTACCTCTTAGCCCAAGAATTCAGCTCCATCTCGAACCCTGAGATGGAGTAAAGGCCATAACCTTGGGCCTATTGGCATAAAAATTAAAATTATCTTTATACACGGGGCTGTTGTGCAAAATGATAAAAGTGCGATGAAATCAAGGAGAAGTTTGTTCAAGGACAAGATCTTAAATAAAGTCATTTCCACTAGTCCAAAGCTGTCCAGCGTGACAGAGGAGCTACTGAACATAGCAAGAAGATGTCTTCTCCATAATGTCATGAGGTTAATGAAAAGTCAGCATGGCACGGTGGCTAGCACTGCTGACCCAGAGCACCAGGGATCCAGGTTCGATTCCCAGCTTGGGTCACTGTCCGTGTGGAGTTTGCATGTTCTCCTCGTGTCTGCATGGGTTTCTTCTGGGTGCTCTGGTTTTCTCCCACATTCTAAAAGACGTACTGGTTAGGTGCATTGACCTGAACAGGCACTGAAGTGTGGCGACTAGGGGAATAATTCAATTGCAGTGTTAATGTAAGACATACTTGTGACCAATAAATAAACCTTAACATTAACATTTCCTGAGGAAATATTGTTTCCATAAATATCCTACAAAATAAGAGCTAATGGGCACTATTGCTGGAATTTTATCACCTCACCCGCCCGAGGCTCCTAAGATCCCTCCCCCCAGACCAATAGAGAATGCCATTCTGCTGGCCTTGTCCACCCGGGAATCAGCACAAGTGTGCCGGTAAAATTCCGGCATATGTTTCGGCTCTTCATACCGGCGGGATTTTCTGGCCCTGCCAACAATCGACCCACACTGCGTGTTTCCAGGTGGCATAGGGTGGAATCAATGGGAAACCCAAGTAATAGTGGCGAGACCAGAACTTCCCACTGCCGGCCAATGGCGCGCCATCTCCTGCCGTCAAGAGAAACGCTACGGGAAGGCCAGATAATCCTGGCGAGAGTTTCTGAAGAAGCCTGGTCCACTTTAACCGCACTGGAGACCATCCAGGGTTCTGTATCCAGTGAAATCTGTTCATTCCCTGGCTGGCATTCACCTCTCAACCAAACACCATTAAAGCAGATTACGTATCGTAACAGTGCTTGTGGGAACTTGGTGCGAATTGCTTGCTGCATTTTCTTTCATTGCAACAATGGTGACTCTTCAGAAAAGGGCTTTATTGGGTACAAAGCACCTTGGGAAAACTTGAGTTCACGAATGGCAACAGAAATGCAAACTCTTTTCTTTAAAAAGATTTGAATCAAAATGGAACTGAGAAATGTTGAGCAGCTTGACAATATTAATAAGGAACCCCTCTGTACTTTCTATCAGACTTTATTGACTTAGTCATTTGGCCCTGTGGTTTGTTCTATGCCAATAGGAATGGCTTGATGGGCATCAAATGATTGGTCACAGGTACTGACATTACTGTTGATATTGGGTTATCTTGGAAGATGTTGGGGGTCGGTAAAGTCCCTACAGTGCAGAAGGAGGTCATTCAGCCCATCAAGTCTTTACCGACCACAATCCCACCCAGGCCCTTTCCCCATAATCCTGTGCATTTACCCTAGCTCGTCCTCCTGACACTAAGGGGCAATTTGTCATGGTCAATCCACCTAACCAGCACATCTTTCAGACAATGGAAAGAAACTTGGCCACCCGGAGGAAACCCACGCAAAGACATGGGGAGAACGTGCAAACTCCACACAGACAGTGACCCAAGTCAGGAATTGAATCCGGGTTCCTGGCGCTGTGAGGCAGCAGTGCTAACCAGTGTGACACCATGCCGCCCGGTGTCTTGCCAAGAAATCTGGCTGGAGGCAATGATCCTTTTACAAAGTAACCTTTATTTACACATACTAGTTTCCAGGATTATGAAGCCCCAGAACAGAGCCAGCATTTTCCTCATTCTCTTCTGGGTGGCAATATTATTAAATAGCTCCTTATGCATACGATCAGTTGCTATTGTTAGAGTAGTGTCAGGATTAGCCCTTTAATCTACATTATTGCAGGTTGTATAAGGTTATCCAAGGAGATGTTTTATGGAAACTTAGAGGGAGATTTGAATCACTTGCAATTAGACCTCATTTTATGTTCCAGTGCTGCCTCTGGGGGAAGAACACATGTCGTCTGAGTACAGAACACCATTTGCTTCCTCCTATTACAATCTAACACGGCCCTGAGGATTACTCCCGTGCTGCTGACCTGTAAAAAGAGAAGAGGACAGAACTTACATTGGTATCGCAGCTTTTACAAACTCAGGATTGATTTTTCAGCCAATGAAGTACTTTTTGAAGTCTAGGCTCTATTGTAGTATGAGGAATACAGAATCCCTACAGTGCAGAAGGAAAACATTTGGCCCATCAAGCCTGCACCAACCGCAATCCCACCCAGGCCCTATAACCCCACTTATTTACCCTACTAACCCCCTGATACTAAGTGGCAATATAGCATGGCCAATGAACCTAACCAGCACATCTTTGAAGTGTGGGAGGAAACTGGAGCACCCGGAGGAAACCCATGCAGGCACAGGGAGAACATGCAAACTCCACACAGATAGTGACCCAAACCGAGAATTGAACCCAGGTCCCTGGCACTGTGAGGCAGCAGTGCTAACCACTGTGCCACACAGCAAAGCCCCAAAAACTGCAGAGTGATAGTGACCAGATAATCTGCTTTATTGAAACAATCACTCAACATCAATGTGGGAAATTCGCCTCATGTTACGAATAGGACAATTTGGAATATATTTGCCTTTGCCGTGTTTTAATGCTGTTTCCACCAGACCGCTGGAATTGTCACCAGGCCAATAAAGGGTTAATGAAGAAAGAGGATAACTGCAGTTCTCTGGCTCCTGATGAGTATCTGGGATTGAGAATGGTCCTGATCTTCATTGTCCTTACTGAAGACAACCAGAGGCAACTCTGCCCAATTTGCAAAGTGTACTTCCTATAGAAAGACATTGCTGCTCCCTGGTCTAGATTAACAAACAGACCTCTCCTGTGTCAGATGAACATTACGTGAGCTGCATTAAAAATATCTCCCTTTCTTTAATCTTCACCTGATACACATTCTGATCAGGGGCTTCATATTCTGGGCAATTCAGATGTGTAAATCAAGCCGGAATGTAAATGTGTTTGTCACAGGGGATTAAGATTAGGGTCAGATGTCAGGGGTCAGAGTACAATGGAATGTATCTGACACCTGAGAACCCTACCTGTGCACACAGGTGGAAAAGGTCTATTCACAGGCTTATCATTAGCTGATAGTCATATAACTAACTGCCTGTTGCCCCAATCCCACTCCCCACCCCAGATATGGTACAAACATTTCCAGCAATTCAGCAGGAATTAACATCACTCAATATTGCACCGTTCAGATGCATTTTTAAGGAGAAGTTAGGAGGAACACCAGGTGTACCAATGGCTATTTAAACATTGAATACCTGTCAGTCAATAGTTACTCTGTTAACGGGGTCATTTGTTTAAAGGCAGTATTTACTGACCAAACCAATTCAATCTCTATCAGCCCAACGATGTTTGCTTAAATAGGATAATTGGTTAATGGAAACATTTGCTTTAAGTGTGGGACAGAGGCTTTCCACTCAGGAATTTTTTTATGGCAATAAAGAAACAAGTGACTCCTGACAGAAAGACACATCTCCTTCATTGAGGATGATTAGACTGTATTTTCTCCAATATTTCTTCTGATTCACCTGAAGGCACTTAGAATGCAGCCTATATCCTGACTTACACCATTTCCCATCCACACAGCACCCCTGCGCTTGCTGGCCTCCTTTGACTGACAGCCCAGTAACATATAAAATTTTCATTTATATGTTTAAGTCCTTCCTAAGGCCTCAACTGTCCCTACCTATAAGTGACACAATGGTTAGCACTGCTGCCTCACAGCACCAGGGACCCAGGGTTTGATTCTTGGATTGAGTCACTGCTTATGTGGAGACTGCACATTTTCCCCATGTCTGCGTGGGTTTCCTCCAGGGGCTCCGGTTTCATGCCACAGTCCGAAAGATATGTTGGTTAGACGCATTGGCCATGCTAAATTCTCCCTCAGTGTATGCAAACAGTTAAAGATTATTTATAAGTCACAAGTAGGCTTACATTCACTTTGCAATGAAGTTACTGTGAAAATGCCCTGGTCGCCACACTCCGGTGCCTGTTCGGGTACACTGAAGGAGAATTTAGCATAGCCAATGCACCTAATTTGCACATTTTTGGACTGTGGGAGGAAACCGGTGCACCTGGAGGAAACCCACGCAGACATGGGGAGAATGTACAAACCCCACACAGACAGTGACCTAAGCTGGGAATCAGACCTGGTTCTCTGGTGCTGTGAGGCAGCAGTGCTAACCACTGTGCCACCGTGAGTGAGATAACTGGGGGAGTTTCACAGCAATTTCATTGCAGTGTCAATGTCAACCTACTTGTGATGCTGATAAATAAACCTTAAAACTCTGTAATGTCCTCCCAGCCCCACAATATTCCAACATCGCTGTGTTCCTTCAAGTCTGGCCTCTTCTGAATTCTAGCAGCCTTTCCTGCAGCGAGTTCCAGACCCTCACTACCATCTGGGCAAATCTTTTCTTCTGTCCCTTGACACACCTCAGTATTTGTAGAGTATTCCCTTACCTTGTTTGTCTTCCCCATTATCATCTCCTTAATCATTCTCCCCTACATTTAAAGTTTATTGCTAATCACTACAAAACCCAAGGAACCTGTTACCGGGTCTGTGAAACAGTTCTGGAAATACCCTACCAGTCACTAAAATACCTGTCAATCCTTGGCTTCCTGCCACTCAGCCAATTTGCCACTTTCCCATTGATTCCATAGACTTTCACTTCTCTAACTTATCCGCTACGTGGGGCCTCGTTAAAAGTCACATAGACAACTTTAAAAGCACCAACCTCATTGACCATCTTTGGTAACGTTTCAAAAAAATTCACTTAAGTTAATCATTCTCGACCTTTCCTTTACAGATCTGGCTGTCCCGAATTATCCTCACCTAGTGTGAAGTGGGAGCGGGGAAGGAGGAGGACCTCCTCGTGAACTGCTCCTGGGCGTGGCAAGGCGTGCCATTTACAGGTCCAGGCAGCGGGCGAGTGAGGGGGTCATCCAACCTGACTGTCTGCCCCTGTAAGAAGTCTCACAACACCAGGTTTGAGTCCAACCAGTTTATTTGATAGTAATCCCACAGGCTTTCAGAAACGGTGTTCCTTCGTCAGGTGTGTGGAAGCTTCTGATCAGAGAAGGGCAAATAAAGACACACACAGTTTACAGAATACTGATTAGAATGCAAGTCTTTACAGTTAACCTGCTATTCGAGTCTTAAAGATGCAGATAATGTGAGTGGAGATAGCATTAGCATAGTTTAAAGAGATGTGTATTGTCTCCAGACAGGTCAGTACGTGAGATTTTACAAGCCCAGGCAAGTCATGGGGGTTACAGATAGTGTGACATGAACCCAAGATCCCGGTTGAGGCCGTCCTCATGTGTGTGGAACTTGGCTATCAGTCTCTGCTCAGCGACTCTGTGCTGTTGTGTCTGCCTCTCTACCATGGCTACGTTCATAGATGCGTGTCCCTGGAAAAGGGACAGATGGTGTCCGAGGGCACAGTTGATGCCTTCCATGCCCATTGGGCACCACAGGGACAGGGGTGCATTATTGACCCCCATAATCACATTTTAATTTGATGTTTTAAATTACCTTTCTGCTTTGTCTTTTGTTTTGGGCGATTCCCCTCCTTTTAGGGATCTGCCCCTTTTGAGTCCCTAAGTTAATTTGATTTTGTTTATTTCATTGGACAAAAAGTGTTCCCTGACTAATCCATGCTTTTCTCAATGGCAATTAGTACAGTCTTTCGGATTGTTTTCAATAATTTGCCCATCGGTGCACTCAGGCTGACTGGCCTGTACTTATTTACTCAACGCATTTCTTCTAATGGTGATACAATGGTTAGTACTTCTGCCTCACAGCACCAGGGACCCAGATTCGATTACCAGCTTGGGTCTGTGTGGAGTTTGCACATTCTCCCTGTGTCTATGTGGGTTTCCACCAGGTGCTCCGGTTTCCTTCCACACTCCAAAGATGTCCAGGTTAGGTTGATTGGCCATGCCAAATTGGCCATGTATCGGGGGATAAGCAGGTTAAATACCTAGGTTTACACTAAGGCCTCGGGTGGGATTGTTGCTGGTGTTGGCCCGATGGGCCAAATGGCCTCCTCCTTCACTGTAGGGATTCTGTGATTCCTCTGTAAAGAATGGTAAAATATTAGCAATCCTCCAGTGAGGATTAGAAAACAATAGTACAAACCTTGGCTACTTCCTCCCTTCTTCTCTTAACAGCCTGGGATATATTTCATCTGGATCTGGCAACTGATCAATTTAGAAAGGTATTGAAACCTTCAGTATTTTATTTCTGCTCTCACTATGCCTAACCCACCCAGTACTTCACACTTCTCCTTAACTAGGATGTCACATCCTCTCGTCTGTGAAGATAGATGCAAAGTATTCATTAAGAACCCTGCACATACCTTTGACCCATACACACAGGATACTTCCTGGTCTCTGATCACTCTTGCTCTTTCCTCAGTGCTGCTTTGGGATCGTCAGCTTGTTGAGTTTTTGTTCCTTCAACTTTGTACTTAAGGTCCCGTTCTTTTGTCTAGTTGCTGTTAAGTGGGCAGATGGACACCTCAGCTGGAATTTTACTGGCATGCCTGTCCCGATTCTGGCGGCTCGCAGAACGGCATTCTCCATTGGCCTTGGGCGGGGTCTTATGAGCCTCGGGTGGGCGAAGCAGTAAAATTACAGCACATATTCCCAACACTTCGGATCCATTTAGTCCCTCAAGGACATTCGATAAGAAAAGGAGGAGGCCATTCAGCCCTTTGAGACTATGTCGTCATTCAATTAGATCTGTGCCTTAACTCTACCTTTCGCCCTAGGATGGATATTCCTTTATTGCTCTCGCCTAACAAAAAACAATCAATAACCACTTTGAATTTTCAATTGACACCCAACCCCATTATTGCTGTCCAATCCCATGATGTATTTCGAGGGAGAAAGTTCCATATTTCTACTATCTTTTGTGTGACAAAGTACTTTGTGACATCATCTGTGAATGAACTAGCTCTAATTTTAAGTTTATACCCACTAGACCTCCAAAAGCAGGAGAAATTATTTATCTTTACCTATCCTATCAAACCATTTAGTCATGGTATGGTGGCACAATGGTGAGCACTTCTGCCTCACAGCGCCAGAGACCCGGTTTAATTCTGGCTTCGAGTCATGGTCTGTGCGGAGTCTGCACATTCTCCCCATGTCTACGTAGGTTTCCTCTGAGTGCAGCGGTTTCTTCCTACATTCCAATGATGTGCAGGTTAGGTTGATTGGCTGTGTTAAATTGACCCTAGTGTCAGGGAGATTGGCAGAATAAATATGTGAGAATACATAAATAGGGCCTGGGTGGGATCGTGGTCGGTGCAGACTTGATGGGCTGAATGGCCTCCTCCTGCACTGTCAGGATTCTATGATTATATATCCCATAATTAGATAATCCCTTAATAATCTAAAAGGGATCTAAGCATAGTCTTTGCAACCTATCCTCATTGTTTAATCCTTTTAGTCATAATATTATGTGTTTCTCCATTTAATTAGATTATTGCTGATCTGTAGCTCAACCTCATTTGTAAACCTTTGTTCCAAATCCTCTTAGCCAGCAAAAACCACAATTCTCTCTTTAGTGACAACTGCAGTAAATAAGAAAATGTTTATCAGAAAATTAATTCACTTCCACAATAAAGTTGAAGGCTTTCAGCTGAAAAGGATAAAAAGGTCAACAGCATTTTTTGCTCAATGGTTTAGAACATCGAATCCCTACAGTGCAGAAGGAGGCCATTCGGCCCATCAAGCCTACACCGGCAACAATCCCACCCAAGCTCTATCCCCGTAACCCCCACATATTTACCCTCCTAGTTCCTCTGCCACTAACAAACAATTTAACATAGCCAATCAACCTAACCCACACATCTTTGGAGTATGGGAGAAAATGGAGCACCCGGAGGAAACCCACGCAGACAACATGCCAATTCCACATAGACAGTGACCTAAGGCTAGAGTCGAACCTGGGTCCCTGGGGCAGCAGTACTAACCATTTTGCCACCATGTGTTTGATTGTTAGTTTGTTTATTGATTTATGTTCACTGCTTCATTGCTTTAAGCCTACAGGTGGAGCTAGAGAGCTAGCTGACATCATGCAGATGTTTCCAGAATCTGGGCAGAGAGCATGTGTGTGTGGAAATCATGTAATTGCTGAGATATTCTAAAGTAGAGTATTATCTATTTTAGATTTACAATTGGTGTCATCTCTGTATTGCTCTGAAACAAATACAAGATATATATGGCAAGTTGATGAATTTGCACTTTTTCACTTAGTTTTTGCTCCTTCTTTGGTATTTCTCAAGAATCTAATCCAGGAAATAGTCAGTGACATGTGTTTCCTGTATCCTAACTTACTGCTTCCATGAGAAAAACATTTCATTCGTACATTTCCCCTTCTGCGTCTCAGATACCAACACATTATTAGGTTCATTTCAAGGAATTCATCTCCTTCCTAATAGATCACTGTTTTAATCCAAATAAGCCTTTTTTTTAAACCAAAGGTTGGATGGTATATTCGGTAAAAAAGACTCTGTTTATTATTTTTCACATTTGAAGGGCTGTTTCTGAAATCGAGTCAATTATAAAAGCAATGAAGCTTTTTGCTCTCATCTTGAAGGTTAACTCTATATCCAACCAACTCATGACTTGTCAAACAAGCTACTGTTTTGTTAAAAGAAGAGGTATATTGAGGACATGAAGATTCTGTGACTATCTCGGTTTAAAACTTACATGACTTTAATCAGCATTACAGAGGATTTTCCCAGTGCCTCAGTTGGATGCTAAATGGCTCAGATCAAGGAATGCCAGGTTTGTTAATCTCTCTCATGGAGGTCTCTTGACCTTAGCATATTGATCTGGCAAGAGATTGCTGAGCAGAATTCAGCCAAATTGGCATCCACCATCGCTGGTTGTCAGTCAAGGAAATGTGGTCATCGTAGAAATCACTTAATCTGCCTTGTTTAACAGAGGAAGGCACAGGACAAACACAACAATAACAATTTGCATTTACATAGCATATTTAACGCAATAAAAGCGCTTGTGTGCACTTCACTGTGCATTATTGGATAGAACTTAAAATATTTCAAAGACAAGGTACAGACAAGATGGGCTGAAAGGTCTCCTTCAGAGCATCACATTTCTGTGATTCTAAAGTACAGCAACTGTCACTGCACACATTACATTTGTACCATAATGTCCAACATATAATGTACTTCTCAATGAGAGCAAGAAGTTGTACGTGGTATCATAAAGTACATAACGTGAAGGACAATTTGTTTGGTGCAGTTATGCATTCAGTATAAATACTTAAATGTAACCAATTGCAGAGTAATGGATATCCATGAATGGTATGGCAGCCCTTGTTTGTATGAGTCACCAACTGTGCCAAACTCTAAGTGACTGTTAATGTTACACATGGCCTGGGCATTGTATTGCAGTGAAGAGGATTCCATCAGCAATGCCTTTGTCCCCTCCACACTTGGTTACTCCTCAACCCTCCTGACTGGCCTCTAATCCTCCACCCTTTGCAAACCAGCTTATCGAAGACTTTGCTTTCCATATTTATTCTACAGAAAACTCCAGTCTTTGCTGATCAACACTGGCCCCCTGGTTCCCCAATGTTCCGACTTTTAAAATTCTATTCCTTGCATTTAAATCTCCAAACACCTTCTCGATCTCTGTTTGAACTCAAAGGTTAAGTTTGTTTTTAGTTTATTCATTAGTTTCACAAGTAAGGCTTACATTAGCACTGGAATGAAGTTACTGTGAAATTCTCCTAGTCACTCCGGCGCCTGTTCGGGTAAATGCACCTAACCAGTATGTCTTTCAGATTGTGGGCGGAAACCAGAGCACCAGGAGGAAATCCACGCAGATACTGGAGAATGTGCAAACTCCACACAGACAGTGACCCAAGCCAGGAATCGAACCTGGGTCCCTGGTGCTGTGAGGCAGCAGTGCTAACCACTGTGCCACCCTCTCACCCTTCCAACCAGGATTCTCTGTTTCTCCAATTCTGGCTTTTTGTGCATCCATCTTCTCTCTTCACCTCATTACTGATGCCATCCACTTTCCACCTCTTCTCCCAAATTCCAAAATTGTCTCTCCAGATCCAGATACATCTCTCCTTTCGTTTAGTTATTGCCCTTTAAGCCCCTTCCTAAAATCCATCTCAGTAACCACGTTTTTGCTCATTCCCTTGTAACCAAAGAGAGTGGTCACAGCGCCTATCAATTTCTACCCCAATTTCTATCCAAATGGGCAGAAATTCAATGCAGTGACCAGGGTCTCAGCTGCCAGTTGGATGACAGCCTTGTATTGCCTCCTTTAGGAAGGTCCGTTCTGTTAAGGGCCAATTGGGCACGGAATTGGACCACCCAGGATCGAGGACCCTTGGGGCAGAGGTACCACCCTCCTGAGAGCTGCTAGCCAATTAGAGTGTGTCAGCTGTCCATTATAGTGCCAGTGGGAGCAGCAGTTGCTGCTGGCAACACAGCCACCAGAAGCCGAGAATCAGAGAAGGATCCCAGGCAAATGAGTGGGTGTGGGACAGGGGGTCTGCAGTAAGAGCAGAAGGGTGGCTTTCAGCTACTCTGCCCCCTGCCAACTCCTTTGATCAGGCATTGATGCCTAGCGAGCAGAGCCTCTGTGCCCCCATCCACCACCCCTGCCCCCAAACAACCACCACCACCCCCACTCACCCACTTGCACCCCCATCCACCCACTTCCAACCCCTCCACCCCAGCCTTGGGGAGTTCACTAGCGATAGCAGTTCTGAGTGGGTTTACTATTACAGATTCCCTCCATGGCGACTCATCTACCCACCATTGCCAACAAGGTGGAATGAGGCCCTTAAGACGACATCAATTGTCTCAATAAATAATGATGGAGGGAGATACTCCACAAGCCTTTCGCCACAGGGATAAACAGTGTAAAAGTGGGAAGGCGGTGGGGTCCCCGTTTAGTGCCGTTCCATCAATTAAAAATCCCCCCGCCAACCAAGCTCACTTGGAGGAGAGTATTAAATTCCACTCCAAGTTGCTTGAGGGATTGGGCTCAACTGTGATGCCTATAAAAGTTTGAACTTATATTTTAACAGTAAAACAACACAAGTTGCTTCATATTGTGCCTCGTAAGGAGGTATGCGACGGGTGACCAAAGCTTGGTCAATCAGGTTGGTCTTAAGGAGCGTCTCAAAGAAGAAGAGATGGGCAGAAGTGCTGAGGGAGGGAATTCCTGATCTTACGATCTAGAGGGTTCAAGGTGCTGCTGTTAATGATAGAGGAATTAAAATCAGGCAATGTGCAGGGGGTTGAAATTAGACGCATGTAGAGAGATGACAGAGAGTTGCAAGGCTGGGGGACGTTGGAAAGAGACAACGGGGAGGGGGCTTGGGTGGGGGCTTTGAAACAAGGATGAGAATTTTTCACCCAGTGAAATAGCCTGCCAATTCTTACATCCAGCTTCACGAAGGCAAGAATCATCATTCAACTGAACTGCTGGGTGATATTAAGTGAATCCAAACCCCAGGCTCAGGCAGCGTCTTTAGGAGGGGGGGTAGAGAATTGTGGAGATCAATAAGATGGGAGTCATAAAGTTGCCAAATTCAAAACGCAGATGAAAAATTCCTACAGATTCCAGGGTTGAGAAACTTATCACAGAATGCCTACACAACAGAAGGAGTCTATTTGGCCCACTGAGTCTGCAGCGACCACAGTCCCACTCAGGTCCTACTTCTGTAACCCCTCATATTTACCTTGCTAATGCCCCCTGACACTAGAGTCAATTTTGCAAGGCCAATCCACCTAACCTATACATCTTTGGAGTGTGGGAGGTAACTGGAGCACTTGGAGGAAACCCACGCAGACTTGGAGAGAACGTGCAAACTCCACACAGACGGAAATGAACCAGGTCGGAAATGAACCCGGGTCTCTGGCACTGTGAGGCAGTTGTGCTAACCATCGTGCCACCGTGCTGCCCCATCAGCCATAAGTAAATAGTAGCGAAGTCTCAACAGGCGGAATGGCCAAATTCTGCTCCGATACCTTCTGGTTTTAAAGCAGTGAGGCTGAATCAGAATCTCAGCAAACAGAATGTCACATGATTCTCAAATTACTCATCATCAAATTAACCGTGATCCAAAATGAGATATGCTCTGTAAACTGTGGTTTGTTAAATATTGTTTACACATGACCCATCGCTTATCACTTCCTAATCTTTGTTTGTTGTATGCTCAGTCAGATTCTCATTTTCACAGACTGACTTTATCACAAACAATAAATTACAGGAGAGTTAACTATTTAGCATGTGCTCTGGTTCACTGCTCAAGGAATAGGATTATAAAAGTTAAATCATTTGACAGATTCTATAATTATGGACAGCAGACTGCAGGAAGCAAGATACACATCAGGTCAAATTCCTTCCAATTTTCCATCCTGCTACGGTCTTTGCCTACTGGGAGCATGTTTTAGAATATCAACAATTGCGTCCAGAAGGCAACTTTAACAGAATCAAATATCCCAAGGCACTTTTTAAAATATTTATTCTTTCATGGTATGTGGGGGAAATTAAGATGGCGCCAGAGCGAGGTGTCTTCTTGCAAGCTGTGCCCAGCATACCTTCTAATTCTATCTTTTACTCTCGTTCTATGCTTCTAAAATTTCATTTTAACTCTTTTAAATTCTCTGACAATGCTTTAATTCAAAGTTTTGAATGGACCTTTCTTGCATTAAGTTGATTTTTCTCTACACCCTAGCTATGACTGTAACACTACTTTCTGCATCCTGTCCTTCTCTATGAACTGTATGCTTTGTCTGTGTAGCGCACAAGAAACAATACTTTTCACTGTACGCTAATACATGTGACAATAATAAATCAAATCAAATCAAATCAAAATCAAATCAAAAATCCCTAATTGCCCTTGAATTGAGTGGCTTGCCAGGTCATTTCAAACTCAATCACGTTGCTGTGGGGGACTCACATGTCGGCCAGACCAGGTGAGGACAGTAGATTTCCTTCCCTAAAGGGCATTAGTGAACTGGATGGGTTTTTATGACAATCAATGATAGTTTCATGCTCATGGCTACCGACACTAGGGCCATGATTCTCCCATCCCGCTGTGCTCCTTTCTTAGTGCAGTGGGCCGGGAGAATCCCGTGGCGGCCGATTCGCGGGATTCGCGCAATTATTTAAATAATCATCTTCCTACAATTTAATGAGATTAGCGGGCCTGGCCCTGAAGTCTCCAGGCCCACTAGCCTCTCCCACCCCGCCAAAGTGTTTTGCTCCAGCAGGGATTACTCTAGCTCCCCACTTTTGGGGAACTAGCAGCTCAACCCTGCCGGAGTGAAGGTGGGGGTGGCAATCAGGGCCCCCCCCCAGAGGGTCAGGTGGTGGGGTGGTGCCCTCTGGACATGGGCACTCTGGAAGTGCCAGCCTGTGCCCCCGGCACTGCCCAAGGGACAAAGGGCAGTGCTAGGGTGGGGCCTATTGGATGCAGGGCCTGTTGGGGCTGGGTGTAATCGGTGAAGATGGGCGTCTCGCTACCACTGTGCCTAGGGATCAGTCAGAGAATGAGGGAGGTGAGCAATCAGGGTGGGCACGGGGATGGTGAGTCAGCCTGCTTGGGGTGGTGAGGGGAGAGTCGGGACTCCTGGGTGGGGGGGGGGTTAATTGCTGAGGGGGTATCGGTGGAGGGGCTGTAAAGATCTCGATGGGTTGGGAGGGGGTGGTCGGGGCTGGGCCCTGAAATGACCAGGGTCCAGCCATCAGATTGTGGGGGGCAGAGAAGCGGCATTGTGGGGGTCGAGGGGCTGGCCAGTGATTGAGCTGGCCAGCAAAGAGGGAGGCTGCCAGTGCGGAGAGCACTGTGCGTGCGCTGACCTCAGCACTGACAGATCAGCGCATGCGCAGTGGCCCACTCAGCACGCTGATTTCAGCCTCTCCAGTGGGAATGGGCCCCACCCCCTGAAATTTAATGATATTGACACTGGTGGCCTCTGCAGTGCACAGAGCGTGGGAGATTCTTCTCTGAACTCCCACTGAAAAAAACAGCATGAATTACTCCAGTTTCTGCGCAAATTCAACACTTAATTTTTTGGGGGGAGAATTCCTCCCTCGCTTCCAAATCCAGATTTTATTAATTGAATTCCACCATCTGCTGCAGTGGAAATTTGAACCCAAAACATTAGCTGGGATTACTAGCTCAGTGAATGGCCACTGGACCACCCCTAAATGCTGAGAGTTATGAGACAAAAATTTACATCAAGTCAAAGAAGGAGATATTTGGACAGGTGACCAAAAATCAAAGAGGTTGATTTTAAGCCGCTTGTTAATGGCAGAGAGAGGTAGAGATATTCACAGAGGATTCCGGAACTTAAGACCTGGCTGGTTGAAGGCACGGCTGTTGAGGTGGAGAAGCTGGGAGATTCATCAGAGTCAGAACTGAATGAATGCAATGTTCTCAGAAAGCTTAGGGCTGGAGGAGATTGGGAATAGGAAACAGTCCGTATTAAAACTCGGACTGAATATAAACAATGGGGAAATGCCTTATCAGCTGGAACTTCTGATTGAGATTCTGAGTATTTGGATTAAACTGATTTTGTTTTTAAATGATTGTGATGGATGAGAACATCAACATTGGCAGGAAAAATTAAATTAAAACATAATAACCTTACCATTATTATGGCAACACGTTGGCACAGTGGTTAGCACTGCTGCCACGCGGTGCCAGGGACCCAGGTTCAATCCCAGCCTTGGGTCACTGTCTCCATGTGTCTGCATGAGTTTCCTCCGGGTGCTCTGGTTCCTTCCCACAGTCCAAAGATGTGCAGGTTAGTTGATTGGCCATACTAAATTGACCCTCGTATCAGGGGATTAGAAGGTTAAATACGTGGGGTTATGAATCAGACATGGGTTGGATTGTGGTCGATGCAGACTTGATGGGCCAAATGCCCTCCTTCTGCACTGTAGGGATTCTATGACTATTTAAAAGTCAGTGTCTACATGATTATACCAAGGAACTGATAACTGAGAAATATATTGAATATCTATTTCATTTGCTGATTTAATCATGGGTCCTGCCTTCATTTAATCTTACGCATAAAGATCAACATTGAAAAAATCATTCCCTCTCCCTCTAAAAAACCATTGTTAAAGATAAACATTAAAACGAGAAAGGCTGTAATTTTCGGCTGAAGTTGATTAGTTAACATTGCTGTGTACCTCGTGACAATCACCCCTTTGTGGTTGTGTAACATTGTTTGACCAGGTGCCTGAACTGTGCCAATAAGTACTTATCAGACTGGCCAAAGTCCAGCCCGTGAATCACTGCAACTCAAATTGTGCCAGATCTTGGCATGTAGCCTCCTGTCTGCTTGTGTTTATTGTGGATAGCTCATAAACGCCTGCATTAATCTCACTTTGAAACAATTAACCAGCCCTAGCTTCAGAGGGGAAGGGTAGAGTAGAGCAGATTTCTTCCAAGTAAGTGTAGGAGTTCTGTCCTGACAAGATCCTCCTTTTAAAAAGTTAAAGTTTATTTATTAGTCAGAAGTAGGCTTATATTCACACTGCAATGAAGTTACTGTGAAATTTCCCTAGTCACCACACTCCAGCGGCGCCTGTTCAGGTACACAGAGGGAGGATCTAACACAGCCACTGGATGATATCCACACACGTTTGAACTGGAGGAATCTGGAGCACCGGGAGGTAACCCACACAGACACGGGGAGAATGAGCAAACTCCACACAGACAGTGATCCAAGCTGGGAACTGAACCCAGGTCCCTGGCGCTGTGAAGCAGCAGTGCTAACAGCTGCGCCACCGTGCCACCCCGTTAGTTGTCTCATTTAATAGTTAGTTGTAGAGCATAAGAAAACTATAATGTGACACACAGCTATCTGTCACCTGCAGTGTAAGATATGTATCCATGCATTATATGGGATGTACTTCAGTTTCTTTCTAGAAGTTGAAGATTCTTCACATTGACTATTGTATTGTGAATGGTTGAAAATTTTGTTTCTTTTGTAACCTTATGTGATTTTAATTACCAAATATAAATGATATGGATTAGAATTTCAATTTATGTTGAAATCTGCCTTCTTTCTTTGCTCTTTACTGTTTTTGTGAACTTTTGTTGCTGCAAAATTGAATGTTTTTCAGGTACTCTCTCAAGTCTTAGCACAAATTAAAATTCTGCAGATCCTGGAAATGTGAAATAAAAAAGAAAATGCTGAAAATACTCTGGATCTTGTAGCATCTATGGAAAAGGACAGCAAGAAGTCTCACAACACCAGGTCCAACAGGTTTATTTGGAATCACGAGCTTTCGGAGTGCTGCTCCTTCATCACTCACCTGATGAAGAAGCAGTGCTCCGAAAGTTCGTGATTCCAAATAAACCTGTTGGACTTTAACCTGGTGTTGTGAGACTTGTTACTGTAGTCACTCCAGTCTAATGCCGGCATCTCCACATTATGGTGAAGGAAACAGAGTTAATGTTCCATGTGTGCTGACGTTGTGTTAGAACTCAGTAAGTATTTGATATATCACAGTGATTATGTACAGTGAAACAAACCTCTGCTTCCATTTAACTCCTTACTAAAGTTTGCAGCCCCTCTTTTTGACGGGGATACTTTTGAATCCCTGGCTTCATTGGGCCACCTGGTGTGGAGGGAGGTGGGTGACTTGGAGGGTCTCCTTGTGGGTCTTTTCCAGGTCTGGGCAAGGGGATCATTCACTGATCCAGGTAGAAAATAAAAGATAGGAGCAGGAATGAGCCATTCAGTCCCTCAAACCTACTCCCCTATTCAACAAGAACATGACTGATTCTTGACCTCAATTCCACTTTACCAGCCACCCCATCTATTCTTCAATTCCCAAGATGATCAAAAATTGATCTCAGTGTTAAGAGTCAGATCAGAAACCCCAAATATGTTATGAAGCCCAACTAGACCCAAACAGTTTTTCACTTTTGGCATTAGTGTGAGAATAAGGTGCTTCACTCCAGGTGTTATTCTATTGACACACTTTATCAAAACAAGCTTTATTTTAGCAATATAGTTTAGCAATAACAAATGAATTAGATTAACTTTTACCAGTTGAAATACATAAACATGACAAGATACAATTCTTAATTTCCAATCAAATGATTGGAACTCTATTAGTTCCAATTTAAGCAATATTCCTCTTATAGACTTAAACCCTCTTCAAAATCAGTTAGCAACACACAGGCTTACGTGCTTGTATGAGAGAGAGAGAGACTTATTTTTCCTCACAGGTCCCAAATTGGCAGGATCCAGAGAGAGAGAGAGAGCTCTTGCTTCATTCGGATCCTGGCAGTAACTACCTACTTTTCCCTATTTGCTTAGCTCTTCCCCTTAAGTACATGACTCTGTCAATCTACCTGCTCAAACTTTGCTCTGAAACCCCAGGGGAAAGAGCAATTAAACAAAAATGCATTAACTCAGATTAAACCAATACATCCCTAGCTAAAATAAATCAATAGCTGCATTCTCAGCATGTGTGCTGCCTGGTGCAGGCAAATCGGCATTGTGTAAAACAGAGCTGAATTTTAAACATACATCTCACAAGAAACATGAAGTAAATACATTTCTTAAAGGCACGGTATCATAACATCAGCCTTGAGCATAGAGCAACAGAGCAAGATGACGGAGAGACAGGCTGCAGAGAGGCCAAAATGCACGCCCCCACCACTCCCACCACTTAAACAGATATCTGCAACCCTATGAGGGAGAGAATGCTAACAGTTTGCAACCATCTGAGTGAAGACATTTTTCCTCATCTCATTTCTAAATGGTCATCCCCTTATCCTTAAACAATGTCCTCTGTTTTTAAACCCTCCAGCTGGAGGGTATCAGCTTCCCACTATATAGATAGACAAGCACCCTAAGAATTTTACATGTCTCAGTAAGATTACCCCTCATTCTTCTAAAGCTGAGAGTATATTGGAGCACTCTGCTCATTCAAATGGCCAGTAGGGATGGGGAGGGCAGTGTGACAGAGACAGATGTTGGCCACTTTGGTTGCTTGCCTCTCTGCCAACTTGCTATTCATGGGTAGCCCTGGAGAGGGCAAAGCAGTGCCTATCGCTTGAAACTTTCAGTGACCTCTCCGTATGGTAGAGATTGGGGTTTGCCCTGAATAGTGTGTATAACATCATTTAGCTTGATAAATTTACTTTTTAATTTTATGATAAGTTCTTTCTTAGCTGCACCTCTGGGGATTTTTTGTTGGGAAGTGGGCAACTCAACCTTGATGTCCATCATTCTTCATCAAACAAAATACAAAAACTCATCGACAAGAATTCAAATCTAGAAAGACCAATGAGATTCCATCAAATCATTTCCCAACATGGAGTCACTTGCTCAGTAAAGGAAGGGAGGGAAAGGAAACACCTCTATCACTTTTTTCAAAGAAGCTAAACTTAATGGTGGCACAGTGGTTGACATTGCTGCCTCGCAGGGCTAAGGACCTGGGTTTAATTCCAGCCTTGGGTCACTGTCTGTGTGGAGTTTGCACATTCTCCCTGTGTCTGCCTGGGTTTCCTCCAGGTGCTCCGGCTCCCACAGTCCAAAAATGAGCAAGTTAAGTGGATTGGCCATGCTAAATTGTCCCTTAGTGTCCCAAGATTAGATGGGTTAGCCATGGTGAATATGTAGGATTACAGGGATAGGATGGGGAGAGGGTCTGAGTAAGATACTCTATCAGAGAGTCAGTGCAGGCTTGATGAGCTGAGTGGCCTCTTCTGCACTGTTGGAATTCTATGCTATATCCTCCCTTTGGACTCTAGTTTGCTTTTGAAAATAAATATGCTGCAGATTGTTTTCTTCTAATAAAACCTGATACAAAAGGCAGGCCACTTCTGTGCTCGTTGGACACCGCTGGGACTTGTTGATTTGATGCGTTAAGTTTCATTTCTCTTTGGTTTTGTTTTGAGCGTTCCCCTCCCCCCTTTAAGGGGCTGCTCTTCTTGCTTTGTCTTTTGGTTTGTTTAACTTACTTCAATCGACTTGCCTAAAAGATTGGCAGGTGCAACACAACAAGAGCATCAAACAAGTCCCTGTGTCTCTATTCCCTGCCACATTGTACAGTATACATTGGAACCTGGAAGATCCAATGTAAAGATGTTCAAAAAGTTAGGTCAGTTGGCCATGCTAAATTGCCCATTAGAGTCAGAGGATTAGCAGAATAAAAACATGTGGTTATGGGGATAGGATTGCTTTTGTTGCAGACTTTTAAAACCCAAGCTTTGCAATACTAAATCAAATGTACCTTCCATTTCCCTTGGTCTTGCGGTCCTGGATGGCATGGCTGTTAGCACTGCTGTCTCACAATGTCAGGGATCCGGATTTGATTCTGGCCTTGGGTCATTGTCTGTGTGGAGTTTGCACATTCTCCCCATGTCTGTGTGGGTTTCCTCTGGTTGCTTAGTTTTCTCCCACAGTCCAAAGATGTGCAGCTTAGGTGGATTGGCCATGCTAAATTGCCATGGCCAAACTGCCCCTTCATATATGAGGATTAGCAAGGTCAGTATGAGGTGTTGCAGAGATAGGGCATGGATGGGATGCTCGGTTGGGAGAGTGGTGCAGACTCGATAGACCAAATGTTCTCTTTCTGCACTGTAGGGATTGTATGATTCTATGAAAGCAAAATACTGGAATGCTGGAAATCCTAAATAAACATATTAAAATATGTGTAACTGAAGAATTGGTGAAATAAGTTTTGACTACAGTTTGGGTGGGGGGGGGAATTATGAGGAGTGGGCAGCACCTTGGCACATTGAGTGGCACAGTTACACAGTGGTTAACACTGCTGCCTCACAGAGCCAGGGACTTGAGTTCAATTCCTAGCTTCAGGTCACTGTCTGTGTGGAGTCTGCATGTTGTCCTCGTGTCTGCATGGGTTTCCTCTGGATGCTCTGGTCTCCTCCCACAGTCCAAAGATGTGCGGGTTAGGTGGATTGGCTATGCTAAATTGCCCCTTAGTGTCAGGGAGACTACCTAGGATAGATGTATGGGGCTAAGGGGCCAGGACCTGGGTGGGACTGTGGTCAGTGCAGACTCGATGGGCCGAATGGTCTCCTTCTGCACTGTACGATTATATGAAAACCGCACATGCAACGAAAGATAAACCCTGATAATAGTCAATTATTTCAACATCTAAGTTTAGAGTACAAGTGACCCGACACTCCGATAATACATCGTCCTCCTGTGGAGGGCGATGGTTAGGCGTGGATAGAGACCTACTCCCTACAGTGATCAATGTGCAACTCAGAGCTATTAACAGGCAAATTGGCAGGTCCAAACACAAGCCAGCAAGCGAGCTTCACAATCTGTGAGCATAAAGCGAGGCAGTAGCCGGTTGATTCTCGCTGCTGCCAATACTCTGGTGGAGATAGGAGTGCATTTCACACCCCCTCCAGAGCTCCCACTCCCCGAAGCGGTTAGTAGCCCCTCTGACAGAAACTTTGCTTTTAAGTAGAAAACGGCCAGAGAGAGAAACAAAACTTTTGTTTTTCGTTTTCACGATAAATCTGGAAGTGGGCACAGGTTAGTTTTTGGGTCTTGTCATTTCAGATCCAATTTGTCGCGTAGGTGTTAGAGAGAGAGAGGCACTTTCAGTAGTTCTGGAAAGTCCAGAGTTGAAGAAGGAATCCTAGTAGACTTCCCCCAAGTTAGTTTTAATTTCACGTTTAACTTTTCTATAACGGGTTTCTTTAAAAAAAAATAGCACCTTGGGGAGAGGGTAAATTAACCTAGCTTTAATCAGTCTCCTTCCTGACCACTTTGACGCAAATTTGGGAAGTTCTTAATCTCGCACAGTAAATATTGTACAATCAATGCTTCTGTGAGCGAATTACATGATCAACTTTAGGATAGAGGTAGCCAGGCACCTTTCCCCCCTTTAATTGTAGGGCATTTAAAAAAAAAAATTTTTGATTTAGACTAATTCTCATGAAAATCACTCCCCGGCTGAAATGTTAAGATGCAGCTATTTGTGAGACATTGCCTACAGTGGGAGTCACTTTGCTGCCTCCATATTTGTTCCAGGCGCCAACACCAATCGCTTAAAATGCAATTAAATCATTTGAGATGAACATCAGTCACGAGGAAGGTGTGCAGTAAAGTTACTGCGAGTTTTGAATTCGGGTCGCACGGACTGTATTTAGTCTCTCTTTATAGATGGAGCTGTCCAACAGAAACCAGCGAGTTTCCAAACGGGATTTCCCGGGGAAAACCCATTAGCTGCTCTGTCATTCAAACTAGCAGGATGGGGTTAATGTTTTCCCAATGTTTGGAGCGTTTCCTGACTTTCCCCCCCCCCCCCCCCCCACTTCTGTTTGACCCGCTTGTTTAAAAAAGCAAAATTATTTTAATTTCTCTCACACGCTTTCCTCCCAGGAGTGAGTTAAGCAGGTGAAGTTACTGCGGGATATCTCCTCTCTGGTTGACTTGCACACTGCTGCCTCAAGATGTCACATTTCGCGCATCCCTTTTGATTTATAGTTCAGTTGTGTAACCAACTCGCACGTTTTCCCAGTAGTGTGCCCGGACCTTCCTGTTCATGATATCCCTGGTGATTATTTAATGTGTGTCAGTTTGGTCTGTTAGTTAATCCAGCGGTGTATGTTCTGACATGTGCATGTTCAAGGACACATTACATTTTGCCCATACCATCGGCCACATTGCAATGGTACACAGCTAGTAATGGCATTGCCAATATTAAGGTGACTCCCCCAAAGTGCTTTAAAACCAACGGTGTATCTTTGAAACTGTTGTAAGGTTGGAAAGGCAACAACTAATTTACGCACAGCAGCAATGTGATAAATGCCAGATCATCTGTTTTTGTGGTGATTGATAGAGGGATACATATTTGCTCGGACACTTTGTCCACAATACTGTGGTGGAATCTTGTATGTGCACATGAGAGAGCAGACAAGGATGTTTTAATGTTCTGTCCTTCAGCAGTCATGTAAATACTTAAATATGTATGGAAATAGCCTTGTGCCTCCTTAAAATATAGTCAGTAATATATACAGACCACCGCTTGGTAATAATCCTTTGACACGTGTATGCAGCCTGTAATCGATTGACTTCCAATAAATGTAAAGTCTGTGCATTTGCCAATCAATCAGCGCCCTCTTCTCGTGCAGTATAACTTGTTATCGCATTTGAAATTTGGTATTCTTGCATCTGTCCTGAAGGACGCGAGATGAAAAGCTTGGACAAAATGGATTTGATCTCACCACCTGCTCATGCCACGCTGCAGTGAAGACTGAGAATTTGGCGACAAGCCAAATCTCTGTTCACTGCTGCGGGATGGGAAAATCCCTGTGGTGTGAACGATTGGAAAATTCAGCCCCATGTCTCTTTATCAGTAACAGTCAAAAGTCTGGATATGTATGTACTGTCGTTAATATAACAACTAAAATATAAAACCAGCAGTAATAGAGCAAATGTTTCTTACAGAAGAGTAAGGAATAATACGAAATGTTCAAATACGGTCATGATCTAGGCACTTTAGCATACAATCATTAAAGTTTAAATTTTTTTTGAAGTTTATTAGTCACAAGTAAGACTTACATTAACACTGCAATGAAGTTACTGTGAAAATCCCCGAGTCACCACATTTCACTATGTGCCTTTTTGGACCAATGCACCTAACCAGCACATTTCTCAGACTGCAGGAGGAAAGCAGAACACCTGGAGGAAACCCATGCAGACACGGGGAGAATGTGCAAACTCCACACAGACAGTGACCCAAGCTGGGAACTGAACCTGGGCCCCTTGTGCTGTGAGGTAGTAGTGCTAACCACTGTGTCACGGTATGATAGACTAGGGAGGCCACTGAATCATTTAGAGTATAGTGACTGTCCAGTTAGTGATGCCACAAGGTGATTGCTAACACAACAGCACCGATCAAACTCTAATAGTCGTCGTAGAAAGGTAATAATAACTTAGTAAATGGATATTGTGTTTTTAAGGAGATACTCGGTGAACACATGGTTCAGTTGTAAATGGGAATCAAATGGTGCCGTTACATCTTGCTTGTTTCATTTATCTGAGATTTCCTGCGCCCACAATCTGTAATGGTGTACTGGTTTGCAATAATTGTGGTTGGTAGTGTTGTAATGACCTACCACGTGCTATTAGGTATATGTACACACACATAGCTTTGTTTTAATCAGCGCAAGTCATTCTTGTTTTATGCAATTATGATTTTGGCTCTTCTAATAGAATTCTGATTTTCAATAAAACTTACTCGCGCGCGCAAAATAAAACATGCTTGTTTAAAACGACTTTGGTAAAATTTTCCCATTGCAACAGGGAACATAATCCAGCCGCATTCTCTTTCCGTGAACCAGCAGATTATTATTCGTTTCTTAATTCAATATTTAACCACGCGTCAAAGTGAAGATATCGGAGTTATTTATGCAGTGACCGCATGATTTAATGCAGTAAATAATATTTGACAAAAGTTTCTGACATCTAAAGTATCTTTGCATCTTTAAAATATCCATCGGGTATGGGAGCTGAACATTCACTGTTGGAGTTTTGGCTGCATGATTTTTGTGTTCACTCTTGCGAGGCTAAAACGTGTTTCTCATTGTCGTCGCAGCAGCTTTATTCAGACTGAAGCGGAGTTTGTGGGAACGGGGTTTGAAACGATGAGGTTCTCTGGATTACTGTTGGTTTTGCATTGGGCGGGGAAGACGACTCGATAAGCGCCTGCGACCGCAGCTAAATGACCGCCTGGCCAAATGGGAGTTCTGGAGAGGTGAACGCTTCCCCAATAACGCGGTGGGGAATCTCAGGATGAGCTTTAGATGGGAGAGCTGCCTTTGAAAAGTTGGAAGCGGGGGCTTTTTTTTGTGTTTCTGTGTATTAAAATCCAACATAGTCACACAAACAATAGTATTACAATTCAAAAAAAATCACAAATAACGGTATGAAAACTCAATATAGTCACAAATAATTGTACTAAATTCAATATAGTTACAAATAATAGCTTCAACACTCAATATAGTCACACAAAGTAGTATTTCAATCCAATTCAGTCACACACCAACTATTATTAAAATCCAATATGGTCACAAGATTGTATTGAAATTCAATACAGCCATGCAAAGTATTATTAACATACAATATAGTCACAGACAGGCGTATTTACAATTCAACATAGTCACGCACAAACTATGATTAAAATCCAATATAGTCACACAAACAACAGCAACCATCCTAGACTCTGCTTCTTCGCAATATCAACAGCGCGTTCCCCAATGATAGGAATTGGCTACAGCTCTGGACTGTACCAGCCACCTCTGATCAGGTTTAATGTCACATGTGCAATTGTGTGATTTCCCCCCTGTACGGAATTACCGGGAAAGTAGAGGGGGGAGGGGGTTGAAAGGAAACAAACTTTATTATCAAGGTGACACTGTATTTGGGGGAACTCGAAGCCTAGGGGAGTGGGGAGGAGGAGGAGGCGACGGTAGCGGCTGGAGCCAGCATCAAAGATGGCAGCCCCCGCGGCTGTCACAGGGCTGCAGCTTTAGACGGTCGGCTCCGGCTCTCTTGATGTGGACTTGATTCATTCGGAGACGCGAGGGGATGACGTTTCCAATCTGTTGATTTGCTACATGCACACACAGAGGTGGATGTGTGTGAGTGCGGCGCGTACTGTGAACTGTTTTGTATGCTGCGCTAATAATAGCGTGCATAATTCGGTAAGTACCTCCAGATTGAGGCTGCTGTTGAATGAAAAGACGATTGTATTTGTATAAAAAAAGCAAACGTGTTTATTTAGAGAGAGAGAAGAAAAGGTATGCAACGCAAAAAAAATATTGCAACTAGCCGGCTTGTGTGATGATTGTAATTGTGTGTGTTTGACTCTTGTTACATTTTGCTTGTTTGGAAGCTTTATATATATTTGTGTGTATATATACATATATATTTGGATTCTTTGTTTGTAAAGGAAATATTTTGTCCAGGAAACTCACTTGATGGAGAGATACTGGCTGGTGTCCCTCAGTGGCTAGAGCAGCCACTGTAAAGCAGTGTGAAATACATTTAGAACGTGCGGGAGCTGCGCCTTTGTTACTTGGATTTGTAAACCCTCCCTCGCCTCTCCTTCCCTAGTGTAATTCCTCTTCCCCCGGTTGCATTATGAGTGAGTCGCCGGCTGGGTGATTTAAATGTGATTTCTTTTCCGCGGTGGTCAGTCCGGGAGGTGGGGGTAGTCCGGTTGTGTGTTTTAACACGGATGGCGGGCTCTCTTTCCACCACGACCCCCCCCCCCCCCGTGGTGCCCGCTCTCTGAGCTATTCACACCGGCAGAGGGATGATTGGGAAATCGCTTGGGAATCTCACGCTTCGATCCGGGGAGAAGAGGGAGGGAGGGGAGTTGGGTTTTTTAAATCCTTCGCTCTCGGCTTGTGGTTGGTGATATTTTAACCGTGTGGGATGGGGAAAGTCCCGTTACACACACACACACACACACACACACATTTTCTGCACAGCTTTAATACCTATGACATGTAATTCCCTTCCTACGAATTGTGCGATTTCTCTCGCTCCCTCTCTTTCCCCCTTTCAATTAATTGAATGTATTTGTAATGGTCGGGAATTCACGCATCCAATTACAGATTCTGAATAATACAAAATGTTATATATGTCGAGTGATTGATTGGGGGGAGAGAACAGACTTGAAATGTGGGGCAAACGTCTGGAAGAGGTAAAGGGGGAGGGGTGGATGGGGGAATGAAGATGGGGAAAGAGTGTGAGAGAGAGAGAAGGGATGGAGAGAAAGGATAAGAGGACCTGGGAAGGAGGGATGGGGGTAACAGAGGGCAGGGAGTTGGACACAGCGTGTCTTGGAATCGTTGTCACTGGAGCGTTCGGTTTGTCTGTGTTAATGATGGAGAACACCTTTTCTATGCACAAACACACACAGGACTTCCGAAGTTAAAATGTTGATTTTTAAGTGGCAACTGTTTATGTACCAATCCCGACTGTTACCATAACACACATGGCAACATTTTGATGCATTATCGTTTAATTAAGATACATACACTGGACTTATCTGAAGATGCTTTGTGTGTGTGTGTTTGGGGGGGAACGACTGAATTTTAAACGGAAAGGCTGTTGCTTAACCAGGTTGTAATATTTGGGAGCCGAGACGAGATATATTTGCGCTCGTTGCATGCTGAAGTTATGTGGTGCAGACAGGTGGCAGACTATATGAGTTGGAGGGTTTAAATACTGAGCCCAGTTAATAATTACAGTAAATTGTTTTTAATGAAGGTGCCTGATTCTTCCACTGGTTGTGCTTTGGGAGTTCTGCCCGTCCTATTATTTATTATTCGACTGATTTACTTTTCGTGCGGGTTATTTTATTGAAGGGAGAGTGCAGGGTGAGAACCGGATTGCGAGGCAGGAGAGAGACTGGCTCCGGGTTTAATCAGTGCCTTACAAGTCACTGCCTTTGCATTCCACTTCTTTCACTTCATTTCTCCATCGATATTCCCACAGAGGGCACGTGTGGGTTTGGCCACCGTGCCTTTTTTAGCTGAAGGTATAACTCGAGAACGTGTGGGGGGGATTTCCCTTCTCTCTCACAATGATTGTGTCAGGCTCGGTAAGTGACACATGTTCATGTGTCAGCCCAGAGACAGAGCTTTATTCCGGACAGATTTCTCTACAAATGTTCCCGATGGCCAAGCCGACAGCACCTCCTTGTGGGATCCCTCTGTGTGTCTGGGTGAATCGCACCGGCCTCTCGCCTCCTGCCGCTGTTGATATCATTGACATTACAAAATATCATTGATTTTACAAAGTCGCGAATCAGTGGATTAATTGGGAGCAGAGTGAGTGTCAGGGGGGCAGTGAATTGTGAAGTTGTCTCTACCTAACCCGCCCCCTATCCCTTCCCGGAGCAAAGCTTTAACTCTGATTGTCAAACAGAGATTCTGCCACCACATAATTCAATGTTGAGATTTCAATTCGGCAGCAGTTCACTATTCTGGCTGCCTCACGCCCAACAGTCAGTCTGTTAACCAATTACATTCCCCCCCCCGGGAGACTTGGACTGGGAGCTTCTGATCCTGAGGTAGAGACATTACCCACTGCACTTCAGGACCCGTCAAGCTCATACACTGAGTTGTGCCACCACAATGTTTTGTGGCCATGTAACTTTTTATTCAAACCTGAGCATTCTTTATATGTCTCCTCAAGAATAGAGGAATGACCAGATATTTCCTGTTGTATTACAGTTGCATTGGATTTACAGAAACAGGCCACTCAGCCCAACAGGTCATTATCAATGTTTACCCTGAGCTGCCTCTTATCCCTTCGAATCATAGAATCCTACAGTGTAGAAGGAGGCCATTTGGCCAATCAAGTCTGCACCAACCACAATGCCACCTAGGTCCTATCCCTATAACCCCAGCATTTACCCTAACTAGTACTCCTGACACTGAGGGGCAATTTAGCATAGCCATTCCACCTGACCCACACATCTTTGGACTGTGGGAGGAAACTGGAGCACTTTGGAGGAAACCCATGCAGACACAGGGAGAATGTGCAAACTCCACACAGCCAGTGACCCAAGCCAGGAATTGAACCCAGGTCCCTGACACTGAGGCAGCAGTGGGAACCACTGTGCCACTGTGCTCCTTCCTTCTCTCACCCTCAGCATTATCTTCTATTCCTTTCTCCCTCATTTACTTATCCATATTTACTCTTAAATGCATCTGTACTCACCTCAAATAGTGCATGACAATGAACTCCAATTCTCCCATCTGCTCTTTCTGGTCTGGCCTGTTCTGTGTCAATTAGTTTAAGCACATTATTGAAAATATGGAAAGAAATGTATTTCCCACATGAATACAGAATTTATTTTCATAAATTTAAAGCAGTCATCATATTTCTCCTTGGCTTTTTAATGTAATATCAGTTCTTTTAATTTTTGTTTCTTGCAGTTTTCTGACCTGTGACTTCTCTCCTCAATGTTTCTTTTTACTGCCCCAGCCATTCCTTTATTTCCCACAATGCTCGCTCCCAAGCAGTGGTGCAGGGTGATGTTAATGAGTATTGTCTATTGGCGTAACCTGCAGTTGCTCCCGCCTCCCCCCCCAGCTTCCCATCTCATCCTCGTTTTTCCCAACTTAATTGTCAAAAAATCATGTGCTCCTGTGGGTGAGGCACCCTGCTGAATGTTTGTTTGAAAAATGCTGCCTCCAGATGATTTGATTCTGTGATGCACCTCTAGCTGAATAGCTGTAGGTGCCTTCTTTTCAGGCGAGCATATAAAGTGACATATTGGGGCACATCCAGCACCTGTCCAAAGGAGACAAAAGACGGCAAGATAGGTTCCAAATATAAATGGAATGATTGATTGGAGGAAGTTTATCTCTTTGCATCCCCCCAAAACACTACCTTGACCTTTACCCTCTGCTATTGGGGGTGGGGGTGGAATTAAGACACATCCTCTCATATAATACTGTAATAAAACATCCAATGCCAACAAAAATGGAATCTTGCTTCAATGTACATTGCAAATAGTAAATCAGAAAACTTGAATAAAAATGAGTAGAATAACAAATTAAATGCTTCAGGATTATTCATTAAAAACAATTGTAGTGATCTATCCCAGCAATTGTAATGAATTTAAAAAATCATTTGGTTTACTTTTTAGCGCTAAAGACCTGCATTTGTACAGTGTTTTTGTTGACTTTGATGTTCCAAAGTACTTTACAGTCAAAATATTTTTTGAGGTGAAGTCACTCGCAATATAGGGTCATTGAACATTTCCAAGGCAGGTGATACTTGACTGAAAAGGGAGTCAGAAGAGTCATGGGCATCGGCAGAAAGTGGAGTTAAGGCTGTAACCAGATCTTACCGAATGACTGAGCAGGCTCAGAGTCTGATGGTCGAACCCTCCTCGTTACATATGGAGTTAAGTTCATGTTGAGATCTTTTTCTCAACCGAAACCCTTCTACTTTGGTATGTTGTATTAAAAACTTAGCTAGCACTGTAATGTCTCAATTGGTCCTGTAACCAGCAAAGACAAAACTAGCTTTTCCACAAAAGAAAGTTGAGGGATTATTTTGGCATCAGCTCTGAAAGGACTAGCATGGTGAGATCCATCATGTACTTTGTTAGTTATCATTGCACTTGCATTTCTTTGTGCACAGTTGACTTCTTTACGGGGGGAGTAGCGGATGGTGAGGAGGATTGTCAGAGAATACAGCAGGATATAAATTGGCTGGAGACCTGGGCTGAAAGATGGAATTTAACCTGGACAAATGTCAGGTGATGCTATTTGGAAGATCTACAAAACAAAAGTCTACAGGAAATGGTCGATCCCTTAGAAATATTACCATACAGAGGCTTCTAGGTGTGTTGATCCACAGTTCCCTGAAGGTGGCAACTCAGGTGGATAAGGTGGTGAAGAAGGCGTATGGTATGCTGGCCTTCATCGGTCAGGGAGTTGAGTATAGGAATTGGATAATCATGTGCAGCTGCATGAGAGTTTGGTTAGTCTGCATTTGGAGTATTGTGTACAATTCTGGTTGCCACACTACCAAATGGATGTTGATGCATTGGAAAGGGTGCAGAAGAGATTTACCAGGATGGTGCCTGGTTTGGAGGATATGGAGTTGAAGTAATGTTGGACAAACTTGGATTGTCTTCATTGGAGCGTCGGAGGATGAAGGGGGGCACTTGGAAGAGGTTTTCCCAGGGTTGTAGGGTCAGTTAGGGGCATAGCTGGAAAGTGAGGGAGGGGAGTTTAAAAGAGATGTAAGGGGCAAGTTTTTCACACACAGGATGGTGAATGCCTGGAACACGCTGCTGGAGGTGGTGGTGGAAGCAGGTTCTATAACAATGTTAAACTAAAATCTTTATTTATTAGCCGCAAGAAGGCTTACATTAACACTGCAATGAAGTTACTGTGAAAATCCTCTGGTCACCACATTCCAGTGCCTGTTCAGGTACACAAAAGTGGAATTTAGCGTGGTTAATGTATCTAAGCAGCACATCTTTGGACTGTGGGAGGAAACTGGAGCAGACACTAGGAGAGTGTGCAAACTCCACACGGGCAGTGACCTGAGTCAGGAATCGAACCTGGGTCTCTGGTGCTGTGAGGCAGCAGTGCTAGTCACCATGCTGCTCAAGAGGCACCTGGATAGATACACAAATAGGCAGGGAATAGACGGATATGGACCGCGTAGAGGCAAGAAAATGCTAGAGAGGCATCTGTGTCAGCAAAGACTTGGTGGGCTGAAAGACCTGTTCCTATGCTGGACAATAGTAACAGGAAGTTCAAAGAATTACAGCACAGGAACAGACCCTTCGGCCCTCCAAGCCTGCACCGACCGAGGGGCTGATCAGAGTGAAGGCTGTTCTTTGTGGCAGTGTCATTTGCAACATTGCTCTTATTTTGAAAGTGATACAAACTTGTAGGCAGTGGTTTCTTTGTAACATGATGAACTGCTTCATTAGTCATAATCCTCAAATGGTGTTCTGAACTGTCTTTTTGAGGCATCTTACTGCTTTGAAACAAATAGTTTTGAGGAAGAAATTCAAGCCTGGAGAGGGTAATACCTTGGCTTGTGAGACACAGCGAATCTTTCTGTGATTGAGTGACCGTTGCATTGTATATATCACGTGTCAATGACCTCTTCTAATAGATGTCTATGTAGGATGTTTCTCTACATTGTGTTCCTTTGTAAGTAAATTACAGCTTGTGCACTAATGAAAGGCTGTTCTCATTTGTCTCGAAATTAGAAATTCTTTTTCTTCTATTTCAGTACGTGCTGCCGAGTGTTATTGGGAATGCTTGTGTAAATATTGATTCATTGTCTCTCAACACATGAATAAAGAAATGGTGGATATGAAACCGTTTGCAGGAACGTGCAACTCTTATTTGGTGCAGTGGTTTAACCAGTACTTGTGTTTATATTGCACCATGTTACAGTCTGAGTCACTTCACAAATAATTAGATTGTTGGTGCTATGTTGGGTAAATATGACCACCCATTTTATGTACACCAATGTATGGAACTCCCAACAAGTTACATCTATACAGCATCTTTTAATGTAGCAAAATATCAAAAAGCATTTCACGATGGGGGCTATCAAACAAGATTTGACACTCTGCACCCAAGGAGATATTGCCGCAGGTGACTAAAAACTTTGTCACAAGCAGGGTTTAAGTAGCGCCTTGGCGGCAGAGAGGGAACATAAGGAGGGAATTCCAAAGTTCATGGCCCCCATTTGTGGGGCAATTAAAATCAGAAATACACAAGGTGTGAATTGGAGGAGCACCATTTGGAACGTTTGGGGCTGGCAGAGGTAAGTGTTGGCCAGGACCATGGCATATTTTACCTGGGGGCAGCAAGGCACAATGGTTGGCACTGCTGCCTCACAGCGCCAGGGATCCAGATTCGATTTCCGGCTTGGGTCACAATCTGTTGTGGAGTTTGCACATTTTCCCCGTGTCTGTATGGGTTTCCTCCGCGTGCTCCGGTTTCCTCCCACAGTCCAAAAGGTTAGGTGGATTGGCCATGCTAAATTCTTCCTCAGTGTACCCAAACAGGTGCCAGACTGTGGCGACTAGGGGATTTTCACAGTAACTTCATTGCAGTGTTAATGTAAGCCCACTTGTGACAAATAAATGGGTAGAGATTTGAAAGTGATGCAAATTTTCTTCAACTAGTGATGTAAATGATGAATGCTTTGTGATGTTGACCAGGAAACTGAGAGAACTTTCTACTCCTAGCAGTTCTGAGCAGTTGGGTTTCACTTTGATAATCTGACAGATTAGGTACTCAAAGTTTGGAATGAAGCTTGAACCTACTGCCTTCTGACTCCCAATTGGATTGTTTGGAAGCAAACTTTGAGTCCTGTAAAATGTTTTGGTTAAATCAGAATTACAGTCACATGTAATGTGAGATTGGATGGATTCTATTCAGTTCCTAGGATTGATGAGGGTTCCCTTTGCACCATTAACGGGTATAAGCTAAAAGTCTGGTAGCCTTCAGCTCTCTTTAGAGTAGAGATGGTTAAGTGGTTATTTAATATTTAAAATCATGAGGGGTTTTTATAAAGTAATTAAGGAAAAACTGTTTCTACTGGCATGGTGGTGTAGTGGTTAGCACTGCTGCCTCATGGCGTCAGGGACCCGGGTTCAATTCCTGGCTTGGGTCACTCTGTGTGGAGTTTGCACATTAGACCATAAGACATAGGAGCAGAATTAGGCCACTCGGCCTATCGAGTCTGCTGCACCATTCAGTCATGACTGATACTTTTCTCATCCCCATTTTCCTGCCTTTTCCCCATAACTCCTGATCCTCTTATTAATCAAGTTCTCTTTGTGTCTGTGTGGGTTTCCTCCGGGCGCTCCGGTTCCGCCCCTCAGTCCAAAGATGTGCAGGTTAGGCTGATTGGCCATGCTAAATTGCTCCTTAGTGTCCAAAGATATCTAAACTAGAGGTATTAGCGAGATAAACATGTGGGATTGTGGAGATAGGGCCTGGGGTGGGATTGTTGTCAATGCAGACTTGATGGGCTGAATGGCCTCTCTTGGCGCTGTAGGGTTTCTATGATTTACGACAAAAACTAGAGGACATGGGTTTTGCATAATTAGCAAAACAGATCAAGGAAAATTGAGACATTTATTTCAATCAGCAAGTTGTGATCTAGAATGCACTGTTTTGGAAGGTAAATTGGGAACATACTTGAAAATGAAAAATGTCAGAGGGCCATGGCAAAGAGCAGAAGGGAGCGATTAATTAGCCAGTTCTTTCAGCAAGTAGACGTGATAGAGTGATTGGTCTCCTATATTCCCAGCCTTCTCTGTATTCTTAGACACTAAAGGGATACTGAGAGAGGGAGCGGGAGTATGGTATTGAGATTGAAGATCAGACATGATCACGTTGAATGGCGGAGCAAGTTTGTTGGGCCAAATGGCCTACTCCTGTTTTGTGTGTTTTTATCCTGTATTATTCTTGGAAAGCTTGTTTTCTTCAAGTGACCAAACAGCATATTGCCAATCAAGGCCATGTTAGCAATAGTGACTGGATGTGAAGGAATTGTGTGTGCTGGATTTAGTTCTGTTCAGACCAAGTACACTTAACGTGATACATTTTCAATGTTGTGTGTGTTTTCAGTTCAGTAGTTTCATTTCTCACCCCACCTTCAGTGGCTATTTTTTTTCATCTTAATCTTCATATGGAGCTATACAAGGGCTTGGGTTGATTTAGTACAACACGTGCTTTCCTTCCATGGCCATTATATTTATAGTAAGAAGTCTCACGACACCAGGTTAGAGTCCAATCGGTTTACTTGATAGTAATCTTACAAGCTTTCAGAAACGGTGTCCCTTTGTCAGATGTGTGGAAAGTTAACACTGTTTCCGAAAGCTTGTGAGATTGCTATCAAATAAACTGGTTGGACTCTAACCTGGTGTTGTGAGACTTCTTACTGTGTTTACCCCAGTCCAACGCCGGCATCTCCACATCATGACGTTATACTTATGGGCCGCGCGATGGGCTCCCGTAAACTGTACAATGGGGAAGAGGCTGGGGCAGTGGGTGAGGGCGAACCTACGTAATCCAAGTTTGACGTCAACCTAGAATTCGGATTGCGAGCTTCGTCACCATTTACTAGGACTGTTGGACTGGGGTCTGGCTCTGAAGCAGGAATGCTCCGACTGAATATAAAATTCATTCCATGAACAGCTGGTGTTGCAAAGGCGCAGAAACCACTTGAGCCTCTGGGCTCATGGAGTTTGAAATATTGCAGCCTTGAGTTTTAATTTTAATTCCGTCATTTCTTGAAAATATTTGTGTGTCATTGTGAAGACAAGTGACGTCCTGTGCTTTTAAAAAACATATATTTATTCATCATGGGTTGTGAGCGTTGATGGCAAGATCAGTCTTCACTCAGCCCTTTAGGAAGACAGCGGTGAGCCTTGTTTTTGAGCTACTGCAGTCCACATGCTGAAGGTGCACCCTCAGGATGTTTTGGGGACAGAGTTTCAGGATTTTGACCCAGTAATGAAGAAGAAATGGCAATATGTGCTTTTGTTACTTGGTGGTTTTCCCATGCGTCTTGCTCTTCTGGGTGGTAGTTTGTAAGCTTGGAGCATGCTGTTGTGGTATCAACTCTGAGGCTCGTTTCACTGCCATAGTGTCAGTGGTTAGCACTGCTGCTTCACAGCTCCAGGGACTTGGGTTCAATTTCTGTCTTGGGTGACTATGTGTGGAGTTTGCACCTTCTCCCCCGTGTTGGCGTGGGTTTCCTCCAGATGCTCCGGTTTTCTCCCACGGTCCAAAGATGTGCAGGTTAGGTGGATTGGCCATGTTAAATTGCTCCTTCGTGTCCTAGGATGCATCAGTTAGAAGGATTAGTGGGTAAATATGTAGGGATATGGAGACAGGGCCTGGATGGGATTGTGGTTGGTGCAGATTTGATGGGCCGAATGGCCTCTTTCTGCACTGCAGGATTCTAAGCACTATTCTAAATTGTCCGTTAGTGTCCAAAGCAATAGAGGATAGGGGGATTAGTAGGATAAATGCATGGGGTTACAGGAATAGGGCAGTAGGGGATGGCCAAGGGTGAGATGCTCTGAGAACCTGTGCAGACTCGATGGGCTGAGTGGCCTCCTTCTGCGCTGTCAGGACACCAGCGATGAACATAAAGATTCACCTTGGTCAAACGTTTCTTTTTGCCTGTGGGTAGGTTGAGGGTATTTGAGCAGGCCGTTTATTCTGCTGATTACTGATGCTGGAACGGAGTGGTTATAACATCAGGGTAGGGTGAACAGGCTGGAGACCTTCCTCATGATGAGGGAAGGAAGAAGGTTGATGTATTTGAAGTCGTTTTAGAATTGTAAAGTTGCAGCAAAATAGATGTAGAGAAGGTGCTTCCACTTTGTGATAGTCCAAAACTGAGCACTTGAGATATTAGGCAGTCACTGATAAATTCAACGACGAATTCAAGAGGAACATCTTACTAAAGGGTGGTGAGAATATGTGACTCGTTACTCTAAAGTATATTTGAGACAAGCAGCATAATAAAGTTTATTTATTGGTGTCACAAGTAGGCTTATCCTGCAGTGTAGTTACTGTGAAAGTTCTCTTGTCTCCACACTCCGGCACCTATTCAGGTACACTGAGGGAGAATTTAGAATGGCCAACCCACTTAACCAGCAAATCATTCGGACAGTGGGAGGAAACTGGAGGAAACCCACGCAGATACGGGGCGAATGTGCAAACTACAGACAGTGACTCAAGCCGGGAATCGAACATGGGTCCCTGGTACTGAGAGGTCGCTGTATTAACCACTGTGCTGCCCATTGCAATTAAGGGGGAGCTGGTAAGTATGTGGGAGAGAAGGAAATAGGATTAGATAACAAGTGAGGGGAGGCTCATGGAGTAGCATGGACCAGTTGGACAAATAGCCTGTTTTGTCGTGTTAATTTAATGCATTGTAATTCGATGTATTGCTGATGACGCAAAACCGTCCCTCCATCATATGATAAATATTTTTAGCTGTGGACCAAACAATTTAAAAAAAAATTTGAGCGCCGGCCTGTTGGTGTGTTTCTGTGAGACTGGCACGCTGGGTTCCATCCATCATCTAAATGGGTCAGATTCACAAGTTCAAGTAGCCAAGCCGGCAACATAAAATGAGCATGAAGCAGCCTGAATTCTAATAGAAGTAAGGTTCTGGGATTGCAGGCTGATCTAAAGACATATTCCATGTGCTGAGAGTGTAATCATGAGTTGGACTGCTTACAGGTCTTGGCGAGTTGTTCTATCCAACAACATTTGGCTTTTTTAAATGTTAGCAACCAATTTCAAGCCAGTTGGAGTTGAGCCATGTCAAATTAGTGAAGTTAAAGGTGCCAATGGAAAGCAGCAGTTGGTACTTAACTATTTAGCTTCAAGTTTTATGTTACAATTTATGAAAGACAAAAATACAGCTAACTGAATCACAGGAGGCCATTTGCCCCCTCGTGCCAGTACTGGCTGTCAACAAGAGCTATCCAATTAATCCCATGTTCATGCTCTTCTCATAACCCTTGGTATTTATCTTTCCTTTCTAAATATATCAGTGGCACAGTGGTTAGTACTGTTGCCTCACAACGCCAGGGACCCAGGTTTGATTCCCGACTTGGGTAACTGTCTATGCGGAGTCTGTACATTCTCCCCGTGTCCGTGTGGGTTTCCTCTGGATGCTCCGGTTTCCTCCCACAAATGTGCAGGTCAGGTGAATTGGCCGTGCTAAATTTTCCCTCAGTGCACCCGAACAGGTGCCGGAGTGTGGTGACTAGGGGATTTTCTCAGTAACTTCATTGCAGTGTTAACGTAAGCCTACTTGTGACACTAATAAATAAACTTCTGAAAAATTTCCTTTCAGACGTTACATTCGACAACATCATCATCAAAACTGACTTTTTTAAAAAAGGCTCTCCTTACCTACCTCCTGTTTTTGCCAGTGGATTTAAATTTGTCTTTTCTGGTTACTGACAACCCCCATGATCCAGTTGGAGGAAACAGTTTTTCACTCTCTACCCAATCAAAACCTTTCAAAATATTGTACGTTTGTGGAATCGCCCTTAAATTTCCTTGCGGCAATTTTTGTGTGGGTGGAATATCCTCCGGATTATTTTACAGTGCATTAACAGCACACAACACCTGCTCCACAAATACTCCCATCACTTGGTCTCTTAATTTCCCTGTTGTCCTATCTCCATTTACTCTCAACCATTTCTCTCTCGCAATCGTCATAGAAATCATAGAACCCTACACTGCACCAAACACAATCCCACCCAGGCTCTACCCTTACATCCCTGCATATTATACCCATCAATCCCTCTAACCTACGCATCCCTGGATACTAAGGGGAAATTTCTTAGCATGGCCAATCAACCTAACCCGCACATGTTTGGACTCTTTTTTTTTCCCCCCAATACACCCCCTGGACCTTGGTACCACCATGCTTCTACACACACCTCTGTCCAACTCTACACTTTCCACTAGGTGTCTGTCATGTGTTGTCTGCTTACTGTACTCAGTTCTACATTAACCCCTTTATGTGCCAGACCCTTATTCTAGGCTTCTTCCTTGCGTGCTGCTACACACCCAGCTCGCTCACTTTTGGGCAAGGTGACGATGGTCACAATTGTCGATGGAAATTGTTCCCACGTTAAGCTGAATCCTGTTCATATGTCTGCACATTTACTACCCTGCACTATGCTGTTGATGTCATTTCTTCAGAAATCAAATTATCGCCATCCTTTGTCCCACTGAAACTTCACATAATTAATCTTGGCTAGCAAAGTTTATCAGGGATAGCGATCATATTGGCTGGTAATTAATTTAGGAAGATGGAAGGTTTTGCCCAGCGTTGCATCAGGGAATCCAACAGGATAGTAAATAACCTTCACGAAAAAACATTTGTCACCATGGATTAAGCAGTATATTTGTGGCTATATTGATTTATGACTAAAGCACTTAATGTTCCACTGTAGAGCTCATGATAAACAATAAGCAGGCTTTAGGAAGAATTCTACAGAGAGAAATAAGAGAATTATTGCACAGTTTTGGGAGTTTGGTTAAAGAGCCACCATGGACAACAATTAGAAATCGACAGTTTTCTTTTTTAGGAAAGATTGCATTACATGCTGGGGCGGAATGGTGGTTAGCACTGCTGCCTTTCAGCACCAGGGACCCGGGTTCGCTTCCTGGCTTGGGTCACTGTCTGTGTAGAATTTGCACATTCTCCCCGTGTCTGTGTGGGTTTCCTGAGTGCTCCAGTTTCCTCCCACAATCCAAAAGACTCGCTGGTTAGATGCATTGGCCATGCTAAATTCTCCCTCAGGCGTCGGAGTGTGGCGATTAGGGAATTTTCACAGCAACTTAATCACAGTGTTAATGTAAGCCTACTTGTGACACTAGTAAATAAATAAACTTTTTAGCTGCAGATTTCAGAGGCAGGGAAGGAGGAGGCCACACAGGGATTTGATAACAAGGATGGGAATTTTTAAATGGAAATGTTGCTGGTCTGGGATTTAAAGTGGGTCACTGAGCACCAGGGCGTGGTGGGTGAATGGAACTTGGTTGAAGGTAGATTATGGGCAGCGAAGATTTGAGTGATCAGAATAAAACAAATTACTGCAGATGCTGGAATGTAAAACCAAAAGAGAAAACGCTGGAAAATCTCAGCAAGTCTGGCAGCATCTGTAAGGAGAGAAAAGAGCTGATGTTTCGAGTCCAGATGACCCTTTGACAAAGCTTTAACAAAGGGTCATCTGGACTCGAAACATCAGCTCTTTTCTCTCCTTACAGATGCTGCCCGATCTGCTGAGATTTTCCAGCATTTTCACTTTTGATTTGAATGATCAGGGTTTGTTTATGATATAAACCCCTGCAAGCATAGCACAGACTGGTTGATGGGGAACTGGGGTTGATGGGAGAGCAGAACTTGCAAACTTTTCGCTTGTGTGAAACATGAGTTTTTAATATATTTGACTCTTTCCTTGTTCCTGCAGGGAGTTGAACACCTCTGTGTAACCAACAGTCACAGACAGCCTAATGAGTTGGCCCAGTGCACAGCAGATTGGAGGATTTGATTAAAAATGGGATTAATAAAGCTTCAGAACCCCAGCCATCCCTCGGCGCTCCTTCACAAAGCCAACCAGATGCGACTTTTGGGGACTCTGTGTGATGTGGTGATACTTGTGGATAGCCAGGAATTCCACGCTCACCGGACAGTCTTGGCTTGCACGAGCAAGATGTTTGAAATTCTATTTCTTCGCAACAGTCAGCATTACACCCTGGACTTCCTCTCACCAAAGACTTTCCAGCAGATTCTCGAGTACGCTTACACTGCCACGCTCCAGGCAAAAGTCGAGGACTTGGATGATTTGTTGTACGCAGCTGAGATTCTGGAGATAGAGTACTTGGAGGAACAGTGTCTGAAGATTCTAGAAACGATTCAGACAACAGATGATAATGACGCAGAAATGACCGTCACTGAAGATGAGGATGGAGGGAAGGCCAGGTTTAATAATAACATAATGGTTACAAAGCAACTTTCTGGCGAAGAGGCTGGTTACACTAACCAGGCTGTACCAGGCAGGACAATGGAAGAACAAAGTCCTTCTGTTTCCACTTCATTTGGACTTTCAGCAATGAGCCCCACCAAAGCTGCTGTAGACAGTCTTATGAGCATTGGACAGTCAATTATACAAGGGTCTTTGCAACAAAGCTCAGCAGATGAAGCATTCGCTGTTGGTGACAGGCATCCCCTGCTAACTGAAGTCAAGCATGAAATGATGCAAGTGGAGGAGGCCTCAAGTCCCAAGATGGGCGAATCTGGCTCTTCAGGGGCTGAAAAGATATCTGATGCAGATAGGTATAGGGAAGCCCCTGGCACGCCAACACGGAGTAGCGTCATCACCAGTGCCCGTGAACTGCACTATGTCCGTGAAGAGAACTCTGGGGAGCAACCTCATGAGGCAGGGTTGGGCATACAGATGGGGATGGAGAGCAACTCCAACGTGCAGGGCGACAAACATGCCACCTTGTACCCCATCCAATTCAACCGCAGAACTGACGGCCTGTTGGAGGTGCCCACTTCTTTATCCTCTGCTCTCCACGTGCAGCCGACGCTCTCGGTCGCGATGGACTTTGCTGGTTACGGAGGGCTTCTGCCTCAAGGCTTCATTCAGAGGGAGCTATTCAACAAATTGGGTGAGCTTGCAGCGGGCATGAAGACTGAGAATAGAACCGCCAGCGAGAGGTGTAACGTCTGTGGCATGGAACTACCAGACAATGAAGCCATTGAGCAGCACAGGTAAAGTCAACCCAGCACCCAATCACTGTATTGCATTATTCCTATCATTGGATGTTGGGTAAAGGGAGCTAATAAGAGGTTTGAAGTGAGAAAGCTGAGAGAAACTCTTGGAGCCACACGCTTATAGAGTTGGAGAATTTTGAGAGGCTCACTTGCTCCATCAATTCTGTCGCTGTATCATATTATCTGGTCCCCTAAATTTCCCTGTTTTACAAGCAACTGTCTAATCTTTTCTGAACCGCAACACGTGCTTTGCAGCACAGAACTCTATCTTCCGACCAGCTTCTGTGCAAAATTTGTTAAATCTAACTTTCCTGTTTAGTTTCTTTCTTGTGATTATCTTAACGTTGTGCCCTCGGTCCCCCAACCAGTGGAGGTTTAGGTGGATTGACTTTAAATATAAATACAAATGGATTTTTTTTTAAATGGGAGATTTTTGCATGGATCAGGCAGAAGAATATAGAGGACCTATTCTTGTTCCTGTGGTCTCATTAACATTAAGCTTGGTGTTGCAAAAGATTAACAAAAGGAATTTAATATCGACAAATGGATACAAGATGGGAAAAAAAAGCCATATTCATACCCAGGATGGAGTAGAAACAGTTAAGAATGTGGTGGAAGGAATCTTTCTAGACTTGAAGACTGCAGAGCCCCGTCAATTCAGCATAACTATCAATAAAGCCAATAGAATATGGGGTGAGTGCTGGTTAGGTGAATTGGCCATGCTAATTTGCCCCTTAGTGTCGAGGAGGCTAGCTCGGGTAAATGCATGGGGTTAGGGGGATAAGGCCTGGGTGAGGTTGTGATTGGTGTAGACTCGAATGGTGGCCTGCTGCACCGTATGATTCTGTGATATTGGCTAACTCCTGCACACCGCAAGTTGGAGGATGTTGCAATGAAATTGGACTGGACGCTGCTTGGATTACACACTGAATACTGTGTGCAGTTTTGCCTGTCTGAATCTCAAAGGGATGGAAGGAATTCCAGGAAGAGAAACTAAGTTAATTCCTGTTGTCAGGGGTTTGGTTAAAGAAACTCGGGTTTTTCGACTCTGGAAGGAGTTATTTGAGTGGTGATCTTATGGTACATCATTTAGTTCATGGTCCCGCAACAGTAATTCTGCAATATTGTTTAAATTTAGGTTATGGGAAAGGGATTAATGTAAGATAATTTCAGGACTTGTATCAAGAGATTTTTCTCCCAGCTATTGATCAACATGTAGCATGTCCTCCCAATAGATGTTGCCAGGTAAAAAGTTGTTTTATTTGAGAAATAATTGGATGCAAAATGGTAGGGAGGTAGGGGATTGTGAGGGTTCTAGACAGATGAACTAATGTGGTCTGAATAAACTTCCCCATCCATAATTGTCTTCCTTAAGAATCGCTTTCTGCTTGTGGGGTTCCCAGGGATGGGTGAATGTGATGGAGACTGCCTATCGCTTCTTGGCCATCTGTGTTTGAAAGCAGGGTTAACCTCAACTTGTCTTGAGCGGTGTCAAGGGAGATTCAGTGACGTAATTATGAAATAATACAAGTGTTTTAGTTTTATTATTTAGGCAAAAATAGAAAGTGTGTGAACATTGAAGATGTTAGATGTGCGTAGCGAACAACAGAATGTGCAATGATGCAGCAGTAAAGGGTTTGCAATTCTTGGGACAAATGGATTGTGTTTCAAAACTGTGGCCTTTTCCTCCTAGGTTGATTTAAATTTATCAGCTAACGTGATGCTATAAAAGAACAGCCAATGTTGCAACTAGAATTTCAGTCTGTCACTGTATAACACTGTTCTGCTGGTGGGTACAGGTCTGTCATTGTATAACACTGGGGTACAGTGTTGGTGGGGATGGATCTGTCATTGTATAACACTGGGGTACAATACGGGTGGGGGATGGGTCTGTCACTATATTACACCTGGGGTACAATGGTGGGGACAGGTCTGTCACCCATGTAACACTGGGGTGCAGTACTGGTGGGGATGAGTCTCTCACTATGTAACATTGGAGTCCAGTGCAGATGGGGAAGGATCTGTCACTAACACTGGGATATAGTACTGGTGGGGGCAGGTCTGTCACTGCAATATTGGGGTACAGTACTGGTGGGGACAAGTCTGTCACTGGGATACACTTCAGGTGGGCATGGGTCTGTCACTGTATAACACTGCAGTGGAATACTGGTGGGGAGAGGTCTGTCACTGTGTAACACAGGGGTACAGGTCTGTCATTGTATAACATTGGGGTACAAAATAGTGGGGATGGGTCACTATGTAACACTGGGGTACAGTACTGGTGGGGCAGGTCTGTCACTATATTACACCAGGGTACAGTACTGGTGGGGCAGGTCTGTCACTATATTACACAGGGATACAGTACTGGTGGGGATGGGTCTGTCACTATATAACACTGGGGTACAGTACTGGTGGGGCAGGTCTGTCACTATATTACACCAGGGTACAGTACTGGTGGGGCAGGTCTGTCACTATATTACACAGGGATACAGTACTGGTGGGGATGGGTCTGTCACTATATAACACTGGGGTACAGTACTGGTGGGCATAGGTCTGTCACTATATTACACCGGGGTACAGTACTGGTAGGGACGGGTCTATCACTATATATCACTGGGGTACAGTACTGGTGGGGATGGGTCTGTCATTATATAACACTAGGGTACAGTACTGGTGGGCATAGGTCTGTCACTATATTACACCGGGGTACAGTACTGGTAGCGACGGGTCTATCGCTATATATCACTGGGGTACAGTACTGGTGGGGATGGGTCTGTCGCTCTATAACAGTGGGGTACAGTACTGGTGGGGATGGGTCTGTCACTGTATAACACTGGGGTACAGTACTGGTGGGGATGGGTCTGTCACTATATAACACTGGGGTACAGTACTGGTGGGGATGGGTCTGTCACTGTATAACACTGGGGTACAGTACTGGTGGGGATGGGTCTGTCGCTATATAACAGTGGGGCACAGTACTGGTGGGGATGGATCTGTCACTGTATAACACTGGGGTACAGTACTGGTGGGGATGGGTCTGTCACTATATAACACTAGGGTACAGTACTGGTGGGGATGGGTCTGTCACTATATTACACCAGGGTACAGTACTGGTGGGGATGGGTCTGTCACTGTATAACACTGGGGTACAGTACTGGTGGGCATAGGTCTGTCACTATATTACACCGGGGTACAGTACTGGTAGCGACGGGTCTATCGCTATATATCACTGGGGTACAGTACTGGTGGGGATGGGTCTGTCGCTATATAACACTGGGGTACAGTACTGGTGGGGATGGGTCTGTCACTATATAACACTGGGGTACAGTACTGGTGGGGATGGGTCTGTCGCTCTATAACAGTGGGGTACAGTACTGGTGGGGATGGGTCTGTCACTGTATAACACTGGGGTACAGTACTGGTGGGGATGGGTCTGTCACTGTATAACACTGGGGTACAGTACTGGTGGGGATGGGTCTGTCACTATATAACACTGGGGTACAGTACTGGTAGGGACGGGTCTGTCACTATATTACACCGGGGTACAGCACTGGTAGGGACGGGTCTATCACTATATATCGCTGGGGTAAAGTACTGGTGGGGATGGGTCTGTCACTAGAACAGGAGCAAAACAAATTGATGAATTCTGGTTTACTTGGTGGTGGATTTTTGGATATTTCTGGAACATTGCCTTTAGCAGTGATCTGAGCAGGCTAATACTGATGGAGGGGGTGAGAATTGGGGAGGGGGATATCCATTATGTTTCAAAGATTCTCTTTTTTTTTCCTCCTCCATCAATTCCATTTTCCATTGCCAACCACATTTGTCCAATGAAATATTTTGCTTGGAGTACTTGCTTTGGAATGGGAATTTTGGTGCTCCAGTCCAGGGTCTATTTAACATTGAGTTTGTTTCAGCAACTTTGTAATGGCCTCCACTAAAACCTCGCAGTCTTAAATAGCACTGCCTCAGCATGTGCTCTCCACTGCAGTAAGGTGAGAACTCTATTTCAGCAGGGCAGCAGGAGACTCTCTTTGGAGGCTGCTGTCCAGGTGTTTGTAAAGAGCAGAGCCGAGGGAGTTTAACTCTACTCCTAACCTCACTCAAACCTACCTCTGGTTATGGTGATCACTAAGTGCCTCAATGGAAAATGTTCTCCTTCTCAGTATTAGCATCGTGCACAGACAGAAGGGGCTGAATCATGACCTCCTGTGTTGTCCGACTCTGATTCAATCATCTTTCTAGCCACGGAGACTTTGAGTAAGATTTTAAAAGCCATTCGAGAATAATGTCACAGAGGTAATCTTCAGATGTTCTCAGGTCCCGTCACCTGGCTGAACCTGCTAACAGCCGTGTGGTGTGAGGTGAACAGTGCAGATATGGGGAAGTGTTGTCTATTGGCAGAGTGTATTGTTGCAATGAATCAGAGAGACATAGGATGTGTGTTTACAACCACCTCCCCAAACTATGTAGCTCTTCTCGACTCCACTGTGAACGTTGTAAACGTTTCTCTGGCGGGTGGAAGAGAAAAGGATGGGGTACTAGTGCCCAGGCTGGTTTGTAGAAGCCAACTTTCAGGTTGGCTTTCTGGTCACTGGAATGTCCGGCAGCTACAATCTCACTGAATTGGTAGAGTGCTCCTTCTCTCTGACTAAGTGTCTTTGTTTCATTTATTTTGTTCTTTGTTTTGTTACCAAGGGTGACAGTGCAAGGCAGCTGAACCCACAACGTTCAAAATAAACAGTGTCCTAATTCGGAATCCAGTTAGCACAGTTGCCAAGGGATGAATCATGGCAAACATGGAATGACTTCTACTTGCAATGGTCTGGAATTGGGGTATCAATGTGAACACCCACTAAGAACATTACCTTACTGGTACAACAGTGATACCCCGTATGAATGTGTCCATCAGGGGAGGCGCTTACTAATTCAAGCTATAGTAATAGATGGCAACAAGCCAGGTGGGAAGCAATTAACTGGGATCAACATCAGTGACAGGACAGGCTCAAGGGGCTGAATGGCATAGATGCAGTTGTGCCCCTCCGTGGGGTGAGTAATCTGAGCATCTTTGCGTACAATTGAAACTATGTTTCACACTGGCATGAAACCTGAACTTGTGCATCAGAGGAAAATGTAAGAATGGAGCTGACATCTTCATTCCAGAAAAGACAGAATCATTAACTGGCATATGACCCTGACGGCAGCAGGAAAATCACAACTTACTGCATGAAGAACCCAGTATGTCTTCGATTTTTATTTTTAAGAAAGCCTCCATGTTTGCGACCTGGATGGTACACCTTTACAAGGATGGTGGATCTGGATTAAATGGTAACTTGCAGAGGGTCAGTGGACATGGTGGCACAGTGGTTAGTGCCAGGGTCCTGGGTTCAGTTCTGTCTATGAGTAACTGCAGAGTTTACACGTTCTCCCCCTATCTGTGTGGGTTTATTTTGGGTGCTTGCGAGTATATTATCAAATAAATAGGTTGGACTAAAACCTGGTGTTGTCAGACTTTTTACTGTGTTCCTCTCATAGTCCAGAGATGTGTGGGTTAGGTGGATTGACCATGCTAAATTCATAGAATTCCTATAGTGCAGAAGGAAGCCACTTGGCTCATTGAGTCTGCACCAACTGCAATTCCACCTAGCCCTTATCCCCGTAACCCCATGCAATTTCCCTAACTAGTCCCCTTGACACAATTTAGCATGGCCAATCCACCTAACCTGCACATCTTTGGACTGTGGGAGGAAACTGGAGCACCCGGAGGAAACCCCCGCAGACAGGGGAGAACGTGTAAACTCCAGGTAGACAGTGACCCAAGCTGGGAATCAAACCCAGGCCCCTGGCACTGCGAGGCAGCAGTGCTAACCACTGTGCCACCTGGTGCCCCTTAGTGTCAAGGGGATTAGCAGGGTTACAGGGATAGGGCCTGGGTGGGGTTGTTGTCACTGCTGGCTCAATGGGCCGAATAGCCTCCTTTTGCACTGTAGAGATTCTATGATTCTGCTTTAAAAAAAACTCATTCAAGGGTATGGGGAAAGAACAAGGATGTGGGATTAATTGAACAATTCATTCAAAGAACCAGCACGGGCTTGATGGACTGAATGGATGTGCTGTAAGTTTCTACTCCTGTCCTGTATTAGTCAGTGGCTTCAATACACTCATCGGTAGCGGTTGTAAAAATACAAATTAAATTAAATGCACTGTTACTTGCCTGGAGATGCTGCTTTATGGGAACCATACAGCCCATTCTGCATGTGCAATCTCTGCTGTTGATAATTTCCAGATTTGGAGAGACATTCCTTCAAGGGAACAACCCCTCCCACTCCAGCAACCCCTTAACCACTCACTCATTTCTTAATCTTCTTTCCCCCCCCCACCCCTCTAACTGCCGCCATTCCCTTCCCCTCTCTTTCACTGCACTGCTTATTAGTGGCACCTGGTAATGGGAGCCTCATAATCGAAACCAGCATTTTCCTTTGGCCCAGGCAGTGACAGACAGCTTTGTCAGTTCCAACATGCCATGCGAGGAAGTCCCATTAGCTTTATTGCTGGAAGATCCAGCGCTGCTCAGGAAATGAGTGCTGCAGTTAGGCGCAAGATCTTGACCTGCTCGTGTAACCCCTGCTCGTTGCAAAGACCTCTGTCAACACACTGGGGATTCCTGTTACTCTGGTTCTCGTCTTGAGTCCTGGGGTTAACAAAAAGTCTATAGATTGACATTCTTTTGGAAAGAAATCAGCTCCTGACCTCTGATTTATTCCGCCTACAAAGAACGTGATGTGTTTGTTTTTTTTTAAAATGTGATGTATAATTTAAGGCTATAGTAATACATCTAATTGCATTTTTAAGTAACTTTAGGATTGAATTATAGTGCAATGTGTGTGTGTACTTTCTACTGTGTGGCTTCTTACAAACTTGCCCTGATCCCTTCCCTTCCCTTCCCCTCCCCTGCACCACCTCCAAACTTTGGTGATATCTACCAGTGTGCAGAGGCAATGGACTTCCCCACATTGGTTAACATTTGTGTGTCAGTTAAAGCTGCAAGTCCTGGCAATGGAGGTCAAGTCATCCCAAATCTGTATTTACCTTCTTGATCAGAAAGCATCTTTGGCTATAATGTGTACATGTGTCTCAATTAGCTATCGCCATAGAAATAGTGGTTTGGCCTCGACATTATCTTTGTTTTGTACGGGTTCATATCTCCCCTGTTGCACCATCATATTTGTATATCAGCATGAATCTTTTATTGAACAGATCTCCTTCTGTATGCAAACACTGGGGAGGCAGTGACCTAGTGATATTATCAGTAGACTATTAATCCAGAAACACGGTTAATGTTCTGGAAACTCGGGTTCAAATCCTACCACAGCAGATGTGGTGGAATTTGAATTCGATTTTTTTTTGTTTTAAATCTGGAATTAAGAATGACCATTTTCAATTATCAAGAAAGCCCATCTGGTTCACTAATGTCCTTCAGGGAAGGAAATCTGCCGTCCTTACCTGGTCTGGCCTACATGTGATTCAGTGCCACAGCAATGTGGTTGGCTCTCAGCTGCCCTCTGAAATGGAATAGCAAGTCACTCAGTTCAAGGGCAACTAGTGATGGGCAATAAATACTGGCCTAGCCAGTGACGCCCAGGTCCCATGGATGAATAAAGGGAAAAAAAATTTGGTTGACTGCTTCCCAATATTCCAATAAAGATACTGGGCATGCGTTGGCAATTTGGAACTTGGTTGATTGTTGAATGAGAGGAAAAGGGAGAGAAAAATAAGAAGATGTGCGATGGAGTTGGGCAAAGGCTTGCGTGAAGCGTAATCACTAGTGTAGACTTGTTGAGCTGAATGGTGTGTTTCCGTTCCATAATCATTCTGATTCTTTTTAATGACCCAGCCACTGCTCCCATTTTGTCCACGGGCACCTTTCAAATCTAATTTTACTTGGCCTGAATAATGGGCTCGGAATTTCAGCGAGGGTGATTCTGGTAACAATTTTGTGGGAGGACAAACAAGATGGTCGGGTTTCAAAATGGGCAACAGAGGATATATTGTACTACCGGCTTAACCATTTAAACTCTACCCCGGCCTCGGGAATTGAAGAAAGACCCAAGTATTTTCAGAAATGAACCAAACTGATGTGATCAAGAAGCTGGTGGTTTTTAACTTGATCCGTTAGGTGACAGCCTAACACAATCAGATTGGCCGCTGATTTTACCTTTCTGTAAAAGTCGATAGTAAAGTTGAAGTGCAGAAGGAGTTTGCATCAAATTCCCACTGGATAAGTTAAATTTAAAATCTGTTTCTCTCTCGCAGCAGTTTAGTTAATTCTGGGGTGGGGGGGAAGTTTTAAGACAATGTTGTGGTTCTGATTCTGTTTAAGATTTCTTCGTGTCACAGGTAGGCTTACCATTAACACTGCAATGAAGTTACTGTGAAAATCTCCTGGTTGCCACACTCTGGTGCCTGTTCGGGTACACTGAGGGAGAATTTAGCACCTGATCAGCACGTCTCCCAAACTGTGGGAGGAAACCGGAACACCCGGAGAAACCTACGCAGACACGGGGATCATGCAGACTGTGCAGCGGCAGTTTCCAAACCCAGGTCGCTGGTGCTATGAGGCAGCAGTGCGAACCACTGTGCCGCCCCTGTAGATGGGGATACAATTTAATGCTGTTTTCTGCCGACTGGTGTTCCCCTAGCTTGTCTCTCGTCCAGCCTTTCGTGAAAAGGGATTTCAGTGTGTGTAAATTATAATCATGTGTGCTTATAGTAAGGTACTGAAAAGCTCATGAAGTTGTTTATTTGAAACTGAGCTGAAATGCTTAAGCGTTCATTTGGCACCGTGTCAATCCCATGCACTTTGAATGAGAAGCTTTATGTATAAGTAAGATTTAATGGTGACTTAATTACCAGACCGCAAAATAATCTTTTTATAACGCTCTTCACCCACCTCCAGCCGGCCGGCCGCCCCAAACCGACAACCTGCAGAATTAGTTGTATTGTTGAAATCAAATAGCTGCAATTAAAAAATAAAAATATAATTTGTTTTTTTAATGAATCTGAATGAAGAGACATTTAATAAAAAATACCTGGATTAAAGAATCATTTTGACAAGTCAGGAAGGATGTTATCTTCAGATAATTATCTCTGATTTTACCTTTCCATTTGGTAACTTTTATATCATAATGAAATTTGTCAGCTGCTTCATGCAACGTGTAGAAAAAGAAAATTATTTTTGCAATTGGCCTGCTGTTTAAAATTTAGACAGTGAGGTTGAATCTTGTATTTTGAGTGGCAAATTAGTAAACTTAACCAGGCAGTGTGTACAAGCTGTGCCATCAACTTTTACAAATGTTTGAAATATTTCTTTGTACTTAATTTTATTGGATGGCAGATTGGAGGTATATCATGTTCGGCTCGGTGTAATTGCATCCAGATAACACAAGGTTATGTGTGTTAGAATGAAGGGTCTGGTAAGTGCTAGCTTCCTGTGTAAATTTGGTTATTCTATTCATTCTGGGCAGTCCTGGACTCTGTCATTCTTTTCAGGAGTTTTTTTTCCCCCAGGTTAGGGTTAGAGCACAAATTAATTCGGACTGAGTTAATCACGTAATAACCTGGCCAGATCTCCTGGAATAACATTGTGCTTTGCCTGAAAAGAATAACTTGGCTTCATAAGACACAGCTGAATTTTAACTCCTAACATTTGGTTGCTTTCAATTCTTAAGTTGCATTTTAATTTTATGAATGTTCTTCTCCATCAGATTTTTCTTCTGTTGGTTTTCCTGTTTTACCAAATTCAGTATCTCTTACAATCAAACCCAGAGGTTTCAGGAGCATAACTTCCAATGATGACTTTTATAGTGTGTGTATTTTGAAATATCAGAAATGTTGTTTTATTCTGTTTGGCAGTCTGTATTATCATGCTCTTGCTCGCAACGTTCCACGCTGGGGAGGTTGAGCAGATGACCAACCCTCCTCCTCTCCATGGCCTTGCCCCTGCCTTTCTTTGGAATCACCACCGCACTCCTCCCATTTTGTCCTCTTGCACATTTCCTATTCCTACTGCTCCGCTATTAGTGTCACGGCCCTGAGCTCTGAGATTTCTTCTCTAAATCTCCCTCACCATCTCCAGATACTTCATAAAACTTGTCCTTTTGACCAAGCTTTTGGTCGGCTGTCCTAAGTGGCTTGGTGTCATCTTATTTTGATGCTCCCGTAACATGCCTCGGGATATTTCACTAAGGTGCTATATAAATGCAAGTTGTTGATACGGTCACTAGAAAGGTGGGAAAGGAGCCTTGCCTGTCTTCTGTTTAGTCACATGTGCTTTCTAGCTGCCTCTTACATTGCAGAGTGAGCGTTTGGCTCATCTGTCAGATGTGTTCATGTTATAAAAATGATTCTTTGTCTGTTAACACTAATGTGTACATATTTCATACTGACTGTAATAATGGGTTTAATGGAATGCATGAAAGCATTAGTTCGACCTGTTAGCTTGCGATATGGTGGCACAGTGGTTAGCATTGTTGCCTCTCAGCACCAGGGACCCGGATTTGATTCCGGCCTTGTCTGTGTGGAGTCTGCATGTTCTCCCCATGTCTGCGTGGGTTTCCTCCAGTTGCATCAGTTTCCGTCCACAGTTTTTGGGGGGGGGAGGAGAAGGAGGTGGTGCGGCATGGTGGCACAGTGGTTAGCACTGATGCCGCACAGTGCCAGGGACCCGGGTTTGATTCCTGTTCTGGGTCACTCTGCAGATTCTGCATATTCTCCCCGTGTCGGCATGGGTTTACTCCGGGTGCTCCAGTTTCTTCCCACAGTCCAAAGATGTGCAGGTTAGATAGATTGGCTATGCTGAATTGCGCCTTAGTGTCGGGGGACTAGCTAGGGTAGATGCATGGGGTTATGTGAATAGGGCATTCGTGGGATTGTGGTTGGTGCAGACTCAATGGGCTGGGTGGCTTCCCTCTGCGCTGAGAATTTCTAAGCTGTGTCGGGTGCTCTGGCTTCCTCCCACAATCCAAAGATGTGCAGGTTAGGTGGATTGGCTATGCTAAATTGCCCTTTGGTATCCATAGTTGTGAGGGTTAGGAGGATTAGCAAGGTAAATACAGGGACAGGGCGGGGAGTGGGCAAGATGCTTTGTCAGAGAATTGGTGCAGCCTTGATGGACCGAATGGCCTCATGCTGCACTGTATGGATTCAATGATTTATTCTATTCTGAGTTATAAAAGTGTGGAGATTAAAAATTTTTGCGGCAGTAAATGGAATTTGTGGCTTTAACAGAAGGATTAATTGAACATTGTGGAATTTTGGAAACTAATGAGTTAAAACTGCACGGTGTTTCACGTTTATCTTCTGAAAGATTTGCATTCTGCTTCCTCATTTCCTATTATGCTAAGCCCTGTAGAGTGCTTTGCCCCACTTACAACACCCTCCCTGAATGGCTGTGAAATCATTGCCACTTGCAGTGGCTGAATGTCAGAGCTTTTACAGCTTTTATAACTTTTCTGGCTGAATTTTACTTCTGTTGGCGTGTGCCCAATATTTACATTCCTCTGTTACTTGAGGGGATAGAAAGCGTGCGTATATGTGTGTGCACCATTTCTCGGATCTGAAAGCCAGCAATTATCAGCAGCCTGTAATCCCAGTAAGAGCTCCCGACAAGGCAGGCAGAATGGGAGCGGAGGCAGCAGCTTTTTCTGGTTCTAGAGGTGTTGGGCTGTTGAGGGTGTGAGTGCAGGTCGGAACTCCCCATGTGTGAGTTGCTGAGTGAAGTGGGGTACACTCACGAACCTCGTGAAGGGGTGATGTCTGATCCTGGGCAGGTTGTGCAGATGGGAACTGGGTGCTCACGGAGTGGGTGAGAGTTGTCTTGAGTTGGCGGGGGGGGGGGGAGGTGTGCCCTGCCTTTCTACGCGGTTCATAGAAATTATAGAAGCATAGAAACCCTACAGTACAGGAAGGGGCCATTTGGCCCATCGAGTCTGCACCGACCACAATCCCACCCAGGTCCTATCCCCATATCCCTACATATTTACCTACTAATCCCTCTAACATATGCATCTCAAGGTACTAAGGGCAATTTTTTTTTAGCATGACCAATCAACCCACTCATCTTTGGGCTGTGGGAGGAAATCGGAGCATCCAGAAGAAACCCACGCAGACACGAGGAGAATGTGCAAACTCCACACAGACAGTGACCCAAGGTGGGAATCGAACCCAGTGTCTGGAGCTGTGAAGCAGCAGTGCTAGCCACTGGAACATGAGCACAATCCGTTGGTGGCTAGGAATGGGATGGGATGAGATGGGGAGGGGAAAAGGGAAGAGGGTGCCTCAGTGGTTAGCACTACTGCCTCACAGCGCCAGGGACCTGGGTTCGATTCCCAGCTTGGGTCACTGTCTGTGTGGAGTTTGCACATTCTCCCCATGTCTACCTGGGTTTCCTCCCACAATCCAAAGATTTGCTGGTTAGGTGGATTAGCCATGTTAAATTGTCCCTTAGTGTTAGGGGACTAGCTAGGGTAAATACGGTTATGGAGATAGGGCCTGAATGGGATTGTTGTTGATGCAGACTTGATGGGCCGAATGGTCTCCTTCTGCATTGTACAGTTCTGTGATTAATTGGAAAAAAAACATCATTATGCCTTGGGATGGATATACATGTAAATTTGTAAATGTGTAAATTGATTAAGCACTGTCAAGATTTAGACTTGAGAAAATTTCCCACTGTGTAGAAACTAGGATTGTGGTTTGATGGAAGCATTTATAAGATAAATCCAGAGAAACACTTTTTTTTCCCAGAAAGATGACCTGGAAAAAAAGACATGATCTTAAAGTTAAAGCCAGGCTATTAAGGAGGGAAACGAGTTGGCCCTTTTAAAACCTAAGATCGATACTGTTTTTACTCAGTGGTATTGGTGGACATGCATTCAGGGTGTTAAATAGATCCATCATGTGAACCAGCCTCTCATCCACCAACTCTGTCTACACTTCCCACTGCCTTGGCAAAGCAGCCAGCATAATTAAGACACCACGCACCCCGGACGTTCTCTCTTCCACCTTCTTCCTCTGGGGGAAAAAGTACAAAAGTTTGAGGTCATGTACCAACCAACTCAAGAACTGCTTCTCCTCTGCTGCTGTCAGAGTTTTGAACGGACTTGCCTTGTATTAAGTTGAATTTTCTCTACATCCCTAGCTATGACTGTAACTCTACATTCTGCACTCTCCTTTCCTTCTCTATGAACGTATGTTTTGTCTGTATAGCGCGCAAGAAACAATACCTTTCGCTGTATCCCAATACATGTAACAATAATAAATCAAGTTAAATAGTATGACCCTAAGATCCCCCATAATCTAAATTGAAGGGCTAATCAGGCTTGAAGGGTTGATTGGCCCATTTCTGTTCCTCTAGATTAAACAAGGAAAAGAATGCTGACCAATGGAAATAACTGAACTCTTGAGAGTTGAGGAAATGGTGCGATGTCTCTCTCTCAACACAGAGGCTGAACTGCAAAGGGGAAGAATTTGGAACGTTATTTATCTGAAGCTGCAGAGTTGCCAGAAGGGAAATTTCAGGAGTGCAAGATTAAGCTATGAAATCTGAACGGAATTGGCAGTGGCTCGGAAGCTGGGACATAGTGAATGACTTAGTCACCTAGAGAGGGGCTGTGTTATTGAAGGCTCCTTTACATGAGAATGATGTACACGTGAAACGGTGATGAACATGAGAGAGGAAGTGAATGTTTAACAACTTTATTTGCCCATAGCTGAACAGGAGTTTACATTTTTTTTTGGTTACAATTACCTTAAGCCCTAGGTTTTGAGTGGAAACATTCCTTCTCACTGTTTATTTTGGCAGATTCGGAGCTGTTTACCAGCAGCACAGCACGCAGTGTGTGTTGTCACTCTGAGAAGGACCAGCTTGTTCTCTCTGGCTAGACGTTATTTTTGTCTTCAGTTTATGAGCTCATTCTTCTGTAATTTGGATTTTGATCCTTTTCGTCCCTGATATTGCCGCAAGGCAGTTTCGTGAAGTGGTGAAAAGGGCACGCTCGCCTTTATCAATTGGGGTATAGATTACAAAAGCAGAGAGGGCATGATGGAGTTATGTAAAACTTTGGTGTGGCCACAGCTGGAGTACTGTGCATTCCGTTCTCCACATTATAGGAAGGACGTGAACACACGAAGGGGTGCAGAGGAGATTCACCAGGATATTGCCTGGGTTGGAACATTTAAAGTTGTAAAGAGAGGTCAAGTAGGCTTGGGTTGTTTTCATTGCAGCAGAGCAGACCTGAGGGGCGACCTGATTGAGGTGCTCAAGATTATGAGGGGCACGGACAGGATGGATAGCAGCTGTGGATAAGGAACAGCTGTTGCCCTTCGTTGAAGGGTCAGTTACAAGGGGGCACATGTTAAAAGTGAGGGGTGGGAGGTTTAGGGGGGATTTGAGGAAAAATCTTTTAATGCAGAGGGTGGTGATGGTCTGGAGAACACTGCTTAGGAGGGTGGTGGAGGCGGAATGCCTCCCATCTTTTAAAAAGTACCTGGATGAGTATTTGGCACGCCATAACATTCAGGGTTATGAGCCAAATGCTGGCAAGCGGGATTAGGTGGGCAGGTCAGAGCATTTTGTGTGTTGGTGCAGGCTCGATGGGCTGAAGGGCCTCCTCTGCACTGTACTATTGTGATTCTGTGAACTCTGATGGAACTATAATCTCTGATTCAAGTTCTCCATCTTTTAAAAGAATTTTGCTTTTGGATTTCAGTAAATAGGTTAACTCATCCCAACCTGTTCAAACATGCTGAGCAGTCAAGTGTACAGATAACCAACTGAAATGGAAATGGTTTGAGGGCACACGCAATGTAAATGCAACCACAATGTCATCCCGAAATAATTGGAAAGATTCCCAAGTTCCAGTCCTGATGAATTAACTAATCCCAGTTGTTCCAACATGAGTAATTTTCTACGTTTGCTTCAGGTTAGAGCCATTGAATCACCACAGTGCAGAAAGAGGCCATTTGGTCCATCGAGCCTGCACCGTCTCTCCAAAAGGGAATCCCACCCATGTCTAACTCCCTGCTCCATCCCCATAACCATGGGCATGCACCATGGCTGCTCCCCCTAACTTGCACATCTTTGGACTGAGAGACGAAGCCGGAACACCCGGAGGGGAAACATGCAGACACGGGAGAATGTGCAAACTTTACACATGACGTGGAGATGCTGGTGTTGGACTGGGGTAAACACAGTAAGAAGTCTGACAACACCAGGTTTAAGTCCAACCGATTTATTTGATAGTAAACTCACAAGCTTTCGGGGTTTGCCCTTTGCCAGGTGCAAACCCCGAAAGCTTGCAAGTTTACTATCAAATAAATTGGTTGGACTTAAACCTGGTGTTGTCAGACTTCATACAAACTTTACACAGACAGTGGCCCAAGCTGAGAATTGAATGGACGCTGGCTGTAAGCTGCTCCAGTGTGATGCACAACATGATGTAATCACCCAATAACATTTCATGTACGAAGAGAACCATTTAAGAAAAGCTGGGGTAGTGGAGAGCAGATGGAGGCCAATCAGCCCATTGATTCTGTACTGACTTTTTTAAAGAGCAATGCATCTATTCCATAGTTTTTTTTTCCAAGTACTCATGCAATTCTCTTTAAACTTATTTCTGCCACCCTATCGGGCAGTGCAGTTCAATTTCGAGGCAGTTGTTGAATGCCCAAGAACATCCATGAGTATTCATACTGAACAGGCGTTGTTTTATCAATGAATGTTTCATTTCCGCTACTCTATATGATTGGGCTTGTTCGCGGTCTGTCTCATGACCAATCTGAGCATTAAAAGTTGCCAACGCCATGTGCCGAGAGCTTTCATCTCATGACCTCTCACCTCCAGCTATATCACGCTCATCACTGGTCACCTGACTTGTCTATCTCTGTGGCTCTTCTTCCCCCAACTCTGCTACCCGATTGTTTTCTTTATTCGTTCATTCATGGGACACGGGCATCGCTGGCGGGCCAGTGTTTATTGCCCATCCCTTGTTGCCCGAGAGCACTTGAGAATCGACCAAAGTGTTGTGGTCCTGGAGTCCCATGTAGGCCAGGCCAGGCCAGGTAAGGTCGGAAGATTTCCTTCCCTAATGAATATTAGTGAACTAGATGGGTTCTTCCAACAATCGACAATGGTTTCATAGTCATCAGTAGATTCTTAGTTCCAGATTTCTTTTTACTGAATTCAAATTCCACCATCTGCCGCGGCAGGATTCGAACTCAGGTCCCCGGAACGTTAGCTGAGTTTCTGGATTTCTAGTCTAGTGATAAGATCGCTAGGTTGTAAACCTTATGAGGAACCTAAATGAGGAAAACAAAATGGTGAATTCCATCGTCTCTACCCTGAGCTTAATTTTACCCCCACCACCACCCCCACTTTCTACCTGATTATGTTTCTTACCCCCTCACCCCTGCCCAGCTTGCACCCTCAGCCTGGTTACTGTGCGCCGGTTACTCTGACTGCAGAGAGGTAGTGCAGGGAAGCAGTATGTGTTTGTTCTTCAGTTAAAGAACTGCATGTTTCTCCCTGTTAATTTGAAACTGAATCCCTACAGTGCAGAAGCAGGCCATTTGGCCCATCAAGTCTGCACTGACCACAATCCCACCCAGATCCTATTCCCATAACCTCATATATTTACCCTGCCAATTCCCCTGACACAAGGGGGAAATTCAGCATGGCCAGTCAACCTAACCCGCACATCTTTTGACTGTCGGGGGAAAATGGAGCACCTGGAGGAAAACCACACAGACACGGGCAGAATGTACAAACACCACACGGGCAGTGACCTGAGGCTGGAGTTGAACTTGGGTTCCTGGCACTGAGAGGCAGCAGTGCTAACCACTGCGCCATGGTGCCGTCCAAAAAAGCTGGGTATAAAAAAACAATTTTAATGATTTATCGTCTGGCGGATTAATCTTTAAGCCCTGGAGACTCAGTGGAGATCCTGAAGGGCTAAAGATGTTGAAAGAATCTCAACTGGGATAGCTTATAACTAGTGCTGTATTCTGTGTGTGTCTGCTTGTCCCACTTTTTGTCTGTGCATGTGTTTGAGTAACAAGTCCTCCATAGACGTATTATCAGTCTAACTGATAACCTTGTGGTCTCTGTTGTACAATACATGAAGAGTTGATCTTTTGATAAAGATATGTTCCATTGTTAGGAGGTGAACTGCAAATATAATGGATCCTTGCAGAAATCTCAAACCTTGAAAGTTGGGAACTGTAAGAGTGTCCTTGCTTTCTGCCATAGTCATGTGATTCCATTG